>NW_027556098.1:175626419-176826419 GCF_003287225.1 Phascolarctos cinereus
TGGCTAGGATACCCAAGCCTTCTTGGCTTTTCCAGATTCAGCAGAAAAACTCAATACTCGTGATGCATAATGTCCCCCCTTTATCCTTCATACTATCCTTCTTCAGGGGGTCTAGTGCAGAGCCCTGCACACAAACCCCTATAGAGTGAAGATGGTCGTTTTACCACCAGTATTTATACTCACATGTCCCAAGGTCAACTATTGTCTATCACCCCTCCTTCCATATGCACACTTACCAGACTCTTGGTAGCCAAGATAACACTTTCTTAGAAGTTGGAAACTATAGCCTTTCCATCCCACCCTTCCTCTATAGGAGACTTAGAGAACCCTACCAGAAACAGGACACTGGATTTATTCAATAGCTTTAAATCCTCTGCCTGGTTTTCTTAAGGTTTAACATCTGAATTCTCTTAAGATTGGATATAAATTCGTTTGCATGTCAGGACAATGCCATCTATTATTGAAAGAAATCACAACCCATCATTTCACCAACTCCCAGGCAACTTTGGACAAAGGGCTTAAGCTGTCTGGCTCAACTATTCCTTGGGAGGACTATTTCCGATCTGAACAGGCTGTCATTAAGGATATCCAAAAAGGGCTTGGAAGGAAGAAGGAGGGGCACATTGCTAAGATGCTGGACTTGAAATCAAGGAGACCTGGGTTGAAATCCTGGCTCTGACATTTACTAGCTATGTAACTTTGGGGAAGTTACACTCCAAGCCTCAGTTTCCCCCTATGTAAAATAGGGATAATAATGCTTGTGGTACCAACTTCACAGGCTCAAATGAGATTTTGTATGTAGGAGCAGCAGGACAAGGGGATCAAGCACTGAGCTTGGAGCTAGGAAGAGCTGGTTTTGAAGCCCAAATGAAACAATATATGTAAAGTGCTTTGTAAACCTTAAAATTTTATGCAAACACCAGTTATTAATGTTGCTGTTCTCATACGAAAATTAGGTAATATTTGTAAAATGTTTCACACTGTTTAGCCTTGGCACATAGTATGTGTTTAATAATTGCTTGTTTTGGGGCAGCTAGGTGACTCAGTAGCTAGAAATCCGGCCTTGGAGTCAGGAGGACCCGAGTTCAAATCCAGCCTCAGACACATAAAACTTACTAGCTGTGTGACCCTGGGCAAGTCACTTAACCCCATTGCATAACCAAAAAAAAAAATTGCTCATCTTCTTATTCATCTCCCTCTGCCTCTCCCTCACCTTCACCAATATGGCCTATCAACAAACCCAGAAAACAGAAAGATGTTGCAACTAAATAGAAAAAGAGTTCACAGGTTCTCCTCCCCTGGGTCTCCCACCTCTGTTAGGTAAACTGTTGTCCTATCTTGCCAGGGCCTAGGCCTTGCACTTCTGGCTGTGTCCTCACCACGCCCTGCTATGGGTACTGTCCTCCTCTTTCTCCTCTCTGGCATCCTTTTACGTGTTATCTTCCCCCATTAGAATGGGAGCTATTTGAGGGCAGAGTGCTGTCTCGCTTCCTTGTATTTGTATCTGCAAGTTTAGCACAGTGCCCAGCACATGGTAAGCACCTAATAAATGATTTATCTGTTAGCTAGCTAGCGATCCTTGGAGAAACAAATACATAAGTTGGCAGAGCTGGTTTTATTGTGAGCCCAAAGGCAACAAGAAATATCATTTCACGGAACATTCAGTCATCTCATATTGTCATGTTCAGGCTAAGAATTTGCAAAAAGGCCATCATGAAAACAAGTGAAATTTGCAAAGCAACATGGGTTGTGCAAAATGAAAAACTGGAGAAATTCTAGTAGGAAGGGGATAAGATCCTCCAAATTAAATCAGTCTCTACTCTGATACTTAATGACTTCAATACAATGATAAGAACAAGTAAAGATGGAGAAAAATATGGTATATTGGCAAATATAAATCAGCAATAAGGAATGAGAAAGTCCTGTAGATTATACAAAAGCCTCATTCCTATCCATCATGAATATTTTCTTTAAGAAAAAAATTGGAAGGTGCTAGATATAGTAACACTGAATAACATCACAAAAAATGAAATTGATTATATTTAGCTGACAGGAAGTGACTCATGGCTGATACAGGAGTCACTCCTGAATCAGCTGTCTGTATACAGTCAGATGACTGATTTGTTAGAGCAAAGATTAAAATTAATATGTAGCTAGAAAAAGAATAAAAATGAAAAAGATATGGTCTGCAATTAAAATCCCTCTAGCCTGCCTATTTAAACAAGTTATTGATGGTGGAAAATGAAATATGGATGGAAGAAAAGGCATTCACACCAATTATAATCATGTCACACAGAAGCTGAATCAATATAAATCATTCACTGTAACTAGGAGACTAAAAGAATTTAGAAAGTATCTTAGCAAACATTTGACTTACTAGCCAAGCAAGAGATAAGGTAGCCAAGGGCAACATTGGTTTAGAATATATGTAAGTTCTTAACAGAGAAGAACAGTGGAAGATTATTAGGACCATTATCACATAAAACAGAGAGAAGCAAAGGGAAAGGGAATAGCATTTATGTAGCCCCTACTATATTTATACTATATTTACTGCATGTCATAATATGTTATATAGTATTATATGGTGATATATAACCTATATTATGATATAAATATATTATATAATGATATACTATAGTAATATGCTATGTGCTTATTATATAGTTATGCCATAATAATATTATATTTACATAGCACCTACCTATGTGCCAAGCATTGTGCTAAATGTTTTATAATTATTATCTCATTTGATCCTCACAACAACCTTGTTTGGTAGGTGCTATTTATATCCCATTTTATAGCTAAGTAAACTGAGGCAAGCAGCGGTTGATTGGCTTGTCCAGGATTCCATCGTTAGTAAGTATCTGAGGCTAGATTTACCAGCTGCCTCTTTAGTGGAGGGTAAAACCATTTTAAAGAGACCTTGCAAAAGATGTAGCTAAACAAAATTATCCTGAGAGCATTGAAATGTGCAACTTTAAACTGGACAAAAAATAGGCAAAATATAGAAAAGATTCACAATGGTTTTGAGAATTAACTCTTTTCACCATCAAGGTTGGTGGAGCCACCATTCCTGGACTGTGATGTAGAGGATGTAGAAACAGCACCAAAGGGAACAAAAACAGGAGAAGCGCTGGACCAGACCAAGGTCTGTGCTGGAGGCAATACAATTGTAAGGGCTTTGAGGGACTGATTCTCAAGGTATTGGGAAAAGGAGAGTAGACTAAAGGAGTAGAACAAGTCTCAGACCTTATTACTACCAAAAAAAAAATAGCAACCAGGAGAACATCACTAACTCCTGATCTATATGCCTACTTTTCTTTCTGTATTATTAAATTTTTAAGAGAAAAGTTTATACATACATTGTAGATATTCTGGTAAGGGTGTTGGAAAGGAACAGAAAGGCTTTTGCCAGCAGTATTCCATAGTAGATCACATCTTGACATACAGTTGAGTGAAAGATGTAGAGAACATGTGATCAGGTCCTAAAAACACAAGAACAAGGACATTTGTATCATAGAACAAAATATCACCTTGAGGGCTTTCCTCAAACAAGCTGTCTGCCATGAATGGCAAAATTAGAAAAAATTCCTTGAAAGCCATAACAGACATTACTTTTTGAGAATGTTCTTAAGCATTCATGTCAAATGAGGCATAAAATGGAAATATATTTTCACTAAGGTGTATACTACTGTCATGGAGGATATCCAGCTTGGAATCCAAGTCAAAGAGCAGTTCCTCACAGATGGTGAGATTTTCCATTAGCAGTTTTTAACCTTTTTTTTTTCCATAGACTTTTTTGGAGTCTGGTGAAGCCCATGGAACTCTTTCTAGACTAATAGTTTTAAATGCCCAAGATACAATACATAGGATTACAAAGGAAAGCAATTATTTTGAAATTTGTTGCTGTTGTTGTTTCAGCCGTGTCAGACTTCCTTGACCCCATTTGGGGTTTTCTTGGCAAAAATACTAGAGTGGTTTTCCATTTCCTTCTCCACATAATTTGACAGATGAGGAACTGAGATAAAAAACAGGGTTAAGTGACTTGCATAGCTAGCTAGGAAGTGTCTGAGGCCGGATTTGAACCCAAGAAGATGGGTCTTCCTGACTCCAGGCAAGCCACTCTATCCACTGCACCACCTAGCTGCCTCATGATGGAAACAATATCATCACTGATGAGATCACAGATCCATTTGAATATCTGGCAAAAAATTCTATACATGCATGTATACATGCGTTCATATAGCCAAGCAAGCAAATTACATTTATTCTATAATACCCTGTCACTTACCTTCACAATCTGAGCTCCAGCTTTCTGCTACCTCTCCCCTTCACCCTGGGGCCATCTCTTCCTGACAAGGCTGGCCTGAGTAGTCAGCCTGGATTTCTGCCTCAGATTTATTGAAAGCCTAGGGCAGACTGGGCCGGCCCATATCCAGATTGATATGGCAAAATTTTCTCATGGATCTCTGTCTCTAATCACTCTGGCAGGGCTGCAGATTGAATTGGCTATCCTTATCTGGACAGGGATGAGATCATTGATACACAACAGACTGAACGTCTGGGAAATAGCCTATTTACTTTGCAGCTCTGAAGTTCCTAAGAAATTCTTAAGTTTCTGCTTCTCCTCCCCACATCCCCAGTTTCTCTTGAAATCTCCGGGTCCCCATCCTGGGGTCTCTGTTGTTGCTGCCACTACCCTAACAAACATGGTTCCATTTAGAGTCAAAAAATGGTAGAATTGAAAGAGAGCTCAGAGAACATTCAATCTAACCCCCTCATTTTAGATAGTGGGGTATATGTGTGTGTGTGTGCGTTTGTGCACGCATGTGTGTGTGCCGGGCATAGAGGGAAATAAAAAGGTTTCTACAAGACACAGTCCCAGCCTTCACGGAGTTCACAGAAACTTATTAGATTATAGGGGGATAAATGCCTTTTTTTTCTTTTTTTTTTTTTTTTGGCTAGGCAATGTGGTGAATTCACAGCTAGTAAGTGTCAAGTGTTTGGTCTGAGAATGGATTTGAATTGAGGTCCTCCTGAATCCAGGGTCAGTGCTCTATCTACTGCGCCACTGTACCCGGGATAAGTGCCTTTTACATGGCACTGCAGAATGACTCCAACACAACCATGCTGATAGGGGGCAAGGACATGAAATCTGAGGTGAACAAAGCATTGGAGAAAATCAAAGCATTTGTCAAGTGTGCCCATGGTAGAGTGAAAGTGCTACACAGGGAAGACTATTAAAAGATCTGATCAACATTGGCCTTGGAGGTTCTGACTTGGGTCTGCCAACAAGAACAAGAACCTTGAAGTCACAAGGAGGCAGTACTGTCTCCAATACTGGTGGTACCCACATTGCCAAGACCAGATGAGATGCGATTCATTAGGACCCCTGCTCTATTCCAGCTACTAATAATCAGTTTGATATTTCACATGAATCATACAGGGATAATTAGATAAGATAGGTTCTTATAGTAGGCCTCAAAGTTTAATGCAATGGTCACGACTTGTTTACCAGTTACGCTCATTTGCACAATCACAAGAATGCTGACACAGATATCTCCATCCTGCTTTGTTCAAATTCCATGTCCAAGCATAGCGTAGGTGGGGTGCCTTGATTCTTTGGAAAGTCCCCCAACTTAGTTTTATGCTTCCAGACCACTCTTTCTTGTTCAACATGAGCAGGTGACCATTTTATGACCACTTAGTCAGTGGAGATGCCCTGTGCTTCCCCAACCTGAGGCCCCCCCCTGCTGATATGTCATTTTTGGCCCTCAAGAGTAAGGTCCATCAACCAGTGAAATTCTGTATTTTGCCATGCCTCTTATGCATTTTTTGGTATCAAGCCCTATACAAATAAGATCCTGGGGGCCAGGGGCATCTTAGATCATGAGGAGATCTGAGGTCCACTTCATTAGAGGGGACCATGGGCCCTTTAACAAAGTGCCATTAGCTCAGAGTTCTGCCTCAGTTTCTTTTATTGTAGGTTGGACAATTTTTAACTCCATAACTCTTGCTGCCCTCCAACCAGAGGTTCCCTCTTCATCACTGTGTCAAAGACATTTGTCACACGGGAAACCATCACCGAAGCAGAGACAGTCAAGAAAAGTTTCCTTCAGGCAGGTAAGGATCCTTTAGCTATGGCAAAGTGCCTTGTGGATTTGTCTACTGAAAGTTAAAGAGCTTGCTACTCAAAATGATTGAATTCTGGGTCTGAGTTGGTGTGTTACTCATTGTGGTCAGTTTCTGGCCTCTCTATTGCCCTGCTTGTAGCTTTTGACAACTTTAAGTAGCTGTTGTCTGGAGGTTCAGTGAATGGACAAACACTTCCACTCCATCCCAGTACAGAAGAATGTCCCTATGCTGCTTGCAATGCGAGGCAGCTGGTACATTAACTGTCTACTTCTAACAGTGTCATGGAATCCAATGGGAAGTACATGACCAAGTCAGGTGCCCAGGTTAATCCAGTCTCCATTGTATGGGGAGAGCCATGGATCAACAGACAGCATGCTTTCTGTGTGCTAATTCACCAGGGTACCCAAATTATTCCTTGTGACCTTTGCTTTCCCATCCAGATCCAATCCAGAATGGTCTTCATTACAAGATCCTTCTAGCCAACTTGCTAGGTCAGAGTGAGGCCTTGATGAAGAAGACAGCAGAGATGGGATGCAAGGAGCTTCAGGCTGCAGGCAAGAGTGGCTAGGTCCTGAAGAAGCTGCTGCCTCACAGTAGTTTTGAGGGAAGGCATTCTACTGATTCTGTGATCTTCACAAAGCTCACTTCATCCTTGCAGCTTTAATTGCCACATATGAGCACGAGATCTGCTTCGGGGTATTTTCTGGGACAACAATTATGAACAGTGGGGAGCAGGATTGGGAAAGCAATTGGCTAAGAAAGTTGAGCCTGAGTTGGAATCAGATGTACCTGTGACCTCTCATGATACTTTCATCAGTGGGTTCATCAGCTTTATCAAGCAGCAAAAAGATTAACTCATGAGGCAGAGACTGATGCCAGGCTGTTGCATTGTGACCTTATTTGCATTGTAGTGACAGTGTGGTTCCTTCCTGCTCTGTCACAAATAGATGCACTTGCCATCCCTTCAGGAGGATGGCTCCCCCCCCCAATGTAAGGAAAACAAATCCCTTCTCATAGGGCCAGTTTGGTCTGGTCCTCAATGTCACATGCAAGCTGACACCAGCCTGCCTCTGCCCTGACACACGTGTCCAGCCTTTCCACACTTTTCATAGCTGATCTATACAAATAAAGATGGCTAGCAAGAAAAAAAAATACACTAAAACAAAATCAGATAGCAGGACTCAAAGGGATTCTCTCAAGCTCAAGCATTTTTTTCTGTTCCAGTCTGGTCAAAGAAAGAGTGTGATGTCATAGAAAGAGCCCTGGGAGTATTTCATCTCTCTGGTTCTCAATTTCCTTACCTGTAAAACAATTAGGCACAACTGTGATTTCCGTGGCCAAGACCTCAGTCAGTATACAGTGCAGCCTGGCACACATATTACAACACATGGAAATACCGAGGCCTAACGAAAGAGCCAACCGAGAACACTAGATCCCACACGGCCGGGTTTCAGATGGCTTTCACTCATTTCTGCGAACATAACAATAGTAATATCATTTATATAGTGTTTTAAAGCTTTCAAAGCACTCAATGTATATGATTTCATTGGATCCTTACAACAAGTCAATGAAGTAGGTGCTGTTATTATCCCCATTTTATAGCAGATGAAACCGAAGCTGAGGGAGCTTGTGAATTCCCTCACACCGCAAAGCTGGCAAGCATCTGAGCAGGATTCCACCTCAGGTCTTCCTGACTCTATCCACTATGTCACCTGACTTAACCGGTCAGCCTAGAAAACATGAGCAAGAGACGCTGGTTCTCTCTATTTTGTTTCTGTTGCCTACAGGCAACCCCAGAATAGGAAAGGAGTAATGAAGTCCTCTGGGCTATGGCCCACAGCTGCTATCTGAGCCGACAGCTCAGCTGCCCTAGCTTCCTTAATATTTTCACAGGCAAATAATGTAATTGCTATTCTTATAGTAATGAGCTCCCACATCTCTTATTCCCCACAATTCGAAACCACTCTACCTTTTTATTTATTCATTTCTCCTTTATTTCGGCTTCATTTCCTTGACCCCCCCCCATCCCTTCCTGGCAGCTTCCCTTGGCTTTTGGTCCATATCATTCCCTGTCTCACTTTCATCTTCAATGTACTCCTGTCCAATGTCCTGTTCAATGTACTCCTTCCCCTTTATTTATAAGCATGCTCAAGTTTTTCCATCCTAAAAAACAAACAAAACCCTTTCCCTTGAGCTCTCTGCTCCTTCTAGCCATTCCTTTTAAGGAGCAGGGGGCATGCTCTTCTCTCCAAGTGTAAGGAAAATAAATCCCCTCGTGAGGTTAGTTCAGTCTGGTGGCCTTTACAGTTTTC
Organism: Phascolarctos cinereus; assembly: GCF_003287225.1. Classification (NCBI taxonomy): domain Eukaryota; kingdom Metazoa; phylum Chordata; class Mammalia; order Diprotodontia; family Phascolarctidae; genus Phascolarctos; species Phascolarctos cinereus. The sequence goes on from NW_027556098.1 coordinate 175,634,867, forward strand.
AGTCCTCAATGTCACATGTAAACTGATGCCTCTACCCTCACAGGTGTCCAGCCTTTCCACATTCTTCACAGCTGATCTCTGCTTCTCTCTTTCTAAAGGGTTAAGCTCTCCTAGAAAAAAGAGTCTACACCAGGGGTGAGGAACCTGTGGCCTTGAGACCACATGTGGCCCTCCAGATCCTCAAGTGTGGCCCTTTGACTGAATCCATACTTCACAGATCAAATCCCCTTAATAAAAGGACCTGTTCAGTAAAACTTGGACTCAGTCAAAAGGCCACATCTAAGGACCTAGAGGGCCACATGTGGCCTCAATGCCACAGGTTCACTCTGCATCCACCTCACCCCTCACTTATTCTTCAACTTCAGGCATTCTGGTTTCCATACCCACCCCTCTACTGAGACATTTGTCTCAAAGTTCACCAGTCATCTGTTTATTGCTAAATCCATCAGTCTTTTCTCAATCCTCCTCTTCTTGACCTTTCTTCAGCTGTCAGCACTGTGGACCAACCCCTCAACATGGGTACTCTTTCCTTCCTTAGCTTGTCTGACAACATTTTCTCCTAGTACTCTCATATCTGGCTGTCCTTTGTGCCTGTCTGACTGAGCACACTTGGTCTTCTGCACCAGCTCATCATCCTCCCTGCCTCTAAGCCTGATTCTCTTCTCAGAGCTTCAGGACCCCATCACTAATTCACAGATGAACATTTCAAACAGTGTTTCAGAAATACATCAAACTCAATAAATCCAAGACTGAACTTATTATCTCTTCCCTCTCTCCCCCCAAAAAAACCTTTCCCATCTTCTAAACTTCATTATTTCTGCCAAAGGTACCACTATCCTGGGGCAGCTAGGTGGGGTAGTGGATAGAGCACCAGTCCTGGAGTTAGGAGGATCAGAGACAGTTAGGAGACCAGAGTCCAACTTCAGATGTTTACTAGCTGTGTAACCCTAGGCAAGTCACAGAACTTGGTTGCCTCAGTTTCCTCATCTGTAAAATGAGCTGGAAATGGAAATGGCAAATCACTCTAGTAGCTTGCCAAAAAAAAAAAGCCTAAATGGGGCCACTGAAAAGAAAATCAATTAATATTGATTATTGTGATTTATTTTTAGTTTGATTTAGGATTAAATTCCCTTCTTTAGGAAGAGCTAGCCTTAAGCTAAGTCAGACTAACATAGTCTCTTAAATCTAGATTGCCTATAGATTTAGTGAATAGACAGATTAATAAAACTTTATCATTTAGTAGCAGATAACTTAGAAGAATAAAATAACCATAAGATTATGAGGGGTTTTTTAGAGGCTAGGATTCCTTTTCCAGAGGAAAGAGGGGGTTGACCAGAGGCTAAGTTCCCCTTTCCGGCAACTGGAGAAAGGTTAGCCAGAGGCTAAGTTCCTCCTTCCAGCCTTAGTGAATAAGCTCCTCTTTTTTTCTTGAACTAGAGTCTAAGTTACACTAGTAATAGTGGGAGGCGGGAGAGGGGGTAAGGGGTGACTATTAACCACTGGTTAACCACAAGTTCCTCTTTCCAAGTACACTTTCTAGGTACAAAAGGCACCACCTGCAAGGAATTCTGGGTAGAATTAAGAAAGCCTAGTCAGGTAATCCATGTGGTCCAACTGAATTAAGTTCAAAACAAGTTTCTGTATTTTTTTTATTCCTCTTTTTTGTTATAAAAATAAGCTCTGCAAATCTTTCCTGGTCTCTGACCTCTAATGAGTCAGGTGACTTGATTTAGCATGCAAATGCTAGCTTTGTAAATTAATCATACATGTCTCGATAACTCTGTCCTCAGTTTCCTTTTTATTTCTTTTTTTTTAAATTTTATTAATTTATTTTGATTTATCAACAATCACTTCCATATGCTTTTGAGTTTAAAATTTTTCTCTCCCTTCCTCCCCACCACTGTCCCCAAGACAGCACACAATCTGATATAGGCTATACATTTACATTCCTATTAAACATATTTTCACATTGGTGAAGTGGTAAGTAAAAATTAAAACCAATAGGAGGAACCATCAGAAAGAGGAAACAAAACTCAACAGAAGAGAAAAAAATGATAGCAATTCAACTTCCATAGTTCTTTCTTTGGATGTGGATAGCATTTTCCATCACGAGGCCTCTGGAGATGTCTTAGATCCTTGTAATGCTGAGAAGGGTTAAGTTTGTCAATATTAATCATCGCACAATGGACTGTTATTGTGCACAAAGTTCTCTTGGTTCTGCTCACTTCACTCAGCATCAGACCATATAAGTCTTTCCAGGTTTTTCTGAAGTCACCTGTTCATAATTTCTTATACCACTATAGTATTCCATTACATTCATATACCACAACTTGCTCAGCCATTCCCCAACTGATGGGCTCCTCTCAATTTCCAATTCTTTGCCACCACAAAAAGAGCTGCTACAAATATTTTTGTACATGTGGGTCCTTTTCCCATTTGTATGATCTCTTTGGGATATAGCCCTAGAAGTGCTATTGCTGGATCAAAGGGTATGCACATTTTTGTAGCCCTTTGGGCATAGTTCCAAATTGTTTTCCAAAATGGTTGGATCATTTCACAATTCTACCAACAATGCATTAGTGTTCTAATTTTCCCACATCTTCTCCAACATTTATCATTTTCCTGTTTTGTCATGTTGGCCAATCTGATAGGTGTGATGTGGTACCTCAGAGTTGTTTTGATTTGCATTTCTCTAATCAATAACGATTTAGAGCATTTTTTCATATGACTATAGATGGCTTTAATTTCTTCATCTGAGAACTGTCTGTTCATATCCTTTGACCATTTATCAATTGGGGAATGGCTTGTGTTCTTATAAATTTGTCTTAATTCTCTATATATTTTAGAAATGAGGCCCTTATCAGAGAGACTGGGTGTAAGAATTCTTTCCCAATTTTCTACCTTCCTTCTAATCTTAGTTGCATTGGCTTTGTGCAAAAAACTTTTCAATTTAATGTAATCAAAATTATTCGTTTTGCTTTTCATAATGTTCTCTATCTCCTGTTTGGTCATGAATTCTTCTGTTCTCCATAGATCTGATAGGTAAACTATTCCTTGTTCTCCCAGTTTGCTTATAGTATCAGCCTTTATATCTAAATCATGAACCCATTTTGACTTTATTTTGGCATATGGTGTGAGATTTGGGTCTATGCCTAGTTTCTGCCATGCTCTTTTCCGGTTTTCCCAGCAGCTTTTTTCAAAGAGTGGGTTCTTATCCCAGAAGCTGGGGTCTTTGGATTTATCAAATAATAGATTACTATAGTCATTGACTATTGTGTCTTGCATATTTAACCTATTCCACTGATCCACCACTCTATTTCTTAGCCAGTACCAAAGCAGTTTTGATGATTGCTGCTTTATGATCTGGAATTTAAGATCTGGAATTGCTAGGCCACCTTCCCCTGCATTTCTTTTCATTAGTTCTTTTGATATTCTGGACCTTTTGTTCTTCCAAATGAATCTTGTTACTATTTTTTCTAATTCTATAAAATAATTTTTTGGTAGTTTGATTGGTGTGTGGCACTGAATAAGTAAATTAGCTTAGGTAGGATTGTCATTTTTATTATATTAGCTCGGCCTTCCCATGATGTTTTTCCAATTATTTAGATCTGATTTTATTTGTGTGAAAAGTGTTTTGTAATTGTGTTCATAGAGCTCCTGGGTTTGTTTCGGTAGGTAGACTCCTAAATACTTTATAATGTCTACAGTAAGTTTACATGGAATTTCTCTTCCTATCTCTTGCTGTTGGGCTTTGTTGGTAATATATAGAAATGCTGTCCTTTTTATTTCAGATAATTAATTTTAACATCACAAAGAGTTGGACACAACTAAAAATGACTCAGTGACAACCACCTTCCTAGTCTCCTAGGTTCCTAACTTCAGCCTTACCCTTCACTGCTCTCTTTCCCTCATCCCACATCATTTAATGAGTCACCACATCTTCCCAGTTTTGCAATATCTCTCATCTATGACCCCTTGAGCCACTCACATAGTTACCAACTTAGTCAGACTCTCAGCACCTCTTGCCTTGATTACTACAACACTCCTAATTGGTCCCCTTGTCTCAAGGCTCTCACCACTCCAGTACATCTTATACACTGCTGCCAAAGGAATTTTCCTGAAGAGAAGATCTCATCATGTCACCTCCTTCCCCATCAACTCCAGCAGCTTCTTATTCTCTCTAGAATAAAAAACTCTTTTGTTCATCTTTTGAAGCCCTTCATAACCTGACTGTAACCCACCTTTCTGGATTCACTGGATATTATTCCTCTCCCACACTCTGAAATCCAGGGACTAAAACTGGCCTCTGTGTTCCATACACAAGATGCTCCAGTCTCATCTCCATGCTTTTGCACGAGCTTTCCAACATGGTTGGAATGCATTCCCTCCTTACTTCTGCCTCATAGATTTCCTCCCTTCCTTCATTTTATAACTAAATGAATGAATTGAAAAGGCATATATTAAGCACTTATAGTCTCTGCCTTCAATGGGTTCATATTTCCAATGTGGGAGACAAGACAATTTCAATTTCAAGGTCACGTTCTCATGGTGGAAGAGGTGGGGAACAAAATATACAGAAGGTTTTAGCTTCAAGCCTGATGGAAGTGTCCCAGAATTCTTAGAGTACAGTGGCAAAAACAATGATAATTGCCTTCAGCTTTCCTCGTTAGCCTCAGCTGATTCTGAACTCAAGCATATGTTGTACCAGTGGTGTGAAAGTCAAACAGAAGCAAGGACAACTAACTCATACATAAAGACCCTGGGGGACACATATTGACTTAGAAAACCACATGTTTACGTAGTTCTTTTTTTTTTTTTTTATTAACAATCAACACATTAAAATCAGGTAGGAACTATATTTTAATCTGGTTTTGCCACACTTGGGAGAGCCAGGGGCTACATGAGCCACATGATCAACATCTCTTCCTTACACTATGTTTCTGGGACTGTTACTTGGCCTTGAAGCCATCTTTTGTGCATTTACTTTTAAAACTTAAGTGTTGATTGGTGAGTCCCCTATGCAGCCACACTGGTCTCTTCAGACAAATCCCATTTTCTTCCTGGTTATAATTGTTTCTCTCTGTGTCTTCAGAATTTTGTTCTTGAATATTTCTCATACTTCTCAGTTTGAATTCCCTTGAAGTCTTTATACTTATATTTCTTATGAACCCTTTCTACTTTCCAAAAATCTAGGGCATGTCTCAAACTATCCCCAGATTTCCTCTCTTCTATCACAAACTCTAAAACAGAGGGGTCACTTCCCCTGAATTTCTCATCATTTCCATTTTCATCATCAACCAGTTCTTCCCTATTAGTGAGATCAAATCCAGAATACGATCTCCCTTTTTTGGTACTTCTGTCTTTTGAAGGATGAAATTATCATTAAAGCAAGTGAACAAGTTATTTGCTGCTCTGCTTTTGGTAAAGAACATCCCTCAGATGCCTGGATAATTGAAGCTCCCTATCACTGCTATACCAAGTCTCTTTACCAGGCTTGTGATCTGTTTTCCAAAATCCTCACCTTTTCTCTTTTCTATCTAAGTGGTCTACAGTGTACACCAATGACAGAACCACTTCTGCTCTCCCTCCATTGATCTTTATCCAAATCTCATCATACTCCCCCTCTCTGCTTCCTGGTTTCCTCATAACTTCTTAATAATCAGTGCTACCCCAATCTCTTCCTTTTACCTATCCTGTTTCTCTGGAATAAAGTATATCCATCCACAGCCACAGCCTAATCATAGTTTTCATCTCCCCAAGTCTCAGGGACACCTATGAGGTCAAATATAGTATGAGATGTAATTCCACATCAAATATACAAACCATTCTGTGCTCATATTGCCAGTCCTAATGGTCAGTTGATCATACATCACCAAACCTTCATGTGGCCAGTGACCTCTTGCCTGTCAATCAGCTCCCTTAACAGAGACTCCTTCAAATCCTTATCACATCCCATTCTCTCAGCCTTTCCAGTGGTTATTTAGCTAGATTACAGAATCTCTGAGTTGCAAGAGACTTGGGGATCATCTATTTTAATCCTTTTTTGAACAGGAATATCCTTTGCAGCTGAGTGGTACAGTAGATAGAACACGGGACTTGGACTCAGGAAGACCTGAGTATGGATCTTGTCTCAGACATTTACTGGCTGTATGACCCCAGAACTTTCTCAGCCTCAGTTTTCTCATATGTAAAATGGGAATAATTATAGCACCTACCTCCCAGGGTTGTCTCGAGCATAAATAAGATGACATTTGTAAAGTGCTTTGCAAACTTTAAAACCCTATATAAATGCTAGCTACCATTGTAATCCCAGCATATCTGAATAGCCCACATCCAGTTCCTCCTTGAAGACCTCCAGTAAAGAGGTACCTATCCCTTCCCTAGGCAGCCCGTTCCACCTTTGGACAACTCTAATTGTTAGGAAGCCTTTCCTTCCATAAAATCCAAATGTGCTCCTTTGCAACTCCTTTCCATTCCTCCTAGCTCAGACTTTGAGGACAAGAAAAAACTAGTTTAATCTGTCTTTCCACATATGCTAGCCCTTCAAATATTCTGAAGAAAGCTCGCATGTGCCTCCTAATTCTTTTTTTTTCTCCAAGTTAAACATCTCCAGTTTTTTCTGCCAATCCTCACATTGCATGATATAGACATCCTTCCCCATCCTGGTTGCCCCTCTGTATACTTTCCAACTCGTCATGGTCTTTTCTAAAATGTGATGCCCAGAACTGAACACAATATGACGAATGTGGTGGGATAAGCAATTCCATTAGACCTTCCAGGTTTCCTGGAAAGGGATGCCTTGATGACCAGTCCCGAAAGTTCTTCATTTAGCCCTTCTCTAAAATTACTGTAAATACTACCTCCTCTCAGCCCCAAATGGCTGTCAGATGGTGGAATTCATTAATGTGAACAAGCAATTGTCTCTTTCTCTATTTAATACTTAACATTTATATAGCAGGTATTATTTCCTGGGAGGGGTTCCCCCAGATGATCAGGAACTTGGCTTTAAAATGCTAATAATCTTGCCAGCAAAGACTTTTCTTCCTACATTAAAAGAACTGCCTAAATCCAGTGTAGATGCCCACATACAGATACCAATTTGCCAAGGAATCCAGCTTCTAAGAATCTAAAACCAGATTCATTCCAAAGGTTTGGGACTGGGTCTTATAAACCAGTTCAGATTTATCTAGAAAGCTGAGCTTCTGCTAGTTTTTCCTCTGTATTGTACTTAGGAAAACAATGACTGGTTTAGTAGTAACAATCCCATCTCAGGTGGTGGTGGTCACGCTGTGCTCACCTGTATGGGATCCTTTTGCAGCACCACAAATCAAGTAACTACATCCAGCTTGCCTTCCCATTCCATGGATAACTTCCATAAGATGTTTTCATTTTTTGTCAAGAGTGGACTTCACAGTTACGTGGTTACTTCTGTCAGAATCCTGCAACCTCTGATTCGGGCATATCTATGAGGACAGAGATGGGCTCAGGTGTTGTCAATGGTGTGTCTGTCATTTACCTCATAACACAGATTCATCACCACTCAAGCCACTGGTCTTTTCAGACCCCCAAGACCTCAGGCAGCTCAAAATACACACAAAGCCTCCTTAGGGATATATACCAAACAGAGAAACCTGGAGAGCACCAAATTCACTGAGCTATACCGATCCACCACAGAGAGGTCTCACCTAGTTTGTGCATTTTCTCTCCCTCCTTCTTTCCTTCCTTCCCTCTCCCATACACCCTCCCCTTTTGTCTCCTTTTTTCCTCCCTCTTCTCTTCAACTTTCCATCTCTCTCCCCTTCCCCCTTTTTTCTTTTTCCCTGTTTTCTTTCTCTATCCTCCCAAATAGGGTTTTGTTCAACCCAAAGAATTTTGGTATTCAAGGTAGCATTTCAGACACCATTGAAGAGCAGTTTCAGGGTGGGAAAGCATCTCTTCAATCACACCTGCTTCCTCTGTCTCCTATAAGGCTGTTATACTTGATCAATCCCTAGACAACAACTCTTGGGCTTTTCATGCAGACCCTACCCCCTGGAGTGGAAAGAATCCTTCCCGACCTTGATAGACTTAGCTCATTTCCCTTTCTCTCCCAGCTGGACTCAGTCCCTAAGGTCCCTATTTCCCTGTAACGCTGCAGGTTCTGGATTTCTGGTTAGCATGCAAAGCTCCAGAATTGGGTAGCTATACTTAGCAGTCCTTCCGGGCCTTTCCCCCTGGCTCATTGCCCTGGGTCCAAAGGAGACTTCTCAGGACAAGGCAATGTAAAATCACTTCTTCGGTTTTGGAACTGATGCGCATATTAATGCATTCTGGCAGCTCCTTAATTATGCGGATAATCTCACAGGCCATCTAGCTTCCTGTCATAAGAAAGCCAGCTTTGTTTGGAAAGACAGTGGTGGGGGAGCCAGCCGTGTTCTTGGAAGCCTTTAAAGTGATCTTTATGTAACCCAGCAAAGCCTCCCCTTTTGGAGAAGTCAGATGTGTCAGGGCAAAAACGGGAGGCGGGGGGAGCGACTTGAGAGGACTATCTGCTGTGATCCCAAACGATGTCAGGCAGAAAAGGCAGCAGAGATTGCCTGAAAAATTGATTTATAGGGAACAAGCTTAGGAGACAGGAGGGAAAGCAGTGTAATTACCCCCCAGCACTAGGGTCTGCTCGTAAATTATTCATTTACATAACCAGACAGTGCTTGGTGCAGGTCTATTGTCTGTCACCCAAGCCCATTCCAGCCCATTGAGATCAAAGCCATTTCAGAGTTCACAGAGATCCCATCCCCTACAAGGATTTTTTTGTGCCTTTTCCCTTCTTCTCTCTTATAACCATAGACTCTCTGAAGCCTTAGAAGGCGTGTCAAGTGTCACAAAGTATAAACCCTTGGCTTGCACAGGAATCGCCAGGTGGTAGCCAACCAGCCTGTCTGCAGACACCTGCGTCGACAGCTGACAACCTATCAAGCAGTAGTTGGACAGATCTGGTTGTAAGAAAGCTCTTCTTCCCTGTCACTTAGAATCAGAATTCCAGAGTCACCACAGAACAAGAGACTTTGAAGAGCAAACCTCTGGAGGCAGTGAGGTGGTGCAATGGATAGAGAGCTCTAGGCCTGGAGTTAAGAAGACCCAAGCTCAAATCTGAGCTCAGACAACTTGCTAACAACATGACCCTAGTCAAGTCACTTTACCTTTGACTGACTCGATTCTCTCTACAATAAAATGGCTGTAATAATAGCACCTACCTCCCAGAGTTGTGAGGATTCAATTCAGTAAACGTATATTTAGCACCTGCTATCTATGAGACACAGTCCTCAGCACTGGGAATACACAAAGAGGCAAAAGACAGTCCCTGCCCTCAAGGAGCTTACAATCTAATGAGGGAAGAGAGACAATATGCAAACAAAATATATAAGCAAGCTATGAAAAGGATAGAAAGGAAATAGTTAACAGAGAGAAGGCACTGGAATTAAGAGAGGTTGGAGAAGGCTTTCTGGAGAGAAAATATTTGTAAAAAGTGTTTAATACAGTGCCTGGCACATAGTATGAGCTCTTTAAAAATTTTTGTTCCCTCCCCTTTCATCTTACAGATAGTGATAAAACGATTTGCTGGAGGTCACACAGGTAGCTAAGAGCAAAGAGGATGAAAACTGAGGTCTTCTGACTCTTATGACAATTCTCTTTCCACCTCCACAGTACGGACAGTTTTACCTGAGTGGACTGTTCTGCAGACCTTTCCATAAAGAGATTCTTACCTAATGCGAATTTGCCCTCTAATGAGGAAGAAGGAAGCCCTATAAGGGAAGGGCCAGCACAGGGACACTTGAGGGTCTGGAACAGAGAAGTAAGAGCAGAAGGAGGAAGATACAGGTCCAGGCCGGGGCCAGTCAAATTGGGGCTTGGCCAGAAGGGGTGGGGCAGGCGTATGAAGGCCCTACCCGGACACAGACAGGAGAGAGGGGAGACAGACACACAGTACCTAAGGGCAGATAGAGGGAAGACAGTCAGGCAGGCTGGACACAAAGGCTGGTGGATGGAGCAGGGCAAAGGTCTCCTTCCTCTGTGCTGGAGGTCCCAAGTCAAGCCCCCATCCAGCTGTCCTGGTCTCTCTGCCAGTCCATTCTTCTGCTTTCACTTGGAGAGTTTTTTTGGTTTTTGTTTTGTTTTGTTTTTTGTAAGAGGATGGAAGAAAGCAGAGAAACAGAAGAGAAAAAGCACTGTACTGTACAACAAACTTAACGTAGGTTTGTTGGTGATGGTGTTTTTTGTTTTGTTTTGTTTTTTGGAATGTGGATTTCTATAGTCAAATTTCTAAAATGCAAATTTATGTAAAGCAAGAACTATCTTATTGCCTTTATTATCCATTGGGCCTAGTTCTGCCTTCTAGAGTTATTCAATCCACAAGGTGACCTTTCGATTCCCAAAGATAGTTATCACATCTCCCCTAAGCCTTGTCTTTTCCAGGCTTAACGTCTCCAGTTTCTTCTTGGTAACTTGGTTTGAAGTCCCTTCATAAGTGGTCTTCCTATGGATGGGACAGTTTTGTTAACATCCTTCTTAAAGTGGCATAACTAGAATTGGACCCAGCACTAAAAAGAATGCTGATGACGATGGTGGTGGTGGTGGTGATGATAATGGTAACTGGCATTTTATAGCGCTTCAAGGCTTTCAGAGTTTTGCCCATGTTATTCCATCTGATCCTCATAATAACTCTGTGAGATGAGGGTATAGGTTAATTATTATCATTCCTGTTTTACAGACGAAGAAACTGAGAATGAGATTACCTGATTTGCTCATGGCTACAGAACCAGAAAATGTCTATGGTGATATTGAACACATCTCTTCTTGATTCCAAATACAGCTTTTTATCTTCTGAGCCAAACTGTTCAGGGTCAGCATAGAGAGTAGTAGAATGATCATCTCCTTCCCACTAGACATTGTGATCCTATTTCTGTCCTAAAGAATTGTAATGTCTCCAACTGGCTTTATAATAACAGGAACTTACTAAGCACCTACTATGTATGAAGGGGAGGCAGTTAGGTGGCTCAGTGGATAAAGCACTGGTTCTGGAGTCAGAAAGACCTGAATTCAAATCCAGCCTCAGATACTTACTAGCTATGTGACTCTGGGCAAGTCACTTAACCTCTGTTTTCCTTAATCCACTGGAGAAGGAAATGGCAGATCACTCCAATATCTTTGCCAAGAGAACTCCATGGACAGTATGGTTCATGGAGTCACAAATGGTCAGACATGACTGAATAACAACATGTATGAAGCACTATCCTTGGTGCTTTGGATTTAAAGACAAAAAAAAAGAAAAATAGAACTTATCCCCAAAGAACTTACATTCTACTTCAGGACACAACATATCAACAGCTAAGGAAGTGAAAGAGAGTTTGTAGAGAGAGAAAGCACTAACATCTAGAGAGATCAGCGAGGCATCCCCTACTAGGTGACACCAGAGCTGAGCCCTGAAGGAAGTTAAGAAGCCCAAGAGGGCAAGGATAGGAGGAAGTGCATTCTAGCCTAGGCAAAGACATAGTGGCCAGAGATGGAATCGTGAGGCCAGGCACAGCAAGCAGACCAGAGCATCTATCTACTAGGTGTATTTGGGTTTCCAGGGTCACTAACCCCAAACAGGCCCCAAAGCCCCACAGCTGTATGACCTCAGAAGGAGGCAAAAACAATTCATTCTGTAAGTGGAGCGGCTCCAAAACTGCTATTGCCTTTCTCCATACTCCTGATACTCCTGTGTGGATGGGGATAAGGGCTGGAGCCATCTCCCCAAAGGGGCCAGCGATGGTTCAGAGGTTTAGATGGTGAGAGGATTGGATGCCAGGTGGTAGAGGCATAGGTGATAGAGGTGATGTTTAGCTCAGGGAAGAGAAGATGGAAGAGGTTTCCTTTAAGTGTTATTAAGGGACTATTAAGAGAAATAGCCAATGACTTATTCTTCTTGTCCCCAGAGAGCGGAAGTCAGAGCAAATGAATGGGAATTGCAGCCAGCTTTTCCAATATAAGGGGAAAAAAATTTCTTTTTAAAATTTTTTTAAAATTTGCTTTTATTTTATTAATTTAGAGAATAAAACAAGCATTTCTATAACATAGTATGATTTAAAAAAAAGATGATTGCACATGAAACTGCAAATCTATTATGTACAACTTGCTATTCCTTTTAAATATATGATAAACTTATCATGTAAATTTCTTCTTTTTCTTTTATCTTCCTCCCCCCCCCACCATTAGAAGTTATCTGCATCCAGAGAAACAAATGATAAATAGATGTATAGAATAATTTTTTACAAACTTTCTAACAATTAGAGACACATAAAAATGAATACATTGTCTTAGGAGGTAGTGAGTTCCCCATTAATGAAAGTCTTTAAACAGAAGCTAGGTGATCACTTGTTATTCGTAGGGTTATGACCCAACATAGATTATACTTTTGGTCATATGGTTATGATTTTTGAGTTGGAAGAGACCGTCAAGTCCAACCCCATCCCTGAGGATTCTGAGGCTCAGAGAGGTTAAGTGATCTGCCCAGGATCACGCAGTTATTAAGTATCTGAGGGAAGATTCAAACCTAGGTCTTCTCAAGTCCAAGCCCAGCAGTCAATCCATATGCCATGATGCCTCTCATGAGGATTCATGCTTCAGGCACTGGATGGACACAGATGCCCTCTGAGGCCTTTTCTAATTCTGAGAGCCTGAATGTTTGTCCAGAGCTACATTAAAGTAACTTTAAGAGCCCTTGAAGAAGTCAAGTGATCTAGGTTCTGATTCTAGCACCCCTAATGATTTGCAATGTGGCCTTAATTAAACATGACACTTTAATCTCTCTGAGCTCCTGTTTTCTCAGTATTCCTCATGTTCCGGTTTGGTAGTACTGGCTGGAGTCTGGCCTTTGGAAACCCAAGGCCGCCCCCACACATGGTAAGTAACCAATAAGAACTGTGATGGAGGACACAAGAATACAGAGACTTCTCAAAGTAGAACCAATCCACTGTTTTTTCCCATATAACACATTACCAGGCTCACTTGCCCTCAGGAGTCTCTGGAAGCCGGCATAGAATCATGCCTCCTTCTACTTCCTCTAGTCTTATCTCCTGTATTGAGATCAAGAGGCCCAGATTCAGAAGCACCTAGACTGGTATATGCCTATGCAGGACAAGAAAGGGTACAATTCCATGGGTCCTTAACCCTTTTCTGTGTCATGGACCCCTCTGGCAGTCTGGGGAAGCCTATGGACCAGTTCTCAGTCAAGTGTTCTTAAATGCATAAAATAAAATACAAAGGGCTACAAAGGGAAACCAATTACATTGAAATATAGTTAGAAAAAAATATTTAGACAAAAAGGTCATAGGCCTCAGGTTTAGGATCTAAGGTTGTGTACGGAGACTCTAGAATAGTCAGGGTTGGAGTGAGATGACTAACTCAGATTTGGTCTGAGGGCTAAGAATTTGGTATCTATGGGAGTTATCATTGTTGTCATCATTACCACTATCATCATCACCACCACCACCCACCATCATCATCACCACCACCATCATCATCATCACCATAATTATCATCATCATCATCATCATCATCACCATCATCCAGCCATAGTAGCTAAAGAGTCAGCCTCAAAGTCTGAAAGACCTGAGTTCAAGTCCTGTCTCTGGCACATACTGGTTGTGAGACTCTAGGTAAGTTACTTAACCTCTCGGTGTTTTGGGTAACTCTCTGAGATTATAAATTGCATGAAGGTACTAATCTGCTTTAGTAGAGGGAGTTTCCTCGCCTGGAAGTCCCCACTGGGAATGAAATCGCAGATTCAATACCAAACCTGCTAGTATTATTATTAGTAATAGTAATAATAATGCTATTCATTTCATTCTCCCCTTTTTCCAATGATGCACGTATCAAAAAGGTCCTAGGACAAGTAACCACCCTTCTAGCATTCTTTTATGTTTAATCTTCTGCAGGCTATTATCACACAGGTGGGCAAAATGATTGCTTTCTGTAATTGAATAAAAGTGTTAGGATGTCAGCTCATTTTCTGTAAATTCACAGAAAGCATCTTCAGGAGCCTCCCTGCAGCAGACAAGATGACAGGGATGATATATATTCATCTTACCCTGTTCCCACATGCTTTTTTCCCACTAGGTTACTGCTGTTGTTAAGTCATTTTTCAGTCATATGTGACTCTTCATAAACCCATTTTGGGGTTTTCTTGGCAAAGATACTGGAGTGTTTGCCATTTCCTTCTTCAACTCATTTTACAGATGAGGAAACTGAGGCAACCAAGGTTAAGTGACTTGTCCAGGGTCACATAGCTAAGAAGAGTTTGAGGGTGGATTTGAACTCAGGAAGATGAGTCTTCCTGACTCCAGGCCCAGAGCTCTATCCACTGCACCACCTAGCTGCCCTTCTGTGAGGGAGGGCTGTAATTTGAAAAATGTGAGGGCCATGTAGTTTGGAAATTATGAATACTTGGTATGATGCCATCCACTAAAATCACTTACATTTTTGTAGATAAAAGTTATATCTGGAGGATTATGGACAACAGTTTTGGCAGTGATGATGGCCTGGCTCTCCTACAGTTTCTTGGTTGAGTTCTCAAGGTTATTTTGAGGCCTCTATTTGTAGTATAGGGATGTGTCATCTGTCAGTCTATAGGGGAAAAAGAGTGTGGTCCTGACATCTGATTCTCATCACTAGGTGATATCTTGCTAAGTATTCACTAGGTACTCAATTTTTGCAGTCAGAGTGATGTGTTTGTCGCATGCTATTTCCTTGTTATAACCTGCATTATTGTTATTGTTGTTGTTATGTTACTATGAGCTATGCAGCTCTTCACAATCCTAGCTACCAACACTCTTGAATTCATTTCAGCAAAACATTATTCCTTCTGCTTCTGACCCTGACCCCAATGCCTCTGGAAGCTCCTTCAGCACCCATGGCCTCCTCACCCTGGAATATCCTCTCACTCTTACTCTTATCCCTTTAAAAGTGGAATAGGAGCTGTGAGACCCTGGGCAAGTCACTTAACCCCAATTGCCTAAATTTTAAAAAAAATGGAATAGGAAATTAACAGCCAAAAAGAAGAGAGGGAGGAAATTCTAGGTATAGGAAATATCAAGGGCAGAGTCATGGAGACACTCAGAAAATACTGGGTGTGTTCAGGACAAAAGTGTTTCTGTGGAGGACTTGGAGACAAGTTATCAAGAGGTTCTTAGACCACTCTTGGTCCTGATGCCATGATCCCCAGCCCAGCCTTCCCCTTGACTCTCTCTGCTCTTACATCCTGGCTTGCCCCTCCTAAGAAACAACCCAATTCCAGGGTTCTGATCAATAACCTCCATTATCATAGCTCATTTTTCTGATTTTACTGCTTAGAAAGAATGCTGCTGTCTGGGACCTCCATTGCAACAATGCCAGAGCCTGGGCCAGGCCTTTGGAGGAACGTGGAATCCTTCTCACACACGATCACCCCCATTCTTCTCCTCGCTCTCAGGCATAGCAATCCTCCTCTAACCACGAGCCTTTGTTCTCTGCTCAAAGCAGAGTGGAATCATTGTCCTTCATGATTCCATGGAATAGAGACTGGGGATTATCATTTCCCTCCCTGCTATTCAGGCAAGGAATAGAGCAGACAAAATCAGTAACTTCCCCAGCAAGCCAGCCTATAGAAAAGCTGAGAATGGTAGTCAATAGTGCTTTGAAAGGCATGAAGCCCTACGTGAGTATAAGGCACTATTGTTACTGTTATTAGCTGTGCGACCCTTACCAAATCACTTAACCTTTCTGAGCCTCAATTTCCTTATCTGTGCAGTGCTCTCCCAATCTCACAGGATGGCTGTGAGGATTTAATTCTGTAGTACTACGTGTAAGGCATCACGCTAGGTGCTGGGGATTCACAGATGGAAAACCACACAGTCTCTGCCATGAAGGAGTTTATAGCCAACTTTCTTCAACATCTCCAGCTCCATTGACTTCTTCCCTGTTGACCACACAAATATACTTAAGTTTCCTCATCGTAAAGACTGTCTTCCCTCGGTCCAATTATCACGCTCTGGGCTATTCCATTTCTCTCCTCCTCTTCCCTGTGTGAGAAACCATCCTGGCCCCCACCACCTGAAAGCCAGGTGTGTTAGATTTCGCCTCTCCTCCAGGGTTCTCTGGTACCCATAAGGAGACTTGGGAAGTATCTATGCTCTCTGTCCATGGCTCCAACCTCCAGTGATGTTGTTCTTTCAATGGTAGTGGCGGCTTCTCCAGTTCCATTTAACCAACAGTTAAATTTGTGTTTACAAAGGAATGTTTTCTTCAAAAGCTATAATCATAAATAGACAAATTTACTCCCCCAACCAGTGGGAGGCAAAATCTCTCCCCCCCCATCCCCTTACACCATCCCAGTCTCTAAGGAGGGGAAGGAGATTAGGCTCATAGCTTAGTTTAGTTTGTATAGCTCATAGTACCAGCTCCAAGTCCAAAACCTTCCTCAGGTCCTAAGTACCTTGGCTTCTCAGGGCTTAGCTAGCTAACTGGCTACACAATCCTGCCTGCAATCCTAGGTCCAAGGTCATCACCAGGACTTGAACCTGCAGGTCCTGTTGTGATTGCCTCCTGCACCTGAAACTTAGGAGGACGAACAACACAGAACAGAAACAGACACACCTGAGCCCATCTCTGGGAGCCAGGGTGAAAGAGGGAGAGGAGGGGAAGGAAGTCCTTCCCCTCTTACCATTTCAGTTCATGGCACCTGTGCTGTGTGTGATCTTCACCCTCCGGATACAGCAGATAAAAGTGGCCAAAAGAGCCTCAGAAAGAGTGGAGGAAAAGAGGAGCGATCGGCTCAGTTTCAACAACTTAAAAAATTCAGTCAGACGATCTAAGGAAGCTACCCACAGTCATGTGGTAAGGGATGCAGAGGCCTCCATGGTAAGTAATCCGGACTCATCCAAAGGCCCCTCAAAGGCACCTCCACCTTAGGCAAATTGTGTATGCCCAGATGAGGCTGGGTTACATCTGATAAACTAATTACCTCTGCTTCCTCACTCTTCTTTACTCTTCTATGTCCTATAATCTGTAATAGCCCTATAATCTATAATTCATACTCTACCACTCTACTGAACTGATCTCTCCAAGTCACCAGTGACTTCTTAATTGCTAAATGCAATGGTCTTTTCTCAATTCTCATCCTCCTTGACTTTTCTGCAACACTTAATGCCGTCTCCTCCCTTGGCTTCTGTGACATTGTGCCCTCCTGGTTCTTTTCCCTCCCCCCTTTCTCATCAATCCTTCACTGTTCTCCTTTGTAAGCCCATCCATCTTTCTTCTCCTTCCTCCTAACCATGAGCATCCTTCACAGCTCTGTACTTGGTTATTTCCACTTCTCTTTGTAGACAATCTCCTCTTTGGTAAACTCGTCTGTGTCGATAGTTTCAATTGTCACTGTTACACACTGTTACACTCCCAAATTTATATCTCCACCCCACAAACATGTCCTTGGTGCTCTAGACTCAAAGTTCTACCTGTCTGCTGCATATCTGCCCCTTGATACCTTTCTGACACCTCAAACTTGAGATATCCAAAACAGAACTTAGCAGCTTCCGCACAAAACCTGCCCCGCCTCCCACTTCCATACTTCTGTTAATGGTGCTACCATTCTCCCAGTCCCCAAGGCTGGTAAACTGAGAGTCATTCTTGGCTCTCCCTCCCCTTTCATTTCCTGTATCCACTTGCTAAATCTTGCTGATTCTGTCTTCACAATAGGTCAGCCCCTTATTCCTTTTCACCTAGATTAGTAGAGTAGTTTCTTAAATGCCATTAATCTCTCCCTCCCCAGTCCACTCTTTGCACAAATGCCAAAATAATGTGCATCTACACAACCGTGGCACTCTCCTGCTCAAAAGCCTTCAATGGCTCCCCATCGCCAATAGGATAAAATGCAAAATGCTCATCCTGGCTTTTAAGACTCACCACAATCTAAGTCCAAACTAATTTTTTATCCCAATTTCAATTTTCTTCTGCTCTACATTGCATCAGCAATTGAATATAAGCAATTGAATGTAATGTCCCTGTAAGCAAGGACTGTGATGTTTTGGTCTCTGTATCCCCAGCCCACAGAACAGTGCCCTGCATAAAGAATAGGAACAAACCACTCGGCCACTCCTGGATCCCTCCCACAGTCTTTCTGTATATAAGGTCCATCTTGTCTCCATTAAGGTGCTCAGATTCTTAAAATGTAGCCCCGGCTCAGATTCTTAAGATCTGGCCGCTTGCGTTAGTGATACAAACACTTAGATTCGTTAAAAGTCTGCCCAATATGACGGATGTTCTAATAAACCTTGTCTTTGGCTGATTAAAAAAAATAGGAACAAGGACTGGGCCTCTAAGTTCATTGATAACAGGTAAATCCCAGGAGAGAAAACTCTTTCTGCCAGTGCAGGTTGGCACCTTCCATGCAGATACGGTTTTAGTTTTCTAGGGAGCATTGAGAGGTGTAAGTGACTTGCCCAGGGCCTCATAGCCAGTGTCTATCAGCAGCAGGACAGGTAGGTGCATAACAAACGTTTGTCAGAATTGTAGCTATCATTGTCGCGTGTCTCCCAGTTCTGGGGCTCCCAGGCTTTGTGCACAGCGGCCTATGTATGTCACGCTCAGTCTTGAGAGCACTGCAGTTGTTCCATAAATATTCAGCAGCTCCAAGAACAACAATAGGAAGACGCCGGTGTGGAGAAAACAATTGTCACCCAGGCCCTGCTTGGCTCTCTCAGACGCCCCAGAGGTTTCTTCCTCCACATTCACCGGCACGTAATCTCCGAGCTGAGTCCCCTTTGTTCCCTCTCCCTGAAACAGCCACCACTCACAGGGGAAGAAAACAATACGGTCCTTCCTTTAACGGGCCTTTGCTCGGCTCTTGCCTGGGCCCTCACTTGACTGGAGAGAGTCAAGATGAGATGCTTTTCCACACTAACACAAGGCTCATCAGGGAGTTCCGCTGTTTTCTCAGCAACCAATGGCTGCCTTGCTCTGCCACTTGCTTGCTCACTTTCCTGGCAGGGAGGGCACATGCCTGTTCTCCTCCAACAGCAGCCCAAAGCTTGGTGCCTGTCTTAAGGAACCTTTGTCACCAAGACTTAGAGATACTTCACTGGGACAGAAGCTGTTGAGCAGGACATAGGGGTGACTTTTCAAGGTCCCCCAAATAGTAAGTGTTGCAGTTGGGACGGAGCCCAAGTCCTCTGATCGCAAATCCAGGTCACCTTCTACTACACCAGCCAGCCTTACTTTACAGATAAAGAAAGCGAGGCCCTGAGAGCTGAAATATTTTGCCTGGGGTCACAGAGAGTCAGGTGGTGGCAGAACTGTCTTCAAGTACTTGAAGGGCTGTCACAGGGGAAGGATTAGCTTTGTTCTGCAGCCCCAGGGGATAGAAATAGGAGCCGTGGGTGGAAGGTGCAGAGAGGCAGATTTCGACTTGGGATAAGGAAAAACTGATTGACTTAGAGCTATTCCAAAGTGGAATGGGCTGCCTTGGGAGCTAGATTTACAGAACTTAAAGGTCTTCTAGGCCAAGTGCCTCATTTTATGGTGGTAGAAAGGACAGGGAACAGGAAATGAACGTTTATTTATTAAATACCTACTATTTGTCAGGCATTGTGCTAAGCTGCTTACAAATATTACATCATTTGATCCTCACAACAACTCTGTGAAGTAGGTTGCTATTATGATGTCCATTTTTTTCTACTTAATAGTATTTTATTTTTTCTAATTACATGTAAAGATAGTTTTCAACATTCACTTTTATAAGATTTTGAGTTCCAATTTTTTATCTCCCTCCCCTCTCCTTTCCCCAAGATGGCAAGCAATCTGATATAGGTTGCACATGTACAATCATATTAAACATATTTCTACATTAGTCATGTTGTGAAAGAAGAATCAGAACAAAAGGGGAAAACCATGAGAAAGAAAAAACAAACAAAAAAGAAAACAGCATGCTTCGATCTGCATTCAGACTCCATAGTTCTTTCTCTGGATGTGGATAGCATTTCCCATCATGAGTCTTTTGGAATTGTCTTAGATCACTGCATTGCTGAGAAGAGCTGTCTATCACAGTTAATCATCGCACAATGTTGCTGTTGCTCTATACCACGTTCTCCTGGTTCTGCTCACTTCACTCGGCATCAGTTCGTGTAAGTCTTTCCAGGTTTTTCTGAAATCTGCCTGCTCCTCATTTCTTGTGATGTCCATTTTACAGATGAGGAAACTGAGGCAGGCAGTGGTGAAATGACTTGCCCAGCGCCACACAGCTAGCAAGTATCCAATGCTGAATCTGAGCTCAGGTCTTCCTAACTCCAGGCCCAGTGCACTATCTACAATGCCACCTAGTAGTAGACATTGAAACTCAGAGAGGGAGGTAATAGGGTCCCCTTGGTTGAAGGTCCTGCCCTCAGGAAAAGGCGTGGTAAAGGAGAATCCATATTCAGGTACAGGTGATGCTTGATGGTCTCTGGCATCCCTCAAGGTTCTGAGGTTCTGGGATAACTTCCATACCACTAAGAAGGACTTTAATGGAGAAGTGAAGGTGGGGGAGAAGGTAATAATGAGTCCAGCAGCAAGAAACCCAGGCTAGCGCTCAGAGATGGTAATGAGAGACAGGTAGGCAAGAAAACCATAGCTGAGGTGCAGTTTGCATCTCAGGAAAGCCGGCAGTCTGACCTTTGTCTCCGTGGAGCAGGGGACAAGCAGCCCCATCAGGAGCTTGAGGGCAAATTGAAGGGTATGTGTATATGCTAGATCACTAAGGCATGAGCTGCCAAAGGCTGCATGAAAAGAGGTGAGGACCACTCCTGGAGAGGAATTATGCTTCCTCCTCCCACCTTGCAGGAAGCATAAATAGTCCTCTTTCTCCTCCTTGGCTTCTTGGGGCCAAGGCTGTCAGCTCCACTCTAGTTACAGCTCTGACAAAACTCAGCCTTCAGGAAGCCTTTGCTGATTAACTCCAGTTGATTCCAATAGCTCGGTTTCCCCACCTGGAATGTTTGTACTTAGGAAATGATCAGTTTAAAGTTGGAAGAGACTTCAGAACCCTGTTAGGCCAGCCGATGGTTTTATAGATGAGCAATCTCTGACACGGAAAGGGGTTAAGTGATTGGCTCAAGGTCACACAGGTTTGTAAATGGAAGAGTCAGTTCTTCTGACTCCAAAACTAGCATCCTTTCCCCTGCCCCCCCAATCCCTACCCCCAGCCCGTATGGTGATGCCCCCTCCTAGACTTCCTTCAAGGACCACCTTCTATGTGAAGCCTTCCCTGACTGCCCCAGGCCCCACTAATCTCACCTTTCTCCCCTTTGAACTCATTGCATTTTCTGCTTTTGCCAGCTATTCGGCATTTATCATATACTGCCTGGGGACATTTCTTTTATTAGTGATCTTTCCATGTGTGTAAATCTGATATCTCTTTGTCCTCTCCATCCCCCAACAGCTCTCACCTCCAGGAAACGTGGACAGAGGAGTCAGAGCATCCTAACCCAGGACTGGGCACAGGATGGGTGCTCAGTAAATGCTTGTTAAATGAATCTCTCCCTTGCCTTATACTGCCTTGGTACTTACCACAGAATCATACAGCACCACAGTGCTGGAAGGGACCTCAGAGACATCTGGTCTGCCTAAAGATGACCAGGGGGCTTAAGTCGGGTTCATTTCATGCTCATGTAGATCTAATTTCTTTCCCTCCTCTGATATTACAGGTAGGGAGGCGGCAATTAGCAAGGTTTCCTGGCACCATGGAAGGTTAGGGGAGGGGAACAGTACTGTGAAGGGGGATGGGTCAGCAGGAGAAAGGGGCATGTCTGGAATAGAGAGACTGTGTTTCAAGAAAGCTTGTCGCTGTTCAGTCATTTCAATCTTGTACAATTCCTCGTGACCCCATTTGAGGTTTTCTTGTCAAAGATACTTGAGTGGTTTGCCATTCCCTTCTCCAGATCATTTTACAGATGAGGAAACTGAGGCAAACAGGGTTAATTGACTTGCCCAAGGTCACACAGCTGATAAGCATCTGAGGCCAGATTTGAACTCAGGTCTTCCTGACTTCAGGAGCCAGTGCTCTACCCACTGTGCCACCTAGCTGCCCTCAAGAAAAATTAGGCCTAATAAAACCCAAACAAACCAAAAGTTCTCCTCCATTAGCATGATGAGTAAGATTTAGATAAGTGGGGTAGAAAAATTAATTCAAGGATGAAGGAGACACCATGAATGACAGCGTAAGAGTGGCAATCAGCATCAGGTCGTGAAGTGATCTTGAACAAGCGGCTGCAGCCCCTTTGAGGAAGCTAGCTGGTGCAGTAGATAGAGTCAGGTCTGGAGTCAGGAAGACCGGAGTCTGAATCCATCCTTGAACACACGCTGGCTGCATGACGCTGGGCAAGTCACTTCATTTACATCCACCTCAGTTTCTTCAGCTGTAAAAAGAGGATCGTAACAGCACCTACATTCCAGAGCTGTTATGAATCTCAAAGGAGGTAATCACGCATAAAGCACTTAGTCCAGTACTTGGCTCTTCACAGATGTTTGTTAGCTGCTACTTTTCCTCCTACCCTCCAGGGTTGTTGTGAGGATCGGACAAAATGATATCTGTATGATTTGCTCTGCATATTGCCTGGTGCTGTATAATAGGCGCTTAATAAATGCTCATTTTCATCCCCTTCCTTTCCCCTCAGGGCTTCAGCTTACTCATCTGTGAAATGAGGGAGTTAGTATAATAGGAAGAGTCCTGTGTCCAGAGTCAGAGGACCTGGGTTCAAGTTCCTCTGACACCACCTGTTGTGACCTGGGCTTCACAACCTATCTGGGCTTCTGTGTCTTTATCTAGAAAACGAAGGGCTTGAGCAACTCAGTGTCTGAGGTCCTATCTATTAACAGACAGATGATCTTATGAATCTCTACGGTCCCTTCTAGGACAGTTGCGGCACAGTGGATACAGTGCCAGGCCTGGAATCAGGAAGACTCCTCTTCCTGAATGCAAATTTGGTCTCTGACACTTACTAGCTGTGTGGGCAAGTCACTTCACCCTGTTTGCCTCAGTTTCCTCATCTGTAAAATGGGCTGGAGGAGGAAATGGCAAACCTGTCCAGGAAGAAAACCCCAAATGAAGTCATGAAAAGTCAGACAGGACTGAATAACAAGATCCCTTCTAGCTCTGAATCTGAAGGTCCTATGATCTTAAGAGACACTCACCTGACAAGAGCCCAGGGTGGGATGGGGAAGTTCAGATTGAGAGTAATGGGAAATAAGGTTGGACAGGTCAGGTGAGGCTAGGCATGGAGGGCCTGAAAAGCAAAGCAGAGGGGTCCACACTAGATGCGGTAAGGTATGAGAGGCCATTAAAGGTTTCGAGGTAAGGGAGTGAAATGATGAAACCAATGTTTTAGGGAGATTAGCTAGACAGAGGATAGATTAGGGAAGGGAGACACTGGAATCAGGGAGACTAGGGAAGAGGATGCTGCTGTCTGATGTACCGAGCACCTGGGCTGGTATGTGCCAATGAGAATGGAGAGAATGAGACTGAGAGATGCTTTTTTTTTTTGTCAGTAGAAATCTACAGGATAAGGGGCAGCTAGGTGGTGCAGTGGATACAGCACAGGCTCTGAAGTAGAGAGGATCTGAGTTCAAACCCGACCTCAGACCAAACATTTGACACTTACTAGCTGTGTGACCCTGGGCAAGTCACTTAACTCCAATTGCCTCACAAAAAAAAAAAAAAGAAATCAACAGGATTAAGATAGAGAGGGTGAAAGAGAGGGACAAGTTAAAGCTGGCCCTGAGTCTTGGACCACTGGAGGGCCAGTGCCTCAAAGGTGCTCTATGGGCAAAGCCCCCTGCGGTCAAAAAAGTTCCCATTTCCCTATCACTGAAAGGTTGATAGCATGTATTCTTCACATCCACCCCATATCATTCTCCCCATTTGAGAGATTAGGTAAATGATGCTAAGGTAAGTTAAATGAAGCCGCTAATGGGAACTTAAACCCAAATTTCCTGAACTCCCCAGTCTTCCAGAGCTCTCTCTGCTTCACCTTGCCTGTGCTGCTCACTGACTGACCAGTTCCCCAGAGCTGGCATCAGATGAGAAGAAAGCTTGCGGGAAGGAGAGGCAAGCCTGACCCTCTAACCAGCCTAGCCGAATATTCAGGGAGGAGCAGGAGATCAGTTTGTCCTAGAGACATGAACATCAAGGGGGTAACTGAAGGCCAAATGGAACTGTTCCTTCTCATGACAAGCAGACCTCCCTGATGCAGCCTGCAGCTCCGTCGGCTGGAATCGAAGCCGAGTGAATCAGAATTACTGTGTGCTCATCTTGGAGGCAACAACCAGTGAAGGCACTAGGAGCCATGGACCAGAGAGAGTCAGAGCACCCCAAGGGTGAGGCCCTTGTCTCAGAGGGCTGCTTCATCTAAAGCAGGACATGGCATGCAGAAAGGGATTCTTGTGGATCAAGGTAACCAACTGGAGAATAATGCTGCCATTTTCTATTGGGTGAAATGGAGCAGAACATCCCCAAGATATATTAAGATCATAAGACGATGTTTCTACCTTCTTATTCACCCAGGCTCATAACTGCAGAGTCATCTTTGACTGTCCCCTCTCCCTCATCCTTCATATTGAATCAACTTTCATGTCCTGTTGTGTCTGCATCCGTTACATTGATCCCCTTCTTTCTACTCAAATGGCCACCAATTTAGTTCAGGCCTGCATCAGACTCTTGCCTCCTAATGGGTCTCCCTGCCTCCAGTTTCTTCCTGTTCCAATCAATCCATCACCCACAAAATCATTTATTTATTTAGGCAATCAGGAGTAAGTGACTTGCCCAGGGTCACACAACTAGTAAGTGTCAAATGTCTGAGGCCACATTTGAACTCAGGTCCTCCTGACTCCAAGGCCAGAGCTCTATCTGCTGCACCACGTAGCTGCCCCCATCATCCACAGAATTGCTAAAATAGCTTTCTCACCATGCCACTCCTCTACTCAGAGATCTTCAGTGGCTCTCCCTGGCCTCCAAGATGACACACAAACTCATCCGCATGGCATTGAAGGCCCTTCCCAATCTGACTCCATTCTAGACTTTTTACTCACATTCATATGTTCCAACCAAACAGCACTACTAGATTTTACCTGAATTTCACTTTTTTTCTTCTACCCTGTGCCATCCACCCTCTAGGCCTAGAAGGTAACCTTAACTCTGCTTTTCACAATCCCCAGGTTCCACCTCTTCCTCGAAGTCTTCCCTGATAGTTGTTAATGTTCGTCATAGCATCACAGAATTAGAGGATTTGAGGGGACCTCATCAGCCATCTAGCCAAACACTAAAGGAATTTGCACCATAATATAGCCAACAAGAAGATGTCCCAGTCCCAGCTTGAAGACCTCCTGTGAAGGGGAACTACAGGGAACACTTTGGGGTGGCTCTAATTGTTAGGATGTGTTTCCTTAATTTGCCTTAATTTGCCTCTCATCGGTGTGCCTGCTATGTTTTGCCTCCCAGCTCTTCCACTCCCCAACCATCATAGAATGCAAGCTCCTTGAGGGCAGGGACTGTTGTTTCATTGCGGTCTTTGTATTCCCAATAATACCTAGACTAGTCCCTGGCCTATAGTAAGTGTTTCATCAATGTCTGCTGAATTGAATTAAATGTTATTGCTGGAAGAGATCTCAGAGCAGGGCTTCTCAACCTAGGCTCCATGGACCCTAATGGGTCTGTTGATAGTTTCAGGGGTTCATGAACTTCCATAGAAAAACATGATATCTTTATTTCAATATATTCGATTTCCTTAGGAATCCCATGCTTTTTATTTTGTGCATTTAAAGACGTTATTCTAAGAAGCAGTCTATAGGTTTCCCTAGACTCATGGTCCAAAGGGTCTAAGGGGGCCTTAGAAATAGTCTATTCTGACCTCAAAGAGACTGAGACCCAGACAGGTTAAAGAACTTACCAAGATCATACGGGTGGTAGGACCAGGATTCAAACCCAGGTCCTCTGCCTCCAGGTTCTGCATATTTTCCATTTAATCCCTACTTTCCAACAGCCAGTATCTATCTACTTCAAATGCACTATAGAACCCTCAGTAAGGAAGAAAACAAGCATTTATTAAGCACCTGCTATGTGCCAGGCACTGGGCTAAGTGTTTTATCAATATTATCTCATTTGATCCTTGGAGATAGGTACTGTTATTATCCCCATTTTACAGTTGAAAAAGCTGAGGCAAACAGAGGTTAAGTGATTCATCCAAGGTCCTATAGCTAGTGAAGGTATGAGGCTGGATTTGAACTCAGATCTTCCTAACTCAAGGCCCAGGGCTCTATTTACCATGCTACGTAGCTGCTTGATTGTAATATCACCTATTATGTATAGAATCTTATACTGGGTACTAGAAAGAGCTATGAAAGAGGACAGAACATTGATCTCAGAGTCAGGAACCTGAATTCAAGTCTCATTTCTGCAAAATATTAGCTGTGTGATTAGAGGCAAGTCATTAACACCTCTGTTCCTCATTTTATTCCTCTATTAATGTAATATGAAATAATTAAATAAATTTAAGAATGGGAAAATAACATATTAATAATAATAATAAAAAGGAAAGATGATGAGGTTTGTTGTGAAGGATAACCTTTGTAAATCTTAACACAAACAATTCTGAGCTATGATGCTTATATGAAATGTAGAAAACATGCTGGACATCTTTCTGCCTGTGGCAAGTTCTGTTACCGCTCTGAA
This sequence comes from Phascolarctos cinereus, assembly GCF_003287225.1. Lineage (NCBI taxonomy): Eukaryota > Metazoa > Chordata > Mammalia > Diprotodontia > Phascolarctidae > Phascolarctos > Phascolarctos cinereus. The sequence continues at coordinate 175,661,613 of NW_027556098.1, forward strand.
CCTGGGTCTCCTCATTTGGAAGATGGGGATAATATGATTTGCCCTACCTACTTCAGAAGGAAAGTCTTTTGTAACCCTTCAAATGCAATAGGTATTTGAGTTGTTTTTAATACGACTGTACTACCTGCTCACAGATGGGTAGCTAGGTGGAACGGTACATACAGCACCAGGCCTAGAGTCTGGAAGACCTGAGTTCAAATCTGGCCCGAGATACTTACTAGCTGTGTGACCCTAGGCAAGTCACTTAGGCCTGTTTGCCTCAGTTTCCTCATCTGTAAAATGAGCTGGAGAAGGAAATGGCAAACTACTCCAGTATTTTCCCCAAGAAAACCCCAGATGGGGTCACAAAGAGCCTGAAACTACTGAACAATGACAAAACCTGCTCACAAAGAGCCCAGAAAACATAAATGCAAAAAAAAAAAAAAAGCCCCACATTAATTTAAAAAAATTTTTTTTAGATTAGCTCTTCCCCTCTCACCCAGACTGGAAGTGCAGCAGCCTCTCATGAGCCCAGTCCTACTATTGAGCATCACAGCTTACACCTGCTCTGTTTCTGACCTAGGCTGGTTCAACTCTCCTTAGGCAACCTGCTCCTGGGGACTCACCATATTGTGCCAGGCTTAGTGCAGACATCGCATTGACTTAGCCCACTGCAGCCCAGAACTCCTGAGCTCAAGTGATCCACTCAAATTCTCCAGTGGCAGGTATCACAGGTGTGCACCACCACACCCAGATCATTCGTTCATTCATTTGTAGTAGTGACCATCTCATGGAGTGTAAATGGGGATAAGCCTGGGCCCTGGCCACTTCTGGGACACACAGGCTTATCTGTGAAGTAGTTGGAGCTTTGAGATGGGATAACAACCTCTTGGCCTCCATGATGAAGAGCTGGGGAAGGGAGGATGTGGAGGGATTCAACAAAGAGAACTGTCTACTGAAGGGGAGAGAGAATAGTTGCCTACTCAGTAGGCCTTAAAAGGAGCGACTCTGTCCCTTGACCCTTTCCCTTCTTCAACCCTCTAGGACAGAGATATCTAATCATTGCCTGCCAGGCTTCAAGGGCCCCCCAAATTCTCAACTTGGGTCTCAACTAGATTAAAATGTAAGATAAATAAAATTATGACGTAAATAATGTTAGTTTATGGTTTTCGAAATCATTATGGGACCTGCAGGAATCTGGTTCTATTTGAGTTTGACACTGCTCTAGAACATATATATCAAGTAATCCTCACGGTCTCTCTTTCTGGGATTTTTCATAAGGGGTGGGAGAAAGGTGGCCTGGAAAAAAATGACTGCAGCTTAAGTAGGGGGCTCAGTTAAGTGTGCCTGGGCTACTGGATGTCTCTTTGATTTGCGTGTCTTTCCCTGGGTGCAGGTGACTAAACAGCGATCCTAAGATGGCCATATCCAGCCTTGGAAGCAACCTTGTGAATTCAAGAGGTTGGGAGTTCCATGGTTCTGCAGTGGGTGCCAGCTGCACCATAGGAGCCACCCACTACAGCTACTGTAACATTTCTTAGATGGGAAGGCAACCACCAAGGGGATGAAGAGCTCAACCCCTGGAGCTCCACATTTGGTTTGTCAAAAGACGTAAACTTTGAGGGCAACCATGCACAGCTGAGTCGAAAGTGTGGTGCTGAATCAGCAGGCCTGAAACATGCTCCATGTTTTGACATTTTAAGTGTCAACCTCCAAGAAGAGCATAATAGTAGTTATAATTCACCGCTTGATGTTTGAGTTTTTGGCAGTGTTTGCTTATGAGTCTTATTGTGTTTTTAAGCATTTCTTTTGTGTCGAAGAAATAAATAGTTATCCTTTACCAGATCTATGGGGTTGTTAAGTGGCACAGTGGATACAGTGCTGGGCCTGGAGTCAGGAAGACTTGAGTTCAAATCTGGCCTCAGATACTTACTAGCTGAGTGACCCTGAGCAAGTCACTTAACCTTGTTTGCCTCAGTTTCCTCATCTGTAAAATGAGCTGGAGAAGGAAATGGCAAACCACTTCAGTATCCTTGCCAAGAAAACCCCAGATGGGGTCACAAAGAGTCAAACATGATTGAAAATGGCCCAATGACAATAACCAAATCTACAGTCTATGTTGACTGTGCTTCTACCCCATCCCCTCTTTGGGGGAGGCCCTACACACGAGCTGTGATTCTCCCAGAGGTTCAGGTATAAAGGTACAAAGAGCCAGAAGAAAGAGAGCTTGCCCCTTCAAAGTCTAGGCTCCGCTGGGTCCAAACCCAGGGTACTCATGAGTCTGGAGCTAAGAGGGGTCCTTACTGAGAGAAGGCTGAGCTTCCCTGGACCTGAACGCACATACTTCCCATGTGCCCAACACTGAGCTCGCCTCTTACTTTTTATGGGCAGGAGATACCACTATTTGTCCAAGTTACTATGCTCTGTAGACAGCTTTGCCTAACAGAGAAGGGTGACACAGTAGAAGTGTGTGCAATTCATCATTTTTTTTTATTTTGTGATTTATTGACAGAAAATAAATATGCTACAATTAAGGAATGCCTCTGTGTTTGGGACACTCCATAGTTATCTAAGTGACGATGCTTTCTTTCTCCTCAAACCAAATGTTTTCATAGAACAATCCAGTGCCATTTGATTTTTAAACAAAATCATATGGGAGACAGTAGAGAGCCCATGTAAGTAGGAGCCAGGATCTGGATTCTAATTCTGGTTCTGCTGCTTACTATCTGAACAAGTTACTTAACCTCTCTGGGTTTTAGCTTCCTCACCTGTAAAATGAAAGGGTTGGACCAAGGTCTCTTCCACCTCTTTTGTTGTTGTTTAGTTGTGGCCAACTCTTTGTGACCCCATTTGGGGTTTTCTTGGCAAAGATCCTGGAGGGGTTGGCCATTTCCTTCTCCTGCCCATTTTACAAATGAGGAAACTGAGGCCAACAGGGTTAAGTGACTTGTCAGGGGTCACACAGCTAGGAAGTATCTGAGGCCAGATTTGAACTCAAGAAGACGAATCTTCCCACTGAACCACCTAGTTGCCCCTTCCAGCTCTAAGGTATTACAATACCATTATGGAGATTTTATTGAATACAGATTCCTTCTTACCCTCAGAAGCTGGTCTGGTTGGAGAGCCTGTATGATTTCAGTGGATTATATAGTTTGCAACACACTGTTCTCCCAACACTCCACCAGGCAGGCAGTGTATTATTATCTCCATCCCATTTCCCCTCCCTCCTACCTTGTAGCCCCAGCACATACAGCAATACATCACGGACCTGGGATTTCATGAGCGTGGGAACTCCCTCCACAGTTCTGATCCCAACTTGTCCATAATTTATAGTTGTAAAAAGTAGCCTGAGGCTCAGAGAGTCTGAGTGATTTGCCCATGATCACACAGCTGGTAAGCATCAGAAGAGGATTTAAACCCAGATATTCCTGGCTGCAGGACCAGCACCCTATTTATGCTGTGCCTGGTGCCCAGTAGATGCCTGATCAATATTTGTTGAGCTTAGCCTCAAAGACGTATGAAAGTACATCTTCTTCCCATCTTTGTAGCAGTGGACTGTGAGTGTGGAATACTGCATATGTTGTTGGATTTGATTGACACATTGGCTAGTCTTGCTGAAATGCCTTATTTAAAAACCTTTTCTTTTTGTTGTAGTCATGGCTCTTTGAGCAGGAAGAGGGAAGTCTATGTTGGTAAATAAAGGTGATGTAAAAAGAAAACAGAACAATAACAATTATTGTAAATATTTGTAAAATTGAGTTTGAAAGATGAGGAGATTGAGTCTCAGATAGGTTAAGCAACTTACCTAACCTGGCATGGCAGAGCTGAGACTCTAGCACCATTTTTTTTTTTACTCCACCGGCTTTCCGAAGAACCATGCTGCTTCCCAGACACTATTGTTTTCAGTTCTCAAATGCCTTTTGCTAGTTAGAGGAGGTCTCTAATGGCCACTACTGCTGACTTTTAGAAAACTAAGTCAAGCCTTAAGAATTTCGTGGGCCATGACATACTCTTTAGCAGCAGAGAATAGAGCCAGCTATGGAGGAATACCCTGGTTCCCAGGAAGGAATATTAGTCATCTCTTGGGGAAAGGGGAGGGGAGGAAATTTTTCTCCCCATCATAATGTCTTTCAGTAGAACTACTCATCCAGGATACACTAAATGCAGCAGGGAATAGGCCTAGTGAGTCAAAGAGACAGTTAATGGAAGCACCTTTAAGGAGAGTGACCCCTGGCAGCAAAGAAGAGAGACATCTAGGATTCAAGAGAGGATTAACCATAGAAATCAGTATTCAGAGCTATGGACGAGAGCAGGCACAGGGAGCCCAGCTCCTGCCCAACCCATCCAACAGAAACATTGCTTTCAATGAAGATACTCAGATGAGAAAGAAGTGTGGTGCCCCACAATGCCAGAGACATGAGCTTCTCTGGCTATATGAGTGCCCTGTGTATGTGCCCCATGATAAGTATATGCCCATTCTTCCCACTGACATTGCGTGGTTTGGGGAGACTATGTCTCAGATTTGAGGTTGGGGGAGATTGGAGAACTATTGCTGTCATTTTGCCACATGAGTAAATGTCTTTGCTTTGAGATCATTGTATCACTGGCTGAGTAGGAAAGGGAAATCTATCAATGGGAGCTTGTGGCTATAGTTTTAGAAGTAAGTGTGAACCCACAGAGTATCTTGAACTTGAGATAACAGTCATTCCTCTGGTGAACCCAACTTGATAGCAGGTGTTGAGGAATAACTCCCAGAGAAGGGTGCTCCCTCTTTTTCCCTTTTTTTTCTTTTTGTAATTAATAGCATTTCCTCACTGAAAAATAAAACTCTTGTAACAAGCAGTTAATGTGCATTAGTATGCATCTCTTTCTAGACTGCAGGTTCCATGGGGGGAGTGACTTTCTCATTCTTTGTGTCCACCGCAGTGCCTAGCACAGATTCCTCCTTACGGAGACATTTAACAATTTTTTGCCCAAGAGATAGGAAGGAGCCATCCAATTATTGAGGTAACTGATACACTTTTTTTCAAAGAGGGCAGGGACATCCAAAATGGAAACTCTTTTCCTATATAACATTTTACCATATTATTCACCTAGACCTACATTCAATAGCTCCTATGCTACCATAGCCAAATTGTATCACTTATATATTAATTGTTGTTATTCAGTCATTTTCAGTCATGTCCCACTCTTCATGACCCCATGTAGGGTTTTCTTGATAAAGATACTAGAGTGGTTTGCCATTTCCTTCTCTAGCTCATTTTACAGATGAGGAACTGAGACAGATGGGGTTAAGTGAATTGCCCAGGATCACACAGCTAGGAAGTGTCTGAGGCCAGAGATGAACCCAGGAAAATAAATCATCCTGACTCCAGGCCTGGAACTCTATCTACTGCACCACCAAGCTGCATATATGTATTACTTACATATATGGCTTCCTAAATCTTCCCTGTAGAAAGCTCCAAGGCTCACCCCCTTAAAGCAATGCTATGTGTTTGGCACAAATAATAAACTACTTCAATATTTTCAATAATTGGTGATATCCTTGGGGAGGATACTCCTTTTACTCATGTAGATCAAAACCTTTTAAATGTAGTGGGAAAATACAGAATTTTCAATCAGAATATTGAGGTTCGAATCAGGAACTTTGGACAAGTCATTTCAGTCAGTCAAAAACCACCCAACGAGCATTTATTTATTAGTATATGCCAAGCACAGTGTTAAGCCACGAAAATTCAAAAAACAATCAAAAAAGAAACAATCTCTTCTTTTAAGGAGTTTCCATTCTAATGGTGAAGACAACACATAAAAAGAAGCTAAAAAGGAGAGTGGGGGATATAATGGAGAAATGAGGAGGAAATGAAGAAATGGCTAGCCTGGGTACCCTCCTTAAATGGAGGTTCTGAAAGGAGCCATGAAATCAGAGACAGGGGCACAAGGTCAGAGGGTGCTTTAGAGGTGTGAACTCCAGGACTGAAGTGGTCTTCCAAGATGAAGAAGGTTATTAGGTCACTTCCCTAGACATCAGTTTTCTCATTTGTAAAATCAGGATGTTGGACTAGATAACTCCTGGTAGTCCGAGAAGGCTTCCCAAGCTTCACCTGACTGCCGAAGGGGTCTAAGACACAAAATTCAGAACCCCTGGTCAGGTGTCACCCTTCAGGGCCCAGGGCATCCAAAGAGGCCAGTGTGTACTTGGGAAAATTCAAAGAAGTACCTGATTAGTCTGAATATTCACTGTACTTTCCCTAAAATCTTGAGAATGACCTACAACAAATTCTCTTTTTAGTATATGCCTAAACAGTTTTTTTTTTCTTTCAGAGAGATTTAACTTTAGGAATGTCACCAAAAATGGGGGAGAGAAGCAGATTCCATTGGGACCAATACAGTATAAGTCAGAGCCCCTGCCTTCTAGAATCTTCCAGTCTAGCTAAGAAAACAAGACTGACCAAGAGAACTAATTAGTCAAAGAAATGAGGCAGGTTATAATTAAGTGCCAAAATGAGTGAAACAAATTGTTTTAGTTCAACAGCTGTGAGGATACACAGAACTGTGATGGAACAATGAAAGCTAGGAATCAAAGGCTTCCCAGAAAAGGCCTTCTTTAAGCAGAGCCAGTGGTCAACTCCATGATTAGTTCTTTGCAGGCAGGAACCCAGTCTTCTCTTTCTGTACCTCTAATAAAAGTACAGCCACATGCTGAGCACCTACTAGGTGCTTAGTAAATTCTTGCTGATTAATTCATAGCAGCTCCATATCACTCCCTGGCAGCCCGGTACAGTGGAAGATGGCAGTCTTTAGAATCAGAGGACCTCCCTTCAAGTAATGTCTTTGACTTAATTATCTGCATGACCTGGAACAAGTCCTTTAATCTCCCTGGTGGCCAATTTCTTTAGCTTTAGATTTCTGATTCTGTGTCTTTTTCTGCCTACCTATTTTAGACTATCTCACATGTTCATTGCTAATTTAATTCGGTTTAACAAACATTCATCAAGCACTTACTCTATGCAAGGTATTTTTCTATGTGCTACAGATACAAAGCTGAAAAAACAATAGCCTCTGACCTTAAGAAGGAGGCAGTCACACACACACACACACACACACACACACACACACACATACTTTGTATATACAGGCACATATTAGAGGTGTGTATGCATATGGGTAAAACATATACATGTATGCCTATTAGTATTGATGTTCAGTCATTTCAGATGTGTCCAACTCTTCATGACTCCATTTGGGGTTTTCTTGGCAAAAGATACTGGAGTGGTTTGCCATTTCCTTCTCCAGCTTGGTTTAATGAGGAAACTGATAGGATGAAGTGACTTATACAGAGTTGTAAGTGTCTGAGGCCAGATTTGAACTTAGGAAGATGAGTCTTCCTGACTCCAGGCCCAGCACTCCATCCACCATGCCACCTAGCTGCCCACTGCAATATACTTATATGTACTTCTACACATATATATTCATATTCCTATGTACACACAAACATATATATGCATATGCACACTTACATGTTTATATGTTGTCTTCCCAGATAGAATGTAAGTCCCTTGAGAGCAGGGACTGTTTCTTTTTCATCTTGACGTCTCCCACACGTAACACAGTAACTGGCACCTAGATGCTTAATAAAGTCCTGCTGATTGATTGATTAAGTCATTGATTGATTGAATGACGGAATTCAGTACTTACACAAATAAGTATACTAAATAGAGCATATGATAAGGTGAAAAGAGAGATGCAAAGCGTTCTAGGGAAATCTGAGAAGAGAGAGAATCATAGGAGTTAGGTTGAACAGGAAGGCTTCCTGTAGGAAGAGGCACCTGAGCTGAGCCTCTAAGAGAGAAAGGTTTCCAATGGTACTCTAAGGGTTCAGTAGATACTTAAGATAGTAGGGTCATCGATTTATGCTTAGAAGGCATAGAAAGCCCTTCACTGGACAATTGAGAAAAGTGAGATTGGAAACACTTGCCCCAGATCACATGTGTAGTAAATAGTAGCACCAAAACTTGAACCCAAAGCTTCTGACTCTAGGTCCATTTCTTTACCCCCAATCAACCTGGTCACCCACCTAAAATCTCAACTCTCCTCTCAGTCTCTGTCCACAGCTAGCTACATAGTTACCTGTTTCCCTGATCGGAGGATTCTCCTCTGCAGGCTCCCCTGCCCTGGATTGCCAACTCGGCTGCCCAACCACCACCCATCCTTCCAAAGGGAACACAGGGTGTCTTACCAGTGGCTAATAAAGGAAACTACCTGGGAACTTCTCAGGGTTCCAACATCGTGACCAGAGCCCTCGATTCTAGTCAGCACCTTCTCTGGATATATCCTGCCTCTGAAACGCCCTCCCTCTCCCTTAGCCTGATCCCCTTTCAACCATCTCCAGCAGTAAGTCCCTGCATCCTTTTAGGTTCGATACCATCTAATTGGTTGTGGCTAATCCCATATTAGCTCTCCCAGCCAAAGCAGGAGGGCTTCTCCCCATCCTCAGTCACGGTCAGGCCTCTATAGAAGTTTCTGTTATCGTGTTTATGAGACACTGCTACCTCAGACAGGCACATTTGCATATAAATAACCTGCCAGCAGTGGAGGCTGGGAAAGGCACCAGGTAACGACTGTGTTTATTACTCTGGGGAGAAAGGCCAGGCAAATGGGCCTTGGATTCTAGGTGGCCATGTCTGGGCCATGGCTGTATTGAGGAAGTGGCATCTCCCCTGGCCGAGTGTGAGATGAGGAGGTGTCCTCTCTTACAAGTGTGATAGTGGAAATATGAAATATTCTCCACTGCACAGGTTTGGATTTCTTTTGACCTAGAAACCTCCTGGTCCCACAAGATATTGGACTTCCCCTTCTCCTCAGGTCAACCCCTAGATCAAACTGACTTCTTATATATGTGGTCAGTCATTGAGTATCCCTCTGTTAGGGGCACAGTATCATACAGGACACTGAGCAGGGTGAATCTGTGGGAGAGACAAAGTTTATGGTGAAAGCTTTCCTCTCAGGGTACTTTTCTTCTAGGGTCCCATATTGAGAAGCAGAAGGGAGCTTAGAGGTCAATTTACAGATAGGGCAGCTGAGGTCAAACAAGGTTAAATGACTTGTCCAAGGTCATACAGGTAGTAAGTGATAGAATTAAGATTTGAATTCAGATTTCTGATCCCAAATCCAACACTCTTTCCATTGCACTCTTGAAAAGGTAACTATGGAGACACAGCAGTGTCTGTTAAGGGTCACATTCATCAAGGAAAGGAGGGTCATCTAGGTTCAGAAGAGGGTGCCATCCTTGTAGGCAGAGGTGCTCAGGAAAGATTCATAGAGGAGATGGTACTTGAACTGGGATTTGAAGGGTGGATAGGGGAAGAGAGGAAGGGACTGCATTCCCATTGAGGACAATAGCATGGACAAATGCCCTGAGGAAGGACAGCACAGGGTGTGATGGGGTCACAGATTCATAGATTTAGAGCCGGAAGGAACCTTGGAGATCATCCAATTCAATTTCTTTATTTAAAGATAAGGACACTGTGGGGCTCAATGAGGAAAAGCTGCTATGTTCTAAGACAGTGAATAACCCAATGTTCCAGGAGTGGAAGACATATAGAGCAAAGCAGAAGAATTTAAGGCTGGTGAGGCAAGTGGGAGCAAAATTCTAAAGGGCCTTGAATGCCAGATTAAGGAATTTGGATCTTATTCTACAGGAAATGGGCGCCACCGATGATTTTTGACCAGGGAAATGACAATCCTATTGAACAGTCAAACCTGTGCATTAAGAAAATTGTTTAGGAAGCTGTGTGAAGGATTAATTGGAGAGGAAAGAGTCAGGATGCATGATCAAAGTGATGATGTGGTATGATTTGACAGGTGCCAGCCTACCCCAAATTATTTTCTTAGGGGCCTGTCATGGCACCTGAAATCACACAGTAACTCCTTTGGGTTAAGTCATTGTCTCCAAATGAGCCCTGTAAAAATGTTAACTGGAGAGGAGGGAGGGAAGAGACAGGGAGGGGATGCCTATCCTTTTTTTTATTATTAATATATTAGCATCCCTTAACACCAAGGTAGGGACTGATTTTGCACACTAACTTCTTGTCACCTTGAAAGCAAAGCATATTCTTGCCCAGAAGGGAACGGAGCACAGGTCAGACATATTCAGATGAAGGGGGGTTGAGTCTAAAACTGAACAAGTCATTTGTGAGCTGCCAGCAAGGTTTGGAACTGTCCTCTCTGGTGTTGCTATCCCAGGAGAATGTGAGCTTTCACTGTAACTAAAACACGCAATTTGACTTATCCCCAAATAAATACCTGTGTGCTACGGAGAAGGAAAATTGCAGGCATTAAAAATATATGCATTGATTAAAAGAAATGGTTTTTTTTCAAGTTTCCTTCATTGTTCACCAGCATGTTGTACCTTGGGCACCAGTATACCTTGGCTACCCTTAGCTCCAGCTCTTTGTGATGAGAAAAAGGTTACAAAATGTGATTTGCTGTTCAGGGAGTACAGAGCCACCAGGCACCACAGTATGGATCTCAGTTGTAAAAAAGTGGAATCAGGAGGTGGTAATAGTAATAAAAGGGAAGGGGTGGTATAAAGAGGTGAGTAGGAGGGACCAGGAGGTTGGCACACTTCCCATTGCCCACCTGAAATCCCGACTCCTTGCCCTAATGTGCAAGGCCCTCTACAATCATTCTCCAAGCCACACTTTTAGCCTTACTTCTCAAAACCTCTGTACAAAGGCTCTTGCCTACGACTTCACTGGACATCCCTGTGACTTCTGAAACCAAACCCTTTCCTGGCGACCATTCCCATATAGGCATTGTCTCTACTAGAATGTAAGCTCCTTGAGGGCAGGGACTATCTTGCTTTTTTGTATTTGTATTCCTGTTTGAACCTGGAATAAATGCTTTTTCATTCATTCATTTCCCCCAAGCAATCAATTTCCTCAAACAGTTTTCTCAGTTTCCCATCTTCCATTCTTCCATTTCCTACCCCACTACAATCTTCTTCTCTGCCTGTTGATAAGGTAACACACATAACACAAGGACTGAAAAAGAGAAAGCTGAAAAGGGACCCTTTTGGGATAAATAGGACAGTCCTATTACACACAGCTGACTGTCAACCTCTTTACCTTAAGATTTGGTAGGAGAAAAAAAAAGCAGAAATATATTCAAAAGGGAATCAAGAAAGTTAGAACGTTCTTTAAAGAACCATGACGGGAAGATGACTTCTGAACATGACAACACAGTGGCAATCATAGAATCATAGATTTAGAGCTATTTAATCTGATCCCTTCATTTTACTAATGAGGAAACTGAGGCCCAGGGAGATTGTGATGTGCCTAAGAAGATTGCCTTCTCCTTTCCTAAAAAAGCTACCTCAGAGCCACTGTCAAGGACCAATTCCTGAAGCTGGTAGACCTTGTTCCTCCTGGTAGTATGTAGACTCCTTGAGAGCAGGGATTTTTTGTTTTAATTCCAACACAGTGTTTGGCACTGAATAAATCATTGTAGAATTTCATTGATAATAGTTCTGTCACAGAGAGTAATTCGCAAATTTTATGTTCTGATATCCTTTACCAAGCAGACCAGGCAAATCCCCTCGTAACAGGCCACAAGGCAGAATGTTCAAGGGCTGAGATGCCCCTGTCCTTTCCCCTGGTCCCCAGAGAATCTAAAAAGGTTCAGTTTTACTGTGGGCCATGGGACAAATGGGAGAAATGCCTTAAAACCCTTTTCTGTGGGTTGTCCCTACTCCACCCCCATCTTCAGCCCTATGGGAGCCGTTGACTCCTTCACTCCTCAGGCTATAGACACATAGAGCCTGTCACAATGACAAGCCTTTCCCCTCAGCCTGTCTTCCTGCTTCTCATCATCCTGCTCCCTCCAACCTCTGGGTGGGTACCACAGTGTTGCTATGGCAACAGGAATCCCTGAGAAGGAGGTGGGGGAGGGGGGATGCAGTCATCTTATGGAAGCCGCTGGTAGAGAATATTTTTAAATGGTATAACATGTAGGTTCTCACTTACCCAACGCCTGAGAGGTCAGCCCCCCTAATGGGTCTTCTAAATGTGTGTATATGTGTGTGGGGGGGGCGTTTGAGGGCCTCATTGGGGGAGGGTCTCACCTGGTAGTAGACAAAGAGATGGATTTTGGAGTTAGAGAACCTGCGTTCAGACCCAAGCTCTGCCGTTGACTACCTTTTGTAGTCTTAGGTAAACTGTTTCTCTCTGGGTCTCAGTTTCCTCCTTGTTGTTGCTGCTGTCGTTTTAATGAGAGTGAATTAGATGCTCTTTAAAGTCCCATATAGCTCTAAATCCGTAGTTTTGTGAGAAGCAGGAGCCTCATCAAAAGACCCCAAGAGAGAAGAGAAGCCTTCCTCTGTCTGCCTCCCCCTTCATCATTCACTGTTATTCGAGCCCAACACAACACCACAAACCTTCCCTACACTCATGAGAACTCCTATTCTTTCCCCAACTCAACCACCTCTGGGCATGGATCTTGGGGGAATAGAGCTCAATAGTCTAGGTTTGCATGCATCAGGCGGGAAAATCCAGTCAGGGGTGCTGGTACCGAGGAAGAAAGGGAAAGGGCGAGCTAGGAGCAGGTTAATTAAGGACACGAAGAAGGTCTGATGGAAAACAGGTAGGTTTTAATCCGGGGTGCCTGGGATGCTGGAGGCATTGATGGAGCCGATGACAGGGTCAGGGCAGGGCTACTGGGGTGGTCGAGCTAACCGGAGAAGCAGCCAGCGGGGCTAAGCCGGGGAGCCGAAGGGATGATTGAATGGAGGCTCGGGAAGGATTCAAGCAGGAGACGAAGTATTTGCTGCAGAGGCTCTGCGAGCTGATGGAACGCACACGAGGGAGGAGGCGCTGATGCGGGAGATAGCGGGATGCGGCGGCCGCCGCACGCCACTGGGGGCGGGACCGGGCTGATTTAGCACCTCGGAAGAGAGGCCTGGCACTACCGAGCCACTGGGGATCTAGGCGCGGGCGGAGGCTGTGATCTATCCCCGCGCTGGAGGCGAGATGACGGAGGAGAGGGAGCAGAGAACGTGGCAGCCGAGGTTTTGTAAACCAAGAGGCTCGTTCGCCTCCGAATCTGGCGGACGAGCACTTTCTGCCGGCGACACAGGAAAGAGACAGGAAAGGGAACATAATGAATTGGCCGAAAGAAACAACTAATTAACTCCTGATAGCATCAGAGGAGGAACAGGATTGAATGCTGAGCAGTACAATCGACTGAAGCTGGGAACCCCAGCGCCCAGGTCCCCTCCTTCATCTTATTCGGCCAGAGCACTGTGGGTGGGAGGGGATTAGATCATCCCTGAAAGGAAACTGAGTCTTAGAATCTGGGAGTAGAATCTTTAAACAATAGCATAGATCATCCCTGAAAGGAAACTGAGTCTTAGAATCTGGGAGTAGAATCTTTAAACAATAGCAAAACCTCCCAGGCAGCCTCAACTATTGGTATTATTCAGGTATTATTGGTATTAATCAGGAGTTATTACATGAAGTATGGGTTGTCCTAGGTCACCAACAGTCAGGGTGAATCCAGCAAAAATGTAGGATGTGAAAGAGGAGAGTGAAGAGAAAAGGAGAGGGACAAGGTGGAGGGAGAGAGAGAGAGAGAGAGAGAGAGAGAGAGAGAGAGAGAGAGAGAGAGAGAGAGAGAGAGAGAGAGAGAAGGAAGAGGAGAGGGAGGAGGGGGAGAGAGAAGAAGAAAAAAAAGGAGGAAGAGGAGGAGAGGAGAAAAAGAAGAGGAGGAGAGGAGGGAAACACAAAACAGAGTCATAAAGAGAAATAGAGAGGTGAGAGGCAGAGAGACAAAGAAAGAGACAAAAGGTGGAATAGAGACAGAAAGAGTTTACATAACCATATGTTAGTCACTTCACCTCTGACTCTGTAGATGGGGTTGGGGAAGAGGAGGGGGGAGAGTCAGCAGGCCTGTGTTCAAATGTTGGCTCTGCTGCAATCAGTGTAACTTTAGACAACCCCTTTCCTCATTTGTAAAATGAAGGGTTGCTTCAGTTCTAAATCTCTGATCCATGACTAGGATGGCTGTTTTTCAACTTTAGTCCTGTGATTTCTGCAGTTCCAAATAAATGTTTTGAAGCTTATCAGTTGCTTTAATTACCCACATCCCAACTCCCCACCACTGTCACAAAAAAATGAGTAGCCAGAGAGAAGAGGTCAGAGAAGAATTGAATTTGTCCCCTCAGCAGGATTCCCCTTCCTCTGCCTGTGGGCCTTCTAGGACAGAACTGGTCATACAATCACAGATTTAGAGTTGGGCCATCTCACCCAACCTGTTCATTTTATGGAGAGACTCAGACAAGGTCAGTGAGCTAGCCCAGGCCATTGTGATACAGCCAAGATTTGAAGGAAGGTTTTCTGACTCTAATCCTTCACTCCTTTCTCCCACTAGGGGAAAGTCTCGACTTTATGTGGCTACTCTTTTATGCTTTCCCAGGTCTCTGTCCCTTGTGCTCATTTGCCCCCAACTTTCTTCTAGCCAGCTGGGTCAGAGGGAAATTGTGGTCCAAAGCTGCTCTGTTTTCAGATAAAAGGGAACCCGAGTAAGTCATTTAACCCTGTTTGCCTCAGTTTCCTCATCCATAAAAATGAGCTGGAGAAGGAAATGGCAAACCACTCCAGTATCTTTGCCAAGAAAACTCCAAATGGGGTCACGGAGAGTTGGACAGGCCTGAAAAACAACTGAACAATGGCCACATACTGGGTAATCTTGAGAAAACTGCTTGATTTTTCTGGAATTCAGTTTGCACTCTCCTAGGGAGGGCAAGGATGCTGACAGCTAAGAACTATGGTGATATCTTTTCTTTCTCCATTAATAAAAGCCATAAATGAGATCATGTCCTGGAGGTCAGAACCCAGGCAGTGCCTGTTCTTAGAAACTGAAGATCTTGTCTGCACCTCCAGCTCCCTCTAATCCCTGTCATTCAGAATTGCCACCTGTGAAGGGAAAATCCCTTTCTCCACTACCTCTACCCCTACCCTCATCCATATTCACCTACCCTCCATACGCAGTCCCTAACTTCCTTTGTCCTGTGCCTTCTATTTTCTCCTCTATCATTAACAAATTCTTCTGTATTATAGATTTTTGCCTGGTGCACTCCTTCCACCTTCTGGCACTAAGCAAAACCAAGCTTTCTTGGGTAGAGACCAAAGCCTTTTTCATCTTTTGCCATATTGGCCACTCTTTTTCTCATGGACCCAGATACACAGGACCAAGAGCAGTTAGAACATTCCTTGTTCTCAGCTGTCAATTTCCGACCCTTGTCATTGTTGTTTATTCATGTCCAACTCTTCATGACCCCATTTGGGGTTTTCTTGGCAGAAATGCTGGAGCGGTTTCCCATTTCCTTCTCCAGCTCCTCCAGATGAGGAAACTGAGGCAAATAGGGTTAAGTGACTTGCCTGGGGTCACACAGTTAGCAAGTGTCTGAGACTGGATTTGAACTTAGGAAGATAAATCTTACTGACTCCAGGCTCAGTGTTCTGTCCACTGCACCACCTCAATGCCCCTAGAAGACCCTTGCTTGGCCATTATTAGCATTATTAGCAGCCTCTCCTCCTTTGAAGGTCAACCAGTACCATTAACCTCCAGTTATATCTTCCTCTTAGGATACTTTCCATATATTGACCTTCTTCAATTATTTGAGCACCAATTCTTTCTCTCCACTCAGACCCCTAGTTTTTCTTGGTGACCTTAATATTCATGTTACTGAGTTTCTAAAATCCCATTCTCCTGGTTAATCAAACTCCTTAAAACATGTGACCTCCATCTCCAGTGTGACACCGACAAGGGTGGTCACAGTTTATACTTCATCTTCACTTGAAATTGTTTCATCTCCAACAGCCTCAACTCTGAAAATCCCCCTGTCATTATTATCATCTCTCTCCCCTCCTCTCTCACTGCCTTGCAACTTCTGAAGCTGCTCCTTATCCTCCTCACAACCTCCAGTTCCCCCATTTTATCCAATTCTCCCATTGCAGCACACTCTGGCCTCACTTTGCTCTTTCTGAAGTCTTGACGCTATTGTTAAGATGTTCATAGAGACATAGTGCTCCCCACCCCCACCCATGACTCCCTTGAACTTCCACTGTCCATGGCCTGCTAATTCTCAACACTGAGTCATCTCCACCAGCTGCTTTCTCTGCTCCGGTTGCCCAGCCTCCAAGTGCTGCTGAAGAGACTGAACTAAGTCCACTACAAATTCATGTTCTCCGATCTGAATCGCATCTTCACTGATGAACAGAAAAACTGTTATTGATACTCTATCACTCCCCATGATGGCTATTCCAAACCTTCTCCTAGCCACCAAATTCTGCCCTTTTTTCTTAGCATATGATGTGCTTTTGGCTTTACCAAGAAGTTTGAAGTGATCTTTTATAAGAGCCCTCATCTCCCATCCTCTGCACTTCAAGACCTATATTCTAACTCTCTCTTTCTCTCTTTGCTTCAGTCTCAGAGACTTGGGATACACAAATGAAAAATAGCACAGTCCCTGTCCTCAAAGTTACAATCTTATGGAGGTGAAAGTAGGAGAATATGACAGAGCATAGATACGAGTAAGTACGTTATGTGGCAGAATTATGATGTAAGTAAAGAAGAGAACAAAAGAATGTTCTAAGAAAATCTCAGATTCCTCATCTGCAATATGAAAGGGTTGAACTAGGTGACATCCAAGAAGTAATTCTAGCTCTGAATTCTTCTGAGTTTATGTTTGTCTTCTGGGATGGTCCCATCCTGTCCTGTGCATTCATTACTTTAGTAAATAATCAGGCTCTTGTGGAGAGAAGAGACTTGGAGAGACTAAAATGGAGAGAAATTCCTCACTGCCTTCTTGGCTGGGACCCTTGGCCTGGGACTCCCAGGCTGAGTCTGTGAATTTGCAGGACAAGTCCCTTCCCTCACCTCTCAATGCTAAGGTGTCTGGTCCCAATTACCCAAGTACTTAGGTCAGCTAGGCTTGATGGAATCATTACTGGAGTAAGATCCCCTACTTTGGATAGCCCTCCCCCACCCACCAAGCAGAAAGTGGGCCAGTGGAGTCCCTGTGCGTTATGGGGTTTGATGTAGAAGACTTAGCTGCCAGTGATGTCCCTTTCCAAGTTCTGTGGCGAGCCAGCATGGAGATGAAGTAAAATTGAATACATGTGTTTCTGATTCATTTGTAGTCTTAGAAAGGGTTTCATGCATAAGAAAGGTGGGGATCCCAAAGGCCACTTTGAACTGATTTTACGAACTCTTTTTATGTTTTTATTTTTCATTAGGATTCAGAAGTCACTGGTTCCCAGGCCTCATTGATATGACTACCTTCCTCGTCCCTCTGAACCATGCAAACACCATTGGCTGAAATATCCCTTGATCTCATGAGCTAGGGACATTGCTTCCCTCTGATCCCCTTGACATCTAGCCTGGAAAAGTGAAATAAAGAATTAGAGGTCACAGCTGCAGAATACACTAGGATTGTGAAGGAGAATCAGATACGGGGTTGAAAGATCTGGGGTCTAGTCCTGAATCTACAAGTAACTCACTATGTGACCTCAAGCAAGTCACTTCCCCACCTCTGGACCTCATTTTTCTTATCTGTAAAATCAAGGGATAGGATGAGATGACCTTTAAGGTCCCTTTTAGCTCTCACATTCTGTGATTCTATGAAATTAAGAAGGCATAACTCATATCTTCTCTGGAAGGCCTTGTAGTGTTTTTCCTTTACTAAGATGGGCCAGGGGCCAAAGGGAGCCTGAGAAGAATGATGGAAGCTCTTAATCAATCTCCAAGGTTTAAGCTGGATTTCTAGTTTTGCTGGAGAATGCAAGATAAGATCATAGGATTTAGACCTGAAAGGTATTTTGGAATTAGGCATTTATAAGATCATAGGATTTAGAGGTAGAAGGTACCAGAGAAATTACCTAATCCAACTACCTCACCTTCAGCTCCCCCTTACACTGGGCCCCTAGAAAAACTACTCCAGACTGGGAATACTCTGTGAATCAATACTGGCTCTAAAACATAGTTCATGCACCCCTTCTTTACTTTTATCAATCAGCCAAAAAGACTCATTGGTTTAAAATAAAAGGCCTTTACTCCGATAACAGAGCAGATAAAATGAGGGTACAGAAGAAAGATATACAGAAAATACATATAACCAGGAAACACACAGAAGACACACATATAGGGAACACATGTGGCTAGAGAACATACATGAAGATGTTCATGCTCAGAAACTGTATGACCAGGGCTTATACGTGAATAGGACAACTCAAACTTCCAAAACTGAAGAGATCCAAATATCTTCTGATAATGTGATAATGTTAATCCTCTTTACTGCTCCCTGCTAGGTTTTCCGTATCTATTCTGAGATCTACACTTCTACTGGAAGTTGCATTGTCTTTGCTGAACATCTCTATTTGTCTCAAATTCAAAGAGCTTCTCTCTACTCCCATCATCTAGATTTCATTTCTACAGAGCCATGTGTGGCCTCTCAGCTCCCATCTGCAAGTTATAATGGCTATAAAGTCTAGCTGCTCTTCTGGTTCATGCCTTTGGCTACTGTACCTAGCTGAGGTCAGACAACAAAAGTCTTTGAGAGTACTCCTAGGCTGGATCAAGTCTTTTCTTTTCCTGTGTCTGGTATTGGTTAAAAGTTCCTGATCTCAGACAACTAACTGACTTAGAGTTGGAAAATTCCCTGGAAACTCTCACTTAATCCCTGATGGGGATCCCTTGTCCCAAATTCTATTCTGGGAATTTTGTCTCCAAATATTCCATTAGAGCTATGTGGAGGCCAGGATCCCACCTCTTTTCCAAGATTTTCTCTAACTGGCAAATAAATGAAGTTGAAAAAAAGCAGGAGTAAAGTGAAGAGAGCAAGATTCTCTACACTTCTGGTCCACATTCCTGACTTTATTATACATATCTGCCAGCAACAATAACAACCACAGTGAATTCTGGCTTTTATACTATATTCTGGAAACCTCTGTCCAATGACATACAGATGAGGATATTAATTAAGACTAGGTGATTTTTCCCAGGGTCATATAGGTAGTAAACATCGGAGATCTAGGATTCTAACCCAAGTCTTAGCATTATATTTGGAGTCAGGGGACACATGTGCAAGTCAGTTGTGACAGAAATCCTGTAAATGGCAGCCTAGGTACTAGAAAATTTCTCTACTAAGATATGGGTCACACCAATCTTAGAGAAAGACAGCTCGGCATAGCAGAGAGGAATTTGGTATTGGAAGAACATATTTGTGATATTTGTTCTAGCTGACCTCAACTTATCTCTGAAGATAGGAGACTTTCTCACCTCCTGTCTCTATTTTAATCAGCATCTGTTATGACAGCCAGCCTCAAACACACATGTATCTCTTCACATCATTTCCTACCACTTAGGAGTAAATGAAGGTACCAGGGATCCAGGACAAATGCCTATTTTGGCATTTACCAGTTACGTGACGTTGAGTAAATCACAAACTCTCTAAGCCTCAGATTCTTCATCTATAAAATTGGTATATTAATAAATGTACTGCCTACTCCACAAAGTTACTATAAGGAACTGGCCTTATAAACTAAAATGCCCTATATAGATAAGAGTTATTATAATTCAACTAGCCCCCTTCTGGCCTTCCACACATTTGGATATATTTGTGCTGCTCAACCCCAAGCCAACAGCCTCACCAGGAAAGGATTCTCTGAATGGGAAAACTTCCTTAGGAGGAAATCAGACAGACTAACCTATGTTGTTTTTTCTTGATTCAAGGAGTGTGAAATTCTAAGCTAGACTTGGGTTATGAAATGTGTCATTTTTACTTGTGATATTTGTTCTAGCTGACCTCAACTTGTCCCTGAAGATAGGAGACTTTCTCACCTCCTGTCTCCATTTTAATCAGCATCTGTTATGACAGCCAGCCTCAAACACACATGCATCTCTTCATGTCATTTCCTACCACTTAGGAGTAAATGAGGGTACCAGGGATCCAGGACAAATGGGAACATCCCCTTATTTGCCTGCTAGTCCCCCTTTTATCTTGTGTTTTGAGAGTATAGACTTGCAAACACAGAGTGATCCTGCAGCTCTCTGGGATTTGCAGCCTCTTTCAATCAAACAGCTCTGTCTGAAGCCATAAAAACCTGATTTTTCTCTCCTAATGGTTCTTAACTGAGCTGATAGTGGACAATCCCCAGGGTTTTGTGGGAGAGACAGAGAGAGAGAGAGAGAGAGAGAGAGAGAGAGAGAGAGAGAGAGACAGAGACAGACAGAGATGCTTTTTTTCTCCCTTTAGACCTCCTTTCTCCTTCTTGTCCCAGCTTCAGGACAGAAATATGCTCAAGTAGACTGATTCCTAGTATGTAATTAGAACTAGGAAGGATCAGAAGCGAGACTTGGGAGAAGAGTGAGGGGTCGCTTGCAGCCAATCACACTTTAGCTAGCCCCCACATCATCTCAGAGAGCTGAGGCCATGAACAGCCTGCAAAATGGAAAAGTTCTCCCCACCTTCCTGACCCTGACTTTGGTGTGCCCACCAGCAAGATGAGAGTGTTATATCAGATTTGCAAAGATAGCAAAAAAGATGGTAAATGTTGAAGGAACCGTAGGAAGACAGACACATTAATGCACTATTGGTAGAGCTGTGATCTGGTCCACTTGTTCTAGAAACAACTTAGATTTCTAACAGAAAAGTTACCAATCTGAACATACCCTTGGCCCACCAATGCCACTGCCAGGCAAACACTCCAAGGAAGTAAAAAACAAAGGTGGAAATTCTCATATATACAAAAATAATTACAGCAAAATCTTTGTGGCTGCAAAGAACTGGAAACAAAATGGACTATCCCTTGGAGAATGACAACAAATAATATCCCCTGAATATATTGTGCCATAAGAAACTACGAATGTGAAGAATTTAGGGAAATGTGATCAAATGGTCAAATTCACTTCTGTGAATTGATACAGAACAAAATAACCAGAAATAGAATAACAATAATAATAGAAATAGTAGCAATAGAAGAACAATAGAATAAATAGAAGAGACAACTTGGAACTCAAACGGTGACAAAATAAATAAAAAGAACAATTATGACAGTAATATAAATAAAAACAACATTAAAAGACATCGGAACTGGGTTTTTTTTGTATCTTTTATTTTTATGACACGATGATCTGTGCCTATATCTCTCCCCCTTCTCCTAGGGAAAGAAAAGAATTCAGAAAAAAAGCAGCTCAGTAAAACTAATCAACCCATCAGTGAAGTCTATTCATATATGTAATATTTCATACTCATAATCCCCTACCTCTGCAAAGATGGGAGGGAAATAAGAGTTTTTCATTTCTTCTTCTTTTTTTTTTTTTTAGTGAGGCAATTGGGGTTAAGTGACTTGCCCAGAGTCACACAGGTAGGAAGTATTATGTGTCTGAGACTGGATTTGAACTCAGGTCCTCCTGAATCCAGGGCCGGTGCTCTATCCACTGTGCCACCTAGCTGCCCACTTTCATCTCTCCTTTGAGAACAAACTTGGTCATAATCATGCAGTTTAGTTTCTAGGTTTTTGTTCTTCCCATCTACATTGTTGTTATTGTGGTTATTATTTTCTTGTTCTGCTTATTTCACTCTGAATCAATTCAAATAAATATTGTCATGCTTCTCTAAATTCTTAATATTCACCACTTCTTAAGATGCAGTAATGTTCCATTCCATTCATTTACCAAAACTTGTTTGACTGTCCTTCAAATAATGGGTATTTATTCTGTCTCCAGTTCTTTGTACCACAAAAAGTACTTTCCTGAATATTTTGGTGCATATGAGACCTTTGTTTTTGAGGTCCTTAGGGTATATTCCTGGCAGTGAGAGTTTGACATCAAAACTCCTCTGCAGCAACCAGAAGTGACTTCAAAGTATTGGCAGAGAAAGATGTCTCCTTCCTCCCTGAAGAGGGGTGGTGGACTATAAGTACAAATTGAGGCATATGTTGTCAGACATGGCCATATGTTGATTCATTTTTATTGATTTTACTTCTTTCTAACAAGAGAAGGTTCTGTCGGGAGCGGGGTCAATGGAACATGACAGTAAGTTTTAAAAAGAGCATCAACAGAAGTTATTTTACAAATAAAAATAAAATGAGGAGTGGAATAGATTGACTTCTAGGTCCATTTCAGCTCTAAATCTATGATCTCATGGACCAAGAAGAGTGGGAGCATTAAAAGAGAGAAAGGGTTCATTCTAGACCTAATTTTCCATTGCATATGGTAGAGATCTAAAGTTTAGGTTGTAGAGAGGAAGTAGACTCTATTGATAAGCTATAATCAAAAGAAAAGAGTTCAGGTTAGAAATTATGCCAGATGATTGTAATTTAAACTATTCCTGGTAGGGAGAAAACTCCTCATTTTTCACCTTTCAACTCTTCAACGAGAAAGCCATGGAAATCCCAGCAGCTTCCTAGAGAACATAGAAGAACCTGCTAATTTAAATATACATACACTTTTCATCTCAATGGCACTTTACAACTATTATGCATTTAATTATATTAGTGTGATAGAAAAGGCTAGGATTATTGTCATCTTTGAAAAAAATATGTAGTGAGAAACCATACCCTGAGAGGTGAAGAAATTTGCCTGAAGTTGCACAGCACAGGAGTAGAGTGGGGAGTAAAGCAGCTTAGTGTATTGGATTTGGAATCCAGAGGACCTGGTTTCAACTCTCAGTCAGCCTCCTACCTATCTTTGGGATGTTGAGTACATTTCGAATCATCTCACCTCTCTCTGGGACTTCATTTCCTCACATGTAAAGGGAGACTAGGTGATCTCTAAGCTACTTTCCAATTTTAAATCTATGATCCATTCCCTTTCCATTGCTCTTTTCAATGTGGCCCACTCCTGATAGACAGCCAACTTGAGCAAGTTGGAAAGGGCTTCCTCAATCATTTTCTTTGGACCCTGCTTCTCAGGAACACTGGCCAGGACACTATGGATTCACAGCCACCGAGCAGAAATGCCTTCCAACAGCCCCAGCATGAGTTGGGGACCAGAGTGTGGTGAATCTGCAGCCTCCAAAGCATCAGGCAGGCATTGTCCAGGGTTCTAGCTCAGATTCAGCCCCAACAGTACAACTGGAGCTATTCAGCTGTCTCTGGATAATGGCTACAAATCCTCTGCATTCTGCCACATAAACCATTATAGTGAGAACCCAGCACAAAGAAACGTAGCTCAGGAAAGATCATTGATAGAATTTCCCTTGATCAAGGCCAAACTCCATCCTTCACATCCCTGAATGAAGGTGTCTATAAGGGTTTTGATCTATTCAACTATGAGTCTTCTGACTTCTAGACCAGTGGCCTTTACCTTATGTGGGGAAAAAGTTAAGGATTATTATCACCTACTTTTTAATCAGTTATTTTTTAATCAATTATAGTAATCAATAATATTTTTTAATCAGTTAAGTTTATTCCCAAGAATAAATAACACACCGTGATCATCATCATTCCCTGGTACAGAGCAATGTGTGGAGGTAACAAAGGGGCAAATTTATGCTTCATTAAAGGAATAATGTCTGAACAATTAGCACTATCCCAAAGTGTAAAGAGCTGTCCCCGGAGATGGAGGATTCCCTCTTACTGGAGAACTCCAAGCAAAAGGTGGCTGAGCATTTGTCAGGTATGTTGTGGAGGGGACTCCTCTGCACATGTGGGTTGGACTGGATATCTTCTGAGCTGATGTCCAGCTCTGAGATCATGAGTCTGTGATCATTATTTATATTTCCTGGGAACTCCATGTGGTAGGCACCATACAGAATGCCCAGATTGCATGGATCATGCTGCCTTGGAGTCCAAGACACAAAGTTGTAGAATGATGGAATTGGAAGGGACCTTGGATCCAACTCAAGGTCACATTCCACTGGAGAGTGTTTTTCTGAATACAAGGAGTTAGAAGTGGGAAGCAAAAAAAAAAAAGTATCTGTCAACCCTAGGGACTGAGTAGGGCAGCTAGGTGACACAATGGATAGAGCTCCAGGCCTGGAGTCAGGAAGACTCATCTCCCTGAATTCAAATCTGGCCTCAGATACTTACTAGCTGTGTGACCGTGGGCAAGTCATTTAACCTCAACTGTCTCTGTTTCCTTATCTGCTAAATGAGCTGAAGAAGGAAATGGCAAAACACTCCCGTATCTTTGGCAAGAAAATCCCCAAACAGGACTTCTGCTTCTGGGAGCCAAGATAGTGAAGTAAAAAGGTAGTCGCTCTCACCCTCCCCTATCAACCTTTGAAAACCCAGAAAATATCATGCCAGAAAAAAAACAACAACTCTGGAACAGCTGAACTAGAAGAAAGATGGGGAACAGCAGTGCAGCAGCCCAGCAAACAGGTCTCCTAGTGCCTCAACAAAAATAAGAGAAGCAGCACTACAAAGGGCCCCAGGTGGATAATCACCCTGCAGCATTCATCTGAAAGGAGCTGAAGAAAACAACCTAAAGTCTTCCTGAAGTCCGAGCCTTACTGATTCCAGCCCAACACCAGGCAAGCTGTTGGAACATCCAACTGTCAACCCGGAAGAGATCCTGAAGCCCAGGTGGTAGAGCAGGCAAACACCAACACCTGGACCTCCGAGTGCCTCAGTGAGGGTGGGAGGAACCAGTGGAAACCAGCTCAGAAAACCACCAGGTGCCTCGGCACTCTACCTCAAAGGAATCTCCCAGTGCATTAGCAGAAACAAGGGAGACAGCACTACAAGGGGCCCCAGGCAGATAAACACCCTGCACCACCCATCTAAAAGGAGCTAAAGAACGCTAAAGGAAAGGAAAATCAGGCAACCTAGAATTGCCTGAAAGTTCCAGCCTTGCTGATTCCAGCCCAACACCAGGTGAGCTGCCAGAACTCTACAGCCTCCAATTGCCAACATAAGAGGCCCCAGCACACAAAGCCAGTGACCAAGACCTAGGCTCCCAACACAAGAAGCTTGGGTCAGTGCCCTCTGTTCCCCAGCAGGAGAGCTCAATCTCTTTAAAGGCCAGGGAATAAAGAAACACCATGAGTAAAAAGAAACATACCATAGATTCATATTATGAGAAGAGTGAAGATCAAGACAGAAATTCTGAAGAGGACAACATTGTCAACAAACCCACATCTGCAACATCAAAAGGGAATATGAACTGGTCTGAAGCCCAAAAAGCCTTCTTAGAAGAGCTCAAGAAGGATTTTAAAAGTCTAATGAGAGAGGTAGAAGAGTCCTTAAAAAATACAATTGGCCAATTGGAAAAAAAGTACACTGAAGAAAACAAGTCCCTAAAAAGCACAATTGGCAAACTGGAAAAAAAGTACACTGAAGAAAACAAATCCCTTAAAAATACAATTGGCCAATTGGAGAAGGAAGTACAAAAACTAACAGAAGAAAACAATCTGTTAAAAACTAGAATTGGACAAATGGAAACTAATGACTCTATAAGAGAGCAAGAATCAGTCAAACAGAAACAAAAAAATGAAAAAATAGATGAAAACATAAAATACCTCATTGGTAAAACAAGTTGACCTGGAAAATCGATCCAGGAGAGACAATTTAAAAATTATTGGACTACCTGAAAATCATGATGAAAAAAAGAGCCTGGACAGTATCTTTCAGGAAATCATAAAGGAAAACTGCCCTGAAGTCCTAGAACCAGAAGGTAAAATAACCATAGAAAGAATACACCAGTCACCACCTCAAAGAGATCCCAAATTGACAACCAAGGAATATAATAGCAAAATTCCAAAATTACCAGATGAAAGAGAAGGTGCTGCAAGCAGCCAGAAAGAAACAATTTAAATATCATGGAACCACAGTCAGGATTACACAGGACCTTGCAGCTTCTACATTAAAAGACCGCAGGGCATGGAACATGATATTCCGTAAAGCAAAGGAGCTTGGATTACAGCCAAGGATCAACTACCCTGCAAAAATGAGCATGATTTTTCAAGGGAGGAAATGGATATTCAACGAAATAGGGGACTTCCAAGCCTTCCTGATAAAAAGACCAGAGCTCAACAAAAAATTTGATCTTCAAGTACAAGATTCAAGAAAGACATAAAAAGGTAAATGGGACAGAAAGATACAATATGTTGTTAATAAGGGTGGACTGTTTACATCCCTACAAGGGAAGATGACACTTGCACTCTTGAGAACTGTATTGTTATTACACCATGTTAAAGGAGTATACATAAAGGGGGTGGATATTAGTTGACTTTGATGTAATGATAAAAAAAAATCTAATCAAGTGGGTTAAATGGATCCAAGTAAGTGGATTAGTCTGATCTTAGAAAATGTACTGAGAAAGGAGGCAGACAAGGGTAAATTACATTACAGGAAAAGACAGAAAATCCTATTACAGCAGAGGGAAAGAAGGGAGGGGGTGAGCATTGTTTGAACCTTACTCTCATCAGATTTGGCTCAAGAAGGGAATAACATAATCAGTTAGGTATAGAAATCTAACTTGCCCTATAGGCAGTAGGAGGGAAAAGGGGAAAGAAAAGGGAGGGGGAATAGAAGGGAGGGAAGAAGCAGTAAGGCTAAAGGGGAAGAAAAGGGAAAGGGAGGGAGGGACTGAGGGAGGCAGTGGTCAAAAGCAAAGCATGCTATTGAGAATTTATACTTACAACTTTACTAATGTGAAAATATGTTTAATAGGAATGTAAATGTATAGCTATATCAGATTGTGCCGTGTCTTGGGAGGGTGGTGGGGAGGAAGGGGGAGAAAATCTTTAAACTCAAAAGCATGTGGAAGTGATTGTTGATAAGTCAAAATAAATTAACAAAATAAATTAAAAAAAAAACCCAAACGGGGTATGAAGAGTAGGGCACAACTGAAATGATGTAACAGCAACAAAGGACTGACACCTATAGTAAAAGCTCTGTGCTTAGGATGCAAAGAAATGGAATTTGCCTTTGGAGAAATGAAATAAGCACACACCAAAAAATGATTTCATATCTACACTAAAACACAGAAGTGAGTAACAATAGCTCACATTTCAACACTGCTTTAAAGTTTTCAAAATGCTTTTCTCTAGACTCTATAAGACAGGTAATATAAGTGTTATTATCTCCATTTTAGAATGAGGAAACTGAGTCTCAGAGGAATGAAATAACTTGCCCATACTCACACAGATAGGATGGACAATATTCAAACATGTCTCTTTACTCTGAAGCCAGTCCTCTTTGACTAACTCATATTTATGGTACAGATTGATCACTTGTCCTGGATGCTAGATGCAGTTAGGTAATGTAGTAATTAACAGTGATGGACCTGGAGGAAGGAAGACCTGAGTTCAAATTTGGCCTCAGACACTGGCTGTTTGACCCTGGCTAGGTCACTTAACTTCTATCTGCCTTGGTGTTCCTCATCTTTAAAATGTTGATAATAATAGCACCTACCTCCCAGGGTCATTATGAGAAAAAAACAAAATAATATTTTGTATGGGGTGGTAGACAGAGTGCCAGCTGTGGAGTCAGGAGGACTTGAGGTCAAACCCAGCTTCAAACACTAGCTACGCAACCCTAGGCAAGTCACTTAGCCCTGTTTGCCTCAGTTTCTTCACCTGTAAAATGAGCTGGAGAAGGAAGTGGCAAACTACGACAGTGTCTTTGCCAAGAAAACCTCAAATGGTGGCATGAAGAGTCAGACGTGACTTATTGACAAAAAAACAAAGTATTTTGTAAAGTGCCTTGTAAACTGGTTAGCTAAATGCCCCTTGTTGCTGCTGCTGCTGCTGTTGTAACTTTATAGAAAGAGTTTACTGAAATTACAAGGGGTTGGACCAGAATGCCAGCTCCAGCTTTAAGATTCTGTAATTTTATTTTTTAAGGTTTTTTTCTAATTAACAGAAATTCATTTTTCTACCTCCCATTTCCCAGCAAAACAAATTCTTTGTAAGAAATGTGCACAATCAAGCAAAAGAAATCCACTCATTGGCTATGTTCAAATATATATAATGTATATATATATATATTATATATATAATGTATATATATGTATTATATATATATAATGTATATATGTATTATATATATAATGTATATATGTATTATATATAATGTATATATGTTATATATATATTATATGTATTATATATAATGTATATATGTTATATATATATTATATATATATTATATGTATTATATATAATGTATATATGTTATATATATATAAAATTTTGTACCCAAAATCCATCACCTCTTGGTCAGGAGGAAGATAGTATGTTTTGTTACTGGTCCTTTGCAATTACTGATGGCCATTTAATTAGCATATAGCATAATTTAAAAAAGCATAATAATATAATACATAGCATAATAATGATATTATGATAACATAATAATATAGCAATATAGCATAATAGTATTTCATCATATTTGTATACAAAAATTTATCCAGTCCTTCCTTAACTGAGGGCAACCCTTTAACTTTCCAGTTCTTTGTTACCACAAAAATAGTTGCTATAAATATATTTGTACATATAAAACCTTTTCTTATTTCTTTGATCACTTTTTGATATAGGCCTAGTAATGGGATAGCTAGATCAAAGGGCATGTTCTGTTTAGTAACTTTTTTGTGGATAATTCCAAATTGATTTTCCAGAATGGTTATATCCATTCACAGGTTCACCAACCTGTTTCCCCACAGCTTTTCCAACATTTCTCATTTTCTTTTTCAGTCATACTTGCTCATCTGATGGGCATGAGGCAGAATCTCAGAATTGCTTTAATTTGCATTTCTCTAATTAGTAGTGATTTGGAGCATTTTTCATATGATTATAGATAGCCTGGGTTTCTTCCATTGAAAACGGCCTAATCATATCTTTAGACCATTTATCACTTAGGGAATGGCTCTTATTCTTGTAAATTTGAAAGAGTTCCTTATATATCTGAAAGATGTGACCTTTATTGGAGAAATTTGCAGCCAAGATTTTTTCCCCAGTTAATTGTTTCCCTTTTAATCTTAACTTTATTGGATCTGTTTGTAGAAAAACTTTTAATTTTAAATACTCACTCCTTGACCAAAACTATTGGAAAAATTGGACAGGAATATGGAAGAAAACAGATTTAGACCCCACATCTCATACCAAGAAAAACTCCAAATGAATACAAGACCTAGCTATAAAAAGTCACTAATAAACAAATTAGAGAAGCATGGGGAAAATGCTTGTCAGATCTATGGATAGAAGAAAAGTCCATGATTCTGCGTGTGCGTATGCTAAGGAGGTAAAGAGTACATAGGAACTGTGGGTTAGGCCACGGTCCAGCCAACCACATATCTTACTGCTTATAAGCCCTAGGGATCATTCTGCAGGAAGCTGAAGTTGCTGGTCATGACATCACCTTAAAGGTTAAGTTACTCTCCCATTCTCTGAGTAGCCAGGTACAGCTCTGTCATTCCCCAGTTGGTCTAACCCTCTTGGTATCCACTTATGTTTGCTGCCAGTACCACCTCCTGAGGTAATAAGCTCCACAAATTTGTTACCTGCTGTGTGCAATGACCCTCCTCTTATTTGCCCTAACCCCGGTTTATTCTAGTTTCAAAGGCATGAGCCAAGGAAAGTTTCAGTGAACAATAGCACAGGAAGGCTCCTGGTTCTGTATCAGGCGAAGTAAATGTTGGTGATATTTTTGTTTTCCATTCCTGTCCTTCTCTCATCTCTCATCCTTCTGGGGAGAAGGAATTGAGGAAGGGTCTTAATTCTATGGGAGACAAAGAGGCATTTTCAAGCCTCCTTCTTTAATTGTGAAAGAGTTTTTGGAGAAAGGGGGTCTTGATGCAGAAGAGTGATGGGGAACTCTTGGAAGAGAGATGATGGGCTAGAGTTACAAAGTGAGATAAACATTAGCAGACATGACCAAAGTGGTAAATTGTTTTCCTTATCTATATCTACAAGAAAGGACTTCTGGGGGAGGGAGCCTGGAGGAATTAACAGTTGGTGCTAGAAATGTCAAAAGGAAAGGAAAAAGGAAAAAAAGAGCATAAATGACACAAAAAAGTATGCAGAAGAAACAAAGGGGTTCAGAGGAGGTGACACCCACAAACAAGGCAATATTGTTACCACCATGTTAAAATGAATAGGTCCTCTTTTAAACGACAAAAAATTGTCATAGCAGAAATTCATGGTTTTTAATACTATCCTCCTTGTTCTTCTTTGTATGCTAAAATGTTCATGCTTGTTGGTGACTAATTTCATTAAAAAATATAAATTTAAAAAATTTTTAAAAGAAAGAAAAATAAACCCCCAAATTAATTAGAAAGGCATATAAAGAAAGATGCTGTTTCCATTCAGAGAAAGAACTGATAAATAGAAATATTATAGAATAATTTTACATATGTACTTATTTGTGTCTGATGGTAGCTATCTCTGGGGTGGGGGTAGGGTAAGGGGAAGGAAGAAAAAAGGAGTAAAAAAGGAAATTTACATGATAACTATGTTGTGCATTTAAAAGGATTAGCAAGTTGTACATAGTGGATTTGTGGTTTCGTGTGTGATCATCTTTTTTATTCCACTATGGTTTGGAAATGCTTGTTTTATTCCATAAATTAAAAAAAAACAGAAATTTAAAAAAAGAAAAAGAAAAGGGGGCTGTGAGAGGAGGGAGGGAATTGGGTAGATAGATAGGGAGAGACAGGTATCAAGAATGTTATAGGAGAAGCAGCATGTTGTAAGGGAAAGCACATAAAACTTGGAGTCAGGAGAGACTTGAGTTCGAATCCCAGCTAGCTAGGATACACCTGCTAGCCGTGTAATCAAAGGGAACTAATATAACATCTCAATGTCCTTATCTGTGAAATGGGAATACCTACCGCCTACCAGATGTTGTGAAGAAAGTTCTTTATAAACCCTAAAATGACAGTTATTATTACTCAATGCTAATCCACAACCAGAAATGAGGAAAACAAGGAAGAATGAGTGGCTTCAGGGGCTTTCAGTTTGTACTGAGGCTCAATCCATAGAGAAATGAGTCCCTTCAGATAAGGAACAAAGTGGCAGACAAATACCATTCTGATCTGAGCAGCCATGAAAAAAACAAAAGAAAAGGACAGGAGTTAGGGAATATTCTATCATCACACTGTAGGAGGAAGCAGAAGAGGGCTCCAAGTTCTAGGATGACACACCTCTAGATGCCTTTCCAGCCTCCCATGTCCTTATAACCGTGGCCCAATAAATTATGGGTTGGGGTCTTTTCAGTACATCTCTATGAAGAGCCTTTAGAAGATGAAACTTCCAAATAAACCCCAGGATTTAAGGACAAGGTTGAAATCTTATTTGAAAGGATTTGCTTTCGATTTCATTTTTAAAAATGCATTTTTAATAACAAGACTATTCCATCAAACTGGGGGTATTTGACTGTTCAGAGCAGCAGGAGGAATCTTTTTCAATGTAATTTAGATCTTTTCCTAAATCGGCTTCCTGCCTTTTCATACCAACAGCTCAGCTCTCTCCACAGCAAGTAATTCACAGACCTTTATCCTTGGGGAGGAGGATACACAGTCCTGATGGTTGCATAGGGTCACCCCCAATTTATTCCAAAGAATGCAAAAATTAATGTTGCCCTTTTGGGGTGCATAATGCTGTCACACCCCCAAAGTGCAGATACAATGAGCAATTTAACATAAATTTTATAGAAATGCTGCAGTTTGTCCAATGCTCGCACTTAGTTCCTCTTCAACCAAGTATTCACAGCACAATTAATGTTTAATTAAATTAAACAAACACTTGTTAAGTGCTTACACTGTTCAAGGTCAGCTCTTCAAAATCTTATCTCTATCACAGTATGGAGGTGACCTTGGGTTTTTTGTGGTTATGCTGGCAAAGAGTGGGCTCTCACAGGTCCTACCAGTCTGAAGACTTGGTACTAGCATCAGATGGCGGAACGTAAATCTCACCAAATATGGAGAGTTTCTTCTCCAATAGGTTGGCAGATAGCTGATGAATTCTTTGAGCATGGCAAGACACGCTCAAGGTTCTGTCTGAGGCACAGGGGAGGTAGTCAGTGTTCTCAAGGAGCTTATGATCTAACAAGAGGGAGAGATATGTACAAATAAGTATAATTAAAGGCTTAAGATGAGAAGAGCAGACAAAGGGCTGTAAAAATCCAAAAAAGGGGAAGATCACTTTCAGCCTAGAGGAACTAGGGAAGGTTTCGTATTAATTTGATGATGGTGGTGGTAGTGATAGTCAATGGAGATGTTACTAAATAGCCCCCAAAGCTCTAGGGTCTCTCTCTATAGTGTTCATACAGATAGAGATAGACAGTGATAGCATTAGAGATAAAGTGTTTTAGCATGTGGAGAAAAACAAGAAAGATAGAAATGATGATATAGAGATATAGGTGGATATAGCATATTATATGTGAGATATAGAATTATATGTTGTTGTTGTGTAGCAGTTTTCAGTTGTGTCCAACTCTTTGTGACCCCTTTTGGGGTTTTCTTGGCAAACATACTGAAGTAGTCTGTCATTTTCTTCTACAACTCATTTTACAGATGAGGAAACTGAGGCAAACAGGGTTAAGTGACTTGCCCAGGGTCACACAGCTAGTAAGTGTCTGAGGCTGGATTTGAATTCAAGGAGAGAAGTCTTCCTGACTCTAGGCCCAGCGCTCTGTCCACTGTGCCACTTCACTGCCCTCCTGTAAAATGAGGGGGCAATAAATGTGCGTATTCAAGAAAACAAATTGAGCATCAAACACCTAGCTGCACCAGAATTGTTTGTATCTATATCTATATATGTGTGTATATGTATGAATATTCTAGATGATAATTCTATAACTTTATAATATTTTTCAGTCATCTAAGTTAATATCTAAAAACCCCAAAAGGAAGCTTTTTTAAAAATTATTTATTTATTTTTAGTTATCAACATTCACTTCCGTAAGATTTTGAGTTTTTTATTTTCTCACCCTCTCTGTTCTCCCCCTCCCCAAAATGGCACGCAATCTGATATAGGCTCTACTTCTACATTCATATTAAGTGTATTTTCACATTAGTTATGATGTGGAGAAGAATTAGAACTATGCAAAGAACCATGAGAAAGAAGAAACAAAACAAAACAACAAAAGAAAAGGAGAGCAAATAGTTGCTTCCATCTGCATTCAGACTCCATGGTTCTTTTTCTAGATTTGGATAGCGTTTTCCATTGTGAGTCTTTTGGAGTTGTCTTAGATCCTTGCATTGCTGAGAGGAGCCAAGTCTATCAAAGTCAGTCATGGCACAGTGTGGCTATTACTGTGTACACTGTTCTCCTGGTTCTGCTCATTTCACTCAGCATCAGTTTATACAAGTCTTTCCAGGTTTTTCTGAAGTCCACCTGCTCATCATTTCTTATAGCACAATAGTACTCCATTACATTCACATACTACAACTTGTTCAGCTATTCCCCAATTCATGGGCATCCCCTCAATTTTCAATCCTTTGCCACCACAAAAAAGCTGCTATAAATATTTTTGTACATGTGGGTCTTTTCCTCTTTTTTGTGATCTCTTTGGGATACAGACCTAGAAGTGGTATTACTGAGTCAAAGGGTATGCATGGTTTTGTAGCCTTTTGGGCGTAGTTGAAAAGAAGCTTTCTTGGGGGTGGGGGGGTCTCACTTCAGCACTTTTCTGCTTTAGTGTGCATCCATTTCCTCTCATATGGTCCTCAAGTGAAGATAGTGACTAGCCATCCCAGCCTTCTTAAGCCAGGAGGCTAAGTTCCTCATCACCTCCCAGACTTCTCTTTTCCTCTTGAAATAACTTGAATTTCTAGAGTTGTTACATTTTCTATTCCAACATTATCTTTATCATAATCAGTTCCATTAGTTGTCAGATTCCACTAGTCATCTCAGTGAAAATGCCTGAACCAATAACCCTGCTTGTAGACAGCCCAAAGAGGGAGATTATTGGGGCTGAAGTTCCTTCCCAAGTGGCCCGGGGCATGAAGTAGACCTTTTACCAGTGGCTTGAAGGAAAGCAATACTGTGTCGACCCACTGCCTAATCACTGTATGAAATGGAAGACAAGTTAGTTTTCTAACATGTTACCTGAATCAAAGGAAAACAAGCTCCCAGGATCATAATGTGCTCAAAGGCCTGAAAGGAAAATTCAATAGGCACCTGGGCCTTTCTTCCAAGGTAGCCCTCTGAAGGCTCCAAGAAGATAATATCCAGAGCCAATGTCTAACCAGCCCCAATCAAACAGTAGGCCTTCCTTCATAGGGCAAGAGAGCAACACTGAAACTCCCAACTGTTTGTACATCCTGGAATTGAAGTCAAAGGACCTGGGTTCAAATTCCTTCTTAGCTACTGTGAAGTGGTGGGAAATCACCTTCCCTCTCCTGGATGGGGTGAGGAGGCTGGACCGCTAGCCTCTAAAACAAATCAACCTAGGTTGGCGTTGGTGATAGGACACCATCTTTGGGGCACAGTGCCTTGATTGATAAATTGTGTTGTAATGGAAAATTTTCTCAGGTGTAATCTATATTTATAAAGGAAGATTAACCCTCAGCAGAAACTATAATAACGGTAACAGATTTATAAAGTGCTTTAGAACTCACAAAGCACTTTCCTTACAACTTTGTGAGGTAAGTAGTTCAAATGTTTTGATGCCTATTTTACAGATAGTGAAACCGGGAGGCTCACCCCATAATATCATAGGTTTAGAGCCGGAAGGAACCTCAGACATCATCTAGTTCTAGTCTACCCACCATTTTTCAGATGAGGAAACTGAGGCCCAGATGGGCTAAGTGACTTGCCCAGCCTCACACAGCTTTTAAGTGACTAAGCAAGATTGGCAGGTCTCAGGACTCTAAGCTCTGCGCTCTTTTCCTTCTACCAGGATGTTTCACGGTCACCCAATGAATTAGTGACGGTCAGGATTTTGGCCCTGAAAAGGATCTCTGATACCTTTCCCTTCAAGTTCAACCCTTTGTTTTTATGGACAAGAAAACTGGGACACATGATGGGAAATGAGCTGTGTGAGGACAGGTAGCAAGTAGCAGAGGCAAGACTTTAACCCAGGTGCTTTACCCCCTCCATGCTCTTTCTAACTCCTAAGCCGATCACTCTTCCCACTATACCAGGATGGTTCCCAAAAATCAATGGTCACAGTAGGAAGGAGGCCTCCTAAGCAGCAGAGCCCGGACAAAGGAACACATTCAGACAGAGCAGTGTTTCCTATCATCCTGGACCATATTCAGTGAAAATGAGACAC
The DNA here is from genome assembly GCF_003287225.1 of Phascolarctos cinereus. NCBI lineage: Eukaryota > Metazoa > Chordata > Mammalia > Diprotodontia > Phascolarctidae > Phascolarctos > Phascolarctos cinereus. Next base: position 175,696,808 of record NW_027556098.1, read on the forward strand.
TTTTCGAAAACAATTTCTAGGTAAGTGGTGGAGAAAATAAGGACACCCTCAACACTAGCAAAAAAAAAAAAAAGGAACAGCTGAAATTGGCGAATGATCTGCTCTCACCCCATCAGGCTGAGAGAGAAGAGGGGACCCAGGGCAGGAAAGTGTTTCTTAGATACCTCCGCACAAAGGCATAGGCTTAGACAATGACTTGTGTGGGTTGTCATGGCAATGAAATTGAAACCCTGATAAACAATGACCACTCCAACCACATCCTAACCTCAGTACTGACCTGCTATCTCTATGGTACCGGCTCCAGCCTGAGAAAGTCATCCAGAGATGAACCTCTCCCAGGAGCAGGCAATGATAAAAGGTGTCCAAACCATGCTGCTAGAAAGGCTGAAAAATGACTTTCTTGGCCCCTTTCTTCCAGACTATGAAAGTGGGAAACACCTTATTATGCTTCCCCATGGTCTATAGGATATGGTGGAGGGGTGGTGAGGTATAAAAAATATTAAACCAGTTGGAAGATTAGGGGTCTTCTTGTCCCTAGTTAGCTGTTTTGGAAGAGTCACGAAATAGGATTATGGATTTAAATTTGGATCTTAAAAGTCACCAAGTCCAGTCTCCTCAATTTACAGATGAAGAAACTAAGGCACAGAGAAGTTTAAGTGACTTGCTCAGGGTCATACAGTTAGTGTTTGAGGCAATATTTGAACTCAGGTTTCCCTGACTCTGAACTCAGTTGTCCACTGCACTGCCTAGCTGCCATAGACCTTCCTGTGCCTCAGTTTCCTCGCCTGTAAAATGGGAGCATGATGTAGCAGAAGCAGCACAGAATTTGGAGTCAGAGGTCTTGGGTTCAAATATCAGCTCTGCTTCTTCCTACCTGTGTGAACAGTCAGTGCCTCTCTGGATTGCTTTCGCATCTGTAGAGAAGATTGAACTAAAAGATCTTTAGGGTCCCTTCCAGCCCTAAATCCTACCTTCTCTAAGGGCTCAACTGATTCTGAAATAATAAATCAAAGCCCAGGAAGGGAAAGGAACAAACATAAAGAAAGACATTAGAGTTGCCGGGACCAAGAAGAGATACCTCGGTTCCCTCAGGCAAATCCCTGCCTACGATGGGGAGGGGACTCCCTTCAAGAGCCTGTCAAGATAAAGCTCTGGCCTCGGAGTCAGGAGGACTGGAGTTCAAATTCAGCTTCAGACACTTGACACTTACTAGCTATGTGACCTTGGGCAAGTCACTTAACTCCGTTGCCTCACCAAAAAACAAAAAAGCCCATCAAGGTTTCTGGTGCCCATCACCAAGCAAACCAAGGCAGAATTTAATTAATGTCTCTGTTGGAACTTGAAAATCCCCTCACCATTCTTGAGGAGAGTACATTTGTGCATCTACCATCCTAACCTTATTTCGAGTACTGATCTCCATCAATCTCTTGTTGGCTGAGACATGTTGTCTAAGCTTTCCTCAATATCAGCAGGAGCTGAGCACCAGGAAAGAGAATAGAATATGCCCCAAAGGATTTAATATGCCTTTTTAAAACTGATATTGTTATTTATATTTGATAGTAGCTACAGCACAAAGCTGCAAAGACTAAGGCAGGATGGGGGAAGGGAGATGGAAATTCTTACTGATTGTTATTCTTGTGGAAACTTATAATTCCAAAGTTTAATCATGCTCGTTAGCATAATTTGGGCAACTTCAGTCCATAACCTTGCCCTGGAGTTGATTATTTATGGCACCCAAACAGCAGCTGAAAATTAACTTTGATTTAATGTAACAATTCCATCCCCAATATAATTTATAATGCAGATAGGTTTGTCAAAAATAAATCGCACTGGCTGGTCTGTCTCAGAACTGGGAGCAGAGGAAGGAAAAGAAACAGAATCTTTCATCTTTTATCTTATGCTTGGGTGGTCTCTTTCCCCTTTACCCAGATAGATGCATGATTTCCTGGGGACTATCTTCGGAGTTAGTACATGAATACTGGAGGCTTTAATTTGTAGAAATAAGTTAGGAAGGTGCATTTCTAAAACTTTCTTATTCGCATGTAGCCATTCCCTCATGGGCAAGCATATTTGAAAGAATATTTGATTTGAAGTCAGAGGACCTGCATATCAGAGCTCTGCTGCTTGTTACATATGGGCAAGCCAACTAGATTCTTTCAGCCTTGATTTTCTCATCTATAAATTGAGGGGGTTGGACTAAATGAATTTGAAGGTCTCCTCTAGCTCTCTAACGATGCTATCATCCTATGATCAGTTGTCCCCTTTAACGTCTAATTCTCCTGATCCCAGAAACTGATCATCTTTGGGTTCTCTTTCCATCTCTATGATTCTACTTAAGGCAAAGCATTCCATGGCCCTGCCCCTGTCCAGGCTCATTCTCTGATTAACTCCACTTCTTCCCTCCTCCACATCTAAGAGGACTGAACAGTGCATTAGCACACTCCATTTTTGAATATAGCCATGATCAATCCATCCTTCTGGGGCCCTGTGCAGACCATGTTCAGGCTGAGAGAGCACTCCAGTCCCATCATTTCTCTGGAGTCCTACTTCTCTCAGCAGCAACTATACTGCTATCATCTTTCCTAGTGTTCCTTGTGTTTCTATTGCTTCTCTTCTGTTCCTTTTGTGTGGCCAGATTATTTGTATATTCCCTACTAGGGCTGCAGAGAGAATGGGAGAGCAGTCTTCAAACCTCTTAAGCCACTAGATATGTTAACAGACCTTATATCCTTGGACACAAGCTGATTCTTGCCTAGGCCTCCCTCTGTCATCCTAGCCTCACCAGTCAGTTTCACTTGGGAAAAATCTAGCTTAAAAAGGGGTCTCCCACTGCATTCAGGGCCATCGCCAGTTGTGATCTATGTCTTGCTACTGGATTCCAATGACTCTGGAAGAGAGAGTGAGGCTGGTGACTCAGCACAGCCCTGCCTCACTTAAATCCAATTCACTTGCAATTCACATCACCTTCCTGATGTCATTGGTCCTCTTCAAGAACTAAGGAGCAACAACAGCAACCATCAGTCTTAACCCCTTGGCCACCATAACAAAATGTATGCACCATCATAGGATGTACATCTTAAAAGGAGATTTTAGTCACTCAATCAGTCAACAAACATTTATTAAGTGCCATCCTCACCCTGGGACCTCAACAAAGCAAATCTGGGAAAAAAGAAGTCTCATAAAAGCAGACTTCTAGGCTGAATCTCCAAAGGTTTAATCCTCTAGATTAAACATTTTCCCACTCCGAGCTGAATCCCCACCCCTTCCCCCCTAAAATTATAAATGTGTTGACTCCCACAGGTACTCCAAGCAAAAGCTGAACTACAGAGGGAGGGAATGTCTTATCGTCGGCCTTCTTTTCCTCATCTACAAAAAGAGGACATTGAACCTGATGAGCTCTAATGTCCTTTCTAGCTCTGACTCTATGATGCCACGGGTGATGATTCATCCTTTGAGCTGACCCTAACTTGCTGCCAAGGAGACAATTTCTTTCTGTGGGCAGAACCAAGTAACCAACTTGGCACTGGCTCAGGAATTCTTCTTCCCTGCTAATTCTCCATCTGGGCTTCAGAAGCCATCCAAATATGCCAAGTTTTGTGGCAACAGGTTTGAAGAGCCATGGGGAAATCTCCACCCACTCCTCTACTGTCCCTACCCTCGGCACACTCAGCCTGGTCAGTGCCAATTCTCTCTCGATAATGCCAGTAGGAGCTGATGCCATCTCACAATGGGCAGCAGAGACTGTGCCAATGACTCTCCAAATGCCCTGCAAACTGGCAGGAGGGTGAGAAAACGCAAACGATAAGATTTGGAATCTTAGCATTACTGGTCTAACTTGAGAGAGTGGAAGGGAGGAAGGTCGAAGCTATTGGTTAAAAGGTGGTTTTTGATCATTTATGGGTTTACTGATGTAGGATCTCTTAGTCACATTATTAGACCTAGATAATCAAACGTTGGTTTCTTTTTTTCTCTCTTTTTCTCCTTCTCAATTTATGTAAAGCCCTTAACACAGTGCCTAACACAAAACAGGCACTTAACAAAGGCTTCTTTCCTTCTCTTCCCCTTCTTTCTTAAAAGATAAGAAAGCTATAAAAAAGGCTGTAGGGTTGTTTGTGAAGGAGGAAGTTCTCAGGTTAGTCAGCAGAACACAGAGAACAGGAAGGTGAGAACAATCTGTCTTCTAGGCTTCATGGTATTTGTTCTTCCTTGATAGTTTCCCATCAGGTATCCATTTCCCTGACTGGACCATATACTGTGAAGGTTCTGCTTTCACTGAACACCTTGGATAAAATGCTGAACACCCTGGACTATGGTGATGTAACTTCCAAACAACTGGTTGATGTGGTCAAAACAGCCAAGAAACCAACTCATCCATTTAGTGAAAAAATAATAATAATCAGTTAAGTCTAACCAGTTGAGAGAATTGGTTATTTTTCGTCTAGCTTTTGAGGGACTATTTAGACATAGCCTGAAGGCTCGCACATCTTGGTGTCTTACCGTATGTCCACATGGGAAAGTTTCCCTTGATGTCAAACCTGAGTATCTCCTGATTCAGACACACAATTTGTGCCCCTTTCTGGTCACACTATGACTATGTCAGGAACCAGGCCTCAGATGGTGTTCCTTGGTCCTGGAGCCTCAGGCCCTAAGACTGGTCAAGGTGGAGCTGGGTGTTGCATCCCAGAGACCTAAGGCCCAGGCAGAGGTCATGCCCATGTTCTGCACTGTTAGCATGGTACAAACAACAATAGAGAAGGCACTATCTGTGCTCTCATCTTCTCCTTTGTTCTTCCCCACCCTTCCTAGATGCAGGGTTTCTCGTCAGCCGTATGTTGCCCTGATAGGCAGAGAACACCCTACTTCCCACTCAACACCCAGCCCAACGGGGTTGGCATCCACCTGCTGCCTTGCTGAGCATCTGTCAAGAGGGGTGACGGATAACTTTTGTGTGCTTGGCAATCCGGCTGGACAAGTTTCTGCCTGAACTTCGGTGCTGCTGGTTGCTGACTTGAAGAGATTGATTGGAAGGCTGAAATTACAATGATGAGGCAGGGTCTGTGACTTCCCATACCCCACGGGCCCAACCACAGAAAACCCTCCCCACCCCACCTAAAGGTTAGAATAGAAGATCCTCCTTTGCATAGCCTCCAGAAAAGGCTTACCCTTAATCTGAAAAGGACAGACCGGGGTTCATCCTGTTTTCAAAAAATCACCTCAAGTCCTGTATAATACAATCAGGAAGTTCCTCCTGATACCTAACCCCTTTCTTTCCTGCTTCGTGCAGCTCTCTGATCTCTGTCTCCAGTGGGATGTACCTCAGGTGTAGCAAAGACTTAGAAACCAAGCAGTCTGATGTTCTCCCAGCTTGCTCCAGGGCTTGGTGATGTAACTAATCTTTTTCCTCCCTCTGGAGATGAGACAACCTTAACCTTGCCTTTCACACAACTGAAAAAACATGCATCCTGGCCCACATTTATGTTTTGCTCAACATTCTCGAGCATCAGATATATGGGGAATTGAAGAAATAAAATCGACATCCTCCTAACACAAGCCACAGGTGACAGGTAGGAGGTGCTGCTTGTAAGGGTGGTCCTGTTCTACCTATTACCCCCAAGGTACAGGGCCCCTTCAAATAGGTGAGGGTGAGAAGTGATGTCATTTTTCCATTTTCACTCCCACCTTGGATCCTGAGCAGTATTTCCCAATGTTGCTGAAAGGTCACATGTCCCTCAATCTCCCTTAGTAAGTGAGGGCCATGTTAGGTTAAGCTAGAGATGAACAAGACAGCCCGGAGGGGGAAGGGGGGGAGAGGTGGGTCATGACTAAGCTGAAGCAGGCCCAGGGCCAAGGCCTCTACGTCAGAGTACTCTTTTCTCATTCAATTTACACTCCTCTTCCCTCAGAAACTGCCCTCTTTCTCATGAAGCAAACAACCAGGGCCAATGCAGTATGATCTAGTTGAAAAAACAGTAGATTTGGCCATCAAGTAACACGGGTTCTAATCTCAGCTCTGCTGCCAACTTGATGTGTAAAGACCCTGGGCAAAAAATGTCACCCTTCAACTTGACACTGTGAGCGAACACTGGATGGGAAGAGACCCTGGGTTTAGGTTCCAGTTAAGCTGCCTACTAATGTAAGCTTGATAAGAGTGGGGATTGTCTGATTGCTTGTGAATCTGAGGAGGTTTAGGGAAGCCAGGGGGACCACACTGAGGAATGTGCATTAGATAGAATGCATAAGCAACTAATGATGGTTTGGGGAATAGGCAAGGGTCCCCAGGAAGCCCTGTTTTCCCTACAGGCCTTCCCCAATCATTTCAAGGGGAAGGGGAGATAACAGGAGAAATGAGAAAGACTATCGAATTTGAAGTAAGAAGATGTAGGTTCTAATTCCAGATTTTCCACTTACTTCCTATGTTACCTTGGGCCACTGACTGGCTCTCTGAACCTTAGTTTACTTTGTCAGCTAGCTTTTGATTAAGCACATACTGTGTGCCAAGAACTATGCTAAGAACTGGGGATATAAAGAAAGGGTACAAAATAGTCTCTGTTCTCCAGGAGCTCGAAGTCTGAAGGGAGAGAAAACATGCATACCACTATGTAAAAACAAGACACATACAAGATAAACTAGGAGTAATCTCAGAGAAAGGCACTAGAATTAAGGGGGATCAGAAGACTTCTTTCAGAAGGGAGAATTTTAGCTGGGACTTGAAGGAAGCCAGGGTCAGGCTTTTTGCCTGGCATTTTGTTGTTCAATCATTTTCAGTCATGTCCGACTCTCCATGACCCCATTTGGGGTTTTCTTGGCAGAAATACTGGAGTGGTTTGCCATTTCCTTCTCCAGCCCATTTTACAGATGAGGGAACTGAGGCAAACAGGGTTAAGTGATTTTCCCAGGGTCACACAGAGGCCAAATTTGAACACACCAATATGAGCCATCCTGATTCCAGGTCTAGCACTCTGCCCACTGTCCCACATAGCTGCCAAAGGACCTCCATTCAAATCCCAACTCTACTACTAATACCTGTGTGATTTTGGGCAAGTGACTTATTATAGGCCACTGTACTTGTTTACTCATTTGTAAGATGAAGGGGATGCACTGGGTGATCCTTAGTCCCTTTAGATCTAAAAATTATGATCTCAAGGCCCCCTCCAATTTCTCACCAATGAATCCAAGCTGCGGCCCCCTTTGCCATTTGTATCTACAGAACAGTCTGCCCACAACAATGCCCCTTGCCCCAATCTAATTTACCCCATAAGTTTCTGACACAATCGAAATGGAACCATCACTTAGCCCAGCACCTGGCTTATAGCAGAAGTGTAATAAAAGCTTGTTGATTGATAGAAATAAATCTGGGCACAGCCTCGGGTCCAGAATTGAGGAAAAGAGAAGGGCACTGGATAGTGTACAAGATAAGAAGCTGGGGAAGGGGAAGGGAGTGAGCATTTGTATGGTGAAGATCATTTTATCCTCACAACAACCCTGTCAGGTAGGTGATATTATTATCCTTATTTTCTAGTTGAGGAAACTGAGACAAACAGAGGTTAAGTGATTTGTCCAGGGTCACACAGTAAATGCCCAAAGCTAGATTTGAACTAAGTTCATCCAGGTCTAGTGCTCTATCCACTGTGTCACCTAAAAGGAAATGAGTACAGCAGAGACAGAGGACCTGAATTCAAATCTTGGCCTCAGACACTTATTCCCTAGATGATATTGGGTCACTTAGCTTCCGTGACATGGGTTTTCGCATCTTCAAATGAGGGGATTGGATTACAAGGCCTTTGACATCCCTTCAGACTCTAGATCTTTGAAGCCTTTTACAGTCAGGAAAATGGCCCTAGGAATGGGAAAAAGGAGGCTGGGTATGCAATAACACAGCTGGTGCAATGAATGGAAAGCAATGAACACAGAAGACTTAGGTTTGGATCTAAATTTCAACACTTCATTGCTGTGACCTTTTTTTAAAAAAAAAAAACTTTTTGAGCCTCAATTTCCTCATCTGTAAAATGGGAATGATAATACTTTGCCAACTGTAAAGAGCTCTAAATCTGTGATTCTTTTTTGCTGTGATTGATTTTTAGTTGTTATTCATCCTTTGTTCTGGAAGAGCACCTATGACATCAGGAGGGTGATGTCTTCACTTGCAAGTGAATTGTATTTGAGTGAGGCAGGGCTGTGCAAAATCACCAGCCTCACTCTTTCCTCCAGAGGCATTGGAGTCCAGTGGCAAGACATAAGTCAAGAGTACTAGTGATGGCCCAGCTGTTACAATGTACTTGAGCAGCAGTGAAGTAGTCGTCCATAGCAGCAGCCTGAGAAGATGTCAGGAAGATCTCAGGCTTTCCTTAGCTCTGAGTGCCAGTAGGGAGTGAGAGCACCAGAAAAGGGGAAAATTGCATTCAGAAGATTTCTTTTTCTTTCCCCAAAGCTATGTTCTGTGGACTTTGAACCCTTGAGTAATTTTCCAAATGAAAAGAACAAGCAATTAGTGTTAGACCCTGGGCTCAGAGCTAATAGATTTGGACCTTCCTCCTAGTTCTATTTCCTGGGTGACCTTGAACAAACCACTTTAATTTCTCCAATGCAAAGAACTGAGTCAATAACACTTGATGTGTTCTTCTTTTTTAGAGGTGTGAGGCTTAGGCTAAAGTGGTTTTCCTTTGGAGAAACAAACTATGTAACTGGAAAATGGGTAGTGGAACCAAAGGTTAGATTGGCAGTCTGAGAAGCCACATCCACATCCTGGTTCCGATACTTACCAGTTGTGTCATAATGCCTTTGGGCTCCAGCTTCCACAGCGGTAAATTAAGGCGGTTCATCTCTAGAATCTCTTCCAATGCCTTCTGATTTATGATCCAAGGATTTTAATGATGGGAGTTACCTTCAAAGTCACCTCGTCCAGACTCCTTGTTTCACATATGTGGAGCCTGAAGCCCAGAGAGACAAGGTGATTTGCAAAGTGTCACACAGCTACTAAGTGGCAAAGACAGGATTCAAACCATTGACTTCAAAGCCAGTGCTCTTCCCAGCACACCTTGATGAGTCCTATGAGCTCAGTAGGTTAGGGTGGGACATGCTAAGGAACAAGGACTTGGTGCGTGTTTTGGGGAAAGGTATCATGGCTCCTGTTGCTTCTAAAAGCCTCTGCTCTCCTCTGTCTCTCTCCCAAGATTGTTGGGGAAGGAAAAATTCAATATGTTTGCTTTTCTCTTCCAGTCCATCAACTCCTCTAACCGGCAGCTCTGTTACCCCAATTCGTCCTTCCAGGCATCCCTTAGAAATGAGGTCCTTCTCTGCTTGTGCCTTGATATCAGGCTGCTTCGTAGTCTGATTGTAAAAGCTCTGCTGTGCCCTACCCCTGAAGGGGCTGCATCTCTCCTGGTCCCAAGAGAATTGGTCCCTCGTGTCCTCATTTAAAAAGCCAGAGCATTCACCTAGTACAATGTCGCAGCAGGTATAGACGGCTTTCCCTCTCCATAGCTGCTATTGGAAACAAATGGTACAATGGGGTTCCTGGGACAGAGAGGGAGCTGAGAATCTGGTGTCTTTATCTCATCAGGTCGCAGAAGTCTCAGGAGGAGACGAGAGCTGGTGGGAATTGAGTAACAGAAGAGGAGAGGTAGGAGCAGAGGCCCAGCAGCAGCAGAGGCCCAGCAGGCAGAGAGGAGAGCCAGGAGAGGGCTGGTAGGAGTCGTAGGAAGGAGTGGCTGCTGACACAGCAGCTTACGTTTACTCTGCTATTTTCCACCATAAATCACTCCTGTCGCCACACAGCTCCTGTGAGGCTGATGGAAGAGAGGGAGAGAAAGCTAGACTCCTGGGAAGCTTCTCTGCACAGTTCCTGCAATGGTCTGTGACCTTGAATCAGCCTCCTGATTCATTGGGTGCCTTAGCTTCCCCTGACTAAAAAAAAAAGGAGCAGTTTGGAGAATATATGAGGTCAAGTATACACAGGGCTTTGAACTCTCTGTGCATAAGCACTTGTGTGAACATCAGGTATCATCATTAGTAATTATCACTAGCGGCAGCATTAGTTAAAATATAGCACAGGGCTCAAAAATCTCCCAGCTCCCTGGTATGGGAATAGAAGCTCCGCCTTCAGAAGGTACAGGAGTCATGGGAGGGAGCAACCCTTCTGAAATGGATCCTCACTGGCCAGATAGAAAAGTGTTATAATGGAAGAGTTCAGGATCTACAGTTACAGGGTCTGGGGTCAAATCCAGGCTGTGTGACCTTGAGCTAGTCACTTAACCTCCTGGCCTCAGACTCTCATCAATGGAGTGAGTTGCACCAATTCAACACTGTGATCTCTTCCAGTTCTAATTCTGGGCCCCTTTGAAAAGAATTGGCAGGTAGGTGGCACAGTGGATAGAGCGCCTGGGTTGGAGTCGGGAAAACCTGCATTCAAATCTGGCCTCAGACACTTACTACTGTGCGACCCTGGTTAAGTCACTTAACCCTGTTTTCCTCAGTTTCCTCATCTATAAAATGAGATGGAGAAGGAAACCACTCCAGTATCTTTGCCAAGAAAACCCCAAATAGAGCCATGAAGACTAGGACAGGACTGAAACAACTGAACAGTAACAACTTAAAAAGAATCACCCAGGAAACCTGATATTATTTCTGTAGGTTAGACAAGAAGAATAATTTTTTTTTTGTTGGCTATAAGGTGATTGAATACCATAGCTCTGCCTTACTATGTTTCATAACAGTACTGTGATGTAGTGAAGAGAAAGGTGAACCCAGAGGCTGAAATCCCAACACATTTATTAATTTATATATTTATTAATGTATATGTGTATTAATTATATGACCATGAGCAATCACTTCCCCTCTCTGAGACTCACATTCTCCATTCATGAGATGGGGACAATACTTGCTTTACCTATCTCGTGCAGCTACTGTGAGGAAAACACTTTATAACCATTCAAATGCTATAGAAGTGCGAGCCTTTATTAGAATTACAGAATGAGAGCATCTCAGCATTGCAAGGGACTTGAGAGGCCGTGGGGTGCAGTCCATGCATAAATAAGCATCTCCAGGTCAATCAGCCTCCCTTGAAGACCTTTAATGAGGTGGAACTCACTACTTTCCAAGGCTCTAATTGTTAAGAATTTTTTCCATAAGCATCAATTCTAGCTGCTTCTGTGCAACTCCCATCCATAGTGCCTTGTTTTGGCCTCTGGGGCCAAGCTTAGCAACTCTGTCTAATCCCTCTTCCACAAGCCAGGCCTTCAAATACTTAGACAGCAATTATGTCCACTTTAGTCTTCTTTTCTCCAGGCTAAACATTTTCCCTGATTCATTCAATTGATCCTTAGACAGCATGATCTTGAATTCTTTTACCATTCTGTTTGCCTTTCTCTGGACATATTTCAGGGTTAGCAATGACCTTTCTAAAATGTAGCGCCCAGAACTGAATGCAGCACTCTAGACGGGATCTAATCAGGGCCTGGAACAGCAAAGCTATCACATCCAAGTCCTGAACCCCTCCCTTTCCTAATGCAGACCAAGATTGGATTTTTGTGTCAGGTTTTCCCCTCTTTGGTGCTATACAAATTGTTGACTTACATTTATCTCGGATTTCAATAAAATCCTCATCTTTTTTTAGATTAATTACTGTTTAGCCACACCTCCTTCCATCTTGTTCTTGGGAGTTCATTTTTTGAACCCTTTAAGATTTTACCTGTAGATTCCATCTAATTAGATCCACCTAATGTCCCAACCAATCCAAGATCTTTTGAAATCATTACTCTATCATTCAAAATTACCTATCCTTTCTAACTTGGCATCTTCTGCAAATTCAATAAGTATGTCCCAATGCCAAGGTCTCCCTTACCTCCTGGGCCATCTCACCACCCTGGTTAAGTAATGGTCTCACTGACTGCTAGTTGCCATTTGTTGGCATCACATACTCCTTGGAAATTGGTGCCTACTTTCAAGCTGCCTTCTCTTTCTTTTGCTGCCACTGCAGTGTGTGTGTGTGTGTGTGTGTGTGTGTGTGTGTGTGTGAGACAGAGAGAGAGAGAGAGAGAGAATCATGCCAATATACACTTTTCTCCAAGTCATTGATAAAAAATGTTAATTGTCACCGAATCAAGCACAGATCCTTGGGATATTCTATTCCAGACTTATTTCTGAGTCAACACAGAACCATTCATGACTAATCATAGGACCATCCATTCATTTGAAGTTCTGAATCCATCTAACTCTCCTCTCATCTAGCCCATGTAACATTAATATTGCTCATTAAAATAGCATGAGAGATTGTTTAATGCTTTTCTAAAATTTAGGTAAACTCTATTCCTGCCAGGCGGGGGACAAGCTTTTTTGAAGTTAATATGACATGATTTTTTCTTTCTGAAGCGTGTTGTCTCTCTGTGATTAGCACTTCCTTTTTAAGAGAAAAGGAGAAGATGATTATCTATCCTTTTTACTAAGAGAAGGATGATGGACCACTTGCCCATCCAGAAACACAGGGATAGACTTGGTTATTTGTCCCCTTCTAGTCTGAGGATTCTATGAAATGATTTTTATGTCCTCCATGTATCTCCCACTGCCCACCTCTCTATATTAGGTAGAGTTGGCCTCAAACAATCAATCAATTAAAAAGTAGGTTCGTGCATTCTGAGCAAAAAGGGACCTTGGAGATTATCCAATCCAATACTAATGTGTTACTAGTGTATAGATGAGGAAATTGAGGCTTAGAGATTAAGTGACTTGCCCATGGTCACACAGGTGCTAAGTGTCAGAGGTGATATGCTATCTACTATATCATACTTATGACGATAGATTAGTTTTATCCAGAAGTACAAGGCAAGAAAGAACCCATAGCTAGTAGATACTAGATAGCTAGTAGATAGCTAGTGATTGATTATAAGGTGGGATGCTGAGTTCAGTCTAACACTGAGTTCAGGACAAGACCATGAGCATACGGGTCTCACCCTAGCCAAAGTTAAACAATCTCATTGCGGAAGTATAGGCAAAGTCTTAGAATTCTAGGCCACGGCATGGAGCTGCTAAGGGATAAATTTTTTTGGGGGGTGGGAGGCCCTTTCTGAAGTTGGGATATGACATTGGCTGTGATTAGTAGATAGGGCTAAGGATGAAGCAGAGGCAAAGTTCTTCTGCTCCTTCCTTCTCCTTCAGAAAACTATACATGCCTTCAAGGATAGTCCCAGCCCACCTGTAACTAAGGACCCTCTTGGGTTTAGTTTGTTCTCCGATAGCATGATGGACTCCTTTGATGATTGTCTGAATACCAGGGACTGTCAGCCAGAACCAGCCTGTGGTCGGGTCCTGAACTCTCTAAGGGGTTGGAATTTATATATGCTGGTGGTTTGGGGAAATAAATATAGTCCCCCAAAAATGAACTTGTTGGGAAAAGAAGATATAATCCAAGACATGGCCTTAGAAATCAATGAAGATCAAGGCCAAGCTTGCTTGGTAACCAATACCAAGAGTTAGACAAGAGTTGGACAGTGTCTGTAGTAATACACATCCAAAGTCAGGGAAGGCAAGAGGGAATAGGTCAGAATAAGAATTACAAGCCAGCAGTAAGCATTGGTAAAAATGATGGTTTGTCTCCTTCTAAGAGACCATTCTTTGGCAGCGGCAGCGTGCCCACAAGGCCCACTGCACAGCATTGGCAGCACCATGAGCCCCAATGCCAAGGTCCCCCTTACCTCTTGGGTCATCTCACCACCCTGGTTAAGTAATGGTCCCACTGACTGCTGGCTCCCATTCACTGGCATCACACACTCCTTGGAAATTGGTACCCGCTTTCAAGCTGCCTTCTCTTTCCTTTGCTGCCACTACAATAAGAGAGAGAGAGAGAGAGAGAGAATCAGGTGATGAGCTCTGAGTCCCCAATTCTCTTTGCTGTTAAGTGCTGTAATTTAGTCTGGGCTCTGTGTTTTGATTTTGCCCAGCTGAGTCTGTGTGCATTTAGATTAATCCTGTTAGCTGGCAGGAGCAAGGCTGCCTGCTGTTTATCAAGAGTTCTTCTACGATTTCTATTTGATATTCAGCCGCTTTGAGAAGGCTGGTCCACCTTTAGTTGGCAAGAGCCAGGACAGGCAAACATGAACACCGGGGAGACATTCTGGGTTGCCCAGATTCACCCTTGCAGTTGGGTTGAAGGCTTTACCAGCCTGAAAATCTGTTCCCTGGCCTGTAATTCACTCTCCAGGCTTCACCATACTAGATTCTAGTGACTCTGGGGCCAGGCATCTGCTGGTGGGAACAATAGTCACATACAGGGGCTAGTGCCAAGGACTGACGTTGGTGCTATCTTATTATTGGGCTTTCCTGCCCATAGCCTAATTTCTCTTCAATACAGCTTTATTTTTGTTGGGTCACAGAGGTTGGCCTAATGGGCTTTTAGGGGCCTTTCCAAATCTGGGGTCCTGGAGGGCAGAACCAAGATGGCGGAGTAACAGCAGTGACTTGCTTGAGCTCTCCCCCAAACCCCTCCAAATCTGGGGGCCTGAGACTCTAGGCAAACCTGTGATAATTGAAATGGTTTCCATTTGATCTAGTCTGTACCTTATAGCTAATGGATGCATCCTTATATATGGGCATAGGCTTATGTGCAGATGCACTTGTGTGTGCATACGTGTGCATGACTGAGGTGTCCTTGACAGAGAGGTGATGAACTCAGCATGTAGATTGAGACATATTTTTGGACATGGCCAATGCTCGAATTTGTTTCCTGTAATATGCATATTTATTATATACTTTCCTTTTTTGGTGGAAGACTTTAGGGGACAAGAAATAGACTTCTTTAATTGAAAAAAAAATTTAATTTTAAAGAGAACATCATAGGATCTGGAAGGGCCCTCGGAGGCTGTCTAGTCTCCTTCATTTTGCACAGGAGAAAAACTCAGGCTCAGAAAAGTAAAGAGAAGCCCAGGGTCACACAAGTAGTAAGTCCTAGAGCTAGGAGCTGATCAGAGATTCTTTGATTCCAGAACCGATGCCTTTTCTACTGTACCAAGACTTTTGGTAAACACTGAATGAAATCATGGGGTAATTGATATTATCTTAGAGTTTAGAGCCATCAGGCCTTAGAGCTCCTGTAGTCATTTTACAGATGAGAGAAAAAAGACCAGAAGAATCATTAGCCTAAGGACACACATGGAGGAAAGTGTGATTTAACCTACAGCTATGGGAGCTTTTGTAGACCCAGGAGCCAACCTGGATCTCTGGGATTAGAGCCAGTTCTTCTCAGAACATCCCTTCCTCACCTCCTACACCCCCCAGTGATAATCACTCACATGCACATGAGGCTTCAGGGTTTACAATACACTTTCTCCAAAAGGATCTTTGGAAATGGGAAATACGCATGTTCATGTATATTTTAGTGTTATGTATAATGTATATATATGCACACACATATATTATATGTGTATTATACTCATTTTGCAGGTGAGGAAACTCATCAGAGGAGACTCAATGAGTTGAGTTGACTTTTTCAAGGTCACACAGTTCAGTGATGGCAGAGCTAGGGATCAGACTAAGTATCCATGCCCTGCATGGTGGCAGGGTTCTGACTCTATTACTTACTACCTGTTTGGCCTTGAGAAAGTCGCTCAACCTCTGGGGGCCTCAGTTTCCTCACCTGTAAAATGTAGGAGCTTAATTAATCAGCCTCTCTCTCTTCCCTAGTTCAAAGCTCTCTTAGGCCATGAGTTTAATTCAGGACCTCCAGGAAAGGGATTATCTAGGAGAATTGGCCCTTGCTTCTCTCTGACCATCCAAAAAGTATAAAATCCCTTGACCCAGGACCACCCAGTACCTATGAGACTACCTTCCTCCAGGCTTCCCAGGATTGAGAAATCATGAAATGTGGAGTCATTTCTCCCATCAAATACAAGTTCTCTCTGAGGAGCCTGAAGTCAGACCCCAGGCTTCCCTTCTTGGGATGGAGCCAGGTAATAAAGCTCTCCAAAGCAGAAGAAGGGTGCTGGGCTTGAAGGGAAGAAGTCAGCACCATCCCCCTCACTGCTCTTTCCTGTGGTGCCCGTCACTCACTGTCTCTTTATCGCTGGGAGCCAGGATCAAGGTGGAGAGAATGCAGGAAGCCGTTGGCAGGATGAATACCTGTTTCCTCAACCTCCAGCAATCCCACACTCTGTTAACTTGGTGAGTGACACCATGGCTTGCCTGGGCAACATGGGCCACGATGGTGGTTGGAGGCAAGGGGGGCCTGCAGAAGAAAATGCCCTGAGAAGATCCCACCTTTTCCTGGGATGGGGTGGGGCTAGAAGCAGCACTCCTAGAGGGGGAATCTGAAGACTCGGGTAGGAACAGGCCTAGGAACCCCTGATTACAGGGCCAGCACTCTATCTACTGCACCACTTAGCTACCCCAGGGCTCACCATGTTGGTGAACATTCTGATGTGCTTTTCTCTTATCCCAAAAGAAACCCCCAAAAGCCATCTACATCCTCAGAGATAAAAGAGTAAATAGCTAGAGAGTGCTTGGAGGTCTTAGATCTGTCTGCTAAGCATTGACATCCCCGATATGTTAGCAGAGAGAAGCCTTCAGAAACCTAATAGCCTTCAGAGGCTAGAGCAGGGGTGGGGTCCTGGGGTGGGGCTTTTTGACTGAGTCCAAGTTTTACAGAACAAATCCTTAAATTAAAAGGGATTTGTTCTGTGAAGTTTGGATTCAGTCAAAGGGCAGCACTTGAAGACATAGAGGGCCACATGTGGCCTCAAGGCCACAGGTTCCCCACCCCTAGGCTAGAGCATCATAGTACCATTGAGAACAGTCAGTTCTTAATAATGCTGGCTGACCTCAGGTGGAGTGGCCCATACCTGTAAAACCTGCTATTGGGGAAGGTCAAGGTTAGTGGATCTCTTGAATTTGAGACTTCTGAACTGTAGCAGGGCTCAAGTCAGTTGGGCATCTGCACCAACATGGTGAGCCCTGGGGTAGCTAAGTGGTGCAGTGGATAGAGCGCTGACCCTGTAATCAGGAAGGCTTGAGTTCAAATACAGCCTCAGACATTTATTAGCTGTGTGGCCCTGGGCAAGTCACTTCACCCTGTTTGCCTCAGTTCCTCATCTATAAAATGAGCTGGAGAAGGCAATGGCAAACCACTCCAGTATCTTTGCCAAGACAACCCCAAGTGAGGTCACAAATAGTCAGCCACAGCTGAAACAACTGAACAAATAGCAATGACATGATGAGCCCTGGAAGAGGAAGGCTACTAGGTTTCCCAAGAAGGGGCCAAGAAGCCTGGGTCTGAAAAAGGAAGGAGGTTAGAGCTTCCATGCCTGTTGGTATCAGGATCCAGCCCACTTCCAGCCCAGGTTAGATAAGGAGTCCCACACAATAAGTCAATCCATAAATTCTGAGTGGATCTATGACTTGACTAGTGACCTGATGGGAGGAACACTGGAGCTTAGCTTAGAAGTCCTTAATGTCAGGCTCTGCTACTGACTTTCTGTGTGTGTGTGTCCTTTGTTAAGTCACTTGTAGGCTTCACTCTCCCCACTTAGAAAATGGGGAGGGTAGGACTACATGAGCAATGTCAAATTCAAACAAAATGGCAGCCACTCCATTGTACATACTTGGTACTGCTTATTGATGTAGAAAACCATAGGTAAATATTATCTATGTCCTATCATCTTTATATCTGTTGTATTAAATATTTCCCAGTTACATTTGGATCTGGTTTGGGACACCACTCTGGAGTGTTGTATGTGTTGTCTCTAAATGATTGCTAAGGTCTCCTCCAAGGCTAATGTTCTGGGTGAATGATTTCTATTAGGGACGAAGATGGGCTTTCAAGTAGGTGGGACTTGGGTTATCTGTAAGGAAAACCTTCCAGCCCCCAGATTGCCTCCTCCACCCATACCAATAGTTGCCTCTCTGGGCCTTTCCAAGAACTGCAGAGCAATTTAATTAGCAAAAGAGTAAATAACATTGGAAGAAGAGAGTCCCTGACTTCTCCTGATGGCCAAGTGAAGATGGAAGCCTAGCATCTTCAATTTAAGGTTCAGTTAGATAATGCCTATTGGTGCCAGTAGATTACAGAGTGGATATTAAATCCTGCAAGATTTGGAATCCGAGCACACACATGCAATCTGTAAGTAGGAGGGTGGGGAGGGGTTGGCTCGGTCCTTCCTAGAAAGAACAGAGATTTTTCTCTAGGAGGAAAAGCAGGCATGGCCCTTGGTCCTTAAAGAGCTCTCTCCTCCTCCTCGAGTCATTTCATACAAGTAAGTAGGGTGTCAACGGTGTGGGCAAAGATTTATCCTTGATAATACAACCTTGAAATTCTAAGAGGTTAAATTACTTTTTTAAAAAAGATCTTCTTATTTGCTCTTGTGGACTTAATGGGCAAAGTCTTCCTCGTTACAGAGAGAGAAAAACAGGCCCAGAGAGGTTATGCAACACCTTTCGGATCACATGACACTGTGAAAATCTGTGAAAAATCAGGGCAAGAAGCCACATCTTTTCCATCCAGGGTTTTTTTTGAAGTGAGCCTCCAGATAATAACAGCTAGCATTTATAAAGCCTTTTAAGGGTTGCGGAGCATTTCACAAATTTTAATTCACTTTGTGCTCACAACAACACTGGGAGGTGGATACTATTACTGTCCCTATTTTACAGTTGATGAAATTGAGGCAGACAGGTTAAATGACTTGCCCAGGGTCACACAGCAAACAAGTGTCTGAGGCTGGATTTTAATTCAGGTCTTTCTGAGTCCATCCCAGTGCTGGTCCACCTAGTGCTCCGAAAGGGTTTAGATTATTCCATAACTAGTTTTTCCCACTGCAGAATGAAAAGGCAAATTGTGTGGCATCTGTTCTGTGGACAAAGTGCTTTGAGATCTTCTGGCTAAGCATGGCAGGAAGTGGAAGGGACTGCCATCCTGTCTCCCCCTTAGGAAGATGTGTCTGGCAGGCCTGGAGCACAAGATCAGTCTCCATAGAAAGGAAGAATGTATGAGATTATTAGTTTAAATAGGATGAAACATGTAAATTAATTACCTCGGCCACCCGTGCATGTAGGAGCTGGCCTCACATTCAGGTGAAAAGTATTAGGCTTCAATCCCTTCTCTGGTTTCAGTTTTCCTTCCAAAGACTGAAAGAACTGCTTAGTGGATATATCCCCTCGGCTGAGGATGGGGCAAGAACCATGGCAGTATTTACCATTCCCCATGGCCTAAGAGTTATCATGCAAGGCCTTCATTGAGATGGGCCAGTTTGAAATTGGTAGCAAAAACCACCAATGAAGGGCATAGAAAAAAAAATACTACATTCACAATAGTGCTTTATATAATAAAGATAGCTGGCTTTTATGTAGCCTCTTAAGGATTATAAAGTGCTTTGCAGGCATTATCTCATTTAATCTCCACAGCAACCCCGAAAGGCTACATAGGTGTCATTATTGTCTCCATTTTATAGATGAGGAAACCAAAACTCAGAGAAGTTTCTATGGCATAATCTTGAACCCTTTATCATTCTGATTTTCTTCCCTGGGATGTTTTTCAACGTGAGTCAAGTCAAATCAATAAACACTTATTAAGCACCTACTATGTGCCAGGCACTATGCTAAGTGCTTGGTGATACAAATAAGGAAAAGAAAAAAAAAAGGATAGAACGTTCCCTGAAAGAGTTTACAATCTAATAGGGAAGGATAACACTCAAAAGGAAGCTGAAAACGGTATGGTGGGCAGGGGTAAGGTACAATGTCCTTCTAAGATGTAGTATACAGACCTGAACAGAATTCTCCAGATGTGGATTGAGCAGAGCAGAATACACCCCCTTCCTAGTCCTGGACATCTCAACAGAACCTAAGATCACACCCTCTTTCTTGGCTGCTACGTTGCATTGGGAATTCCTGCTGAGTTTGTAGTCCCCCAAAAGGCCAAGATATGATTCAGATGAACTGGAACTAGCCACCCCCACATTCTACTTGGGAAGGAGGCTTTTTTTAAACCAAATCACATTCAGGCGAATGTCTTCATATTTATCTCTATTCAATTTAATCTTACGAGATTTGATCCAGCATTCTGTCTAGCTTGCTATCTTTTTTTGCCTTCTGACTCTCCCCCAACATTTTAGCTGTCCCTCCTAGCTCTGTGTCACCTACAAATTTGATAAGTATGTTGCCGCAATCTGCATCACTGACAAAAATATTAGAGCTAGATCCCCTGGGGCAGTATATTAGAGACTTCCTTCCAAGTTGGCATCAAACCACTAATGGGTATACTTTGGGGACACTTCTTCAATCACTTCTGAAGTTATTCTGCCATCCAAAACTTCATAGAGTCCTCAAGCCAGAGGTCTTCTGGTTCAACCCTGAGCTTCCAGGCAAGTCATTCAGAAGCCCCCCCCCCCCCCCCCGACAAATAACAATCTCTTCTTAAGAGACAAGGGTCTAGGTTACTTAATGATAGCATCTTAATGGATGTGCCTTCCCTCCTGACAAGATCAACCACTTTCAGGTCAGTAGCCAATAAACAGATTGGTTCACAAACGCTCAAACATTCATCAATCTCTAAATTAACCATTTAGAGAGATGGAAAAAAGTAATTGATTCATTTAGGGTCAACTTGGCCAGAGGTACAAACACGGATAAGAGAACACCTCTCCCATCTGGGGATCCGCTCCTTTAGTGTGAGTTTTGTGCTTGGAGATTCTCAGGTACAAGGAAACTTAGGGTACGATGAAAAGAACATTAAACAAAGAATCAAGTGCCATGGGCCTTATCCCTCCTCCCCACCCTCAGGTCTTGCCACCAACTGACTGTATGACTGGATACATTTGGAAAATGAGAAACAAGATGATCTCTGAGGTTCTTTCAACTTTTAACAGAATATGATTCTCTGAAGAATCATTCCATTTGCATTCCATTATTCTCATCCCCTTAGAAGCAAAGGGATTTAATTTTTTAAAAATACTACATGTGGAGTCAGAAATTCTAAATTTCATTGCTAGTTGTACCACTTTGTAGCTGTGTGACCCTGGACGACTCACTTCAGCTCACTGCGTCTCAGTTTCCTCATCTGTAAAATGATGGGGTTGACCTAGATGGGTTCTGAGGTCCCTTCCAGCCCTTGACTTATGACCAGCACAGCCTACCTTACAGGGTCACTCTGAGGATCAAATGGTATGCTGGAGTCAGCTCCAACCTACTAACCAATGGTTAAATTTTCAATATGAGCATTTACACCTTGGAAATCTGCAAAAACTATGTCAAGATGTAATTTAATGCTTTGTTGATTGTGTCTAGACTCAGGGAAAATGTTAAAGATACAGGTTAAATTTAAGTGTGTCACGGAAAGGTTTTGGTTTGTTTTTTGTTTTGTTCTGGTTTTTCTTTTTTTCAGAGAACCAGTTGTTAAACATTTACCAGCACAGCCTTGGTGCACGTCTAAAACCCCATTAAAGAAATAAAAGCCCTTATTATTTTATGGGATGTTCACACCAGCCCTTCCTGTGGCCCCAGGTTCACTCCCCTCCTGCCAGCTAAGCCAGCCGTAGCTAATTGATTCCAAAGACCCCATCCTGAATGCCTTTTTCTACCTCCTTTGTCTCTCTCTATCTTGGAGAGATGATGTAACAGGCAAACAAGGAAGGGCCTCGTTCTTAAGCAATTGGGGTTTATCTTCCTTGTTTACCTGGCTGAAGAATTGTTCGTTTTCTACCTTAATTGTCAATGCCTCTGGAAGATCAAACTGAAGACTGGTTCACTCCTGCCGGGGGAGGAGAGAATTTGGTGACAATAGCCAGGATTCTGCAGAAAGCCAGAGGTGATGTTTTCTCCCACCTCCACCCCAAGCCTCCCATTGGCTGCCTTGGGCAGGGCAATGTGGGCATAGTTGGGAGAGGCAGGATTGGTTTGGTATAAACCTTTAACTTCTTGAAATCCCAGATGGGGATGGAGCAGTCAGGTGGCTCAGTGGATAGAGCACCAGCCCTGGAGTCAGGAGGACCTGAATTCAAATCCAGCCTCAGACACTTGACACCAGTTGTGTGACCCTGGGCAAGTCACTTAACCCCATTACCTAACCAGAAAGAAAGAAATCCCAGATAGGGAAGGAAGGGAAGCAGCCATTCTTCTCATTGCAGAAAGAAGAGATGAAGATAAAGATGAAGAAGGGACCTGTGATTTCACTGATACAGGGAACTCCAGGATGAGAAAACTCCTTTCATCGATGCAGATAGGTACTATATCTGAGACTCTAAGTTGCAGAACACTGAGGGTAAGTGACTTGTCCAGGGTCACACATACAATGTATGTTTGAGGTGGGGCACTGTGAAGATGAAAGATCAAAACCTGTTAAAAGGCAGACAGCAAGACCATTGAATGGCCAAGATTAAAGTCCAAATCACTTCACCTCTTTAGGTCTTAATTTTCTTCTTCTACAAGAGTGTTGCACTAAATGATCTTCCGAATCCTTTCCTACAACAATCTATGAGATTGTCGCCACTCTCACCCCCTCACCATGCTATGCACCCTGGTTCTCATTGCCGCAGGGGGCTGGGTTTAGGGTAAGTAGGCAAGAACTCAAACCTTTCTCTCTAGTAGGAACTGAGCAGGTCTTGAATCAGAAGCTTTGGTGGCACCCAAGAATCAGGTACCCTGTGAACGTCCTGGCAACACCAGATCTTTGATCAAGACAGATTCTCGAGACGCCTTCCAGCCCTTTATCACCGCAAAGGACTGTGTCTCTCCCCAGCCAGCTGAGACTGTCTCCTAAGTTTAAAGACATCCTCAGAAGGAAATACCCTAATCTCCTTCTACCCCTTTCTACCATTTCTGTGCTTAATGTCCCCAGAAATTCTTACCATCTAACCCAGCATGGAAGAGGTTAGACATGGTCTCCTTGGCCAGAGAGGGGAAAAAAAGTAGACCACTGTGCGGAAGACGAGAAAGGCAGATGTACCCTTAATGTAAGGCGAAGCTACCTAACAATGAAAGCAGTGGAATAGTCTATCTGTACGGGGGGGTTGTGGCTACCCCCTCACTAGAAGCCTTCATTGCATGACCTCCATGACTGGCAGTGTGGTACAGTGGTGGAGTCAAAAGGTCTGGGTCCGTACAACCCGAGTGATCTTAGGCCAGGCACTTAATACCTCTGAGACTCAATTATCAAGTCTATAAAATGAGATGGGGATGCATGTTGGGGTTGAGGGAGAATTCAGCTTAAATGGCTTCTGATTGCTTCTTTATTCGACATCGATGGTCTTACTTTTCTAGGATGGTATAGAGGGGATTCATACTTTGACTGAGGTTGGACTTGAATACCTGACATTCCTTCTAGCTCTGAGACTCCTGATCGGTTGATTCCCCGATTTGGGGGGGAAAAAAATGTCTCCCTTTTGCTGCAGCTTAATGAAAAAACACTGGCCTGGGATTCAGAAGATGGGGGTTCAAGTGTCAGCTCTGCAATGTATTCTCCATATACTCATGCCCAAGTGGTTTCACCTCTCAAGAGCCTCATTTTTACCTTCTGTAAAATGGGGATAACTATACCTGCACTCCCAACCTCACAGAGACTTTCTGAGGGAAACTCAAAGAGCTTTGCGGACATGGGCTATCAGCATTATTGCCATTTCTTGTTTGGTCTGTGTCCTCTGGTTTGATGTATTCTGAGCCACTTGTGAGAATTTGAGGAGGCACAGGGACAGTGGTGGTAAAGCCAATGAGAGAATTCATCAAAGTGGAATTGGGTAGGGGCACAGAGAGTGGGGGAGGTAGAGACACTGCCATTGACTCACAGTGAAACACTGACCCCTGCTGGCCACTCGTTAGATCTGCAGCCAATTGCTTCCCGGTGCTACAGAAGAAAGTGGAATTTGGCTCCTTCCCAATCACAGAATGCTCCTGGCCCCTAGCTCCGTCCTCTGGCTGCCCTAGAGCCATCCTCTCTGGTCGGGATTGGGATTAATAACTGGGTGGATTTGGCTCCTTGAATTCCCAAGTTTTCCTATGGCCCAGCCGGCTCTCATTTTTTTAAGCTCCTAAAATGTCAGATCTCTGGTTCTTGCCGAGGGAAGGAGTCCAGCTCAGGAGGGAGGGAAGGACTGGGATGCCTCCCAAAGCTCCGAAATGAAAGAATCAGCAGGCCGCGTCATCCAGCCTCTGACCCAAAGTGTGGACTGCCCTCTCACATCCCTGATGAGGGGTTATCCAGCCTCAGTTTGGGGGCCTCCACTTTGGGAGTGTTCCTCCATCATGATAATAATAGTTCACATTTAAATCATGGTTTAAGTTGTGCACAATTCTTGCCTCACAATAGGTAACAAAATGACCTAGATTTTTCCTTTGTCTCTAAATTTCCCTCTTCCTCCCTCACCTTATTGCAATGAGAAAT
Source organism: Phascolarctos cinereus (assembly GCF_003287225.1). NCBI lineage: Eukaryota > Metazoa > Chordata > Mammalia > Diprotodontia > Phascolarctidae > Phascolarctos > Phascolarctos cinereus. The sequence continues at coordinate 175,721,151 of NW_027556098.1, forward strand.
ATAGTATAGTGGCTGAAGAGCCCACCACAAAGCCAGGGAGACCCAAGGGCAAAGATTGCCTCTGGCCTCTCCATCCTGACTATGCAACCCTGGGCTTATCCTCTTGGGCACAGAAGCTATGAACAGGCATTGGCAAAAAGAGTTACCTCACGTGGCAGTTCCCTGTATCAACAAATTCACAGGTGGAGTCCCTACCCCTTACCCACCTCAGATCCCCAAGTCTATTTTCCCAATATCCCAAAACTCTGAGGCCATGTGCTCCCTCATTATGCAAACTGAAGTTTGGGGAAGCAAAAAAGACTTGGCCAAAGTCATGCAGTAAGTTCTTAGTGGGAGCAGGAGCAGAATTTGGGTTTCAGGACTGTCAGTTTCATGTGCTTCCTATTCCATGCTGTTTCACCCCAGATTCCAATCTCTGTGTCCTCCAATTCTCCCCCTTTCTCCAAAGCATCATCCATCGGGTGCCTTAGGGACACCCGTACCATACCCGGGACACCCCAAAACCAAAACTGCATGGAGATCACAAGGCAGGGCCCACAGAGCAGTCTGAAATCCAGGCCTGATAGCATCTGGGAAGGAGAAATGGCGTCTCATTTTCTACCTTCTCCCAGGCTGCAGAGAGTCCTCCCCCTCCCAGGCACCATAACCGAGCCATCTGAGCACTGCTGATGGCCCTTCACTCTCATCCTCTTATTTGAGGGAGGGAGACATTTTCCAGAATTGGAAAGAAAAGATTTCCCCCTGATTGCTTTATAATCACAGTAATAATGGTAATGGAGCGGCCGGGGGATTGATGCAGGAAAAGAAAGATATTCAGGGCTAAATCCCACGTGGGCCCCAGAGGAGGATTTATTGGCTCCACCCTTAAGTGCTGTTATCTTTCCCTAGGAGCCTAAGTGTGACCCTCTTAGAAGGAGCTGCAGACAGAAGATGTCTCCTCCATGCTCTTGGGAGGTAAGCCCTGTGCCCAGTGTCTAGCAAAAGGCCAGAACTGCTTTCTACATTCAGCCTTTCCTGATCCTCCCCATAGCAAGTTTCTTCTCCAACTGTCACCAATAATCTTGTGTCTATTTTCTATATATTTTCTATGTAACCATACATACATGTATTTTCCTCCAGCCTCCAGACTGTAAGCCCCTCAAGGGCAGACTTTCACTTTAGTCTTTGTACGCCAGCCCCTACCCTAGTGCTTGCAGCAAAATATTAATTATTGCTTAATTAGTGCTTGATTATTGATTGTTGATAGATTCATTCATTCATTGTAGCTTCCAGAAGGTTGCCACATCTAGGTCCCCGAGGATTTTTCTCCTTTTTGCCTCCTTGATCAGCTAGGCCTGCCTCCAAGTTAGAAGGAAAAAGTAGGGGTCCCCTCCGCTTTCCATGAGAGCTAGCTAGAAAAAGATTCTGAGGCCAGGTGGATCTGTTGTCTGTCTTAGAAACAGGGGAACAAGGTGCTTCTACCTGCAGCCCCTCAGTTCCCACCCCAGATTTTTGTAGGTAAAATCCAAGCCCTTCTTGGGATGAGCACAACTGTTCTCCGATATAGTGTTTGGCCAAATAAGCCAGGGAAGTTGCAGGGGGGTGCCCGTGGTGGGGGTGGCTCCTCTCCGCTCCCAGTAATGATTTCCCAAGAAAGATGATGAATGGAGTACTAGGGAGATGAGGGTAAAGTGGGGACCCTGCCTGGGGCTCTCTTAGAAGACTTTTCCTGGTTGTCCTGATGGGATACATTTGTCAGCCAACTGGCTGATTGATTGAGATAGCATTTCCCAAGGTGGAGGTGGTAATCATCAGCTGCAGAGCCCCACATCTGCTCCGGCCCAGGGCAATCAGAAACACATTATTTTGGATAATAATAATAACTATTGTTGCTATTATTGTATCATTATATATTATAGATAATATTACTGGTATTATACTCTAAGTACCTAAGGCAGGTTCCTGCTTCCTGGTCCAATACTCTCTCCACTGTACCACCTAGCAGCTTAATAACCTCAACTTCCCCCCTCTTCTGACACGACCTCAAGATGTCCACAGTGGGACAGCCGGGTGTGCTGGGAAGTGGGCTGGGCCTGGAATTGGAAAGGCATGGGTCCAAATCCATGCTATGGCACTTTTTTGATTTGTGAAGGTGGGTGATTGATTTAACCCTTCTGAGTCTCAATTTCTTCATCTGTGAAACAGAGATAATAATAAATGTATTACTTTCCCCACAGGATTGTTGCGAGGATCAAATGAGCTAATGTATGTCAAATGTTCTGCAAACCTTCAAGCCTCCCAGAAATGTTAACTATTCGTGGATACATTTGGTCCCTCCTGGGCGCTCCCTCCCTCCTGATCCCTTTTACTCTGTTTGTCTCCTGCTGTTCCTTTATTGGTCTCTATTTCTGTCTCCTCATTTCTCCCTCTCTCTACCTCCCTCCTCACCACTCCCCCACTAGTGAGGGTCATAATTATTTCCCAACCACATCCCTTACATGTCTAATATTTCTACTTTCTCAAGGGGGGAATTTCAGAGCTGGTTCCAGGCTTCTCTCCTCATTCGTTCTCCCCTCCCTTGTCTGGCCGTGCCCATCTCCTTTCAGCCATTATGTGGCTCCTCCATCCATACGTGCTTGAATGGACCCCAGTTCCCAGGACTGCCCTGGATCCTACATCCCTCTTTGCAGGTGCTATTTAGGGTATCACTAATCCCTAAAAGACCCCATTCCCCAGGGACTCTGTCCAGCTTAGCCTGGGATCATCACTGTCCTGGGACAACCGTGAGTGAGTGAGTGAGTGAGTGAGTGAGTGAGTGAGTGAGTGAGAGTGTGTGTGTGTGTGTGTGTGTGTGTGTGTGTGTGTGTGTGTGTGTATGTTGAGAGGAGGATCTTTCCCTCTGACTCCCCTAACACACCCTACCTCATAGCCCCTACTGCCAAAGGAGGAAAGGATTACAAAAATGCTGGGACAATAAAAGCTCCTGGGGCTGGCTCAGAGACTGCTCAGGCCCCTGAACAGTTCTGAAAGGTCAGAACACAGGATGCCAGGATGCACCAAACACATCCAGAGACAGATGCTCAGACTAGCAGGGAAAAAGGCCTGAACCAGAAATTGGGAGATCTGGGCTATTCGTCCCAGCTCTACAACTAACTAGCTGTCTGACCTTAGTTAGATTATATCCTTTCTTTGGATCTCAGTTTCCTCATCTCTGAATTAAAGAATGTGGACTAGCTACCACCCCTTTCAGTTTTAATATCTTATGGTGCCTTTTCACCATCCCTTTTCTTCCAAACCCTGTTCAAGACCTGTCTCCTGCAATAAGCCTCCTGGCTTTGGTTACTCTTCTCTGTTTCACTCCCCACATTTGTATATAATGGCTCCATTCTGGCTATATTTGCTGGTGCCTGTTTTATATCTGTCTGTCTGTGCTTTATGCTTGTGTGTGTGTGTGTGTGTGTGAGTGTTTCCCCTTTATCAGACTAGAGTTCAGAATGGTAGAGACTCTGTCCCCTCCTCCCCCTCCCCCAGTGCCCAGGACTGGCCTCCTTGTGATGGAGGCTCTCCATTCAGCCTGACTGACAGGCTAAAGCCACCAACAAAAACCGCTGACTCTCAGTAGCCTCCATTTCAGTAATTTTCTTTGTACCTTGCAGCTCATTCTAGCTTACAAGCTCCCCGGGCCCTATCCCCAGTCTTCTGCAGACAGAGCATGTCAGGACAGACAGGGTGCTCGGCCTAAGGAATGGCCTCCTGGCCCTTTCGAAGCAGCACCAGCCCCAGGCCCTGGGGGCTCTATTCCCTCCCTCCTGAAGCTCAGGCCAAGATAAGATGAGCCTTTAAGTGAGGCTGGTGGCCTCGGTAGAATATCAGACCAGAAGATTTCAAAAGGACAGTGTATTAAAGACAGAGAGGGGAGTAGGAAAGCATATTCATCAAAGGGGGACATATGTACAGGATAATCAGAGCAATCCCACCTCCCTTCAGGGAGCCCCTCCCTCAATACAAATAAAGTGTTGATCAATGATTTGTTCAGAAAGGGGAAGCCAAGGCTGAGCTCTTCCCACCCTGTGCCAGCTCAGTATCTCCGAACCAACCCCCCAATCCTGCTTCATCTCTGGCCCCCGGGGGTTGGGGGTTCGGGTGGGGGGCTCAGACTCCTCCTGGTTTTGCATGTTGTTGATTTTTTTCTTCTCAAGACCCACTCTCCATCAGGCCCAGGGTAAGCTGAGGTGCTGAGCAGCTCCCCACAGTGAGACTGGTCAAAGGGAAAGAGGGATGGCAACTCTGGTTGAGATGGGCATAGGGAAGGAGGGTAGGAGCGTATTTTTACCTAAGTGCTTACGGTATACCAGCCCAGTCATTTTCATTCACCAGTATTTCCCCTTCCCACCCTCTCCACCCCCATTTTATATTCTGCATTATGCAAAAGAATGAAGTACTCTACCCCAAGGCAGCCAGGCTAGCAGCTATTTGCCTCATTTTTTTTTTTTAGGCAGTTGGGGTTAAGTGACTTGCCCAGGGTCACACAGGCTAGCAGGTATTTGCAAGGCTGGGGAAGGCATTGTGAGGAGCATAACCATTCTGGCTACAAAGAGGAGGATTGGGGAGAGGTAAGAGCCAAGCAGCTTGGCTGTCTCTGCTGAAGAGCCACAGCTTCCCTTGTAGAGACAGATAGGTTTCCTGACTGGGGGTGACGTATCTCTTATCCCTGTTCAGGGACCCCGGGCCCATTTGGCACAATGGAAAAAGCATCAGGAAACCAGTCTCTAGCCAGATAGGAGGAACTTTGCCCTGCTTGGGCAAGATCAGAAGTCCTGGGCAGGCCTGGGTCTGAGGGAAGTTAATCTTGCCCGGCCAAGGATACGAGCTGACAAGAGTGAGACAATGTCTACACCTGTGGAAGGATGTTTTCTCTGCTAGGTGCACAGCTCCCTCAGGTCACTCATAAGGATGGCTATCGGCAGTTCCAGGGGAAAATCGATGTATTGGCTGAGCCAAGAAGACAGAGAGACACCAGGCAGGAACGGCAGGTGGGCGCCAAGTGGCTGCCTACCTCCAGAGCTGCCATCCCAGGATCTGCAGAAGGACTTCCTGTGTGGGAGGGGGATGGAGGGAGAGCCCCTTCTGTGAACCATATCCTGACCCATAAAATGAAAGAGGCGACAGCGTCCTCTCTGACTACAGGGAAAGCAGAAGACAAAGAGGCCTGAGCGGACCGGGGGGGGGGGGGGGGGGGGGGGGGGGCCAAGCACAGGGTAGCTAAGTGGGGAGCTGCTGACACATTCTAGGATTGTCAGAAAGGTTGGAGGACTGGGAAGCTGGAGGGGAGAGAGGACAATTCTTGGAAGGTCACGTTCCCCCCCCCAGCCCAGACCCCCTGGAGACAGAGCAGTAGCTGAGTAGATAGTAGTAGCAGACACAACTGGGGAAGGTCAGGTGATCTCTTGGCGTCTCACTCCTGCGCTGGGGGCTCAAGGGGCCTCATTGGAACCCATGCCATTGCCCTTGTTGACATAGAAAGGACGGTAGTGCGACTGTGGGAGAGAACGGAGAAGTGAAGGTTAGAAGCTGGACATGATACCCCAAACCTACGAGCCTCCCTCATCCCTTCCTTGGTCCTGAGCAGCCAGCGGACAATCCCTTTCCCCAAAGAGAAGGCATGAGAGGCGTCCTGAAGGATTTGAAGGGGCATCACATGAAAGGTATAAAACACACTTGTCTGAAGAGAATCTAGGGTTTCCGTGGACTGCAACTCAATGTGACTTAGCAGTGTGTTTTGGCAAACAAAAGAGCCGGGGTGAGTGAGGCATGGCTTCCAGGAATGGGGAGGTGGTGGTCCCTCTGCGCTGTGCCCTAGGCAGCCCCTTCTGAAATATTGTGCTCTTGGTGCCATGGCTAAGGAAGGGCATTGACAAGCCCGAGAGGACCCAGGGAAGAACAGGGAAGTCCTAAAATGTCACCAATGATAGGCTAGAGAACTGGGAGAGTTTATGCTGGAGAAGGCTCGAGGTACCGGATGGCTGCCTGTCTTTGAAGGGGAAGAAGGATTGCACTGGCTCTTTAAGCAGAAGTTACAAAGAAGCGAGTTGAAGTCTGATGTCGGGGAAAGTCTTCCTACCAAATTTGCTGTTGCTATTGGTCAATTCACTAGTATCTGGTTCTTCATGACCTCATTTGGGGGTTTCCTGGCAGATACCAGAGTGGTTTGCCATTTCCTTCTCTAGCTCATTTTACAGATGAGGAAACTGGGGCAAACAGGGTTAAGTGACTTGCTCAGGGTCAGACAGCTAGGAAGCATCTGAGGCCACATTTGAATGTAGGAAGAGGAGTCTTCTTGACTCTAAGCCTGGGACTGCATCCACTGTGCCACCTAGCTGCCCTCCCAACAAATAGAGGTGTCCAAAGTAGAAAGGTCAGCCTGAGGAAATGGTATATGCCAGCATGTTATAATGGGTCTTCCTTTCAGGTACTGGTTGTATCACAACCACCCTAGTCCAGGCCCTTGTTACTTCTCGCCTGCAATTAGGGCATCTTCATTGGTACCCTTGTATGCAGTCCCTCCCCTGTCCAACATATCCTCCAAACAAACACCGTTTTCATACACCTGATCACCTTACTCTTCCCCTTAAAAAGCTGCATGGCTCTCCATTGCCTCAGGTTAAAATACAACTTGTTTGTTTCATTTTGCTTTTGTTTGTTCATTTGTTTTTTGCTTTTTTTTGCATTTAAATCCTTCCATCTGGTTCTAGCCTACCTTTCCAAACTTATTGCAAGTTATGTGCCTTACAGTGAATGCTAGGCTGCCTTGGGGCAGCTAGGTGGCACAGTGGATAGAGCACTGGCCCTGAAGGCAGGAGTACCTGAGTTCAAATCCGGCCTCAGACATATAACACTTACTAGCTGTGTGACCCTGGGCAAGTCACTTAACCCCATTGCCTAGCAAAAAAAAAAAAGAATGCTAGGCTGCCGAACGGGCTGCTTGTTGTTCTATCTCCTACCTCTAGGTGGAGTTAGCTTTGCACAGGTGGCTCCTCTGTGTCTAGGATGCATCCCTTCTTCATCTCTGTCTCTTCCACTCCCTGTTGCTTTCAAAACCCAGCTCTGGCACCACCTTTTACATAAAACCTTTTCTGATCTCCTTAGATGCTAGTGCTCTCCCCCCCAAATTATCTTGTCTTTATTCTGTGCCTACTTCGTAAATACTTATATATGTACATACATGTTCTACCCCCAATAGAACGTAAAATCCTCGAGTGTGTAGACTGGCTCACAGTTATGTTTGTATCCCCCAATCCTGGTGCAACACCTAGTGGGGGTGGTGTACAGTCACTTCAGTCATGTCTGACTCTTTACGACTCCATTTGGTGTTTTCTTGGCAAAGATACTGAAGAGGTTTGCCATTTCCTTCTCCAGCTTGTTTCACAGATGAGGAAACTGAGGCAAACAGAGATAAGTCACTTGCCCAGGGTCACACAGCTAGTAAATTCCTGAGGCCAGATTTGAACTCAGGAAGACTTCAGACCCAGCTCTCTATGCACTATGCCACCTAGCCGCAACACCTGGTACATAGCAAATAATTAACAAATTTTGTTGATTAGAGTAGGTAGGTCAATAGAGTGTCTTTTAACTCTAAATTCTGTGGTTGTGTGAAGAAAGAATAGACTTTTTCTGCTTGACCCCAAAAAGAAGGATGAACTTGGACAATCAGTGACATCAACAGAAATTTTTAAATTCAGTATGAGGAAAAATTTCCTAACTAGGGATATTCAAATGTCAAATGGGCTCCCTTGAAAGGCAGTAAGCCCTTTATTAAAGGTCTTCAGATACTGACAAGATTGCTACTTTTGGGGGCTGCATTGGAAAGAAATTCTTGGCCAGGTTAATGTTGGTGCAGATGGCCTCTGAGGCCAATCCAGCAATAAGTCCACAAGTCTTTTTTTTTTTTTTGGTGAGGCAATGGGGTTAAGTGACCTGCCCAGGGTCATACAACTAGTGAGTGTTATGGGTCTGAGGTCAGATTGAACTCAGGTCCTCTTGACTCCAGGGCTGGTGCTCTATCCACTTTGCCACTTAGCTGCCCCTACAAGTTTTTTAAGAACTTATTTATTATGTGCCAAGCATTTCGCGATGTCCCAAAGATACAAATAATCCCTGATCTCAATGGCTTACATTTTACCAGAGGTGCTAACATGTACAAAAAATACAAGATAATTTTTGGAGGACAGAAAGGTAGCTAGGGACATCAGGAAAGTCTCATAGTAGAGGGGATATTTGAATTGAGCTTTGAAGAACACTAAGAATTCTAAGAGATGGAGATGGATCTCCTTATTGAGATCATCATTTGTCCCATGTTGGCTTAGGCAATAAGCCTGCTCCCCAGCTGGGCTTAAAAGTCTGTTCTAGGCATGGGGAATGGCCAATGCAAAGGTATAGAGGTGGGGGATGTAATAACACATGAAATGGTCCACAAGGTCAGTTTAACTGAAATATGTAAAGGGGAGCAATGTATGTAATAAGCCTGGTAAGGTTGACTGGAGTCAGGTTGTACAGGCCCTCAACTGCCAAACAGGTCCCTTCCAACTCTGAGATTCTATGAAATGGATTTCCTAAAGGAAAGTAGGCCTTTTGTAGAGTGGAGTCTTTGCCCTTTTCTGGGTAGGGGAGGGAGGGTGAGGAGGAGAAGAAGGAGAGAAGAACCACTGGATTGAGTATGGGGTATGGCAGCAGCTTGAGCCCCTGTCTGGCCTAGCTTCCTGGGAATGGGCCTGACCTGTACAGCAAAGGTTGCCCCCATCTTGACCCTGGCCACCAGTTCTCTAAATTGCGGCAATATCAGATATGATCCTCAGGACTGGCTAATTAGAAACTCTGAGTTTAAATCCTAATTATAAACTCATTAAGAGCAAATCAGCTGATCTGTCCAGGCTTTGCCTAACTAACTTGCTTTCTGACCTCCTAGGAAATAATTCACAAGTTGGGTTTCCATTGCTTTTTGCAAAACCCAACCATCAACGCCATCCCCATCATCAACTCATCCCTTCTCTATATGTCCCATATTTGCTCTCAAGGCAATCCAAGCCCTTAGTTTTCCTTTGAAGAAGGCTAGACAAGTTTAAATAATCCCGTTGGCCAGAGGGGGATAATCTTGCACAGAAAAGGAAAGTGATTCAGTCTGGGTCACACAGCACACCAGCAGCATAGCTCTAGATCTGTGTAGCAGAAACTTCAGACCTCTCCAGGTCCTCCAAACTCCCATTCCAACCTACCTGTTTTCTCTCCAATCCTCCCAGTCTCATTGACAGTCTCTAAGAATCTTCAGAGACCAATGACTACATAATTCCTGGCCCTGCTCTGTTCATCCCTGCCTGCAATTTCACAAAATCAATGCCTCCCACCATCCCTGCCTCAGGGAAACAGTCACCTGAAGCAGGAGCAGGAGAATGAGTTGCAGCTGGCACCTCCCTATGGAGATCATCATTTGTCCCATGTTGTCTTAGGCAATAAGCCTGCTCCCCAGCTGGGTTTAAAAGTCTGCACTCTCCTCCCTCCCCACTCCTCCCAACAGCTAGCCAATGCTCCCTGCACTCTTCTATGGGATGGCTGCAGCATGCATGGACTGTATTTACTAGCCCAACTGTTTTTCTTCAGTCTAGTTAGAGAACATGAAAAGTCAATGAGGCAAATGCCCCTTACAAAAAGGCCTAAGTCTGCAGAATAGAAGTGAACTAGAAGACTTTCTGGCGAGACAGGTTAATCAAAAGGATTACAAGCCAGCTCCATGTACATGTTTCTAGGGCTAAGCTGTTTTCTTACAGCCTAAAGTGACTTGAGATAAGGAAAGGAGGAAGCCTTCTTTCTGGTATGTCCATTACGGAGTTGCCCCTGGGAACAATGAACCAACTTTTGGGCTCAGAGCCTTCCTCTTTGCTCCAGCACTTTCTCTAATTTCCTGAGCTCTCTACCAAGTCCTATCCCATCTGACGCACTGGTAGGAATTACAACTACACAGGTGTCACAAGTCACTTAGCCTTCCCAGACTTCCCTTTCCTCATCTGTAAAATGAGGGGGTTGAACTGGGTGACCTCTAAGCTCCATTACAACTTTAAGTGTATGACTTTATGACCTTAGTTACGTCACTTTCCCTAGGTGGTCTTTAGTTTCTGCACCAGTAGAATGAAAGGGGTAGACTAAGATGGCATCCGAGGTCATGGCAGCTGGGGATGTAGTGGACAGAGAGCTCTGCCTAGAGTCAGGAAGAATGAAGTTCAAATCTATCCTCAGAAACCTAATCACTATTTAACTCAGTGTCCTCAATGGAGATAGCACCTGAAGGATTATAGTGAGTAGCAAATAAGATGATATTTGAACGCACTTGGCAAACCTTGAGGTGGTATATAAAAGCTTGCTATTATGATTATTACAGATCCACAGAGTCTCAAATTGGAAGGGACCTAATACTAGGTGATCTATATCTGACCAAGAATCTCTTCATTCATCTCCTTAACGGATGATCTTCCAGCCTTTGCTAGAAGACAACCATCCAGTGATCTGAAACCCACCACCTTCTAAGGCAGCCCATTCCACCTATTGATAGCTTAAATTGCTGGGTAACTTTTTTTTATGTATAGCCTAACCCTATTTCTTTTTTTTTAATACATTTATTTGATATTTTATTTCTTCCCCAATTACATGTAAAAACTATTTTAAACTTCCATTTTTTAAAATTTTGAGTTTCAAATTTGCTCCCTCTCCTCCCCCTTCATTGAGGAAGCAAGCAATTTTATACAGTAACCCTGTTTCTCTGCAAAATGCACTATTGCTCATAGTTCTGCCCTCTAATATCAAGCTGACTAAATCTAGTCTCCTTTCCACATAACTGCCTTTCAGATATCTAAAGAGACATATCACACCCTGCCCTTCCCTGTGCCTTCTCTTGTCTAGGCTAAATCACTAGTTTTTTCAAGTAATTTTCTTTTGGCAAGGTTTTCAGTCCTCTTACCATCCTAATCACCTTCTGAATGTGCTAGTTTATCAATGTCCTTTCTAAACTTTGGCTCCTGAGAATTAAACACAATACTCCAGATGTCATCTAAAGAAGGCAGATTATGGCTAGGAGGTGCAGTGGAAAGAGCACAGGACATGGAATCAGGAATTCCTGAATTCTAATTCTGCCTCAGACACACTCCCTAGCTGTGTGACCATGGGCAAGTCATTTAACCTCTGCCTGACTCAGTTTCTTCATCTGTAAAATGGGGATAATAATAGCACCTACCTCCCAGGGGTTGTTGTGAGGATCAAATAAGATGGTATTTTTAAGGTGCTTGGCAGAGTCCCGGGCACACAGTAGGCACTATATAAACACTAGATACAATGGTGATGATGATAGTAATTCTTTTATGTCTGTAAAATGAAGATAATAACTCCTGCCTCCCAGGATTGTTGTGAGGATTGAATGAGTTAGCACATGTAAAGTGCTTTGTAAACAAAGTGATATATAAATGCTAGCTCTTATCATTGCTGTGAGACTATCACCTCCTATGCTCTGGACACGTTGCCCCTGTTGATGCGCTTAGGGTCACGTGTGGCTGCCTCAAGGCAATGCAGCCTAATGGCTAGAGTGCTGGATTCACCATCACAAGATCTGGAGCCAAAACCCCAGAGACTGACTAGGTGGATGACCTCTAGCAGGACACAACCTTTAAGAGCATGAGCTTCCTCATCTGTAATATGGGTGCCTGCGGTACCCACCACACTGGGTTGTAGTGGTAAAAATGCTATTTCACCCATTTGTAAGCGTGATAACATTGTGAGGTATTTATATCAGGTTGCCATGTTATACTATTGGCTCATTCAAATCCCAACTCCTCTATGTGCCCTTAAAGCTCTTCATAACCTGGCCTCAACCCACCTTTCCAGCCTTATCACATATTACTCCCTTTGTTGCACTCTTCGTTCCAACCAAGCTAGTCTACTTGTGGTTCTTCATCCCCAGCATTCCATCTACCATCTTTACCCCTTTGAACAAGCTGTCCACATGCCTAGAATTTATTTCCTCCCCACCTTTAGCTCTTAGAATCCTTATTTTTGGCTAAACTAGCCTCACGTGACATCTCCCACACGAAGCCTTCCCTGGTCATTCCATTTGTTTTTGCTCCCCTTCAAATATTACCTTGTATACATGTTGTATGCATTTAGATGTATATAGGCTGCCTCCTCCTTTTGAATGTAAGCCCTTAAAGAGTGGGAACTGTTTCTTTTCTGCCTTTGTATCCTTATCACCTAGCAGGGCCTGGCATTTAACTGATGGTTCATTCATTGATTGAGTGATTCAGTTTTCAGGTCACTAAAATCCCCAAACCTTTTCCACACAAATTGTTATCTATCCATACATCTCCCATCCTGGGTTTGTGTAATTGATTTTTTTTGCACTCAAGTATAGGAGTATTTATATTCCCCTATTAAATTTCATATTATTTGATTTGGCCAGTCTTTCTAGCTTGTCATTCAGTGACCCTTGTTATTCAATATATCAGCTATCCCTCCCAGCTCCATGTCCTTTGCAAATTTGATAAACCTTGAATGTAGGTCTTCAATAGCCCAAGATTGAAAATAGGAAGGGTATAGAAGGGGCACCAATTGGGGAGAAAGAAGGGAATTTGCTTTAGGGAAGGCTATAAAGAGGACAGAAGTAGTCTAGCTTGCCATGTAATTGGGTCAGGCCTAGATGTGAGTCAGACGGGAATGGGACAAGGAAACTGCTGGCCTCTGTGGCTAGATAAAGACATCATAGGATAAAACTCCTGGGGCCTATAACTCAAAAGCTCTCTATTCTGTGAGTTAGCTTTATCTTTTTTTCTACCAAAGCTACCAAGGTCCCTTTGAGAACCTCAACCTCTATCTCAGGCAAGTGAGGGAAAAGACAGGGGACATCCATGCCAAATCCATTTGTAAACTATGGCAGCAGTGGACAGCAACAGACAGGTCATTACCCTCATGGCATCAGTAAAGCAGCATACTACTGGAGAAGCCAGTAGTAGCATAGGATAAAAATCCAGTGAAGTAGGAAAAAAACCCCCAAAACCAAACAACTGTAATGATGGGACTGTGAGAGATGGTCTGATTCCTGCCTGGGAGCTCTTGCTCACATGTGGGTGGGAGCACCAGGCCTTGACAGCCTGGGACTTGGCCATGACTGCTCCATCTTCCAGGAAATGAGCTCTGGGGAACAAGGGTATATGGGATGAGAAACAATTCCTTTTTTTCTTCTTCCCTTGTTTGCTTTTGTAGTGCTGCAGCTACAGAGTCTCTGGGCCCAGCTCCAAATTTCAAACATACTCAATTAGTTCCCTCCTCACCAATAAATGAAAGGCTTTCTCCCATTAAGCAGCTTCAACCACTTTTTTGGGGAGAAGCCCTGCTATGATAGGTATTGAACTGGATAGCTTCTGAGGTGCCTTCTGCCTTCTTCAGCGGTGGAGAACCTGCGGCCTTGAGGCCACGTGTGGTCCTTAGGTACAGCCTTTTGACTGAGTCCAAGTTTTACAGAACAAATCTTGGATTTCTTTGGATTCAATCAAACGGCCACACTTGAGGACCTAGAGGGCCACATGTGGCCCCAAGGCTGCAGGTTCCCCACCCCTTTTCTAGATCCTAGAATTCTCTGATTTAACAATAGCAGACATGTGGCAGGGGCAGCTACTCACTTTCCAAGAGATTAGTGTCTGTACCAGAAGTTCTTAACTTGGGGTCTGGGGAAAGATTACAGGCAAGAGTCTATGAATTTGGTATTTCTAATATTTTGATAACCATGATGATTTGTTTCCTTGGTAATTCTATGTATTTTATTTTATGCATTTAAAAACATTACTCTGAGAAGGGGCCCATAAACTTCATCAGACTGCCAAAGGGATACATGGCTTGAGAAGGGTCAGTTCTATACCCAAAGGCAGAACCAGGTAGAGGTTTCCAGCCCTCCTCAGGGCTGCAGGAAGAGAAGAAATGAGGGCAGCAGAGTACTCAGTGTGGGCATGTGTTTGCTGCCAGCTGTATAGAGGACTCCAGAAAAGGATCAGGTGCTACAACTCTTCACCTGCATTTAATCTGGAAATCCATGTGACATCCTCCATGCATACTTTACTGGGAAGAGGGGAGGAGAAAGGAGAAGAGAGGGGAGAGGGGAAGAGGGGAGAGGAGAGGAGAGAAGAAGAGAGAGAGAAGAGATGAGGAGAGGAGAGGAGAGGAGAGGAGAGGAGGAGAGGAGAGGAGAGGAGAGGAGAGAGGAGAGGAGAGGAGAGGAGAGGAGAGGAGAGGAGAGGAGAGGAGAGGAAAATGGAGTAGGGAAGAGGAAGAAGAGCTCCCACCACTACCACTGTGGAATCTCAGAGTTTGCAGGAACATTAAAGGCAAATTTGATAAGCAGAACCTCTTCTACCAACATTCGCAACACTCTGCTTAAATAGTCTTAGTGATTTCAGAGATGAAGGACTCACTACCTCATGAGTCAGTCCAGCTCACTTTTGGATAGCTCTAATTTTTATTCCCCTTTGTATCAAGTTGAAATTCCCCTCTCTTCAACTTCTATGCATTGCTCCTGCTTCTTCTCTATAGATCCAAGCAAAACAAGGCAAATCCACCTTCCCATTATTTGAAGGCAGCTATCAGATTTCCCATAAGTCTTCTCTTCTCCAATCTAAACATTCCAAGTTCCTTTGACTCACCATCTCTGGCTGCCAATGTTCCTAAAATATGGCCTTTGAAACTGGGCCATTTGCACTGTTGGTTTATGTTTAATTCACAGTCCACCAAAAACCCCACACTTCTTTATACAGACTGTGGTCTAGTCATCCATCTTTCTTTTTTCGCAAGTATGAAGCTGATTTTTTAATGCAAATGTAGGAGTTTACATTTGTCTTTATTAAATTTCATTGTATTCAATTTGGCCTATCACTCTAGACTTTTCTGTCAACCGATTTGTTATTTATCTCTCCCAGCTTCATGTTACTGGCAATTTGATAAGTGTGCCTTCTATGCCTTCATCTAAGCCATCAATTAAGATGTTTTTCAGTGTAGGCCCAAGGACAAATTAATAAGGCATTCCACTAGAGATTTCCTTCCAGGTTGGCGGTGAACACTAATGACTTTGATTTGGGTCCAGTCATTCAACAGATTCCAAATTCAACCAGCTGCACCATCATCCAACTTACATCCCTCCATCTTGTCCACAAGTATGAGAGAGTTTGCCAGTTGCTTTACTGAAATTCAGATATCAGAGAAATGGAAGGAACCTTAGGAATCATATAATCTAAACCTCTCCTTTCACAGACAAGGAAATTAAGACCCAGAGAAGTAAAATGACTTGTTCATAGTAACATAACTATTTAGTGACAACTAGGAACAGAATCTATATCCTGATTCCTAGCATTCTCCAGTAGAATGTAAACTCCTTGAGAATAGGGACTATTTCTTATGTGTGTGTGTGTATGTGTGTGTGTGTGTGTGTGTGTGTGTGTTGTATGTGTGTGTGCTTGTACCTCCAGAATCAAAGTACCCAACACTCAAGAAATTATTGTTAAATTATCACTTGATTGATGTCTCTCTACTACATTATGCTGTGTGACCTCAAGCGACTGCTGCTCCATTCCTTCCTACCCCAAGAAAAAGGGGTGTTCCCTGCTTGGAAAAGTGACATACAGCTGACTTCTAGGCATGCTTTGGTCTCATCTTTCCCCCAGCCTCCTTACTCACCAGCAAAGTCTGCTTGCCAGATTTCCAAGTCTGTGGCTGAGCTTTGGGACTCTGACTTCTGATGATGGAGGGGTAACCTAGGAAAGAGTAAGACACGTGGTTTAGACTGGGAGAAGACTGGTTACTCCTTCAAGCCAGGGCTAGGTAGCAATCCAATTGCCTTCCTCAAGGAGACCCAGGCATGGTCTAGCCCATCACCAAAATGCAACCACCTCTGATGGGAGAGTGAATGACCAGAGTCCAGGCGCCGAAAATACCCTCAAGGAAAAGAGTGCAGAAACAGATATCAAGAAACAAGAACAAGGAAAGCCATATCTGGAGATAGAAAAGAAGAAGACCAGGGGACCCAGTGAAGTTTTGGTGCAGAATGTCCCCAGAGTAGGTAGTAATGTTCTCATCTGGAATAAGGCCACCGTATGATGAAGACTCAAGGAAGCTGCAATGGGGTCCCTGAGGAATGGGCTGACATCCAGAAAAAAGGAAAAGGACCTCTTAATTCAAACCTTAACCCTGGGCAAAAATGACTCATTGAAATTGCCATAAACTCAAACATTGAAATGATCTATTATTGATTTCCTATAAATCTATAGTTAGATCAAGTGAGGAATGAAGAGTATGGCTTTGACACCCTCAGTGCCATCCAGTGGGGCTAGATGTTAAAAAAAAACACTTTATATTTCTCAGCAATAACTCATCTTCTCCAGAAGCTTACTCCCATCCCCCATTACCACAATCTTGGGGCACCACTGATTCTTCCCATTTTATAAAGCAAGAAGCTAAGGCCCATGGGGTCAAGCAGCCCAGCAATGGCAGAACCAACCCAAGGCCCTAGAGGTCCTGATGCTCAGAACACAAGTACCATCAGGGCTTGGTCTACGAAGGGTTAATTAAGAGGCAAGAACTTCTGGACTGGGCAATGGAAAATTACTAATAGGACAACCCCTCATAGGACTATAGGATGTTAGAACTGAAGTTCATCTAGCACAGCCCTTTGGGTTGTTGTTGTTGTTTTTTTGGTTAGGCAGTTAGGGTTAAGTGACTTGCCCAGGGTCACACAGCTAGTAAGTGTCAAGTCTTTGGTCTGAGGCTGGATTTGAACTCAGGTCCTCCTGACTTCAGGGCCGGTGCTCTATCCACTGTGCCACCTAGCTGCCCCAGCCCTTTGGGTTTATAAAAGAGAAAAATGAGGTCTCCCCAGATTCTTCTTCCTTCCTCCCCCACAAACAATTTGCATAGCACTTATTCCATCTGAGCTCAAATCCAGCTTATAAAAATGAAAAGCACACACTTCATCAGCCACCCACCTTGGGTAGCACTACGCAGGTCAGCTGTTGATGCCATGGGAAACAACGGTTGTTAAAATGCCAGTGGTAACCAAGACACCATGGAGAGAAAGAGATAAACAGGATGGCTGCTGACAGCTGGAGCAGCTTGGCCCAGGAGGCCCCAAGACCTAATCTAAAGCTCTTGTTCTGGGACAGTCCCCATTTCTTTCCTAGGCCCAAATGTTGATGTACAGCCCTGGTCCCTAAGGACCTCATCAGAACCCCCTGGGGCAGAGGGAGGAAAGATGCTGCATTGGCCATTCCACGGGGCAGTGATAAGCTGAGAGGGAAGGAAAGGAGATGGAGAGTTGAGGGCCAAAGTGTCATCCTGCTCCCCGGGAAAGAAAGCCTTAACGAGATGGGAGATTTGAGAGGCTGGAATTGTATCCTATATTCCCAGAAAGAAAGAATTACCAATGAGGATGGGAAGGGGGAAAGGGGGAGGGGAAAAGAGGCTATCTTGCTGCTTTTCAGAGGCTGGAATAATGGCTGCATGGGGATGGATGGTGGCGTGCACCAACAGAGCCCCAGAGAGAAGGTCTGAACTTGGGATTTGGGAGAAGAGCCATGCATACCACTGACAGGGAACTCTTCTGAGAGGGAGGGCCAGGATGCCCCAGAGATGAAAGCAGAGGCCCTGCTGGAAATTCCATCTTCCCCACAAGGGAATAAAGGGTGGCAGGAATAGAAGGGTGGGGGAAACAAATGGAAATTGATCGGGTACCAGTGTTAAACAGGCCACCATCCAACTGTTTGGAAAACTCTGTAGAGGCCTGTCCCAGGGTGGTGAACTGATAGGGAACTTTCCCACTGCCTGCTGGGAGAAAGAGAGGCATTAGCAACCGTGTGCTGCTTTTGAGGATGAGCCTAGATGACCAGGAGGTGTCATAAGATCTGAGTGGCCATCAGGTCCAACTCCTCCATTTTACAGATTAGGAAACTGAGGCCCAGATCAGTTTCAGTAATTTGTCTGACTCCCCATAGGTATTAGATAGCAGAGCTGGGGTTTGAACTAATTTTTCTGATTTCCAGTTTAAGAGTCTTAAGGCCCAGTGGATTAAGCGCAGTGTGGGTGTTCCTACAGAAGCCTCTAGCCTCTCCTTGGAGCCCCCTCCTTTACAACAGAAGTTTCCTGCTTCTGAGGCTTGCCAACATACCCCCAGTTTGCACCCTAAATGTTAGAGGCATCTTGAAGGGCCTAAGCAGGCCCGAGGAAGACTGAGACAGGTTGTGGGGTGCTTGGGGAAAGGAGGGGACACAAAGAGAAATTGTTTTTGGTGATTCCCCAGAATTTTCTTTTTCAGCACTGTCCGCCTCTACTACGTGCCTTAGAGCTGTTACTATGGATCCCATCCTGGGCCTGATCTTCCAGGTTGCATCCCCTGCTCCAAGGCTCTCCTGTCTACAAAAATGCACAGCATCCTATATAGTTGCTGGCACCAAAAAGGCACTCAAGAAAAACTGAATGAATGAATGAATATGAACGATTCAATGAATCAGTTACTAGTTCATTGACCTAAATCAGCTTTTCTATGGTATATTCCCAGATCATCTGATAAAATTATCTCTCCCAACCTCTATCATGTACAGGATGACTCCCCTGGTTGGTATTGATCTTCTCCTTCAAATCTAACATAGGATATTAGCTTGCACCTGTATGATATTAATTACCCTCTGAGGTAGGTTTACTACTTGGTCAAGGGAAGAATGAACAATATAGAATGTCCAGAGAGGATGCCTTAATCCGAAGGAACGTTTCTCATAATGGGGCACCAAGGGTCTAAGCAAAGATATTAGGAGGTAGGAAGGCCATCCTTAACCCCATGTAAGGATCCATGCACAGTGCAGCTGGCCCTGGAGTCAAAAGGATCTGAGTTCAAATCTGGCCTCAGACACTTAGTAGCTGTGTGACCCTGGGCAAATCACTTAACCCTGTTTGCCTCAGTTTCCTCATCTGTAAAATAAGCTGGAGAAGGAAATGGCAAACCACTCCAGTATCTTTTCCAAGAAAACTCCAAAAGAGATCATGAAGAGTCAAACACAACTAATTAACCAAACAGCAGCAAAGGGTCTATTTCCTCTGCCCATGGAGCATCTCAGGATTTAGGATGGAAAGGAACTTTAGAGACCACCTAGCCTCACCTCTTCATCTTACAGACAACAAAACTGAGGTCTAGAGAGGTGAACCAAATTGCCTACAGTAACACAATCAAAACCAGATCTCCTAACTCCAAATCCGGTATTTTTCAATAGGCCATGCAATTAAGTCTGTGTGCTGACTTACAAATAACTCAGTATCTCTAGTGATGGTTGACAGACTCTGTCTTATCTGAAGACCACTGGCCCACTGGAACTCCCAGGTGACCTTAAAGCTGACCACTCCCTGCCTCGTGTACCCTGCTAGATCCTTAGGCCCTGCCCAGAGGTCTAGCTCCAGTCCGTTTCCAAGATGCTGAAGCCACCTCAAGGTGCAGGTTAGAGCATCTGGTATCAAAGAACTAGCTGTCGATAGTCTCCCAGCCCCTCCTGCCTACCACAGCTGGGGATTATTTCCCTTCCAGACCACCTGTTGATGAGGAGCTGGAAGGGAAGGTTTGCTTCCATCAGCACCTACTAGGGCAATCCCAACATCATCTTGGGGATGTGAGCCTTCTTCTCTGTCCTCCTGTGGGCCACTGCTCCCTTTGGGCTTAGGGATTTGTTTCTAGTTCGTGATAGACCTTGAGTTTGACTGGAGAAGCATTCAAGGGAAGGTGTCCTAGATACCTCACGTCTTGTTAGGGAGCTTAAGGGAATGAAGCAAAGAGAAAGAAAGAAATAAAAAAAGATATTGAGATTCCTTTGCAGGGAAAGGAGTCAATGAATGGGGGTCATGAGGTCATATCTAAGGGATAAGGATAGGAAGGTGACCCATGGATTTCCAGGTGAGGAAATTCCTTCTACTAATATAGGTCAGCATTTTCTCTGCAACTTTAAATTTTAAAGAATTGCCTAGACCACTTTGAAGTTGAGTGACTTACCCAGGATCACACAAACCATATATGTCAGAGGTGACTCTTGAACCTACATCTTCCTAGCTTCAAGGCTAGCTCTATATCTACCACACGATGTTGTAACATATAGTCCAAACCTTTATTTTATAAATTAGTTAATTATATGTTAGTTATAAATTTATAACTAATTTATAAATTATAATGACATATTAGTTATTACTAATTTCTACAAATTAGTCAAATGAGGTCCAAGACAGGTCAAGCAACGTTCCCGAAGTCACACAGCAGGGACAGAGTTAAGGCTGGAACCCAGGTCTCCAGAGTCCAAGTGCTTTTTATGTTGCACAATAATAAATTAGCCAAAATGGGGAAAACAGATTTTAAAAAGACCTATTGGAGGTCCATAGGGGAAGGAGAACATAGCTGGAGAGAAGAACAGGGACAACAAGAGAGGTGGTCACTGGGAGTCGGAAGGAGGGAGGAACAATACCTTTCAGGGAGAAGGAGGAGCTGCCTTGGACGACAGGCACATCATCGGAGCTCTGAATGGAGGATGAGTATTCCCATACTCTGGAAGTGTAGTTACCTGGTAGGGAAGAAGAGTGAGTGTTGAAATCTAGCCACCCCATCTGGATTTGTCCCTGGAATAGCTGGAATTAAAGAGCGCTAGAGATTGGAATTGTTCTCAATTATCCATACCAGGCAAGTAGAAGAAATAGCAAACAGACCCAAAACCTCAGATAATCCAAAGGCCATTTCTGTGTGTCACAGGCCTGGGACTTCGAGGGGCAATTTGTGCTACCTCCTCAATTTTCTTTGGTTTGATCTAATAGTCAAAGAAATTTGTATTCCCTGAACACATTCAGATTGGACAGAAGGAGCAAGGCAGTGTGGAGTGGGCTAGATGACTTCGGGAAAAAAATCAGTCAGGTACCAACATTTTGCCACAGATAGTCTACAACATGTGTAATGGAGAATCGATAGGACATATATGTGGCGTAGTACCCCATCCTCCCTCTGTTGCAGCCAAAGGAGCTTCCAGTATGGCTGAGATCTTCCTCTCAGCCTCCTGCCCAACTTATCTGCTCTAGCTGCCTGCAGAGGAGAGATAGCTGGATTTCCAAGCACAGTAGAAATTACTGGCAACCTTTTTTCTCTAAACCAAAATCTCCTAGATATATGAGGGATCTCTGTAACAACCTGCTACCAAGAGTGCCAGTGAACTTATGCCCTCTCATAATTACAAGGAGATCTTCTACTGGAACCAAAACTAGAGAGGCCAAAGGATTTTCCCAACATTGCCCAACTAGGAATGGGTCATTGAGTTAGAGCCATAAAGATTATCTAGTCCAACTCTTTCCTATTACAGTTGAAGAAACTGAAGTCCAAAGAATTTAGGTGACACAGGTCCACAGGTACTAAGCTGTAGAGCTGAGACTTGAACCTAGACTCTCTAACTCCAAATCTAGGATTCTTTCCACTCCATCATGTTTTCTTCCAGGGCCTCAAACACCAATCTAGTGTTTCTTCTACTGGGTTCTGCCACTCTTCTCTTAGAGACACTTAGTACTTGAGCCTAACCAAAAAGGAACCTTCCATCTTCCCTCCTCATGCCTCCATGTTTCCATATTTTCACTAGTATAAGCAACTTATTTTTGTCCCCCCATATTAAAGATACTCTCTGTGGGAACACAGAGCTAGAAAGTTCACAGATTAGGTCTGATGCTTCAGGTGTTCTCCTCTAAGGACATTCTACAACAATGAAATAGCTCATGACTAGCTTGCATAAAATCATAGATTCCTAGACCTATGGATTCATCTGGGCCATCCCTTTGCCTTTGGGTAGGATGATGCCTTAAAATAATAATTCTCATTTCTAGGGTTCCTTTAAGCACGTGATGTGTGTTTTCACAGCAACTCTCTGAAGTATCATTATTCCCACTTTTCAGATGGGGAAACTGATGCTCTGAAAGGGTAAACAGTTTTTCCCAGAACCATACAGCAGGTAAGGGGCAGGATTCTAAGTAAGTGGATTCTGTCAAGTGCCAGATCCTCCAATTCTAAGACTAGTGTTTTTACCACAAAACCAGGAATATGGATTTCCCAACCCAAATATTAATGCTTAATGTCAGGAATCTCTTGATTCTACAAGTAGTAGGGTACAAGTAGTGGTAGCCCCCAGGACTTGGAATTAGAAAACATGAGATAATTTGCTCATGGACAAATGTCTTAATCTCTCAAGCCTCAGTTTCTCCAATTGTAAAATGGGGATTCTACCTACTACATGGGATTTTTGAGAGGAAAGCATTTTGTAAACCATAAAACATTATAGAAATGTGAATTAATATTAGACTCAGCCCTCTGGTGGCAGCTCGTCTCCCCTCTCCTCTTATTCCATCCTAGGTGAGAATAGCAAGCAGATGGATTTCAGGAACTCTTGACTCAGGCTTTACTAAGTGCCACGTGACTGTCTTTATCTCTGAATGACTACTTTTGGCCTTTTCTCCAGACTTTCACCATCTGCTTGCAGCTCCACTACACATGCACACACGCACACATGCACACACACACACACACACACACACACACACACACACACACACACACATCCTGAAAGTTTTCTAAACCCATCTTGTATAGGAGGTCACCCTCTCCACCCTGACACCATCTCCATCCCACCAATGTCATTCTCTCCTGGTTTAGCTTTCCCTCCTGCTTTCATGTGACCTCACCATTACCTCGGCCAGCTCATGAACTGTCCCGATGGCATTTACCTTTCGTTCCATAGAGATTGTTAAAGTTCTTTTGGTTGATCTCTTTGGTGAGGCGGCCTGGAGAAGAAGGTTGATAAGATGTCCTGGCCCCAGCTGAGGAGAGAGATGAAGAGTACGTGTTGGGTATGATCTGAAGAAGAAGCAGCAGTCCCTGACCCAAAACCCCCTCTCTGATAACCCATGCTGGTGTCTAAAAGGCCGTGATTAGAAATTTACCAGAGGGAAAGGAGCAGCCCCTAAAACCATGTGAGATTTTCCAGTGTCTCCTATTAGAATGAAACACCTTCAGTATAAGTGCCAGCTTAAGCTTGACCAGCTTACACTTTAGGGTTATGAGTGCGTACTAAGCTCTCTAAGAGGAAGGCCTTCCATTGATGATATATGGAATAGTATCAGTGTCACTGGGGAATGAAGAGTGAGGTGCTGCAGAGAACAGAAAGGAGAAACTAGAAGAGGTTGCCTTATTTTATAAATTTGTCCCAGGCAATGGAAATGGGGCACAGTGAAGGCAACCATGCAGGAGAGGAGAAATCCTGTCCTAGGAGAATCAAGGAAGGAACTGGGTGTATGGAGAGATGTACTCTGAAGAAGAAAAGACTAGAGGGAGAGGTGGCGGCCATGGCATGAACGCTCTGTTCAAGTAGCTGGCTCACTTTGTTTGATCCTAGAGGTCAGAGCTAGAAGTGACAAGTGGGAGTGCTGAGGAGACAGATTTTCACTGCCTATGAAGACAAATTTCCTAATTATTGAAGCTACCCCTCACTGAAGTGAGCTACCTCAGGAGGGAGAAGGCTCCCCATTGCTGGAGGTCTTAGCAGAAGCTGGATGGCCATTTATCTGGGATGGCATAGAAAGGATTCCTTTTCAAATATAGGTTGCACTAGATGATTCTGTGATTCTGTGAATTAGGCTCCCTGTCCATCAGGAAGGTCAAGGTTGAGGATACCTGAGCCATGACTGTCCTAGAAGAATCCTCTTTAAGTGCCAGAGGCTAAGTGGATGGATACATCTTATTTCATATCTAGAGCAGCTTCCCAAACTGAGTTCTTTAGACCATGAGAAGAATAGTCATATAAGGACACTTAATATCTTCCCCCCCACCAAAAGCACTGACAGTGAAATTATGTATATATATCAAAAACACTTATATGTGGTATATAATAATAGCTAACATTTATATGCCTCTTTAAGGTTTTCAAAATGCTCTAAAGATTTTATCTCATTTAGTTTTTTAGAAAGCCCTAGACGCTATTATTATCCCTATTTTATAGATGAGAAAACTGAGGCTGAGAAAAGTGAAATGACTTGCCTGGCATCACAAGCAAATAAGTGTCTGAGAGAAGATTTGAACTCAGGGAAGACTTCATCGGCAGTAATAATAACAGTGCCTCGTATGTGCCAGGCACTGTGCTGAGTGCTATACAAATATCATTTCATTTGACCCTCACAACAACCCCTGGGAGGTAGATGCCATTATTATCCCCATTTTGCAGATGAGGAAACTGAAACAAACAGAGGTTGAGTGACTCCCCCAATGTTTAAGTGTCTGAGACTGGATTTTAACTCAGACCTTCCTGACTCCAAGTCTCTATTCACCTAGGTACTTCATAGATCATCCCTCTCATATGTGTATCCCTCATTTCTGGTTGCTTACCAATGTGGAATAGCAGCTCTAGCCAAGCAAACTGCTTGTGGGACTTCTTTAAGATGTCCCAATGGTCATTCCTCTCAGACTGAATGGCCAATGAGTCACAGGGCCATAAAATAGAATTTTTGAATTCAGAGGTGGAAGGGCCTTAGAGATCATCTCATCTGTCCCCCTCATTTTACAAATCAGGAAATTGTAGCTTAGAAAGATCAAATCCCTTGCTTAAGGTCATACTGCTGATTGGCAGCAGAAACAGCAGGGCAGTATACCAGAAAGAACATTGAATTTGGAGTCTAAGGACCAGAGTTCAAATCCCAACAATGTGAGCAACTGTGGGTAAGTCAATTCCCTTCTCTGGGCCTCAGTTTCCCCATTTGTAAAATGAGGACCAAGATCCTTCTGATCCTTTGATTTCAATGTTCCCATGTCATGTAAGTCTAGCATTTTTCCTGCTATAAAGTAATACCTTTTCATAGTTTCTCCCTTTCCCAGGCTAGGGAAACACTAGAGATGACATAATCAGAAACCCCCACTGCTTAGCAGAGTGGGGAAGCCCACAGGGGCCAGTGTCAGAGGACTTGGTGATGAGCCCCATAAGAACTGACTAGGAAGAAATTGGTGGAGCCCAGAACAGGTCCATCCAGGCAAGACACCCAAATGCCAGGAAGACAGCATGTAGAGGCATGGGTCAGGTTACTCTATGTCATCTCCTCCCCTTGCAGGGCACAGTAAGCTAGCACAACCATCTGCTGGAAGATGAGCTCAGGCTTGGCATGCAATAGGAATGTGAAGGCAAGGTCCCATCCCTCACTGCTGCCACCCCCAGACAGTCCTCACACAGCCCAGATGCTGTTTTTCAAGCTGGGTAGGGCCCCCACTATAGGAGAAGCAGCTGGATCCAAATGTCCACGGGCACTGAATAGGAAAACACCCATTCACTGGGCTTCTCTTTTGTGAATGGACCTTAGCTCCCTCCCCTGCATTCTCTAGGTGAAGGAGGGCAGTGTCCCCTCGATGGTATGAGAGGACATTTGGGTCATAAGGGAGAACGCACAGGGTTATGGGTGATGGGCCAGGTGCGAGGGGGTGGGAGCACAAGCAGACGGGAAATGATCTCCTGAGCCAGGGAGACTAGCCATTGGCTAGAGGAAGGTGGAGGACAGGTGAAAGGGAAGGAGAACCTATCAGGAGCCAGCCCTGTGAAAACCTGGCCTTGTTATCTGCATGCAAAGAGAGCCCTGTGCTGGGTTTTAAAGCTGAGGGACATTTGGCTCTTGTCTTCTAGGGGAGGAAGCAATGATGGAAGAGAAAGGATGGTGTCCAATTCACTCATTTTACAAATTGGGTAGTTGAGGCCCAGCGACTGCATGGGAAGTAAGGGGCAGAACCACGATTCAAATCCAAGTCTCCTAACTCCGAGTACAGCACTCTTTTCAGACCTGATGTTAGCTGACTTAGGCTTTAGTTCCAGTTCCGCCACTAACTTCCTGTGTGACCCTGTGTTGATCACATTATCTCTCTAGGTCCCAGTTTCCTCATCTGTAAAATGGGGGGATTTGAACGGAATAGCCTTCAAAGTGCTTTCCTAGCACTGGGTTCTGTTGATTTGGCACCATGGACTATCCAAGATGGGGCAGCTAGGTGTCGCAGTGGATAGAATGCCAGGCCAGAAGTTGGGAAGACTCATCTTCATGAGTTCAAATCTGGTCTCAGACACTTATTAGCTATGTGACCCTAGACAAGTCACTTAACCCTGTTTCCCTCAATTTCCTCATCTGTAAAATGAGCTGAAGAAGGAAATGGCAAACCACAAGCCACTCCAGCATCTTTGCCAAGAAAACCCCAAACGGGGTCACAAAGAGTCATACACAACTGAACAATAACAACAGCAACGACAATTATCAAAGAAGGAGGAAGAAGGTTTTCCTAGCTGCCAGTTCTATGAGAGTACAGAAAGGTTTGGAGAGTGTCTTGTGGATTTTTATTCTGATTTTCGAGGTGATGGAGAACAAGGTCTATGCTTATTTGCACACCTTCCAGTGGCAGGGAAGAAAGAGAGCTGAGAAGCCAGCAACAGGGCAGAAACTGGAGGCTCTCCAGTACAGCTCAAAGTATAATTGTGGCATTTTAGAATGGGCAAATCAGCCTGATCTAGACAGTCCAAGACAAAGAATCCTGATTCAAAGTATTCTGGTTGGGAAAGCCCTGGTCTCTTTTTTGGCCAATAAGGTGTGGAAACTGGCATTAGACTAGAGGATTAGAGAGAGTCATGGGGCAAGAAGATGTGAGGAATTGGGCATTAGATAAATAGCCTTAGAAAGTTTAAGCACCAGCCATGGTTGCTTTCTTAAATGCACACTACTAATTACCTTACCTTTCTGGGGTTTTATGTTTTCTTTTCTCTTGTAAAAAATCCCTATGAAACACATTATAATAACCTGGAATATGTTGATATAAAACTGAAGAGGAAACAGACGCCAGAATTGTGTGGCCAGTTATGGTGGCAAGGGACAGAGGTAGAGGGAAAGTTAATTAAGGATAACCTGGCCAACAGAACCCAGGGAACCAAGCAGGCTCAATGGCCAAGGTCAAGGGCTCATAGCCTAATTCAAAAACAGTCAGGAGAGTTTAGAAAACAGGGAAAGGAGAGCCCTGGAACTAAAGGCAAGGTCCTAGGAGCTAATTCCAAGGAAGAGCTAGGAACAGTTGGAAGTTTAGCCTATTTTACCAAGGCCCAAGCCCAGGCCCAGGCTCAGGCCCTGGTCCTTTCAGTCTAGAAACCTGTTTAAAGCATACAGTCAGGTGAAGCTATCCTAGAAATGGAGACTGGTGGAATAAGAGATCAAATGGGGAACATCTGGAGGGAGGAAGAACCTTAAAGGCCAAGGCCAGGATATATGAATTTGCCACAGTGGGTTCACAGTCCCACAGAGTAAATGAATGCAGCTGTTGCTTACCCTTGGGTGTGAGGTACATGGAATATCTCTTCATGGTGTCTGACTGGCCCCAGTCAGACGCATAGTTGTTCATGTAGCGATGGTCGCCTGGGGAGAAAAGACAGGGCTGGATCAGTAGAGGGCTGAGACAGGGTCACTGAGAGGGATGGAGGGAGGCCCTGGTCTTGGGATGTATTAGCCTCAGAACTAAAGTTTTCCTCCCGTAGTCTGGAGGTAACATTAAGCTCAGCTAGCATGGCCCAAACTTCATCAGGTCCTACCCAACTGGAAAGGTGCTAATGCCTGATGCCAAAGAACTGGCCTGGCTAAGCTCAGCAAGAATCCTCACCAGGATCAGAACTGTTTCGTGGCCACAGGATAATTGAAGGGGCACAATCTGTGTTAGTGGAGGGGGGCCCCACACAATGAATTCCTAGATCCTTGAAGTACAGACATTACAACCTCATCATCCAGTGATAATATGGCCACATCAGGCTGAGTCTCCAGGATTCCAAGTGAGTTCCCATGGACAAAATCACATTTCTAGAGTGCATTCACATTTACAAAGCACTTTCCTTACAACAATCCTAGGAGGTGGGCAGTGCAAGTATTATCATATCAATATCATCATATTCCATTTTACAGCTGAGGAAACTGAGGCTCAGAGAGAAGGAACTTGACCAAGGTCCCATAGTTAGTAAGGACTTGAATTTGGGCCTTCTAGGGCCTTGTCCCTCTCCATCATGCCTTCTTGTCTTGTCTCATTCCTATCAAGAGCTTACAAATAGTCCATGGATTTCTTGGTACAAAATTAACTAGTTCATTCTTAGGATTATAGCTTTAGACTTGGAAAGGACTTTAGAAGTCATCTTACCCAACCTCTTCATTTTACAGAGGAGGTTTGACAGAGATATTAATAATAACACCTACCTCTGAGGGTTATAGTGAGAAGAAAATAAAATATGTATAAAATGCAGTGACTGGCACATAGTAGGAGCTTCATAAATGATTGTTTCCTTCCTTCCTTCTTCTTTCCTTTCTTCCTTCCTTCCTTCCTACTTTGTCACACTGCCCCTTTTTTTCATTAATAAAAATCGTTCTTCAGTCGTTTCCAACTAAGGGTTTCTTGGCAAAGATACTGGAGTGGTTTGCCATTTCCCTCTCTTGCTCATTGTACAGATGAGGAAAGTGAGGCAAACAGGGTTAAGTGATTTGACCAGGGTCACACAGCTAATAACTGTCTGAGGCCAGATGTGAACTCATGAAGATGAGTCTTCCTGACTCGAGGCCCAGCACTTTATCCACTGTGCCTCCTAGCTGCCCTATTAATACCATTTATATCATATGGTAAAGTTTGCAAAGCTCTCTACAAATATTCTTTCATTTCATCTGCATAACTCTGTGAGATAGGTGGTATTATTACCTTCATTTTACATATGAGGAAACTGATACAAAGATCAAGTGACTTGCCCAGGGTCACACGACTAATATGGACTGAAGGAGCATTTGTACTCAGATCTTCCTGACTCCAAATCTAATGCCTATCCACTATACATGCTTAGTTGCCTCTCTTGTAAATGTGAGCTGCGGGTCCTGTATAACTAAGTCCCCAAGTCTTACCCTTAGAGTGTCAGGTCTGGAGTCAGGAAGACCCACCTTTGTGAGTTCAAATCTGGCCTCAGACACTTAGTAGCTGTGTGAACCTGAGCGAGTCACTTAACCCTGTTTGCCTTAGTTTCCTCATCGATAAAATGAGTAAAATGGAGGAAGAAATGGCAAGCAACTCCAGTTTCTTTGTTAAGAGATCTCCAAAAATGGGGTCACAAAGAGTTGGATGTGATTGAAAAATGACTGAACAACTGAATGTCTTACCCTATAACAGAGGTCCTTAATCTGGGGTCCTGAGATCCCCCTAAAAGGTCCATGGATAGATTTCAAGGTGTCTATGAACTTGGATAGGAAAAAAATATATATCTTTATTTCAATATAACTGATTTCCTTTGTACTCCTGTGTATTTTATTCCATGCAGTTAAAAACATTATTCTGAGAATGGCTTTTCCAGATGGCTAAAGGGGTCCATGACACATTCTAAAAAGTTTTAAAAAATCCTGGCCTTGACCTTAAAGATTTAAACTATCATCAAGTGTACTAGGAACTAGAAGAGAAACAAGCTACTTGATTTACAGAGTTACAGACACTGACAGGTCTCCTAATCCATGACAATTAGACTTCTGGGCACTTGGCTTCTCATTCATTTCTCCACCCCATTCCTTTCTCCTGCCTTTTCCTTCATCTTAAATGTCTCCTTCCTTTCCTCTTCCTCATGGAGGGTAGGGGTAATTTAGGCTTATCGAGAGAGAGTCATGGGCCAAGATTGATATAAGGAACTGTTATCAGACAGAATTACCTCGGAAAGTTTAGGTCATATTTGTACAAAAATATTTATAGCAGCTTTTTTTGTAGTGGCTAAGAATTGGAAATTGTAGGGATGCCCATCAATAGGGGCATGATTGAACAAGTTGTGGTATACGATTGTGATGGAATGCTACTATGCTGTAAGAAATGATGAGCAGTTTGATTTCAGAAAAACCTGCAGAGACTTCCATGAACTGATGCAGAGTGAAGTGAGCAGAACCAGGAGAACAGTGTACATAGTAACAGCAATACTGTATGATGATCATCTGTGAATGACTTAGCTATTCTTAGCAATACAATGATACAAAACAATCCTGAATGACTAATGATGAAAAATGCTATCTGCCCTCCAGAGAAAGAACTGATGGCATCTGAATACACACTGAAACATACTGTTTTTCCTCTTTTTTTGGGGGGGGGTGGTTGTTAAATTTTTCTTCCACAAAATGATTAATGTGGAAATGTTTTACAAGATTGATTTTACAAAGATTTTACAAGATTGGTAGCCTATTGCTTACTATCTCAGGTAGGGGAAAGGGGAAGGACCACGGGGTAGAATTTGGAACTCAAAACAAAACCAAAAAAAAGAATGTTAAAATTGTTTTTACATGTTATTGGGGAAAAATAAAATACTAAAAATGAAAAAAAAAAAAGAAAATTTGGGTCAAATTGCCCCTAGTCTAGGATTTTGTCCATTTCATCTCTGATACCATCTCTTAGGGGAAACCTGTTCCTGATCCCCCCCTTGACCCATGCACCAGGGCATGGGGAGAGTGTGACTCAGTGTTTTCCTATGTTAGTCAGGGAGCTGCCAGTGAGGTCCAATTCTCTAATCCCTCTTCCTCCTCCCATGGAGCAGCAAAGACTCTTGGCAATCAAGAGAGAGATGGAGACAACTTGTTCCTATAGCTAACTTACTCAGAGCCTCCTAGCCAAGGCCTCCCACCATGAAGTGCTAAGTTCTCTGCCAGATTTAAGTCTACTATTCTATAATCCTATAAACTCCCCAACCTACATCTGGACAGAGAACTACAGATGAAAAGGAGTAAACCTCAGTAAGGGAGCCACCCCAGCCTAAGGCTGAGGCACTGACATCAGCAATATTCCCCTTCTCCCACTAGGCTTCCTGCCTTTGGAAGGCTTGACGGAGCCAAACCTGTTGTAGGTAGAGTCATCAACCTTGACCTACAAAATGGGCCAGCGTGGGATTGGGTATCTGGCTTTTCCCTTGAGCCTTTCAGGCCATGCCTGCCTCTACCAAGGACGAGGCCAGACCCAGATCTCACAGGGCAAACCCAGATCTAAGCTGACATTTGCAAAACCATGATGGGAGTATAGCACCCCACTGCCACCTCCATGATCTGTGCCTGAGAAATGAGTCATACATTAGTGGGTTCCTCAGCATTTTAGGAGGGCTCATTTCATGGTAATTTTTTCACTGATGAGTTATCTCAGTCCTCAATCCTGAGCCTCCTACATATCATTACCCCCTCACCTTATCTTACCCTTATACCTACCCCACACAGAATCAGGTCCTCCACCTTGTTGGCAGACAACAGAGGTCAACCATCTTTTCCGGGCATGCACAACCAGAGGAAAAAAATACCAGTCTCAACTCAATGACCAGAACCATAACCAGGATGGAGAAATTGGGCCTTTGCCACAGGGCAATGATATGAGAGAATATACAAGTCCTGTTAAGTCCCATGTCCCTGCCCCTATGATCCTATGCTGGCCTGTATCACACTGCCTGACTTTGTGTAGCTATACCTGTTCCCCTGTCCAGTGGCCTTGTTGCTGACATATATCTTTTGCCAAGAGGCTGACTTCCCACCATGTCACCTCATACATGCTCCTCCCCAGCTTCCACCCCTTCCTGATGGCTGGGAGGGCCAACAATTAGATGTCACTGACTACAAAAATAGCTGGTTCTCTGGGGCAAGGACCACTTTCCTAGCAAAACTGAGTCCAATCAAGTCTGTGTTGCACTGCTCTCACGTTTGAAGATCTATGCTATGCTTTTCGTGGGGGACACCTAAAATTATCAATGATGTAAGTGCATACAAGCCAAGATGATATCTCAAGGCCTTCCTGCACTCCAGGTGAGCTCCTTTTTGCCTCACCTGCCTTTGTCCCAGGCACCAAAATTCCAACTTATGGCTCTATCAAGAGCATCCATCAGATTAAACCCCTGTCAGAAGCTTGACATTAAGGTTTAGAGTGGGGAAGTTGGGCATGAAGACCAGAGGAGAAAACATAAGGGCTTTTAGCCTGAGGAGACTAGCTTATTAGAGAATAAAAAAACAGAAAAACAAAACAAAACAGTTCCTCCATTGGAGCCATTTTTCAAGTTATGAGACCAGGGCTTGCTGAGACATGGTCCAGGTGATCTCATCTGGGAATGGGAAGGATTCAGATCCAATTCTACAGAAACTTTTGCGTTCTGAAGTTCGGCTTGGCCTGCTCTCCTCAGCTCTTTCCTCTATGGCCAAGGACAATAACTGTGCAAAACTCGTTTCAATTTTTATTGTCCAATAAGTCATCATGTTGGGCTAGCACAGTGTACTGGGATGAGCATTACACACGGAGCCAGGAGAGACCCAGATCTGAATCCCACCTCTGACTTTTACTAGCTATGTGACTACAAGCAAGTTACTTAACTTCTCTGGGCCTCCTTTTCTTCACTTACTAATTGAAGACAGTAATATCTTCTTCATAAGGTTGTGAGGATCTAATAAGACCATATATTATTATGGCTAACAAAGCTGCATCCACACAGATCACCAAAGGCAACATGGCTGGCTCCATGGGAGGGATAGCCTCTCTGCAGCCAATGGGTGCTGCCTGATAAACAGATGTGGAAGATCTGAAATCCACCATCTACATTCCCTTGGCTTAAGCCTGCACTGTCTGGATGACCTGGCAGGAAGTATGCTCAATGATCATATTTGCTAACCCTGTGGCCGAGATGTTGTTCAATCGTTCACTCTTTGTGACCCCATCGACTGTAGCACGCTAGGCCCTTCTATCCTCCACTGTCTCTCAAAATCTGTCCAAGTTCATGTTCATTGTTTCCGTGATACTATCTATCCACCTGTGTGTGGCCTACATACTTCTCGCTGTGGAGGTATAGTTTCTTATGGTATCTTTATCTTTTTAAAGTTAACATACATATACACATATCAATATGCTGATGTACATTTTTGTATGAATGTGTGTTCCAAAAATCTTAAGTTTTGCAGTTTTAAGCTATGGATATGGATTTCATGATTTCACTAGTATAGGGAGCTACCCAGGTGAGAAAATTCCCTCTACTAATCCAGATTGGCAATGTCTTTCCAACTTACAGTCTTCAAGAGCTGCGTAGAGCACTGAAATAATAAATGACTCACCCAGGGTCACATAGCCAGTATATGGCAGAGGTAGGACTTGGACCCTGGTTGTCCTGGCTCCAAGGCCAGCTCTTTAAATACTATATCATGGCCATCTCTCTCTATATATGTCTATAAATCTATTATCTATCAATCTATCAATCTATCTATATTTGTCTATCTTTCTAACTCTACCTAATATCTATCTATTCACTCATCCATTTATTTATTCACCTATCAATCTATCTTTCTACCTGCCTATACATCTATCCCTCTATCTATCTGTCCATCTATGTATCCCTCTATCCACCTATCTATCCATCTATCCATCTATCTATCTATCTATCTATCTATCTATCTATCTATCTATCTATCTATCTACCTATCTACCTATCCATATCTGTCTTTATGTTTCTAACTCTACCTAATATCTATCTGTCTGTCTGTCTATGTGTGCCATTCCATCTATCCATCTGTCTATTGAATGTACATAGTGTTGCATTCCATTCCATTCCATTCTATTCCATTCTATTCTGTTCTATACATTGAACCAATCTAGCTGAAGTCCAAATCAGCCAGAGTATGGAGTGACATAGTGGTGAATGTAGAAGGAGGAGGCTGTGTGGGTTTCTATTTATTTATTTCTAAAACAGAGAGGAGGACCAGTCTCTACTGGGAGAACAAAGGGATTTTGGAGCCGTCTTACCAGTATGCAACCTACCATTCTCCATATGATTTCTCTCAATGAAATTTCGACTCAGATCTGCTTTGCACATCTTCTCCACGTGTCTCATGCATACATTGAGTAGGTCATCCTTAAAGTTACCCAATGACTGACCCAGGCCTTCTCCTTCCAACAAGACATGGTATGTAGGCAGAGGTGGGGGAAGTGAGTAATTGCTCATTAGTGCCCCAAATTCCTACCAATAAGAAGAAACAGAAGTTAATAAGGTGTCTGTGACCTTGGGGGTCAGAGATTACTTTGATCTTTACATCATCTCAAAGGACAAGATAATAGAATCAGAGATTTTAGAACTGGAAGTGTTCTTAGAGTTCATTAAACCTAACCACCACTTCACAGATGAAGAAATTGAGGACCAGAGAGGTAAAGAGACTTACCCAAGGACACAAAGGCTATAGAATCATAGACCTAGAGTTGAGACCTTAAAGGCCATTTAGTTCAACCACCTCATTTTACAGATGAAAAAACTGAGACCAGCAGGAAATAAGTACTGCCATGTGCCAGAAACTGTGCTAAGCTCCTTAGAAATATTATTCTAGCTGATCCTCACAACAACCCCAAAAGGTTGGTGCTATTATTATTCTCATTCTACGGTTGAGGAAATGGAAGCATATAGTGCTTAATTGACTTGCCCAGGGTCACACATAGCTAGTCACATTTGAACTCAGCTCTTGTACCATTTTTGGCAGCTCAGTGGCACAGTGGATAGAGTGCCAGGCCTGAAGTCAGGGAGACTCATCTTCATGAATTCAAATCTGGCCTCGGACATTTAATAGCTGTGTGACCCTGGCCAAGTCACTCAACCCTGTTTGCCTCAGTTTTCTCATCTGTAAAATAAACTGTAGGAGGAAATGGCAAACAGCACCAGTATCTTTGCTAAGAAAGCCCTATATGGGATCATGAAGGATCAGTATCAACAGTAACAACAACTTGTGCCTCTTAGCTGCCCAGTGAAGTTAAATGCAGTGGCCTAAGGATTAAGATATAGAACTGGGGGGGGGGGGGTCAAACCCAGCATCCTGACTCCAAATCCATCACTCTTTTTAACTACACCACACAGATGTCCTCATGGTCCGATGGAAAGAACTGCAGGGCTGGGAATTCTGCCCCACAATCTGGGCTCTCCATCTTGTTCTGCCACTAAGGAGCTTGCTGACCATGAAAAGTCAGTGGACTTGTGTTCATAGTTTTCACATTTATAAAATGGGAGGCATCTTCTCAGCCTCTAGTCATTTGGGGTCATCTCCCCTCTCTAAGCTCTTAGGGTACATATTTTTCTAAAACACCTAGTTCATCATTTAATTACATGGTTTCTTATATTGTTCTCTAATTATTTCCCATGTGTAAGGCTTATCTCCTTAAATAGATTGTAAACTCCTTTCAGCATCTTCTGTAACCCCAACAGAGCAAAGTTCAATGCAAAGTATATAGGAGGAACTAAAAACTACATATAGGTAAAGAGAAGGATGGATGGATGGATGGATGGATGAATGGATGGATGGACAAATTACCTGAAGAAACAGCACTGAGTCGCTGATACTGTGCAACTGCTCTCTGGTCTGCTTATCCTCTTGTAGCACTTTGGCCCTCTCATCCAGCGCATCCACAATCACCTTCACCTGGTCCACAGCATCTTGCTCCCGCTGCTCCAGCGCTGCCCTAACTTCATCCCTCTGTTTTTCAAGGTCCCGAACGAGGTCACGGAAGTTCTGCTCCAAGATGGCTTTTTCATTGGTGGTGAAGCTCTGGAGCAGGGAAAAAGAGAGAGAACAAGAAAAAAGAAGGCTTCCGTTAAAACAAATCACCAGGGCATCCCCATTACTAAGTCCCTGGAAATTGGGATCAGGGTGTTTTCATTGCCCTCAAGTGGTGCAGCTGATCTTACCAAGACTCACATGATGGGCAGAGATTGCCAATCCCATTTTGCAGTCAATTTTTATTTGTCCACAGGCAGATCGTCCTATTTGATAAATTGTCCTTATCCAACATCTTAGGCTGGTTCAGCAATTACCTTTCAGAATTCCACCATTAGTCTGTGTTAGCTTAAGGAAAGGAGGCTCCTAAGAATACCAGTCTATTCTCTTCTCCTTCCCCATCCCCAATGTACACACATACACACACACACGCGCGCACACACACGCGCGCGCACACACACACACACACACACACGATGGCCTGGTAACTAGAGCAACAGGTTTTTGGTAGCTGGGCAGCATTCATTGGAGAAGACTATCCCCAGACATTGGGGAAGGTCATCATATTTATGGGTTGCTTAGTTGTGGAACCTTGCTTATAAGGCTTAGTTAAGGTTCGGGTGGCAGCCTAGAGCCTACCTGTATGCTAGAAATAACCATAGATGGAGCAGCCTCAATACGCAGAGGGAGGGACCTGGTAAGCACTGAGGAGGAACTAGGCGAGGAAACCAAGAACGGTTGAGATTTCCAAGTGGAGCGACCAGCCAAAGGGAGCCTCGGGAAATCTCCAGACTTGGGGTGGAGTAAAGGAGTGTAAGAGGGAAGACAGTAGGAAGACAAGTCACCTTAATCCGGTCTCGCTCTTTCTGCCACTTCTCAGCTTCATCTTCAACCTCAATGATCTTCAGCTGTAATTGCTCCTTTTGCAAAGATAGCTCTGTCTGTAGGGTAGGATAAAGGGAAGGGACAGAAAAAAAGCAAAAGTGGAATTAATAAGACTTCTGATTATTTGAAGGCTTAATTTGTCCTCTGAAAGTATGTTACATTTGAATTGAAGGTGGAAGAAAGGGGGCAGGTAGTCCGAGTCTCAGGCCTAGGGTCGTAGAAGAGCAGACCTCCATCTTCTTTATTTAATCTCAAAGGGGAAGAGGAGCTTGTTTGTATAGTTTAGAGGGGACAACCCTCCTTTTTTTTTATCATGCAGTTTAATGTCATGTCCTCCACTGAAGTTTTCTTTTGGATGCTTCACTATCACATGGCAGAGATGGGATCCTGGAGTCTGTTGGCTACCTCAATGTAGCACGAGGTCCACCAAGTCCTAGTCATTCAAAAGGGCTTCTCATGGTGTCAATGGACTAGAACCAACCTGGTCAGGTTTGGAGATCTCATCACTAAAGACTAGCCATCAAATCAGAGTATCATGGATGCAGAGATGTATGAGACTTTGGAGGCCATCTAAACCAGAAATATCAAACTGGCTGCCTTCCACACTCCACAGTACAGCTGAACCAGATTAAAATGAAATTGGGAAATATTTAACAGAACAAATAAAAATACAACAGAATATAGATAATGTTAATATGTGGTTTTCTAAGTCAATGTGCAGTCAGTAGGCATCCATTTAATGGCCCTATTTCTAGTTGAATTTGACACCACCAATCTAGGGTTCATTTTCCTAGTGGGGAAATTGAGTCACAGAGTCTCATGTAAAATCAAAGAGGTAATAGGTGACAGAGCCAAGATTTGAACACAGATCATCTGCCACCAAAATCAACACTCTTTCCCCTGCACTATGGTGCTAATAAGTGTTTTAGCATCATGAAGTAATTCATGAAGAGGCAGTGTCAGGTTTGGCAGCAGAAAAGACCTGGTCTCTGATACTAACTAGCTATGTGACCCTGAGCAAGTCGCTCAACCTCTATCTGCCTCTGGCAATGCCCTAGTACTTGTGAACTCAATCATGAACTGGTTGGTGGAGGGAGTTCCCATAGAAGGGATTCCCTTTATTGAGGAAATCACAGATCATTTAGGCATATTAAAAACTCATGAAATAGGCTACTAAGACAGGGAGGGTTTAGTTGAAGTGTTGATGTTTTGTGTATGTGTGGTATCTATAGAGACAATTACCCTGGAGGGTGCTGGGGAGGGCACTTGTGATCAGCTGTCAGTCTGGAGAAGTGGGTGGAGACATGTTAATATGGCAGGAGCAAAGGAGGACTGCTGGGAAAACAAGAGTCCAGTAGCATCCTAAGGAGATATGGAAAAGGGAGAGCATGTATGCTTACAGCTTTCCCTCAGTTCCAAATCCACAGTGGGCATGGGCATAGGTCTAGATCTGGAAGGGACCTCAAAACTACGTCGTGCAGCCCTTTTATGGTACATTTGATGAAATTGAGGCCAAAAAGTTAAACGACTTGACCAAGACCATAAAGGTCAAATCAGAGGCAGGATTTGAACCCTGGTCCTCTGACTCCAAAACCAGTGCTCTTTCCACTATGTTGTTCAATCGTGTCCAACTCTTCATGACCCCAAATGGGATTTTCTTGGCAAAGATACTGGATTTTTTTTTGCCATTTCCTTCTCCAGCTCATTTGACAGATGAGGAAACTGAGGCAAACAGGGTCAAGTGATTTGCCCAGGGGTCACATAGCTAGTAAGAGTCTGAGGCCAGATTGAAGATGAGTCTTCCTGACTCCAGGCCAGGCACTCTATCCACTCTACCACCTAGCTGCCCCACTATACCCTGCTCCCTAACCAGAAGTGCCTAGGATTGAAATGGAGTGAGTCAAATTGGTGAACATTAAATTGATTCGTTAGTATGTTCCCAGAGTACAATGTCCTGGGAAGGATCCTTGGGGTCTGTGCTTCTCTATTTTTCTGTTTTTCCCCTTTCCCTTAATTGCTGGTAAACATTTTTGTAAATCCACTTCTGGTTTGGGGAAGAGATAGTGAACAGAGTGGAGATGAGCTCTAGAGGTACCCAAAGAGAGAGGATACAGAAGACCCTGCAGCACTGAATAATGACCCAAACAGCACAATACAGGGGAAAGAGTGCCGGGTGAGAGTCTGAAGACCTGGGTTCAAATCTTAGCTCTTCTAGTTAATATTGGTGTAAACTTAAATGCTTAACCTCTCTAGACTTCAGTTCCTCCTCTATAAAATGGAGTGGAGGGGGAAGGGGAAGGTTGGGCTAGTCGCTAAGGTACCTTCCAACTCCGAGTCTACGATCTTGTGATTTCCTACACTCTAAGACTGGCTCCTTCAGGTCTAGGATCCTATGGTTACGTCATATGAATTCTCCAGTCCTTCCACCTGTATTTCTACCATGGAAAGCCCCGTTTGCTCATTTGTCAGGTAAAAGAGTTGGGCCAGATGAGTCTCTAAGGTCCCTCCCAGCTCTAAATTCTGTAATCCTATAAATCATGGGTAAGTCTCTTCATCCGTCTGAACCTGTTTCATCTGAAAAATAGGATACTCATTCTTGCACTCCCTAAACATTAAGCACAGTGTTCAACTCAACCTATAAAGCGTTATGTAAATGTAGGCTTTTGGTTGTTTTGGTCTCTGCTAAAGTCCTACCTTCAGCAAAAGCCTTTCCCGGTCCTCTTTAATCTTAGTGCCTTCCCTTGGAGACCACTCCCAATTGATCTCTATGGATCTTGTTCCAACGCAGTGTTTTGTATGATGCTATCTCCCTTATTAGACCATGAGATCCTCGAAAGCAAGACTGAATTTTTTTAGGGGGTGCCTTTCTTGTATCTTCAGAGATTAGCACAGTGCCTAGCACTTGTGATTAATAAATGCTAATCAACTGAGTAGTAGAAAACTTCTTTTCTTTAGCCTTATCAGCATTTTAGCCATTTAAAGAATAATAAGGGTTTTGCTCCCATCGGGGAGAACAGGAGACAACTTCTATAAAGAACCAGCTAGTTCTTCAGATCTGGGGCAGATTTGTTTATCAGAACAAGAAAATTTTGCAGAAAGTGAGTGGTATGGACTCAGCTCTCTCTCCTCCCCCCCTTCACCTTCACCCAACTTCCCACCCGGGGCATTTCTGAATAGGTTGCTTCTGCTCCTTTAAAAGGACCTGGGTCGTTTTCCAGGAAGAAAGCACCTGCCTTGTCAGGTCAGGATGGGCTTATAAGGTGGGGGGCCCAGCCCAGTCTAACCCAGCCCAGGGAGTGTCCCAGCAGCAATAACAGTCTCATATATAATCGTGGAATGGTGTTAGGTAAGTGTTGCAAGCAGGCACTGAGGCTGCTGCTGCTGCTGCTAAGGCCTCTGCCTGAACAAGCAGAACCTCAGTTTTGATGGGATCGGCACTTTTTTTTTCCCCATCATCCTAGGAAGAAAGAAGGGGACTGGTGGAGCCAGGAGAGGAAAAAGCTGATGGGGAATGGGAGAGGAATTCATTAATGCCCTGGCTAAAGGAGCAGGGGTGGGCCACTATTGCCTGGGGTTAAGGTGGAAGGAGATCTCCCCTCTGTTCCTGTGATATCAGATCCTCTAGAATCAAAGGGTGCACCTGGGCATGCTTGTGCCTACATGTCCCTCTGGGACAGAACATACGTGTACCATTAGCTCACTCCTTAGGCATCAGCCATACTTCAGGGGGAGCAGCCCAGTCAATCACAATCAGTAACAAAGACTCTTGTTCTAATGGGGACTCTTTCTTGGGAATCTCAAAGCACTTATCATTGTGTTGACCCAACAAAGAAGGTAGGGAGTGAATGTGAATGTCTCAGTTTGGTAAATGAAGAGACCAAGGCCCCTTGAGGAGCCCTGACTCACCCAAGGTCTCCAAAGGTATAGAAGTAATTTGAACCAGGGTATTTAGGGCTCCCTCCCCTCTCCCCACCCCATGTCCTTTACCAGGGTGTCCATAGAACCAGAAAGTCAAGGAAGCCAAAAACCACTAGGAATGTTAGTTGGCCTTCGGCCAGCACAGAGCCATTAGAGACTGAGCCTGGGAGCAGGACTCCTACCCACAAATGACAGGAGTGGAGCCAAAAAGCCAATTATGGATAGAGATCAGAGAGAATTGACTCGACTGTGGCTGGAAGCTTCTTTGGGCTTTCTCAGGCAAGAAGGAGCCCAGCTGGCTGGGAAAACCAATGGGGAAGAGGAAAGTGGTTATCCAATCAGGAAGCTATAGATCCCTACAAAGATTGTCTTATCTCTAGCCTTTCCCCAGCTTCTGTTGTGGGAAGCCTGTTGAACTTAGAATCCTGAGGTTCAAACCCCAACTCAGACACTTACTAGCTTTGCACTAGACCTCACTGAGCTTCAGTTTCCAGTTATAAAATGGTTAGAAAAATACTTGCAACACCTAACTCTCAGTGTTGTGGTAAGAAAAAAGCTTTGTAAATCTCAGTGCTCTATGGAAATGTAAATAAATTGCCTGGGCTCTCCAGCCAAGGCTAGCTCATAGCCCCCACCAAGTTGTTCCTAGGGACCATGGGAGCTAGGAGAGGCAAACTGAGAGATGCAGGAAGGATAACCTGTGCAACCTCACCAGGTAAGACAGGAGGTTTCAACCAGCTTTTACTATGCCCTTTTCAATATACTCACCATGCTAAGGGGCACAAATATAGGCAGGAAATGGTCTCTGCCCTCAAGGAGCTTACAATATTCTACAGATTTAAAAACATACAAAATAAATACAAATTAGCAGGGAAGGGTGCAGAAGAGAGTGCTGACTACTAGGGAAATCAAGTAAGGCCTCTTATTGGGAGTGGCCTTTGTGCTGGTCCTTGAAGGCACTGGAATTTGGAGAGGCAGAGGTGAGGAAGGGAGCATACTAAATGTGGAGGCAGTTTGGGCAAAGGGACAGAAGCTGGTGGAGGAATGGTACATACAGGAAACAGGAAGAGGCCCATTTGGCTAAAACATAGCTACATCAGTATAAGGGAAAGACAAGAAGGGAATTTAGCTTAACTCCACCTCTACCGCCAAGAAAGAAGCAACATGACAAAAAAGTGGAGAAGTTAATCGAGATTGTCATTCTCTTTCGTTAGACAGAGAGGTCTTAAGACCTGCAAAGAGGCCAAAGTACTCCTTTGGGTGTCTCTTCTGGCCTAGAAATGGGCCCATCCATCTGGTCATGAAAGTAAGAAAAGGAACCCATTGGGCAGGTAGAGATGGTGGTTCAAGGTTGGGAGACATTAGAAATAGCTCTGGAGTAGGAGTCAAGAGACCTGGGTTAGAGCTAGTTAGAATTAACTAGCTGTGTGACCCTAGGCAAGTCATAACCTCTCTGGGCCTCTTTCTTCATCGATAAAGTGAGGGGGGTGGGATGGGAGGGAGTAGTTAGACCAAATTATTTCTAAGGCTCTTTCCAACCCTAATACCTTATATGTAGCCTGGATAGTGCTATTAGGGAGCCAGGAGACCCAAGCAGATGCTAACCCTGAGTTAATCTTATAAATTAAGAGAAACACTCCCTCTTTTCACCACCACCCCTATGTGGAAGAAGGATGGGCATATACGTACTGTCATTAGGGAACCCCTGAACTAAGCATGAGCGTCAGGGTGGAGTTGAAGGCCTTCCCACTCAAGCTGAGACTTCCTAACCCAATCTAGGGGCAGCAAGGTTTATTTTCCCTACGAAGTCATGGAGGTCGAAATAACAAGGGCCATAATGGGGACCTCACC
Organism: Phascolarctos cinereus; assembly: GCF_003287225.1. Taxonomy (NCBI): domain Eukaryota; kingdom Metazoa; phylum Chordata; class Mammalia; order Diprotodontia; family Phascolarctidae; genus Phascolarctos; species Phascolarctos cinereus. The sequence continues at coordinate 175,763,430 of NW_027556098.1, forward strand.
CATAATGGGGGCAGCAAGAATCACTCCTATCTATACAACAATGGCACTTCGAACAGAACAGCTTCATGAGGTAGGTAATATGAATGTAATTATTCTCATTTTATAGGTGAGGAAACAGAGACTCAGATAACACAGTGACTTGCCCATGGTCACAAGGTTTGTGAATGTCAAAGCCAGGCAGGACTCCAATTCCAATGCTCTTTCCATTGCCCCTGAAAAGAGATCAAAGCCTCTTTGGAGCCAGAAGAGACCTGAGAGGCCAGTGAGTCAAACCCTCTCATTTTACAGAAAAGGAAACTGAGACAAAGAGAGGTTAAATGACCTGCGCAGAAACCATGCAATGGGACTTGAACCCAGGTCTTCCTGATTCCAAGTCCTGTACCATATCTGTTACACCATGTTGCCTCTGAAGAAATAAACACTTTACTCCTATTCATCCTATCTACCCCTTTTGCTCCCAATCCCAAGGAAAATTCCACATTCCATTTTGGAGAAACAGCTAGTCACTTCTCTCTGGAAATGGAGAACCCCTCAAGAGGGGGCTAGGCAATGCCACCTCCCTGAGACTTCACCATGTTTTCTAACTTCAACCCAGCTTTCTCTGGTCCCCAACAAGAGAGCACAAGGATTGACGATGGGATCTAGGAGCTACTTCCTTCCCTTGTTGTCATCCAAATGCAAACCCCGCTTTCCCCTGTGTCATATCCTTATCCCAGAAGGGACGTGGGGGAGAAGGTGAGGTATAATAGGAAGACATTCCCTCCAAAGGCTGGTCCCCATTAAGCAGTCTGAGGCCACTCTTGGTTACGCGTTCTTAGTTCAAGACCCTCAGTGTCCCTCCCACCCTGTTCTGATCTTGAATGACCATCTTTGGAAGAAAAAGTCCCCCTCACTGACTCATCCAGTGCCCTGGAGAATCAAGAGCCCTCCTTTCTCCTCCTCTGCTCCCTGATTGACTCCTCTCCCTAGAGCAGCAGACAGCTTGTCTCTGCTTCTGAACACTGCCCTCCCATATTCACAAATTACCTCTCGTCTTCTCTTCTTTCTCTTCCTCCTACTCCTCCTTCTCCAGAGGCCCAGATTAACATCCCTGTTCTCTGAGAAAAGGTGAGCTGAGAGCTCCCTTTCACCCCACTTTTCACATCCTCCTGTCTTCCTAAAATGAACTTTAGTTCTCTCAGCCTTCTCCCTGTCTTTCTGCCCCTTCTACCCCTCCCCATCTCCCCTTTCTCCAAAATATTGTATAGGGCCCTTTCATCATCTTTCTCAGTTTTCAGCTTTCTCCCCCTTGGACTCCAACCTTCTCAAAGTCCTATAGGACCCTTTCTCCTCTGTTGGCCCTGGCCTGTTGAACGAATCTGTTCTGCTGATCTTTCCATTTCTACCTCACATGAAATATCTCTCATTCCCAGGCCCCATCTGTCCTAGGAGAGGCTATGCTCAGTCTCCAACCTGTTGCCCCCTGGGGCTGCACAGACCCTCTCAGAATTGACCATTACTCTGCTTTCTGCTTTTCCCACTGCCCTCTGATCTTCGGTCCCTCGCTCTCTCTGCCCCCCTTCTTTATCTTTGGGACTGTAGCACTTTAGATCTGTAAGAGACATTAGAACCAATCTACTCCAGCTCTCCCATTTTATGTAGTCTCTAGAGAAGTAAAGTGTCTGGCTTAAATGAATCTTACCCTTTCTAACCTTGACAATTCCCTTCCGGATGCTGTTTCTGTTCCTCCTAAAACATAGTTCCTTCTCTCCAATCCTGAAACTAAATTCTGCCCAACTCGCTGAGGTCTCTTACAATTCTGAGAGTCAATGATTCTAAGATTCTGCTGGCCCCACCCCACTCCAAACCAATGATTCTTGTTTCTCTGCTCCCTTCCATCTTCCCCTCTCCCCTTTTTCTTGGAGGCTAGGTTAGATCCCCCAGATGTCAGACTGGGGCCTCTGAGCCTCACCTTCTGCTCCCTCGGCTCCACCCCTACCTCCACCTCCCTGCGATTTCCTCCTACTCCCTGTTCAATTCCCTGCCCAGGCCTGCGGCTAAATACTTCCTTTGTTTCCTCTCCCACACTCGTCTGGCTGCCTCAGGCCTCTCCACTACTTCGTGATAGATTCTAAATGGTCCTATCCCACCTCAATTCTCCTTTAAGAACCTTCTCAACACCCTCCTCTCCTTGAAAAGCTGGGTTTCGCAGCCCAATAGAAATAAATTAGTAGCCCTCTGTTGGAGGAGAGGGACCTGGAAGCGCATAATCCTTCCCATACCTCTGCATCCAGCCTTCTCCACTGGGGTAGCCCAAACCCGCCTGGAGTCTTGGGTCAGGGAGGGAAGCTCTCCCATTGAAGACAGATCTGAATACACAGAGAGGCCAACTGTGGGCTCCAGCTAGAGGCAGACTGACTCCAGAAGAGAAAATGCTGCCCCAAAGAAGCAGTGATTAGGTACTTACACATCCCCCTCCAGGCCCAAATTACCCACACAGACTCATAAAAATTTAGATCTGGAAGAGATCTTAGAGTCTATCAAATGTAATCAAATGTACTAGATAATTAGAGCCGCCACTTCTAGGGAACTGCTAGTTATCTGGATGAGCATCCAACAACACAGTTTTCAATTTTATAATGGATGTGTGGTGTCCCCTAGATTAAAGTAGATTGAGTAAATTAAGGGGCAGATGGGTGGCTCAGTGAACAGAGTGCTGGATCTGAATTCAGGAAGATTCATCTTCCTGAGTTCAAATCTGGCCTCAGACACATACTAGCTTTGTGACCTTGGACAAGTCATGTAGCCCTGTTTTCCTCAGTTGCTTAACTGTAAAATGAGTTGGAGAAGGAAATAGCAAATCACTCCAGTATCATTGCCAAAGAAAACCCCAAATGGAGTAAATGACCGAACAACAACAAAGATTAAATACTCATCTGTGCCCCTGGGATCTCCCTGTCCTTTTTTCCTTCCTGGCATCCCAATACCAGGAAAGTCAGCTATAGTATAGTAGAAAGAGACCTTAGATTGAGAGTCTGGAGACCCAAGTTCGAGTCCTGGCCCTGACACAAACTGACCGTGTGACGTCAGGTAAATCACTTGGGGCCTCAAGTTTCTCCGTAAAATGCAGGTGCTGGACTCGATGATTTCCCAGGGCAGTCATCTCCATCATTTCCCAACCCACCACAGGACTTCGCCATGCCCTTAAGCTGGATACCGCTCCCTCCCGCATCAACTTCTCCTTAGGTGTCCTCTTCTTCCACTAGACTGGGAGCTCCTTGAGGGCAGGGACTGTCTTTTGCCTTTCTTTCTATTCCCAGCATTTAGCGCAGGGCCTGGCCTGTAGCAGGTGCTAAATAAATATCTATTGACTGATTAAGGTCCCTTCCATTGTAGGATTCTAATACAGCAATGATACCAGGTCACCTGGTCCGAAGCCTTGCAGCCTCTCACTGGGCTCTGCAGATGTTGAAAGTCACTGAAGGTGAGTGGGAAGGGACCTTTACAGTCACCCAGGCCTCCCCCTTCACTGTACAGCTGAAGAAACTGAGCACCACCAAGATGATGTTGTATACCCAAGGTTACACAGCCAGTTGGCAGAAGAGTTGGGACCAGAACCCAGTCTCCTGAAGGATCCTAATCCACAACTCTTTCCATACTATGAAACCTTTCCAATGCTTGAGTTTGTAGCTGCCCATGGAAGTCATCCCATGTCATCTCTGCTTGCTGCTTCCTATAGTATACATAGCTTCCATTTCTCACCTATACATCCTAGCACAAATGCTCCTCCATGCCTGGAATGCACTCCATCCTCACCTCCTTCTTGCAGAATCTCTAGCTTCCTTTGAAGTATGGCTAGGGGACCATGAAGACTTCATGAAGCCTTTCCTGATTTCTCCTCCCACCATCCAGCTGTTAAGACGGTTTCCTCTTGAAATGATTTTGTATTAGTTTATTTACTTACTTGTAAATGTATTGAATGTCCTTCTATAACCTGTCCTTGAGAACAAGAACCATATAATTTTTTGGTCTTCATAACCCCAGTGCCTAGCACAGTGCCTTGCACATAGCAGATGGTCAGTAAGTAATAAAAATTAATAATCATAATACATATAATAAATAAATATCATTAATAATTTTTAATAAAAATAAGATAGTTGAGTTTCTTCATAGTGTTGAGTTATTTCTGTTGCATCCAACTCTTCATGACCCCATTTGCTAAGATACTGGAGTGGTTTGCCATTTTCTTCTCCAGTTCATTTTATAGATAAGGAAACTGAGGCAAGCAGAGTTAAGTGACTTGCCCAGGATCACACAGCTAATAAGTGTCTGAGGCTGGATTTGAACTCATGAAAATGAGTCTTCCTGATTCCAAAACCAGACTCTCTTCTTGGCAAAGATACTGGAGTGGTTTGCTGTTTCCTTCTCCTACTCATTTTTTAGATGAGAAAACTGAGGCAAACAGGGTTAAGTGACTTGCCCAGGATCACACAGCTAGTAAGTGTCTGAGGCTGGATTTGAACTCAGGTCCTCCTGAAACTGGGCCCAGTGATCTATCCACTGCACCACCTATCTGCCCCTCTTCATAGTACTTATACCTAACCAATCCCAGAGCTGTATTTCTTTCCTATTCTTCAAGAATAAGGCGTTAGAAGATGGCCTTTAAGGTCTCTCCCAACTTTAATGTTTCATGAATCTATTAAAACTTTGAGGGAAAGAGGTTTTTACCTTCTTGCCAAGTCCTTCTTCCCAGGGGGGAAAGGGGAATCCCTTTAAGCTGGGGCTGTCTCCCAAAATACCTGTCAATACCATTGGTCCATTAAGAACTGGGTCAGAGCAGTGACTCTTTCAGCATCATTGCTTCAAAGGATAAAAGAACTCTCATAGAGCATTGACATTGGCCGCAAAGCTGGGAAGCTGGAGAGCTTGGCAGAAGAATTGAGAAATGGGATGCCAAAAAGTCCAGCAAAGTGCAAGGGAGATAAATTAAGTGGAATGATTGAGACCAAGAGGGCAGACAAGGAGCTCATTTGGTCCCAGGGGGTCCTGGCAAACCAAAATGAGAAGCTTTGTGTGAGCCAGGAGAGTCCATTCTCCAGAGAGGATAGCCAAGGCACAACACATGTTTTTGGCAACAGAGACAGCCCCAGCTGGTTCAACTCTGACTTTGTGTTTAGTGACAGGAGTTTGGGTCAATGCTGAGCTGCCTGCCTCATTGTGCCAAGCAGGCTGGGATACAAAATAGACACTTGGTCTGCCCTGGGAAGGTGCCCTGAATTTGCTTTTAAATTCTGAGGGCTCTTGTGCTGGTGGGTTTCTGCAATAAGGACACAGGTTAGACAGAAGGCAATGTAGTACAGTGCAAAAAACACTTGGATTCAGAGTCAGAGGATCTGAATTCAAATGTCAGTCCTGCTACTTGAGCAAATCACTTCTCCAGGCCTCAGTTTCTTCATTTGTAAAATGAAAGGGCTAATGGGATGATTTGTAAGGTCCATTTTAGTTCTAAATCTAGTTCTAGAAGCAGGCTAGGTGGTGCAATGGATAGACCTCTAGGCTTGGAGTCAGGAATATCTAAGTTCAAATCCTATCTCGAAAACTTACTAGCTGCCTGACCCTGGGCAAGTCACTTAACATCTGTTTGCCTCAGTTTCCTCAACTGTAAAATAAAGATAATAACAGCACCTACCTCTCAGGGTGGTTGTGAGGATCAAATGAAATAATATTAGCAAAGCACTTAGCATAGTGCCTAGTATATAGTAGTCATTTAATAAATACTTATTCCCTTTCCCTCTAAATGCAATGATCCTAAGACCTATATGACCCTTGGGATCATAATAATAGCTAGCAGTCACATAGGGCTTCAAGGTTGGCAAAGTGCTTTACATATACTATCTTATTTGACCTACAACCTACCCTGTGAGGTAGGGTATGTTATTAATTACCATTAAAGAAACTGAGGCTGAGAGAGATTAAATGACATGCCCAAGGTCACACAGCTAGTGAGTCTTTCAAGTTGTCCTGAATCCAAATTCAATACTTTATCTGCTGTGCCACCCACCTGCCTCATAGAGTGAACGGGAATAGACAAAGAAACACACCCTCGGGTGCGGTAAGTGCTTGACTGCAAAAGGATGGGTCAAGTAGCCTTTCAGGCATTTTCTGTTCCAAGGAGATTTTGCTTTAGTGATTCTCAAGGTTGGAATAAGTCAATAATGTGACCTGGAAGCCAAAAAAGCTAACACTATCCTAAGATGCATTGAGAGGCCTGATGTTCAGACTACAATGATGGATGGCCCCACTGTACTCTGTCCTGGTAGGACAATACCGGGAGTATTGTGTCCAGTTCTGGGTGCCACCTTTGGGGATAGACATTGAGAGGTTAGAGTGTATTCAGAGGAGGGTAATCATTATGGTAAGGGAAGTAAAGACCATGCTTTACAAGAGTCAGTCAAAGGAATTGTTGATGTTTGGTCTGCAGGAGAGAGGACTTGGAGGGTATAGGACAGAAGGAAGTTGACGGCTGCCTTCCAGTTTTTGAGAGGCTGTCATGTAGAAGAGCACCAAGGGTCAAAAGTAGGAGCAGTTGGAGAGATTTCTACGAGGCAGATTTTGGCTCCATAAATGGAAAAACTTGCTAACGATTATAGCTGTGTAGAATTGAGATGGGTGACTTTCAGGGGTATTAAGTTCCCACTCACTGAGAGTTTTCAAATAAAGCTTGGATGACCACTTGTTGGCTGGATTGCAGGCAGGATTCTTGATCAAATATGGCCTCTGAGGTGCCATCCAATTCTGAGAGTCTATGATTCTATTGGATAAACTTGTTAACATCTAAACCTTTACTATTCTCCAGTAGGCTAATTAACGTGTTTATCCCTACCAAGTAGCCTCTCCCCAAACATCCCTGGCTCAGAGACATTGAGGTCCTTAAGACATTCATTTACCTAGAGCCCAAGGAGATCCCTGGCCTTATTTACAGACTTACACAGTTGAAATGGTTCTGTGGTTACCTCATGTGTGCACTTTGCTAATAGGCCTGAAGAACCAGTTTTGGCCCAAGGTCCAAAACAAAGACCCATGTACAGAGGTTGATGTTTGGGTCCACAGAAGAACCAAGAGGAGGGCAGGCCTTCTCCTTTGCTTTCTTTCCTCCACCCACAAACTGTTTTCTCAATGTCTACCACCCCTGACATTCCAGCAGTGTTGGCTGGCCCTAGGCACAACTATGAAGTCAGCGTCATGTCCCACACCCCTGTATGAATGGCTTCCTCCACTCCAGCCCCTAGAAGCCCCGTTGGCATACTGCAACATCAGCTCCTTGCTCAGGGTCCCACCACGGCCTGATCAGAGCTGGCAGCATCAGCATCATACCCTACAGACATCAGACTTACCAGTGCTGCGTCCCATTTCCTCAGTGCCCTGTACTGTGAAAGGGCTAATCTGAAAAATTAACATACATGAGGGTGGTAATAGACTGAGTGTATCACAGTGGAAAGAAAGCTGTAGTCAGAGGACCTAGATTCAAACCCTGGTTCTACTTTCTAGCTATTCTAACGACTTCCTAACCATTAACTTAAGATCTTGGATACATCGCTTAACTTGTCTTTGGGTCTCAGTTTCCTCATCTGTAAAATGGTGGATTAGATCATTTAAATCCTTCCAGCTCTAAATCCTATGATCCAGATGGATGACAAAGAAGGTGTCCCTCCCAGATAATTGATGTGCATTTCTGAAGACAATGCCTTAAGCCAAAAGAATGACTCCAATGGAAAGAACGCAAAGCACCAGAGAGAGAGCTGGGCACAGAAAAGCTTTCCCTGACCTTAGAACTATCCCATTACTTTGGGTCTTTGCTTTGCTGTCACCATAGAAGATAATCCCTGTAGGCATTTGAGAAGATTAGAGAGGGACTCATCTCTCATGAAAATGGTGATCATGAGAATACTTACATTTATATAGTGTTTTAGAACAGGCTTTGTTCACAACTACCGTAAGAGACAGAAGAAGTATTTTTATCATCCAAAATCTTCTGTGGCTCCCTATTTCTTCTGGAATAAAATACAAACTCCTCAGTCTGGCCTTTAAGGCCTGCTACAACTAGATGCCAACTTCCCTTTCCAGACCTACTTCATCGCAATCTTCTTTCCTCAATCTATGTTACAACCATCCCCTGAAGTCAATGTTCCCTCTCCTGCCTTTGAGCATTTGCCCAATGCCCAGAATGTATTCCCTTCATACCTCACCCCTCTGCCTCTCAGAATCCTTATCTTCTTTTCAGACACAGCTGCTATGTCACCTTCTCTGGGAAGCCCTCACCAAATACTCTCCCAGATCCAGCCAGCGATTAGGACTCTATCCCTCCTCAGGTATTCCTGAAGCTCCCTGACTACTCTTTCCTTTGCCCCTTTATTCCTTCCTTCGTATTATACTTAACAATGTAGGCATCGTGTCCCCTCCAGTTCCCAAGAAGAAGGTAAGCAAGAAACTTCAGTGTTTGAATCATGTCTTGTCTTTGTATCACTAACACCTAGTAGAGTACCTTGCACCCGATAGGTCCTTAATAGATGTGTTAGATTGAATTAAATTTTACAGCTAAGGAAACTGAGGCTCAGAGAAAGCCCATAGCATCATAGGATAGTAGATTTAGAGCTGAAAGGGCCAATAGAGATTATTCAATAGAGATCATTTTACAGTTGAGGAAAATGAGGTGCAGAGTTCGGTTAAATGACTTGCCCAAGGTCATACAGGTAACAATTATCTGATGAAGGATTCAAACCCAAGTCTTCTAAACTCCAACACCATCGCTCTGTCCACTATATAATGCTGCCCCTGAAGTTAATGACTTGTCCAAAGTCCCACAGCTTGTAAATGACAGACAAGGGCCTCAAACCAGGTCTTCAGATTTCTCACTGAGCAATCTTTCCCCGGCACCAAAGTATTTTCTCTGTCATTCCATGAATGCACATCTCCTCCATAAGCATCTGTTCAGGACACACTATATTCATTCAGAGCTGCCTGGTTTTGGTTGGGGATGTGTTCTTTAGGATGGTATATGTATAAGTACACATACATGCAGGAAAGTATGTACCATCCTCACTAGACTATAAGTACCCCGAAGGCAAGGGACCATGTCTTATATTGTTTTGTGTAGCCACCATAATGCCCAGCTTGGTATCCACAGAGGGTGCACAGGCAGAGATGCCAAAAGAATCAGGAGACCAGGACTCTAGACCCACTAGACACTCCAGCTCTAGTGGTTACCTATGTGACCTCAGTTGAGTCATTCACCTCTCTGGGCTTCTTCATGTGTTAAAGAGGGGTGGACTTAGAGATTACAGAACTTGCCCCTTCTGACTCTGAGCTCCTTTATGAAATCAAGGTGGATGGCCTTTAATGGAAGCCTATTAAGATGACACCCAGGAGGTGGCTTTATGACAGATAAATGTCCTTAAGCTCTATTCCAGGCAGAGGGGGACTTCAAGTACCTGTTGATTGATTTGTGTCCCACAATCCACTTCCACTATGCAGTAGATAGAGCAGTGGGTCTCCTGTCAAGAAGACAAATTAAACCTGGCCTCAGACTCTTACTAGCTGTGTGATCTTGGGCAAATCACTTAACCTCTGTTTCCTCATCTATAAAATGGGGACAATAATGGCACTTACCTCACAGAGTCGTTGTGAAGATCAAATGAGATATTTGTAAAGCACTTAGCTGAGAAACTTCTCAGGGCATTTGCTGTTCCCTCTGTGTCTTCCCATAATGCCCATGACCAGGGATAGTATTAATGGCAGTGACTAAGTTCAAGAAATGGGTTTGTAGGATACCAGTCCCATTACTGACTCTCTTGGAGAAATGGGTAGGGGGAAGATGGTTAAATGGATTGAATTGTTTCTGAGGTCCTTCATAAGTCTAAATCTCTATGATCTAGTAACACTCTGGTTGGGTACAGTAGTTACACTTGGAGCCTGGAAGATTTGAGTTCTAGCCCTGCTTCAGAATACTTACAAGCTATATGATACTGGGTAAGTCACTTAACTTGTCTCAGACTCAGTTTCCCCATCTGTATAACAATAGCACTTACTTCAAACAATAATAATAACAATAAAATAATAATAACAGTACTTACCTCAAAGGGTTATTGTGAAAATCAAATGAGTGTATACACAAAATGCCTTGCAAATTTAAAAAACACTACATAAATATTATTATTATTATCATTATTATCTATGCACCAAAGCAAGGTAGTGTACATGGAGATTATAGCAATTCTTGGCCTCCTGTAAGGTTATCTGAGTTGTTGTGCATTAAAGTAAGATACTGGTCTGAGACAAGAACTGTGGTCTGGGTCCAGAGCCAGGACTAAAGCTAGAAACTTTTAAAATGTGGCCAAGAGTTTCTTCAGAGGCCTCTTGAGCTTTGTTAAAAGCAGCTTTAAATGGCCTTGGAGTGGAGCATGCTACCATGTGGCAGTAAGCATGGGATTTGGAGTCAAAGGACCTGGAGTCATATCTCTACTCTAATAAGACCTTTATAACTTTGAGTAAGCCAGTCCCCTTCCTGGGCCTCAGTTTCCTCATCTTCAAAATGATAGAGTCTGACTAGATAATCTCTAAGGTGCCTTCCATATCTAAATCCCATAATACAAAATTGCAGAGATAGAAGGATTAAGTATACAGAAAGGAGTTAAGTGTCTTGTGGGTTTAGGGATGCTCCCCTGTCTTCAAAGATAGAACAGAAATAGTTTGTGTCCAAAAGTGGTGCATTGGACAAAACCCTAAACTTGGAATTACATAAATTCAGTTTAAGTCTCAGGTCTATCATCATCTGCTAACTGTCTGACCATAGGCAACTCATTTAACTATACTCTCTCAGCTTCATTTTCTTCACCTATAAAATGAGGATAATCATACCTGCCATACCTAACTACCAGCATTGTTGTGAGGATCAAATGAGACCGCGTTTGTGAAAGTCCCTTGTAAACTTTGAAAGTGTTACACAATTATAAGGTGTTGTTATTAAGAGGCAGTGTGGTGCAATGGGAAGTGTGCTAGATTTGGAGACAGAGGTCCTGGCTTCAAATCCTGCTCTGCCACTTAATACCTGTGTGACCTTGGTCAAGGTCCTCTCTAGGCCTTAGTTTCTTTTATCTGTAAAATGAGGGGGTTTGGACCAGATGTTGTCAGAGGACCCTTCCAGCTTTAAATCTTTGCTCCTGGGAGTTAATGATCCTATTCTTCTGCTTATTCCATGGTAGGAAGAGACAAGAGAAATGGAGGTCTCCCTGGACCTTGAGACTGGGTAATGATGGGGGAGGTGGGGAAAGAAAAGGGAGGGGGACATTGTTAGTCCAGCCTTCAAGTGAAGCCGGTTCCCAGGCTCCTCACCTACATACATCTTTGAGAGTCACATGCAAGGATAAATAAGAAACTTGGGGAAATTTTAAGACAAGGAGTCCCTCTGCTAACTGGAGAGACCTGGGATCCCACAGAGAGGGCCCCACATTGCAAAACAAACAAACATACAAAAGCCCACCCCCTGTTCCCATCTAGTTTCACCCTACCCAGGAGGTCTGTCTGCCTCAAGGTTAGAGCCAAAAAGAATAGGACCACCTGACTTAAAGCTAGAAGGAAACTTAAAGATATGTGGTCCAATCTCGTCCTAGAGAAGGGAAAACTGAGGTCCATACAGAGAAGTAAAATCATTTGCTAAAGGTCACCCAGATAGTAAGTAGAAGAGCGGGGATTAGAACTCCAATTTTGGGTCAGCTGACTCCAAATCCAAGAATTTTTCCATTCTCCTCCACCCTTCTCCTCCCTCCTACCCACCCTCTCTTTACCCCACCCTCATCCCCAGGCCAGAAAAAAGAAAAATCCTGGCATGTAGACTAGCAGCCCTGTTCTCTTTTCTAATGTAGAAATTTTCTTCAGGACCTTGGTCAAGCGCCTTACCTGTTGTGACCACCTAAGAAATAGATCTTTTCCTCCTCTCTGATTCTTTTGAGATCTTTGGGAACAAAGAACTCACTATTTCTGGTGCCCAAGCTTGTGGTAGGGCACAGTTCCAGCCGGCTGTGACTGGCTAACTCCGCTATGCCACATAAACTCAGGGAGGAAAGGCCTAGCCTGGGAAAAGGGACTGGCCTACTCCTCCAGGGGTCTTAAAGGGTATGGGAAGAGCAGAGGAGAGCACAGGTGAGGCTTGGTGGGGGGAGGGGTAATGACTGATTACCTCCTTCTCTGCTTTGGCCTCCTCAACGGTCACAGTGCTGTGATTCTTGTGCTCCTGGAACATGCAAAGGTAGCAGATGCAGGTCTGGTCTGTCTGACAGAAGAGCTCCATGGTCTTTCCATGCAGGGGGCACTTCCGGGCCTCAAAATCCTTGATGGGGTCAAGTAGCTGATGGTCCCGAAAAGCGGCTCCCTCCAGGTGGGGCTTGAGGTGCAGTTCACAGAAGGAGGCCTGACATACCAGGCAAGACTTGACTGCCTTCTGCTTGTTGCCTATGCAGGAGTCACACAGGATCTCCTCTGAACTGGACTTAGGCCGAAGGAGGATGCCCGAGTCTCCCCCTCGGGGGTAGCTGTTCCTTCTCCCCTCGCCAGGTTCCATGATGGACACTACAGGCTTCCTGGACTCAGAGAAAATGGACTTACGCAGCTCCCCCTTTTCTGCAAAGGTTACAGGTGGCTTCTTCGAGCCCCCCAACTGGAGGCCAGCATAAGGAGACCTCTTGTCCACAGAGTCAATGCTGAAGTAATTGGAGTTCTTGTCATCTACAGACTCCACAAATTGGATGATGGGTTTCCTCCAGTCATTACCTGAAAACAAGGCACTCCTTCCCTCCCCATGCTTCAAGGGACTCCCTGGGTTTTTGTTCTCAGCACCTTCCCCAACATGCCCGTTGGTGCCCTTGGCATCCTTGGCCTCGACCTTACCACCATTCTCCACGTTACCATTGGTGCTCAGGGGGCTTCGGGCATCCCTGGCCTCGGGGCTGGCCCCGTTGCTTCTTGTGACTTCTGAGGCTTCCATTCTCTCTGTCGCTGTCAGTGGGACCAACTGGAGCTGTGGGACAGGGTGACTGCTCCGGCCCGAGTCTGGGTAAGAAGTGGAGAACGGGAGCCGAGGAACCTGGAGACACACCTGCTGGGGCCAGGAGGGAGGAGGGGCGGCCGCAGCCTCAGCAACAGGAGCAGACCTGAAAGGAGGGAGGAGCAGACAAGTCAGCGATGCCAGCTGAGCACCTAATTACATGGCAAGGGCCACGCCCTGAACATTCAGACCTAACCTGGTTTATGAAAAGAAGAAATATTTTTTCCAGCTTAATTATTTTCCATAACTCAATAACCAGTCAAGCTACTTCCATCAAATGGGCCTGTTTCTCATCTGGAAAGAAAAATTTCTGACCTAAAAAAGTAGGTGGGGCTCCCAGAATGGCCCACAGAGTAAGGGGGCGTTAATTGGGTCACAAAAGCCAAGCAGCCTTGTAATTTGTAGGCCTGGGCTTCTGAGAAGGACCCCCCCACCCTCAGACAGTGGGGTGGCTTCTTACATTAAGGAACATTCGTGGTTTTCTTTTGGATTTGGGCCTGTGGACTGTGAGGAGAATACGGAGCTAAATTAACAATACCATTGAACAGCCCCTCAAATCACAGATTACATCATAGATTTAGAGTTGTAAGAGACTTAGAGACCACCTAGCTTAACTCCCTCATTTTACAGATAAGGAAACTGAGATTAGGAAATAAAGTGATTTGCCCAGCATGACACAATTAAGTGTCAAAGGCAGGATTTGAACCCACATCTTCCTGACTCTGAGTTTGGCACTCTATTTGCGTACTACCCCACGCTGCTTCAGTAGACCCAAAAAGACCCATAAAATAATAACTCCCAGGGTTTAAAGATTTTCTCACAATAATTTAGCAAGGGAAGCAGTGGTACTATTAATATTCCCGTTCTGCAAATAAGGAAACCAAAATCCAGAGAGATTAATTGATTTGCCCAAGGTCACACAGCTAGCATCACATACTTAAAATGGGTGTTTCTATACAGATTAAATCCACTCCAGCTGGCACCCCAGAGATGGAGAAAGCTACTTAAGACCTTGCCTAAGAAACTCTCCAAGCCGAGGAGTAGGCACCAAGAGAGTGAGACCCCTCTGAGGTCTGGACTCCTGCTTCTGTTTCTGAGATGAAGTCTCTCCACAATGCAATATAGTTCCCTGAAGGAGGTCGAAGCAGTTGTTTGAGTGCGACTATCACCTAAATAAAAGCCCCTGGGGGTGGGTGGGAAGGAAGGGATAAAAAAGACTTAGAGAAAGATCCACAGCCCTCCCACTGCACACATACTTTTCTCAGTCTCCTCTGTGCTTGCTGGGGCATGTAATCTAGTAAACCCTGGGAGGCCTCCAGTTTCCCCAGTCTTTGCAAACCAATGACCTGCATACGAGGCTTTCCCTCTCCCTGGGTGGGGAGGTGATGCGTTGAATGCTCGTGAGGGGGGATGTTCCCATTGGCACTGCTTTCACCAGGTTCTATGTCGGCTCTGGTCTTGGTTCCCTGAGCTGAACACCTAATCCTTTGCCTTGCAGAGAGAGAGAGGGAGGGAGCAGGGCAGATGGGAACAGTAAGCTCACAGGACTCCAAAGAGAACAATGGAAGGAGCCCAAAGTCTTAAAAGGAGAATTTCTGAAAAAGGGGAGGATGAATTCCTAGCTACAGATCAGGAAGACCTAGACTTGGTCTGGGAATCATCTCTTTCTGTAGTCTCATCTCCCCTGAGGGTCTAGAGCCTCAAGACAAGACAAGACAAGGGTCAGTGGAGTCTCGGCCTGCTGTTCCACCATTCTCACATCTGGAGGGGCCTCTGAGCACAGCCTTCAGCAGACAGGGACACACGTTTTTAGAATACTTCATGTCCTGCCCCTCTCAGTTAGAGAGATACCAGCATCCTCAATGGAAGCGTAACAAGGCTGAGTGACCTACCCACAAATCAAACAGCTGGTTAGTGGCAGACCTAGGACTAGATTCTATGTCTCCTGACTCTTGCTCCTCTGGTAAAGCCTTTGCTATCCACACCAAACCATGGCAAATCCCCCACTGCCCAGCTCTTGTATCACTTGCAGTCTGTATCTCTTATTAAGCAGCTAGTATATCAATACCCAGTACTGCTATATGTGTGACCCTGGGCAAGTCATTTAACCCTGTTTGCCTCAGTTCCTCATTTGTGAGATAAGATGGAGAAGGAAATGGAAAACCATTTCAGTATCTTTGCCAAGAAAACCCCAAATGGGCTCATGAAGAGTCATACACAACTAAAATGACTGACAAACAACAACTTCTAGTTATGTTTTCTTGCATGCATATATCCTGTCCCCTTAAATCAACAGCAGGCTCCTCACATCCCTAAGCCTACCTCTTTGTTACCTTCTTAGAGCCTAGCACAACGTACAGTGGAGAGGCTATATGGTTCGGTGTCCTGGGCCTTAGAGTGAGCAAGACCTGGATTCAGATCAGCCACTGTGTGACCATAAATGAGTCACTTAACATCTCTGAGTCTTGCTGTCTTTTCATCTGTAAAATAGGGATAATAATATCTGTTGTGCTTACCTCACAGAGTAATTGTGGGGATAAATGAGATTATGTATGAATGTTTTGCTAACCTTAAACTGCTATATAAATGTCAGCTCTAGACCTCAGTCTTCTCCTCTGCAAAATAAGGAGGTTGGACTACCTTTTATGTGTCATAGATACTTTTGGCAGCCAGTCTAGGGAAACCTATGGAGCCCTTCTCAGGATTATGTTATTAAATGCAGAAAATAAAATATATCAAATTACAAAGGAAATAAATTATACTGAAATACTTATTAAAATATATACTTTTTAAAAAAAGAAACAAGTACATGGATCATAGGTTAAAAACCCCTAAACCAAGTGATCTCCAAGGTTTTTTCCAACTCTAGATCTCATGATTTCAGTAGACATTTAATTAATGTTTGTTGAGCTAAATTAAATCAATTGATGGATTTTCCCCCTTCTGTGCTGGTCTTCATTTCTTCTCTTCTGATCATTGCTGAGACGAAGTGCTAAGTTAGGGGTAGGCTCCCTAGGGGCTCCCCAATATCCCAGGGATTATAGGACATGGTATAACATGGTATAACTTCTATTGGGAATCTGCCAGAAGCACTAAGGTCTCCACCTTCCCAGCCACCCACCTCCACATGACTCACACAAGTCTGTTCACATCTAGCAGAAATGGAGGATTGTAATTTTTTGTGTGCTAAAATCTAGGGTGGAGAAGGGGAGGAAGGGGGAGGAGGAAGAAGGCATTCAATAAGAAGACAATTCTCAGGCTAAAGTCCTTCAAAATCCTCTTAGCCAAGCACTGGCCCTTGTTTTGGTGCCCACTTGATCTACTCCTACCCCATATGGAGGTAGGGTTGACCTCCCTATCCTGTCCCTGAAAGGCATCTGTGCAGGGGGAGTATTACTTAGAGCTGTCCAGCATCACCAGGCCTGCTTTTTAGGTGGAAGAGTCTTGAGGAGGTCAAGAAGTCCCAGGTTCAAGAGCCTGTGCCTCTGAGAAGCATCAGGGCAAGATGGACTTGTGAATCTGCAATCAACCAACTTGGGCTCTAATCCCAGTTCTGCCTCTTATGTCCTGGGTTACCTTTTGATAAGAAACTTAATTTCTTTGAGCCTCAATTCTTCTTGCCTAGGGGCATGTAGGTGTCAACATGTATAGAGTACTGGGCCCAGAGTCAGAAAGACCTGAGTTCAAATCTGGCCTCAGACACTGACCAGCTGTGTGACTAGGCACATCACTTAACTTCTGTCTGCCTCAGTTTCCTCAACTTTAAAATGAGGATAATAATAGCACCTACCTCCCAAGGTTGTTTGTGAGGATCAAATGAAATAATATTTGTAAAGTACTTAGCATAGTACCCACACATCATGCTCCCTTCCCCTTCATCTCTAAAATGATGGGGTTTACCTAAATGGCCTCTAAGATTTCCTTTGGGTCTACATCTATTATCTTATTTACAGGATGAGTACTTTTTAACAGAATCACAGAATCTCAAACTGGGAAGAGACCCTAGAGGCCCTTAAACCCAACCCATGCCTGAAAAACAATGCCTTGTGCAACCTGACCAACAAGAGGTCATCTAACTTTTGCTTGAACACCTCCAATGTGTGTGAATCCATCACCTCCCAAGGGAGTCCATCTTCTTTTAGACAGCTTTGATTGTCAGAAGCTTCTTACATCAAATCTAAATTTGAATCTTTGTCACTTCTATCCACAGCTCCTACTTTTGCCCCCTTGAGCCAAAAAGAATAATTCTAGTACCTTTTCCACAAGACAGCCTTTTGAATACTTGACGACAACTATCATGTCCCCCTAAGGCTTTTCTTTTCCTGGCTAAACAACCCCAATTCCTTCAAGGAATCCTGAAATAGAATGAACCTGAGGTTCTTCATAAAAAAGAATCTCTTCCATCCCTAACATTCTTCAAAGAAAGGAACACCATAACCTCCCTCATGGTCAAGGAAATTATGCCTTGGATCTCACTTGAAGCTACAACATAGTATGATGGAAAAAATAACTAATGGAATCAGAGCACCTGGATTCACATCCTACTCTGATAATTATTATGTCCTTGGACAAATGCTTTAGCCAAAGTTAAACTGGACTTCAGTTTCTTCAAGTTGAAAAAGGGGTAGGAGGGGTATGGTATTGGACCGGAGCAGTGGGGAGCTTGCAGATTCATGACCACATGTGGCCCTTTAGATCCTCAAGTGCACCCCTTTAACTAAATCCAAACTTCACAGAACAAATCTCTTAATAAAAGGATTTGTTCTGCAAAACTTGGACTCAGTCAAAAGGCAGCACCCAAGGACCTAGAAGGTCACATGTAGCCTCAAGGCTGCAGGTTCCCCACCCCTGGACTAGAGGTTCTCTGAAGTTCCTTCCATCTCTAAATCTATGAAACTTGAAACAAAGCTTATATCCTCCTGCCTACTGTATATGGGGAAATGAGACTGGCTTCCAACTTCCAACACATTTCTTGTTCCCTTCTTGGGATAATGAGTAAATATGATTGTGGCCATGGCAGGGCATAGTGTATACAAGCTTTTCATTCAGTGTCAATCTCACACAAGCTGTCCAGCCCCCGAGATCTTCTTTCCACCCACTTCTCCCTCAGCAGCTCCTTACAAGAGCTGCCCTCCATCCTTTCTATGGATCCTCCAAGGTCTTTCACAAAGAATACCACAAAGCCCATCTCCTGCAGGAAGCTTCCTCTGATTCAGTGGGGTGGAGCCATTGGAGCTGCCCACTGACTAGTGTTTGGGGATGCTCCCACTCACTCATGAAATAATAAAATGCATGAAGAGATGTGTTAAAATGAAGAGACTCTTCATCAGATCCTGAATCTCGAAGAGAGAAGCCAACAAATCATTCCCCTGCCTCTTTAAACAAGGCTGTACACTAACCCTTCCCCAATAGATGGAGGTCATTCCTATATTTAGAGGCCTACAGAAAAAGAAATTCCACAACCACCCACAATCTTACATCTCAGTGTTTGGGAGCCATTACTATCAGAAAGTTCTTCCTTAAGCCTAACCTAAAATTTTTATAATTAAAAAAAAGACATTAAAGCGATGGTGGTAAATAACTGTTCCCTTATAGTCACTGAAAACAGAAAAAAAGAGAATGGAACCCTTGCTTACACAGGTTTGACATCTACTAGACCTGGATTCAAATCTGATGCTGTTTTAAAAAAAAGGCAGGAAAAAATGAATCTCTCAATTCAACACATTAATTGCCTACCATATTCAAGGGACTGTACCAAGTACTTGGAATGGAAGGTATACAAAGAAAAATGAAACTCAAGCTGCCCTCAAGGAGCTTACATTGTACTAGGGGATATAACATACACACAAGTAAGTTATTATGGAATTTCAAGAGGTGGGAGGGAGGGAAGAGAGGGGGAGGGGTGAAGAGAAGAGAGAGGGGAGAGGAGAGAAGGGAAGAGAGAAGAGAAGAGAAGAGAAGAGAAGAGAAGAGAAGAGAAGAGAAGAGAAGAGAAGAGAAGAGAAGAGAAGAGAAAGAAGAGAAGAGAAGAGAAGAAGAGAGAGAAGAGAAGAGAAGAGAAGAGAAAGAAGAGAAAGAGAGGGGAAGAGAGAGAAGAGAAGAGAAGAGAAGAGAAGAGAAGAGAAGAGAAGAGAAGAGAAGAGAAGAGAAGAGAAGAGAAGAGAAGAGAAGAGAAGAGAAGAGAAGAGAAGAGAAGAGAAGAGAAGAGAGGGGAAGAGAAGAGAAGAGAAGAGAAGAGAAGAGAAGAGAAGAGAAGAGAAGAGAAGAGAAGAGAAGAGAAGAGAAGAGAAGAGAAGAGAAGAGAAGAGAGAGTTAATAAACTGAAAAGGTTAGGTAAAGTTGCAAGAGGTGGCACCTGAGCAGCTCCTTACAAGAGCTGCCCTCTGTCCCTTCTATGGATCCTCCTGGGTCTCTTTCACAAAATATACCACAAAACCCATCTCCTGCTAGAAGCTTCCCCTGATTCAGTGAGGTGAAGTCATTGTAGCCACCCACTGACTAGTGCTTGAGGATGCTTCTACCTTGATGTCTTCTCCAGCCACTCATGAAATAATAAACTTCATGAAGAGATGTGTTAAAATGAAGAGAAGAAAGGAGGGAAGCTTTCATTTGAAGGAAGCTAGGGATGCTGCAAAGCAAAGGTGATGCATGAGTGAGTTCCAGACACCAGAGACCAACGGTACAAAGACAGAAAAATAATAAGAACAGCTAGGAGGCTATATTGATTAGGACAGAAATCAGGGGCTTTTTTTTTTTTGAAAGAAGGACAGGTTTAGATTAGACATTAAGAATAATTTTCTAGGCTGTAAAGTCACTGAATCTTGCTACCAAAGGAAACATTGCATCAACATTTCAAAAAATCTGTGATTTCATTCATCCATTGGCACAGATCTCTTAACAAATGGTCTTCAAGAGTTGTTGTGACTAAAAAAAAAAATATTATCACCTAGTGGTCAACTTTCTGGTATTGAGCCTCTCTGAACTCAACTAGTTTAATTCTTAAGTTCTCAAATCTCCCAATTTGTGCCTTGGCCCATACATATAATTTTTCTAACCTAGTAGGCCTACCAGTGCTTGTCACCCACTGGTATAGCCTTCCATAATCCAGAGTCACCTCTAAGACATGATGAGGGATTTAAGTAGGATTTCAAATGAAGGAAAAATATTGTTCTTATCCACTTCCTTCTGGAGGAAGCTTTAAAACCAAGAATTGATTCCCATCTAACTGAGATGGTTTTGTATAGAGGTAGGAAGATACATTATATGACCTTGTGGGTTCCCTTCTGATTTCTACCATTATCTTGCTTTCACTCCAAGACTTTGTGGAAGTCATTGTTCTTCTCAATCTTTTTTCCTCACCTGTAAAATCAATTAAATAAAGATGATCTTTAAGGTCCCTTTCAATTCTGACATTCTATGATTCTGTGGGACTCCCCTCACTCTGGCATGTCTGTTTGATATCAGAAAAAAGGATAAACCTAAACTGAAACCTGGTGAGATCTGTCTGGTGGTACTTAGACTAGAAGAAAACTGGGTGGTACAGTGGAATCAGGTAGTGGGCCTGGAATCAGGAAGACCGGAGTTCAAACCAAGCCTCAGAAACTTACTAGCTAATATGACTCTAGACAAGTCGCTTAACCTCTGCCTTAGTTTCCACATCTGTAAAACAAGAATAATAATGGCACCTCTCTCACAACAGGTTTGTAAGGATAATGTTTATAAAACATTATATAAAACAGCTTAGTGCCTGGCATATAATCGGCATTTTAAAAATACTACCTTCTTTCCCTAAGGGCAACAGGGATGTAAAATAAGGCCTGGGAAAGAGAGAGACAACATATATCTTAGATATAATTTGGGGTGGGAAGGATAGGAGGCTGGCAAAGTTCAGTCATGACATTAACCATTGAGGACTCTACCAGTAGCTCCATTCCTGCCCTGTTCTGGGAAAGGAGTTCCATGTCTTCAGATGGAAGATGAGCTGACCAAGGTTAATTTTCACCTGTCTTCCTAAAGCGAGGTCAAAGAAGAAGGACACATTAGATAAGCCAACTTTTTCCATGGGAACCACAGGGATGACCCTTCTGGCAATCACCATTCAGTCAGATGGAGCTGAACTCCTATGCCTTCTAACTCCCTTGGAAGGCCTAGGTCTAGGAGAAGCACACACTTAGCTCAGCTCTAGTCACCTTGCTCTTTGCCCCAGAAATCAGGAGAAAGCTCTGGGACCTGCTATAGGAAGGAGGGGCTGGTGGGGGCCAGAGCAACAAGGGAGAGGAAAGAAACAAAGTGAAGCTTCCCCATTAAGATTCAAATGATTTCAGCACATAGTTATTTGAGATGTGGGTGGAAGTAGGTGGAAAAATAGAGAATACAACTAAATAGGGGGGAGGGAGATTACAAGGTACATTCAAGTAAAGGGTGAAAATTCAGGCAAACAAGCAAAGTAAGACCCCTGCCCCCTCTGCACAAGGAAAGATGACAAAAAGGCAGTGTGAGGCAGTAGAACTAGCCCTGAACTAAGAGTCAAGACACTCCTCTTCTCTGCTACTAACTCACCTAGTGACCTTAATTAAGTCATTTCGTTTTGGGAGGCCT
Organism: Phascolarctos cinereus; assembly: GCF_003287225.1. Taxonomy (NCBI): domain Eukaryota; kingdom Metazoa; phylum Chordata; class Mammalia; order Diprotodontia; family Phascolarctidae; genus Phascolarctos; species Phascolarctos cinereus. The sequence continues at coordinate 175,785,103 of NW_027556098.1, forward strand.
TTGGTTTCCTCCTGCAAAATGAGAGGGCTTGGAGGATATGACTTGGAAGACTCTTCAGCTCTTCTCTTCCTATGATTCTAGTCTTCAACCAGAAAAATAATCTACTTTTTATAAAAAGTATATGATGGACCCTTTTTGCAATCTCGTGAAGCCTATGGATCCCTTTTTGGAATTACGTTTTTAAATGCATAAAATAAAATACACAAGAGGACAAAAGAAATCAATTGTCTTAAAGTAAAGATGTATATTTTTCCCTTCCGAGTTTATAGACTCCCTGAAATTTGAGTCTGTGGTCCCCTGATTAAGGCCCCCTATTCTAGAGCTATACTTATAAGACACAAGGAAAGGCAAGTGAAAATAATTAAAGACTTGGAGAATAGCTGGTGTGAGGAAAGCCTTAGAGTGCTAGGATTATTTAGCCTGGAAAAGGATTGAGTTCATTAAAGCCTTCTGGAGTGGGGAAGATGATTAAAAGGAGAGTGCTGGCCTGCTATTTTCCACCTTTCTCTTTTGGGGGGAGGGCGGAGGGGGAGGGAATTCTCTGAGTAGAAACTTTCTGTTGTTGTTGTTGTTGTTGTTGTTGTTGTTGTGTTGTTCTTTGTCCTTTGTTCTGGAAGTGGACCATGACATCAGGAAGGTGAGGCCAGGACTTGCACATGAACTGGATTTGAGTGAGAGAGCCCTGTGCAAGGTCACCAGCCTCACCTTCTCCTCCAGAGCCTTCTGGGTCCAGTGGCCAGATATAGGTCAGGATGACTAGAGATGGCTCTGCCAAAATTCCCTCCCAACAGAGAAGCAACTTATCTATAAAATACAGTCTTTCAAGGCACTGAAAGACTTGCTCTCAGTAGCAAAGCACTGCATATAAGAGGCAGGATTTGAACAAAGGTCTTCTAAACTCCACTGTATCTTCCATGGGTGGGGAACCTGGGGCCACAAGTGGCCTTCCAGTTCCTTGGGTATGGCCCTTTGACTGAGTCCAAGTTTTACAGAACAAATCCTTTTATGAAGGGGATTTGTTCTGTGAAGTTTGGATTCAGCCAAAGGGCTGCACTTGAGGACCTAGAGGGCCACCTGTGGCCTCGAGGCCGCAGGTTCCCCACCCCTGTAGTGTCACTAGGCCAAGAACAAGTAAGAGAAGATGGCCTAGAACCACAGCTGAGGGGATTTGGGCTAGATAGCTAGATATTTGTCTTAATGAAGGACAAATGAGGACTTGCCCCCCAAAAGGGTTTTGAGACAATTATCTTCTCTGAAGGGACTTGGGTACATATTTTGGCTTGAGACCATGGGATGGACAAGACAACCTTTGGAGTTTCACACCACCAACACTCCCATTCATATTCTGGAAACAGGTCTCCCTAGGGTGGGGCACAAGAGGAAAGCTGACAATTGAGATTTAGGAGACAAAAGCAGACAGAACAGGTAAGGGCAGAGAAGCAGGCCTGCCCTAGGGGCTGGGAAAACAATTAGGCCTAATTTCTAATCTCTGAAAAATTAGATTATAAATCACAACTAGCGGGTCTGTGAGTTAGTAGGAATTAGACTCAGGGGTAACAAGGCACCAGGGACACTTTTTCAGAGGCCATAGCCTAGGCTCTGTGTGGGAATCAATAAAGAGCAGTTGATCCCAGCATAAGATGGGTAGGCTGGGCTACTGGTTAGTTTTTAGTGAGTCATTACTGCTCTATCCAGCCCAGATCAAAGCACACAGGACAGGCCTCTCCAAAGATCTTTGAACAGACAGATACCCTGCTGCCCTGGAGACAGGGGATCTTCACTAGGCACCCTCTATCTTAGCCTGTCTGAGGGAGGGAATTAGCAGACATGTTCCTCAGGGCAGATGGCAGGAGCCAATCATCTGGAATGGTGAGGCAGGGGCCAACAAATATGGATTCTTTTTCCTTTCACACAGTGGCTGAGGGACTGATCTCATACGCTGCTGTCCATCTACAAGATGTCTCTAAAAATTCTTCCCGTGTCTGGGATGTTGGTCTAGACTCTCTGACTGGGAAATCTGTTTCAGGAAGTACATATGACCACACCCCATCCCATTCTTCATCCCAGCCCTAACCCCAAACATTGTGCCAGGACCTATGCAGGCCTTGAAAGGGATGGGGAAAGGCAGTGAGGGTACAGAGAAAGCTCAGACTCTACTATCTAACCCTCTCCCCATCTTACTCTAAGAAGAGCCCTGCACCCTCTCTCCTATCCCCCTACTCCAGTCCCATTTCTATACCTACTTTCCATGCCTATTTATTGACTTCTGCTTAGCTAGCTCAGACCAGATGCAATTCCTTGAAAGGTAAAACTACTGGGGAATGGCAGCAAATAGGAGACAAGTGACACCAGGAATGACTCATGTGGTAGGGAGTAAGGGGGCACAACCTCTGGTTTAATCATCTGCCTGGTCCCCCACCCTTAGGCACCAGGGAAGGAAGCTAAGGGGAGGGGAGGGGAATCAATGGAATAGAGTAGGGGGAGAACAGGGAGACAGCAGGAAAGAAAGGCAGATGAATGGTGTGGGAGGGACATTTAGGCTCCCCTTGTCTCATGCAGCGGGGCCTTTTCTGAGAGCTGAGCTCACTAGCTGCCTGAGGCTTGTGCTGTGCCCAACAGCTGGCAGGGAGATGCCTCTTTGGCAAGAAGCTGGTGCCAGCACCCTCCTCCAGAGCTCTGAATGATGCAGGCAGTCAGTGACAGCCCATCATTGGTAGGGAAAGTTAAGTCTAGTCCCTGACCCTGGACTGTGGAGCTCTCAGGAGTCTGCAAGTCCTGAGGACTGGGAACAAAATGCAGAGAGGAGATAGTGTCTACACTAGCCTCTGGAGGATGAGTTGTACCTGATCTTGTGCCATTCCTTCCCTGATGACCTCTGCTCCCTTGTCCCCCCAACACATACCTCTATGAACACCCAGCAAGAACAGAACATGAGTAGGGAGAACAGTGTTCACCTCTCTACTCCACCTGGGGTGGATCCAGGTACCAATTATGTGGTTAGCCAAAAATAAGAGAGACAAGTGAGTCTACTTAGGGGATGGGGAGTGACCAGAGCTAAAGTGGCCAGGGCTGAAGGCCAAGTGGGGCCATGAAGTGAAAGGGCAGGAGGGGATCCAGGGGAGAAGGACTAGTCCAGGTTCTGGACTGGGAGCTGGTTTCTAATTCTCCTTGGCCTCTTCAGGGAAGCCAGATACCGATGAGTTAGACAAAGAGAACTTATCGGTCCTGCCATCTAGAAGGCAGCACCCAGACCGAAATGAAGACTTCCTCCCAACTCGATGGACAAGATATTAGGGCAACAGGGGAGCACCACAAAAAATACTAAGGAATTGGGACAGAAGAGAGTCAGGACGAAGTCAGAAAAAAGCAATAAAAAAGAGGCAATGGAGAGGGAGAAAGAAATGAGGTGGGGGGGAGATAGAGGAGTGGCATGTGGAATGGAAAAATGTGAAGGAGGGAACGAAATGGAAACTCCAGGAGTTAAAGGAAAGAAGTATAGGATTTAAAACTGAACAAGACTTCAAAGGTCATTTAGTCCAACACCCTCATTTTACAGATGTGGAAACTCAAGGCCAATGGGGCCAAATGATTTGTTCAAGTTAACGATGACATGAGGTGCTAACCTAACCCCAGGTGCAGAGGCAAGAGGTTGAAACACTTGATTCTAGAGGAAGATGATAGCTTTTACATCCCTTTTCTTTTGGTTTGGAACTAGCAATTTCTCTACACACACACACACACACACACACACACACACACACACACACACACACACAAACTCTGCCTCCTTCCTCCAGCGCCCTCTTTAACAAGGCCGGAACGTTAGGCCTCACTAATCCATTTTATTTCATTTCAGAAAACTTTTATTAAGTACCTACTGCATGCAAAACATTGTGCTGGGGGAGATATAGAGTTTAACGAAGAGGCCTTCTCCATTAGAGCTGATCACCAGGACTTTTGCCTAAGGATTTAGAGCTTTCACTCAAATCCAATCTTCCAAGATCATTAAATTCCACACCCAGGTGGGAGAGCACTGTATCTTTCTGGGCACTGAGTATTTTTTGGTTCCCTGAATTCAGAGGCCTGCTGCACCCTAAGCACTTACCTACCCACCCTCACCCCTGCTGCCACTGTATTCTGGTGACCCTTTCCACTCTCTGCCTCTATTTTTCTTTTTCCCCTGTAGCTACACAACTCTTGACCACAAGAGAGCATTTTCTAGCATTTATTTGCAAGGAAAAAAGAGAATATATAATACATAACTTCAACAATAATATACCAGGAGCAGCTCATTGTAGGTGAGTATGTAATAAAACTATGCAGTTTGGGTGGTGTCAGAACTTCTCACTAGTCTAGTTATAGTTCCCTGGGCTTAACTTGGCCCATGATCCTCTCTGAGACTGAATATGCAAGTGTAGTATTTGGGTCATTCTTAAAAGATGGTGGCATTTTCTGCATCAAAATACCAATTTGGAATTGGCCAGCCTGGGTACTCTGGCTTAAGCTGCTTAGGCAGCTAAGTGACTGAGCAGATAGAGGGCTGGGCCTGGAATCCGGAAGACGACTTCAGATCCTGCTTCAGATGCTTACTGGCCATGTGAGCCTTGAAAGTCAGTTAACCTTGGCCTGCTTCTGTTTCCCCATCTATAAAATGGGGCTCATAATAACACCTACCTCCCAGGGTTGTTGAGGATAAAATTAGGTAATACATGTTAAAAAGCTTTGTAAACCTCAGAGACTCATAAAGATGCTAGCTGTAATTATTATTTGTTCTGCAATTTCTAAGTCACTATCAGACAATTGGGAAACCCCCTGACAGAAAAATGGGTGGGGTTTTTTGAGGGGCCGGGGGTGGCCCACTCACATCCCTACCTAATCATTTGTTGTGTCACTTCTCCTTCCCTTCAACCAAAGAAAGGACAAGGAAAAATGGACAAGTGTTTTCAACCCCTTCAAAGTCAGAACAATTCAACTGTAGACACTAGTGACCCCCCAAAATTCACAAATGCCAATGTAAGCTCCTTGAGGGCATGGACTGTCATGCTTTTATGTTTGTATCACCAGTTTCCAACAGAGTACCTGGCACATTGTAAATACATTCTGGCTGATTGATAGATTGACAATCTGTTTCCTTATCTGTGGACAGACTTCATGTTTCTAGTATACTATCTGCACATTCTTACCTCTATGTCTAAGACTATAAACTCCCAGAGGATAGATATCATATGTATGCAGTTCAATATGCACAGTACCCACCACTACACTATGTGAAAAACAATTATTTTTGCCTTAGAATTGACAGGTTGAGTGCTGACCCTGAACACAGAGGGAGAGACCAGAAAGTGACCCTAGTAGGAAGACGAATCTAAAGTGAGTGAAAGCCAGGGAGAGAACATACAGGGTCTTTCCTCCCAGGCAGCATGGTGGCTGACCAGATAGACGACTAGGGATGGAGGAGAGTTAGATGGGGGTTGGCCTAGTTAGCTCAGGAGTTGTGACAGCTTCTGTAGCTAGATAACAGATATTTTATGATAAGATTACTATGCTCTGTTAGATTGCTTAATTTGTACTTTCTCTTAGCGGCTAATAACGTCCTTTTGAAAAACCCAACCTCCATCCCTCTGACACTGCGGGGAAAGAAACTTCCTAAGCCAGGAGAATTCTGGGGTGTTTTAGTCTCCTGGAAACTAGGCAGTCTGATGGCTCTGTTAGAGGATTAGGGAGAGAGAGAGAGAGAGAGAGAGAGAGAGAGAGAGAGAGAGAAGAGAGAGAGAGAGAGAGAGGCTTAGGCCCAGGTACACCAGGGAGAACAGTTTCCTTCCTACTTGGGTTATGTTTCTTCTTGGCATGTCCGGAAGAGTGTATAAGGAAAGTTTTTGGATAATAATGGGAGTGGTAACATTAGTCTGAGTAGTCCTTTGCTTGGGGGATTAGGGGTTCATCAGGCTTCTGCAGCTACAGGCTAGATAAACAGTGACTCAGGGTGGCTACTGATAGAAAAGAAGTTAGCCAATAAACGTTTATAAAAGGCCCACTATGTTGCTAAACACTGGGGATACAAGGTGGGAAGGTAACAGGAGGTAGAGCTGTCAACTAGTATTTTTAAAATAGATTATAGAGCTCATACACATATAGCTAGTCAGTCTCTACCTACTGCCACCACCCCAAATCACCGAGACCCAACCAACAGAACTCCTGCCCCATGGCCTCCCAAGCCACCCATTTTCCAGGTGTGGTTTACTTTGTTCTTCAGTGCTGTTCCTGACATTCGCTGTCTCTCCATTTCACCTGGATATGACTATCAGGAGTGGGACCTAGAAGAAAGAATCAAGAAATGATATCATTGAGTCTGGGGTACAATTGCAAGTGCTGGTTCCTAGCCTACCTAGGCAGCTAAGATGAAAAAGTAGATAGAGCATTGGGCCTGGAGTGAGGGAGACCTGAGATCAAATCCAGCCTCAGGCACTTACTAGTTGTGTGACCCTGGGAAAGTTACCTTTACCTCCATCTGCCTCAGTTTCCTCATTTGTATTCCTTGATAATTTCTTGAAAGATGATGTCTAGGCTCTTTTTTTGATCATGGCTTTCAGATAGTCCAATCATTTTTAAATGATCTCTCCTGGATCTATTTTCCAGGTCAGTTGTTTTTCCAATGAGATAGTTCACATTGTCTTATTTCTTCATTCTTTTGGTTTTGTTTTATAATTCTTGATTTCTCAAAGAATCATTAGCTTCCATTTGCTCCATTCTACTTTTTAAGAAATTATTTTATTCAGTGAGCTTCTGGACCACCTTTTCCCTTTGACCAATTCTGCTTTTTAAGGCATTCTTCTCCTCATTGGCTTTTTGGACTTCCTTTGCCATTTGGGTTAGTCTATTTTGTAAGGTGTTATTTCCTTCAGTATATTTTTTTGGGTCTCCTTTAGCAAGTTGTTGACTCGTTTTTCATTATTTTCTTGCATCATTCTCATTTCTCTTCCCATTTTTACTTCTACCTCTCTTACTTGACATTCAAAATCCTTTTTAAATTCTTTTTGTAGTGGCTAAGAGTTGGGCATTGAGAGGATGCCCATCAACTGAAGAATCAATTGCAGAATGTCTAAAAAAGCCAGGGCCAGGGTTGCTGCTTCCAGGGGCCATTCCCTCTGGCTCCAGGCTCCCTGCTTGGGCCACGCCTTGGTGCTCTGCAGACTGAGCTGGGCAGGGAGAAGGATCCCAGAGGGGCACAGGTCCTTCTTTTCTCTTCCTAGGCAGGAAGCAGTCCTACAGGGATTTACCCAGGGTGAGACTCCCCAGGAGTTACAAGGGCCCTGGCCAGGCCTTCAGGGCAGATTTCACCCTGACACTGCATCCTGCCCCAAAGATAGCGACCCAGCAATTCATGCCAGACCTCTCAACGTTTGGCAGAACATGCCACCCAGGACCAGTTTCCTCATTTGTAAAATGAAGATAATAACACCTACCTCCCATGGTTGTTGTGAGGATCAAATGAGCTAATATTTGTAAAAACTACTTAGCACAATGCCTGGCACACAGTAGGCATGCAATAAATGTTTATTGATTGCCTAACTTCTATCAATTGCCTTCCTGAGTTGCTGCTTATCCAGCCTATTGTTGCAGAAGCCTGGTGTACCCCCAATCTCCTAAGCAAAGGATGCCTCAGACCTCCCCATCATCCAAGAGATTTCCTTAAGCACTTCCTTGGACATGCCATGAGGAAACAAACAAAAATTTTAGCTTCTTTTCTTCTTTCCCATCTTTTACTGGAAGCCTTTCCCTCTTAACTCTAGTGCCTTCCCTTTACTAATTATTTCCTATTTATCTTGTATATAGCTTACTTTGTCTATATTTGTTTGCCTATTGTCTCTCCCACCCCATCCCCAGATTGTCATCTCCCTGAGAGCAAGGATTGTCTTTTGCCTCTTTTTTATAGCCACAGAACTTAGCACAGTGTCTGGCACATAGCAAGTGTTTAATAAATGGTTATTGATTGATTGATTCCTATCTAAGGTCATTTATTTACATCAGGCATAATGTGATTTACTCTGGCCAAGCACCCTTATCCAAGGATAGGTCTGATGGTGGCGATCAAGATGGTGATAATAGTGATGAAGATGGTGGTGGTGGTAACAGTGATGGCGATGATGGCAATGTGGTGAAATGAATAGAGAACTATAGAGTCAGGAAACCTGAATTCAGATCATGGCTCAGACACTTGCCAGATGTCTCATCATAGGCAAGTCACTTAATCTCTCTTGGCTTCAGTTTCATTATCCGCAAAATGGGAATAATGCTACCTTAAAGCACCAAGGAAATGTAAATTGGTGATAGTTGTAGTAAGGATGTCAGTGGGAATGAGAAGGCATTAGGTGGAGGTCTGGAGAAAGGAAGAAAGGGGAAAGGAGAGAAACAATTCACCGACAAACATTTACAAAGTGCCTACTATGTGCCAGTCACTGTACTAGGCACTGGGGAGAGAAGTGGAGATAGTATGAAGATGGGAAGCCAACCTGAGAAAGAGTACCCCAGTGTGGAAGAAAAAGGCTAAGGAAAAGAAGCTGGGAGAGGAAAGAGGGAGGCAGGGAAGGCAGAAGCAGGCTTGATGGGAGGATGGGGGGAGGGAGAGAGGCGGGGAGGCTGACCTGTGAGAAGAAAGCAGCTCTCTTGCTCTCATCACTCCCAGGGCTTGCCCCAGCTTGTTCACCTTTGATGGCTGTTCTCCACCCCATCACAAAGTTCTATTTCATCCCCCTGAGTGAGCAGTGGACTTTGTGTCAGCAGAGGAAGGTGTGTGAAGCTCCCTCAGCTTCTACCCCTCCTGTATGACTATGCCAAAAAGTCATAGGCATGTGTCCTGAGGCCTGAGGGGTCAGGTGGAGAGCCGACATTTTATAAACTTCCCAGAGGGTGAATAATAGCAGTGGCAGAGTCCTTCCATATTCTGCCCAGTAGCCTCCCTGACACCTTTGGGATGGGTTTAAGCTTTTCTGAGGAGAGATTCCTACCTTGGGCAAAGATAGACTCTTCTCTTGTGCTAGGCCTTTTCCCCTGAATTCATAATCCCTCAACTCTCTCAAGTAAGTCCTAGGAAGAACTTTCCAGAAAAACAAATGGTTCAACAGTCACATCATGAAGTCTGGTCAGGCCCCTGAGGGAAACTGCCTAGCTAAAGGGGCTCTTCCTAGGAAGTTCTAAAAACAGGGTAGGCTTCAACAGAAAGTCTCAAGGTCAGAGAACATTCTTCTTCTGTAGATGCCTCAACAGTGCTCAGAACAGGACTCAACACACTGGGTTAACAACTACAGCCATTCAGTCACCGCAGTCCTTTCCTACTTTGAGATTCTGTGATTCTGTCCAGCAATGAATCCATTGGCTTCCTTACAAGACAATGAGCTCCTTGTGATTGGAATGGTTTGGTCAGAGGCAACATGGCCAAAGATACTATAGAACAGAGGTTCTTGACTTTTTTTAGTGTCATGGTTAACTCTTTGTGCGGTCTGGTGAAGCCTATGGGCCCCTTCTCAGAATAATGTTCTTAAATGCATAAAATAAACTGCCTAGGATTAAAAAGGAAACCAATTATATAGGAATATAGTTATAAAATTTTTTAAGCTTATGGATTTAAGGTTAAGAGCCCCTACCTTAGAAATACCCAAAGCCCATAGGGGTTAGACTAGATGACCTCTAAGACACCTTCCAACTAGGGGCTTCTAGGATTCTATTTTTCCAGATGGAAGTTAAGAGGATAACCTCTTCTCCTTTCTCAGAGAAGAAGAAAGGACAGAGAGTTAAATTTATTCCTATCTATCGCTGGAGATAATGGGGTCAGAACTAACAGTCCCAAGCCTTATTTTTAAAGGTTACTTTGCAGTTAAAGGTTGTGGCTAACATCCAGACCACCAGGAGTAATAGAAATACACACCCAGTACACATCTATTGTAAGTCATTTCTTTATAGCCTATTAAGAGGAATAGGAGACTCTGGGCCCTTTCTCAAGACGTTATTGCTGAATGTTACTAAAAAGAATTGGACTAAATAGTCTCGTTGGGTTCTTCTAGTCTATATCAAATGGTACAATCCAATTCCCTTATTTTACAGATGAGGAAACTAAAGCTCAGAAAAGTGAAGACATGTCCTAGTGTGGATTAAGTAGCAAAGGCTTGACTCAAACCCACATCTTTCTAATAAAGTACATTTTTTTTTCTCTTCCCTGAGCCTGTCTCTCAATCTTCTTAGCGATACAGAGTCCCTATTTTTCCTCACTGGGGCCTCATATTGGCCCTGCTGTTCCATTGCCAATCTAGCGTTCTACTCCCCTCCCATAAATCAGCTTTGTTCTCAGTACAATGGCTGTGATCTCCCTCCTCCTTAATAAGGTAAAGATTTATAAATTTAGGGGTAAGTATCTTCTAAGAAGTGCATCAGAACCAAGATAAATTCAATTCAATCCCATAAGTATTTATTGAATGCTTACTATGTACAAGGCCTTATGGTAAGTACTGGAATTGGGGCCACAATACTATATAAAATTAGACATCTCTTCATTTCCCACCCACTGTAGTCATTTTGTCCTTCTTTGGTTTCTCCACCATTCCCCCAGTAAACTCATCATTGAGAAATCTTCTCTTGTAAGATCCGATCCACTTTGTTTCTTTATGCCTCATCAGTACCTTCTGGCCCTCTGATTGGAGAGTAGAGCTGTAAACTCCTCCATTCAAGGAGAAGAGACAGGACAGACATCTCCAAAGACATCTCTTCCCACCTGGCTTTTTGGATTTCTATAACTTCTCTACCATACCCCAGGAAGCTATATAGAGTGCCAGCCCTGGAGTCAGGAAGATTTGAGTTCAAATCCAGCCTCAAATACTTAGTAGTGTGACCCTAGGCAAATCACTTAACCCTGTTTGCCACAGTTTCCTCATCTGTACAATGAGCAAGAAAAAGAAACGGTAAACCACTCCAGTATTTTCGCCAAGAAAACACCAAATGGGGTCATGGAGAGTCAGACATGACTAAAAGCACACAACAAGAAAAAAAACATACCCCCACACCTGTACTTCACTTCCCACTTCCCTAACTTACGTGCTCCCTTTTCAGTTTCCCCTTTTCTGCGTCTTCCCCCATTGTAAGCTCTTTGAGGGCAGGGATTGTCTTTCTTTTTCATATTTGTATCCTCAGTGCTTAGCACAGTGCCTGGCACATGGATGGCGCTTAATAGATGCTTATTGAGTACTGACTATTAACAAAAGACCCAGGTCCTGCCTTCCAAGGGCTTACAGTGCAGTGGGGGGAGTGGCAGGAGGTGGAGATACGTAAGCAAGCGGCTATATTGTGGAATACAATGTGTCTGTAAGGGGGTATATAATTATTCTGGCCCACAATGCCAAAAGGCCACGTGTGCTGCATTTCATCCATACCCCAAGGTTTTCTGGTACCCTTAATGGGGATTTGGGGGAAGGGTTCTCTAATCTCTCTGCCATTGGCTGCAGCCCCCATGGATTGTATTTCCCCAATTTTAAGAGTCACCCCAGTTCCATTTAACAGACAAGCTTTTATAAAGAAATATTTATTTCAAAAACAAACATACAATAACCTCCCCCAACATATGAGGGGCATAATCTCCCCATCATACCATTTCAGTTTCTAGGGAGGAAGGAGATTAGGTTCACAGCCTTGTCCCACCAAGTTCTGTCCAAAGCTCTCCTTGGGCTCAAGACCAGGACAACCTGGCCTCTCAGGGTTTCTCTGCTGGGCTGGTTGCAACATCCAGCCTGGAAACCTGCCTCTCAGTTGGCCATGGATGTAGCTCCCAGGGCCAAGGTTCCACTGCCCACACCTAGGCCTGAAAAGGGCAAAGGAAACAGATCCAACCCAAGTCCATTTCTTGGGGCCAAAGGGTCCAAGTTGGAGACAGAGAAGGTAGCCCTTCCTTCACACCCACTGCATGGAGTCTGTGCTGTGGGTGAACAGGACTTTGATCCCCCTGCATGCCAAGAGAAAGGGGGGTGTTTAAGGGGAAAAGGAAAGAAGGAAGGGAAGGGGGGGGGAAGAGAGATTGTCCTACTCTGGTCATTTCAAAGACACAGCCAGTTCCACTTCCATAACCAATAGAAAAGGGTTTATTCTCACCTGTGTGTTAGGGGAATGCAGGATGTCTTCTCTCAGAAGCAAATCTCTGGTTTCTCCTATGTAGGTGCCTCCATTTTAGGTAATCTGTAAATGAGCAAAGCAAAGTATCATTACATTAGAGGAACAAAGAAAGTGCTCTTCAGGGTTCAGGAGAGGGTAAGACTCCCTCTCCTTGAAGGAATCCGGAAAAGTTGGCAGCCGTTGGAGAGACAGAATGTGAGCTAAGCCTTGAAGAGAATGGCTCTGACCCCCACCAATGGTGTTTTCCCAATTTTATGGGTCCTCTGCACCTCTGTTCCATTTAAACCCTTAGATTAGCTTTTACAGAGGAATGTTTACTTCAAAGTTATAGCAAGAACAAACATAAAAACATCCCCTCTAACAATTGGGGGCATAATCCACCCCACTCCACTCCCCTTATACCATCTGAGTCTCTGGAGGAAAGGATAAATTTTTTATCAGGTGAAGGGAGATTGAGGGTAGAGAAGGGAGGAGAGGGAATTTGAGGTGTCAGAAACTCCATGAGTCAAAACACAAAGGCACATGTGACATAGTATTCCAGTTTGACTAGAGTATAGATTATATAAAAGGAAATAGTGAGAGATAAGTCTAAAAAGATAAGCTAGTGTTAAATTATGGAGGTCCTTGAATGACAAGCTGAGGAATCTGGACTTTATTTGGTTGGTGACAGGGAGCCACTGAAGGTTTATAAACAGGGAAGGGATGACAGCACACATGTGTATTTGAAAGATAACTCAAACAGAAATGTACAGGATGAATAAAAGTGAGGAGAGGCTGGAGGCAACCCTTAATGGGAGCAAAGAACTGGAAACAAAGGGCATGCTCATAAGTTGGGAAATGGCAAATTATGGCATATAAATGTAACAGAATATAACAGTACAATTTTGTTGTTGAGTCATTTTCAGTCGTGTCCAACTCTTCATAACCCCATTTGGGGTTTTCTTGGCTAAGATACTGGAGTGGTTTACCATTTCCTTTTCTCGCTCATTTTACAGATGAGGAAACTGAAGCAAACAGGGTTAGGTGACTTGCCCAGGGTCACATGGTTAAGTGTCTAAGGCTGGATTTGAACTCAGGAAAATGAGTCATCCTGATTCTAGGAACAGCACTCTATCTACTGCACCACCTAGTGGCCCAATTATACATTAATAAAAAATTAAAAACTTAGAAAAATTTGGGAGAGGTTGGATGAATTGGTCTAGAACAAAATAAATAGAAACAAAAGAGCCATTTACACAATGGCCCCAGTAGTGTAAAGGTAGGGATAAGGGAATAGTGTGAAAGTCTTCAGAATTCTATCGGTGAAGTGATGACTTCAAAGGTCTAGCGGTGAGACGTTTCCCTCTTTGCAGGGGACAGAAGGCAGACCAGCATTCGTCATGAGGCATAGCTTGTCCAACACAGCCATAGTTTTAATTTGTATGGTTAATGACACTTCTTTGTCATAAAGAAGGATAGGGGGTTGGAGTAGGGGGCAAACAAGAAACAACAATGAAAAAGGGTCATCACCAAAACTTTTTTCCCTTTTTTATTTTTTTAAAGACTGAAGGCAGGGGGCCAGGTTAGTGTTGTTGTTATAGTTAGGGTACTGTAATAGTCTGAGAGGTGATGAGAACATGAGTTGGGGTGGAATGATGCAATAAATGGTTTGCAGTAGAAATGACAGAATGTGATAATTGATGGGATGTGGGGGCTGAGGAAGAAGGAGGACCCAAGGATGATAGTGAGTTTTTGATACTAGCTGATTGGGAGGATGTAGCCATAAACAGAAACAGAGAAGTCAGGGGAAGAGCTGATTTGGTAGAAAGATGATGATTTCGTTTTAAACATGGCCAATGGTACACACCCAGGGAGATGCCCACCAGGAAATAGAAGATTTGAGTCTGGAGCTTTAGAGACATGTCCAGGGCTGGATAGAGGGGTTTGGGAGTTATTCCTACCGAGGTGACAGTTGAAGGGTGAAGTAAGTGAAATGAGGTCAGGATAGCTCAAGAGGAAGCTGGCACACTGTCAGGGACCAGGAAGAAGAATGGATGGGTGCCCAGAAGCTCAAATGACTAAGCTGAGGATATATCCTGCCAGTCTGTCCAGCTGGGATTACTGTCAGTGTGTCCTAGAGTCATGACATATGAACACACACACACATACACACACACACACATAGACAAGCTAGGATCTGTCTCCCCCATGGGACAATGGAGCAAGTAAGAAAGGGCTTGTGAAAGAAGCTGTCCTTTTTCCAGAGGGAAGAGGAGTAGGGGAAGGGGGAAGCTTTGGTTTCATCCTCAGCCATCTTGCCCAGTGTCCTGGTCTCCTAAAAATGTTCCCTGGGTGCTTTGGGGATCGATCAAATGTGTTCTCTTCTGGTTCAGGCTGAGGAGAGCAGCAGAGAGTCTGACCTCGGAACTATTTCATGTTCATCTTTGTAGACTCAGTACCTGGCACCTCAAAGGGATTTAATAAATGTTTGTTTATTGACTGATGATTGATTAATCCTATCTCTGTGGCATGACCGTAGCTCTTGAGAGGAGGGGGAAAAGAGAGAGACAGGGACAGAGACAGAGAGAGGGAGAGACAGATGGACAGAAAAATGGACAGAGAGACATTTAGTTCCTTGAAGGAAGGGACTGGTTTCTATCTCTCTCTGCATCCTCCCCTCCCACCCCTCTGCACCTAGCCAGATGCCTTCTTAGTATAATCATAGTACAACTGAATTAAAACACAAAGTGTTAATTCATGGATACCAGCTTTATAATCCTAATTATAACATCATACATATTTTATACTTTATGAAGCACTTTCACATTTAGTTTCTCAGCTGATTTGGAAGGGCAGGAGGGAAGAAAGACAAGATGGTTGCCTCAGTTTCCAAATTAATAAGAAGGCCAGTTCACATTTATATAGCTCTTACCATGTACAAGACACTACACTAAGTTCTTAATTATTATCTCATTTGATCCCTGGAAGGTAGGTGCTATTATTTTCCTCATTTTACAGATGAGGAAACTGAGGCAAGGAAGAGGTTAAAGTGATTTGCCTAGGGTAACACAGCTAATAAGTGTCTGAGGATGGATTTGAACTCAGGTTTTCCTGACTTCAGTCCTACCACCAAGCTACCTAATTGCCTCATATAAGAAACCTGAGTTAGGGGTAGGGCATGGATCTGTGATTTCATTAGTATAGTGCATTCCTGGGTGGGGTAATCCTCCCTACCAATGCAGGTCAATACCTTCTCTGCAGCCTAGAGAATCGTCCAGGGCACTGAAAGATTAAGTAAATTGTCCAAGTTCGCGTAACCAGCATACATCAGAAACAGGACTTGAACCCAGGCTTGCCTGGGGAAGCTAGGTGACTCAGTGAATAGAGAGCCAGACATGGGGTAAGAAAGACATGAGTTCAAATATGACCTCAGATACTTCCTAGCCATTTGACTCTGGGCAAGTCATTTAGCTTCTGTATGCCCCAGTTTTCTCATCTGTAAAATGGTGATAATAATAGCACCTACCTCCTGGGGTTGCTGTGAGCATCAAATGAGATATTAATTGTAAAGTGCTTAGCACAATGTCAGACTCATAGTAAGTGTTATATAAATGTTAGCTAGTAGTAGGAGTAGTAGGAGTATTCTTAACTTTGAGGCTAGCTCTCTATCCACCATGGGAAGAAGGAGAAGGAAAGACAGGGAGAGAACAAGAAAGGAAGGGAGAGAGGAAGAAGAGGCAGGGAGGAGGAAGGAAAGCGGTAGGGGAAGAAAGAGGGAGAAGGAAAAGAGAAGAGAGAGGGAGAAGGAAAAGTCTCAGATAATTTAAGAGCTTTGGGGCAATAGATGGAGTTTATAAGGAGACCAATTTCATGTAGATATTACCATCAGAGTTGCCCACCAGTGGAATGGGCTATGAGCTTTCTCAGAAGTTAGTGAGTTCCAGTCTTTGGAGGTCTGCAAGAAGAGACTGAATGACCACTTACCAGGAATGTTGTAAAGAGGATTTATGCCTGTAGGTAGGGGCTGGACTACATGAATGACCTCTGAGGTCCCTTCCACTTCTGAGATTCTAGGACTCTATGGTTTACCTAGAGTAACTCAGTGAACATGACAGAGCCAGGGCCAGAACTCAGGACACTTGAGTCCTGGTTCCAATCCTCTTTCTACCATGCTACCAATGATATCTAAAATCTCCTCCCAGGAAGATAAGTATGTAAGCACTCCATGCTCCCAGGCCTGACACTTGGTCTTAAATAATTTTTCCCTATGGACCAATTAATATACTCCTCTCTCCCCTGACAGGGCAGATTGTTGTGATGCTAAGTCCCTATTAGGCACCAGGCTATATGAAGAGTGGTACATTGGAAAGGGCACTGGCTTTGGAGTCAAGGGATCTGGGTTAGAAGAATCATGCCTCTGCCACTTCTTGTACAGCTCAGGGTAAGTCACTTATCCCTTTTGGGCCTTAGTTTCTTCACCTGTAAAATGGTGAAGTTGGCTCTAATCTATGATCCTGTGCTCTACCTTCCTCTTACGCATGGAAAATCCATTCATCATTAATGTATGGTGTTACTGATGATGTAAGGTTCTACTCAAATGCACACTCCTAACCCTATCCAGGAGCCTTCTCATCCTCCAAATGATTCTTCATGGCACCTTATTCATACCTCTGTTGGGCACTTCGTGTTCTATCTTATTGTTAGTAAATACATTTCTTATCACTCTTCTAGATGGTAAATTTCAAGAAGTTAGGGATTTTCCATAGTTCCTTACAAAGAGTAGGCCCTCAATTCATGCTTGTTTAATGAATGAAAGAAAATCTATAGCATGGATATGTGTCATCAGTGTGGTATGGGAAGCAGAAACCCAGAGAACCAGAGCTGGGCACTTGGCCAGCGCTAATGAGAACAGACCTAAGCCCCATAACACACACATTCACTAACATATACAAACGTTCACATTACGTCCTCACAAATGTACACATTTGCATGCATATGGCATAGTTAATCAGCAAGCATTTATTAAGTACCCGCTATGTATCAGCTAGGTACTAAAGATCTCAACCAATCAATCAGCAAGCAGTTAAGTACCTACTATGTGCCAGGTGACATACAAGATTCTGGGGACACAAAATTGAAAATTGTCCCTGTTCTCAAGGAGCTTAGTCTAGACAGGAAAGCACACACATAGAGGTATATATTAAAAATAGGTACAAAACAATCACATATACATTTTTGTCTTGGATTTTTTCTTAACAGACTTGTAATTTCTTTGGTGTACAGAACACCGCGTGGAAACCTCCCTCTGCAAGTGCATTTCTAGACTGCTCTGCTACCTAGAGTGTTAGACAGTTTCTGGGGGTCAATAAGAAGTTGAGGAATTTGCCTAGGATCATATAGTTAGTATAAGTTGGAGATGAGACTGGAACCCAGGACTTCCTGATATATACTGAGGCCACCACTATTCCTTGCTGCCTCTCAATATAAGAACTCGTATATACACGCATTTTTACATTGCCACAAATACCTATTATGTGTCTTTGAACACTTAGACTTAGAATTAGATTTAAAGCCAGGCTCTGCCACTAACTAGACTATAAGCTCCATGAGGGCAGGAACTGTGTCTTATCTAAACATTGCACCTCCTCCTGCTCCCAGAACAATATCTACACATAGTTGGTCCTTAATAAATGATAATAAAGGTTTCTTGATTTTGTTTAGGCAACTGGATGCTCTGGGTCTTGGTGTCCTCATTTTTGAAAAATGGAGAGATTGGACTAGAAAATATCTAAAGTCTTTTCTAGCATGAATATTCTGCAGATCTCCTCTAAAAAGACACATACTACAAGAAAAGCTTCCAAATGCTGCAGGAGTGGAGTGTTGTATGTAGGGTTTCTCTCTTAACAATGACTTGCCGTTCCCAACATATACCACAAGATGTCTCTTTGCCACTGTGCAAATAGACTAATGACCACGTCTGCAGTAGTTAAACACAGGAGAAAATAGAACAAATTGGGGGGAGCAGAAGAGGGGCAGAATGGAAGAGGGAATTTGGTTGAGACACGCCATCCCTGTGCCTCCCAACACATCCACCCCAATCCCATCCTAGACACAAAAATCATTTTGAGAGGCAATGTTCCGCAATCCAATGACACAGACTTCTTTATTGTTCTTTGCACAGTTCTCTCCAGTCATTTTCACTGGCTATCTCCCCATGTCTGGAATTCTATCCCTCCTCATCTCTGTCTCCTGGCTTCCTTCATATCCCGCCTTTGTGAGAAGTCTTTTTCAATCCCCTCTTAATGCTAGCACCTTCCTTCTATGGGTTATCTCCAACCCTGCATACACACACACACACACACACACACACACACACACACACACACACACATACATACACACACATGTATATGTATACACACACACATATATATTTGTATGTAGCAATTTGTGTGTTGTCTCTTCAATTAGACTGTGGGCCCCTCCAGAGCAGGAACTATCTTTTGCCAGCCACATAGTAGACACTAATTAAATGCTGTTGTCTTGGAGGGGAAAGCACTAGACATGGAGGCGAAATTCATTGACTCATAGATTATAAAGAGCTAGAAGGACCTTAAAAAGGATCTTGGCCAACTCCCCTGTCCCCCTCATTTTACAGATCAGGAAACTGAGCTCCAAAGAAAGGACATGTGACTGATCCCTCTGAGTCTGAGTTGCACCTCTGCCACGTAACAGTCACGAAATCGTGGCAAGTCACTTCACCTCTTTCTAAGCCTGTTTTCTCATCTTTAAATTGGGTATTGAAGAATCACTGAGTCTCAGAGTTGGAGATAACCACAGAAGCCATCTGAAACAGATCCATACCTGAAAGAGGTACCTCTACCACATACCCAGAACAGGATTTGCTTGGAAAACTCTTATCAAGTGGAAACCCACCATCTCTAAGACAGGCCATTCCAACTTTTTAATAACTCTCATTATTAGGAAGTTTTTCCTAATATCAAAGCTTAAGTATGCCTTTTTTCAGCTTCTACCATTGCTTCTCTATCCTCCAGGACCAAGCAGAGCAAATCTAATCCCTCCTCCATATGGTCTTCAAATACATAAGGACAGCTATCATGTTTGCTTAGAAAAAAAGTCCTCCCTTCTCCATTTTCTTCAACTTATACTCTCATACTGTGTCCCCTTTCATGGACACACTCCAATTTATCAATGCCCTACTTAAAAAGTAAAGCCCAAACCTAAACACCATCCTACTTATATAGTCTGACTGTATAACACTGCCTAGTCTCCAACACTATACCTTTCTAAATGCAGTTTAATAATCCAATTAGCTTTTCTATATCTCTTGGCTTACTTATTGAGCTTGCAGGCCATTAAAACTGCAAGATCTTTTTTCATACAAACTACTGTCTAGACATACCTATTCCATCTTGTACTTCTGAGATCTATGTTTTGATCCATGTGTATGACTTTATATTTACCTCTATGAAATTCCATCTTATTAGATTTAACCCATTGGTATAAATGGTTGTAATATTTTGGGATCAAAGTACCCTAATTGATAGAGTGCTGGACAAGAAGACTTGAGTTCAAATCCTGTCTTAGATACTAAGTTATCCTTTCCACATTGCAGGAGTTAGTGGCGCAGTGCCCCTGCAATCTGGAAAGTCCGCATCAAATTTTTTGACCTTCCCTTCTTTTTTTTTTCTTTTTCTTTTATGGGGTGTTTACAGTAACTTATTGTAAAATTTGGGCCATAACCTCTGTGTCATTTGCTGACCTTTGTGTGTCATCTGCAGCTTCCACAAAACTCCCAAAAAATTCCCATTTAATTTCCTAAGCCAACCCAAGATATATGGAAACCATCACGGAGAAAGCCACGATGTGGAAGGGATAGCTCCAGTTGTGTGACTTTGAGACTCAGCCTCGGTTTCCTCATCTATAAAGTAGAGATAATAGTAGCACCTAGCTCACAGGGTTATTGTGAGAATCAAATGAAATAAGATGCAAAGTATTTTTGCAAACTTTAAAATGCGATTCAATCACTATTATTACTGTCCAATGTATCATCTGCAAATTCAGTAAACTTCCATCCAAGTAATGGGTTAAAAAGTTTAATGATATAAAGCTGACAGGTCACAGGATGCATCACGAGAAGCCTCTCTTCAAGTGAAATCCACACAGAGGTATTATACTAAGGACCATCTCTCTGTGTCATCCATGAGGATAACACAAGATGCTTTGTACAATGCTTTGCTGAAGTCTAGGTGGAATAGGGCTACACTATTCCCCAAGCTCCCCATCTCATGATTTTTTCAACAAAGGAAGTTAGATTAGTTTGGCACAATGTTTCACCAGTAGTGCTCTCCCGGTACCTTTTCTCGATATTCAGAAACTATCCCTTTAATAATACATTCTAGAATTTTGCCAGCAATCAAAGTCAAGAGCCCTGGCCTAAAGCCTGCAGGCTTCACTCTCTTCTTTCATTAGAAATCAATCTAAATTTTGTCTTTCGCCATTCCTGCAGAACCATTCCTATTCTCCATGATCATTGAAAGGTTATTGACAATGATTCAACATTCACAGAGCAACTAGATGGTTCAGTGTATAGAACACTGGCCCTGGAGTCAGAAAGGCATAAGTTCAAATCCAGCCTCTGGACACTTACTAGCTCTGTGACCCTGGGGAAGTCACTTAACCTCTGTTTGCCTTAATCTAGTGGAGAAGGAAATGGCAAACCACTCCAGTATCTTTGCCAAGAAAAAGCCCGCGGATGATGTGGTCTGTGGGGTCACAAAGAGTCAGACAGGGGTGAACAACAGCAACAAAATAAACACACATACACATACATATGTACAGGTATATTTACATATATGTACATCTACATGTAGATGTACATATATTACATAGAATGCATTATATATTGCATACAATATATTTGTATGCAATATATAATGCACACATAGTTTTAAAAGTATATATTATATATATTTTACTATTTAGACAAAATGGGAGAGAGAGAGAGAGAGAGAAAAAGAGAATTGCAGAAAAAGATAGAGGGGGCAGCTAGGTGGTGAAGTGGATAGAGCACTGGCCCTGAAGTCAGGAGGACCTGAATTCAAATACGGCCTCAGACCAAACACTTGACACTTACTAGCTGTGTGACCTTGGGCAAGTCACTTAACCCCAATTGCCTAAAAAAAAAAAGATAGAGATTAAATTCAGGCCCAGTGATAGACTATATAACCTTGTCACCCAAGGACTAACCCAGCTGAGTCCAGAAAGGCACATCATTGGAAGGCTGATCATTGAGTAGTGAGTGCTTTTGTTCATAGCAAC
The DNA here is from genome assembly GCF_003287225.1 of Phascolarctos cinereus. NCBI lineage: Eukaryota > Metazoa > Chordata > Mammalia > Diprotodontia > Phascolarctidae > Phascolarctos > Phascolarctos cinereus. The sequence continues at coordinate 175,806,574 of NW_027556098.1, forward strand.
ACATGAAAACCATCTGCTGAGTCATAGAAGGGCTAAGATCTGTATCCATGGAAGGAATGTTTTGTTTGTTTTTTGTTCTTTCATTCTCAGAGAGGTCCCATGACATCACGAGGGTGATGTCTTGACTTTCTCAAATTGGATTAAAGGGAGGCAGAGCTGTGCAAAGTCATCAGCCTTATTCCTTCCTCCAGAGGCATCAAAATCCATTGGCAAGACAAGGGTCAAGATGACTGGCAGTGGCCCAGGATGCAGTGGGACTAGGTAAGAATCAAAACAAAAGATGGCTTCGTTTACCATCACAAAATTATCAGAGAGGGGAAGACCCTCAAAGTATCTGGCCAGAACAGAAAACAATTGCTATTTACACTCATTCTAACCTATCAAAGCCAATAAGCCAAGAGGTTTGGTCTAGGGGCTATTATACAATAATATGCAGAGGAGACCACAAACATTTTGAAGCATTAAAAAAAATACACTAGAACATCAAATAGTGCCTCGGTCTTTTCCTTTCTAGATCAAATGAGCTTATTGCGTTTAGCTTTTCCTCATGCAATCTTTTCCAAGCTCTCCTTGAACCTCTTCATGGAATAGGTTCGATCCAGAGTTTACAAATTACTTTTATTAAGGTCTCCCTGCTCCTAAGGTTTGCAGAAGCCTTAGGTATAGACATGTATTACCTTGGTCAAACGGACACCATTCCTGTCCCCCCCAATACTCACACACACACACACACACACACACACACACACACACACACACAAAACCATCTCTCTAGCCTTAGTCTGGTATAACAATAACAATAAAAATAATAATTATAATGTCTTCTGTCTCCATAATACTTTATACTTTTCTAAGCCCATTACCATCTATGGCCTTATTTGAAGCCTCACAACGAGAGCCATTACTAGGGCAGGGCAGCTAAAAGCTTGTCCCAATAAATGAAATTAGAGGTTGATGGATTTAGAGGACATGATAGTACCTGAAGTCCAACTATTTAGAAACAATAGAGCTTAGCATCTCATTAGCAAGAATAATTAGTTAAAATTGGACATTAATTTGGGAGGTAAACTAGTACATGTGGAATGGATATTAGATTTGGAGACAAAGAACATGGATTCCATTGCTAGCTGTGCCATGTATGATATCTGTGGCTTTGGGGAAGTAACTTCTCTCTAAGCCAGTTTGGACAACGTGACCTCTGAGGTCTCTAGCTCTATCATCCTATGAAGCTATAAGATAGTGGGACGGGATAAGTTCCTCTCCCATCTTCTGATATGGTTTGCAATATTTGTCCCAGGTACAAAAAGTCCTAGTTACAGCTCTGCTCACAACACCCTTTTGAGGTAGATAAGACAGGAACTGTTGTTCCTCTATGAATGGTAGGTAAACTAAGGCACAGTGATGACCTAACTTAACTAGGATCACAGAGCAAATTGGCGATGGAGTTGGGATTAAAAACCTAGGTTTCCTAACTCACCATCTAATACTTTTTCCATTACACTATGCTCAATTTGGGGGAAGCTCCTGCCAGATAGTCTCCCTGACTTCAGTTTAGGAAAGTGAAAAGTGACAGCTCAAAGGTACTTCTGATGTAGTAGAAGCCGGTCTTGAAATGGTTAAAGGGGACCCCAGAGCCAGTGAGGCTAAGGAAGGGCTATTAACCAGCCAGCATAGGAAAGGAAGAGGCCAAGGGAAGGGAATCTGGCTTTGATTAGGCTTTTAGGGCCATCTGGAAAGACCAATTTAGGAAATGAGTTGGTTTTATTGGGAGTAGACAGCCTCTTGCTGTTCTGCAGACAGGGGAGCTTGGGGGGTAAGATGCTTTCACCATCCCACATGGTCTGGAGCTAAGATTCAATGAGTTGCCCCCACAGAGACTAGGCAAATCCCCACCATTCTGTCCCAGGAAAGAATTCTAACCCCTTTTGGGGCTGTAGGAAAATGGGCACCCCAGTGCACTGTTGATGGAGCTGTGAGTTGTTCTGGTCATTCTGGAAAGCAATATGGAACTATGCCCCAAAAGTCCCTAAAACACGATGCGGCAATACCACTACTAGGCATATTAATATATGCTAGAACATTAAAAAAAGAGAGACAGAGAGAGAAATTCCTTACATGTACAAAAATATTTAGAGTAGCACTTTCCATAGTAGCCTCAAATTGGAAACCAAGGGGCTGTCTTTCTATTGGGGAATAGCTAAAGAAATTATGGTATATGAATGTAATGGAATATTATTATTGTGCTATAAGAAATTATAAAATAGACCATTTCAGAGGAAACTGGGAAGACCTCTACAAGCTGATTCAGAGTGAAATGAGCAGAACTATAAGAATAATTTGTATGATAATGTCAAGATTACAGAGGAAAACAATTCTGCAGAATTTTAGAATTCTGATCAATGTGATGATAAGCCCGGGTTCAGAGGACTGACATGAAACATGTCACCCAGCTCCTGTCAGGGAAGTGATGGACTTAGAATGAAGAATGAGATGCACATGTTTGGACATGGCAAATGTGAGAATTTGTTTTGCTAGGTTATACATATTTGTTATAAGGGTTTCTTTTTCCCATTGTCCAATTGAGAGTGGGCAAGGAAAATAACTAATGCTTGCAACAATCAATTAATTAATTAATTGTTTTTAAAATTGCCTTCTCCCTTGGCTTTTCTCCTCTACAAGGATGAGTCCCCCCCCATCTCCTCCCCTCCCCACAGGGCTGGCTAGTGGAAAGAGTGTTAGAGACCTGGCTTCAAGTATGGGCTCTGGGGGCTTACTAGATCTGTGAACATGGGAAAACCACTTTATCGCTATGAGTTTTTGTTTCTTTATCTGTAAAATGGGGATAATATTTGTGCTCCTACTTACCATGAGTGGCTGAGATGAGGAGGAAAGGCCTTGTAAGCTCTCTAGTGCTGCAGAAATGTGAGGTCTTATCATAGAAACTCAAGTCCTTGAAGGACTCTTAGAGATTAATTTTTCCAATTCCCCCACCCCTGATTTATAGATGGGAAATTAAGACCTAGAAGGGTAAAGGGATTTGCATAATATCCCACAGCTAATTTAAATAAAAGAGCTAGAAGGAGAACACAGTTGACTTCTTCTAACCGTTTTTCCATTATGTCGTAAGTGCCCAATGCATGTTCTATTTTGATATCTGATATGGTAGGAGGAATTCTGGACCTAACTAGAGAGGGCAGTGACAAAAGAACTAGGCTCTGGTTCCAGCTTTACCATTAAGCAATTATGCAATTTGGGCCTTACACTTTTATTGGGGGGGGGGGTCAACCCTCAGATACCATCTCTGTGACCCCGGAGAAAGTCACCTTACCTCTATCTGATGAAGTTTCCTCATCTATAAAATGGGGCCATAAAATTGCACCTTCCTTATAGGATTGTTATAGACATCATCTGTATAGGGAATTCCCTGGTTACAGAAACAGCCTCCACAGATTGGAAGCTGATTTTTAACTTTAAGTCTTAACACTGAGATGTTAAGAGACCTGCTCAGGGTCCCATGGCTAACATACGTCTGAAGCAGAATCAGAACCCAGCTCTTCCTGATTTCAAGGCCAGCCCTATATCCACTCCAGCACTTTTTAAACTGTGGGTGGAAACCCTGTATAGAGTGGCACAAAATTTGGCAACAGTAAAAGGTTTCTGAACACTCAACATCCAAAGATTAACTAAAAATCAAACACATAATGAATCCGAGGCGTTTCTGGCAGCGTTTGCGTGTTACATGGAGCAACTTCACTGTGGCCCTGGTTCTGAACACACAACAAGGGCGCTTTGCACTGCACGTGCCCTCAGATCATTCAACGCCAATGAATGCTGCGAATGAAAGGCGAAAAGAAGTCTCCAGTGGAAAAAGTGTAAGAAGCCCTGCACTATGCAATGCTGCTTTAATAAAATCATACAATTATAGAGCTACAAGCAACCTTATGGTCTATCTAGTACAATTCTCTTTACAGATAAGGAAACAGAACTGGAGAGAAGTTTCTAGTCCAAGGTCACATGGCTTTTTAGTGCTTAACACTGTCCTGGCACATAGTAGGCACTTAATAAATATTTGTTGTTGTTCAGTTGTTTCAATCAAGTCTTACTCTTCATGACCCCTTTTAGGGTTTTGTTAGCAAAGATACTGGAGTGGTTTGCCATTTTCTTCTATAGCTTATTTTATAGGTGAAGAAACAGAGGCAAACAGGGTTAAGTGACTTGCCTAGGGTCACACAGAACTCAGGAAGATGAGTCTTCCTGACTCCGGGCCTGGCTCTCTATCCACCACCTGCCAAAGAAAGAACTGAACGCAGACCTCCTGATTCCCAGCCTGAGCAATCTGCCTGCTTCCACACAAGGCCTTACCAGGCCTCATATTTCTCATCCAATCTGGTCTGATCAGGACAATCATCTCTGACTTGACAAACCCCCATCAATAGAACAAGTGTGCTTTGAGATCAGAGATGGTGAAGACACTGGTAAGTAAAAGGCACAAAGCAAATATAAGGTAGCAAAACAATGCTGGAATTTCAAGTTAGCTAGCATCCTCATACTTTCAGCCTTCAGTTCCCCAGGAGCATAACAGCTGCAATGGATGAGCTGTGATCAATGTTGAGGCCCAGGATGGTGTCCTTCCATCTGCCACCCAGCCTGCTCTGAGGCTGCTCAGGCTGCTGATTCTGCCATCAGTCAGCCTGTCAGTCAGCCTGTGCACTCAGAATACAATCTTGGTTAATGTGATCAAACACCTTTAGAAGGGTGAAGTTGCAGCAGAAGAAACTCTTTTCATGCAGCCCCAAGCCAAACAGAAATGACTTAATCATTCACTGATTGAAATTATACACTCCGCTGGTCTGCCCCAGTCAGAGTAGAAAATGGGAAGATGACCCTATATTGATATTTCTGCTGGGTCAGACCCACCCTAAAGAAATGAATGGCTTGGCCTCTTTGTCCCACTACCCCAGTTTCAACTCCATCTACCTTCAGATTTATGGAATCCTAGGACTCAGAACTGAAACAGATTGCAAAGGCCTGATCTCTCCATTTTACAGATAAGGAAGAAAAGGGAGATGAGAAAAGACTGAGGTAAAATGACTTGCCCAAGGTCATACAGGGTCCTTCCCCTGTTTCCCTTCTGACAAGTTTAAGAGACTCCAGTTCATGAGTATCTATTTACATCTGACTCTAGATAAAAGCTACCTACAGAGGGAAGCCTGCGTATCACCATACTTCCCTAGAAACATCCTACATAAATGTTCCCTAAAAGCAGCTGGGTCCTTTCTTTCCTATTAGCAGCTATGGAGCACAATGCAGTGGACTTGGAGTAAGGAAGATCTGAGTCCAAAACCCTCCTCAGATACCAGCTCTGTAACCCTGGGGAAGTCACCTCACCTCTCTCTGATGCAGTTTACTCCTCTATAAAATGGGGCTATAAAATTGCCCCTACCTTATAGGATTGTTATGGAGATCAAGTAAGATAATCCATATAAAGAGCTTTGCAAACTTTAAAGCCCAAAACTAGTGTCAGCCATTATTAAACCTTGGGAAGCCTCTGGGCTTATTATACCCTCATGGGAAATGGACTGCCCAGGAGAACTCAGCCAAAGAACCCAGAGCTTGGTTTCCTATGAAACAGAAGGAAGGAGAGCCAGGTCAAGTCCAGGCTTCAAAGGGCCCCAGGGTTTGGCTTTGGGGAAACAGTTTTATTGGGGTATGAAATATTTAATCACTGTGTTTCTCCTTGCCGACACTGGAAAGCATCTTCTTCTCAATCCCTCCCCTTGCCCATTCTCTAGAGCCGATAGCTCAGCCCTGACTCCCTTTGATATACCAGGAGGAGGGGTGGAGGATAAGGAGGCTGAGAAGGAGGTGGGGACTGAGGTAGTGCTTTATGATAGCCTTCCCAGGACTCCCACGGAGTCTTGATGTAGCTGGAGAAGCCCAGTGGGTCAAAAAAAAAAAAAAAGGAGAAGGGAGGGGAAGGGGGAGCCTAAAGGAAGGCATTGGGTAGGGGGCAAGTTCAGGCAAAGGCAAAAGAGACTGGTATTTCCATTTCTTTGGAAATGGATGGGAAAGGATTATGAGCCAAGTGGTGAGGACTCCTGCCTCCCAGCTCAGATAGCTAGTCTGAGTTCAATCATTCCCTACTAAAGCTTCCTCTGACTGTGAAATGGTTACTTTTTTATACATATTATGACCTAGGGCTCAAAATCCACTGAGCTGAGTGCACATAGATTAGGTTCAATACTGGAATCTTCTCACTAATTAATCATCTCTGTAGTTTGTATCTTCCTGGGGGTTGGGAGTGGGTGGGTGGAGCGGCTAGAAGATTGACTAACATTGAAAACATGGAAAGACTTGCATAAATTAATGAAGAGTGAAATGAGCAGAACCAAGAGAAGGTTGTATACAGTAGCAGCGATATTGTTTTAAGAATGACTTTGAGTGAATAAGCCATTTTGACTATTATAAATACCCAAATTAACTGTAATAGACAAATGAAGAAAGATGCTATCTGCATTCAGAGAAATAACTGATGAATAGGAATATATATAGAATAATTTTACATGTTTGTGTCTAATGGTAGCCATCTCTAGAAGGGAGGCAGGGTAGGAAAGAAAAAAAAGAAATTTACATGATAATTTTCTTGTATACTTGAAAGGAATAGCAAGTTGTACACAGTAGATTTGCAGTCTCATGTGCAATCATTTAATTATACTATCTTATGGAAATGCTTGTTTTATTCCATAAATTAAAAATAAAATAATTTTTAAAAGAGAAAATTGACTAAATTTACACACACACACACATGTGCCCACATGCACAGTCCACATGACCCATGTACCAGCAAACAGCAGTTTCAGTTTGTTCCTTCACATTGTGGCTCTATGTATGCCCTATTACTCCTCGATTCCAGGCCTTCTCATTCTTGGATTTGAGGTCCCTTGTTCTACTAATCTCTGCTGGTACTCCCTACTTTGGAGTCCTATTCTGCTTTTGAGACTTCTTAAGTACACTCAGCCTCTGTTTTCTCTGGTCTCTGTGCACCTCCCCATTGTACTGGTCTCTCACTGTCACTGAAGGCTGGAAGCTTTACTGTTCTACTTCTACCACTACTTTGCCTTTGTCATTGCTATCTACGTCTCTTTCCCCAGGAAAGCATTCTAGCTCTGGATAGTGGGAAAGCCAGAGACCAACGTGCCACTAGGTTAGTTAATACATTTCCAGCTTTCTCATTTTTAGCCCAGCCTACAGCTCTACCCAGAAGGTAAAAGCAAAGGTCCAGAGGCTTCCATGAAGATCTCCCACATTGTCCAGCTAACTCAATCACTTGGTCCCAACCCCTACTACTAGCTGAGTTAGGGTGATCAAATTCCATTCACCTCTCCACTGCCCCTGGGTATAGGCAATGTAGTCCATACAGTCAGCACCTCCAGCTGAATTTTCTTGAGACTAGGAGAAAATACTCACACCCCTTCCTATTAGCTTTTATAACTCTTGTCATTCCACCTAGTGACTAGGGCCTGGGTGTACATTACCTTGAGGCCCAGAGAAGAGTCAAGAGAGCCTGAGAAACACCTAAGGGAAGTGGAGGGCAATCCTAGTAATCACTACTGTCAAGTATGGCCCAAAGGACTGTGTCCCTGTTACAGTGTTTAGAGTTGTTTGAATAGGAAGTTCTGCCCAGTAGTTTAGATGCAAATGAGACTTTGTTGCTCAAACTTTAAAAGTATGTGAGTTTCCCAAGACCCAAGATGACCCTAATGAGCCACATAAGCTTAAAGGATTTAGAGGAGAAAGGGGACTTAGTGTCACCTAATTCAACATGTTCTTTTCTTAGAGTGTTGGAAACTGAGGCCCAGAGAGGTTAAATGACTCGAGAAGCTCACACAGCCAATAAGTAGAAGATCTGGGATTCTAACAAGGTCTTCAGGCTGAAATCCAATGTACTTCCCACTATTCCAAAGCTGTCCTTTTTAGATGGGAGGAGCATGGTAAGGGGACAGAGGTTTGAAGGTATTGCTGCTTTGTCTTTTTCTTGAGGACAAAACCAAGGTTACAAGGGAAGTCACAGAGGTCAACAGCAGCTGGGTAGCACAGTGGATAGAGTGCCAGGTCCGGAGTCAGAAAGATTCATCTTTGAAAGTTCAAATCTAGCCTCAGACACTTCTTAGCCGTGTGACTGGGGCAAGTCACTTAACCCTGTTTGCCCCATTTTATTCATTTGTAAAATGAGCTGGAGAAGGAAATAGTAAACCACTTTAGAATTTCTACCAAGAAAACCCCAAATGGGCTCATGAAGAATAGAACATACACTCTTCATGAGCCTATTTGGGGTGCCATGAACCTCGTAAAGACAATAAGCTTAGTAAATGGTGTATGTGCTCTGATTGCTTCACTGACCTGCCATTCCCCCATCTCTCTCCCTCTCCTCAGGCCTCCCTATTCCCTGAGACACAACAATATCTAAATTAGGCCAATTCATAACCCTACAACGGCCTCTAAATGTTCAAGTGAAAGGAAGTCAATCAATGAAGCAAACTTCACTGTTGTCTTATTTTAAGAAATTGCTACAGCCACCCCAGTCTTCAGCAACCACAATCAATATCAAGGCAAGACCCTCCGCTGGGCAAAAAAGATTATGACTCACTGAGGATTATTATTATCTGAGGATAATGGCTAGCATTTTTAGCAAGAAAATATTATTTAAGATATATACATTTTTTTAGCCACAACACTATTGCACACTTAATAGACTACAGTACAGTATAAATATAACTTTTATATGCACTGGGAAACAAAAAAAAACTTGTGTGACTCTTTATTGTGATATTCACTTTATTGCAGTGGTTTGAAAATGAACCTGCAGTATCTCCGAGGTATGCCTGTAATTATATTCCAGCCCTTAACACAGTGCCTGGCACCTAGTGGGCTTTTAATAAATTCTTGTTGACTGACTGATTGTATGCCAGGTACTGTGCTAAACACTTGGGATACAAATACAAGCAAGCAAAACAGTCCTTTCCCTAAAGGAACTTACGTTCTATTCGAAGAAAACAATGAATGCATAAAGGAGAGCTAGAAGGTGGAAGAAGTACATAGTGCCTTGGCTGGAGATGCCCAAGAAGTGTGGATGGAAACCTAGAACCAAGAAGGGGACCCAGGAGTGAGGAGTAAGGCTGGCTTAACCAAACACAAGGTGGCTTCAGGGTTGGAGCTCCATTCTGGAGTGGAGGTGGGATGGCAGGGAGGGAGTGGAGATGTTAATAGCCTTAATGGAGTATCTAGAGCATGTCTAGAGATGGCCAAGGTGATACTGGATCAAACTGAACAGGGGAAGAAGGTTCCCTGGAGGGCATAAAAAAAGAAGAGAGCGTTACATTTCTGATATGGTTTGGATGGGGAATTGATCTTCCTGAAGGCAGGAGGATGAATATTATAACATCTAGGGAACTATCCAGCTTTGGGATTTTCTGACTAAAATCTAAGAACATGGTGGTCACCAACGTGAGTCATCTCCATGGTTCATTTATATTTATCCCTGTGTTGTGTCTTTGAATCACTGAGGGAAAGCCTCATTGTTGCCCTAAATGATGTTACCCTCAGAATGGTAGGACTAGGCCCCTAGATATCTCTCCTAGGAACTCTTGGTGGAACTGTCATCTAGGAATTAATTGGAAGCTTTTTTTCTTCAGCTGGGGTCAATACTTAAGGCTTAGAATGTTATAATCCTGGGCAAGACTCTGAGAATGACTTCTGTCTTCTTGAGGGTGGGGCATAAATGCTATTTCTTCTGAACACCCAAAGAGCCAAGTGTCTCTGGCTTAGGGGTGGAAAGCCCTAAATTTTGATAATGAACATTTGCTACTTGGAAATCAATAAATGTGATAAATCAAGGCTTGGTTTGTTGTTCCGTTGATTGTCTACACTTAAGAACATGATGGAGAAAATGTTAATAATATAGATTAAAATTAAAAGTGTGCAATGCATACTTTTTTTTTTCAGAGAGTTGTTTGTTAAACATTTACTTGCAGGACATCATGCCTCATTTCCAGGAAGAAGTGAAAGAAGTTAAGGAAGTGGCATCATTTTTGTCTACTCTGAGCCTTTGACAGTAAGCATGTCATAGTCAAAGTCAGTCTAGACTACAGAGAGAAGTCAGGACAACTACTATAAAAAAAAAACGGCTTGAGAACCAAAGCTATCTCTGGGAATAGTAACCAGCATCTCTTTTAGAGACACTTTGGAATATGTTGTAATCAAAAGCAAAGAGGTAGGCTTAGGACAAAGGGGAGGGGATCATAAGCATGAACAAATGAATCAACTGATCATTTATACATTCATCATGCATTTAATAAGCACCTGTTTGCATGTGGTTGTTCTAAGTGTTACACAGATCAAGTGGCCAGGTCATTCAATAGGTTAGAGCATGTTCTTAATGAGGCCAAAGTTATTGTGCATATAGAGGCTGTTTGGCTTTGCACAAAGGAAACCCAGGATCCATCCCAGAAGAGTGAGAGTGAAGATGGTGCTGAATAAAGCAGTGCCCACTACAGCATTGCAAGACTCTTGTCCTAGATACACCACGTCTGTGATCTCCTCTTTTTGGAAAAGTTTGCATTTAGATTGGGTTAGATAAACATCATTCTGCCTTCCAAGAATGAAAAAGTCAAAGACCGTCCTACCTTTTCAATTCCTCCCCTCCATGTACTCTTCCATCCAGTGACACTGGCCTCCCTGGTATTCCTCACAAATGCACTCCATCCCTCAGCTCCAGGCATCTTCACTGGCTGCTCCCCATTCTTGGAACCTAGTCTCCATCTCCTGGCTCTCCTGGCTTCCTTCAACTCCCAGCTAAAATCCCATCTTCTATAAGAAATCTTTCCTGATCCCTTTTAATTTTAATGCCTTCTTTCTATGGGTGATTTCCAATTTACCCTGCCTATATCTTGTTTGTACATGGTTGTTTTTGTGTTGTCTCTCCCGTTAGACTGTGAGCTCCTTGAGAACAGGGACTTCTTTTGTCTTTGTCTTTCTTTGTATCCCCGGTGCTTGGCACAGTGCCTGACACATTGTTGTTCAGTCGTTTTCAGTCACATTTGACTCTTTGTGACGCACATTGGCAGAGATACTAGAGTGGATTGCTATTTCCTTCTCCAGCTCATTTTACAAATGAGGAAACTGAGGCAAACAAGCTTAAGTGACTTGCTATGGGTCATATAACTGATGAGTGCTTGAGGCCAGATTTGATCTCAGGAAGATTCTATTTATTATACCACCTAGCTGCTCAAGTATACAATAAGGAAAAAATATTAAAATTCAAAAAAATTGAGATGACTTGGATGAATTGGTATATAACAAAATAAGTAGAATCAAGAAAGCCATTTACACAATAATATAAAGCTTGGGGGTGGGGAACAGTGAAAGACTTCAGAATTCTTATCAGTGAAGCCGCTAGTGGTGAAACGTGTCTCCCAAGGCTTACTCTTCTCCCTCTATACTATCTCATTTGATAATCTCATTGGCTTCTATGGATTCAATTATTATCTCTAGGAAGATGATACTCAGAGTTATTTGTCCAATCCCAACCTCTCTCCTGACCTCTAGTCTCAAATCACCAACTGCCTTTTAGACATATCGAACTAGATTGCCCCTAGATATCTCAAACTCAACATGTCCAAATCAAAATTAATTTATCTTTCTCTCCCAAACCCTCCCGTCTTCCAAACTTCCCTATCAAGGGCAGCAGCATCACCCCAGGTCACTCATGTCTGCAACCTCAGTATCATCCTCTACTCACTCCCGTTTACTCCACACATACAATTTATTTCCAAGTCTTCTCATTTCTGCTATGACATTTCTCTTATACATTCCCTTCTCTCCACTCACACAGCTACCACTTGGTAGAGACAGTCAGCATCTCACACCTGAACTATTACAACGGCTTGCTGGTTGGTCTCCCTGCTTCTGGTCTCCCTGCTTCAAGGCTCTCTACTCCAGTCCATCCTCCATTCCACTGCCAAAGTGACTTTTCTAAAGCACAAGGATGACCATATCATTGAACTCCAGTGGCTCTCTATTATCCCTAGTATTAAACAGAAAATCATCGACTTGGCTTTTAAAGCCCTCGTGACTTGGTCCCTTCCTACCTTTCCAATCTTCTTAAACTTTGCTCCCTTCCACAAACTATACAAACCATGGACACTGGCCTTCTTTTTTAAAAAAAAATTTTTATTATTTTATTTTAAGCTTAAATACAGAATAAGAAAAGAAGAAACATATTACAAACTTAAATACTTAAAACTGAAATAGAAAATGAGAAAAGAAAAAAAGCATTGCTGTATGCACAACAGAACATAAGAAAGGTTTCAAAATAAATAAATAAATAAGTTGCCATTTCCAAAAAGCCTATATAATACATTGTGTTCAGAGCTATTCATCTTTTCCTTGCTCCCTTGTAAGTTTTCTTTTGTTCTGTGCTGTGCACTTTTTATTTTGTTCTTTTTTCCCCTTTCCTCCCCCCACCCCAGAAGGCTACAATTAAGTGCTAATGTATATATATATATATGTGTGTGTGTGCGCACAGATATAAATGTATATATACACATACACACAAATATATACATAAACATACACATACAAGCATACATTTACATACATATACATATACCTAGATATCTATAATCATACTTATATGTAGACATTTACATTCATATGCATCTATGTAAGACCATACTATACTTGTTTATGCTCCATTTCTCTGAAGGTGGATACCATCTTCCTTCATAAGTCCAAGTCTTTCCATATTTTTCTAAGTCTATCAATTCATCATTTTCCATACCACTTCAATATTCCAATCTTATACTGTCTAGTTATTTTAAATAGTGTAAAACATCATTGACTAATATGACTGACACATAGTGTAGTTTCCCTGTTTTTCTGTTTTGATTAATTCTATTTTAGCTTTAACTTCATGCAAGGTCATGATTACTGCCCCCTGGCCTTCTTATCAGTGTTGCCATACAATACTCCATCTTCCAGTCAAGAATTTTCACCTCCTATCCCCCATGCTTGGAATGCTTTCCCTCCTTACCTCTAGTTCCTAGATTCCTTAAAGACTCAGCTCAAATCTCACCTTCTACAAGAGGCCTTTTCTAGTACTACTCATCACTAGTGCCTTTTCTCAAAGATTATCTCCCATTTACACTACATATATTTTGAATACACATAATTGTTTGCATGTTGTCTCTCCTATTAGACATGAGCTCCTTGAGGGAAGAGACCATAATTTCGCCTTTCTTTATATTCCCAGCATTTAGTATAGTAACACATAGGGACAAAGTAAGAGCTTTATAAGTGTAATAATGATGAAGAAGAAGAAGTAGGAGGAGGAGGACAAGGAGGAAGAGGAGGAGAAAGAGGAAGAGAAAGAGGAGAAAGGAGGAGGAGAAAGAGGAGGAGGAGTACAAGGAGAAAGGAGGAGAAGAAGGAGGAGGAGGAGGAGGAGAAAAAAGAGAAGAAGAAGGACAAGAAGAAGGAGGAAGAGGAGAAGGAGAAGGAGGAGACTGGCAGTTTTCCCATCTTCTCCAAAATCAGAATAATTCAGCACAATGTACACATCACCAACAAAGTTCATAAAAGACAAATGCTCTCTTTAGATCCTCAGAAGAAACTGAAGATACAACTCCTTGTTTGGGGGTATTCCCAGTCTAGTGAGGGGAAAAGAAATGTACAGGAAAAAGACATGAAAATCCTTAGAGCTGACATGAGAACCACTGCAAATTAATATGATGAAAAACGAATACCCCAGAAGTTAAAAGGACACTGGGGAGGAAAACAATCAGATTAGGCTGAACTTAATCAAAAAAAACTTCTTGGATCAGATTTCGAATAAGGGAAGAAGATGGATTGGAATGGGGGGTATGGGAGACTATGGGCAAGTCTCTTCCACAGCAGATAGTAGGCAATTTTCCATTGCTAAAGATCATTTGTGATAATAAGTAAGTCCATGTAGAAGAGTTGTTTAGAACTGGAGACTCAGGGCAAAAGTCAGGGAGTGAGTAGAAATGAGTTGGTGACTGAAGGTACACACAGCCTGCAGGGCACTGAAGACGAGACAGAACAGTTTGGAATTCATATGACAGGCATCTGGGAATCACCAGTCCTGCTGAAGGCAAGCCAACTTCCCTGAGTCAGCGGTGGGAAGCAAAAGCTGTTGGGGTGGGATGAGGCTCTTCAGAGGAAAGCTGGGGGTGGTGGGCAGGAGAAAAAGAAAAACAAGGCAGTGACATCAAAACCAGCCACCTCCTAAAATCAGGGACTTGGTGAAGCCAACGCTGTTCCCAGAGCATGATGCACTGGGCCAAGCTTTTGATCCATCCATAGTCATCACCGGGTTTGCCTGTCATCTGTCCACTGAGGCCTGCCCACTCTTCTTCTTTGACCAACTCATTAAAATGGACCCTCCCCTACTCCCACTCTTCCTTATGCAACAACTGGGATTTTCTTCTGCCCCCGACTTCCCCAGACTCCTCCCCACCTCACAGGGCAGTTGCCTCTTACCCAATCTGCTGAGAACAGCAGCCTAGCAGTTGTTTCCCTGTCCTGAGTCACTGAAGCTCATGGCATATGGAGGAGGATCCCTCTCCTATCCATAAAAGTCAGGAAGGGAAGGTTTGGGAGCTTCTCAAAAGCAAGTACTATATGTATTGTCTACTTAAATACTAGAGTTTAAATTCTGACCTTGCTGCTAACTCACTCTGTGACCTTGGTTAAGTCTCTTAATTTACTTGAGCCTCAGTTTCCTTCTTTGTAAAATTGAATCTCAAGAGCTCTACAATACCTTCTAGTTATGAGATGCAAAAGTTCAATGATTCTTGTCTCCCTCAGAGCATCATGCACATTCCTGACACACATGGTAGGGTACTCAATCATTATTTCTTGTTTTGATGACAGGAAGCAGCCAGGTGGGCAGAAAGGTCACTGGACTTGGAATTAGGAGATTAGTATTCAAGTCCTAACTGCTGCTTTGGCCAAATATGGTCTCCTTTCTGGGCTTCAATCTCCTCAACTGAAAAATGAGGGAATTAGATTAGAGGATAAGGTTCCTCCCAGCTCTGTCATTCCAATGCTGTGGACAGGGGAATTAGAGTTCCTTCTCAGAACCTGCCCAGGGAGAGCCTTACATTTGGTCCCAGGGCTTTTCTCTTTTATTAATTTCTATGCACCATGGCAGAGTACTGGATTTGGAATCAGAAGATCTATGTTGAAACCCCATCTCTGTTACTTACCTGTGTGACTTTGGGCCAGTCACTGAACCTCTATAGGCCATAGTTTTCACCTGTAAAATGAAGGAGGTTGGACTAAGTGATCCCTACTGTTTATTCAAGCTCTAAACCCCAGGGTGCTTTCAACCCCATCCCAAGGTACTGAGCCTCTTGGATCTTCCTGGTCCCCAGTCTTTGACTCCTTGGTTCAGAGATTTTTCACCCTTCTCTCACTTCTCCTGATACTGCTACCAAGGAAACTCGATGTCTAATTCTGACATTTGATTCCTCCTTTCCCTTCCACCCCATGTAGATCTTGGAAAAATACAAAATGCCAGTTTTCCCCCAGGTCTTCCCAGAGGCTCATGCTCTCTTAGGAACTGCAACTCTGCATATACCAGAAGGCCACAATGCCTGCCATTGCCTCTGAGTCAGTGTGTCCCTTTGTTACCCTCTGTGGAATAGAGACAAGAGAGGAAACATTCAAAAACAGCCTCCTAGAGTTACCTAGGGATTAAGTAGCAGAAAGGGGATTTGAACCCAGGGTTCCTGATTTCAAGGATGCTGCTTACCTGGGCCCCAACACAGACACAAGGTAACCTCTCTCCCTAGACTTTAGCACTGGGGACTAGGGATTGGGTGAGTTCTGGGTTCCCTGCCCAAATGAGTGACTCAATGGATACCTTGGGGGGAAAGTACCTCAGCCCCAGTTTTAGTCTCTGCTTTCTCCTGCTAACTGGAGTGATGACACAGGCTGATTACCCAATTCCTGGGGCTGCTACTAGCATAAAAGGTGCTTTGAGATCCTAGGATAAAAGCCACTTAGATGAGTATAAAATACAGTTATTACAGATCCCAGGATGGGAGCGCTGGATTCCTGACTCTTCTTACTCTCCTGCTTAGTCACTGTGTTGTCTTAACTAAGTTACTTCCTCCCCCTTGTCCCAGGATTCCTCTCTGCAAGCCACATGTTCAACTATTACCTTGGAGCTACTGGGTGAGGCAGGGTTCATAGAGAGTTTGTAAAAAGTAGTTAAGGGCACAGAACCTAGCATGAGCCCTAGAATCCCTGCTAAGTCCCCATGACCCAGAATAAGAAAAATAATACAAGTAGAAAGGGTGTAGGGGTGGGAAGGAGAGGTAGATGCTTTTATCTGTAAGGAAGTCAGAGAAGGAACAAAGAGAGGAGGAGGAAGGTAAAGATGACTTAAATTTATCAACTGCTTCTAAGGAGTTTCCTGAATATTCTTTCATCTTTTCTCTTAAGAGCCTCTGGAAATACAGTTGGGCTAAACACTATTATCCTTCTGTTAAAGATGAAAAAAACATGATCAGAAGGAGTAAATGATTCTAAGAAGGTCACAGAGCAGAACATAAACAGATCCAGTTGCCAGGCCCTCTGATTCTCATGGTCTTCTCCCAAAAACATACTTTCATCATTTGAACATTTATGGAAGAAAGTATGGGGCTAGGCGCCACTTTTGAAAGAAGAATGAGACATGGGAGCTTAGCCCCTGTCAGAGTAAAATCCTCTCGTATGCTGAGATGGGGTTCTAGGAGCTTTAAGATCTAACACTTGAAAATTAAAATGGCCTAAGGTCATCTGGGAATCAGATCCAAGATACCCAATTCCTAGGTTTGGGCTTTCTGCCCATGGAAAAGAAACTCACCTCAAGGAGAGCTCTCGATGACCTTCCCCAGGAAGCAGTATCCTCATTTAACCTCCATGATGAAGCAGTCTCGATGCATCTTCAAACCACTAATAACCAGCATTTCTACAGCAATTTGGGGTTTACCAGGTGTTTTCCAATAAACGACCCTATAAGGTTAATAGTGCAAATATTTGTCTCTCTACTTTATGTGTGAGGAAACTGAGTCTCAAAGAAGTGAGGTGACCTCCCTCAGGTCATCCAGCTAATAAGTGTCAGAGCTAGGATTCTGAACTCCAAAACAGGGAGCTGTCTATGCTTCTCCAGTTAAGACCATGGCCTTCCCACCTTTTCACTCTTCTCTGGCTTCCCTTTGATACCACTCACTGCCAGCCATCCAATCCCTTCAGTACTGACAGGACCCAAACTCCATGCAGGCAGGCTGCAGGCCTACAACCTCATCACCTTGACTAAGGGGTACAATGAACTGGAGAGGCAGAAGACATGGGTTCTATTTCCATCTCTACCACCAGCTAGGTGACTCTGCAGCAGGTCTCTGAACTTGGTTTCTTTATCTGTAAGGTGGAGTAACAATAGTATTTGTACCACCTGTCCTACCCAAGTAAGGACAAGGAACTGATATACCACAAGCAACATCTGCAAATTGTGCCCATGTGACCACTGGCAGCTTTGAACCTTCCTCTCTGTGACTTATGAAACTTGACTTTTAGTCAGAGGATTTAGAGCTGGAAGGAGACCTTGGAAGTCCTGTCTAATTCTCTCATTTTGCAGAAGAGAAAACAGAAGCCCAGCAGAATCATCTGTACAATGTGGATAGTGATAATTTCATGACCAACAAGGTTGTCACGAAGAAAGTGCTTAGTAAACCTTAAATCACTTTAGAATTGGGAGCTATTGTTATTCCCATCAAGCTGGAAGGGCCTCAAGCACAGGCTGAACAACAGGCTTTGTCTGCCAAAGACCAGACTAGCTAAGTATGTGGAGGTTCATCATAGAAGGTTGGCCAATAGGTGGTGAATGATTTGGTATTGGTGATTCATGAAACAGTTTAATTCAGTGCAACAAGCATTTAGTATGTACCTACTACGAGCCAGGGACTAGGAATACAATGACGAAAAAACATGAGTTTCAATGAGCTTAGATTATACTGGAGAGAAACAATACAAGCAAGTTAATAGAAAATAAACACAAAGAAATAGTGCAGAAGGAAGGAGAAGGCAGAGAGGGAAGTATATATACATATGTATGCATGTATGTTATATATTATATTATATAATTATTATTATTATAGTGTATATTACATTATATAATACATACATGAAATATGTATCTGTATGTGTATATAAGGATGTACTGAAGCCAGTTCATACCAACTCAAATTTTCAGTGTGATCATTTATACCTCAGAAATTGGTAAATGCTACAAATCAGGACTTGATTTATTGTTTTGTTGATTGACTAGATTTAAGAAAGTGATGGAGAAAATGTTAAGAATGCCAATTAAACTTGAAAGTTTGCCCTGATATATTGTTTTCAGTGAGTCCATCATTAGGCTGTATGTAAATATCTCTATCTGCATCTTAATCTATAGACAAATATAAATATATCTATATAGTGCTATGCTGACAAAATCTAGAGACAGATACGGACAAGTATAAGCATTGATAAGGGTATGGGTAAGGGTATAGACATAGATATGGGTTTAGGCATAGGTATAGGTATAGGTATGGATATGGACATTGGTATAGGTATAGTTATGATAATGGACATAGCTATGGGTTTGGAAATGGGCATAGGAATTAGTGTGGGTATCAATATCAGTATCAGTACAGGAATAGGTAAAGGTATTGGTATGGGTAAAGGTATAGATAAAAGTATGAACATAGTTATGGGTGTGAGTAAAGTTATTGGTATGGGTATGGGTATAGGTATAGGTATGAGTATAGTTATTGATATGGATAGAGGTATAGGCATACTATAGGCATAGCTGTTGGTATGGGCATAAGTAGAGGTATACGAATGGGTATACATATGAGTACAGGTATGGGTGTAGATATGGATATGGGCGTAGATATGAGTATAGCTATAGATATAGATGCACTAAGACTTTTAGGACATACTGTACCTGACATTTCCTCAATCCGTTCATATTGCAGTCTAGACAGCTACTGATCTTACCTGCCTCTGGTCCAAAAACTGGTTATAAGGTTAAAAAGAGATAATACATATAACACATTTTATAATTATAAAGTTCCATATACATACAAGCAAGTGTTGCTTTTATTATTCACCAAATCATAGAATTTTAAAGTTGGAAGGAATCGTAGTGGCCCAACCCATCCTCACTAAAGCATAGCTACAGGTGGTCCTCCAGCCACTGATTAAAGGCCTACAAGGAAGGAGGACCTCCTATGTCTAGAGACAGCCTATTCCACTTTTGGACGGCTCTCACTGTTGGGAGCTTTTTCCTGGCATCAATTCTACCTTCTCTTCTTTGTGATTGCCACCTGTACGGCTCCTGGCTCTGCCCTCTGGGGCCAAGCAGAACAATCTAATGCCTCTTTAACAAGACAAATACTAGAACACAGCTTTTATGCCTCCAACCTCTGAGCCTTCTTTTCTTTGGCCTAAATATCCTCATTTCTTATTGTGTCTCCAAATATGACCTGGATTAGGGAAGGCCCTTCATCATCCTAATAGTCCTTCTTCGGACACACTCCAGATTATCAATGTGCTTTTTAAACTGTGGTGCCCAGAACTGAACCGCACTGCAGCTACAGGTGAGATCTGACCAAGGCCTAGTACAGTGGAGCTGGCTTTGCCCCTCCGTGCAGCCCAAGATGGCATCCCCTTTTTTAGCCATCTCATGCTGATGACTCCCACTGAGTTTACAGTCCACTGGACCCCTCAGCTCCTTTTCAGACAAACTGCTGTCTACTCCTATCTCCCTAATCTTCTACTTGGGAAGTTAATTTTTTTGTACACAAGGATAAGACTTTACATTTATCACTGTTGAATTGCATCTTATTAGATTTACCCCAGTGCTCCAGTCTGTCAAGACCTTTTGGAATCTTGCCTCTGTCATCCAATGTGGTAGCTATCCCTCCCAGCTTAGTGACATCTGGAAATGCGATGAGCCTGCCTTTTATGTCTTATCATTGTCATTATGATAGCTTAACATAGTTTAATTCATGAATCAGGGTCTCACTGTGACTGCAAGCTTCACTGTCTAGTTTCACCTCTTGCCTTTTCCCCAGCCCAAATTAAGTTCCCTTTCCTCTAGCAGGGTGAAATAGCAGACAGTGTTCGACTTGTACTAATGAAGACTTGCTTTTAAATCTGAGGTCCAATGCATTCTGTCTATTTAAGTCATTCAACTTTTCGGATAAATCATTGGATAATTCATTGAACTTTTCAGGACCTTATCTGTAAATTGAGGATCATGATTATACGACCTTAGCTATTCTGGTTAAGGAAGAACCAAGGTCCTGTCTGCCTCAGTTCTCCATGTAGACACCACTTTCTCCAATGCACCTAACATTTCTCTGGTCAAAAAAGCTCCACTCTGCACTTCGTATTTATTGGGTCACAGAAATTTTCCTGCTAACTAGTTTTTCAAGTATTTTCCATTGGTCCTTCCCAGAAGCCTGAATCTAAGGTACTTTATTTTAACTTGCTTTCTTTCTTTCCCTCTTTTCATTCCAGTCTTTGCAATTCCATTGTTCACATGGACCATTAATCTCACCTTGTCCATCTGATTGTATCTGTCATTTAACGTCCTGAAGATGATGACCAGCATCATGGGGGGGGGGGGGTCTGGGTACCATTTGAAAGATAGATGGATATTTAGCCTGGAAAGAAAGAGACTTAAGGGAGGCATGACAGATCACTTCAAGTATTTAAAGGATCATCATATAGAAGGCAGAGTAGACTTATCCTATCAAATTGTAGCTGACATTTACACAAAGTTTACAAAAAAGTCCTTTTCAGACATTATTTCATTTGAGTGGGGAAAAAAAGCCATGTTAAAATAGACTCTAGTATCCCCAATTAACAGTTTCAAAGAGGTTAACTAAAGTTTACACAGGAAGTCAGTGACAGAGCTGGCATTGAAACCCAGGTCTCCTGACCCCATGTCCAGTCCTTTTTGCCACTTCACCAGGCTGACTCTCTGGGGTCATTTGGCCTGGGTGCAGGGGGAAAGGACAAGGTGACACCTCCAGCTTCCTTCTTGAGACATATGGGGCCTGGAAGCTTTGGGGAGGGTGCATGAGGGAGTGGGAGTATGTGACCTTGAGTGCATAGGTTTGTTTTTCCTATTTACTTAATAGCCAGCCTCTCTCCTCCTGGCTCTGCTCCTTCCCCTGGCTGGCTCCAACTTGCCAGTTTCCCCTGGAACTGCTTCCTTTGAACTCAGCTTGAATTAGCATCACCATGGTGATGGGATCAGGGCTTTCTCTGGCCAATCTGGTCTTCACCCACTAATGGCACTAGTACAAAGCTAAGTTGCAAAGGCAGGAGATTACACACACCCAGGGCATCAAGGCAAGAAAATGCCTTGGTGACCCCTTGGGTATATGTCCACACACTCCATACATATGCACACTACACAAACACATATACCCCTTTCTGCAGACAAAAATACTTGGCCTTTGCCCTGGCCCATATGGGAAATTTGGGTTGGCATCCCAACTCCAACACTTAACATTAGAGCATCAGTGCGACCATGAACAAATCATTTAGTCTCTGAAAACCTCAGTTTCCTCTTCTGTAAAATGGGAATGATGATAGCTCACCGTTTTATAGAGCACATTATAGTTTGCAAAATGCCTTCCTCATAACCACCTGGTGAGGTAGTCGATAAATTCTGTTATCTGCCTTCTACACATGAGGAAACTGAAGCCCAGAGAGGCTGTGACTTCTTCAAAGTCAAACAGTTATTATTACAGCTAATCCCAGTCTCCTTATGCCAAATCCAGGCCATAGAATGACAAAATATTAGAACTGGAAAGAGCCTTAGAGATTATCTAATCCAAGCCCCTCACTTTACAGAGAAGAGAACTGAGGTCCCAAGGGAGAAGTGACTTGTGCAAGGTCACACAGGCAGTAAATAGAAGAGCCTGGACTAGAATTCAATCCTCTAGACTCTAGGATTGCTTGCTACTCTTCTCTTGCATCCAGAATAATTAGAATAATAATAAATGATTGACGTTTGTATCACCTACCTTGCACAGTGGTTCTGAGGAGTAAAAGAGATAATGTTCTTGAAAGTGCTTTATAGCCATAAAGTATTATGTAGGTATATTGCTATTGTTAATTATTACTATAACCAGACTACCTTGGTATGCTTAATTCTCTGCTATCAAATCTTTGAGAACCAACCCCTACTAGATGGTGCTTCCGGGGAATTGTAACAGCGACGAGGGGTAGAGCGCAGAGGCACCTTAGTACCCCAAAACTGAACACTGACAACCCCTCTAAAAGAGGATGCTCCCTCAGCTACAGTGGTAGAAAGCTTCTTTCTCCCCATTGCGATATTTTCCTCCTTCACAATCCATCCTCCATGTGGCTGTCAAGCTGATATTTCTAAAGCACAGATCTGATGACGTTCCTCTGCTGCTCAAGAGATGTCAGTGGCTCCCTATTGCCTCTGAGATCCAGTGCAAACCCCGCTGCTTAGCATTGAGAACCCTTTACAATCTGGCTCCAGCCTCCCTTCGTACCGTGATTATGCCTTCATTACCTGTACCTTCTCTACATTCTAACCCGATTGGCCTATTTGATGCAGCACCACACATACAACATCCCATTCCCCACCTCAGTACCTTTCAGGGACTTTTCCCCATGCCTCATTTTCCCCTTTTGTCTCTTGAAACCCCGACCTCCCTTCGAGCCTCAGATCAAGCACCATTTCCCACAGGAGGCCTTCTCTGATCCCCTCAATTGTCTGTGCTCCCCTCCTCCTTCCCTGAAGGATTATTTCATATTTATTTTGTATAGATTTCATGTTTACTTATCTGCTTAAATATTGTTCCCCCCACTAGAATGTAAGTAACGCAAAGAAATTGCAAAAACACCTCATTAGCTTGGCAGCCATGAGCAGAGTGATTCAGAGAGATGAATCGGCCCTCCCCAAAGAAACCCTGGACACCTATGTTCTCTGTGTGTGTACTTCCATATGTACCTTGACCACACATACTTCCTATGTTTGGACTCCTCCACACTTGTTGTATATGTACATGTGCCTTTACACCGGCTCCCTAAGTATGACTACTCTGTCTCACTGAGGGTAGGTGTATGTGTGAGATAGTGCACCCCAGATTTATGGGGGGAATGTTCTTTTGCAACTTTATTATGCTATTGCATTAAATGTCTTAAAATTAAACTAATTGTGTTTTCTGGCTGCCAAGAAAAAGCAAACACAATGATGGGGGTCCATGAACTAAGGTTTGAATAGATACACAGAATATCTTGAATCTGGGGTAGCCTGCATGGGGGGCAGGGAACTCATGTACAAGTAGAGGTACCCCCAGGTATTATATAAATATTTGTTGAACATAGCTAAGTTAAATTGGATAATAGTTCTGTTAGGATCTATCCCGCTCCCCCACCACACCTTCAGCCTTTTCAGTCTTCTCTTCAGTTTCCCACTTTCCCCTATTTCTAATCTCTTTGCAACACTGCTGTACCTTAAGTTCTCATAAAATCATTCCCCCTGACTCCTTTCACTACCACCCCCATCTCTTTTCTCAAGCCTCATCCATTCCCCTCAGCCCTGGCCTCTCTTCCCCTCCCTTCTCCTTTCCCCTCTGTTGCCCATTATAAAATGAAATCTTTCTAAATATGCCCCAAACGCACTCATCCCCCAAGGACTGAAGTTCAGCACAAAGGGCTGGTTCTTTCTGGCCCACCCATGATCTCCTCCTCCCTGGTTCACTGCTTTTGTCCCTGGCCTCTTTGCATGGCTGGGAGCACTAACAATGATTTTTCCCATGCGGCTGGGGAAGAAGAGGTGCGTGGAGGGTGGAGGCTAGAGTTGGCCATGGGGAGAGAGGGTGAAGGGAGGGCACAGGGAGGCATTAAGAATCTCAACATTAAAGGGGAGAAATAAGCTCTTCTCTCACTAGTCAATAATATCTCCCAGCCTTGCCAATTTTATCAAGATGGTCTGAAAATACAATGAGGGAATTTTGGTTAAAAAATTGGGAAGAGGGGCAGCTAGGTAGCGCAATGGATACAGCACCAGCCCTGGAGTCAAGAGGACCTGAGTTCAAATCTGGCTACAGGCACATAACACATCCTAGCTGTGTGTTATGTGTCTGAAGCTGGATTTGAACTCAAGTGTGACTCTGGGCATGCCACTTAACTCCGATTGCCTCACCAAAAAGGAAACAGTGAACAAACAAACAAATAAACGAACAAAACAAAAAAATTTGGGAAGAACTTCCTAATCATAAAGGTAGAACATATTGCTTTGTAAAACATGCCGTCTCCTCTCTGGATTTAGTTAAAGACAGATCAGAATGGAGTCAAGAGGTTGTATTCAATGACCCACTGAATGCCCTTTAGATACTAAGCTTGTTGGGATTTCAGGGTTTCTTAGGAAACATTTCTTGTCCATCTTCTTTCTCTTACCCTGTCCAGCTCAGCCTAAATCTACTGTTCGCTACCCTCTGGGGCATTAATCTGGATGATGCAGAAGCTGTCCCTGGGCTGTGTCTGTGTGGATGACCTTGCTCAGAGTCCAGAAGAGAAAATGTTTGACGTAGGCTGGGGATAGAGGAGGGCTGAAGAGGGACAAACTCAAGGCTTTAACCTAGTGACTCAGCCCCTCTAGTCAGTTCCAGCAAATACAGCTTGGTTTTTATAGCCAACATAGCCTGGGGAAGGGCTGGGAGGAAGCCGACTGCAGGAGATTGGGGGGGAGGCAGTGGGACAAATTGCCTTTGGGTGAAGACAGGAGATGAGGAAGATGCCTCCTAGGCAAAATGAACATTTCCTCAGTCTTCTGACCTTTCCTTCCTCCTATCCTCTCTCTTCCCTCACCCATACCCCAAGGTAAAGCAACTGAGATTCTGGAAGCTGGAAGCTTTTCTGAGTTAATGGAAAAACTACTGCACTTTGTCCCTTGAATGGCAGTCAACTCTCCCCTATCCCCTATTGGGCCCAGCTCCTTTCTGGTTTTACAGCTTGGGAGCAGGAGCAGAGTAGGGTGCTAATTAGCCTTAGTCTTAGGGGTAGGACCACCTGAAGGCAGTGGGGTAGACAAGATTACCATTTGTGGTCCTGCTCCAGGCTAAGGACAATATGATCATAAAAGGGATGTAAGGATTATGGCCACAATGACCACACTGTGGTCAGAAGCCCTGTAGATGATGAATGGGTTTGGAAATGGGATATCGGAGAAGGCTGAATGGATCTGAGATGATTTTTAGCTGGAAAAGGAAATGGTTTAGGGTGGTGGGTGGGTGGGTGATAATAAGGAGAAATAAACATTGTCTTTATATCAACAAAAAATCTGGGCACTATGGAGAACAGGAAATTAGTGCAAAGAGATTTTGATGTTAGGGGAGTGGATCTAAAGCCAGAGAAGTTGGATTATAATCCTGGCTCCATCAACGACCTTGAGCACCTAATTTCTTATGTCTAGTCTTTGTTTTCTACATCTATAAAATGAAAGGACTGAACTAGGTGGCCTCCATGGGCCTTCCAACTCTAAATCTATAATCTTATGATCTCTTTGCCCAAGATGTAGCCAAGGGAATCTGGCACTTGCAAATGGGCAATTATAGACATAAGAAAAACTGACTTAGAGAGTATGGATGGCTCAGTGCAAATCCATCCCCACAACTGGGTGGAAGCCACAGTGCACATGTGCCAGGTAGGGTAAGTCAATGAAGTCAGTGTCTGAGATGAAAGACTGGACATTCCCATTGAGTCATACAGACAATCTGTACCTACCGTAAGTCTGAAGTAGGGTTCAAGCCAGCCTGTGGAGGGCAGTCATGCCCTAGCGTATCCCAGTTGCTGACTGACCAATTGCTACACCAGCCCTCCTGTCTGTGCTCCTCTAAGAAACCCCTAAAGCTTCAGCTCTTAGAAGACAGCAGCTGAATTATGGGAACAAGTCTCCCTTCAGTATCAGGAGGTAAAGAGGGAGAGGGGAGACAGACAGACAGAGAGAGAGAGAGAGAGAGAGAGAGAGAGAGAGAGAGAGAGAGAGAGAGATGGAGACAGAGACAGAGACAGAATCGGTGGAAGACAGAGAGGTGGAAAAGGTCATTTATCCCCTTTTCACTGAAAAAATGAGAAAGGTGTGAATGATCCAGTCCTGCAGGGATCATTCAGTTTCCAGGGCAAGTCCAGGTAACTTTTCCTTTGGCTCCCAAGGCTTCCTTTCACTGCTTTCTAAACTTTCATTGCTTCCTAACACCACCCAAGATTTCCAGTCTCCTAAACATTGTTTGGTTCCTTGGAGTAAGAGAAATGTTGTAGTCAAACCCTGATTACCTGCACCCCCCCACACCCTCCTTTCTCTTCCACTGCCAATCAACTCAAACAAGCTTTTAACAAAGAACCTGCTACATGCCTGCACCATACTAAGCAATGGAGATAGGAAGAAGAAAATGAAAATCTGCCCTCGAGGAGTTTACATTCTATCACTACTGAGAACTCAGTTCCAGCCCCCATTTCCTCTCTGTGCCATCTCCACACATTTTCCACAAGACTGAATTTTCTAGAATTTATTTGTAAAGCAAAAAAGAATATACAAATTCAGAAACGAGACACCAAGATAGCATAAATGATGGTGCAAAGAAAAGAGAGTTACCTAGTTTCAAATTAGATGGCTCTTAAATTTCCTAAGGCAACTAGGTGGTAGTAGGTGGAGCACTGGGCCTGGAGTCAGGAAGACCTGAGTTCCAATCTGACCTCTGATAATTATTAGCTGTATGTCCCTGGGCAAGTCACTGAACCCGGTCTGCCTCAGTTTCCTCATCTGTAAAATGAGCTGGAGAAGGAAATGACAAACCACTCCAGTATCTTTGCCAAGGAAACCCCAAATAGGGTCACAGAGTTGAACACAACTGAAAAACAACTGAACAATCAAAACTTCCTAAGCTGTCTTTCCAGTTAGCTGTAGTTCCATGAAGACTAGCTTGTCCTGTCCATATTTGCTCTAGCACCAACCCCCCTCAGGGACCCTGATAGCTCATAATAGCTATCATGTATCTACTACTTTAAAGTTTGAGAAGCACCATACACACAGTATCTCACTGCATCCTGACAACAACCTGGTGAGGTAGGTACTATAACCCTCATTTGACAGATCAGGAAACTGAAGTTCAGAGCAGTTAAATGACTTCCAACTCACATAACTAGTAAATAGCTGAGGCAGGATTCAAACTCAGGTCTTCCTGACTCCAAGTCTAGCACTCTATGCACTATGCCACCCAGTTCTCTTCCTTTCCAGAGTACAGGGCACACCTCCTTTTATTGCACTTTGCTTTATTGTGCTTCGCAGATGTGTTTTTTGCAGATCAAAGATTTGTGGCAACCCTGCATCCAATGAGTCTATGGATGTCATTTTTCCAATACCATGTACTCATGCACATGTGTCTCCGTCACATTTTGGTATTCTCACTATATTTAACTTATTCATTATTATTATATCTGTTATGGTAATCCATGATCAGTGATCTTTGATGTTACTATTGTCATTGCTTTTGGGAGGGGACACTCATATAATATGGTAAACTTAATCAATAAATGTTGTGTGTGTATGTGTGTGTGTGTGTGTTTGTGTATGTGTTTTGACTGCCCCACCGACCTGCAGTTCCCCTACCTCTCTCAATCTCCTCAGGCCTCCCTGTTCCCTGAGAAGCAACAATATTGAAATTAAGCCAATTAATAACCCTACAATGGCCTCTAAGTGTTCAAGTGAAAGGAAGAGTTGATCAATACAACAAACTTCATTATTGTCTTATTTTAAGAAATTGCCATAGTCATCCAGCCTTTAGCAACCACCACCTTCATCAGTCTTTTTGTTGTTATTCAGTAATTTTTCAGTTATATCCAACTCTTTATGACCCCATTTGGAGCTTTCTTGGCAAAGAAACTAGAGTGGTTTGCCGTTTCTTTCTCCAGCTTATTTTACAGATGAGGAAACTGAGGCAAACAAGGTTAAAGACTTGCTCAAGGTCACACAGCTAATAAGTATCGGAGGCTGGATTTGAAATCAGGAAGATGAGTCTTCCTGACTCCCAGTCCAGTACTTTATCCACTGTTCCACTCAGTCAGCAGTTATCAACACTAAAGCACACCCCACCCCACCCCTCCTCCCACACCCAGCAAAAAGATTACAACTTGCTGAAGGCTCAGATGATGGTTAGCATTTTTTTTAAGCCATAAAGTATTTTAAATTAAGGTATGTACATTTTTAGACAATACTATTGCATACTTAATAGACTACCATATTGTGTAAACAGAACTTTTATATGTACTGAGAAATCAAAAAATTCTCTTGACTTGCTTTATTGTGATATTTGCTTCATTGTGGTGATCTGGAACTGAACCTGCAATATCTCTGAGGTACATCTGTACCTCAGAAGTCAAGGTTGACATTCACCCACCAGTTTTCATTCACTGGAATGAACTCAGGGACTAATCCACAATCCCTATTTGGCTCTCATACGGACAAGGCATTCTTCTGGCCTAATGGGCTTTGGGTTGTTCTGACTATGTTCCTCTCTAGTCACTGAGCTAATGAATTTTTCCCTCTAGTCAAATCACCTCAGCAATCAGGAAAAAAATCAACATCAACACACAAATCATCCCTAAAATTCACAACAGACAGACCTGTCTCTTCGGAAGGACGCCCAGGGAAATTGGGTAGCTAGATCTGAAGGATTGGAATGGGAAAGCATTCTGGTACTCGATTCTCTAACCTAGAGACCCCAAGAGACCCTGGGACTCAGTTATTATGAGGGGTTCCTCTCCTGAAATGACTTAGTATAATAAAAACTAAATATACTTTCTGTAGAGGGAATATGACTCACACATATATGTATCACTGTTTTCAAATGCATATAGATGCTGTCTTGATGAATAAAATATAAGTTCATTTAAAAGTGTTACTGAATTAATGGGTCTCACCATGAAAGAGGAGGTAGACATGAGAAGACTACAGCATATTGCAATGTCACTTTTCACAGAAGGAACATAAAAGACATTACTAAAGAAAAAGAAGTAGGCCAGTAGGATAATGAAAGAATGACCAGTGGACAGCCTACATGCCCTAGCAAATCCCCAGCAACCACAGCCACAGAAGACCCAGAAAAGAAGACTCTTACCACTCTGGGACTGTGAAATGGTTGAACACTACAAACGGATATTATTTTTATCAGTGGAAATTTAGAAAGACACATTATTATTAAAGAAGCATTAAAGAAGACTCATTACCATCTGCTTGGCCATTGCCTCTTAAGAATCATGGGGCCTTTACAGGAATGTACTAGAGCCAGCTCATACAGCTCACAAGAGCTAATTATTAAACTTTCAGTGTGAACATTTATACTTGGAAAATTGGCAAATGCTTCAAATCAGGGCTTGATTTATTGTTTTATTTGTTGGCTAGACTTAAGAAAATGATGGAGAAAATGATAATAATATATATTAAACTTAAAACTGTGTTGTACACATATTTTTTTTTTCTGGCAAGCCAGTTGTTAAAACATTTATCAGCCCTAAGTCTTTCCATCTGACTTGAAGCAATGTGAAAGATCCCATGAAAAGACAAAGACAAAGAATGGATTCTGAACTGTACCCCTGAAGATATCACAAGTCCATTTAAGTACTGAAGTCCAGAATTTATGCTCTTAGTCATTGTTTCTCTATCAAGAAATGCTAATACTATAATTACTACAATGAGATGGTCCACTACATAGGTAGGTAGGTAGGTAGATAGATAGATAGATAGATAGATAGATAGATAGATAGATAGATAGATAGATAGATAGATTAAGGAGTCTTTATACTCAAAAAAGGTTAAAGACCACTCATCTAATTTATTTTCTGTGTGGGAAACTGAAGGAGAAGATAGGAAAATGATTTGCCCAAGGACTTGACATTGGTTTTCTGACTCAAAACTTAATGCTTATTCCATTACACCAAGTCAACAAACATTTATTAAATACCTACTAAGCACTAGGAGCATAAAGAACCCCACTCCCCCAAAACAAAAACAAAAACAAAAACCCAGTCCCTACTCTCAAGGAACTCACTGTGTAATAGGAGAGAAAACATGCAAACAACTATGCATAAGTAACATATAAATATGTCTATCTACATATACATAGATGACATATCTACATAGAGGCAGATAGTGGAAATGGGCACCAGAACACGGTGGTAGCAGTGGTGGGTGGGTAAGTGGTTAGGATGCAGCAGGCCTCTGAATTCAGGGAACCAAACAATACTCAGTGCCCAGGAAGGTACAGTGCTCTCCCACCTGGGTTTAGTGATCTTGGAAAATTGGATTTGAGTGAAAGCTCTAAATCCTTAGGCAAGAGTCCTGGGGATCAGCTCTAATGGAGAAGGCCTCTTAGCTAAACTTTATATCTCCCCCAGCACAATGTTCTGCATGCAGTAGGTGCTTAATAAAAGTTTTCTGAAATGAAATAAAATGGATTAGTGAGGCTTAACGTTTGGGCCTTGTTAAAGAGGGCACTAGAGAAAGGAGGCAGAGTTTGTGTGTGTGGGGGGGGAGAGTTTCTAAGAGGGAAGGCGCTAAGATTAAGGAGGGCTAGAAAAGACTTCGTGCAGAAGGTGATACTTTAACTGAGACTTGAAGGAAGACAGAGACGCTGACAGGCAGAGGTGAGGAGAAAGAGGGTGCCAAGCATGAAGGACAGCCATAGAAAATGCACAGACTTGGAAAATGGAGGATCATGTGTGAAGAACTGCAGGGGGGCCAGTGTCACTGCATGACAGAATACCTGAAGGAAGAAAGATGTAAGAACGTCAACAAGACAGGAAAGGGGCCAGGTCAGAAAAGGCTTTAAAAATCAGAGGATTTTACATTTTATCCTGGAGGTAACAGGGACCCACTAGACTGGTTGAGTATGATCAGACCTATACTTTGGAAAGATCAATCTGACAGCAAAGGATGGACTAGGACTGACTGAAGTTGACTCATTTTTTTCCCTTTCTTTAGCTTCTCCTCCTCCCACTCCACACCCCACCTCATCTTACCTTTTCCAAGCTTACCCCCCCCTCCCCCAGCCACTATCTCGCCACTTGCTCCCCACCTCTCCACCGACTACTCTGGGAGGGCATTCTTATTTAGTCCAGATGGCTTGCTGGAACCTCAGAAAGCCCAAAGATCAGGAGCTGGGAATGCGTGAGGTGGAACTGAGGGGGCAGAACTGAGTAAAGAAACAAGGATTGGGGGAGGGGAGGGGAAGGCAGAAGGAAGGAGAAATGGAAGCCAAAATAGGACAGAATAGGAATCTATCAACCAACTATTTGTCTATATACCTGGAGGATATCCTAGTTGGTAATGGAGAAGGGGATCTGGTCAGAGAAAAGTACACTGGGCAAAGGAAAAGGTCCTTGAACATACAGCACAATTCTCTACCTCAATTGATTTGCTGCCCTTCCGGAAGATAAAAGGAAGAAGTTGGGCGAAATGGAAGCCTTAGATCTTCTGCTGCCACCCAACATGGTTTCTTTGGAGGATTGATGCCAAAATGAGCACCTAGAGCTCAGTTGGTGCTATGCTGACCCAACCAGATAGAGGGGTCTTGATCTGTGTTGGGGAATTTAGGAAAATGAAGGGAGTGGAAGAGCAGAGGCAGAGACTGAAAAGAAGTTAGCTCTAACTAGAGAAAACAGTTGCAGACTTCCTCATGCCTCACTCTGATTACTGGGGAATGGAGGCCTGTCCCTGTCTCAGGGCAAGAGGCCCCTTTGCCAGGATCTGCATCTGGGAACAATCTGCAGCCCTGGCGTAGACCCCACTGGCCACATTCCTCCTGGTGGGGTTAACCCTCACACAGCTGGGCTGGAGCCTACTCTGTTCCCTAGGAATCATAGAACCATAAAATCCTGGCATCTCAGAGTTCGGAAGGACCTTGGAAGTTATTTCATCTAACCAGACCCTGAGAGGGAATTCCCTCTATAACCTCCCCAGCAAATAATCTCCAAGCTTGAAGCCTCCCAAAAAGAGAAGCCCCGTTACCTACTAAGAAAGCTCATTGCACTCTGGGACAGCTGTCATTGTGATGAAGCTCTTTCTTATATCTGAGACTGCATCCTTTAACTTCCATCCACCGCTCCCAGTTCTGTCCTCTAGGGCCAGGTAAGCCAATCTTGATCCTTCCTCTACGTGAGAGTACTTCAAAGACTTGAAAAAAATAATTCCATTTTCCCCATCTTCTCTTCTCCAAGCAAAACATCTCTATTTCTCTCAGTAAGTGCTTATGTGGCATGGTTTCAAATCCTAGTCACCCTCCTCTGTATTCACAGCACCTGACAAATAGTAGTCACTTAATAAATGTTTGTTCCCCTCTCCCTTTCTAAATAGGATGCTGAGATAGGACACAATAATCCCAATGTGGTATGACCAGAACAAAGTATTGTGGAACTATCAACCCTCTTATTCTGGACCATATAATTCTTTTAATAGAGTCCCTTATCTCTCCAGATAACAGTAATTGATACAGACACACAGATCAAAGTTGTACACACACACACACACACACAAAACACATACACAAGCAGATGCATACATGCATGGACACTGCTGCCCATACCTAGTTCCAGTTACACTGGCTAACATACAGGTAGACACATGTACAGAGCGTGTAATCCTGCCTTCTCCCTTTCTCCCAACCCCCAACAGAGTCCATAGGCACAGGGAGCAGCCGCCAAACCACCACCCCCCCTCAAGTATTCCTACTACTTCCTCCTTAACACATGCTCAACAGACACAGGAAGGACTCCACACCCATTTGCCACCCAGAAGCAACACACATCAACTCACAGCACACTCATACATAGATACATAGCAAGTAACCCCAGCTCTCCACCTTCTCCCCCTCCCCCTCAATCTACATACACGCACAACACATGATTCATTATAAAACACTCGGCAGAAATTCAGCCACAACCAGTCATGGTCCCTTCGCCCTAACTTCTGTCAACCTTTGCCCTTTCAGGTGAGGCCGGGCCTGCCTTGCCCTAAGGGACCCAGACTACTGTGAGTCTTAGAATATTCATGCCCTGTTCTTCTCTGTTTCCTGCCAGCGACTGCCGCCTCACCAGCAAGTGTGCCTTGAAACACCCACTCAAGCCTCACCCAACTGCACGGGATGAAAGCCTGTGGGAGGTCTCCAGTGGGGTGCTGTGCCCTTCATCTTCCCCAGCCTCTTTGTCCCCTGTGCCCCAACCTTTTAAGGCATAGAGGGAGAGTCCATACACAAATTTCCAAAGCTGACAGGAAGGGATAAAAAGGGAATGCTAGGCTGTATGGTAGAAAGAGGAGACGCAGACTGCTGGTTCCCAAGAACCCAGAAAAACAAACAAACCAAACAAACAAAAATACATCATGGCAGTCATCATGAAAGCTCTCGATAGCACATACTTTATAGGGCTTTGCATATGTTAGTCACAACAACCCTGTGAGATGGGTGTTTTTAGTATCCCCATTTTATAGATGAGGAAACCGAGGCTGAGAGACTTATCTAAGATCTCACAATGAGTAAATAGCTAAGGCAAGATTCAAACTCAGGTCTGCCAGATTTCATTTATAATGCTCCTATCCACTATACCACCTGGCTGCCCCAAGATCAGACCCTGTCTAGACGAGAAAGGTGGTATGAAATACAGTGAAAAGTGGGGAAACAAGGGAGTCCCTGAACTGATCTTTTTTTGAAAATCTAGTAGAATATTTTCTTTTTAATTGCTATCAATAAATTTCATATTTAACTTAGCTGGTAAACCTAAACAAACATACAAATCATAAAGTGCACTTCTCCAACAGAGTGAAAGTTGTGTGTGTGTGTCTGTGTCTGTGTGTGTGTGTGTGTCTGTGTCTGTGTCTGTGTGTGTCTGTGTGTGTGTGTGTGT
Source organism: Phascolarctos cinereus (assembly GCF_003287225.1). Taxonomy (NCBI): domain Eukaryota; kingdom Metazoa; phylum Chordata; class Mammalia; order Diprotodontia; family Phascolarctidae; genus Phascolarctos; species Phascolarctos cinereus. The sequence continues at coordinate 175,840,633 of NW_027556098.1, forward strand.
CTGTGTGTGTCTGTGTGTGTCCAACTATACACCCTAATCCAGGCTTTTGCAAATTCCAGTTCCTGTGTTTGGAGCTGCAGCATTCCAGGCCCTTGGACAGACAGATGTGTGCTGCTTCTGATGTAGCCATAAACAGACCTCCCAGAATTTTTCCAGAGGAAACAGAAATATTTTGGTATCTGCCCTGGGCTGGAGGACAGGGCAACAGGACCAGGTTTCATATGGAGCGGGGGAACAACCTCTGGGGAGAGAAGGAAGGCTGACCCTCAAACAATAGAGGCCTCTACCTGGTAAACTAAATCTAAGGTTTCAATAGGGGTAAGCCTTCTGGTTATACTGTCTAATTCAAGGGCGTACAAAAGGAGATAGATCCTTACCCCATCTCAGAGGAGCAAGGTTAGAACAGGATGGCCAATAATGTCTGAAGAGAGGTGTCAGATCACAAGGAAAATTTTATCTGGATATAGGATATTGCAGATATCTTTCCCTGCCCAGGTAGAGCTTAATGCTTTTACTTCTATATCATTGTCCAAACTGTGCTTCTACCCTAAACTTGATCAGCTCTGGTCTCTAGGCCTTTCTCCAGACCACACGAGAATTAATTTAGTTTTCAAGTGTCTCCTCAAACTTTCTCACAACTGGAGTGGAATTTTTTTTTTAATTCATCCAGTAAATACACTTCAGAGAAAAGGTTTGAAGGCCAGGAAGGCCCTGGAAATGCATTGGCTACTGTCTAGGTGGGCTCCTGATCACCTGTCTTTAATGTGTACACAGAGCTTTCTGACTTCACAGGTATCTGGCCTGTAGGGATCCCCTCCACTACAGGTTTGAAGGTTCTCTGAAGGACAGGCCTATGATACTGCCTACTGGTAGGGAGACATTACTCCTGATTGGCTCAGAGACATCTGGGAGAGAGAATCACAGGAAGAAGAAGGAGAGGCAAACTGGACAAGAAGAAACAAGATGTGAACTTTGAATGGTGAATGAGAGACAACCCTCCCCCAAGCAGTAGACATATAGGGAAAAGCTGACACCCCATCTTGTCTTTGGAGTCTAAGACTGCTAAGAGAAGAGTCATCGGGTGAAATAGGGCTCTCCCCAGTTAAACTAAGATTTCATCTCACGTCTAGGGTGCTAATTCCTGTATGTTTTATTGCCTAACTAATCTGTATGGACTTTCCTGATTTACTGTTTCACATGCTTGTTTTGATAAATATGTTTGATCACTATCCATGATTGTCTTTTGTGATATGAGCATAAAGTACCCAATTGTCTCACCAAAAAAAAAAAGAATATGAGCATAAAGTGGGAGTTAAGCCGGCCAAAATTAAACTAACAGTTACCCTCCAAATTTGAGGCAGAATTACTCTCCTACCCCACCTCCCCACCAACCCATAGCCTAACTAGCAAAGACAGACATGAAAGAAAGTAATTTTGAACAACCATGACAAATTTCCTTTCATCTGGAAGCACAAAAAAGCCTTGATCCTAGAATTCAAATATTTGACATGTAATAGATATAATTCCAGCCTGATTCCCTTCTTGAAGATAGGAGAGTAAGGAAGTGAGTACCAAGCCACTATCCATACTAGACAGCTAGGTGGCATAGTAGAACACTGGACCTTAAATCAGGAAGACTTGAGTTCAAATCCAGCCTCAGATGCTTATTAGCTGTGTAACCCTGGACACTTTATCTGTCACTGAGAGTAAGTCACTTACTCTATCTCAGTTTTCCCAATTGTAAAACAGAGAATTCTCAACCACAGGGAGGGAGAATAAGTTAGAGCTGTTCAGATGTCCAGGGCCTAGTTAGCCCAACATATGTGAACAATGGCAGTGAAGGAGTAGATGAGGGAAATAATCAAATTTGGAGGAAACCCTGAGTGATCTCCCCAGCTACTCCCAATGTGGACTGATTGAAATCTAGGAGAGAAAGGAATGGTTGACAGATCAGTATTCCTATTCTTTCCTTCAGTTTTCTATTTTGTCTGCTTTCCTAAGATTCAATCTTCAACCATCACCTCTCTCCTTCCCCCCCCTGAAAATTAATGATCTCCTTATGAAAGGGAGCTGAGCTCACCCGTGAAGTCGAATGTCAAATAGGCCGTCTCTCCATTACAATAAGCCAGGGAGATGATGGAAAAACACAGAAATTGCTTTATGCCAAACAGCTGGTGATAGTGGAGCCAGACAAAAGCTAGGGGAAAGGGAGCTGGGTGGGATAATTAATGTTTTGCTAAGGAAGAAAATATTAGTGTGTGGTACTGAGCATGCAAACACCTCAGCTAACAAAATAGCTTGGAGAAAACAAATTTAATCACAGGATTTTGCTCATAAAAATAAAATAATGCACCAGCCATATACACATCACTCCCCACTCTCAATGTTGGGGAAATATTTAGTCCCTGGCCATAGCACCTGACTGGCCCTTTAAGAGATTCTGGTCTTCTGGACACCACTTTAAAGGTAGCTATCTCAGTACCTGATAATGAGGGTTTATGTAAACAATAGTTAAACAGGAGCTAAGAGGCCTGATAAACTAATGTCAATCCTGAGGTTGAGGCTTCTGGAAACCTGTCCTATAACCAGGAGATTTCTATCTCCACAATGAAAGACTTTATTGTACCAGGCAAGTGCCTATGTTGTTTCAGTGGGCCAAGAGCAGGCAAATATGAGAGAAAGCCTCGTTACTCTTTGTTTTTATAGCTTAGACTGATCTGTTGTTAATTGTCCCTGGCTGACAAGTCTATTGATAGAATCTATTGTTCAGATAGAAATCTCAATAACCTTCTCTATGGATGCCAGAAAACAGCAAAGCCCCCAGGTTTCTCAGATGTTCACCTAGAAAAATGAAGCTGTGAACTAGTTCAACCATTCTGGAAAGCAATTTGGCACTGGGCCCAAAAAGCTATTAAATTGTGTGTACCCTTTGACCCAGCAATATCTGCATTAGGTCTATAATCCCCAAAGAGATCAAAGAAAGAGGAAAAGGATTCATGTACAAAAATATTTATAGCAGCTCTTTTTGTGGTGACAGAGAATTGAGGAGCCCTTCCACTGGGAAATGGCTGAACAAGTTATGATAGATATATGGGGTCTTCATAGAAGACTAGCACCTCTGGTGTGAGGGCTTACAGAGCCCTTTTGAAATGTGCTCATCCACCTTTGGTGTCCACCTGTCACTCAACTTTCACCTGTGGCTCCAAGAAGCTATAGCAAGTGCAGCAGCCACACCAGACAGGGTAAACCAGGTTAAGGGTAACTGAGAGGCCTCAAACCCATCTGGTGAGTTAGGCAGATGTCTACTCCAAGCATGTGAAGACTTTCCCAGGCAGAATGGGTGGATGAGAACAATTTGCTTCAATGGCCATGAAGGCAGCTAAAGCAGGCCCTGCGGAGGCTTAGAGCTTGGTTAGGCATGGAAGACCCAATCGACTGTATCCTGGGCCCTCTACAGTTGTCCTGACTTTCACCTTGCTACTGGACCTCGAGGACTCTGGAAGAGAGAGTGAGGCTAACAACTTCGTGTCTCACTTAAATGCAATTCCAGCAAGTCAAGACATCATCCCTGATATCACTGGTACTCTTCAAAAATGAAGGATAAACAACATCCAAACATGATAGGAAACCATCGTGCTGTAAGAAATGATGAAGGGGATGGTTTCAGAAAAACCTGGGAAGACTTATATGAACTGATGCAAAGTAAAGTGAGCAGAACCAGGAGAACAATTTATATTATAACATCAATACTGTAAAGACAGTTAAATTCAAAAGACTTAAGAACTCTGATCAAAGCAATGACCAATCACTATTACAAAGGACCAATCATGAAACACGCTATCCACTTCCAGACGGAGCAGATAAACTTAGAATACAAATTAAAGCATGTATTCTTTTCTTTCTTCCCTTTTATTTTTTTTTAAAGGACAGGACTAACACTGGAATTTGTTTTGCATGATTATACATATTTGTAATGGGTTCTGTTTTTCTTACCTTTTCAGAAGATGGGTAAAGGGAAAGAAAAAAGAACTGAAAATAAAATGAAATTTAATTTTTAGAAAAGATTTTCAATTAACAAACAGAAGAACATTCCAGGATCCAAAGGGACACCTAGCTTTATGCAGATATGCTTTGGTTTCTACACCTATTTCAAATCCTCTTCTAGGCCTTCACATTTGTTTAATTTTCCATATACATCTAAGAGTGAATGAATGGCCGGCAGCTAGGTGATGCTGTGAATAGAGTATTGTCCTTGGAGTCAGGAGGACCTGAGCTCAAATTTGACCTCAGACACTTACTAGCTGTGTAACCCTGGGCAAGTCACTTAACTCTGATTGCCTCAAAAAAAAGTGAATGAAGTATTTATTAAGTTCTTACTGTGTGCAAAGCACTATGCTAAGTGCTGGTTATACAAACAGAAAAGTTAGACAGTCACTGTTTTCAAGGAGCTCACATTCATCACCCATGGAAGGCTGTGGCTCCAAGTCAGATAGAAATGTGCCATGTTCCTTAGCAAAGGAGCTGGTAGTACTTCTTCTTTATATGGCCTTCAAGTTCAGATCTAGCAGTGTTTCACCCTCCTGTTAGCCTGATCTAGTAGCTGAATGGCAGCTAGGAAGGGCTATCAGTACATTTTAAGGCTCCTTTCCCCGACCAAAGTCAAAAGTAAAAAAAAAAAAGACTTCCTTTCTTTTCATTCATTGCCAAATATATATCCTCTTCAGGTCAAAGGCTACTCCTCAGCACCAACTACATCCCACTTCCCCAACATGTCACAGGCTGCTGGTGATGTTTGCTATTGATTTTTCCAGCGCCGCCATGTCCTAGGCTATCCCCAACCAACCAACCAATTAGATTGATCCTAGACGGCAAGAAAATGGGTCAGACATATGTCCTTCCTGATCTACTTCTTCCTATGTGATTGCAACAATGGGGTAACAGGATGGGTCATCCTTTCCTCAACCCACCCCCAGCAGCTCTGAAGTGTTCTCTTTATTCATGACTGTATCAAGACAACTGTAGGTAGAACTAGGCCCATGATATCCTGGGAAAGCTGGTCTCTTTCCTGCTTAGGGCCCTTTCTTTATATTTCTCATCCTTCCTCAGGCTCCTCTCTCACCAGCAGGCTATCACTGCCCTACCTCCTTCAACACACACACACACACACACACACACACACACTTACAAATAAGGAAACTGAGGCCCCCCCAAAGTTAAGTGGCTTGTCCAAGGAAACTCACATAGGTAGTGACAGAGCTAGGATTGTTGACTAGGCAATGATTGCGATTTTAAAATTTGGAGAGTCTAGTGAAATATTAGCTCAATATATCAACAATGTAATATGACAGCCCCCAAACTCTGATGCAATCCTAGACTTCACTGAGCAAGAACAGCCTGCACTTCTGTGGACTTGTAGATTGGCCCAGGGATCTCTGATGGTAGGACTGTATGGTTTAGAAGAAGGAGAAAAAATGAGCCAAGGGAGACTGCTATGACTCAGGGGAACTTGATGGTGGGGGTGTTGACATTCACGTGTCCATGCTGTATGTGTCGTTGGCAAAAGTCTTGGCTGTTGCCTTGATCTGTAAGTTATTTGAAATTCTGGGCACAGAGGACTAAAAACATATGTATAGTGATGACTGTGTGTCACAAGGTTTGTAAAAACTGATTGCCCTACATTACCTTCCAAGACTTCTCTGTTCGTGTGTGTGTGTGTGTGTGTGTGTGTGTGTGTGTGTGTGTGTGTGTGTGGTGAGTCCCTGGTGATCAGTGGTCACGAGGCCTGGGCATACGTATGATGACATCTCTCCCATATCTACATGGGAGAAGTAATAGGTTACCTTCAGTGAATGGTGTAACAGAGAAGGGGAAGAAGGTAGGTGAAGGGATAAGACAACAGCACGTTTAGTTGTAACTCTCCCAGTCTTGCCTCAACTTCCAGATTAGTCCTTGTTTCCCCTACTTCGGCCACCACCTCCTACACCCCTTGTCCTACTCATTAAAGAAATTAGGAGATGTAGGCTAACAAGGTTGGGAGACTCTCCAAAATAATTCAATGAAAAAGTGGCAGTGTCAGGATTCCAACACAGCTCCCTGGAATCCAAGGCCGGGGCTCCTTCCGTCCTGTCTCTACTCTGAGGCAGGAAAAAGGTTAATGTAATGGAAAGAGCGCTGGGCTTGGAGCCAGAGGTCCGGGTGTGAATGCTGCCTCTGCTGATTGCTACCTGGGTGACATCAGGCACATCACTTAACCTCCATTTTTTTCATCTGTAGAGCAGGGAATTAAATGAGACAGTCTTTAAGATCCTCTTTGGCTCTCAATCTGTGATTTGTTTAGTGTTCCCTTCCGCTACCGCCACTTCTACAAACGTATGAAGCTACATCCCTCCCTTCTTTAAGAAGGCAACATAAATAGTGAATAGGACACTGGACTTGTAGTCTAGAAGAACTGGGTTCAAATTAAACACTTAGCCCTGTGATCCTGGATAATCAATCAGTTAGCAAGCATTTGTTAGGCATCTGCTATGTGCCAGGCACTGTGCTAAGCTGGGGATACAAAGAAAGGAAAAAGACAGTCACTGCCCTTGAGGAGCTCATAATCTAATTTGGGGAGATAACATGCAAACAACTATATACAGGGATACATAGAAGGGATAAATTGCGAATAATCAACAGAAGGAAAGCACTAGCTATTGAGGGGGATGAGGAAAGACTTCTTGTAGAAAGAAAAACTTCTTATACAAGGTAGGATTTTACTTTGGACTTGAAGGAAGCCCAGAGAGAGAGAGAGAGAGAGAGAGAGAGAGAGAGAGAGAGAGAGAGAGAGAGGGAGAGAGAGAGAGAGAGAGAGAGAGGGAGAGAGGGAGAGAGAGAGAGAGAGGGAGAGAGAGAGAGAGAGAGAGAGAGAGAGAGAGAGAGAGAGAGAGGGAGAGAGGAGAGAGAGAGGGAGAGAGAGAGAGAGAGAGAGAGAGAGAGAGAGAGAGAGAGAGAGAGAGAGAGAGAGAGAGAGAGATGAGGAAGGAGGGCAGTCTAGACATGGGGGGAAAGCCAGTAAAAATGCCCAGGATGCTCATTGGAGGAAAAGGAAGGAGAACAATGAAGCATGGTGGTGGGGAGTAAGGGTAAGAAGACTGGATAGGTTGGGGACAGGGGAAGTGCCAATTATGAAGGGCTTTGAGTACCAAACAGAGGATTGTATATTTGATCCTGGAGGCGATAAGGAGCCACTGGAGTTTGAGCAATAGAGGACATGGAGTAATGTGGTCAGAAGTCTGATTTAGAAAGGATACTTTGACAGCTGAGTGGCAGACGGACTGGAGTTGGAAGAGATTTGAGGCATGGTGACTAACCAGCAGTCTATTACATCAGGTAATATGTTATAAGGATTAGGTTATCAGGCAACAGCCTATGAAGATCCATACCAAGGTAGTGGCAGTGTTAGAGGAGAGAAAGGGGCATGTGTGAGAGATATTACAAAGGTAAAATAAATGGGCCTCGGCAAAAGATTGGGTATGGGGGTGAGAGAGAGTGAACAGTCAAGTATGAGACCTACATTGGGAGTGTGGGTGACTGGGAAGATGGAGGTGCACTTGGAAATAATAGGGAAGTTTGGAAAAGGGGGGAGATTTTGTTGGGGGAAGGTAATAAGTTATTTTGAACATGTTGAGTTTAAAATTTAAGGGGAATTCTGACCATATCATGCTCATGTCACCCACCCCCCACTCAATAAACTCCAGTGGCTCCCTATCACCTCTTCAATCAAATATAAAATCATCTGTCTAGTGTTCAAAGCCCTTCATAACTTGTCCCCCTCACCACCTTTCCAATCTCCCTACCATGTACTTTGTGATTTAGTGACACTAGCCTCCTTCTTATTCCTCCCATGAGACACTCCATCTCTCCACTCTGAGCATTCACAGGTCATTCTCCCATACCAAAACACTCTGGATCCTCATCTCTATTTCCTGGCTTCCCTGGTCTCCTTCATATCCCAGCTAAAAATCCCACTTTCCACAGCAAGCCTTTCCCCATCCTCCTCCATTCTAGGGCCGTCCCTTTGTTGATTATTTCCCTTTTGTCCTGGATATAGTTTGTTTGTACGGAGTTATTTGCATGTTGGCTCCTCCATCAGACTATGAGCTCTTTGAGATTGGGAGCATCTTTTGCTTTTCTTTGTCTCCCCAGTGCTTAGCACAGTGTAGGGGGCACATAGGTACTTAATAAGTATTTATTGACTACGATGTGCACTTGGATGGATAATCTATACAGCTCATCCACTGAAACATATTTGGTACAGACACTACAAATGGACAGTAAGCAGGGCTCAGAACTGAACAGGAGGTAGGAGATGAGCTGGAAAATGAGTCTGAAGCAAAAGTACATCTTTTTATCATCAATATTTTTCCAGCAAATTGTATGACTATGAGTCATGGAATACTACAGTCTCTAAAGAGTTGAAATTAAGGGCAGTGGAGAGACTCATGGTGGGTGTAACCGAATGCCAAATATTACAAATATGGAATTGCACAGTGGTGGAAAGAATGTGGTCAGAAAAATGTATTATCAGAAGGGAAAAAAAAACAGGCTAGTAATGTAGCAAGAATGAGGGGCAATTGACAGACAGTTCATGTCATAGATTGGAATTCACATGATATCAGGAGAACACAAGGAACGTGCCCAGTACCTTGGTTGGACAGTCCCTACCCTCACCCATGGTGAATTTAGGTGAGGACATGGACAAGTGTTATACCAGAAGACTAGGCAAGGCTGGGTAAAGATTGGCCCTGGTGGATAATAGGCCCATATCAACATGAAAATGAAATCATTTTTGTATTGAAGTATTGATTTTAGTAGAAAGAGCATTACTGCTGGAGCAGGTGCTTTATTTCTGCTGTTTCTGTTATTCATGAGAAGCAGAGTAGTTTGACTTAGTGGATGGAGAGAAGGCTTCAGAGCCGGGAGAGGCCTGGGTTCCAGCCCAGCCTCTGACACACACTGGGTGTGTGACTCTTGGCAAGGCTTTTAACCTCTTAATGTTCTAGGCCAGAGGTGTCAAACATAGCCCTAGGGCAGCCCACAATATTCCCAAATGCAGCCAGAATATAATCTAGTAATAAGTGAGGTGTTCATAGGGCAATAAACCTAGAGCTGGGATACAACTCAGCGGCCATCTAGTCCAAGCCCTTCATTTTACAGATAAAGAAACTGAGGTTCAAGAGGTTTGTTGACTTATCCGAAGTCACCAAACTAATAATTATGCCAAGCAGGAATAGAACTCAGGTCTTCCTAAAGCCAAGTCCAGCCCTCTATCCACTAGTCCAGTGGTGAGGAAGCAGGGAGGAAGAGTCAAAGTAATTGGCAGAAGATAGGAGGGATTTAATCACATGGAGACTAGGATTCTGGGGTAAGGACTCAAATGTAGGCCAGGACCTGACCCCTGAATAGTGGTACAACATAAGAGGGGGCCTAAAAACCAGACTGATCCGATGGTGAGCCAGCAAGTGACTTCTTTAGGGTTCTTCCTAATTCCCTGACTCAGGCACTGGCTGGTCCCAGATTCTAAGGCAGGGCTGAGCTCCCAGGGTAGAGCAAAGTTTCCCAGCTTGTGGGAAAATGAATGTTCTACTGGTTGTTGGGTGACTGTTCTTTAGCAAAGCCTGAAGATGTCTTCTTGGCCAGCTCTTCCTGTGGTGACCTCACTTGTTAGTGTTTATTTCATTTTTGTTCTGTTTTTAATGTTGTATATATTATGTCCTTTTAGCTGGTCTCTTAGCCCATCAGTTCATTTGAAATGTAAATGCCTTAAGGCCAGAGTCTGCATTTGCTCCATAATCTATGGCTGCTACCATATTTATGCAGGCTAGGGAGAACCTGAGCCTTTGGATGCTGTTCAGTGACTTGACCCACAGAGAAGTATCCAGCCTGTGTAATCATACTTGTGCTAATTGCTGAGAATGTGGCCAGAGGGGAACGAGCTCACTTAGGTTGCAGGTGGGAAAAAAACATGCCCTGGAGAGATACTGTCAGCACCATATAAAATTTTATCACCTTGGGACAAAGCAAAGTTGTCTCACCCTAGTTACAGTTCTTTGAATTGTAGGTTTGAACTTTGTAGCACGGGTTTTTTTAGGGACAGCCAAAATGAGGTGGGTTGGCATGTCCTTATGTGTGGATCTGGCGTTGTCACTCTTCTGCCCCGAAAATCTTCACTATTGTCTACTGCGTAAAGTTCACAGTCTTACTTGGCATTCCGGGATCTAAATAATCTGTTTTCACCCTGCATATTTAGCCTTATCTCATACTACTCTCCATAAGCCAGGCTGACCTATCCTCCTCCCAGAATGTGCTGTGACTTTGCTTGTGCTATTTCCAAAACGCCTTCATTCTTTCTGTTCTCCAGATGAATCCCTGCCATCCATTTATCTCCAGTTCAAACTGCACTTCCACAAAACAAGGAGAACTTCGAATGAACTGATGTGAGGTAAAGCACAAAGAATCAGGAAACCCATATGATCAGAACAAGATATGAAAAAAACAATAAAATGAAGGTAAATGTTTTGTAATTACAATGATCAACTTTGGCCTGGGAGATGAGAAGAGAAAAATATAACTTCCTGCTTCTGACACAAAGGTGAGAGACTAGAGGTGTGGAATATGATAAACCCTGTTGAGGCAGCCATCTGCCACAGTGAATAGAAAGGGCTGTGTCTAGAGTCAGGAAGACCTGAGTTTAAATCTAGCCTCCAATCTAGCTGGATGATCCTGGGCAAGTCAAGTCATCTCTGTCTGCCTCAGTTTCCTCATCTGTAAAATGGGAATAATCATAGTACCTACCTCCCCAGGGTTGTTGTGAGGATCAAATGAAATCATATTTGTAAAAAGCACTTAGCACAGTGCCTGGCACATAGTAAGTGCTTAATAAACACTTCTTCCTTTTTTTCCTTGATGTACTCAGTGTATCAGCTGGCTCTGCTTAATTGGGTTTTTTTTCTTTTTTCACAAGGGAAGTTTAACTGGACAAGAAAGGGGGAATGAAGGCAGTATTTGGAAATGACTGTTATAAAATTTAAAAACATCAACAAAAGCTTTAAATATAACACCTTGTCAATGAGGTCCTCCCTGATTTTCACTGTGCCCTGCCCCTTCAGATCTCACATTGTACTTTGGTTTACATCTAGAACCAAAATTAAGATTTCCAGACCCTGAGGCAAATTTAGTTGAAGGAACAGGATCCTTGAGGTTTGACATTTTCTTGCATATACCTGAGGCATGGAGACCCAAGCACTGGGTCATGTAGGAAAATTGAGAAAGTGGGAGGCAAGGGTAAGAACCAGATTTGGAAGAACTCTTGAAAGGGAATCATTCTGGGGCAGGTAGGTGGTGAAGCAGATACAGCATCAGCCCTGGAGTCAGGAGGACCTGAGTTCAAATCTGCCCTCAGACCAAACACTTGAGGCGTACCAGCTGTGTGACTGTGGGCAAGTCACTTAACCCCAAATGCCTAAAAAAATAAAAATTAAAAAAGAAAGGGAATCATTCTTTGAGGAAAGAGATTTCTCTCTTCCCCACCCATCTTCATCAACTTTTGCATCTTTCAGTGAAGCTACTCACCCACTGGTACCCAGAGTGATACCCACCAGCACCACTCCTATCAGCAAGCATACCGAGGGTGCCCAGAGGAGTAACATGTCCAGAAGAGACACTGTGCCTATGGGGAGCAATGGCAGGACATCTGGAGAAAAGAAAGAATATTAGGGCCCTACAGCATCAGAGGCATGAGTCACCTTGGCCACATGCATTCTCTAAAAATGTACTTTTCAATTAATGTACTCCATTTATGTGCACACTCTTCCCACTGACACTGCTCGTATCCATGGGAGAGTGTGACCCAATTTCATGGGTGAAATTTTTGTCTCATTAAAGACCTTTGCTTTCAGCTCACGGTGTCTACTGGTTGACTATTAAATGTGAGTACACCAGTGGGGGCCTCCCGAGCCATGGTTTTAGAAGTGCAGGCACATACGATACCTTGAACCTGGGGTAGCAGCTCCTGAGGATGCCAAACTGCCAATATCCCAGTCAATGTCCAACAACTGACTCTGGGGGAAAAAACAGAAACATTTTGAAGTTTATTCTGTGTTAATACAATTTTCTCCATCACTTTTCAAAGCCTAGACAATCAACGAAAGAATAAATCAAGCACTGATCTATAGCATTTCCTGATGCCTGAGGTGTAAATGCTCAGGACAAAAATGTAACATTAGGCTTTCATAAGTCTTAGCACTTGCTCCAGCAAACCCCTGGTTCCAAACCTACAAGTTCTAGTGAGGATTGCGGGGGAGGATAGGAGTAGTCAAGAGAAAACTAGGACCTAAAGAGAAAAAGTCAAATAAATGAATAGAGCGCACAATTGTACTTTTAGAATATGGAAATTAAAATTTAAGACATCCCTAATCTAGACCCCCATGTCTAGCATAGCTGTCTTCTCATCTGTTTATTCTTTCATTCTGGCCTTGCAACATATCCAGTTGCAACTCTTACTACAATCGTTCAACTCAAGAAACATTCGTTAAGCACCTACTATGTTCAGGGCACTAGTAATATAAACACAAAAAGAATATTACCCCTTCCCTTAAGGACTTTAAATCCTACAAGTATAAAAGTAAGTAAAGACAGAGTGACGAAGAGTAATTTGAAGAGAGAGAGAGTGCTAATAACTGGGGCCATCAGGAAAGGGGTTTTGAAGGAGAAGGCAATTGAGACAATTTGAAGGAAGCTAGGAGTTATACAGATCCCAGGAGGTGGAGAGGGAATGCATGACAGCATGAAAGTTGCAAAGGTCCTCAGAAGCTATCTAGTCCAAACCTATACACAACAAGGAACACTCTCCCACCATAATATACATGACAAGTGGCTTTCAAGGAGCTAACAATCTTGGCGGGGGAGAGAGGAAAGGGGAGGACAGTATGCAAAAGAAGGCAGGAAGGTGGGCGGAGGAGACACCGGGGGTACCAGGAACCTTGTTCCAAGGAGTTGAAACCCGAAGAGTGGCAGAGGCAGAGTGGGGCAGGCTGAGAATCTCCTCCAATCGGAATTACACTGGAGGTTTCAGTATGTAATAAATAGCAATAGTTCTAAGTTCTGAGCCCTGGAGAAACAAAGACAAAAATGAAGCTGCTCCTGCCCTTAATGAGCTTACAGTCAATCTGGGGACAATGTGGACCTAAATATAAACAGAATATGTAGAAATAAATACAAGACAAATCCTTAAGGGGCTAGCACTGACAGCTGGGAGCGTGGGGGATGGGAAGAGCGTCAGGAGTGGGATAACTATCAGCATGAGTTAGGTTTCATCGCTCCTGATTTTGTGTGATTCTTCAAAACACTTGGCACTTCATGTTGCTTTACAAACTGGCTTCTGTCCATATAAAAGACCAAAGGAAATGCCAAACTATATTTTTTAAGACTTATGTTTCTTGGATCTCTTCAAAATCCACCCCAAACAGCAATGGAACTAAAGTGTTTTTGTTCTTTGTCAGTTTTTGTTTTATTTCAGGGGGAAACTAAGATCTTTAAAATCACTGTGAAATTTTACAAATTCGAGCTGGATCACCTCCCAATCCAGTGCCCACCTTTCAATGCTACAAGAGTGACATGTGAAGTATTCTTCTTTTACTGAAGCCCCATCCTTGTGCTGCTAACAGCCATCTAACAGCAAGTGAGAAGGAGTCAGGGAGGGCATTTCATTGTCCATTGGGTGTCCAACTCTATTGTAGTCTGGACAACAGATCTTTTTCCTCCATTTGGTTATTCATAATTAGGATAAACTCCTGATTGATCATCTCATTAGGAGTCTCTGTTCCCAGGTTTGACATAATTAGCATCATGTCATCTTCAAGAAATAGCATCTGGAAGACCTAAATTTCTTTCAGGATTTCCTCTTGTAGTTGTACTCTGTACTGGACATCTTCCGTGATCCCGGAATATACCTTCAACAAGTGTACATTTCTCTGTTTTATGATTTAACTTGATATCAGTAGCTAGTGAGGCCCCACCCTGGGAGCACGTACAGGGGACTCATGTCAATGTCTCGTGAGCCTGATTCTACAAGTTCATGATGGTACAGAATGGAGGGGCCTGGTTTTCTACTTCATAGTTTGCATTGTATTCTGTGACTGTTTCCTGTCTGCTTACTACAGTAGAGGGAAAGGCCTTTCCCATCAGCTGTACTTCTTTGGCCTGTGCTCCATCCTCATCGTCAGAAACTTAGCATCTTTCAAGATTGCATCAGTCTTGGGACTCATACCTCATCAGTATGGTCAGAACTCTCTCTTTCTTTGATTGGAGGGCTGGTGGGAGGAGCAAAGAGCAAAGACTTCATTTAAAGAGGGCTCCCAGAACTGGATCTCTTCATCTCCCACTTGGCTTTACTCCATCGGATTGTACATCATCATGATCCTGGTACCTTCCTCTCCCCCCTCTCCCTTTTCAGCCTCCCTTTGCATGTTGTTTTCCCCCATTAGATTGTAAGCTCTTTGAGGGCAAAAACTGTATTTTTCTTATTTGTATCCCCAGTATTTAGAACAGTGCCTGGCACTTCTGTTGTTAAGTCATTTTTCAACTCTTTGCAGCTCCACCTGGGGTTTTCCTGACAAAGATATTGGAGTGGTTTAGCATTTCCTTCTCCAACTTATTTTACAGATAAGGAAACTGAGGCAAACAAGATTAAGTGACTTGCCCAGGGTCACACAGCTAGTAAGTATCTGAGGTTGGATTTGAACTCATGGAGATGAGTCTTTCTGGTTCCAAACCCAGTGCACCATCCACTGTATCACCTAGTTGTGCCTGGCACTGCTTAATAAATGTTTATTGACTAATTGACTGCTTACTGCATAGTGCAGAAAAGGCCTTTCATCTGGTTACTGAGCCAGAACCTAGAATACACACCAAAGGCCCCAAAGGAGGAACTCACTCTCTTTCCTTCCTACCTCTCTCTCCTTCATTCTTTCTAACTTATCTCTACGAATCAGGAATCATATCCACCTGCACATAAGTAGAGTCACAGGGCTGCCCTTCAGGAAACCATCCATGCTCACCAGGGTGGAAGAAGAGTATCCTTCCCATGGTCCAAAATTTCTTGCAATCATTTGCAAAAATCAGCCACGGCCAACTTGAAACTTGTAGCATAAATAAAACAACCAGTGCTTTAAACAAGAGCAGCTTTCTTGGTTTCCTGGTAGCTAGCCCATGGTACTTTTGAAATAAATGCCCATTAGCAATACACGCAATAGTTACGGCCCTGTATGACACAGGACCTTATGGGATACTTCAGCTACAACACGTCTGTTACACACGAGACATAGAACTTTGCATGCTCAAGAGTTATATGAATATCCACAGAACACAGTGATAACCATAAATAACAAAGCAAAAGCATGGCTAATTAACAAACCAAAGCTAATTAGCTATAATAATAACACTGTTAATAGGCCTACATAAAAGTACAGCATAACTATAAGCATTAGCATATGTAGAGAGAAACAATGAGCAAAGTAAATAACAATTGCTCTGAACAGAACATAGACAATAGTCAAATGAATGTGATAGCAAAATAATAAATAAGCATACTCTAAGATACATTAATTAATATGGGGAGTAATAAATAAATGCAATTACAAGGCCATTTCTCATGGTCAATCTCTAGCATTGTCATCTGAATACAAGTAAATCTTTAGTTCAGTTCACCAGTCTAGTGACTGATCTCATGGGTCTAGTTCCTTTGTCTTGGCTAACGTCGCTGCTCCTTTACCTGATCTAATAGATGATGTGGGCTGCCCATTTTATCTACACCTGGGCTGACAGCTGGGGCAGGTTGGCTGTCAGTTTGCACTTTGTGAGTTTAATCGCTATCCTAGGAGATTCTCGAGTAGCAATAGGAAGGAGCCTGGGAGTGAAGTCCATTCAAGGTTTTGCAACTAACCCAGCGTCAATGCCACAGGAAGCCTTCAGGACTCAGCCCATAAAAGACTCATGCAGAGTGATGCTTCATTTACCTGTGAATTTTTAGTGGAACCAGTACTGTATAGAAATCGCATTATGTCTTAGCCCGTCTCCCCAGACATTGAAGTGGTATAAGGGAGAATGTGCTTCCAAGTTGTTGAGGGGAAATAATTGTACTTTTGTTGCTGCTATGTCTTTGAAGCAGATTTCCCTTTATAAAACTGAATTGCTGCTAATTGGTTAAATGAAACTGGGGCACTGTTTACTGGAGGTTAATACTGGGGGTACTCCGTAAGAGTAGAGGGTCAAGTGAATGGCATTAGAGAAGAGGGACACCAACCTGTTAAGAGTATTCATGGAGCCTTGAGGAAAAGATATAACCATTCAAGCTCTGGGATAGTGAGGCCAGAGAGATCTCACAATACTTACACTCTGTTCTGAGATGCCGGGAAGAATCAAAGATCCGAGGGGCCTAACTCTAGAAGGAAAAGGTCATCACACAAACCTGAAAAACGATGGAGAGATTGTCAGAACTGACCATTCCAACCAAAAGGACAGCAGGGGACAGAGCTTGATCCTGGCACAGATACCCAAAAACTGGAAAGATGAATAAATCAAAGAAAACACTGACCATTATCAAAAACCATTGCTAATCTAGAGATCTCTAAAGAAAAGAATAAAAATTACAAGCAGAGACTCAAAGAAAAAAAATGGATTTCCCACAAAGACTGATATGAATACCTACAAGAAATAAAGCAAAACATTAAATATTATAATAAAAACTCTTGAAAAATGAGTTGGAAGCTGAATAAGTAGCTTAGAAAAGAAAGTGGTAATATGTGAATAGTGCCATAAGAAATTATAAAGATAAATTTCAGAGGGGAAGATCCATATGAAGTATTGCAGAGAAAGATGAATAGAACTACAACAATCTATACAATGATAACAACATTACAGAGAAAAACAATTTCAAAAGACTTTAGAACTTGAATTAACCAAATCATAAATCACAAATCTAAAAGAATAAAGATGAGCACACCACTCACCTCCTGCAAGAGAGATGATGAACTTAAAATGCAAATACATCTATTTTGGAATATAGACAACATGGGAATCTGTTTTGACAGCCTACACATGTATGTATTGATAACGTTCTTCTTTTCAAAAAAATTTGCTCAATGTGGAGGAGGGATAATAAAAAGGACAGGTTATTTTAAAAAATTTTAATTTATTTGTTTGTTTGTAGTTTTCAACACTCACATTCATAAGATTTTGAGCTCTAAATTTTACCTCTCCCTTGTTCCCTTCCCTCCCACTTCCCCAAGATGATATGTAATCTGATATCGGATATACATGTACAATCATATTAAACATATTTCCATGTTAGTCATGTTGTAAAGAATAATCAGAACCAAAAGGAAAAACCACAAGAAAGAAAAAAAGAGAGAGAAAATAGTATGCTTTGATTTGATTCAGACTCCATAGTTCTTTCTCTGGATATAGACAGCACATTGCATTGCTGAGAAGAGTTAAGACTATTAAAGCTGGTCACTGCACAATATTGCTGTTACTGTGTACAATGTTCTCCTGGTTCTGCTCACTTCACTCAGCATCAGTTCATATAAGTCTCTCCACAGTTTTCTGAAATCTGCCTGCTCATCATTTCTTATGGAACAATAGTATTCCATTACATTCATATACCATAACTTATTCAGCCATTCCCCAATTGATGGGCATCCCCTCAATTTCCAGTTCTTTGCCACCACAAAAAGAGCTACTGTAAATGTGTATATGTGTGTGTGTATGTGTGTATGTGTGTATATATACATATATGTATACATATATATACACACACATAGACACACACACACACACACACATATATATTTAGGCAATTGGAGTTAAGTGACTTGCCCAGTGTCACACAGCTAATAAGTGTCAAGTGTTTGGTCTGAGGCTGGATTTGAATTCAGGTCCTCCCGACTTCAAGGCCAGTGCTCTATCTACTGTGCCACCCAGCTGCCCCTGCTATAAATATTTTTGTGTAAATGGGTCCTTTTCCCATTTTTATGATCTCTTTGAGATACAGACCTAGAAGTGGTATTGCTGGGTCAAAGGGTATGCACAGTTTTAATAGCCCTTTGGGCATCGTTCTAAATTGCTCTCCAGAATGGTTGGATCAGTTCACAACTCCATCAGCAATGCATTAGTGTTCCAATTTTCCCACCTCTTCTCCAACATTTATCATTTTCCTGTTTTGCCATGTTAACCAATCTGATAGGTGCAATGTGGTACCTCAGAGTTGTTTTAATTTGCATTTCTCTACTCAATAGTGATTTTGAGCATTTTTTGATAAAATTATAGATAGCTTTAATTTCTTCATCTGAAAAGTACCTGTCCATATGCTTTGACCATTTATCAATTGGGGAATGACTTATATTTTTACAAATTTGACTCAATTCTCTATATTTTTTTAGAAATGAGGCTTTATCAGAGACATTGGCTATAAAAATTGTTTCCCAGTTTCCTGCTTCCCTTCTAATCTTCACTGGCAAGACAAAAGTCAAGGTGACTGGTGATGGCTTAGGATATGGTGGATGACCTTAGTGCCTTCAATGTCTGACCAAACCCTAAATCTCCACAGTGACTGCTTCAGCCACCTTTGTGGCTATTGGAACAAATTGTTATCATCTTCCCATTCCATCAGGAGAAGTCTTCACATGTTTGGGGTAGATGACCCCTAACTTACTAATGGGTTTGAGATCTGTCAGATAGCCTGAACCTGGTTTTACCAAGATGCAGCTGCAGTGTAGGCTATAGCTTCTTAGAGCCACCAGTGAGAATTATAAAGAACCATAGTCAACATCACAGAAAACCTGGCAGCTTCTACTAAAAACCAGAGGTGATCCTGGAATACAATATTCCAAAAAACAGGAGATACAGGCCTAAAACTAAGAATAATTTACTTGGCAAAACTGAGTATAATCTTGTGGGGGTTCAGGGGAGGATGGCTCTTTAATAAAATACTGGACTTTCAAGTATTTTTGATGAAAATATCAAAGCTGACTAGGCATTTTGAAATGCAAGAGTCCAGAGAAACCAAGGAAGGTAAATTTATTAGATCAGTTGGATCATCAACTACATAATGATACAGTTAATGAGGAGATTCTAATAGGACAAGAAACAAGTGTCATTTCAGAAATTTAATGTCTTCAAAGGGTGTTGAGAAAGTGACGTAAGAAAAACAAGGGACCTGAGAGTGGATTGGTTTTGTTCTGAGGGTTCGAAGGTGGAAAGAGAAGGGAGGATAAAAGGAGGAATATACCAGTATAGAAAAGGGGAAAAAGGGGGTGGAATGTACTTCTCATTAGTGAGATGTATGAGGAGGGAAGCATACAAACACTGAGGGATTAGTGGAAGGAGTGGGTATCAGGGGACCTCACTCTAATCTCAAACGGACAAAAGTTTGAACATACACACCTGCATGTATGTGTATGTGTTGTATATGCAGGTGTACTAAAATTTGTGTGAATATTGAAAATTTTTGTGAAACTATTTGGTATAGAAATACATCAAATTCAACTGGAAAACAAGTGGGAATAGGGACAGGGCTGTTAAGATGCAGGATAACACCTTGGAGGAAATATTCACAAACAAAACAAACTTCCTCATCCTGAAGTGATGTTTAATAGAGCTGAGGTAGGAAGAGAGGAAAAGCAGAGAACCAGAATCTAAGGCAGCACCTCAGACTGCCTCTTAGACAACTAGGAAGTGGCTGAACAACCTGCAGCTGATAAATGTCATAGAATATTATGGCACCAAAGAAATAACAAAAGATACATTGTCAGAGAATCCTGGACACTATGAACTGATACGGTGAAGGGAGCAGAACCAGGAGAACAATTTTTAGAAGGAGAGCAACACTGCGAAGAATAACAACTTTGAAAGACTTTAGAACTCTAATCAATGCAGTGACCAACTATGTCTACAAAGGACCTGTAATGAGGATCCCCACATCTCCTGACAGAGAAGCCAAGGACAAAAAGTTCAGAGCGGGATGCATATTTTTGGATATGGCTACTTGTGTATTAGTTTTGCTAGACTTTGCTTATTTATTTATTACAAGATTGGTTTTTTGTTTCTTTGGGGATTTGTGCAAAATAATATATATAGCACTGAAGTACAAATGGGAGACATGATTTTAAAAAATACTTAAACACAAATTTATAGTCCTACAAAAGAGCATTTAAACCAGGTGGTCTAAGTTGATTGGCCTCCTTGGACCCACAGTAACTGTTATTTTCCCCAAAATCAATAGAATCAATATACTGAATCATCATGAGTTCCAATGTGTGAATAATGGATCATGATAAATGAGTCCTTTTTTCTAAGTTTCCTGCTCCTCTACAAAACATGATCTTGCCTGGATAAAAAGACAAGACAAAGAATTTCATGAAGGTCAATAGTCCAAAATGTTAGGTATGGTTAGGTATCTATATTCACTGGTTCCTTTTTTAGTTAGTATGTACTTAGATTACTTTCTTCAATTCATCTACAGGACAAGCTGAAAGTTCCACCCATGCCTCTAAGAACATTAGACCAGCACCCTTGAAGAAAGCTTTGCCACCTTCATCTTTAGCAATCTTCCTCCAGCTACACTTGTCCCAGTGTAGGTGATATCAGCTCCTTTGTAACCAGACTACATCATCATTCATCACCTTACTGTATCAAAGGGATAGGAGACCACACCTGCTGCAGCAGTTACTGTTTGTGCGATCATCCAACTTATCACAATGTGAGTGTTCTTCGGATCCTGGAGCATACCTTTCACTGTGTCATAGATTCCAAAGTAAGCTGCTCTATAGATAATGATACCCCGCAGTGAGGCATTGAACCCTTGATACAAGCCATGGATTCCATCAGACTTGGTGATTTTCACAAGGCAGTCTCCCAGGCCTTTGAATTCTCTTTCAGAGCCAGATTTCCCAACATCAGCTGCCAAGTGGGTTCTTAAAAAAATCCCCGGGGTAGACAAAGCAGAAAGAAGAGGCACCAGCTGCACCACCAGAGGCAAGATTGCCAGCAAAATACCTCCAAAACTGTGTGTGTATGTCCACTCCTCCCCCAAACACCTGCTTATGCTCAGCCTTAAAGGCAAAGTTAAGGGCCTGGGTGGGGAAATGTCTGATGACATTTGCTCAGTTTCACTGCCAGAAGGAAAGCAGGAAAGCATCACTTGTTCCTTTGGAATTCGGACTCTACAATGTATTATGCCTTTGTACTGCTTATCTGCAGCAATTTGTTTACTTGCATGCTGCACCTGCAGTAGTAGCTTAACGGTCTCTATGGGGGCCACAGCCCACTGCAATGCCACTGGCCAGGACGTTCTTGGTGAAGGAGATGGCCTGTTCCATCATGGTTACAGAGGGGGAAGATGTTGGAGTTGGAGAAAGAAAGCTGATGAGAGAGGGCCAAAAGCTGGGGAACTCATTGCTGCCTGCACTGTCTCTATTTCCAGTTGAGGAATGGGGGTTAGCAAAGTGATTCCAAAAGAAGGGAAGGAAATTAACAATGGTTATGTCCCCCAAAAAATGAGATCCATGGTAACATTTTTTAAATTCACAGGAAAGAACAAAAGAAAATTCAAAAGGAAGCACAGACAAGCAAGGTAGTCTTGAAAATAATGTGAAGAATTTATTTCATACTTGGTTTTTTTTAAAGCAAGTGATATGAAATGGAGATTGATGGTTTTATAGAAAATCCTCTTTTGTGTTCTGTGCATATAAAAATGCTTTTTTGGGGGTATTTAAGTTCAGAATTTTTGAAAATTTCAAAAAACAATACAAACAAAATACTGAGACTTCTCTTAAAGAGACTACTGTTAAAAGGCACTCTTGTCTGTTAAAAGGCACTCTTGTCAAACATGGTTTGGAACATCTCTTCCAAACATTTTAAAAGCTGATTCATTGTCTCTTCCTTTCATGGATCTACCTGAGGTCCATGGTTCAAACCATCTCGGGATGCTCTTCAATCTTCTGTTCTCTCTCCACCTCTTACCTCTGCTTTATTCCATAACAGAGTCCTGTAGTCAGTCAACAACCAATAAGGTGATTAATGAGAGACAGGACAGGACAGAGAGAAGGGAGACAAGAAACTTTGGGTCTTGGACACATAGTGGAGGGCTTTCAGAATGCTGAAGCCTCAGCCCACAGAGGCAATCCAGGGAAGGACAGATCCAGCTTCAAGGAAGGGTTCTGGATATATTTAAAATGACTACCCCCACTTCCTTGTTAATTCATCTACCAGGCACTCACCTCAGTACATTTCTCCAGAACAGGCTTGTTGAATCACACCACCTCTGAAGCTAGAAAGGGAAAAGTCAAACCAGGTCCCAAAAGAAAGGGGAGTGATGGTGGTGTTGACCACAAGCTAGGTATCTTTTGAGGAGAGGGATTGACAGTCCTGGATGGGGTTGTGTAAAATAATAATTGAGATTGAACCAGAGAAGAACAGGACCTAGTCACCAGGTAGATGGGACTTGGGGGTCAATTTATAGTGCTCCCTCATTATCAGGCAGGAGTGGACATTGGACATTAAAGAGAACTTTCAGGATTCTGCAGTTGCTTCATAACTTTAGTGCTCTCGAGGGAAAAAAATGTAAACAGGACAGGAGGAATGTTTCATTAGACCCTAGCAAATGTCCCCAAATTATTTTTGAGTCTCTTGGAACTTGTTTGCCTCTGCCTTTTCTCTAGACATGGATCAGCCCATCACATTCAATAACTCCCCATGGTCCCTAAATAATCTTGTATCTATTTTGTTTATATCTACACACATACATACTGTCTCCCCTCACTAGACTATAAATTCCTTGAGGGCAGAGACTGTTTTCTCTTTTGTCTTATTTCTCAGCATCTAGCCTAGAGGTTGTTTATAGAAAGTCATTATTAAAACATATATATTGATTAATAATAGAGTTAGAACTGGGTCATTATTCCCATATATTGCAACCTTTCTATTTACAGAGCTTTTGATCTGCTCCTGCCATTGTCCCCAGATGAATATCTCTTTTCCCTGAATTTATAGCACAATGCTGGACTTGGGCATATGTTGCTTTAAAGAGAATTACAGCTGCTTTCCACTGTGAGAGCTGTGATTTCAATTTATATCCTTTCCTCCTTCAGGATTGAGCCCATTGAATTAGACTTTAATTTTGGTTTTCAGAGGAAGCATGACTGTGATAACTGGCCGAGGTACCCAAGGAATTGACATTTCTTCTCTGTTTGGGACCACTCCCTCTTGCCCAAGTCTGAAAAGAGAAGAAGTGGGATTTTGTCTGGGATAGATCTTGAGTAAATTGCCAGGATTGCAACTTGGATCTTTTTAGAGGACCGATAGCACCTTGAAACACTTCCTTTTGAGAATATCTCTCTTCCTTGGCTCCCACAAGTTAGGGATGTTTGCTGCCTCTACCTCATTCCCATCCCTTCAAGTAAAAACTCTGAACCATAGAGCAGAGGGCAGAGGGAGGCGGAGACCATTTGCAGTAAGTCTGTTGTTTCTTAGTTGAATCCAGATGTGGAGGATGGGTGGGACTACTAAAGGAGGAACCAGATGCAGCTGGGAAAGGGAGAAACGGAAAATATAGAAAAGTAATGGCTCAGTATGAGCCTGCAGCTTTCAGGAATGGTGTTTGAATTTGAGTCTTCTACTTAAGATCTCAAAGCACTTTCCAAATTTCAACTCGGTTGTCTACTTTTGATAAATAAGAAGATAGCAATTATAGATTTAGAATTAGAATAAACATTAGAAATCACTTAGTTCAGCTCATCCGAATTTTCTAGAGGCCAAAATTGAGGCCCAAAGACGTTAAGGGACTTGTTAGAATCACATGGGAAGAGTCAAGATTTGAACCCAGGTTCAACCCATAGTAAATTATTCTTTCCAGTAGAAAACTGGTGCCTCCATGACGACGACGACGACGACGACGACGACGACGACGACGACGATGATGATGATGATGATGATGATGATGATGAATATCATGCCTAGCCCATCCATGTATTTGGCATTTTGCACATTCTTAATCAAGCTGAATAGATTGTTGAGTAGACTGGTAGAAAACAATCAAATGAGTAGTCAGAAAACAGAATGCCTTAGAGACAAGGTAAAGAGTTGGCTAGATCTACTATGCTAGCAGAAGGCTCCTGCTACCCCAAATTGCTTCAAATAAATCATATAATCATTTATTAAGAGTTTATTGCATAGGGCAGCTAGGTGGTACAGTGGATAGAGCATTGGCCCTGGAGTCAGGAGGACCTGAGTTCAAATCTGGCCTCAGCCCAAACATTTGACACTTACTAGCTGTGTGGCCCTGGGCAAGTCACTTATCCCCAGTTGCCCGAAAACAAACAAAAAAACAAAAACAAAAACATGGATCAGATACTTCTAAATGCTGGGAATACAAAAGCAACACAGCTCCTGGATCTCAAAAAAAACCTACTCAAAAGACCCAGAGAGCTCAATCAATTCAGCAGTTCATCCCAATGATACAGATCACAATGCATCCATGTCTGCCCTTCCTATGAAACACTTGTCCATGTCCTCCCATAAGTTTGCCCCAAAGGGTCCACTCAATGTATAGGAGACCTTTTTATGTTTCTCCTGACATCATAAAGGTACAATGGAACTCTTTAGCTGTTCAGTTAGCATCTCCTACCCCCACCATTTAACCAGCCATCTTCTCTTCCTATCATGTAATTCTTAGATGGCATCTTTTGCTCATGTTCATTTTTAGAGTTCTTCAGTGCTTATATAGCAGCTTACATACACTTGCCATGTACATCTCTCTTGGCCTCTATGTGATATTCATTTTTAATTCTTCAGAGATTGTTGTATTCCATGTCTTATCACCATACTGTAAAATCTTAATATCAAAAAACCTGTCCCTTTGCCTTCATAAGAAATTTGAAGTCATTTACAGTTTCCTAAAGACAATCCAGTCTGCTCTCCTCCTTCTGTTCAACTCTGGGTCAAACCCATCATCCTTC
Source organism: Phascolarctos cinereus (assembly GCF_003287225.1). NCBI lineage: Eukaryota > Metazoa > Chordata > Mammalia > Diprotodontia > Phascolarctidae > Phascolarctos > Phascolarctos cinereus. The sequence goes on from NW_027556098.1 coordinate 175,865,682, forward strand.
TATACTGTCTATCCTAGAAATATGTATGTATGCATATATGTATCTATAAACATGTATGTATGTATGTACAGTTATCCCTTCCACATTACGGGGGGTTTAGGGATGCAGTACCCCCTCGATCTGGAAAATCCATGTAAAAAATTTTGGCCTTCCCTTTGTACCAGAGAAGAAGTCTAAATTATTATGGTATTAAAAGATAGAATATGTTGATACTATACAATACTATGCATATATTTTATACATTTCAGAGTTTCCAAACTTTTTTGTGTCTGCTGGCCTTCACGTGTTGGCTTCAGGAATTCCCCAAAATTCCCATTTAATTTCCTATGCCATCAAAACCATGATTGGGAAGATGGATGTGGAAGGATAACTGTATATGTGTATGTATGCATGGACAGGCTGTATGGGCTGTCAATCCAAATGCATGTTTTGATTTGGGCAATAGATATTCTTCATCTACTTGATCTTTCCTGTGCACCTGGTCAATTAGCTTGCATTCTAAAATTAGTATGAAAACTAGAAAGCTGGGCCTGAGGCAGCAGGCTTACATTTCTGAAGTTACTTTTATCATTAGAATACCCCAATGGGTGGTTTTTCCTCCCCTCTTGGGGATAAGAGAAGTACAGAGAGGTGCTAGGATTCTCTTTGGTCTAGACCTTGAGTAATCAGGATCATAAGCTAGGTATATCTATGGAGAATGAGAGTACATTGAGGTGTTTCTGTGGTAGAAAGTCACCCGCCCTTGGGCTTCACCACTTAAGGAAGAGAAGGGTAAAAGTCCTGCTGCCTTCTTTGCTGATCTCTTCTGAGGCCAAGAAGTGCTGTCAGGGCACTACTAGTTCATTACTGTCACTGTCACATCACTCTTCATTATGTTCTCCCTGGACAGCTTACTCCTTTGATAATTCCTTCTTTCTCCCTAATTTCAACCTCTACTTGTCCATTAGCTCCCTCCCTGCTACCTTCAGACATAGCCAGCTGTCTTCCATCTTTAAAAAGTTTCACTTGATGCTACCAATCTCTCAAGCTGTGATCCAACATCTCTCCTACAATCCAACATCCCAGCCAGGTAGGTGGCACAGCGGACAGAACACTGGGTCTCAAGTCTGTAAGACTTGAATTCAAATCAGACATTTACTAGTCATGTGACCCTAAGCAAGTCACTTAAACTCTGTCTACCTCAGTTTCCTCAACTATAAAATGGGGAAATAATAGTACCTGCCCTACAGGGTTATTGTGAGGATCAAATGATGTATTTGTAAAATACTTAACACAATGCCTGGCACATGGTAGATACTTAATAAATGATTGTTCCCTCCCCCTCCTGCAACATCTTTCATGGCCAAATTCCTATACTGTCTATACTCATTCCTTTCACTTTCCTATCTCCCACTTACTTCTCAGCCCCTTACAAACTGGCTCCTGTCCCTACCACTCAAGCGAAACTGCCCTCCTAATGCCGCTGATATCTTTATTGCTTCACCTAATGGCCTTTTCTCAGCCTTCATCCTTCTTGAGCTGTTTGCAAGGTTTGACACTGTTGATCATCCCACTCCTTCTAGCTACTCTCTCCTGCCGGGGTTTTCATGACACTGCGCTGTTGTAATTCTCTTCATACCTAGTGGATTAATCCTTCTAGGTTTCCTTTGAAGATTCATCACCCATGTATTGCCCCCTGTATCTCAATATTCACTCCTGGGCCCTCTCTTCTTCTCTTTCTCTTCTCTAGGCAATCTCATCATGTCCCATATAGATTCAACTATATACATATCTACATATCCAGCCTTTATTTCTCTCCTGAGTTCCAGTTCTCCAACTCCAAATGCCAGCTGGACACCACTACCTCGACGTCCCAAAGATATCTTAAATTCAATATGTCTAAAACCAACCTAATTATGTGACACAACTTGGTATTAGAGAATAGAATGCTTTTCAAGGAATCTGGAAAACCAGAACTGGAATTCTAGCTCAGTCAATTATTAGCTATATGATGTCACTTAACCTCTTTCAGCCTCATGTGTAAAATGGGGATAAAATAGCCTCCACCGGATTAAATGAGATGATGTGTAAAGTACTTTGAAAATCTTAAAGCGCTATATAAACATTATCATCTTGTTGTTGTAGTTGTTACGTTTCCCCCTAAACCTATTGAAAGTACCACCATTCTTCCAGTCTTACAATCTAGGACCATTTCCGACTCTTTACATCTTCACCCTCCCTTACCTGCCAATATCCATTAAGTTGCTAAAATTTGTCAATTTCACCTCCTCACCACCTCTCACATTCATTCCCTTATCCTTACTCAAACCACAACCAGCCTAGCCCAAGCCTTCATCCTCTCTCTCCTCATTGGCCTCCCTGCCTGCTCTCCCCTATCCAGCCCATCCTCCAAATAGCTACCCAAACTGATATTCCTAAAGCACAGGTCTGAGTTTAAAGCTCTTCACAATCTGGCTTCAGCCAGGTTCTTTATACATTACATTCCCTTACGTATTACACTACTGAAACCTCTCTTTCTGATGTCTCTAAAGACCTCCTGATTGCTTTTCTCCATGTTCATTCTTCTCTTCATCTGTTCTAAACATACGACATTGCTTCTCTCTCCTTGATCCTCTATCCTTCCTTGGTTTCCATGATTTTGTTCTCTTTGCTCCTTTTTCTTTGTTTCCTCAAATCATGTTTTCTGGTTCTTCTCTTCTTCTGGACCCTTAAATTCAGGCATCCCCAAAGACTCTGCTCTTAACCTCCATGCTGGCTCACTCTCTCTCCCCCTCCTTCTCTCTCTTTCTCTCTTTTTCTTTCCATATGTATGTCTATATGTAATATTATTGACATTATTTACTATATAGTATGTTATATTACTATATATTAATATATAGTATACATTGTATTACTATATATTAATGGTAATACTATTTACTATATTTTATAATAGTATATTATATGTTTTATGGTGGAAATACAGCCCTTCCCTTGGCAACATCATCTATTCCTATAGTTCTATCCATCTCTATGCAGACTATTTTAAAATCTTTACTTCTAGTCTCACTTGAGTTCTAGCCACAAAATTCCAACAACCTATTGGACCTCCAAACCTAGATGTTCCATCAGTTCTTCAAATTCAGTATGCTCAAAGTTGAGCTCATTATCTTCATCCCACCCCATTCTCTGAAACTGCCCTTCTTATTTTTATCGTTGACTGGCATCATCTTCTAGTCACCCAGCCTTAAAACTTTGGAGCCATCTTTAACTCTGCCATCTCCTGTATCCCCAATGTCTAATCAAGTGTTAAGCCCTGTTGATTCCACCTCCACAGCATTTCTCACATCTGTTTCCTCTGTTTCATTCTCATTGTCACCATCCTTGCTCAGGTCCTAATAATCTCACCTCAACTGTCCTCCCTGTCTCCAGGCTCTATATTCTGAATCTATACATTGCCCTCAAAGTAATCCATATGAATATTTACTATATCACCTCTTGTTTAAAAAACTTTCAGTGGCTCCCGATTGCCTACAGAATAAAATACTAACTTCTTGTTTTTGATGATGTTGTTATTTGTCCTTCATTCTCGAAGAGAACCATGACATCAGGGAGGTGATGCCAGGACATGAAAGTGAATTGATTTTAAGTGAGAGAGGGCTGTGCAAGGTTGCCAGCCTCACTTTCTCCTCCAAAGCCATGTGGGTCCAACGACGAGATATAGATCAGGACTATTGGAGATGACCCTGGATGCAGTGGGGGACCTTTTTCACTGTGGCATTAAGGACCTCCCAAAATCTCTTTCTTGCCTTTCTTTGTATCCTAAGCTCTTAGCACAGTGCCTAGCACATAGTAGGTGATTAATAAATGCTTATTAACTAGTGACTTTGTTTCTGGCTTTGTACTCTACTTTTATTTCACCTTATTCCCCTTTACAAATTCTTCATTCCAACCAGACTTAAACCTCCTTTATGTCTTTGTTTAGGTCACCACTACCATTACCACTCAAGTCTGGAAGGCATTCCTCCTGCACTTCCTGCTGTTGAAATCCTTCCCTTCCAGTAAGGTTCAGTAACATGTCCTCCAGGAGGAGGACCTCCCAAGCTAGAAGTAATTCCTCCCTCACTAATTTCTAACCCCACTCTGTTGGCCCTCCTTAGGCACTAATCAGTTCTAACTCATATTGTTATTCGTAAACATTTCTCATATACCTGCTAGGTGATAAGTTTCTTGAGAGCAGAGATTGTGCCCTTTTTCCTCCTTGTAGCTCTGCTTGCTGCTGCCCAACATATACTATGCATCTGAATAAAAAGATTTTCATCCTTTAAACTGAGCTTAGACAATGCCTAGGGAGAAGACAGAAAAAAGTCAATAGTCAATAAACATTTATTGATCAGCTACTGTGTGCCAGACACTGTGCTAGGAGCTGGGGAATACAAACAAAGCCAGTCCCTGCCCTCAAAGAGCTTACAGTCTAATGGGGGAGACTACATGCAAATAACTAGGCACAAAAAAGTTATATACAGGATTTTGCTATTGTTGAGTTGTTTCGGGTCATGTCCAAACTCTCCATGCCCTCATTGGGGGTTTTCTGGCAAAGATATTGGAGTTGTTTGCCATTTTCTTTTCCAGCTCATTTTACAGATGAGGAAACTGAGGCAAACGGGGTGTAGTGACTTGCCCATGGTCACACAGCTAACAAATGTCTGAGGCTGGATTCAAACTCAGGTCCTCCTGACTCTAGAGTAATCATTCTATCCACTGCTCCACCTAGATGCCCACATACAGGATAGATTGGAGGTAATCAAAAAAGGGAAGACAGTAGTGTTGAGAGGGATCAGGAAAGACTTCTTGTAGAAAATTTAAGTTCCTAAAGATCACTGACCAAATTCTTTCATTCAGCAACTATTTATTAAGTGCCTAGATAGTACTGCAGTAAGAATTCAAAATGTCCAATTACCGCCCCCCCCCCCCAGGAACAAGAAGGTTACATGAGGCTGGGGGAGGAGAGGTGATGGAAGTGGAGCCCCCTGCCCTTTTTGCTCTACAAATCTGAGTGCAGATTTGGGAAAAGGGTGCTAAGGGCATCAGCTAGATGGACATCTCACCTAGTGCAGCCCTTTGAGCAGGGACCAATAGAGTGGGCAGCTGATTGAAGGGTGATAGATGTAGATTATTAGTCCTTATTCGTTTGAAAGACTGGGAATCCAAAATCTTGAGTTCTATTCCCAACACCACTGCTAACTCCTAGATCTCAGTCTTTCCATCAGTACAATGGACAGTAAAACCCTTTTGGGAAGGGTTATATAAGGTATTATCTGGCACTAGCCTGAGGCAACCAGAACTCTTCATTCCAGGAACCCAAAAAATGGCAAAGGTATTAATTACCAAAGCTTCAAAACAGGCCTGGGCAGTGAGGGATCCTCGTTATTGTTAATTGGCACTGTCTGGTTTTTGCCCGGTTCTACTGGTGAATTGCATGCTGGGATGCCATATCAGCCCTTGGGGTTGAACAATCTGCCCTAAAAAATGCACCCAACAAGGAAACTGTACCAAATGCTCTGGGGATAAAGACTGAGAACAGAGTAGTTCCTTTTCTGGCCTTCAGTCATTGCGGGAAGCAGTGAGTCCTCAAGAGGAAGGTAGGGGGCAGATTAAAGAGGCACATAAAGGAGGAGAAAAAGAAAAATAGGTCTTTAAGGAGAGGATAGGAATCTCATCATCTACTTCTTTGGTATACCCATAGTAAAAAGTTAATAATAGGTATCCAGTAAATGCTTGTTGAAAAAACATAAATGAATGACAGCAGGAAGAAAGGATTTTGAGGTCAGATAGTAATCCACGAAAAAAAAAATCGGAAGATCTTAGTGGAACATTAACATGAATCAACAGGGTGGTATAGCTGTCCAAAAAGTTAAAGGATGGTAAAAGTTGGTTAGAGTAAGAAGCTTACCTTCCCTAGGAAACCCACCCATGACAAAGGAATAGTCAAAGTACTAATGGTTTACCTACTTCATACCTCTGGGATCAAATCTGCCCCATGGGGACTCAGAATTGCATCATACCAACAGAAACTCCTCCCTTCTGCTCCTATTCTCCGTGTCTCATGCATGTGTTCTTTTTTCTCTAGCCCTTAGGTTGATAAGTCAGTGTTTCTGGTGGGTCCAAGTTAACTGAAGGAAGCAGATGAGGTACAGAACAAAGTTCACAGGAGATAGGAGTGAATAGAGAGGCTGGGGCACTGCTCAGCAGATGAGAAACCTACCCCACACAGCTTTCCTTGCATCCTAATTTTATCTAACTCTACTTCTGACACTCTTGAACCTACTGGGGCTTCAGAGTACTAGAGATGCTGGAGCAGTCAGCAGGTGGGTGGCTGGAAGGCTGCCCCATTGTGTAGCACTACTACAGGTAGAGTGACAGGGAGAATTGGAGGAGCTCCAGAGGAGGAAGAGAGAAGCTTATGAACTTGGTGCCCCATATGCTCCCCCCTCCTCCACCCCTGAAACAGTGTAAGGATTCCATCATTCTAACTGAGGCAGGAGACAGTTTCTTTGATGGTAAGCCCTACTCCCTTGCAACAACGCAGTGGTAGAGTTGAAATTTCAGGCCCACTGCCTCCCAAAAGGCAGGCTTTTTAATTTCAAGATGCCAACTCCTGCTTGCTGTCTGTCCCCCCCTCAGTGGGTTTGTCAATTTTATGCCAATTACTCAGGACTAACATGATGACCAGATAAGCGGATAAGTCTTCATCTGTTCTTGGCAGGTGTGATTGGGTCTTATCCTCCAGAAAAGAAAAAAATGCAAGAAAATACTGTACAAGCCTTAACTGATGAAAACAGCTTAGGTGAGCTCAGGGGCATGAGGGAGCCCTCAAATGAGCCCAGGTGATTTTCAATCAGACAGAGAAGTCAGGCTTCACAACTCTGAGAAGCAGGCACACTTGCCAAAGTGAGAGATGCTGGAGAGTAAGTATGGGCTTGTGAAAAGTTGTGTCTATGGAGAAAAGGCAAAAGAAGCTGTTTTGGGGTTTTGAGCATTTGTTTTGTTTGCTTGTTTTTTAGCACAGAAAAGAGGAGTCTGGGGAGTGACTGAATCACACGCAAGTCCTAGGAAGGCGTCCTATAGGAGGGAGGGTAAGAAGCTACTCTCTATTTCCACTTAAAAAGGAAAGAAGGAAGGAAGGGGAAAGAAAAGAAAGGAAGAAAAGGAAGGAAGGAGGATAAGGAAGGAGGAAAGGGGAAGATAGGAAGGAAAGCAAAGCAAATATAAAGGAATATTTATTAAGCATCTACTATGTGCCAGGCACTGTGCTAAGAGCTTAATAAATATCTCACTTGATTTTCACAACTACATACAATTATATCCACATTTTACTGTTCGGAAACTGAGGCAGACAAGTTAAGTGATTTTCCCAGGGTCACGTAGCTAGTAAGAGTCTAAGCCACATTTAAACTCAGGTCATTCTGACTCCAGACCCAACACTATCCATTGTACTACCTAGCTACCCTTAGGAAGGTAGGCTCAGGTAAACGTTGAAAGGCTTGAATTTCAGCAGACAACAGAATATGGGAAAAATATTGGGTGTCTTAAACTCAACACAAGTCAAGAGTCAAATGTGGCAACCTAAAAAAACTAATGTCACCTTAGGATGTGTTAACATAATGTTCAGAATGTCCAGAGAATAATGTTCCAGATGATGGAGGTAATAACTGTGCCGTAATCTGATTTATCAGTTTACACAATCAGTAAATATGCATGCCAATTTTGTGGCCATATTTTATTTTATTTTTGGAGGCAATCTGGGTTAAGTGATTTGCCCAGGGTCACACAGCTACTAAGTGTGTGTCTGAGGCCAAATTTGAAGTCAAGTCCTCCTGAGTCCAGGGCCAGTTCTCTATTCTCTGTACTACCCAGCTGCCCTGCTAACTGTATTTTAAGAGAGAAATCAACAGACTGGATGATGGCATCAAAGATCATGAGAGAAATGGGAGACTATATCACTTGAAAGAATTGAATACATTCAGCTTGGGTAAGAAAATAATTAGGACAAACCATGACAGATGCTTTCAAATAACTGAAAGTATCATCTACCAGAACTGTTAAACACATGATCCAGGGGCCACTTGTGGCCCACAGCACTTACCAGTGCTGCCCAAACCAGATTAAAATGTAATTGAAAAATATTCAATATGTGGCCCACAGGGATCCTTATGTATAGCTTAGTGATCCTTGTTTCTATTTGATTTTGATGCCGCTGGGATAGACAAGGGATGAAATTTGTTGTTTGGTCCCCTCATTTTTAGTTCTCTCACCCTCTTCAATTTTCCTTGTACTATACTTATTACTATATCTGGGAGCTTACTGAAGGCAGAGATAGTTTTCTTTTCCTTAGTAACTCCAGGGTCTAATTCAATGCCTTGGATTTACTCCAATGGAACTGTGGTCCCAGTGATATGGGTGTTCCACCCCACAATGCAGATTTTGTCCCATTCTCATCTGCTCATCTTGTGTGATATGTCCATGTTCTCTTGATAAGTTTACTAATGTGGGCCTTTCTCAAGTTCCCTTGACATATTGAGGCTACCAGTAGAATACAGTTACCAATGTTTTATAAGTTACGCCTTACCACTTCACAAGCTCATTTTCCTTTTCAGTCTTTGATAACATCCTTTACACTGCTTCTCCTTTGGAATGTGTTTCAGGCTGTTTGTGTCCTCTGAGTGCCTCTCCGTGGCTTTTTAGGTGACCTTCAATTGCAATTCTTCGCACATAGTAGGTGCTTAATGAATATTTAATTAAATTGTTGCCCAGAAGACACAACTAGGAGCAAATAGCTGAAATTGCAGAGGCAGCTTTTGGTTCCCTATGAAGAATAATTTCTTACAATTAGAGCTGTCCAAAAGAAGAATGTGTTCCTTTGGGAGAGAGTGAATTCCCTATCACTCTCTTAACTGTTAAATCAATTCATCAATCAAAAAACATTTATTAAGTGCTAGTTCTGTGCCAGGCACTGAGTTACGTGCTGAGAATACTAAGAAAAAAAATGAAACAACCAAATGGCTTCTCATAGTGTTCTCTCCACCTGACCTGAAGCTTTTGATGGCATCAAACCCGTCCCTCTCCCCCCACCCCTGCCCTGACACATTTTTCTTCTCCTTTGGTTTCTCTGACCCTGGTTTTCTTCCTGCCTGTCTGATTGCCCCTTACCAGTCTCCTTTGCTGGATGGTAATGCTTGGCATTTATATAGTCTTTTATCACCATCATCATTATCCTGCTCACTACAGGCAGGTGTTGCAAAGCCTCTGATCTGCACCCTCTTCTTTTTTCTCTCTTCACTCTCTCTCAGTGACTTCATCAGCTCCTATTTTTTCATGCAGATGACTCCCAAATCGAGATCACTAGCCCTAATCTTCCTCCTCAACATCAGCACCACCTTACCTGCTGAACATTTCTACCTGGATGTTTCAGAGGTATCTCAAATTCAACATGTCCCAAAGTAAACTCATTATATTATACTTCTCCCCCTACCAAAAAAAAATCTTCCAAACATTCCCATTTCTATTAATGGTACCCCTATTTTTCTAGACACCTAGATTCATCATCTTCTTTATCCCTCAATCCCCATAGCTAATCAATTGCCAAGTCTTGTGGATCCTAGATCTTACCTCTGCAATATCTCCTTCATCCATCCCCTTCTATCTAACCTTCACACAATTTCTACTCTAGTTCAGTCCCTTATAACCTCTTACCTGGACTATTACAATAGCCTCCTAATGGTCCTTTGCCTTAGTTCATCTTCCTTCTCCAGCTCATCCTTCACATATTTGCCAAATGTACCTATTCTAAAATATACAGTGGTTTCGTATTGCCTCTAAGATAAAATGAAAACTCCTCAGTCTGGCATTTAAAGTCTTCCACATCCACCTCTGTAGTTTTATTTCATATTATTCCCTTTCAAGTACTTTTGGTTCTAGTTAAAGTGATCTGTAAGCTGTTCTGAGTATATGACCCCCATTTCCTTACATTTGTGTAAGTGGTACCACATTGAAGAAGGAAGGAAGCAAAGGAAGGGAGGGAGTGAGGAAGGAAAGAAGGAATGGAGTGAGGGAGGAAGGAAGGAAGAAAAAGAAGAAGGAAGGAAGAGAGAGGAAGGAAGGAAGGAAGAAAGGGAGGGAGGGAGGAAGGAAAGAAGGAAAGGAGTGAAGGAGGAAAGAAGGAAGAAAAACAGGAAGAAATGAAGAGAGAAAGGAAGAAAGAAAGAAGGAAGGGAGGGAGGAAGGAAAGAAGTGAAGGAGGAAAGAAGGAAGAAAAAAGGAAGGAAGGAAAAGAGAAAGAAAGGAAGAAGAAAAGAAGAGAGGGAGGAAGGAAAAAAGGAAAAAAGGAAGGAAGGAAGCATTTAATAAGTTTCTACTCTGTTCCAGTCACTACGCTAAGAACTTTACACATATTACCTCATTTGATCCTCCGACAACCCTGGGAGGTAGGTACTATTATTATCACCAGTTCACAATTAAAGAAACACATACAAACAGAGGATAGGTGACTCACCCCAAGGTCACATAGCTAGTAAGTATCTAAGGCTGAATTTGAACTCAGGTCTTCCTGACTCCAGGCTCACTGCTCTGTCCACATTCCTGGAATGCACTTTCTCTTCACCTCCACCTCACAGAAACCCTAACTTCTTTAAAAGCACAACTCAGGTGCCATCTCCTACACAAGGGCCTTTCTAATTCCCTACTTGTTAAATTTGCAGATGACAAAAAGCTGGGAAGGATAGCTAACACACTGGATATCTAGGCTCTTTTTTGGTCGTGTCACTCAGATAATCCAATGTTTTTTAAATTTTTTCCCCTCAATCTGTTTTCCAGGTCAATTGCTTTTACTATGAGATGCCTTGCATTTTCTTCTAATTTTTTTTCAGCCTTTTGACTTTGTTTAGAATTTCTTGTTACCTCATGAAGTCAGCCCTTGGCTTCTAGTTGATCCATTCTTCTTTTCAGATAGTTTATTGCTTGGGCAAGGTTTTGTACCTCTTATGCCAAGTTGTTAATTAACTTTCCAATTCTTTCTTCCATGCCTCTCATTTCTTTTCTACTTTTTCCCCTCAAACATTCTCATTCCATTCATGTGTAGTCCTCATCCCAAAGCCCATTGGTATGGGACTCTCTCATTGGTTGAGATGAAGACCCTGACCAGGGTGAGGGGTGAGAGGGAGTTGTCATTTCAGTTCTCGGCCAATCCCACTTTGGGGACTCTTTAAGCAAGAGTCTTCCTCAAGTAAAGTGTTAAGTCAGGTTCCAGCTTGGAGAAAGAAGATGGAAGAGGTCAACCCCACTTTGGATTACTATAGGAAAAGACTCTAGGAAGACATCAGAGGATTGGGTAGTCTCTATCATGTCCCTTTTCCAAGCTTGCTACTCTAGAGACTTCAGGGAGTTTTAACCTTCAGTGACATCTAGGACATTCTCTCTTGGTCAAGCTGAGTTACCTTGTTCTCAGTGGAGTATCCTTGATTTCACCCAAGGTTGAAACTCCCCAAAGTCTCAAAGAAAACAATGGCTTTAAGAAGCTCTTGCTTCTTACCAAGTCTGTTCTACCCCTCACACAGGGCAAGTCTTTTATCTTAACCAATAAGGAGAGAGTTCCATACCAATGGATTTTGGGATAGGGGTTACATATAAAAACATTATTAACACTTGCTTCAGCTCTTCCAGGAATTCTAGTTGATTTTGTGTCCCAACTTCATTTTTTCCTGAGATTGTAGATGTTTTAAAGTCATTCTTTTTCCCATTTGTGTCTTGAGCATTCCTGTTACCAAAAGAGCTCCTGATGGTGGGATTGTTTGTTTGCCTATTCTTCCAGAGCACTTCCTGACTTTGGACTTGATATTAGGGTCAGGCTGTCTCTGGGACCCTGGTACTTCCAGAGGAAAGGTCTGAGCTGATTGTATTCCTGCTTTCTTGGGATATTTAGGCATGTGTTATTCCAGGATCTCAGAGACAGGCTGAACATGTGAAAGCTTTCAATGCTTCCAAAGTGGTCCTATCCAGGTCAAAGTCTGATTGCTGTCTGCCCTAGTGTGAGCTCTGCAAGTTTCTGACGTGTGTTTGGGTCTGAGCAAGAGTAAAATGATACTGGATTCCAATCCCATTAGCCAACTAGAAAGCTCTGTTGGCTCAGGGAACCAGAATTTTAGGTTTCCCTTTGATCTGGGATTCCTGCCCTGATTACCAATCTGCAGAATGGGTTAGATATTGGAAGTGAGACCTTGCTTTGTGCTTGAGGTCTGAGTCATACCACTGGTGGCTGAAGCAGGTGCTATGGACTGCTTAGACAGGAGTGGGTAGCCTGTGGCCTCAAGGCCAGATGTGGCCCTCTAGATCCTCAAGTGTGGCCTTTTGACTGAGTCCAAGTTTTATAGACCAAATCCTTTTACTAAGAGGGTTTGTTCAGTGAAGTTTGGATTCAGTCAAAGGGCCACACTTGAGGACCTGGAGGGCCACATCTGGTCTTGGGGCCACATCTGGCCTCCAGGCCACAGGCTACCCACTCCTGGCTTGGAGCTTGGTCAGACATCAAAGATCACCTTGGCATCCCAAGCCACTGCCAGTTGTCTTGACTTTTGTCTTGCCACTGGACTTCAGTGACTCTGGAAGAGAGAATAAGAATGACAACTATGAGCAACTCTGCCTCACATAAATCCAAGTCAAGAAATCAACCTGTGATGTCACTGGTCCTCTTTGAAAACACAGGACGAACAACAGCTGCTGGCTTCTGAACTTTCTCTTTTCTCTGAACACTGCTCAGAGTCTTCCCACCCAGTAACACCAGTGACCTGGGCAGGTCCCCTTCTCACTCTACCCTGCATCTGTGCCTGGCGGCGAGGTGACAAACCCACCAGTTTGCACTCGTCTCCATCATGATGCCCCAATGTAGGTCTGGGGCTGACTTATACAGACCTAGGATCTCCTCTTGCCCCGAGGCACAACCTCTCCCTGGCTGTTGGAATGCTCCAAGTGACAAGTTTTCTGCCCTGCCCTGTCCCAGTGTCCATTGACTTCTCTGTCTGTCTTCTTATGCCAAGCTAGGCCAGACAAAGGACTCACGATTTTTTCTGCATTCCCTTATCAGGATTTGGTCAGGTGCGTTTTCTAGATCTGTTTGGAGAAGTTTGTGGAGAGGAGCTCACTGCACCGTTTCCTATCATTCCTCCAAGTTGGCTCTGCACATCCATCCCTTCCACTCCACCTCACCCTCATACAAACTGGATGGCAAAGGCAGAATCTAAAAAGATCTCGATAGGCCAGAGCATTGAATTTAATCTAATAAGATGAAATTCAAAAAAAGATAAATATAAAGTCTTACACTTGGATTTTTAAAAAAATCAGATTCATAAGGGGAAGAAGAATATTAGCATTTATATAACACCTACAGGGCAGCTAGGTGGCACAGAGAATAGAGTGCCAGGTCTGGAGTCAGGAAGACCTGAGTTCACATGTGGCCTCAGATACTTAATAACTGTGTGACCCTGGGCAAATCACTTAACCTCTGTTTGCCATAAACCACAAGAGAAGGAAATGGCAAACCACTCCAGTATCCTCGCCAAGAAAGCACCATGGACAGTATGGTCCAGGGAGTTGTGAAGAGTGGGACACCACTCAACAACAACAACAGTTGTAGAGGGTATTGCTGCTTAGGTACTCATGGGATTAGAAAATGACTGAGGCCTATGGCCAAGATGGCCCCCTGAACAGGAGGCAAACCAACCAACTCCAATGTACCTAATCCAGCAGAACCTTAAAATTCATACAAGATCAAATAATAATAATACGAATGCAATAAGAAACTACAATCTCTGCCTTCTTTAATCCTAGATCTATACAAGAGGTCAGGCAGATGCCTGAGGACCATAACAGGGAGTTCTGATCAGCAAAGCCAGCACCAGAGTCGAGTAGGCTCCCAGTGTAACTGGAAATCACCAATAATATCCATAGCCTACAAGCTTCTGTGTCCAGACATAGAAAAAGTAGAGTGCCAGCTCCCTCCCTCCGTGGCTGTACGGCCCCCTTCCTGCCTCCCTGCCTCCCTTTCCCACATCTTTGGGCAATTAACATTCCATAAAAACCTTTACAAAGAGGTTTGCAGGACTTACATAAAATGAGAACTGTCTGTGTCCCTTCCAAACCTTAATGTCTTCAAAGGGTGTTAAGGGACTAGAATAAGAAAATCAGAATTTCTGGGGGAGGGCGTGGTAAGATTGGTTCTGTTCTGAGGGTTTGAAGAAGCAAAATAGAAGGGAGAGTAAAGGAATATACTGGTCTAGAAAGGAAGAAGAAAAGGGTGTGGAACACGTATCTCATAACTGGGGTGCATGAGGAGAGTAAGCAAACATGGAGAAAGGGTTGGGATGAATCTTGTCTTATCTAAAACAGGCAAAGAAGGGTGAACCCTTGCAAAATTTGTTGTAAAAATAAATCAAACTCAATAAGGAAATAAACAGGGATAGGGAGGGGGTGGGGTTTAAGATGTAGGATAATATCAGGGAGGAAACATTCACAAGTAAAACAAACTTCCGGATCATGGAGAGGATTGAAAAGGGGTGGGGGGAGGGGGAAGAAAAGAAAAGTACCAGAATCTAAGAGGGTGCCTTAGATTGTATTTTAGACAATTGGGGGATAGCTGAACAAATTATGGTATATGAATGTAATGGAATACTTTTGCACCAAAGAAATGACAAGAGACACAATTTCAGAGAATACTGGGTAGCACAAACTGACAAGGAGAACAATTTTTACGAGGACAACACTGTGAAGAAAAATAACTTTAAAAGATTTCAGAATTCTGATCGATGCAATGACCAATCATGTCTCCAGAGGACCTAAGTTGAAGCATGTTACTTATATCCTGACAGAGAGGTGATAAACACACAAAGTACAGAAAGATACACAAATATTTTGACATGGCCACTGCATGGATTTGTTTTGCTTGACTATATTTTTTGCTACAAGGATTTTTTTCTCTTTTCTCTCCCTCTTTCATTGTGGGGTAGGGGAAAGGGAAGGATTGTCAGGAGAGAGGTGTATAGTAAAAGAGATCCCAAAAAAATGAGGCTCATCGTAACATTTTTTAAGTGCACAGAAGAAAACAGAAGGAAGTTCAGAAGGAAGCAGAGATAAGCAAGAATTTATGTACTTTAAAAAAAAATTATGTACTTTAGAATTTATGTACTTTTAAAAAAAAGAATAATGGGTGACTGCATTGCACAAAGTGTCACTGATACGATACCCCACATGGAGATCCTATTGATGGGAGAGTCCTGATGATGCTTAATTGAACTGTCTTGCAGAATCTTTGGAACAGGTTAAGCTTTGCAAACTCCTTGGTAAATGGCAGCCTCTTTGATTAGTTGCAATTGTGGAACCAGAACTGGGGGTGCCACCGAAAGGCCTTAGTTAGCCCAGCCTCTCTCTTGGTTGGTCTCTGACCTTGATAAGACTCCTGTGCTGCTGGTTTTGGTGAGAGTTAATGCTTTAAGGGGAGAGGCTTAAACCCTCTCCTTCTAAGGCTTACATATGGCCCTGTGAATATGAGTCTCAGTTCCTTTGGTGTGTTCTTTCATTTTAAGTGGAGAAATTGAAGGCTGCAACCTTGTAAGTTTCAAAAGATCAGGAGAATGAGCCGTCCAGGAGTCTGGAAGTCTGGGGATTCAGGGAGTCTGAAAGTAGAAATAGTCTATACTGGGTTTTGCAGCCAACCCAGAATCAATGGCCTCAGTACTAACCTTCAGACCCAACCCAGGAGTAGATGAGACTAGGATTCATCCAAAAGCAAAGCAGCATTTGAATGTGAACTTGAGAAGAGCAATTATGTAGAAACTATCCTAAGTTTGGGCCGGTCTCAGAGATCCTGGTGGAAAGAGTGTGCTGTGTTTAGGGAAAATGTCTATACTTCTGTTCTTACTATATAGTTGAATTAAATTTCCATTTCTAAATGCTAATTGATGTTATTTGGTTAAATGGAACTGGAGTACTAGTTCTCATATCCAATAGTAAGGGAAACACACCCAGAATGGGGGCTTAAGTCAATGTTATTAAAGAGACACTTCGCCCCAAAGCAGAAGCCTTAGAACCCTGAGGAGGGAGATTGTAGCCAACCTGACTCTGAAACAGAGATCCCAGACGGCACTCAACATAAAAGCAAGCGGTATGAATTGGAAAATTTTGGTTTCATATAGCATTCTCTTTTTGTGTTCTGCTGTGTATATGGAAATGCTCTTTTTTACATATAAGTATTTTTTAAAACCTTTTTTTTCTATAAGACAACTTTGATCTGGTCTAATTCTATGCAAATCTGACCATCTGATTCTAGGTTACACACATTGAAAAGAATTTCCTGTCATGAGAGCATGGAGACCCTAGGATTACACACACACACACACACATACACACGTACACACTTACTTACACAAAAAAGAAATTGTGGAATGTCTTGTTTTCTTTCCTAGACTGACATTAAATAGAGATAGATCTCTGGCCAGCCTTCCAGTGGCCCTTCAATGGACGTTCTGTGATTCTAGGTCAACCTTAATAGAAAGTAACTGAATCAAATCTTGATCTCTTTTGAAAAATCCTTTTCAACAAAACAATGGTTAGGAATTGTTTTCTTCTTAGCTGGATGAGGAGGACTGGAACTTGTGAAACTCTATTCTTAGATTGGCTAAAATCTCAGGCTGAAGACTTAAATCACTTCCCTAGTCTGAACTTTGTTGTGCCTGTGTCAGGGCAAAATGACAACTCACTGACTGACTTTCAGGAGGACAGTCAGAGAAAAAAAGAATAAATAATGATGTGGATCATACAGGGCATCTGTTCAGGCCAAACATGTGTACACATACACACACACACATACACACACACACACACACACACACACACACACATACACTCAGTTCCCTGTACAATGAAGAAGCCATATCAAAGACTCATTTGCAAAAACAATAAACAGTTGGGCAAAAATACCCACCTTTAAAAAAATCTTTTCTCTAAATTTTTGATTATTTAAAACAAAGGATGCTGTGCCCGATAACCATTTGTATTATTCATCTTTCAAATCTTCTCAATTGTCTTCTCTGTTCTCCCCTCTAAGAAGTTGCCAGGAGTATAGAAAGAGCCCCTGCCCTTAAGGAGCTAACATTCTATCTGGGAAAACACGTACAAATAATATACAAAATAAATGAGATAATTTGATGGGGAAGGTCAAGGGCATGAGCAGCTGGGGGCCATCCTCAGAGAACCCTTCATGCAGGAAGTGGCATTTAAGGTGTGACTTAATGGATGTCCAGGAATCTAACAGGTAAAGTTGGATGTTGTTTTCTATTTGGACCAGTTAGGTCAAGTTCTGTCAAATCAAAAGATTGCTCCTTGGAAAAATGCCCTGGAGTCAGGAGATCTGAGTTAGAGTAATATCTCTACCATGAATGAGCTGTGTGACCCTGGGTATCACTTTACTGTTCCAGGCCTGTAAAATATCAGATATGGTTGGACCAAATCTCAAAGTTCCCTTTTCCTTCTAACTCTATGAATCCAATGACCACTGGAGATTCCTTTCCAGCTCTATAAGGAATCAATTCAATTCAATTAAATATCGTAAGTCCTTTCTAAGGACAAGAACCTGTGGGTGGCACTCTGGGAGATACAAAGGTAAATGGCATACAGTTCTTGTCTTCAAGAAGTTGATAATCTCCTGGAGGAGATAAAACAGGGGCCAAAATTAAGTCTGACACAAAACATCCTTCCTCTGTTCCTAGAAGTTACTGACTCACCCCACACTTATTTAAACTTCCCCTTGGTGGGAGAAGAGAGGGAGATACCTGTGTGGGGACAGCAATGTATCTCCTGACCCCCTCTCAGCCTCATAACCTTTGTCAGATTTTCTTCCTTCCAAGGCCTCCCTATTCCTCTCTCCCTCTGTAGTTTTTATCTTTTCATATAACTGGATAATTATGCTGTGTGTAATAAAAATTGTGCTGTTTAATAAAACTAATTTGCACTTTAACTCCCACAGTGAAGTGCTCAGAAACTTGGGGCCCACTTCTGTGTCAGAAAGGCAAGTTCCACCCCCTCTTCGCCAAGCCTGAAATCACTTGGCTTCTTTACGACAATCCAGAGAGACCTAACTAAATGTAAAGACATGGTGGTAATATGATTAGCGTAAGAAGGTTAAACACAAAAAACCACAAAAAATAAATGGAAAGAAAAGTCTTTCCACTGTTATGAAAATGCAATGCCCTCCCCCTCCCCCCATTCCCCATCTTCATCTTCTCCCTTCCTCCCCCCATATATACACATACATACTTCATCTTTCCTATTAGTCAGTTGGGTCAGAGTTTCCTTCTTGTCCTTTTTCAGAATGCTGTCTAAATCCCCTAGGGTTTGGGTGATGGGCATGACACTTACCTTCCTTGGACTTAGACACTCCCTCAACAAAGGAAAGACAGTTACCCTGTCTGCATCTCAGAAATAGAAATCTCAAGCCCCAGAAAAGTGGAAGATTTAAGGAGTAACCATAGCCAAGAAGAGAGGGGTGTGTGTGTGTGTGTGTGTGTGTGTGTGTGTGTGTGTGTGTGTGTGTGTGTTTTCTAACTTTCTAACTCAAGGTACTTGGAGTACCTCAGAAGGTTGATTTATAGTTTCCCCACCCCAATAAGATGAGAGAACTGGTACAGCGTAAGGACTACCGCATCTGAAGTCAGAAGTCCTGGGTTCAAGCCCTAGCTCTGCAATTTCCTAGCCATGTGATCATGGGCAAGCCTCAACCTCTCTGGGACTCCATTTCCAAATATGCAAAATGAAGAGAATACCAGATAATCTCTAATATTCCTTATATCCTAAAATCTGACAATTGTTCTGATTGGCTCCAGCTATAGTTAGAGGGATCAAGGGGAAGCATAAAAAAATTCTCACCAAGAGCCCTAGGTTGGATAATTAAGTTTTTGAGGTCTCTTCCTCTGAGGATTTTTGAAGGCAGGATAGACATTGCTGAGTCTGGGATGATTTAGACGAAGCCTACTTAGAGTCAGGGACATTGAATTTAGTTCATTGAGAGCGCCAAGAAGTTGTTGGAAAGATGACTTTGGTAAGTGCTCTTCCCTCATCTCCTTTTTAATCCTCCAATATGGGCTTTGCTTTGTCTTTGTGCCTCATTTCTCCATTCATCGTCCTTGTTCCCCCCCCCATCTATCTTTTGTCTCTTCGTTTCTACTCTTTTCCTCCTTCCAGGATGCCACAGTCCAGGATCCCATGAAGGGGCAGCATAGGCTAGATCTGAGGACCCCCTCAACAACAGGCTGAGCAAACCTGGGCAAGGTTCTGTGAATCACCCCAGCCCTCCAATTCAGTTACAATCTCAACAAGGAGATAAGAATCATTCACATGAAAAAGTCAGCTGACAATATAAGGCAGTTAGTGAGAGACTGATATGAGCTAGGATAGTCTTAGAATCATAGAACTCCAGTTAGAAAGGACCTCAGAAGTTATCTAGTCTAACCCCTGCCTCAAGCTCAAAGGCCCTGGAAAATATCCCCAACAAGTCATCCTTCTCCTCTTTTTTGAAGACCTCCAGTATCTAGGAACCCAATACTTTCTGAGGCAGCCCATTTCACTTTGGGAGAGCTGGAATTGTTTTTAAAATTAAATTTTATTTATTTTGTATTACCTACATTTTCCATTGTGTGCCTTTCACCTCTGCCTCCCAGAAAGCTATCCTTTATAACTAAGAATAAAAAGAGGGAGAAATAATAATAGCTAGTATTTATGTAGCACTTTGAGGTTTACAACACATTTTACAAATATTATCTCATTTGATCCTCTTAACAACCCCGGGAGGCAGGTGCTATTATTATCCCCATTTTTCAGACTCCAGGTCCAGGGCTTTATCTACTGTGTAACTTAGCTGCTAAAAAAAAAACCAGTTCAGCAAAACTAACTAACATATTAAGTCTAACATTACATGCTATGTTTTACAAAGAGAATGCAAAGGAAGGTGCCTTTTCATCTTTTCTTTGGAGCCAGGCTCAGTCATTATAATTTTACAGCTTTCAGTTTCAATTATGTTGTTTCATTTCTACGATTGCAGTAATTGTATACAAAGTATTGCTTACTTTGTATCAGTTCATATAAATTTTCCCATGCTTCTCTTTATTTCTTATGTTCATTATATCTTATTTCACAAGAGCATTCAGTTACATTAATTTTCCCCAATTGTTTTACTCATCTAGGCAGCCAGTGGAACAGTGGATAGAGCACTGTCTCTGGAGTCAAGAAGACCTGGGTTTGAATCTGACCATAGAAACTTACTAGCTGTGTGACCCTGGACAAGTCACTTAACCTCTGTCTGCATGAGTTTCCTCAACTGTAAAATAAACATAATAATCGCACCTACCTCCCAGGGTTGTGGTAATGATAAAATGAGATAATATTTGTAAAATATTTTGTAAAAAATGTCAGGTACTTAGCACAGTACCTGACACATAGTAGGTGCTATGTAAATGCTACTTATTATTACTGTTATCCAGCCCTAGAAGATTGATATGGGAGAGGTAGCGGGGTCAGGTAGGAGGAAGAGGGAGACCATGAGAAGAAAAAGAAAAAAGAGCATGGAATAGAGACAGGAACACTCATTTAGGCCAAAGCCCATCTCTGGTTTCTCTTTACCTTGTGGGAGTTAATCTCACCAGCATTACAACTTTGCTCTAGGGCTGACCTGTCCAGATAGACAAAAACAAAAACCCACTATATGTAGGGGAGACATATACATGCACACACAAACACATTTAATGCAGGAAGTCATCACAATTACATCAGGTTGCATTCCAGGGAAAAGTACAATAAACAGCTAGCTAGAGATAGATGCTGATAAGGTAAGGATCATGAGGAGAGGGTGGAGACATTAGGAAATGTGGGTGAGGCCCATGTGTAGATACACTCAGGAAATCCTATTTCCAAAGCTGGGTAGACAAACAGAGGAGCCCTACAGATCTAGCCCCTTCTCAGTATGGTACTTTCCAAAAGGGAAAAAAGAAATGGATTTCATTTATAGGAGCTCTAGTCAATTTCTTTCCCCATATCCTCCCTCCCCTGGAGATTCTGGAACACTACATAATGGGGAAAGTGAAAGAATGTCTCCATCTTCCAGTTGTCCAACCAAGATTAGGACTCCCTCAAAGTATTACACATTCTGGAACTAAATTAAATTCTGTCTTCTATGGATTGTCCTGGCATAATTTCATATGTATTAGTCTTGTCTCCTCAATTAGGCTGTGTGTTCCTGAAGAGCAGGAATGGTGCCTTGTAGTCTCCTTTGTAGTTTCACAATGCAGGGCTGTAGGATAATAATCCTTTATATTTGTTTCATAATAATAACCTAGGTTTATATAATGACTTGCATTTTAGAAAGTAGTTTCCTCAAAATAATCCAAAGAGGCAGTGCAGTGTTGTTATCTCCATTTCACAGATGAAGAAACTAATTGCTCAGAGAAAAATAAGAGACTTCCCTGTAGGCCACACAGCTAGTATGCATCAAACTTGGGACTTGAGCCGAAATCTTTGGATACCAAGTCTAGTGCTTTTTCCAGTAATCTTTAGCAGTTTAAACTTCTCCAAGTATTTTAATAGAGATTCTCATTTATCCTCAAAATTGCCCTTTACAGTAGGCAAAAGCAGGTACTTTCCACCTCAGTTTTACACGTGAGAAAACCGAGACACATCGAAGCGAAATGACTTATCTCAGGTCATACAGCTAAAACGATGCAAAGCTCAAACTAGAACTTGACTGCCCAGACATTTAGCCCTGTTTTTCCTTAGAGCACACAGAAAATCAACCAATAGGTTTTCCTGGAAGCCTGAGGGAAAATCTGCGTTTGAGTACTTTCCCATTTTCCCGGATGGGGGTGGATCGGGAGTCTCCCGCCTCATCTCTGAATTTTGCCCAGGTATGCTGGATTGTTCTAGCAGAGGTCCTCAATTCATTCTATGACCTTACTCGTGGGTCTCGGGTAGTGTCACCCAAAGCAGGGAGGGAAGGAGATGGGGACAGGGAGAATGTCGAATGGAGCAAGAAGGTAACGGATAGGTGAGGCAGCCAGGGAAATAAGAAAGGGTCGAGAGTACTGTAAGGGGATGAAGGCAGATTGCAACGGTCCCAGGAGGAGTCTATTAACATTTCGCTGTCCTAAGGGGAAAAAAAGCTGAACCCACCGGCTCCGCCCAGGCAGGCAGGAAAAGATTTGACAAAAAAAAAAAAAGTGAAATTCTGACACCGCCCCAGTAGATGATGACTGGGACGCTGGGGAGGGAGACTAGTTGAGAAAGTTCCGTGGGAAAAGTTCTTTCCAGCTGCCCCGTCTCAGTCTCCGCCCTATAGGCATACTCACCCTTAACCTTATCCCCCTCCCCTCCGGCAGGTTGCCTAAACTCTGGGGAGCAGCTACGTGGACCAGAGCTGGCCCTTTAAGGGCTAGGAGGTGCGCTGTCTCTTTAAGGCAGGTCCTTGTGGTTTCTGTTTTCTGAAGGAAGTGACGGGGGATTGAATGAAAAGTGCAGAACGGAGTTAAAGCAGGCGGGAGTTGGGGACAGAGGGAACAGCTGGGTTGGGGCGAACCGGCCGTGCCCTGGGGACTCCCGCTCTGATACGCGGCGCGGCTTCTCTGCACTGGCGGCATTCCTAGGCTCAGTCCATGTGCCCAGCGCGTACCGCTGGATAGAGGCAGAGCCCCTCGGGGTCCAGCTCTCCCCTCCCTACTCCCAGCTCCAAACTTGGTACCAACTTCAGCCAGTTTGGCAACTCCTCCTCCCCCGCCCCGCGCGTCCGGGGTGAGGAGGGGGACCGTGGGGATAAGAAGGGAGGCGGCGGACTCCGCTTCTGCTGCCCCCGGTGATGCGCTCCCTCCGGCGCAGAGTCCCGCATCCTCCCCAGCTGCTGCTCCTGCTGCTGCTCATACCTGGGTTGCAGGCACCAGCCGGGGGGTCCCCGGGGCTGTCCGAGCTGAAGGTCCGAGTGCGGCTGCCAGATGGCCAGGTGACGGAGGAAAGTCTGCAGGCTGACAGTGATGCAGACTGCATCAGCCTGGAGCTACATAAACCCGACGGGACTCTCATCTCCTTCACTGCAGACTTCAAGAGGGTGAGGGACAAACCCCCTAGCACTACCTGCCTCTCACCTGGACCTCCTCTTTCCCATTCATCTTCTCTCTTCTCCTTAAGCTCAAGCCGGTCCTCTTCTGCTTCATCAGTTTCCTTCCTCTAACCCATTTCCCCCCAGAGATTTCAGAAAGAGACCTACCTCTTCCTTCTAACCCCCCCCAACACACACACAACTACTCATCCATTAAAACACCACCACCACCCCCATCCCTTCCTTCTTTACCAATGGGGTGGGGTGGTGAATTGAAGGCTGAGGACCAGAGTTCCATCCTTGGTTCTGCCACATTTTAGCTGTTTGACATTCTGAATGTCACTTTAATCTCTCTAAGCTTCAATTTCCTCATCTGTGAAATGAAGGAGTTCTACTAAGGGGTCTCTGGTCCCTTCCAGTACTAAATTTCTATGACTGCATCTGAATTGGATAAGGAAACCAGTCAAGCACTAGAGAAGGAATCAGGATGGGGTATGTGGGGGTGGGAAAATGGAACGAGCAGATCATTGCTACCCTGAATATACCAATTATTAGGTCTCTGACTTTAGACAAAGTGCTTTGGATCCCGTTTTCATCCATAAAGGATGAAGGAATTGGATGAGATTAAGAATGGGCTATCATTCTTTCTCATGGTTCTTTCCTGAGTTTGTTTATAGGAGTAGATACACTCTACTAAAGCAGTGTGTTTTAATTCTGCCAGCTAGTACACCTGAGAAGAGGGTCCACACTCTGCCCCTTTTTCCTGCAGGAGAGACATTCTCTTTTTCTTCCTCCAGGAAGAAGCACTGGGCAGTTAATGCTACCATCAACTTTCCTGCCCTGGATTGATATATCCATTAGCATAGTCCGAGGACAAGAGACCTGGTTAAATTGGAGGGGAGGGGGTGATGAACAGGAGAGGGGGTAGGTGGAGACAGAGGCTTAGGCTGGTCTACCCCTGAAGTTAGAAAGAGTTGGGATTTGGGGGCTAGAGGAAGGGAAAAAACTAGTCAGCTTAGATGTTCTGGTGTGTATCTAATTATAGCCAGGCAGGAATCCTAAACAAAAATAACAAAGGTGGAGAGATAAGTTGAAATGTGAGGTTCCCTCTGACCTCCCCACCCCATGTGGCATGGAAGGTCCTTGGGGTACAAGAGGTAATGGGGGCCTTAGCCACAGCTCAAGGGACTTTGGCTATGTGAAATAAAGCCTTCAAGGTACCCTGTCACTCACTACATGAGTGGTGGAATCTAAAATGTCATAGTAATACCAGGTCTAGCATAAATCAGGACCTTCCATCCCCAGTGACCAAGCAGGCTAGTTGGAAATGGGAAAATTTGGGCCAAATCTGCCCATTTCACACTTCCTTTGGGAAGAAAAGCCTGGGGATGGCCAGCCCCTGGGCACTCTGCTAGAAGTTGTGGGACCTCTCTGAAGCTGAGAAACAGCAGAATCCAGCCCTCCTTCTCTGTCAATTGTTCAGGTCTGGCTTGGAGCCTTCCTTGACCCCAATAGGCTGCTGTAGCCCTCTTGCTAGCTTCCTCTTATCCCTTGGACCTTCCCAGTTGCTTTTCACTGGGAGCCCAGGAGCAGGAATACTGGAGAGAGGCTCTCCTAAAGCAGTGGGAGCCCACTGTTCCCTATAGCGGTCGCTCGTGTCTTGGGGAAGGTACTGGAGCCGAGTTGAAAGGGGGCGGGATGGGGAAGCTGGGCCTAGTTTTTACAACCACTAGTTGCTGCCAACACTTAATCTTTTTACTGCTTTGCCCTGGAGGGAAGGGAGAGGAGAGGCCTGGAGAATGGAGGGAGTGGGGGTGGAGACCGAGGCTAGAGGAGTGGGATGGGAGCAGGGGGCAGGGAACTGGGGGAGTAGCCCCAAGAGCCCGAGGCCCAGCTGCAGAGTCCATCTGAATTTAGCTTGTTTAACCCCTACAGTGCTGCAACCTCTGAGACTGGGACCTTGCTATCCAGGTTTACAAAGTCAGTTTTTCAAGTTAGCCTCTGACCCAGAGACTGGTGCTTCTTATACTTGGCGGCTCCACAGCAAGTAAGGGAATTTGGAGCAAAGGGAACTGGGATAGGACTCTGAGCTTTCTCTTACTTACTGAGGCAGACTTTAGTGGCGCACATGGTAGAAGCCCAGGTTTTTTTCCCCTGCCCATTGGCTATGGAAGTATGTTTACTTTGGACTCTCTCCCTTGAAGCTGGATAGTTGACTTTTTCTTTGGATTTATTGCTTGTTTGGTTCTTGGAGTCTCCAGCCCTTTGCCTTCTTTTTTGGGGGGGTGGCGGAATGGGAGGGGTCAGAGTGCTGTTCACTAGAAAGTTCTGTCCTGGGGAAATAGTTTTCTCTGATGGAAAAAGCCACGAGGATATTTGGGTTTTGTTCTATATGCACACCTTTCTGGAAATTGTATTTAAGATTTCCCATACTGCTGAAAACAATGGAGCTAGGAACTTAGTTATGTTTTATTGTGAAGCATTTACAAAAAAAAAAAAAAGCACCTTCCTTCCCTTTTAGTTGTGGCCAGAGACACTTGAGTGATTGACCCAAGGTCGACCAGCAAAGTCAGCAATTAATGTTAGAAGAATTTAAGAGTGGTTCTAATCTCACCCTATTGCTTTAATTCCAACAAAAGCAAAAAAAAGAGAGCAAATTCTTCTTTGCCAAACTCATTTCTTGTTTATTAGGTTTAGTTCCAGAAACTCCACTGGATTGTTGGTGCCATGAGATCACAGCCCTTACTATAGTGGACCCAGTTTTCCATTTTCCTTTGACTGAGGAGGCCCACCTTGCTTCTAGAACCACTCTGCTCACTTGTGGTCCATTCCAACATTTTAAAATTCTAATATCTCTATTCAAACATCACTTTTAATGCCTCATGGCGGTACAGAGGCACAAAGACTATGGCAGTAGGGCAGCTCTGCCCAACTTGGAAAACTTGAAAGCGTAGATCTGACAGACTATCATTCAGCTCATAAAGGCTTATCGCCAGAACAGTATTAATTTGAGGGTTATTTTTTTCTCACAACAGTTTATGACTTTTGATAGAAGTATAGGGGGAGATCATAGATCTTTGACAATGCTGAAGTACGAGTCTCATAACCATCACACTACATATAACGTGAGCTTTGGGGTAAAGTGGAAAGAGCTGGTTTGGAGTCAAAGACCTTTGTTCAAATCCTGGTTCTATAACTGCTTGTATGACCTCTTGGGCATATCTCTGCATCTCTGCCTGGGCCTTAGTTTCATTATCTATACAATGAGTGGTTGAGAAAAAGTCAGATGACCTTCAAGGTCCTGCCCAGTTTCTAAATTCTGGGGCCTGTGTATAATAAAAATGATCAATCTACTATGTGACATGTCCCAGAATTTATGCAATAATTATCATTGTGCCATGTCTTAGAATCAACGTAATCGTAATTGTCTCTTTATCATGTATAATGATAATGTAGAATGGCAAGGAAGATAAGGCCTAGTCCTATGCCCCAGGTCCAAAGTATATGAACAGTGGAAAAAAATACTTGGATTTGAAGTTAGAGGACCTAGGTTTTAACCCTTCCTCTGCAACTTGCAGGTCACTTAACTTTTCTGTACCTCAATTTCCTCCTCTGTGAGATGAGGGTATTAAAATGGGTCCCTTTCAGCTCTAGCTCTGTGATCCTATGAAAGGACCTAATGAATATTCAACAGTGGGTCTGAAGAAAAATGAAATTCCCTGTTTCTCATTTCTCTATTTTTGTTTGGTTCTCTTAAGGAATTTGAGGGTTATCACAGAGTGCCAGACTTGGGCGTCAGGAAGACTTTTATTCAAATCCCATCTCAGGCACTTAACTGCCTGTGACTGGACAAGTAATTTAAACTCTTCACTTCAGATTCCTCATCTGTAAAATGATGGGATTGGACTCCATGGCCTCATCCTTACTGCTGGCTGCAGGCTGATATTTGATATCACGAGCCTGGTGATCAGGGGATTTCAGTGTAAGAAAAGAACCTTCCTAATGATAGAAAGTAGAGTGGACTATCTTTGGAAGTAGTAAGTTTCCCAACCATTCAGTTAAAAGTGGAATGATCACTTGTCTGAGAAGTTTTAGAGGAGATAAATGCTTCAGGTATTAGAATTAGATTAGATGACTTCTGGGGTCCCTTCCAAGGAAGGAGTGTTTTGTTTTGGGTTTTTTTGTTTTTGTTTTTGTTTTTGGCTAGACAATGGTGTTAAGTGACTTGCCCAGGGTCACATAGCTAGGAAGTGTCAAGCGTTTGGATTTGAATTCAGGTCCTCCTGACTCCAGTGCCAGTGCTCTATTCACTACACCACTTAGCTGTCCCTTGAGGTCCCTTCCAACACTGAGACCCTATGGCTCTGACATCTTAGCTGAGAATGAGTTCTTTCTCCTATCTTATGACTATGGAAAAAAGGTATGAATAGTGAGAGAGGGGAACTAGATAGAGACAGACTGTTAAGCTAGAGTATAAAGGGAGGAAGGCAATTAGGCTGGTGAGATGACTCAAAGCTATGCCAAATGAGACTTGGATGAAGGAACTGGGAATATTTAACCCAGAGTAAATTTAGAGAGGATATGAATAGCCTTCCAGGACATTGAGGACTGTCAAATGAAAGACGAATTGACTTGTGATGCATAGTCCCAGGGGGCAGAATCAGTAGGTTGAAGGAAGCTACTGGGAAGCAAGTCAAGATAAGGGAAACCTTCCTAAAAATTTGAGCTGTCCAAAAATGAACGGGTTGCCCCCATCTCTCCATCTTCAAGGAAAGATTTGATTAGACCATTTGTTGAGAATATTTAGGAGGGATTCTTGCTCACATATAGGTTGGACTAAATGAACTTTGACAGTAAGATCATAGGATTTAGAGCTGAGCTTTCCTTCTGGCTGAGATATGAATACATGTTACATATGGGTGGGGTCAATACAAATTGAATTTGGTCAAAGCCTTTGGGCAAGGTTGTCCTACATACAGTAACCCTCAGATAAAGACCCTATAGGATTTGAACCTTAAATCCTTTCTGTATAATAATTCCAATTTATAACGTGTACACTCCTCATAATAACCCTCTTATGTAATCAGATTCATGTGTGTGTAATTATATATAATCCATACCTCATAACAGGCATATCCTCAGGCCCTCAACTCATCATTTTCCTGTAAATCCTTTGGCCTCCCTCCCCTCCCTTCCCTTCCTTCCCCTCCAAGGGGGCAATGGAACTAGCTGCTGGTGAGGGGATGAGTCACTTCTCAGCTTGGCTAACTGGACAAGGATGGGTGGGACAGAGGCAAGGGAGTTTCATAATTGGGGAGAAGGGTTCATTGAGATTCCCAAAGGTGGTCCTTAAGGCCAGATGACTGAAGAGGAGAAGCCAGTGTCAAAAGAGACACATGTGGATGTCACTTAGGCCAGATTAAGGCTAGGATTTGTTGAGTGACTCAAAAAGAATGGAAATTCATTTGATCCTTATGATCTTTATACTATGTACTGGGGAGAGATCAAAGAAAGGGGGCACAAATGGTCTTTGCTTTTGGGGAGCTCTGGCTGATAGGAAAGGGTCAGAAAGTATAGGGGAATAGTCAAAATATAAACATCAGAAACATCAGCAGAACTAGCTAGATGGTGCCTAAGGTTATTTCTGTTTCTGAGGTTCTATGGATCTATGAATTGAAATGAACATAATACAAAGTTCACAGTTACCTAAGTTCACAGGGGACAAAAAAAATCGCATTGTGATAGAACGTTAATGGGAGAGACCTCTTGGAGTTTTGTGGTTTGGTTTTGTTTGTTTTTAAGTGGAGTTATTTCCTCCACTTTCCCTCTCATCTGTGGCAGCCCTAATCCATTATTAGACAGTGGGACAGGATGTATGGAGTGACCTACTGAGGGCATGAGGCCCTGGGCTCCTGATTATAGGATCCTGGCCCTTGGAGGTCCTCTATTACCACCTCTCCCTTTACAGATGAGGCAAATAAGATCCAGAGAACCTAAGTGACACACTTGAGATTTAAGCAGCTACCGCTAGAGGAAACGGAGCGGCACAGTGGATAGAGAAATGGGTACAGAGTCAAGAAGACCCTAGTTCAAATTTGGCCTCAAACACTTATTAGCTTCGTGGACCTGGGCAAATCACTCGGCCTCTGTTTGCCTCAATTTTGTCATCCATAAAAAGGGATAATGACATCTATCTCCTGAGGCTGTTGTGAGGATCAAATGAGATCAAATTTGTAAATATTATCATTAAGTGCAGAGCCTGACACATATCAGACTCTATATAAATATTTGTTGTTCTTGTTGTTGTTATGCCTCTCCTACATCAACTTACAGCACAGCTCAAGTTCCTCACCTCCAGGAAGTCTTCCCTGATTTTCCCAGCCTACCTAGAAGTCTCCCCTTTCTTTGAAGCAGGCAAGTACTTGATTCTATGCTGCCTTTCCTCTTTCTCCAGCCATTTTCCCTTTGAGTGTCCCCAAACATGGGGACCTTCTAAACTATAGTGCCCAGTATTCTTTATGTCCTGCCTCCCAAACAGCATCACTTTTGTGTACTGGTCTATGCACCTAAGGGGCACTTGGTATAGACTTGATTCATTAACTCCTCCTCTCTCCACTGCCCCTAGGAAGCAGAATATTGGGTTGGCAATCAGCATGTAAAAGGGAGTGAGGGGACCCCTCAGTTTCCCCCCCAAAAGAGGAATCATTAGGCTTAGCCTGGCAAGGTCTTTAGTCCTGTTGTTGCTAAAGTTTCTAAGAGTTAATTGTGGAAAACCTCCACCAGGGCAGTGAGATCCAGTTGCTTGTTCCTCAGAACTTGGCAGGCGGTGTTCCTACCACCATACCTGACTCCTCCCTCTCCCTTCCCCCCTCCCCACCAACAGCTGGAGTAAGCAGGTTCTTAACCACTCTTCCTGGTTCAAGTATGGGTACATTTGCTGCTGGAGGCAAAGTGGGTGGTGGGTGCTGGTAGAAGAGAAAGCAAGGTACACAATACTGAGAAAAAGCTTAGAGGGTACTGGGCTGGAGGCACAAAGAGGCTTGAGATGATAAAGTCCAGGATAGACTCTAGCTTCCCTATTCAATTTAGCTCAGTTCAACCAGCATTTGTTAATATATTGTGCAATTAATATAATGTGCAGGGTATGCCCTGGTGCTACAAAGAAGCCGTCCTTGCTTTTTTAAGTAGTTTCAATTCTACATTGGGGATAAGCACAGAGAGAGAATGGAACACCACAACATGAACCCAGATGAATACAAAGTACATTCAAAGTGATTCCAGGTGGAGTGGAGAGGACATTAACAGCTAGAGAATTTGGGAAAGTGTGTGTGTGTGTGTGTGTGTGTGTGTGTGTGTGTGTGTGTGTGTGTGTAAGTGGCACTCCCCCAAAAGGAAATCGAGATGGATGGAAAACAATAATAACTAGTATTTATATTATATTTTAGCTTTTGCAAAGTGCTTTACAAATATTTTCTCTTCTCAACAACCTTGGGAGGTAGGTGCTATTATTATCCCAATTTTTACAGATGAGGAAACTGAGGCATATAGCGATTAAGTGACTTATCCAGGATCACACAGCTTCAGAAGTTTCTGAAGTGGGATTTGAAATCAGGTCTTCCTGAATCCAAGTCCAGAGTCCCTAGCATACTTTGAGAGTTAAGGCAGGAAGTAAATCCTGCATGTCTAAGGAGATTTTCAGAATCATTAAGGCTGGAAGAATTCCCCCGAGTATCCTCGCCACAGAAGACTTTCCAATCACGACACTACCCACAATCATCATTATTCTCATTGTTGCATAAAATAGCTCCCATCCATGTGCTGCTTCAGAGTTTACAAAGCACTTTCCTTACAGCAACCTGTACAAGGTAGGCAGTTGTAATATGATTGTTCAGTCTTTTTTCAGTCATGTCCAACTTTTCGTGACCCCATTTGGGGTTTTCTTGGCAAAGATATAGGAGTGGCTTGTTATTTCCTTCCCCAGCAGTTCTAATATTATTATCCACATTTTATAAATGAGAAAACAGGTTCAGAAAAGTGGTCATGACCTCTCCAAGGTCCTGTAGTCTGTGAATTTGAGAACCACTTCTCCGAACTTGGGGAAGGGGATTCAATTTTACAAATGTTTTTAAAATATCTACTATGTGCTAGAGACTATGCTAGGTACCAAGACTACAATGAAACAGTCCCTGCCCATGAGCAGTTTACATGTGTTCCTCCTCTGAGCACGTTTCCTCTTGTTATAGCCTCAGTAGATCTAATTCTGTGCAGACTGGAGTAAGGCAAAGTAGAAGCCAGGGAGAGGTGTGCATTATAGCCTCATTTTCTTCAGCATCCTTCAGACTTTCCCTCTCTGCCTGGAATCAAGAGACCATTGATTTCCATCTGGAAAGGGCCTCAGAAGTCACTGAGTCCAACCCCTCCCATTTTACAGATGAGGAAACTGAGGCTCAGAGAGAGGAAGGGACTTGACTAAGGTTACCTTGGTAATAGGAGAGATGAGATTAGAACCCAGGACTTCTGACTATAGTTGCAGCAACCTTTCCACTGTAGCAGGGGAGAAGCCTTCCAGCAGGTTGTTTTTGCTGGTCCTACTCCTGGCCCATGTCACCCCCAGTGGTGTTTAGGACTGGGCATTTAACGAAACTATAATTAAAGTTCTTTGCCCCATCAACTTTTGGAGAGAAACTTGAACAGTTTTTTCAGTCAGTAAATACTTAGTGAGCTTCTGCTTTGTATAGGGAGGGCACTGTTCTAGGCACACTAGTGGGAAAGAGAAGTATAAGATATAGTCACAGAATCCCAGAGTCATGAGGGACCTCAGCACCACTCAATCCAACCTCTGCCTGACCAAGAACTCCCTCTGCTATAGCATGGCGCCAGTTCTGCCTCTGAGGCTTCCCTTCTTTGCTTCTAGTTCTGTCTTCAGAGAAAATAGATTGGAGCCAAAATATGGAGGACTTTGAATGCCAGACTAAGGAATTACAACCTGTTCCTATAAGCAAGTTTACTTCCTCTGTTCCCTCCCCTTTCCTCCTTTCTTTCTTTGTTCCTTCCCTTCCTCCCTTCTTTTCTTCTTTCCCTCCCTCCTTTCTTCCCTCCCTTCCCTCCTTCCCTTACTCCCTCACTTCTTTCCCTTTCTTCCTTCCCTTCCATTCTTCCTTCTCTTCCTCTCCCTTCTTCCCTTCCTCCCTCTCTCCTTTCCTCTCTCTCTCCCTTCCTTCTTCCCTTTCTTCCTACTACTCCTCCTTCCTTCCTTCCTGTTCCCATATGTTTCCCCCTTCTCTATGACCTCTATTATATTCCAGTTCAACAAAAATTTATTTAGCACCTACTAAGTGAAAGGCACTGAGCTAGTCACTGGGGACATCAAGGGAAAACAAGAGTCCTGCCCTCCAGGAGCTTACATTCTACCAGAGAGAGCCAACATGTACAAAGGTACAAAAATAAAAGGCAATTTGAGAAGGCAGAGAGCCCTGACTCCAGGCCTGGTATTCCATCCACTGTGCCACCTAGTTGCCTGGAGTCAAGAATACCTGCATTCAATTTTGGCCTCAGACATGTGACCCAAAGCAAGTCACTTAAATTTTTCTTCCTCAGTTTCCTTGTCTATAAAATTGGGATAATAACCTCCTAAGGTTGTTGGGAGGATCAAATGAGATGACATAGGAAGAGCACTTCACAAACCTTACAGCACTCCGTAAATGCTAACCATGATAAATTGATATTCTTAATACACAAGTCAGATGAGATTATACCCCTGATTCAGCAATACCACTAAAAGGTCCATATCCCAAAGAGATCAAATTAAAAGAAAAAGGACCCATATATACAAGAATATTTATAGCAGCTCTTCTTGTAGTGACCAAGAATTGGAAACTGAAGGGATGCCCATCAATTGGGAAATGTCAGAACAAGTTGTGGTTCATGATTGTGCTGGAATACTACTGTGCTATGAGAAATGATGAGCAGCATGATTGAGAAAAACCTAGAGAGACTTACATGAACTGATGCAAAGTGAATTGAGCAGAACCAGGAGAATGTTGTATATAGTAACAGCAACATTGCAGTGAAGATCGACTGTGAAAGACTTTAGGTACTCTGATCAATGCAATGATCCACAATAATTCCAAAGGACTCATGAGAAAAAATGCTATCTACCTCTAGAAAGAGAAATGATGGAGTCTGAGTGCAGATTGAAGCATATCTTTTTTCTCCTTATTTTTCTTACTTTGAAAAAATCACAACATAGCTAATATAGAATTTATTTTAGAGGCTCAACCCAAGTGTCACCTGCTACATAAGATCTTTTCTGATCACTCAGTTGTTAGTGCTTCCTGCCCATCAAAAAAAAAAAGCATTTCTAGTCACCTCATATATGTCTTGTATTGATATATCTATGTTTATGTGATTTCCCCTACTGGAGTGTATGCTTCTTGCAGGCAGGAAATTTTTTTTCTTTGTATGGACAGCACCTGGCACCCTATTTGGCACTTAATAGATGCTTAATAATGGCTTGTTGGATTGAATAAAGGGGTTAAATTAGATGATTATTAAGGTCTCTTACAGTTCTGACATTCAAGGATCTATGAACCAAGGAATGAGGACAAGAAAGATACTGTTAGAAGAGCCAGTAGAAGGCAGTTTTGTGAAACAAAAAAAAAACAGAGAAGAGAGGATGGTAAACATGTCAAATGTTACAAAAAGCTCATAGCAGATGATGACTGAGAAAAGACCATTGCATCTGGCAATTTTAAGATCACTGGTGACCTTAGACATTGCATCTTCTTTTTCTGCTCCATTCTGAGAAGACTTAGGAATTATTTGGCTCATTCACTAGGATGGTGAGAGATTGGTCAGCTCAACAAATTGTCAGATTTGCCTAACTAGAAATTTTCAGGTCACTTCAGCAGAGGATACAGGGGGCCTCCATGCTGGGAACTTGGACAAGAGAGAAGAGTGAAGGCCTTGATCTGGGAAGCCCTGAGTCAGCAAGACAATGGGGCATAATTGATCCACATAAAGCCCTACATTGTTTGTCGAAGCAGTCTGGACAGGAGCGACCTTTGGGTTTTGGCTGACAGAGCACTAGGGTGTTGGGGGAAGGGAAGTCCTCTAGAGGCCAGGGGGCACCACTCCAGGCCCTTGTCTCTGAAACACCACTCATCCTGGCACAGCCCCCTTACAAAGAGTCTCTGTCTCGGGTAAGACAGCCCCGAGGATGTGTGGACATTTGTGCTTTGAGTTGATTAACCACTTCTTTGTGATGAGGAGTGACCTGAGCTTATAGACACTCATCTTAATGGCCTGGAATCTTCAGAATCTGTCCTAAACCTCACCCTTTCTCTTCTGGAAGGGGCTGAGCAGAACTATCCGAGAAGATGTCTCTATGTTCTTCAACTCAGCTGCCATCCCAACAAGCTGCCAACCCATCACTCAATTAGTCCCATGTGTCTCTCAGCTCTGCCTAGGGCTGCCCTTGGGAGTTTCCCTCCTCCCTCCCTGTCACCACCCAGTTAGGTTAACTATAGCTATCTACCCAAGAGAGGCCCCTAACCATCCTACCCCTCCAGCCTATAAAGCAGCCCCAGCCCAGAAAAGAGTGAATAA
The DNA here is from genome assembly GCF_003287225.1 of Phascolarctos cinereus. Lineage (NCBI taxonomy): Eukaryota > Metazoa > Chordata > Mammalia > Diprotodontia > Phascolarctidae > Phascolarctos > Phascolarctos cinereus. The sequence goes on from NW_027556098.1 coordinate 175,900,441, forward strand.
ATATTTGGATTGGCTCAACTCTGGCACAGAAATCACGAGCTCCAGTGTGATGGGAAGGAGCCCAAGACAGCAAAGAAGATTCCCAGGGGGAGAGAACTGCTGCTGAAGAGCTGGAGGGGGATGGGAAGAGGAGAAGGAAAGCAGAGCTGCAAGCATGGTGGGAGCCTTGGTATGATGGTTCAAAGCCCACTCCGGCTCTCAGGACAAAATGGTGGACTTCGGGTAGGAAGACACACACATGCACATGCGCACACACACACACATGCATGAATACATACACATACACTCCCTGAGATGGAATCTAGCAAGTTGACCTGGGCTAGCCATTCCAAGCACCCCTTTCATATCTGATACTACTTTGTTAAAAGCGTGTTTGTGAGGTGACATAGCTGTGGTGGACAGACCCCATTTCCAGACTCAGAATGAGTTTTGTGGAGGATTGGGTCTGGCATGGACTTAAGGAGAGGGGAGAGTAATGGATTGGGGTGGGGGTAACTCCAAACCAGAAGAGGTGATAACAGAGTGGAAGGGGCAGGTGAAGGGACTGAGAGATTGGCTTTGAATGGAACTAAGGAAATGTGAATGAGTGTGTGTGTAAAAGAGAGGACAGATGATAGAAAGTATATTTGGAAGCACCTGGGTGTATTTAAGAAGGAAGACACAAGAGTGAGAGAATGAAAGAGGAGAGAGAATGTTTGTATGAGACCATAAGAGGAAAAGTATTTGAGAGTGCTCAGGGGTATTTGGGAGAATCTATCATTGAGATAAACTTTTTGAAAGTGAGATAGTGCAGAAGAGAGAATGTGCATGTGAGGCAGACTATGAGAGAGAAGTCAAATGAGACTTTAAGATAGAGATTACATGTGAGAGTGTATCTGAGCTTGTGTGTGTGAGACATTATGTGAGACAGGCTTTGAGAGAACTCTGGCAAGGAAGATCAGCTCAGAGAATGTGCCTGAGACAGAGACTCTCTGTAGGAGTGTGAAAGAGACCATGTATGGGCTATTAATGACTGGGTGAGCAAGACTGTTTCTGCAACAAAATGTTAGAGACCTTCTGTGGCAGGCTGTGGGTATATGAGAGCATGCAGACAAGTGTGGGGCTCCCTCCCTTCCTTGCAGAGGTGGGAGGGGCCCCTATGGTGTGGAACACTGTTGACACTGTCCATGTGTTGGTTCATTTTGCTGAACTGCTTTTTTTCTCTGATTATTTATTAAAAAAGGATGGCTCTCTGGGTTGGGTAGAGGGAAATATTGAAAGATGAAGGTGGCATGAAAACAAAAGATATCAATAAAAAAAATTCTATGTGTGTGTAAGAGAGACACAGAGACTCTGTGTGTGTGTGTGTGTGTGTGTGTGTGTGTGTGTGTGTGTGTATAGGACAATGAGAGTTTATCAAGCAGTTCTGTGAAAAGACTGACCCAGAATATAGCCCCTAGTCTAAATAGAAAAGAGCTTCAGTGTAGAAAATGCAGAAGAGGCTACTCCGTGTCCTTAGAGAGTTCATTTGAAGCCTAGGAAAGACCTTGGCACAGAGCTGCCTCTTGTAGGCAGGAGAAGATGAGAAAGCTTTTCCTCACATTGGAAGCATGAGATCAATCCCATGAAGCCCCTGCTTCCAGGCACAAAGGAATGTCAGGACAAGATGTAATGGCAACTGGGAGACCACCAACTCTGAGGCTTCAAGGAAGGCACTAGATGACTGACAGAAAGGAAGAGGTCATGAAGGAGCCTTCTTCATGGAGACTGATGTGATCTGAGCCTGCTCACCCTCTAGCAGAGGGGTGTCTTGGAACATGTGGGGAACTTAGGAGTGTTGTGGACCTGTAAGTTCAGCAGTGGGTTTGGTAAGTCTACATGGCCAGAATGGGAAAGAATGGCAGACACACTGGGTTGAACATCATTACCATATCCCTGTCTATAACAAAAAAAGGTGGGGGAGGAGGTATTGTGCTGTGGAGACTTGGACTTTAAAGTGCAGCATGGCATAATGGAAAGAGAAGTGCACTTGGAGCTCATATACCAGCTCTGACATTTAGTAGTTGTGTTACCTAGTGCTTACATCTGAGTCTCAGTTTCCTTATCTGTAAAAATCAAGATAAAAATACTCGAACCACCCATTTCACAGGATTGTTGTGAAAAAAGTGCTTTGTAAACTTTAAAACACCACAGAAATCTGAGTTATGATATTGGACATTCATGGTTTCATCTCTGGACCATGGACTCTCTGTGTGACCTTGGCCATGTTGCTTAGCCTCTGAGCTTCAGTTACTCCTTCTGTAATGAGGGCAAAGGTCTGTGAACTTTTAAAAAATAAGTTATATTCGTTCTTTTTGTTTTTACACCACTTCCCAAAGACATCCCTCACCACTCTTTCCCTGCCACTAGAACCCTCCACTATAACAAAGAAATATAGTTAAGCAAAACAAATCAGCACATTAACCACATCTGACAACCTATGCCTCATTCTGCACTTAGAGTCAAATACCTCTCCGAGGAGAGGAGGAAGGAGTGTTTCACCATCAGTCTTCTGGATTCAGTAATTGTTTATTGCATTGATCAGAATTCTGGTATCTCTCAGTGTTGCTTTCCTTTACAATCCTGTATAAATTGTTCTCATGGTTCTGATTACTGAACTCTGTATCAGTTCATAAAGGTTTCCCCAAGTTTCTCTGAAATCTTTGTATTTGTCATTTCTTATAGCACAGTAACATTCCATTACATTCATAAACCACAATTTTTAAGCCTTTTCCCATTTGATGGGCACCCCCTTAGAATGTTCCCCTCTGTCTTTGACCTCCTTGGGATATGTTATATATATTAGTAATATACTAGTAATATCGTGGGGGTGAAAAGGTATGGACAGTTCAGTGACTTTTTCTAGTATGGTTCCAAATTCTTTTTTCAGAAAGGTTGAACAAATTCCCAGAACCACCAGTATTATTATGCGTGTCTTTTCACATTTCCTCTAACATTTATCATTTTAATCTTTCTTCATTTTTGCCAGTCTTATGGATAAAGGTGAAACATTAGAATTGTTTCCATTTTAATTTCTTTTATTATAAGTAATTTGAAGCATTCTTTTTTGAGAGTTTGCGTTTCATCTTCTGAAATATATTCATATTCTTTGACAGTTTATCTCCTGGGAATATCATATCTCTTATTCATATAATCTCAATTCATTATTTTCCCCTCTAAATCCATCCTTTTGTAAGTATTCTGGATAGCAGATCTTATCAGATTTTTATGCGAAGATTTTTTCTGAATCAATAGCTTCTCATATTTGACAGCATTTTGTTCCTGCAAAAGCTCTTTAATTTTAGGTAATCAAAACGGTCTATTTTATCTTTGTGATCTCTGCTATCCTTGCTTGGTTTAAGAATTCTCCCCCGAGGCTGTACAGCATGGCTCCTTATAATGTTTTAAAATCATGTGACCTCTTAAATTTGGGTTATATATTCATTTGGAGCTTATTATAGTACGTGGTATAATATGTTGTTCTAAACCTAATTACTTTCAAACTGCTTTCCATTTTCCCCAGCAATTCTTACAAGAATAGGAAGTCCTTGGCTCCCAGCTGTTTTTCTTGTTGGATTCATGTAACACTAGTCACCTCTGTTCAGCTGCTTCTAGGTCTTACCTGTCTAGTCTGTTCCATTGATTGAACTCTTGGAATTCAATGGAACTCATTGAACTCTTCTGTTTTTTTTTCTAACTCGCATGAAATCGATTTGATGATTATTTCATTTTATATGCTTTGAGCTTTTGAGAATCAAGTAGCAGAAATGCAGAGCTATGTTATTTCTATGGGGAAAACTGCTTTTCTTAGAACTTTTTGGTATACTGTAAAGTAGACTTCATTTATAATCTGGGAAGCTGGTTTTAAATCTCATTTCACCTGCATGACCTTGGTCAAGTTATTTGACATTTTGAACCTCTGTTTATTCATCTGTAAAATGAAGTGTTGGATGAAATTGTGTTTAAGGTTCCTTTCAGTTCTAAATCTATGATCTCCTCCTGTATTTAACACCATTTAAAGCAGTGTATCAACAGATTAGCACTGAGCCCAGGGAAGCTAAAATGCTGGCCCCCTGAGCAACTCCCAGTCCTTTGTGCACATTTGGACTAAATTCAGTTGAAGATGAAGCCTAGCTGCAAAGGGAGGAAGTTATTCTCTTTCTTGTCATCTCTTTATATCCCCACCCTGGGAGTTCTAGATAATATCACTTAAAGAAAATTTAGGTTGGTTCCTGTTATGGTCTTCCCACCTAAAAGGGATTAGAAAGGTACCCAAGGTACAGCATAGATCAAGTAGACGACAGTTATTTATTTCCTCCACTAAAATGAAATGCTTAAAACACAAAAGATTCATAAGCACACATTGAAAAAGACTTAAAACACAATACAGTAACCTATAACTCTCATTATACTCTCCTGTGAGGTTGATACTTAAAATAATAAAACATGAGACACTTAGTGACACTGTCAAATAAATAGGCATTTGACATTCACAACAACTCCTCACTGTTCAAACAACTTCCTCAAAGTCCAGGATCAAATGAGATAATGTATTGGCCAAATGCTTAGGCTATGGTAGGTGCTTAATAAATGTTTATTAAATGAATGAATAGAGGCAGTTAATAAATATCAAGGCTTCAGCTCATCCTCTTTCAGTGATCATCTTCTCTTGAGAAATTTGTAGTACTTACAGAGAATACCTCCTACAATGAAACCAGTACTGAATGAGGGACCCAGAAGCTCCAGACCTCTCAGGTTCATGAGGTTTCCTTCTCAGATGGAAATGTTAATCCCAGGATCACTGTTTAATAACCTCTGTTCCAGGGGCCTGGGAAAGGGGGGGGGATACAAAGCAGAAAATAGAACTCTTGCCTTAAGATCTGGACTCAGACTCATCTGAATTCGCATGTACTCTAGCTACCACGTGCAGGCAGCCACCATTGGTACCTGGGATTGACAGGAGGGAGGGGGGAGGGGAGGGCAAAGAAGAGTTCAGAGACTCCCCAGAGAGATAGTTCCATACTGCATATGCTAGAAGCATAAAGAAGAGATCTGAGCAAGAGCTTTGTCTTCAAAGTCTACTAAGTAGGTGACTCTTCTTGGCTAAGTGGCCAATAAGGGTATCATTTCCTCATCCCAAAGTCCTTTAGCATTGAACTAGAATTCCTAACCCCTTGATGTACCTGAGGAGATAGCTAGGTAGTAGTGCAATGGATATCACACTTGCTGCTAGGCCTGGAGTCAGGAAGACTTGAATTCAAATCCAGCCTCACACTAGCTGTGTGACCCTAAGCAAGTCACTTAACCTCTGTCTGCCTCAGTTTCCTCAACTGGAAAATGAGGATAATAATAGCACCTACCTCCCCAGGCTGTTGTGAGGATCAAGTAAGATATTTGTAAAGTGCTTAGCACAGTGCCTGGCAGGTAGTAAGTGCTTAATAGATGCTTGTTCTCTCTTCCCTTTCCCCTCTTTCCCCCAGGCAAATTCAGTTCAACTCCACATAGGCTCCATGGGGCACACTCTTGCAGAGCACATTGCTTCAGGAGTAAGGGGAGGTTCATGATTACTGACATTATACTAATAACATCTAACAACCTCATCCCTGGGTAGAATTTACACTTCCACCCTCTGCATTGACTTGGTTACTCTCTTGGTAGTCTTGCCCAATTACACAAATCCATATGGTTCTGGAGATGCCTGGAAATGTCTGGTAAAAGAGGGCTAACTGAGCCCTTCCCCCCTGCCCACAGGCATGGACTCCTTATATTCAGGGAGAAGACAAACAAGCTATCTTCTGTATTCTGGTGCTAAAAACCACCCACTTCTCCTATCAGTGCTACCTGGCATGGGCTTCAGAGGCTGCTTCCCTCCGAATCAACCCTGGGAAACCCCCATCAGGGAGGAAGTTGGGAGCCCTGTGGGAGGCTGGGAACCAGGCAAGCTCTTCATAAGGCCAGATACTTTCAGTGTCCCTGGGGTCCTTTTGTGAGGAAAGAAATCAGTACTAGTGATGGATGGAAAAAGTCATGGGGAAAGGGGGCAGCCAAGTCACAAGAGTGGGAGATGCTTCAGAGACAGGCCAGGATGATAGGGCATAGCTTCCAAACTTAGATCCCTTAAAAGCAGAAACTGCCTTGTTTTTCAGAGGAGAATCACTGGTTCCCCAGGGGGAGAGAGGAGAAAAGAGAATGGCTTCAGTGTTTGGAGAGGCTTAGGGGAGGGAGGGAAATTAGAATGAAATATTCCTTTCTGAGGAGACATTTTTGGGTGCCTATCTTCCTCAGAATCCTAAGCACTTAATTGGGAAATTATTCCGTATGCATACATTCAGTAGGAACTTACAAATTCACCATGCTGCAGCACTAGTCTTGGAGACAGAGCTGAGTTCAAATCCTCACCTGACACTTATTAGCTATGTGACCTTGAATAGTTTATTTAACCCTTCTGAGCCTCAGCTTCCTCATCTGTTTAAAGGAGATTATACACACTACCCGCCTTCTGGGGTTGTTGTGAGCAATGTGTTTTATAATCCTTAAAGTACTTTGTAAATATGAGATTATTAATATTCACACAGAACAATAAAGAACATAAAGACAGAAGGCTACATTTGAGATTTAAATCTTAGACTGGAGTTAAGGAAAGAAAATACCAATAACCCTAAAAAAATGTCATTGAGCTCCCAGCAGAATCCTAAGGGGCTAAAATTTTCTGCAAGAGTTGTTAACAAAACAGGAGAAAAAGACATTTCCATTTCTTCTGCACACCCTCTAATCTAAAATTTATTTGATGCCTCTGGGAAGAATGGATGATGTCACAAAGAGCTGTGTCCATATTCCCTGTGCCTCAGATGACTTGAATGCACCCAAAGCACTGTTAAAAAAATGCTATAAATATATTGAGAAGAGTTATTTTTAAAGGGAAGGAGCTGAACTTAATGTTGAGATGTATTTTTGATACCACTTGGCATAACCTTCTGACTCAAGTCTTAGGATAGGAAATCTGGCTCTGGGTTCACCTGGCAAGAGATGAGCCCTGGAAAATGAAATCTAGCCATCTCAAGTGCCTTGCCCCTGGTCATAACTCCTGCTGACCTGAATGAAGGGAGGGAGGGAGAGAGAGAGAGAGAGAGAGAGAGAGAGAGAGAGAGAGAGAGAGAGAGATCATATGGCTCAGACTGGCTGGGCAGGGAGATTCCAGGAGCTAGTTATCAGAGAAAGGATTTCCTGTTGAGAGGAGGCCAGGATAAGCCTTCAGCTCTGATTCACCTTCCTGCCAGGTCTCCGTAATCATGAGGGACTTGGAACCTTTCCTTCTGTATAGGAAAGATTGTCTTGGTTAGTATGTTTTGGGAGGAGGGAGGGAGAAGAACCCTGGCTGGACATCAGAAGAAAGAAAGAAAGAAAGAAAGAAAGAAAGAGAGAGAGAGAGAGAGAGAGAGAGAGAGAGAGAGAGAGAGAGAGAGAGAGAGAGAGAGAAAGAAAGAAAGAAAGAAAGAAAGAAAGAAAGAAAGAAAGAAAGAAAGAAAGAAAGAAAGAAAGAGGGAGAGAAAGAGAGAGAGAAAGAAAGAAAGAATAACTGCTTCCATACTCCCAGGAATGCTATAAGGTTAAAAGTAGCTCAGAAGTGAACAGCACTTAAGAAATAAACTAGGTTTCACTGGTTTACGGCAATTGTTTCTTTCTTCCCCCACCCACTGACATTTCTGATAGAATCATCATTAACAGTATTTTTGAGGGCATACTAGGTTGAAGGCACTGTGGAATGGAGTGGGAAAGCATTTATTAAGTATTTACTACATGCCAAGCAAGCACTGGAAATAAAAATCGAAAAATGAGACAGTTCCCGCTCACAAAGAGTTCACATTCTAATTAGGGAAGACAGCACAGATAAGCAAGAGCTTAGCTGCAGTCAATGGAAAGGCCCAGGGGTCCTTACAGATGTCAATCAATGGGAGTGGCTGTGTCCACCCAGCATCTGGAGGGCCCACAGCTGTTGGCACATCGTGAGTTTGGTGGAATCTGAGCAGGAAATGGGCTGGGTCTTTGGAAGAAGGGCATACAGTGCAAGGCAAAGGAGTTTAGTAATAGAGAATATGAGCCTTCAGAGAACTTATGGTCAGTAATAATAATAATAGCTAACATTTATGTAGCACTTTAAGGTTTGCAAACCACTTTATAAATGTCTTGTTTTACCGTCACAACTACTCTGTGAGAAAGGTACTATTATTATTCCCATTTTCCAGATGAAGAAATTGAGGTAGACAGAGGTTAAATGATTTGCCTAGAGGCACACAGCTCATAAATGTTTGAGGCTGGATTCAAACTTGGATCTTCCTGAATCTAGGGCAATGTTGTTTAGTGGGAAAGAGCCCTGGATTTGGTGTCAGAGGACTGGGGTTCAAATCCTGCCTCTGGCACTTACTAGCTATGTGATCCTGGGTAAGTTGCTTAACATTCCTGGATCTCATTTTCCTCATTTCTAAGCTTAAGCCAGAGGACCTCTAAAGTCCCTTCTAAGTCTTAACTCTATGAATCTGCTAAAGGTCAGATAAATGGTATACACAGTGATGCCAGAGAAGTCCAGAAATGAGGCCTCAGCAAAGATTGGAAAATGTTTCATGGGTGAGGTGGACCTGAATTTGGCCTTGAAGTTAGACAAGTGGAGGGGGAGACAACCAGCCAAGCATGAACAATGCCCCAGAGGCCTGGATGCGCATAATATGTTGGAATTTGGGAGGTGATTTTTTTTCTTTCTTTTCTTTCTTTCTTTCTTTCTTTCTTTCTTTCTTTCTTTCTTTCTTTCTTTCTTTCTTTCTTTCTTTTTCTTTCTTTCTTTCTTTCTTTCTTTCCTTCTTTCTTTCTTTTCTTTTCTTTTTTTTTTTTTTACCAATTTGAAAGACGGTGAAACTGATAGCCAGCCAGGGTTCTTTTCCCTCCCTCTTCCCAAATTTAGCTAAAGATCCAGATTTATGTAGGAGGGTAGTTTCTGCCAAGGGTGAAAAAGTGAGTTGAAGCTATGGTATTGAAACCTTGAATGCCAGGCTAAGAAGTTTAGATTGCATATACTCCATGCAGTGGAAAACCCCTGCCCCTCACTATGCCCTCTTCCTGCCCCCTATCCTGAGCCACACGGTTCAGACTGTGAATCAGGAACAGGAAGCAGCTCTTGACCTGCTGCTAATGCCATTAACAGCCCCATCTGGAGAAGGGGAAGTGGAAGGCAAGGGTAATTTATACCGGCTGTGTTTCTGAAGTGATTGACTGATACCAGGGTTGGAAGGAAAGCAGCAGCTGCAACACCTGCCCGTCTCTGCACTTTAAAGCCTGTTTTGCCCTTTACCTAAGACACCCTGACCTCTCTTCACCCTCTAGCTACAGTGAGCAGGGTGACAAAGGGAGGTGGGGAAACAATCCCCGAGTAAAATAAATGTTTATTGAGTGAATGAATTTGCTATGAATAATTGATACGCAGATAATTGAAAGTTATAGAGTCATAGAATTTTAGCACTAGAAAGGACCTTAGAGATTGTCTCGATGATAGAATATAACATACTTGGAAAATGAAATATTTTCTTCTGGTGGAAGCTTTGCCCTCTTAAATGATTTCATTGGAAAAATTTCCAGACTAAGAAGCCTGTGGCATGGTCCGACCCAAAAGGGTCTGGAGTTCTTGGAAGAATTTTTTTCTAGCTCTTGTTTTAAATGAAATTTGCCTGGATGGTCAGATCATAAGCCCACATTCCTCAGTAAACTATTTCATAAATTTCTGTCATTAAAAAAATTCATCATCCTTTGATCAATCTAGTGATGAGTCTCTTGGAATTTAGGCTGGAGAAACTCTGTGCCTTCTCCCAAAGCTGAACAGGAACCACCTTCTGTTCCCTAGGACATCTTTGTCCAAACCTGAGATGTGTGCTCTCCTGGGGTATCAGAGGAGGGGGAAGATGGGCCCTACTGACCTCTACCTTTCTCTTCCCACCCTCTTCTTCCTCTCCTCAATCAGGATGTAAAGATCTTCAGAGCCCTCATCTTGGGTGAGCTGGAGAAGGGCCAGAGTCAGTTCCAGGCCCTCTGCTTCATCACAAGGCTACATCACAACGAGATTATCCCCAGTGAGGCTATGGCTAAACTTCGGCAGGTGACTACTCCTCCAGACTACTGTTGCCCCATGACCCTCCAGCTCCCCAACCTACCCTGGCCCCACTAACCAGAGTCTAGATCCATGACAGCCCAACTACCCACCCAGGCCCAAGCCCATACGCACCAGAGTCTCAACTCTCCAGCCCACCCAGTACCAGCTTCCCAACTCACCCTGGACCCCAAACTTCCCCCCCAGTCCAGTTTATCCTGATACCTTATCCCTCATTTCCACTATTAAACCAATGCTCCTAGTTCCAAGCAAATGCCCCTTGCAGTCCATCCCTTTTTAGTGTCTCAAATCCCCAGATTCTTCCCTTAAGTCAGGGGCGATCTTGAGGCCACAGATGGCCCTCTAGGCCCTCAAATTCGACCCTTTGACTGAATCCAAACTTGACTGTGAAGTTTGGATTCAGTCAAAGGGCCACGCTTGAAGACCTAGAGGGCCACATGTAGCCTTGAGGCTGCCAGTTCCCTACCCCTGCCCTAAGCCCTTCTGTAGTTCTTATACACAAGAATCTTCTCTCAGTACCTCCTTACCCTTATACCACCACCTGCCCACTTTCCTAGATTCAAAATGGGATGATTCCCCAATGTTATTCAGATATTGGGGGGGGGCAAAAGAAAGAGGGTAGAAATTATATCTCTTGCTCTCCAGACCCATCAGAAGCTCTTATAAATCCCACTAGTGGCCTACTGTATGGAGAATAGCTTCATCCTGCTGGTATCCAACCCCCCTCACCTCTCTCCCCCTCCAAAACCTGTCCAAGTCTAGGGGAGGGGAAAAAGAGAAGAGGAGTAGAAGGGAGAAGGAACCACACTAACTCTTTGATGTATGCCCCCAAAAGAACATTTGTAGTCCCACAATACAAATGGTAAGAGATGAAGACTAGTCATGGATGAGGCTTTTGGGGGAAAGTGGGTGAAGTATGTAAGGGAAAAGAGACCATGGGGGACCACAGATATGCTTACTCCAGTTTCTCCCCTCCCCACCCCACCTACCCTTAACAGAAAAACCCTCAAGCGGTACGTCAGGCTGAAGAGGTGCGGAGTCTGGAACAGCTCCACATGGACGTGGCAGTCAATTTCAGCAAGGCAGCATGGCTGAGCCCCCACATCCATAACGTGTGTGCCGAAGCCCGAGAGGCCATCTACACCCGGGAAAAGGACGTCCAGTTCTGGCTGGAGAGAGGTCAGGCAGATAACCTCTGCAGCACTGGGCCTAAAGTCCCAGTCATAGGCTACGTAAAATGAGGGAGAGGCCATACAGGCCCTGGCCATAGGGAACTTTCTGTCTAAGGGTGGAGGCTACACACAGGCAGACAAATGAAAAACAGCAAAGACTTGGAAATTCATGCAGAAAGGCCAGGTGCAAAAACTGTCTCTACGTGCTAAGGAGATGGGTTGTCACACAGTGCTTGGGGAGAAAAAAAGGGCAAAAACAGAGGATGCTTCTAAGAGAAACTGAGAGTTGAATAGTATTCAGAAAGACAACAGGGGCATGGGTTAGTGGGCTGCTGAAGGTGGGAGTAGTGACCTGTGGAGAGCCTCAGGGGCCATGTCCACCTTCACCATGGCTGGGAACTTCACTGACTCACTCTTTTGGAAAGCAATGAGCACCAGGCCCTGGAGCAGCGGGCCTTCCTAGAACCCTCTTGGCCCTCCCCCTCTGCTCCCACCTATCCAAATTCAGCCGTCTCGTTTCTTCCTGTCTTGTCTAACTCCTGCCAGTGCTGCTGGGTGCCCATCACATCCTCACTAGGCCCCAGACTCTGGCTGCCTTCCTCTCTCCAAAGAGAGGCAAAAGAGAAATTGAAATGCCAGCAGTTCTAACCCAAGTTTTAAGTTAAGGTAACCCTCACCTTCCTCCCATTCAGGGTCTGGCTGCACAGAGGGCTTATAGGATCTAAAACTAAAGAGAACTTCCCATGTTGTAGCTGAGGAATCTGAGAGGGCCTGAAAGGTAAAAGAGCCAGGTTTCAATCTTAGATCTGGCTCTCGGCACCTAGGCTTTCAGGGCAAGGATTGAGTTAGACACTCCCTAACACAAAGGTCATAGGTCAGTTTCTCCCCTCCTTTGATTAGGTCCTCTGGACTCCTAGCTGAAGTAGGGGTGGCCTAGAGCCTGGAAGTAGGCATGGATAGTCCAGGCCAAGGCCTCAGGACACTGCTCCAAGGTCATAAAAGAAGACCAGGAAATGACTGGGGGTGGGTGGGTGAAAGGAGGCCTGAGAAGAGGAAGGCTGTTCCCCTCACGATCCCCTCCTCTTTCTCCTTCCCACTCTCCCACAGGTGTGGATGGCTCCATGTTTGAAGAGCTGCCTTCACAGCCCGATGACCTATCCAGCCTACAGCGTTGTCGGCTGGTTGGCGACCGATGGAAGCCTTGCTTCTGTCACTACGGGCTCAACTTAGCCTGGTACCCCTGCCTGCTCAAGTACTGCCACAGTCGGGAACCTAGCGGCCGCCTCTCCTCCTATAAGTGTGGCATCCGCAGCTGCCAAAAGAGCTATAATTTTGACTATTATGTGCCCCAGAAACAACTGTGCCTTTGGGATGAGGACACCTAGCCAGGGCCGGGGGCACTGAGCTGGGGAGGGGTGAGATGAGGCGCTCCCTTCTCAGGAGCAGAGAAAGGGGCTGCAAAGCCTCTCCTTTCCTCGCTCATCCCATCTGGAGTCTCAGGCCCCTTGCTCTATGACTGTGAAAAGGGATGAGGTTAACACAAGAGCTAACTTAAGACCACCCCTTCTCCTCCCCAATCCCTACTCCCTGCTCCTTTATTGAGGGTAGGTGAAGAGCCCCTTCCCCTCAAGGTATGTCATTTTCAAGTAACAAAAATGTGACCATTTCTTTTATTTAACTCTGTTAAGGCTCAGACCTTAAGAAAACCCTGCTGGGGTGGGAAGAGAAGAAAGGGAATATAATAAATCCCCTGTCTTCTCTGCCCCTTTCCCCTCCCACTTATACTTCTCTTCCCTCACTTAGAAGGAACCCATACAAATCCATTCCTCAAGTGGCTTCTGTTTGCCGTTTCCCCCTCCCCACTCCAGCAAGAGAACTTCTGGGGATACTCCCCCGAAAAAAGCCATGGGGGTAGGGGTGGCAGGTAACATCAATGAATTACCCAGAGGTACTGAAGGAAAGAGGGGTACAGGCCAGAGAAGATCACAAGCCATAGCCTCCACTCCTCAGAAATCCAGGAATATGGGTGCAGGGGGTAAGGCTAGGTGGAGAGATCTCCCTGGTCTTCCCTACCCGACCACAGTGCCTTTATCCCCCAGGTCCGGACCTAGCCAACCAGTGTGATTGCTAGCAATATTTTTTTCCATTTCATAAGATTATTTTTGTAAACATGGGGGGAGGGGAGGGTTGAATTCCAGATTTTTAATGCAAAGTATTTATCATTTGTACCAGAAATAAAAGAAGTTTTTACTTTATCAGTGTGATTGGTCTGTACACTTTGGGGTGGGGACTGTCCAATTGCTTCGGCTCATACAGGACATACTTGAGCCAATACTGCCACCTGGTGCTCAACAAACGCTATGCAGCCTCTGCAGCTGGGCCAGAAAAGTTCAACTTTCAAATGTTTGTATTATTTTTTTATTATTATTAAATTCTACTGTGTGCCCAACTGAGCTAGAAGTTCTAGGAAATACACAGGAAAGTATAAGCAGATGTCTGGGCTCTAAGTTTGGAAGATTATAATCATAATAATACCTAGCATTTAGATCGTGCCTCCTAGGTATGAGGCACTGTGCTAAGCACTTCACAATTATGATTTTATTTGATCCTCACCACAACCCTGGGATGTAGGTACTGTTATTATCCCCACTTAACAGTTGAGGGAACTGAGGCAAACAGATTAAATGACTTGCCTAGGGTCACACAAAGCTAACATGTGCCTGAGGCCGATTTGAACTCAGGTCTTTCTGACCCTGGGCCAGGTGGTCTTATCTGCTGCCATCTAGCTAAGTGCATTACAGATATTCTCATCTGATCCTCCAACAACCCTGGGAAGTAGGTGCTGTTAGCACCCCCATTTTACAGTATAGGAACAACTCATTAAACAGTGGTGAGCAATACAAGACAATATTCAACACTGATATAAAGATAGGCTATCCTCGTGGGACTGAGCTGGAAACCACAATGGAAGTCATCTTTATAGATGAGAAAACTGAGCTCCAGAGTATGGGAAGCAAACAACTTACTAAGTGGAAGAATTGGGATTCCAACTCAGGTCCTCTGCCTCTGAAGCCAATGTTCCTTCCATGTTACCATTCAATTCCCTAAGTGATATCTATTTGAAAGAGGAAAAATAGTATATGTGCATATGTGTACATGTATGCTTATATTATATATATAATACATGCATATATGTGTGTGTATATATATATATACATATATATGTATATATATATACATATATATATACATATATATATGTATATATATATACATATATATATATATATGAATAAATGCGTACACATAGGTATACACTGAAAAAGAACATTGCCCTTTATAGGCTGCGCTCTGGTTTGTTTATACAGGACAGATTTTAGGGAGAAAATACAGACTATATTTGCATTAATACAAGTGGTCATCTAACCTCCTGATAAAATGAAATGCTTAACTTTTTTCATTTGTTTCAGTTTTGAAGTTTTTTGGACTATCAGGGCCCAAAATCATGATTTTTGTCAACACAGAGGATTCCTGGTAGGGAAATTCCTTCCACTGATGCAGATTGGCAAGACAGGGGTTTTAGAGAGTTGCTTGGAGCTGGAGAGGCTAATTGACTTACCCCTGGTCACACAGTCTATGTCAGGGGTGGGGAACCTGCAATCTTGAGTCCATGTGTGGCCCTCTATATCCTCAAGTGCTACCCTTTGACTGAATCCAAACAGCCTCGAGGCCATAAGTTCCCCACCCCCGGCCCATAATTAAAGACAGGATTTGAAGTCTTTTGGATGCTAGCTAATGAGTTTTTTGCACTCAACGATTCATGAAACTGTCTGGAACGGTTATAATCAGGATTAACAGAGTGAATTCACACAGATGATGCCAAGGACCTTCGAAGTATTCAAATTTTCCCTGGTGGATAAAACTACTTAGGAAAACCCTCTAGAGGCCCCTCAGATGGAGAAGCTAGTAGGCCAAGGACCAACGCTGACCCTATTCCCCAAGCCTTACCAGGCATGAGGATTGTGCTAAAATTGGTGAACTAAGTTGGAAGTGGACTGAGGGGAGGGCCCTCCCCCCAGCACAGGACTATTCAGGTGTGTATGAGGACTTCTTCTGCACCCTCCATGGAGCAGTCAAAAGCATTCCCAAGTCTCTGGAGAATGTCTTCTGCACTTTCCATGGACCAATCCAGAGCAATTGCAAATCTCAGGGCGCCAGAGCCAACTGATTGCCCATGAGAGGTGAGGGGAAACAAGGGAAGAATCAAAGACAGGGGCCTCAGAAATCCCTAAGCATAGGTCTGCCCAGGTAACACCAAGTGAGTCCTGAGCATTCTGCCCCTGCTGCTTTCTGTGTCATTCTGGCAGGCCCACATGTAGGGCCATGCCTGTGTAGCAAGCAAAGACATGGGTACAACCCTCCATGTAGCCAAGCAGGAAGCCATCTGTTCGGATGACTTCAAAGTCCCACCCCACCCCAAAGTCTCTCCGTAACCAAAAGGCTGTAATGTCTAAAGCTCTCACCATAGGGTTATTTATTTGGGTTATGGCAGTACCATCTCCAGAAGGGCCTCTATGAAGATGTATATGCATTACTTGGGAGAGGTGACCCACGAAGCAGACTAACCCACTAACCTAGGGTGGTTTATCTGATTAGCCAGCTGTCACTTAACAGGGAGCAAGGTCCTGAGGGGAAAAGGTGTATAATTCAGGGTTTGGGGAGATGTCCCCATAGTGGAAGCCAGTCTGAGGGCACTGTATTCAGAAGCATGGCGTAAGGGCCAGCGCTTCATGGAGTAGGGGAGAACATGGAAAAGAAAGAGAAAGATAACGGAGAAATGAAACTTCCCTGTGACCCTGTACAGAAATGTGGGGTACAAGAAACTTTTCCTTCAGCTTTTGGCTCTCTGAAAGATGTCCCCCTCCACCCCGACCCTATCTATGCAGATACTTAAGGCTCAGTGTTCAGAACCTAAGAGTGGGTGATTCCAGGCTCTATTGGGACTCTCCCAGAGTAGCATCCAGGTGCAAGAAATCATTAACATTAACATAAATCTGCATCTCATTTGCATCTACCTCCAATCTTCCCATGTTATAATGTATTCTCAGGCTTTTTACAAGTTCAGTTGTAACTACACTATTACGAAGTCTGAGGTTCTCTGAGCTCTGGTCTTTCTCACTGGATTTAGAATTTCTGAGCTACAAGTGGACACTGGATGGTGGAAACTGGGGGAAGGGAACACCTACAGAGGCTAAGGCAGGAAGTGGAGAGGGGTCATTAGAAGCTTCCTGGGCCCAAAGGAGTCAGGAAGATTCTGGGAAGGAAGAGAAGAAGATCAAAGCTTCCTCCATTCTGGGCCCAGCATCCCCAAAGAGGTCACCCATGTGCCAGTTCCCATCCCAGAGGACAAGACCAGACTAGGTGAAACCTGCCAACTTCTACAGCAGGTAAATAGGTCCTCTGTAGGGCAGAGATGGGGGACATGGGGTACGGACAAATTTTCTAAGCCCAAATGGAAGGGAACTCCCTGGATGGGTTGTTCTAGGGCTTATGGTATATTTTTTAGCTAAATATTTCTATGTTCTAGGTTACTACTTAATAATTATTTACATTTATATAGTGCTTGGCAGTTTACAAAGAGCTTTACATATATTATCTCATTTGATCCTCGCCCCAAAAACTATTCAGTGATATAAGCACAGCAGCTATTACTATCCTCATTTTACAGAACTAATTTGCGTAGTGATAATAAGTGTCTTCCTAACTAAAGGTCCAGTGCTCTAGGAGAGATATTTGGGTGGGAGGGACTTTAGGAGCTCCCAGAAACGAGAACCAGGCAAGTCAGAAAACCTCGATTTCAGAATATCCAAGGTCTGATTGAGCAGTCGTAGGAGTCAGGAGCATTACTATTGTTTGCCCTTCATTCTCAAACAGGACCAGGACATCAGGAAGGTGATGCCATGACACGCAAGTGAATTGGATTTGAGTGAGGGAGAGCTGCGCAAAGTTACCAGCCTCACTTTCTCCTCCGGAGCCATCTGGGTCCAGTGGCCAGATATTGATCAGCATGACTGGAGATGGCATAATAATATTAGGCTGGTTCTTTCCAGCTCTGAGGTTCTATAATGACCAGGCCGTGTCGTATAAGAAAAGGACCTTACAAGACATATGGCCAGCAGAGCCACAGCCACAGGCTCTGGCTGAGGCTGCATGGATTTGAGAGAACATGTAAGAATTTATTCTGAGCTATTCAACTCAAAGCAGTTTGTAACATCTCCAGACTCAGGGGAATTGACAGGAAGCTTTGCGGTCACTTCATCTAAGTCCCCACATTTTAGAGAAGAATAAACTGAGATCCAAAAAGGGAAATAACTTTGCTTAGGGTTACATAGCTAGTTAACGATAGAGGCAGAATTAGAACCCAGGACATTTGAGTTCCCATTCATGGGAACATCATCACCATAATAACTCATACTTCTGTAGTTTGCAAACTTGCTTGCTCACAACTATCCTGTGAGGTAGGTAGAAATAATATGTATTATTCTCATTTTATAAGATAAAATTTAGCCTCAGAGAGAAAAAGTACCTGAGGAAGCAGTGCGGTTTAATGGAAAGAGCGCTAGATTTGAAGTAAGAGGAGCTGGATTCCAACCCCAGCTCCATTACCTATCATTCATATAACCCTTGGTAAGCCTCTTTGGTTCTCAGTTTGCTCCTATGTAAAATGGGGAGATTAGACTAAAAAGGAGATTCTTAATCTGGGGTCTGTTAACTCTTTGAAAAAAAGCAGTTTACATTAACAATTTCAATACAGTTGGCTTCCTTTATAACCTGAGGGAAATTAACATTATACAATTATATTAATAACCAATTATTAATTTGTGATCCATCCTTTTTCCTTCCTATTTTTGTCCAGACTCCCTTCCTGAAAAGGCCAGTCAGTCTCTGAAGGATATGACCAAGTAATGTGTTCACTCCTGGTCCCCAAGGCGTTGGCTCCTTAACTAGATTGGGCTGGGCCCCACCCAAATAGGACCCTGGCTTTTGTATACCCTGTAAACAGAAGCCAAACTGAGCTAGTAAATGCTACCAAGAGAGATCCATGTGTCCTTGGTCCCTTCATTAGAGTCTGGGGTGGCCTGGCTCATGAAAAAGAAACCAAGACCAAGAAGTCCTGATGGGGTGCCCAGAGCACCAGAGAGGTCTCAAACCGCATGACCAAGCCATGTTCTCAGCTGACCTCCCCCCTCAGCTATGTAACAAGTAATCAGGAGCACCTCCTAGCACACCTCTTCATTAAGTGTCCAGCACTTAGAATTGCCTTTTTCTTGTTAGGGAGTATTCCAGTGATATGCTGTCAGGAAGACAGATCAGCATTTAAGATGTCCTGAGACCCTGACTTTTTGTCTTTGGTTACTGAGGGACCACTAACCATCAATTTATTAATATTGGCATTTACTTTTAATGCCCCAAAACTTTGTCTCTTGGAATTTTATTCATGACAAGTCCTTTTTGTTTTATTTTATGCAATTTAAAATATTATTCTGAGGAAGGATCCATAGATGCTTCCTCTGACTGCCAAAAAGGTCCATGAAGTGAAAAAAATGTTAAGAACCCTTGCACTGTTGTTGTTGAGTAATGTTCAATTCTTCATAATCTCAATTGGGGTTTTCTTTGGCAAAGATACTGGAGCGGTTTGTCATTTCCTTCCTTAGCTCATTTTACAGATGAGTAAACTGAGACAAATAGGGTTAAGTGACTTGTCCAGCATCACACTTCTAGTAAGTGTCTGAGGCTGAATTTGAATTTGGGTTCTCCTGACTCCAGGCCTGGCATTCTATCCACTTTGTCACTTAACTGCTCCTTAGCCCCATCCTCTGCATTAGATGACCTTTAAGGTCTGTCCCAGCTCTAAATCTATGGTCCCATGACTTGCCCAGGGTCACACAGCAAGTATGTCCTACATAGTGGGAGCTAGGGGAAAAACAAGGTAAGGTGCAAAGCAGAAACCTCAGATATTCAATGCAGTTCAATGAGTGTTGATTGAGTATATGCAGGTCACCAGGCACTGTTTCCAGCCCTGTGAAGATTTCAGAAGAAGCAAAAGGCATCATCTCACTCTTGTATAGTTGGTGAGACAAAGTTGGCATGTGAAACAGTTATCAAACGTTACAAGGCAGAAGTTATTGATTCTAAGTAGTCACTGGAAATCAGAAAAGGCAGAGATTCATGTATATGTACTAGGTCCATCTTATAATGGGGCTCCCTAACTATGTAAGTTAGATAATAGTCCCAGGAAGATGATGATGGTGGTAGTGGTGATAATGATGGTCTCCCTGGAGAAGTCTAATAGGCAACAGGGTTTTGTGCTAGAAATTCTTCCTGCATGAAGGACAAAGCTGACAATAATACCCAGGTTCAGCTGCTCCAGTGCTCACCTTTTGGCTTAATGGCTTTGCAGAGGTGTCAAACTCAAGGCCCACTGGAGAAAAGCAGCCTAGAAAACTCTCAAATGCAGCTTGAACTAGATTAAAATGTAATTGGGAAATGTTTAGCAAAATAAATAAAAATTATAATACAACATAGATAATGTTAATTTGTGCTTTTCTAAGTCGAGATCTGTTTCTATTTCAGTTTGACACCTCTAGAGGATGATTTACAGATATCTTTTCTATATAGCTTGTCTGTATATAATTGTTTGCATGTTGTTTCCTCCATTAGACCATGGGATCCGTGAGAGCAGGGAATGTCTTTTTTTTCCTCTCTTTTTGTAAGTTCTTTTTTTTATTGATTTATTTGCATTTATCAATAATCACTTCCATAAGCTTTTGAGTTTTAAATTTTTCTCCCCCTCACTCCCCACCTCTCTTCCCAAGATGGTGTGCAATCTGATATAGGTTATACATATACATTCCTATTAAACATATTTTCACATTAGTCATGTTGTAAGGAAGAATTAGAACCAATAGAAGGAACCACAAGAAAGAGGAAGCAAAACAAGACAGAAGAAAAAAAAAGAGCAGATAGTATGCTTTGATCTGCATTCAAACTCCATAGTTCTTTCTTGGATGTGTCCATCATGAGACCTTTGGAGGTGTCTTAGATCCTTGCATTGCTGAGAAGGGCTAAGTGTATCAAAGTTAGTCATCGCACAACGTGGCTGTTACTGTGTACAATGTTCTCCTGGTTCTTCTCACTTCACTCAGCATCAGTCCATACAAGTCTTTCCAGGTTTTTCTGAAGTCTGCCTGTTCATCATTTCTTATAGCACAATAGTATTACATTACACATTCCGCCAAGGAATGTCTTTTGCCTTTCTTTGTATTCTCCATGCTTAGCTCAGTCCCTGGCACACAGTAGGTGCTTAATACATATTTAATGTCTTACTGTAGTTATGAAAGTATTGGATCCTCATCATTTACATCAACTTGGCTGAAAAGGAACAGGAGAGAGACAGTGTCTCTGTTTCTTCAAATAAGGTCAAAAGAATCTCTATCTCCAAAATCTCATTCTGTAGCCATCACTAATCATGCAAATAAGGGGTTTTGGGGGGATTTTTTAAAAAGAAAGAACAAGATAGCAGTGATATTGAAAGACTTGCAGACCAGGTGGCAAGTGTGGACACTGGCCATGTTTGGCTGGCAGCGCAGGAGGATTCTTCTCTCTGACTCCTTCTCTCATTTTATCTTGCTCCCTTCATATGCCACAACTTATTCAGCCACTCCTCAATTGATGGGCATCCCCTCAATTTCCAGTTCTTTGCCACCACAAAAAGAGCTGCTGTAAATATTTTTGTACATGTGGATCCTTTCCCCTTTTTTATGATCTCTTTGGGATACCAACCTAAAAGTGGTATTGCTAGATCAAAGGGTATGCACAATTTTATAGCTCTTTGGGCATAGCTCCAAATTACTCTCTAGAATGGTTGGATCAGTTCACAACTTCAACCTGAGAACTTTTTAAAAAAATATGTTTTGATAGCTATGTTTCAATATAAGTGGTTTTCTTTGTAATCCTATGTGTTTTGTTTTATGTATTCTATTCATTATTCTGAAAGAGCTTCATAGACTTCACCAAATTTCTAAAAAGACACAAGACACAAAAAAAGTTAAGGACTTGTGACCATAAGAGGTCCTTTCTCAGCCTCAAGATTCTGAGTCTGTAGTAGAGTGGGAGTAGTGGAAGAACATTGGCCTTTAAGCCAGAAGTTGTTGAGTAGTGTCCAACTCTTCATGACTCCCTCTGAGGTTTTCTTGGCAGAGATACTGGAGTGTTTTTGCCATTTCCTTCTCTAGCTCATTTTACAGATAAGGAAACTGAGGCAAACAGGGTTAAGTGACTTGTCTAGGGTTTTCCTGACTCCAGGTCCAGCACTCTATCCACTGTGCCACTTAGCTCCTGCACTTATTATCTGTATGACCCAGGGCAAGTTTCTGTGCCTCAGTGTACTCATCTGTAAAATGTTTGCTCTACCTTCTACAGTCTGGGTTTATTGTAAGGGTAATACTTTGAAAAGCATCAGGTTCTAGAGCTGCAGCAATAGTATGATAATAATGATACTTGTTTGGGTTGTAGTAATGGTAATTATCATAATCATACTATTAGTTGCTTGATAATGATCCTATGACTGGGAAGTCAGGGGTCCTGGATCTTAGCCCTTGGATCTACCTACCACTGACAAGTTGCATGAGGCTGTTCAAATCAGTCCAGCTCATCTGTAAGATAAAGGAGATGATTTCTCAGATTCCTTTCAAGTCCCCAAATTTATGATCTACTCTTCTAGATTGGAAAATAACTTAATAGAGTTCTAATACACCAAATTTAATAGAGTTCTAATACCCCCCACACATACCCTTGCGCACACACACACACACAAAGAGCTAGCTGTCTCAATTTCTCAATTAGGGTTGGCTTGAAACAAAATCCTTATCTATGGATTCTCCCATCCTTAGAACAGAGCTCAAATGCACACCATCAATTTCTCCAAAATTCTTGGACATATTAAGAGACCCAGCATCTCTCTGCTTAGAAGTAGGTAGCATTGTAGTTGAAAGGAACATTGGACTTGAAGTCAAAAGGACCTGAGTTTGAATGTTGACTCTGGAGTTTAGAAGCTGGGAAACCTCGAGAGCTAATCTCTGAGTTTCAGTTTCCCCATCAGTAAAATAGGGGCATTGATACTTGTGTAAGCTACTTTGCAGAGGAAAAGAGCTTTGTAAGCTTAAAAGAGCTATGATGTGAATTACCATTGCTACATCAAAGTTAGGTCCAGAGATTCCCAGAAATGGTTAAATGTTGCAGAGAGGCTGATTTGAGTTTGACAAAAGAAAAAAAAAACTTCTTTACAATTAATAGGACCAGGTGCATCAGCTGTTGCAAAAAAAATGCTATAATTTTGTTTTGAAATACAAAGGTTTTACCCTCTCACTATTTCCTTTGCTTTATGGATTAAAAAAAAAACCAACGCTGCATCAATTGACACACTTTGGTCCTTGGAGACAGTCTTTACTTCCAGTCCTTTTATTAAAGCTGACCAAAAGTAGAATAATCTGCTTCCACAGGTAGTGAGTTTCTTCTCACTGGAGGTCTTTAGACAATGACTAGATTACTGCTTTTTAAGAGTTTTTTAGAGTGGAGATTTTTTTTCCCACAGTATGGGTTAAACCAAATGGATCCAATGAGATAACATATGTACAGAGCTTTGCAAACCTGAAAGCACTATAGAAATGCTAGATAGCATTATTATTAATTATTGAGTAGACACTAAAGTTCCTTGGGCGGTAGGTGGCACAGTGGATGGAGCACTGGGCTTGAAATCAGGGAGACTCATCTTCATGAGATCAAATCCAGCCTCAGACACTTACTAGCTGTGTGACCCCAGGCAAGTCACTTAACCCTGTTTGCCCCATCTATAAAATGAGCTGGAGAAGGAAATGGGAAACCACTCCAGTATCTTTGCCAAAGAAAACCCCAAATAGGGTCACAAACGGTTGGACGTGACTGGAATAACCTGAACAGCAAAACAACAACAAAGGTCCTTACAACTCTGAAAATCTCTGAAATTTCTTTACTTTTAATTCTCGTCAGAACTTTCCTTTCCCAAATACCACAAGAGGGCACCATGAGTCCAGATGTGCAGCCCTGAGGGGCCAAGCATTCTAAAGGTACTTAAATCCAATTCATTTGTGAGTCATGGCAGCACCTTCCTGATGTCTTGGTCCTCTTCAAGAACGAAAGACAAACAACAACAACTAGGTAGCTTCAATCAAACTGTAGGAGCATAGAGAACAGGATTTCCTTGTGGTCTTGAATATTAGGGACAAAGGTTGTCCCTAGAATGTGTTCTGTGATTATATCAGCCAGTGCTTGAGGGGGAAAGGGATGGTATTGGGGGCATACAAGCTAATCCTGAGGGCTTTTAAAATGTGTGGTATACTTCTTCTAGACCTTCAACTGTGCAATGGAAAACATGAGCATGTAACTTTCGTGGGTGCTGAAGAATGCCAGAGCTTGGGCCTCCAGAGTAAAGACATTCCAGAAACTTGGTCACTTAGCCTGTCCAGGCCTCAGTTTTCACAGCTGTAAAATGAGAGTATTTATTAGATATTCTCTCTAAGGTTAGATTAGATTAGATACTCTCTCTAAGGTTCCTTCCAGCTCTAAAATGCTCTGATTTTGTGAAAACCCAGGGTTTTCTTCAATAGCCTTATATGGCTCCCCAGGAGCATTACCTTAGAAATGATCACATTTCTGTAGCAACAAGGTCTTCCTTCCTTCCTCACAACAACCTTGGAAGGTAGGCAATGCAGCAAATATTATCCCCATTTTCCTAAGCTTCAGAGAAGTTCAGTGAGTTGAACAAGGTCATGAAGTTAGGAAGTATCAGAGCCTGAATTCAAATCCAAATCTTCAAGGAGTATTGTGATAATTAAAAACTTCATGTTGTTTGAGGTTATTGTTTGATTATTATTTGATGCCATAATGACAGGACTCTAATATGGAGTCATTTAGGCTAAGTGCTCATAATGCCCATTAAAATATGCAGGCAAAACAGACAATTGTACTTTTCCGCTGTTGATTCTGTGATAGATGGATGAGGGTTGCAGTTTTTGGTGGGATGAACTCTTGACTTACTACAGGGGGGCCCTGAGCCATTCTACTTCTGCTACCTTAGTTAACATTAAATCCTCCCACTACTTTGTTGTCCAGACAAAAAAAAGTCCCCTTAACAGCACTTCACCCAAGCCTGATATAGGTTAGGAACCCTGAGAACGTTTCCGTCACATCTGGGTCTGATTAGGAACACCGCCTCCTACATCTGGTACCAATCGCCTGTTCTCAACCAAGCCCATTTTTAGTGTATATGATCTTGTCACCTGAACCCCAACTTGGCATGTATTCTGCCCCCAATATGTCTCCCTCACCCGCTGGCCAGACTCAATTTTTTGCATGTGGGAACAAACTACTGGTTGCTTATATTGTCATAGTGTATATGTGTGTATACAGACATATATATATATATTATATATACACACACACACACACGTACATATACATATGAATGTATACATATGTGCACTGTATATGCTATATATAGTGCCATAGTGTGTATGTGCATATGTATATATACATACACACATATATGTATGCCATATATAGCATGCCATGCTGTGTGTATATACACCATACACACACACACACACATATATATCCATTGTGTGTGTATATATACATAGAGAAGGTTATATTTGTTTGCCAGCTTGCTGCATCAAATAACAATAAAGCACTTGATTGTATTGTTTCCCCAAGTGCCAATTTTCTAGAAATCAGAACCCAGGTATGTGCTTTAACCAGAAAGACCAAAAACAACAGCCCCTGAAACCAAATAAAGCAAGTATTTATTAGGTAAATAACATCTTAGTATTTTTATGAAAATGGTTTTGACCTTATGGTCCCCCTTGAAAGACTCTCAGGGGCCTCCAAGGGTTCTCAGACCACACTGCGAGAACCCCTGCCTTAGAGTTACCTGGGACATTAAGCCTATTTGCCCAAGATCACCCAGCTAGTAAATGACAGAAATGGTGTTCATCCCACTATCACAGGCTGCCTCCAGTGAAGACTGTAAAGATACCCCGACACCACTTTAACAGTTGTGAGGAGAACATTTAGGAATGTCACCCCAACTGTCATCCTGAGCACCATTCTCCCACAGTCCACCATCCCCAAGCCTCCAGACTATCATTCTATATCACTCCCACTAAATAACCACTCAGGACTACACCTGTGGCTCGGATGAAAAAGAAAAACCCTGCCCTATGCTGATCAGCCAAGGGAGAAGAGTAGGCACCGTATCCAACGCTTAGGAATGGAGAGCTTTAATACAATTATGGATCATCTAGTTGGTCAATGCCCCCAAAATTTGAATTTCTCAGTCCAGGAACTCCTACCACTGACAGAGAGACAGACAGACACAGAGGGAGGAAGGAAGGAAGGAAGGAAAGAAAGAAAGAAAGAAAGAAAGAAAGAAAGAAAGAAAGAAAGAAAGAAAGAAAGAAAGAAAGAAAGAAAGAGAAGGAAGGAAGGGAGAGAAAGAAAGGAAGGAAGGGAAAGAAAGGAAGGAAGGGAGAAGGAAAGAAAAAAGAAAGGAAGAAAGAGAAAGAGAAAGAAAGAAGAAAAAAGGAAGGAAGAGAAAGGAAGGAAGAAGGAAAAAAGAAAGGAAGGAAGGAAGAGGAAGAAAGGAAAAAGAAGAGAAGAAAGAAAAAAGAAAGAAAGAAAAAATACATAGATAAATATGTAGGTAAATATATAGGTAGGTACATAGCTCAGTAGATGCTATAGAGCAGTGATTATCAAACTTTTGCTTCTCAGGACTCCTTTAAACTCTGGAAATTTATTGAGGACCCAAAGAGCTTCTATTTATGTGGGTTATGTTTAGGGATGTGCTGGCAAATGTTAATAACCAGCTCTGGGGGGGGGAATGTACACAGGACACATATTTAAACTTGATCTGCTTTATCCACATTTTCTCCATCACTCTTAAGTCCAGACAATAAAGAAAACAATACATGAAGTCTTATTTTTAAGCATTTACTGATTTCTGGGTGTAAATACTCACACTTGGCTCTCAGGAGCCAGGTTGAGTTGACTCTAAAATATCTATCAATATTTACTGTATTGGAAATTACTCATTTATTAATGACTAATTTTAAATTAGAAAATTTACTGTATGAGAAATTAAAACTGAAATTTTAAAAATACTCATTTATTTAAAATAATTTTAGAATCCATTATGTTAATATGAATAACTTATTTTTTGAAAACTGTTTTCCAAATAAAAAAATTAGTGAGGAAAGTGATATTGATCTGCATAATTTTATAAATCTTTCATATCTGGTTTTAAAGATAGCTGGATACTCAAATCTGTTTGTGCATTTGATCTGTTGTGATACATTATTTTGGCTAACACAAATATGTACCTGGAAAAAGGGAGGAGTATATTAATAGGCAAATAACATCTTACCATTACTATAAAAATAATTTTGACCTTGTGTTCCCTGTGGTCTCAGAAACCCCCGATAGACCTCAACCCACAGTTTCAGAAGCACTGCCTTAGAAAATTTACCTGGGGCTCTAAGATTATTTGCCCAAGGTCATACAGCTAGTAAGTAGCAGAGATATGAACTCTGGCCTTCCCGAACCCAGGTCCAGCATTTGATTCACTCCATACACTGTCTTTTATCCAGGGCAGCCCAGAGGGTCAAGACCACTCATCCAAAGGCACATAAATTATATAACGGAGATTAGAACACAGGTCTTCTGATTCCAAATCCTACATTCTTTTCATTAGAACATGAGCTAGAACCTACAATCCCATCACTCAGTCTTCCCAAAGAGGAAGTCCTTTTGGACATCCAAACTTCCCTTTGCCACCTTTGCAGAAAGATAATCACGTTGGCCTGACTCCCTCTCCCAAATCTCCTGCCTAGTCTGGAACTGATTCCCCTTCCTGCCACCTCCATGCTCGCCAACTTTAGAGCTTGGCTGGCAGACTGGCAGAGCTAGAGGGGACTTGTTGCTTGGGCAGCCTTCCAGGGCCCTTCCCCACTCGCTCCTTCCCTGGTCTGACAACTCAATTGACTTGACATGACAGGAAACGGGAATGAGTGGCAGGGGCCAGTCGCCAAGACACACAGGTAGGGAGGAAGAGAGAGAGAGATTTCTGGGAACTTGCTTTGCCCTTCTCTTAGAAAACAGCTGCCTCTCCAGTAAATGTGCCTCAGAGGAGGAGATGATCAGTCTCTTGGAATTTCCTTTTCTGAGGCCATTAGCCAGCAAGGGATGAAGCAGAGGAAGAAAGGGAAGGAATGGAGTTGGAGGGCTAATAGTCCCAAAGAGGAACCAGGAAAAGCTGCGGAGGGGTCAAACGTCATCGCAATTTTGACCAGTAAGGTCTTGGAGCCAGAGCTACTGTTCCTTTCTGAAAAAAGTCCTCCAGCTGTTGACTTAAAAAAAAATTGTACTGGCTAATTTGCATGTTCATTTGCATTATCATTTGCATAAGGATCTTTTGATGTCTAAAAGCACTGAAATTTCCCCAGCCTCTGCTCCTTTTCCAGCCTTGTTTTTAACTCTCCCAACGATCCCAAGTGAAAAAGAGGTTCCAAACTTTACATATCCCTACCGTTAGATATCTGCCCCCAAATATCTCTCCAATCTAGATGGAAAGTTAAGGTCATCTCAGAAAGAGGAGGGAAAAGGAAAGAGAAGGAGCAAGACAGTCAGGGAAACATTGCCAAGTTTACAGTCAATTACAGGACTTTAAATCTGGGGGAAATGATACAGAAATAGCTAATTGTCACCTCCAAATCCTGAACATACTCTTCATCCTGACTGAGACCCTGCCCCTACTAATGTCTCAGGAAGGAAGTACAGAAGTAGTGGAAAGAACACAGATTTTGGAGTACCAAGACCTGAGTTTGAATTCGATCTCTCCTATTATCGGCTGTATAATCCGAACAAGTCGTTTAACCTTTCTGAGCCTGTTTCTTCACCTGTAAAATAAGGAATTGGACTAGGTTATCTACAAAATTTCTTCTAACTTTTGTTGTTCATTGTTTTCAGTCATTTCAGTCTTTGTAACCCCATTTGGGGTTTTCTTCACAGAGATGCTAGAGTAGTTTGCCATTTCCTTCTCCAGCTCATTCTACAGATAAGGAAACTGAGGCAAACAGGGTTAAGTGACTTGCCCAGGGTAACACAGCTAATAAGTTTCTGAGGCCAGATTTGAACTCGGGAAGATGAGTCTTCCTGACTCCAGGCCCAGAACTCTATCCACTGTGCTACCTAGCTGCCCACCCAACTCTAAAATCCTATGATTCTCATAAGGTCCTCTCAAACCCTGTTTCCACTAGTCCACTCTTAACCACAATGTGGCACTTCAGGCATGAGGGTAAAAGAGAAGAATGCTTGGCCATATGCTATTTAATGTTCTAATCAACAACTTGGCTAAAGGCATAGATCTTATACTTATCAAAATTTGCAGATCCAAAAGAGGATCTCCTCAGGCAATAATGTTGGGCTAGATTGCATAACAATAGGAATAAAAGTAAACTCTTGCACTTGGTTTTGACTTGCGAAGTAGATGATGAGGGAGACACAGCTAGACCGAAAGGAGACTTAAGGGATTTGGTGAAATGCCAGCTCAAAATGAGTCAACAATGGAAAAAAAGAGTAGTGATGCTCCCTCCATCCTCTATTCTGGCCAGACCACATCTGGAGTCCCGTGTGCAAGGCAGAGTGACAATTTAGAAAGGACACTTTTAAGGTAAAAAGCGTCCATAGGAAGGCCATAAGGATGATAAAGGGCCTTGAGACTGGGGCATGTGAGTATCCTTTGAAGCTACTAAGGGTGAAGAAGAGAAGATTTAAGTGAGGACATTATCACTGTCTTCAGATATTTGAAGGGATTTGGTTTTTTCCTGCTTAGTTCCCAAGGACAGAATCAGGTACAATGAGTGGAAGATACAAAGAAGCAGATGTAAGGGGAAACTTGCCAACATTTAGACTCTACATTTTAGAGCCACCTGAAAATGGAATTGGCTGTATCTGGAGGTTGGGGGGCCTCTCCTTGCCTGGAGGTCTTCAAGCAAAGGTTCGAATGACCACTTGTGGAGGGTATCAGGGGATTCTTGTTCAAATATGGGTTGGACCAAGAGTGTCCAATGCTGAGATGCTGTGATTCTAGGAAGAGGAAGAGTAGGAGGAGAGCAATATTAAGGCTGCCCAGAGAAGACTGGGTACAGCCTGTTATCTCCCTTACTCACCACATTGCCTCCCTTCTCCATTGCCATGTGTAATACCCATTGCTTTGATGGGGGCACCTCACCCACTCCTTCAAATCCCAGCCCGTGATTCTGTCCTTCCTTCCTTCTTTCACATTCCAATCCAAAGAGAAAGAAATTCATCAAGTGGCTACTATGTTTAAGTCACTACACCAGGCATTAGAGAATCAAAGATGAGACTGGCACAGCTCCTGCTCTCAAAGGGTTTACAATCTATTTATGAGAATATAACATGAACACAGATAAGTATAATACAAGATTGTCTGCGAAAGAGGAGGAGAAAGAGAAAAATTGCTTTAGGGAAATTAGAGAGTATAAAACACCTTGGAGGGGGACTGGAGGGTTAGGAACCCAAGAAAACTATAATGGTGGTTGGCCCTTGAGCTGGGTGTTGGGAGAAGGAAAAAACTCAACAGATTCAGATGTAGAATATAGTATATTACAGGCCTCAAGGACAACCTATGCGACTGTATTCAGGTAGGTGGGAGAGGGCAGGGCATCATTAGGAAACAGCTAATAGTCCAGCTTGGCCAGAGCATAAAGCACTAGCTGTCCACTAGTTGGGGCACAGTGCCTGGCACATAGTAAGGGCTTTATAAATATTAACTAATATTATGACACACTACTTGGGATTAGAAGATCTTTCCTCCTTCTCTCTGTTTAAGAGCATTTGTTCACTTTAACAGGGGTCTTTGGTTAGAGTGGCCATAATTAAGCCACTTCCAGGCCAGGAAAATGTGGGGATGGTGGGGATGGGATGACTCCCATTATGCTGTATTAAGTAGAATTATAGGGTCAGACAATCTTGAAGCTGAGTAGCTAACAGTTAGCATTCAGCTGAAATAAACTTGGAGATATCTGTTCCTATCCCCTTATTTCACATAGGAGGAAACTAAAGGTCAGAAAAAGGAAGGGATTTGTCCAAAGCCACCAGCCTCAGAATAGAGGTCCATCTCCTTCCCCTACGCATAAAGCATCCCTAACCTTGAGTATTGGGATGTGCCTTAAACACCCTGGTGCTATGACTGACCAGGAGTTAAAAAGAACCTTAGAAACAATCTAGTTCAGGCCCCTCTTTTTTCAGATGAGGAAGCTGAACCCAAAAAAAGTAAAGTGATTTGTCCAAAGTCACAGAGACAGCAGGACCTGGATTCCAGCCTAGGTCTTCTGATTTGAATTCATTGCTCTTCACTCTACAATGTTGCCTCTCTGTCAAAGTGTATAGCTGTGGGAGGAGAAGGGTGAGGTTGTCCCAAGCCAACTCTACCTTGGTCAGGATGGCCCTAGGGCATCAGGTTTTCCAAACTGGCAAGAAAAGAGTCTGCAGGCTGGAAGACTCCATCCAGTGACTGGGCCCCTCTCACCTGCTAGGGATGCCAGCCCCACCCAGACAGAGCCCAACCCATCCATTGTTTTTTCCAAAGCACTGCTGACCCAGGAGGGGGTGGGGACATTGGAGAAAGGGGTCAGGCTCTGGAGCCAAGAGTAGTATTTTCTGAACATGTAGCCATTCAGTGATTCTGACATGCAAATGATATGCAAATTTAAATGATATTCAAATTAGTGCCACAGTCAGGAACTTAGGCCTTTTTTCTAAGGTAACAATTGCAAGGCAGCATTCACGTAAGAAAGGCCAGCCCATGGGAAGGGGGTCTGCTTTTGGAAGGGAAGGAGGACAAAAGGAGAGAAGAAATTGAGCAGTAGCTAGAGCTTTGACTGGGCAACTGAGGCTCTTGGGTCCTCTCTGCCTCGGAAACAAAATGTGATGAACCCCATGTGCTTCCATACCATCTTTGGCTGCTTTTTTTTTTAACCTTCCAACTCCTAACTAATGGGAGAATTCTTCTCTCTTCCCTTTACCTCCCATTCAAGTTATAAGAGTGAATGGGAGGAAAAGATATCATGACATAATGCAACTGGCAAGAAGGTAACTTCTAAGGATGCCAAAAAAAGACTGCCATTTGCCAGCCATATGATCTTGGATAAGTCATGTAACCTTGCTGAGCCTCCTTGGTTTGGTTTTGTTTTTAAATCCATCAAACAGGAATAATTGTACTTGTACTACCAATATCACAGAGACATAGGATCACAGATTTAGAACTGGCAGGAAATCAGAGGTCATTGAATTGAATCCCCATAGGTGGGGAAACTGAGGCCAGGAGAGGTTAAATGACTTGCCTCACAGGAAATTCAAGGCAGGATTCAAACCCAGGTCTTCCTGACTCCAAGTCCAGCACTCTATCAGCTTCCCCAAGAAGTGAGAATCAGTTGAATTAAATTAATGATCAATGTAAAATGCTTTCCAAACTAAAGCAATATACAAATGTCATCTCTCATGATCATTATTATAATTTGCTTGGTCCTGGGAGAGGCTAAAAGAGAAACATATGAGCAGTATCTAGCAATGTCATTGGGAGCCCCAGAATTCCATTCTGGGCAAAAGGGAGGCCCAGCTGTTCCAGGGCCAATGGGCAGTTGGTGCCCACAGCTTCCAGCTCAGCTTTTAGGGTTTGAGAGGAGAAAAAAAGATGGGGCCAGAGCAGGGATTTGGGGAAGAGCTGAATGGTTGTTTTCCAGTAGAAGATCTAAAACTGAACGAGTCTTTTGGTCACCATCTAGTCCAGAAGTCCTTAACATGGAGTATGTGAACTTGTGTTTAAAAAATATTTAGATAACTGTATTTCAGTATAATTGGCTTTCTCTGTAACCCTATGCATTTTATTTTATGCATTTAAAAATATGATTCTAAGGAGGGATCCCTATGCTTCACTGGATTGACAAAGGGGACCATGACCCATTAAAAAGTTAAAGACCTCAGATTAAGTCCAGCCCCACCCCCCAATTTTAGATAAACCAAGCCCCAGGCAGGGGAATCAGTTTTGTCCAAGGTACCACAAGTAGTAAGTGCAGACCTGGAATTTGAACTCTGGTCCTCTGACTCCAAATTAGTTGTTTTATTTTTTCCCTATACATTGGCTTCACCTTCAAAGAAAAGCTCTTCTACCCAGAGTTCCTGAATTAGAGACATGAGGAATGACTCTTAGAGTGAAGACAGAGCAAGTTTGTAGCCTTGGGCTTTGGCCCCCCTGGGCCATCTGAACTTCCACCATTGTAACTCTTTGCCCTCCTCCCCATACCTGGTCCCCCAGCTCCCCGTATGCAAATGATCCATTTGCATGGGCCACCAGCCAGGCTGGGAGACCCTGCCAGGGAGGGTGTGGCCCCAGTCAGTCCCGGCAGGCGGCTCCTTCTCAGTGCCTCATGCTCACCTAGAGAAGAATCCTCAGCAGCTCTGGGCTGGTAGCAGCAGTTGATCCACAGCGGATTGTAAGGGTTGCTGGGAGGGGAAGGGGATCCTGGCTGCCCAAGGGGACCAGCTGGGGCGAACAAACAGGGCCTGGGTGGGTACTGGCTTTGGCCCCATCTCAGGCAGGATGGTGAATTTGGAATCCATGCACACAGGTGAGGGGACGGAAAGAATGGGATCTGACAGGTGTCCAGCCGGGTAGCTCCCTGCTGGTTCTGGACAGCCCTCTAGGGCTGGGGGTGGGCATAAAGAAAGCTTGACTTCCCAAGGTTTTGTCCTTCCACCAGTTGGGGTAATAGTGTCATCCGGCCTTAGGTGACTTAGATTGGGGAATGAAGCACACTATACAAAGAGAAAGGGACAGACTAAAAGAAAGAGATAAGGGAGCTGGGAAGAAGAATGTGGAGGGAATGCTACAAGAGGGAAGGGGGGAAAAAGATGTGAGCACTTGTGTAGGCTGATTTAGGATGTGTGGGATAGTGGTAGGGATGGTATCTATCTGTGAGGTGTGTCTGTATTCACTCGATTCAGGGGATTCGGAAGCTCGGAGCCAATGCACACATATGAAATCCACCTACCCTCTCTGACTCATAAAGTTATAGGCATATATGTCAGGGTGGGATTGAAGATATGTGCTCATCTCTAAAATGAAGGTGTCTATTGGGGCTATCTGGAAAGTGGCATAGGAGGGGGCAGAGCACATGTGGATACAAGGCGTGTTCACTGGATTGCAGCCCCTTCCTATACATATATGTCAGAGGACTACATATCCACATGTGTGTCTTGGGGCCAAGTCTTAAAGAGCTTGCCCATATGTCAGGTGGTGGGTTGCGGGGGTTGAAGATGCCTGCACATGTGTGTGAGGTGTGTCTGCATGTGTTGGGAGGTGTGTCCGCCCACGTGCCGTGGGGATCTTGGCTGGCTCTGTAGGCTCAGTGCATGGCGGTGCTGAAGAGCCCGTGTGCATATTCTGGGCCGGGTCTGTGTCCTTTGTGGGAGCTGATCGAAGCCACGGATTAGGAGAGAGCATGCACATGGGTCTGTGGGGTAGGTACCTGTGTCCATTTGTCTGTCCTGGGGGTGGCCACCATATTCCCAGGGTTTCCTGTGACTTCAGTAGGGGCAGACAGTCAATGGGAACACTTAGCCTAGAGTTCATTTTTGCTGGGTAAACAGTGACTGAGATCTGGAGAGATCAAGCCCAAATCCATTCACCTTGATTCCCTCCTCCCCTACCTAGGCTAGGCTAGAGTCAGGCAGACAAAAATGCCAAGGAGATAAGAGATCTCACTGGGAGTTGGCACTGAGCTGGATCCCACCTCAGACAAGCTATTTTCCCCTTTTTCATTCTTCAATGCCACTGACTTAGAAGGCTGAGGACTGGACTATATGACCTTTTAGATTCCAGGGCTTGAGCAGTTAGCTGCTTGATACATCTGTCCCTGCTCTAAAGGGTACAGAGGGAATGCTTCTTCAATCCCAACACAGAAAATTAGAGTAGGCAAAAGACATTTGCCCCCTTTTGATAAGCCATAGAAATAGGGAAGTTCTTAAAGCATCTGGATTCCACAGCTCCAAAGCGGCAAAGGGGAGGCTCAGAACCATTTGCAGAGTATGGACAGTGAATTCCAGAAGCCGAGCTAGCCAGAACCACCAAGGAGTTCAAGCTCAGCTCCCAAGGACAAAAGCATAATTCAAGCATGGAAATCACTTTCTCTTCCAGAGCTGGCTTGTAGAACTTGAACGTGAGCAAGGACCAGGACAGAGGGCTGTTGGGGGGTGGTTTCCAGACCCCAAAGAATAAGCATGACCAAAGTAATATTATTCCTGTCAGCATATGTAGAGTTCTTTACATGATGTTTACAAAGTACTTCCCTATACTTTATCTCATTCGTTTATAAACATGTGGCTGGGAATGTTTGGTGGCTGATTATACTTAACTTGGGAAGGTGAGCTTTGGGCAAGCAGGCAGGTCTTTGCCTCCCCATCCCTACCCCGCCTCCCTTAAAATGAAGACCCTTCTGCTTGGAATGGAAGCCAGGATTTTCTTCAGACATTGCTATCACAATGGCAGACGGAGTGGATGGTGATGGCCAAGGAAATCCCCCTAGTGATCTTCAGTGGGCAGATCAGAGGCCTCTTAGGGCTTTCCTCATATTATTGATTACTAATTGTAGTAGACAGCAGCTCACATTCATATAACTCTTTGACCCTCAAGTGGAGGTGGAGGCGGAGAGAGAGCCAAGACCCAGCAGAGGAGAATCCTCAGGAACTTGGAGCCAAGGCTGGCACTGGGGGCATTTCATATCAGGGATTAGAGGATTGTGGTCACCTTTAGATCCAGAAAGATTGAGGGTTCAGGTGAGGACATGTGAAAGACAGCATTCCATTCAGTGTATCTTATAACTCCTGAGGAAAATTCTCATCTCATTATTCTCTCCACCAGCATTTGTAAGCCATAGCTTTTGGTAACAAAGAGGACAGGGGGCAGGGAGGAGGGAGGAAAAATGGGGCTAAGTGAAAGGTGGCACAGGTTGGTGTTGAATTCCCAGGTAATTCTTGCTCTGATCGTGAACAGGCAACATATGCATGAAACCTTCTCTGTGGGATCTCTCAGTGTAGGTAGGACCTACCCCTCTCTGTCTAGGCTCTTCTTTAAGGTTTCTTGGTCCAGAGTTTCCTCTCTGAGGAGTTTCTCTCAATTGGAAGCCCCTCCTTGAGATCTCCTTCAGTATGGACCTTCTTGGTAGAGTTACTTTTTGTCTGAGCCCTCTACCAGATTTCCCTTGGGTCGAGATCTTCTAGAGGAGCCTCTCACATTCTGAAGTCTTTGTCACATTCTAAAGCCCCATCCAAAGTCTTGAGTCTAGTAGACATTTCATAAATGTTTGTGGAATTGGTTAGATTTTGTTACATTTATCTAGGGTCCTCTGTAGGGTTGCTGTCTGATGACTCTGTGGGGTGCCCCTTGTTCTGGATTGCTCTGGAAAGTCTTTGTTTGGGACTCTGTGTGAACAAACTCCTTTTTGGGGAAATTTCTCACAATCTGGGATTCTTTGTGATATCTTCCTATGGGTAGACTCTTCTGTGGAGTCCCCCTCAGTATGGGATCTTCCGTGGGGTTGGCCTCACTTTTGGGGTCTCTTCTGTAAGGTTTCTATAATTGTAAAACACCCTTGTTTGGGACATTCAATGTGATCTATCCCACTCTCAAGGCAATTGATGAGCTCCTGTGCCTTCTTGAGGACTGTAATAGGGTTGAAATTCTCCTTTGCTTTTACTACAGTCTTGTGCCAACTATTCCTGCTAAAATGAAGGGCACCGATTAAGCCCTTATTATGTGCTAGGTAAATTGTAAATTCCCCTTATATTCCCCTGCTACCATGCCCACCCAAGATCCTTCTCCATCAAAGCTCCAGCCAATTTTGGAAAGTCATGCTTTGTTTGTTTGTTCTTCTGTCTTGAAAATAACCTGGAGGGCAGGGGTGAAAAGACTTGGAAGCAGGTTGGTATAGGACCAACCCCCACTCAATGAACTGTAACCCCTGAGTCAGCCCATGCTATACAATCACTCTCTTTCCTCATTTCTAGAAAGTCTCCCAGCTAGCTCTGTCTGATAGCCTAGTGTTAAAGCCATGATTCACTCCAGCCCGGCAGCCTTGGCTAGCCTACGGACTTTGTACTTTAAAGAATATCTCTCACAAAAGGATCCCTAAAGCCTGAGCAGGCATGAGGTCACCTGCCCTGGGAGCATCCCTGGCAAAGGAAGGGGGCTCTTCTTTCCTAGTCAGAGAAAAGCAGGCGCCAAACAACTAATCACAGAGAAGTAGAGAGAGAACAGAGAAGACTACAGTCTTAGAGCCAGAAGAATCCTAACATTGATCTAGTCTAATCTTATTACACAAATAAGAAAATAGGGGCCCAGAGTAGAAGGATTTGATCAAAGGTACATAGCTAATTAGTAGCAGGGTTGAAAGTAGAACCCAAGTCTCCCAGTTCAATATTTCCTCCGCTGCTTGCAGAGAGATCTTCCCAGCTGCTGCTGCTCCTCTGCCCAGTGTTGAAACTATGAACTATTCTGTTTCCATCAAAACTCAGACAAATCAGACGATGAGCAGTTGTCTCAGCAGAGGGATGCCAGTTAAGATCTCAAAAAATGCCTTTTGGACTGAAAGGCAACACTTACTGTAAAGGGGTGTGGAATCCCTTCTAATAATAATAGCTCACATTCGTATCTCCCTTTATAGTTTACGAAGAATTTGTGTTATTTACACATAAGGAAACTAAGGCAGAGAAAAGTTAAATGACTTGCCCAAGGTCACACAGGTAGTAAGCAGAGAAGCTGGGATAAAGCCTCAGGTCTCCTGATATACAGATCGTCTCCCTTTTCACTGCCCAGCTCTCCTCTTGCAAAGTTTGGAGAGTGGTCTCATAGGAAGGTGATGGATGATAGAAGAGCAAAATGTTTAAGGTCTCTTCCTAAGGGATTTGATTATTTATAGAAGTGCCCCTCACCTATTCTCTTCAATTTGGGAGGATTCTGAAGGGAGTTGGCTTTTCTCAGGGAGATGAGGGAAGGGGATTCCTTTCTGAGAGAAGGGCTAGAGAAGAATGAGGTCTTGAGATCTCTGACCACAGGGTCACAAGATTTAGAGCTAGGAAGGACCTTAGAGGTCATCTAAGTCCAACCTCTCATTTTTTAGAAGAATAAAATTATTTAATCATTCAAATTATTTAATATTATTTCTTTACCCCTAATATTTTAAGCATAATGTTTTGTCTCCTAATGGTATCCATTTTTACTCTCATCTTTTCCCAAAATCATGATTGGTAATACTGTATTTTTAATTTTTAGTTGAAGCACAATACCTCTTATATTGGGCTTTCACTTTAAAGCTATATGAAGGCTAAAGAGTAGTTCATAGCACAATTTCTAAACCTTACCACATAAAAACAATGAAGATATATATGATACACATACATATGCACATATAAAATTTCAGCAAGAGGAAGACAAATTGGAAATACTCGTCCAATGTAAATCCTTTTGAAATGAAATGGGATTGAAGAACAAAGGACCAATTCCCCCAGTCCAGCCATAGTGGATATATCATTGTGCTCAACTTGGCAGGTCTCCATTTTGAGTTATGACCATAATGCTCCTTTCAAAAAACTTATTATTTATTCTTAACATTCTTTTATTTTTAAATGTTAAATTCCAAATTTTCTCCCTCACTCTCACCCATTTCCCATCCACTAAGCAAAATGATATCAATTATACATATGAAACTAGGTAAAACATTTCCATATTAGTCATATTGCCACCACCCCCAAAAAAAAGCAACAAAAAAAATAAAGCTAGAAAGTTATACTTCAGTTTGTATTCAGAGTTCATCAGTTCTGTCTCTGGAAGTAGACAGCATTTTTTCATCATGAGTCCTTTAGAATTGTCTTGGATCATTGTATGCATCGAGTAGCCAGGTCTTTCACAGTTGATCATCATTACAACATTGCTGCTACTGCACACAATGTTCTCCTGGTTCTTCTCACCTTACTTTGCATCAGTTCATATAGGTCTTCCCATGTTTTTTTCTGAAACCATCTTGCTTATCATTTCTTATAGCACAATAGTATTCTATCACAATCATATACCACAACTTTTTCAGCCATTCCCCAGTTGATAAGCATCCACTCAATTTCTAATTCTTTACCACTACAAAAAGAGCTACTATAAATATTTTTTGTACATATAAGTCCTCTTTCTTTTTCTTTGATCTCTTTGGGGTACATACCAAGTAGTGGTATTGCTGGGTCAAAGGACATACACAGTTTTATAGCTTTTCAACATTGCTCCAAATTGTTTTCCAGAATGATTGGACTAGTTTATAAATTTGACTCAATTCCCTACATGTTTGAGAAATGAGGCCTTTATCAAAAAAAAACTTGCTATAAATTTTTTTGATATTACTTTATTGTCTACAGTACATTTTAGCAAAATGTAGCCTCCCTAATTGTCTCTTTTAATTAGGTTTGTTTTTCCTTTTGCTTTGCCTGAGATCATGGTTACTATCTCTGCCTCTTTTACCTCAACTGAAGCATAATCGATTCTGCTCCAACCCTTTATTTTAACTCTGTGTGTCTTTCCATTTCAAGTGTGTCTCCTATAGACAACATATTGTTGGATTCTTTCTATTGACTTTTTGTTGGCTCTGCCACTCCAAAATTTGATTTGAGGCACTATTTTAGAGTTTTTTGTAGAGAAATGTTGGGAGAATTCAGCTGGGCTGCTGCCTGTACTACACCATCTTCCCTTCTCTCCGGATACCTCATTTTTCAGTTAAGGAGATGGAGGCTTTGTTAATGACTTACCTGTGGTCACACTGTTATATGAGGCAGATCTTGGATTTGAAATCAGGCTCCCTGGTCCACTGGTCTTTTCACTGCTTCCAGTTGTCTCTGAAACCAAAGGGGCTTGACGAGGCATCTTGGAGACACAAGGCTATATAGTCTACAGAAGGAGGAGCAGTTCAGATCTCAGGTAGCACCTGCCCCTTAGGGAAAGACTGAAAAATGAACTCTCCATAGAATACTAAGGAGATAGGGAATGGGGCAGGGGCTCACTAGGTTTATGTGTTGGTGAGAGCATGCATATGTATGCTCACAGACATGTAAGAAGAGAGAACTCTTCTTGAGGGCTTTGTATGAAGCTAATGAGAATATCTGCTCTCAGGACAGTTCATATGTGACTATCCAATACGTCCCCAGGATGGCTAAAATGGTAGCTAGGGGCTTTATGTTTAGCATTCCAGAAGATCTGTTGTGTCAAGAAGCTAACTCCACTCTCTCCCCCATGACTAAGGAAAGGAGTAATTGGAGACACTCACTCAATAGATGACTGGGATAAGAAAAGAGGAATAGGGTGTCTGAACTCTTCTTAAATTCATGCCTGGCAAATTCTGTCCTGCATGTAAAGGGTTAAGAATTATAACATTGGCTCCTTCACGGATTGAAACTATAGGAGTTGTTTTGTTAACTAACCTTGGGCCTTTCCCCAGTAGGGGCTGGCTCTACAGTTATTTCACACCTATCATTGATCCTATGTCTATAAAATCCCATTTCCTTGTTATGGTTAAGTGTGTCTGATACCACATCAAAAGATGTTCTTAGCCATAGCTAAGCTAGGACTAAATATCAAGTCAATCCAAAGAATGAATGTGATGCTATTGCTAATCCTAGTTTCTTGATGATATAGAGGATGTGTGAAAAGAAAAGAAAAAAAGAAAAGAAAAGAAAAGAAAAGAAAAGAAAAGAAAAGAAAAGAAAAGAAAAGAAAAGAAAAGAAAAGAAAAGAAAACAAAAGTAGCCATGTTTCTATAATGCTTTAAGGTTCACAAAATACATTCTTAGGAGGTAGGTAGTACTTTCTTAGAAGACAATGTGGCATAGTGGGAATGAATGGACTTGGAATCAGGAGACCTAGATTCTGATCATGATTCTTATGTTATGTGACCTGGAGTAAACCATTCTATCTCTCAATTCCCTCATCTATAAAATGAAATAGTTGGACCAGATCTCAAAGGTCCCTCTCAATGATGGCATGACATGTATGATTCTTCCCAATTATGTACTTGATGACACTGAGCCTCAGAGAGGCTTTTTCAAAATCACCTAGCTTGTGAAGTATCAGAACCAGGATTTGTTATTTTTTAAAATTCAATTTAATTTTTTGTTACGTTTAAAATTCCAAACTGTCTCTTCTCTTCCCTTCCCTTCCTCCCTCCCTCCCCTGCATTCAACCTAGTGCTTCTAGAGAAGCCTAGAGCCTTCTCTAGGCTACTATTTGACATAGATTAGATAGATAGATAGATAGATAGATAGATAGATAGATAGATAGATAGATATACATTTATATATGTACGTATATGTATATATATGTAAAACTATACTATGCATACTTTGTGTATCAGTTCTTTCTTTCTCTGGAGGTGGATAGCATCTTCCTTCATAGGTCCTTTGTAGTTGATTTGAGTATTTATAATACTCAGAATAACTTAGTTGTTCACAATTATTCTTCGAACAATATTGCTGTTACTGTATACAACATTCTCATGGTTCTGCTTATTTCATTCTTGGTTATTTCATGCAAGTCTTTCCATGTTCTTTTTCTAAAATCAACCTGCTCATCATTTCTTAGAGCACACTAGTATTTCATCATGCAGATTTGAATACAAATCTCTTCACTCCAAGTTGAATAGAAGGTGAGAAAAGTGCCTAGCAAGGGTATATAATAACAGGCACAAGATTACATCATACCCTTCTTAAGCTAGGAGTTTGAAATAAATTTATGAAAAGGAATAATTCACATTGCTTTTCACTTAAAAGTCTCTGTTCGAGGACATCCTGGTTTCCTTTAAAGAAAATTATGATGCAGCCAACAAGAACCTAAGGCACTGGGTAAACATAAGAAGGCAGAGAGGGTAATCATCAGGGCTGAAGAGACCACAGGTTAAAATTTCCCCATGGAAAAAGACACCCCCCCCATTCCTTCATCTCTGCTGCTTGGGGTTTTAGATAGGGAAGCATCAGCTAAAGGGGTGGGGGTTGGGGAATACATCAAAACTTCAAGTTCAGGTCAAGGGCTGAAAAAAATACAGCTAATTTCATTGTCTGAGGAGCTCTTGGCCCCATGCTGAAAGAAAGGAGCAGTAAGAAGAGATATAAGATCGCCTGTTCTTCATGTTCACTTAGAATAGCAAGAACTTTCTGAATACAAAACTTTAACCCCTTTTAAAAGGAGTGGGAGAATTCATAATAATGCTACAAAGTACTTTCCTCAAAATAACCCTGTGAGGCAAAGAGTATGAACATTACTAATACCTATTTTACAGTTGAAGAAACTCAGGCACAGAGAGGTCAAGTGACTGACTTGCCTGAGTCTGCTCATTTTTAGAGCTAGGTCTCACAGCTATAAGAGCCCTGTCCACTATTCCATGCTGCTTCTTAAATTGTAATCTTCTCTGCCTTGTTCTCCTCTGTGTCAGGAGAGAATTTTGTTGTGGTCTTGCTCAGAATTAGGGTGACAGCATTATAAAAATCCTTGCCTGGGTTTCTATGATTCATTTCCTCTAAAAGCTCTCAAGACACTACTATGACATTTAAGGGTCCCTTACCCCACTTAGCCACTTCATTTCCTGCCTGGGAATTCCTTGAAAGGTTTGGTTCTCCAGGGATCCCTCTTAACCCTGGTAGCTGGTCAATGTTTACACTCACCCCACCTCATGCACACCAGAGATGGTGCATTCCAGTGGCTGACTTGGCTAAGGCACTGCCTTTGCCCCATGAAGCAAGCTGGGCTACATTTTCTCCAAGTTCTTTCTGATGCCTTTGTCCCATTCTGCTCCCTCTGTCCCAGCACTCTCCAGATCACAGACATTCAGACTGCTAACTGCCTGATTACAAGATGCAAATAAGGCCTGTCTGCTCAACTAGGATTGGTTGCCTGGTACATGCAGATCAGCTCACCCACAGCTTACCTGGTTGGAAAGAGTTAAAATGCTGCCCCTGAGAAAAGGGTGGGGGCAAGGGGGGGGGTCAGCATAATTTGAATAAAATATTCTTCTGTCTTTAACTGATTCAATATTTGGATGGTTTAATAAGGAGAGGAGCCAGGAGACACAGTGAGTTAGTTCAAAGTTGTTTCTCCCCATCACTCTGCTGATCCTTGGAGGAGACTTCGGGTCTCATAGGTGGTGGTAGCTGTCAGTTATGGGTAAATGTTTAATTTATTGGAGAGAGAGAGAGAGAGAGAGAGAGAGAGAGAGAGAGAGAGAGAGAGAGAGAGAGAGAGAGAGAGAGAGAGAGAGAGAGAGAGAGAGAGAGAGAGAGACCTGGCAAAGCTTTTAATGGCTGTTCTATGGGCATTCAGATGGGGTTGGGGGCCCCACACCTCACACACACACACACATACGGACAATGAAGGAGCAGGACAATGAGAGAGCAGAATGCTCCTAAGGGACAGAAGTC
This sequence comes from Phascolarctos cinereus, assembly GCF_003287225.1. Classification (NCBI taxonomy): domain Eukaryota; kingdom Metazoa; phylum Chordata; class Mammalia; order Diprotodontia; family Phascolarctidae; genus Phascolarctos; species Phascolarctos cinereus. The sequence continues at coordinate 175,943,452 of NW_027556098.1, forward strand.
TCCTGGGGGAGGGCCAAGGTGGGAACTGGGAGGTTAGTCCCTAGCATGTTAGCCACCCTCCTCTGACAAGGGAGGAATTGGAATGGGCAGAGAGGTGAGATGATGGGGCACTTGGGTTTAGGCTATAAGACGCTCACTTTCCAGCCTGGGGTTGTGTGGCTGGGGTTCGAAAGCCTAGAAGTGTTTTCTACCCCTTTTTCAAGAAACAAAATCAATCCCTAGACCCCAATCCCAGAAGAGGATAGGATGAATCAGATTGTGAAGGAAAAGGGCATCTTTCCCCTTCTGTACCCCTCTCTCCTTTTAAAATATTTATCAACTGAGCCCTGGTGATGAAGAGTTACAGAAAATGAATGTTACAAAAGGTGAGAGACCCAAAAGTGGCTCTGCAGAAAGGGGAAAAGAAAAAAGAGAGACAGAGAGGAGGAGAGAACACAGCTCACCCACTGTGGAGGGGAGCTGTACCCCAAGCTTATGAATATTCTAATGGTTGTATATGCAGGAATAGGGCATTTGAAAGTCTGATGGTTGTTGTAATTACACATTCATTTTTGCTGTTTAGTTAAAGCCACACATGTCATTGCGTGACAAGTTGTGACCTGTCATTAAAATCAGCTGTGTTTTCTTTGCAGATATCAAGATGAATGGGGATGTGGCAGATTCCACGGACACTCCAAATGCCCTTAGCCAGGTGGAGACAGGTAAGGGGATCCTCGGTCTCCTGTACCATCATTCCTAAGCAGCCTGGGTGGAGGACAAGGGACAATGAGGCCTGGGGAAGAACAGAGTAGCTGGGAAGTTGCAGAAAACATACAATGTATGGATTGTATCCTCTTCTCTTGTTTGCTCTTTCCCCCCAGTCAGACAGACCTGGTACAGCCTGGTAAATGGAGCCTACTAGAAAAAAAGAGAGAGAAATCTGAGTTAGAACACTAACGTGTCTCAGTGATTCTTTACTGGTCTGAATAAGAAGGCAGTCACTTGGGATTTAGGGAATGCTTGTTAATCTTAGGAAGAGGCCAGAACCTGGGGAAAACAGGTGAAAGATGAGGTTTGCACTTAGTGGACATCACTACCACCAGGTTGCCTGCAATTAGGCAAAGAAGGAAATCCAAATTTAGCAGAAGAGGCATGGTTTGATGGTCCAACTCAAGGGGAACTCAAAAGAGAGACTGTCATTTGAGTGTTTGTTTCTCCAGTGAGCCAATGTGTTCAGGGTGACCACAGGTCATTAGAGAGTCAGCTCAGCAGTGATAGTGTTAAACCAAATCAAGACAGCCAAAAGGTTCCTATGAAATGAGAATAAATTTTCCTAGCTTGATAGCTTTTTTTCTCCTGGTAGAAATTTTATTTGCAAAACTCCTACAGAATTTTTTTTTAAGTTTAAAGAAAGTAGAATATAAACTCCTTAAGAGTGAGGTGAAGACTGGCTTTTTTTTTCTTTTTTGTCTTTGCTTCCCAGAGCCTAGCACAGTGCCTTGTAGGTGGTAAGTGCTTAATAAATGTTTATTAAAACGGATTGAAATGGTAGGTGTAAAGTAATGGGACCATTAGAGCATCTCAAAGACACTACAATTAGTCTTTCATCTGGATCATTAGGGCCCAGAGAAATAAGAAGCCGAAAAGGTTTCCTAAATCCCCTGGGTGTCCCGAGGCCTAAGATCTTTTCTCATTTTCTCCAGGGGTTAAACCCCTCCCCTTTTTTCTGAGCATAAAGTTTCATTCTGATAGCTCATCTCTCAGGATCAGGGGTCAGATGCACCTAGAAGAAAAGTGAACTTTCCCACTCCCCATCCAAATGCTGAAATGACCTCATGTTCTAATTCTTTTTTTTTTTTAGTGGAGTAGGGGAAGGTGAGGAGGATTGAGGAATAGACACTTGCAGTCTTTTTGACTTAGCCTTCTGTACTTGGGCAAGGTGGGGACCTGTTTTGTAGGAGAGAAGAGTCTTGGATCATCTGGCTGCCCTCCTCCCCTTTCCAGAACCATCCTTTATTCAGAGAAAGTATCTACTCTGGCTCCTGCTTGAGGAAGAGAACCCAAACAAGGCTTTAGAATCAGTGGGAGTTTAGCTAAGGAAGAAAGGGGAAAGGTCCCACTCTTTGATGCAATTGCATCGGTAGATGTTATGTGTAACCTGCAATGAGTGGGCCATTAGGGACCTAGGTGTGAAATTTCAGAAGCTAAGCAGAGCTCCTTTACTATTAGCTACAGAACCCTTCTCTTCTTTATTCACTCCTGTCCTCCTTAAAGGGGTCAGCATTCTATTATAGTACTCTAAGGAGTTAAACTAGATGGCCTTAGAGGTCCCTTCCAACTCTCAAAATTCTGTGATTCTGAGATTCATTCTCCTTTCCTGTTAGGAGGGTGAATCATCTGTGTTGTCCAGGAAACCAAGGAGTCAATGACAATAAACTTGATAGGGTCCTCCAGAACCCGGATTTTTCTCTCCAGGGCAGACCTGCACTAAAATGAGGTGATCATCCAATTAACCACATGTTTTTGAGGACTGAGAAAAGAGGTAGCTAATTAAAGTAACCAAACTTCCTGGAAAGTCATTCTGACCTTTTTTTTTTTTAACAGAGGAAGGCTCATTATGAGTCACAATGGTTTCTGATTTGGTTTAAAGGCTTCCTTTGGGTTTTTAAAAGACAGAATCACCTTCCCAGCAATTCATGAATTAAGGGGTGGTTTTAAAGGAACTATAAACAAAGGCAACCTAGAAAGCCCCAGCACTCCCTGAGAACAGCTTCTGTGCTCAGTGAAATCCCCAAAGGGCACCTAGTGGAAGGAGTGAGGAAAGGGAACTGAGTTTTTCCACCGTTCATGTCAAAGTTTCCTGAATCCACTCCTTTCACCTTCCTCTCTGACTCTCAGATCTTATCCAATCACTGACACTTCTTTTCCCTGGATGGGTGAGAGAGGGATAAGGATATTTTATGGTGTTCTCAGCTTAGTTAATATCTAAGAATAAACTCTAACACCTACAAGTTCCCCCCAATCCACTTCCCACCCCCAGCCCCTTGGAGCCTACATTATAGTCACAACAACTGTTCACTTTTAAATGCTATAGATTTGAGCAAAGATCTTTCCTCACAACAACCCGAGAAGAGAGCTAGGGCAATTATTACTTCGAGGATTTGTGGTTTCATCCAGATGGGTGCACCTCTCTGTGGCTGAGCAGAGGGCTTCATGAGTAGCTGTGCCTGTAAATATTACTCACAGTTCATTCAAGTGATTCAACAGGCATTCATTAATCACTTAATGTGTGTCTGGCATTGTGCTAGGAGTTGAGAACACAAAGACAAGACAAAACAGCCCCTGTCCTCAGTGATCTTATATTCTACTAGAGCAAAGGACACCTTAGGCAACTAAGTCAACACAAAATATATAAAAAGTAAATACAAAGTATTTCCTTTGTAAAAAGTGGCGCAGTGGATAGAATGCTGAGCCTGGAGTCAGGAAAACTCATCTTTCTGAGTTCAAATATGGCCTCAGACACTTACTGGATGTGTGATTCTGGGCAAATCACTTAACCCTGTTTGTCTCAGTTTCTTCTTCTGTAAAATGGGCTAGAGAAGGAAATGGCAAACACTCCAGTATCTTTGCCAAGAAAGCCCCAAATGGAACATAAAGAGTCAGAGGAGGCTGGAAATGACTGAACAACAACAATGCAAAGTAATTTCAGAGAAATAAGCAAAAAGTAGTGTTATCTGAAAAGGCTTGGAGCAGAAAGTGGCATTTGAATTGAGCCTTAAGGAGGCAGAGGTGAGAAGTAAGGGTACTGCTCTAGGCATGAGGCATAGCCTATGTAAAGTCACAAAGAGAAGATGGCTTGTTGCTACCTGGGAATGGCAAGCAGGGCAGTTTGGTGGATTGGGGTATGCACGAAGGAGAGGAACCTGAGGCAAGTGTGCAAAGATAGATTGGAAACAAATCTTCAAGGGTTTTAAATACCAGACAGAGGGGTTCATATTTTATCCTAGAGATGCTGAAGCTTCGTGAGCAGAGGAGTGACATTGTCAAAAGCGTATTTTATGAATATCAATGTGGCAATGGTAAGAAGGGTGGACTAGAAAGGGGAAAGTTTGGAAGCAGCAAGACCAATTAGGAAGCTATTTTGAACATCCAGAAGAGGAGAAATGAGGGCCTGAATGAGAGTGGTGACTGTGTGAGTAGGCACAGAGGGCATAGAAGGGAAAGATAGGGAAAGATAATAGACAAGAGCTGGCAAATGATAGGACTGGTGAGAGAAGGGTACATGAGAGAGGGAAGGTTGATGGACGCTGCAAAGGTTGTGAACCTGAATGAATGAAATGATGGTGGTGACCTCAACAGCAATAGAGAAGTTAGGAAAAAGAGCTGAGTAAAGCCTGTCACCTGACTTTTAAGTCTTTCCATCTTCATGGGACCTTCCAGAGCCTGTACCCCATTGGCATATGCTTCAGGAATCCAGTGTCATCCCCATGACACAAATGAGGCATTGGGTTCTGGGGTGGTGGAGTACAAGCATTATTATCCCCATTTTCTAGATGTGGAAACTGTGGCACAGAGAAGGTCAGGCACATTGTCAGGTTGGGGATTTACTTGCTTACGCTGGCCATGCTTTTAGCATAGTCTTGACAATATTATTTAATAATAATGAGATAATATTAAAATAATATTAGGCAGAGTGGTGTAAGGACAAAAACAGTGGATTAGGAGTCAGGAGACTTGATTTCTAGTTCCAGCTCTGATGGTGACTTTGTGTTTTGGCAGAAATCATTGCTGGACTAGATAATCTCTAAATTTTCTTCTAGTTCCAACATGTTAAGATTCTAATAAAAAACCTCATAATTATAGGAATTTCTTTTCACTTTTCTGAACACTTTATTATTTATTATTTGTGTATGTACATGTTAACATACAGATTTCATGCCTTCTCTTTCCACTCCTTTCCTTGGCACCATCCCTCTTGCCTTCCTTCTCCAAGTTTTCTCCCAGCTCTCTCCACCTCATTCTTTCCTTGTTTCCCTCTCCCTGCTTTCTTCCTTTTCCTCTCTTCCTCACCGGTCCATTTGGATGTGTGGGAAGCTAAGCAAAGGCAGAGCAAGGCAAGGAAGTGAAGGCAGGAGACAGGGAGGGAGAGGACCTCAGAAAGCCAGACAGTTGATACACTTGGGCAATAGTGGTGGAGAGTAGATTGTTAAAGAGTCGGAGAAGAGTTGAATCTATGGTGAATTGAGAAAATATGAATTAGTCTAGGACAGGGGTGGGGAACCTGTGGCCTCAAGGCCACATGTGGCCTTCTAGGTTCTTGGGTGTGGCCTTTTGACTGAGTCCAAGTTTTACAGAACAAGAGGATTTGTTCTGTGAAATTTGGATTCAGTCCAAGGGCTGCACCCTTGGCCTAGGAGATTGAAAGCTTTATCTACCTTTAACTGAGACTGCCTGAAAAGGAAGGAAAAAGACCTAGGAATAGTCTCCCCCACTTTCCCCTTCCACCTTCAGAGTAATGGATAATAGAAAGAAACTTGATGTTAAGGCAGCATTCCCTCTCCCTACTCCCCACACGGCCCAGCCTCTGTGGTCCTTTGTCAGGGTGACCCAGCCAGGTCGATTTTTCTAAATGCAGTTGAATGTGGGGCAAGTAGTTTTGTTTTTCTCTCTTGTACTCTCCTAGAACTTGGAAAGGATTCCACCTCCCCATTTCCACCTTTCCCCTCACCCCAGCCTTTTCCAAAGTGTTTGGAGATCCCAGAAGGTAAATGGTTCCAAGAGTTAAATGGGAGTCCCTGCAGATCACAGGAGGGAACTGGGGGCACATTGACCTCCCTTTCTTGTGGCTATTATATTCTAGCCTCACCTTCTCCATCTGTGAAATGATAACTTCCTGTCAATATGTTCAGGATCTTCTGAAATAAGATCTTATCATTCTTCATTTGTAAGCTTGTTTTCATAAGCAATGGAGTTTAGACTCTGCAGTTTAGAGCTAGTAGGAACCTTGGTAGTCTTCTAGTCCAACCCCTTCATTTTATGTATAAGGAAATTTGATTTATCATAAAATAAATACCCATATAGAATGAAGAATGTAAATTTAAAGTACTAAAAAATTCACATTTATAAGAAGTATTACATTTGGGGGATCATCTTTAGGTTGTGCCCTAAATGGATACCTACTTTGCCTAAGCCCTGGCCCTGGCTCTAAGTGAGATTGCAGTAACAAAGAGTAAGGATTGTGCCAAGGTGGAGGGGGTGGATCTATGAAAACCAATGAATGGGGGTTTAGATATTTATGTTATATATAAAACTATCCATTCAAGGAAAGAGAAAGCCAGAGATGAGAAGCTAAAAAGCAGTCAGATTTGGGAAAGAAGTAATGATATGAATGAATTAGGGATGGACTAGTTCCCTTCCTGACCTCATACTCAGATGAGATTGTTTGTGTGAAAGCACATTGAAAAATAGACTCTGTCACAGGATAGAAATGGATCAAGATGATGCTTTTGGTGTTCTGGAAAGAGCACCAGCCTGGGAGATTGGAGAGCTGGGCCCTCAAGGCCTGGGTCTTTCCACCTCTCTGAACCTTCCCATTTCCTTCTTTTGCTTTTTTGCTTCTTTTTTTTTTTTTTTGGTGAGGCAGTCTGGGTTAAGTGACTTGCCCATTTCCTTCTTTGACAATAAGAGGGTTGCACTGATGCTTTCTGAGGTTCCTTCCAGCTTTAACATTACATATGTTTTTATTATATAGTTAATATGCTGTGTAATGGACTTAGTATCTCCACTCCCTTTAGACCAGTATCATGAAGGGGTTTTCAATCATAGGAGAGGAGATGTTGGTGTGGGGATGGGACAAGGGGGAGAAAGAGAGAGAGAGGGAGAGGGAGAGAGAATTTGGAGAAGAAAACTTAGGTTCTCATCCAAACTCTTCCGCATACTACCTGTGTGACCTAGTTAGTGCAAGTCACTTCACCTTTCTCAGGTTCTTTATCTGTAAAATGAGGGAGGGGATTTCATTAAATGCCCTAAAAGATCTCTTTTAGACATCGATATTATGGTCCTATATTCTCTTCAGCCCTTTCCCTCCTTCTTTCTGCCTGAGGTCACCTAGGCCTGGACCGCCTACCTCCAAAATTAGCCCAAAGCTCTGGAGAAACTGTAGGGCTAAGAAGGGGATCTTGAGGTCATCAAATAGGATGATACCCTAACTCTTTCCTGAAGCTGTCTAATTTCCTCTCATCTTACAGATGCTGGGCCAGCTTCTGCCTGGAAGAAATCACCCCCTAAATAGGGAGGAGTAACCTCCTCACCCTAGGGGAAATTTTCTGGGGCTAAAGCCCCTCTGTTTCATTTCTTCCTCCTCCTTAGAAAAGTATAAGTGCAGGTTTTCCTCTCTTGGGCTATGGTCCTATTGCCCTCCAGGGTGAAAAGGTGAAGTTTGCTAGGAAGTTAAGGGGCCCAGGAGAGAGAAGCCCCTCTTGCCAAGTCCTAAGCATGGGAAACAGCGTTGTGGGCCTCTCCCAAAAAGCGTCGGTGCTGTTGACTCAAAAAAATAATAGGTGTTAATTTGTATACTGGTTTGCATCTAATTTCCATGCAGTTCCTTTTATGTTAGACTGCAAGAGCCCTAAACTTGGAGTAAAAAAAAAAAACTGAGTTCAACACCCAGCTCAAAGAATCACTGGCTGTGCAATCTTGGGCTTCATTTCTTTTGCGCCTCGGTTTCTTCATCTGTAAAATGAGGGGGTTGGCCTACAAGATTACTAAGGTGCCTTTCAACCCTAACATCCTACACATTCTGTAAAAAATAAAATAAAAATCCCCATGCCTGCCTTTCACAGCCGCACTCTATCTGCCAGCTTTTGGTTCTTTGCTCTTCAAGTCCCTGGTTTATTTCGGTGGAAAAACCAAAAGTTGGTACCTCGGTTTATTATATTAGGTTCGTAACCATTTGAGCTGGATGGGACCTTAGCAATCACCAAATGCAACCCCCTCATTTTACGGATGAAGAAACTGAGGCCCAAAAGGGGGAAATGATTCAAGGTCACGCGTAGCGAAGATCGGAGCAGCAGATTGTAACCCAAGCCTTCCAAAGTTCAGACCTAGCACAGCTTTCACTCCGCTGCTCTGTTTGGCTAGCCTAGGTCTGCGCCGTGGGTGAGGGATCTCCAGGTCTTCCAAGACCAGATCAAGACAAGCCCTCTATAACAAAGATGGAGACCACAGCAGCAGGCCTGCCCTCTCCGGACCAGCGCAGCTTGGGAAGAACAGAGAAAGGCTCAAGGCGCGGGCGGATGGAGGACCCAGAGCAACCGCGCGAAGGGGACCTGGAGGTTGCTATGACAACGGGGCTGCAGCCCCGATTTGCATAGGGCGCTGATTTTCCTACTGCAGCCCAGTGCGAAGCCCTGCAAATTTCCATATCCCTGCCTCAGAGCCTGCTGGGGGTGTGAGGGGAGAGGAGAGAGGTCATTTGAAATTCAAATGAGGATGATTAAGGTTATCTTGAGGAGGGAAGCGAGGGCAAAAGGGGTTAAGCCGTCTGACAAATGTCAGTCTCCTTAACCGAAAGTTATCTAAGGGAGGAGTGCACCTGGCTGGCTCCTCTCCAAAGCCCCACGCTCCACGCCTTCCATTCCTCCTACTGCAAGGGTCACGACACTCCATCTCCCTCGATACCCCATCTCTGCGCAATCTTTCTAAGTTCTGACTCCCTCTGACCCTCTAAGAAAACAGGGTCAAGCCATTGTCTACTGTGTGAATGCGTAAGTTTACCTGTCGGTGTAATGGACTTAGTTTCTCCGCCGGTATCACGAAGGGATTTGTGATCATGGGAGAAACGATGTGAAGAAGTGAAAAACGCCGTGCCATCAGGAGTTAAAGTACCTTGGTTAGCTACTTTCCGCTTTAGCAACCTTGGACAAGTCCAATGTTTCCAGGCCTTAGTTTCTTGTAAAAACTCAGGAACTGTGCTAAATTCTGTCTAAAGGTCTTTCTGGATCTAAAGCCTATGGTTTTGTGAATTAAAAGATATTGAACCTCTTAAAGAAAGTAGCCTGGATTGTCAGGCGGTTAGAAAGCAGTAACATTGGGAGTCAGGGCCCCTGAGTCCAGGTTTAATCTCTGGCCCCTTCTTTACTTTGTGGCAATGGGTGGGCAAATCACTTTGCCTCTCTGGGTTTCAGTTTCCCCTTCTGAAACAGAGATGCTGTAGGCAATAGTGGGCTGGATACTAGTGTGGGAGTCAGAGAGCTAGCTCATAATCAAAGTCACTTCCCCTCTGGGGCCTCAATGTTGTCATCTATAAAATGGGAGGTCAGCAGTGACGAACCAAATCAACCTAATGTCCCCTCCATCACTGACATTCTGTGAGAAAAAAACTCTGACTCATACCCGTCTCTATGATGGCACCAGAACAAATAGAATGATATTCATAAGAAATTTTTTTGTTTGTAATGGTGGGTACCCAGAGAATACCAGATGTGGTAGGAATGGGATCTCTTCCCTATAATTCCCTGATGTATAGAATCTGAGGGATAAAAAAATCATGTCCCAAGAGTGGGTATAGAGACTTTGTAAGGAAGTGCCTGCTTCTCTTTTTGCTGCAGACAAGGTCTAGAAATGTTCCCTGAAGGGGAAGCCTGCAGAGCTGGCATTGAAGAGTCCAATGGATATGATCCACTACAGACATGTACTCTGGGTTCAAATCACAACTCTTCTACTGTGACTTTAGGCAACATGCTTCACATCTCTGAGCCTCAGTTTCCTGATCTGTGAGGAAGAAATTTTTTGATTCAGAAAACTATGATCAGAAGATCCTATGATCTTTCCATCAGCCCTTAGAATATAGGCTGACTGTCCAGTCTATATTCAATGCTCTGTATCTGTAGTTTAGGCTCTAGACTTCTCAAAATCTCTTCAGTCTATGATCTGCATCAAGCATTGATTCCAACTCAAAGTCATTGTTGGCCTTTATTAAAGTTGTTGTCATAAAGAAAATGAGGAGAAGAAGAGCAACCAGGGCTTGACCCTCAGGGTGATACAAGCCTACCCTTCGTGGGGACAGGGGAAAGGATCCTTTATTAGAGCTAGAAGGGACGTTGGAGATGATTTAATGCAACTCTCTCTGTTTAGAGATAAGGAACAAAGGTCCTACAGCTGGTAAGTGAAAACCTTGAGGAAGTTTGTATTTATGTAGCACTTTCTAGTTGATAGGGCTCTTCTTCATAGCTGTCTTGTAAGTTCAGTAGTACAAGTGTAGAGTTCACTGCATCTGGATTAAGGAGAACTGGGCTGCAATTCCAGCTCCAGAACAGACTACCTGACATTGGGCAAGTCACTTAAAATCCCTAGACCTTAGTTTCCTCGTCTCTAAAATAAGGAGGTTGGGCTAGAAGGCCTCTGAGGGCCCTTCTCTAGCTAAACTTTTGATTACATGATCCTATGAACTTTGATACTCTGATTCTAAATTGAGGGCTCTTATCCCTATACCACAATGCTACCAAGGTGCCACAGCTGGATAGTAGCAGCAGCCAACTCAAATGCACCTAGCACTTGGGTACCCATGGGCACCTCAGCCTTTTGGCTATCCTCTGCTAGGGTATCTTTGTGACTCCTGGCATAGTGCCCCACATCCTCTGATCCTTTTTTGTATTGGTAAACCAGAACCCTTCTTCTACAGGGTCTCACAAGCAGGGACAACTGTCCAGTGGAGATGATGAATCTTGCTCACGAAAGTAGGCATGAAAGTCCCACTGTAGGAGTTCAAAATTTGCCTCTTGGGAGTCCTATTGTCTCTCTTCCATACTGCCCTTCATCCCCAAGATCCCAGGAGAGACTTCTGCCCTTACCCCTTTTCTAAGGACACAGTAAATGGATGCCTTTTCTTGGCCTGGTCTGAAAACAAGGTTGATGCTATCAATGCCATTCATCTAAACATTTATTAATTGCTTTTTCTGTGCCAGGAGCTGAGCTAGGTGCTGGGGATACAAGGAAACAAAACCAAAAAACTGATCCCTGCCCTCAAGGATCTTAGACTTGATAGGAAGAACAAGGTCTCTTTAACTCTACGTCACTCTCCTAACCTCATTTCAAGGCTTTCTCCTCTTAAAGCTGGTGCAGATATTGACTGGCAAGGGAGGGGACTTCATTGAAAGACTGCTTCTGCCACAGCCCTGTCTAGGAGCTGTCTCCCACCATGGATGACAGAGCCTTTGCCAATTAATCGCTCATGGGTGGCAGGCAGGGTGGGAGGAGGGCTGGGCTGAGGCTTATCTCAGCTTTGTCAGGGCTGGGCTCCCAGAAGACTGGGGCAAGAGGTCTCTGTGACACCCGGCACACCCAGCAGACTCCCTGGGGATGGTTGGGGGAGGGTAGCACTTCAACATTTAGAAAATGTTGTACATAGTACAGTACAAAGAATGCTAGAATTGGAATGAAAGACTGAGGTTGGATTTTTGTCTCTGCTACTACATGTGCCTGTGTATCCTTGAGAAAATCACTCAATCTCTTTGGCCTCAGTTTCCTATCCTGTAAAATTAGGGGCATGGCTTAGATGATCTCTAAGATTGCTTACAGTTCTAATCCTATAATCCAAGACAACATCTTTGAAGTGGGCCGGGCATGTTTCTAAGGTGTCAGGTCCTGAGGAGAGTGTTTAGTGGCTGTTCTAGCAGCACATGATGATTTCTCTGCTTTTAGCTTCAGTCTCCATTTCTTCTTCATCCAAGGCATTTCTCTCTCCTTAAGACCCCAAAACTGTCTCCCATAATCAAGTTACCTTTATGTTTTGAGAGATACAACATGAGAAACAGGGGAGTTGACAGTGAGTCCTAACTTTTTCCCATTGTGTGACCTTGGGCAAATGGCTCAACCTTTCTAAGAGTCCCCATCTGTCTAATGATAACATCCTCATAAATTTAAATAGCATTCAATGTCAACAAAGCATTTTACTCACAGCAACCTGTCAAGATAAATCATGTGACTATTATTATCCCCATTTTGTATATAAGGAAACTGAGGCTTGGGGAGATAGAGTGACTTGTCCAGGGTCACATAGATGGCAAGTGGCAGAATCAAGACAAGAGGTCTCTAGACTCTTAAATTCATTTAATCTTTCCACTATACCATACCATGTTTCAATGAAGTATATAAGTTACCTCCTTCCCAATGGGTACGTTGTCAGAAACACAGCATCTTAGTAATAGAAGGAACTTCAAAGAACATCGAGAAACTGTTCCTGAACATCTCCAATACATAGCCACCTGGCCTTCCTTAAGACTCTCCAAGGAGTGGGGAGCACACTCCTTTCTGAGCCAACCCATTAAAGTTATAGATAGCTCTATGGTTATCAAAGACTTTTCCCCTTTTGTTGAGCCCAGATCTATCTTGTTTAGTGCCACTCACTTGTCCTAGTTTTGTCTTCCAAAACCAAATAGAACAAATTTAATATTTCGTTAACATGACTATCCCTCAACTATTTAAAGACAGCTACCATATCCCACCTAAGTCTTTTCCACTTCTCTCCACCATCCTGGTTACTCAAGTCATTTAACCTTTCTGAAACTCAGTTTCCTTATCTGTAAAATAAGGAGGTTAGATTTAGAAGAGCTTTACCATCTCTTCTATCTATATTTCTAGCATTCTGTTATCTTACATTTTGGAGTTATCTGGTCTTTAAGTCTGAGAGTAGTTGGACTATTCTTCTGAGTACTGAGGAGATGCTGTGACCTTTCTCTGGAAAGAGGTAACCTGTGTAATTTGAAACACCAAAAAACTGTTGCATTGTTCTGAGATGCCCATCTTTGCCACAGTTTGTTTAATTCTCTGACATTCCTGTTTTAATGCCTTCCCAAGAGAGTGGGACACTCCCACCCCCACCCTTGTCCTGGGCAGTGGAGCATATGCCTAGGAATGGGGGCAAAAGGGGGACCTACACTGGTGACCCTTTTCTTGGATTTCATTTGATTCTTACAACAACCTCATGAAGTAGATGTTATTATCTCTCATTTTTCAGATGAGGAAACTGAGGCTCAGAGAGATTAAATGACTTGCCAATGGTCCCATAGCTCATAAATGGCAGAGCTGGGATTAAACCTCAGATTCTCTGCCCCCAAAATGCAACACTTTTCCCATTGTACTGTAGCTAGGACCTTAGCCACTAAACACTCTCCTCAGGACCTGACACCTTAGAAACATGCCCGGCCCACTTCAAAGATGTTGTCTTGGATTATAGGATTAGAACTGTAAGTAATCTTAGAGATCATCTAAGCCATGCCTCTAATTTTACAGGATAGGAAACTGAGGCCAAAGAGATTGAGTGATTTTCTCAAGGATACACAGGCGCATGTAGTAGCAGAGACAAAAATCCAACCTCAGTCTTTCATTCCAATTCTAGCATTCTTTGTACTGTACTATTTTGTCTCATGCTGTCCTGCCTCATGCTTCTTAGGAGAGAGGACAAGAGAGGATTTTGATGAGCCATGAGATAGAGAAATAAAGCTGGAGGCAAAAAATAGAACCAGTTACTCACAGTATAAACTTCTCTGTGCTTTATTTTCCACAGAATTTAAAGTTGGGAAGAACAGATACTTTCTGTAAGAAGCCTTTCTCAATTGCTATCCCCTGTTCTCTTTTGATTATCTTCTATTTTTCTTGTATACATCTTGCTTGTAGGTAGCTGTTTGCACTCTGTCTCACTCATTAGACCACGAGCTCCTTGAGAATGAGAACTGTTTGTTGTTGTTTTTTTAATTTTGTATCCCCAGCACTTAGCATAGTTCCTGGCACATAGCAGGTGTTTTATAAATATTGACTGACAGATGGAGAGATTTGCATTGATTAGGGAATGGGTCAAGGAAAAGAACTGGGAGAGTTGGGAGCATTCCTTTTTCCTGATTATAGGGCCCCAGTCCCTGAAATTTGTGAGAAGAGGAAGTAAACTTCATTCTCATGTCTTGAATTTGCTATTAGCATCAGTAGACACTTTGGTACACTCAGTGTCACAAGCTGAGCCCATGGCTAGGTGGCATCTTTGAAACCATTTTCTTGTTGTTGTTCATTTTGGTTGTGTCCAACTCTTTATGACCCCATTTGGGGTTTTCTTGGCAGAGATACTGGAGTGGTTTGCCATTTCCTTCTCCAGCTTATTTTACAAATAAGGAAACTGAGGTAAACAGGATTAAGTGACTTGCCCAGGGTCACACAATTAAGCCTGTGTAAGTAAGTAAGTAAGTGTCTGGAGCTGGATTTCAACCCAGGAAGCTGAGTCTTCCTAACTCCAGGCCCAGGACTCTATGCACTGTGCCACCTACCTGCCCCCTCTGAATCCATAAAAACATCCCAAATCCTATGGAATCTCAGAATTGAAAAGTGCCTTTGAGATCACTTAGTCCAACTGCTATCAAATTCATCCCAGGTCATTGCCAGTCATCCTGACTTCTGTCCTGCTACCAGACTTTGATGACTCTGGAAGAGAGAATGAGGCTGACGACTTAGTGCAACTCTGCCTCACTTAAATCCTGTTCACTCGAGTCAAGAAATCAACCTGTGATGTCATTCGTCCTCTTCAAAAACGAGGGATCATAATCAACCACAACATCTGAGTAGTATACTGAAATTAACCTAGATTTGAGTCCTTGCCCTGTCCTTTTCTATTTCTTCATCTGTAGAATGGGGTTAATGACACCAGTAGAATCAAAAGAGCTGGTATATGTAAAGTGCCTGACAAATGTCACTATCATTAGTATGTGTCCAAATCGGGATTTTAACCCAGGTGTTCTACCTTTATGCCCGAAGTCCTTTGCTATTAAGAATCAAGCAATCATTAAGCATTGATTAAGTACCTGCAAATGCCAGGTACTGTGCTCCAGATTGGAGATACAAAGACAATACTGAAATAATCACTGCCCTCAAGGAGTTTACAGCCTGTAGGAAATGTTCCTCTCTTGGATGTTCTACTGAGTACCCTGGAGAACTTCCCAGGTCTGATTCTCTTTTAATAAAAGCAACTCCAAGAAGTCACAGTCAGTTTCCAACTTTAAGTTCA
Source organism: Phascolarctos cinereus (assembly GCF_003287225.1). Classification (NCBI taxonomy): domain Eukaryota; kingdom Metazoa; phylum Chordata; class Mammalia; order Diprotodontia; family Phascolarctidae; genus Phascolarctos; species Phascolarctos cinereus. Next base: position 175,958,477 of record NW_027556098.1, read on the forward strand.
AACTAGAAATCATCCTCCATTGGACTGGGGAGCTTCAGAATCCTGGTGAGAACAGAAAGCCCCTTAGAATCACTGGGAGGGAAATGGCTTCAGTTGCTGGGTGCTCGCTGCATTTTGTTTACCAGCAAAAAGTAAAAATTCCGGCTTGAACAGTTTTCCTGCTTCCACCTCCCTCACCCAGAAAAAAGTCCCCAGGCAAACTCAAATCCCAGCAGCTGCCAAAGCTATGCAAATCAGCCAGGGCCTGCAGGCTCCTAGACCCAAGAGCTAGGAAGTCAGGAGCCTCCCCTAAAGGGGCTCCCCACTCCCTCCACTCTGGCTGTCTGGGAGCCTATCCCCTTGTTGAAGCATTCAGCTATCTCAATCTGCTCCCTTTAGAAAAGCCTCTCTGAGGTAGGATGGTGGTAGAAACTATTCTTTATGAACCCTCTCATTTCTTTGCTGACTCTCCCCCACACCTTGCTATACTGGCCATTAACCTTCTCCAACTATCCTAGCCCAAGGGAATTTATTAGTGTTTTTAAAAAAATCCAACAAGCCCCCAGAGAAGGAGATTCAGCCTTGGACCCTTTCACATCTACTCTCAATTACCTCATTCCAGTTTCTCACGAGTCAGACGGTCTTTACTTAGTTCTAATCTGAATCTCTCACACCAGCATAAACCCATTCCTGCTCTTTGCTGACTTTTCAGATGGAGGACAGTGATCCTTAATGTGCTATGGAGTCAGTGAAACATCTGGAGATGGAATGGGGTGGGCAGGGTGGAAAACCAAAATTGAGACATGGAAAAATCTTCTCCTTTTATTTTGGAAACATATGAATTTCAAAAGATTCTGAGCATCACATGGTATTGTGGGGGGAAAGCACTATAGTCAAAAGGCAGCAGACTCTCTAAATTTTACATAGGTTCCCAAAGTGGGGGATCCCACCCCAGGGGGGTGCTGGAACGATCCAGGAGGGTGGTAGAGTTTGAAATGATGCAAATTTTTTAAAAAATCATTAAAGGGTTAAAGAAAGTAGATTTCCCAGGGGGGCACTGAGTAATTTTTTAAAAAAGGGGGCAGTAGGACAAATAAGTTTGGGAACCTCTGCAGTGAAATTTCCTGCTACCGCTCATTCACTGCAAGATCTTTGACAAGTCACTTAACTAATCCAAGATTCAGTTGTTTCATTTGTAAAGTGGGTGGAATTAAATAATTTCTCTCCTCTAGTCTTGGTTCTATAATCAAGAGTTGCATATGATCATGGGCAAGTCACAGATTCTTTCTAAGCCTTACTTCTCTTGCCTATGAAGTGAGGGGGCTGTAAAAGATTCCATCCAGCTTTGAGATCTGTAATTTTCATTTGGCCCTTGTGCTTCTGGCTCTTTCAGCTCCCCAGTCCAATGGAGGCCATGAAGCCTCTAAACTGGGAATTACGTATTATTTCCTATGGAAGACTGGAACGAACTAGCAGTAGTCTCAAGCTGTTGAGTCTTTCAAGATGTCAGTCCTTTCCATTTTTACCCTCTCACCCTTTGGAACCAGAAATTCCTTCACCTCCCTTGCTGGAGGTGGTCCTGTGGTGTCCACAATGGTTGACTTTCAGAGAAAGAGCTCACATTCTAAAGTCACACAGGATCTAGGTTGAAGCCCTACTTCTGCCACTTACCTTGGACAAGTCTCTTCCCTTTTCTGAGTAACAGTTTTCCTGTTCTGTTAAACGAGAGATTTGTTTGAGATTTTTTTTAAAGTTCATGGCATTATTTGCTTTGGGGCAGCTGGAGGGGAGGAGGAGACAAACTGTTCCACTCTTCCTGTTCACTTCCTGACACTGGCCCATTTCTCTCCAAGTGCTAAGTCATCAAAGGTTTCTACTCCATCTCACCACCTCCTGCAAGGTGGGAAAATCCCGGCAAGAATATTTGTGAGAAAAACTTGAGAAACCTTAAAACTTGATGTAGAGAGGCAGCTAGGTGGTGAAGTAGATAGAGCTCGGGCCTTGGGGTCAGGAGGACCTGAGTTCAAATCCAAACTGATGCTTGACACTTACCAGGTGTATGACCCTGGGTAAGTCACTTAACCCCAATTGCCTCACTAAAAAGCAAAAACAAAAACTTGATGTAGAGCCTTCCTAGCTAGAAGAGACCACAAAGAGCAAGTAATCCAAGCCATACCAAGCAGGAATCCTTTCTACAAGTGGTCCTCCAGCCACTACTAGGAGACCTTTAGTGATAAAGACTCTGACAGCATTACAAAAATACATAAAATGGAGTCTTTTCTCAAGATGCTCATAATTTCTTAATAATAATTATTAATAGCTAGCGTTTATATAAAGGTTTGCAAAGTGCTTTACAAATATTTGATCTTCACAACAATCCTGAAAGGTGGGTGCCATTATTACTCCCATTTTACAGTTGAGGAAACTGAGGCAGACAGAGGTTAAGTGGCTTGCCCAGGGTCACATAGTCTGAGGCTATATGTGAACTTGGGTCTTCCTGACACTAGGTCCAGATGTCTATCCACTGTGCTATTTATATAACATCTTAGACAGCCCTGCTGCATATTATCTAAGTCATATAGGACTACAAGTACAGAAAAGGAGTATGAAGTTATATGAGATATCAAAGAATGTTAGAGCTGAGAAGGACTTGAGGAACACAGCTAACTCCCCCCACACCCTCTACCAATTTTACAGGTGAAGAAACTGAGGATAAAGTAGGTTAACACAAGTAAATATTAGAATCTGGACCTGGTTAGAATTTTCCTATACCATATTGCTTCCCCCAACTCAGATGAAGGAAAATTCACTTCCAGCTGGAAGAGGAGACAATTTCTTGGAGGAGGTGGCATTTGAGTTGGATATTGAAGGATAAATAGAATATCAAAAGGCAAGGATGGTAAGAAGAACATTCCAGGTATAGGGAATAGTCTAAAACAAAGCAGTGGTGGTAGAAAATCATGCGATATGTTTTGGATATACAAGAATTAGAGGATAGAATCAGGATTCAAGTGACAATAATTTTTAAAAATTACATTTTACAGAGATAAATGTAAAGTCCTACTCTTAGGTTCAAATAGCAAATTGTATAAGAAAGAGAATGTTTGAGATGTGGCTAGACAGTGGACCATGTGATAAAAATGATAATAGTAGTTGCCCCCCAAAAGCCATTCCAATCTTAGGTTTTATTAACCCACTAAATAAACAATTAACATTTATCAAGCATCTATTATGTGTAATGGACTGTATATTATAAGCTTAATATCCAGAACCAGATAAGTTATCATTCTATTGCTATACTTTGTTTAATTCTGGATGCTCTCCATTGAAAGGGTCATTGATAAACTAGAGTTACACTGGAGGGCAACCAGGATAGTGAGATAGTTCAAAGCCATAAGAAGAATCATTCAATCACAAATCATAGACTTGATGGGAGAAGGAAGTTTGAAGGACATATAGTTCAACTCTTAGAAAAATCATGAATCCTCTCTATAATGTCCATCAAATTAGTCATTAATAGGAGGTCTTCTTGAAGACCTCCAGTGATGGGGAATCCCCAAGGCAGCCCATTTCAGTTTAGGGCAGTTCCACACCTCACCAAGACATCAAAGGAGGAATTTTGTTTTTCCTTATGCTGAGTTGATATTAGTCTCTGTTCCATTCAACCATTAGTCCTAGCTCTACCCTCTAAGATCAAGTAGAATGTCTAATCTTCTTTCTACATAACAGCCTTTCAAATGTTTGAAGGCAATTACCATGTACTCCCAACTCTTCTCTTCTCTAGACTGAATGTCCACAGTCAAACATTCCTCATATGGCATCTGTTGCCAACTTTTGTTTCTTTTTTTCTTGATAGTGTCTCTTTCCCTCCATTCAAATGGCCACCACTTTTGTTCAAGCCCTCAGCACCTCAGCACCTGGACTATTACCATAGCCTCCTGATTGGCCTCTTTGCTGCCTCTAGTTTATTACCACTCCAATACTCTCTATGCAGCCACCAAAGTTATTTTCCCAAAGCGCAGCTTTGACCACATCTCCATCCCCCACTCGATAAACTCTAATGGCTCTCTCTTACCCCTAGGATCAACAATGAACTTTTCTGCTTAGTATTTAAAGCTCTTCAGTACTTTGCCCTCCTCCCCTCTTGTGGGCCATCTCCAGTCATTCTGATCTATATCTGGCCACTGGACCCCGATGGCTCTGGAGAGAAAGTGACACTAGAGACTTTGCACAGCACTCCTTCACTTAAATTCAATTCACTTGCATGTCATGGCATCACCTCCCTGATATCATGGTTCTCTTCGAGAACAAAGGACAAACACTAGCAACTTTACCCCTCCTATTTTTCTAGCCTTCTTACTGCCTTTCATGTACTCTGAGGTCCAGCCACAAAGGTCTTTTGCTCTTCCTCACAACACCAGACTCCATCATCTATTTCCATAACTTTGTACTGATCACAACTAATGCCTGGGCTGCTCTTTCTCCACTCTGCCTCTGATTTCCTTCAAGGCTGAGCACAAGCACAGTTTTTGTACCACCAGTCTCCCCAACTATGTGCCTTCCCTCCCAAGGTACCTTGTATCTGTCTTCTATGTATTCTATATGTGCATGTTAGAATGTACAGAATATTAATTCTCTCCCATTAGAATGTAAGCTCTCTGAGGGCAGGGACTGTTGCCCTTTTCTCTTTGTATCTCTAGCACCTAGTGCAGTACCTAGTACAAAAGAGGGTACTTAATAAATGCTTGTTGATTGGTTGATTGAGGTGGTTTCTAGTGTCTTCATCATCCCAGGAACTCTCTTCTGGATGAACTCCATTTGTAAATATATAGTAACTAGAATTCAACATGATACTTGTACCATGATTTGACCAGACCACCATTAAAGCAGCCTAAGACTTAATTAGCATCAGGACTGCTGTATCATACTGCTGATTCATATTGAGTCTGTAGTCCACTAGAACCAAAGTGTTGTTTTCTTTTTCCAAATTGACTCAAACTTTTATCCTATATTTGTACAAGTGATTTTTTGGATCTAAATGTGGAACCTTACATTTATCTCTATACAATTTGATCTTACCCAGTTTCAATTCATATATACTTTGAAATTAAGACTATCTTATTTTGTATATCAATCAGTCCCTCCAACCTTTGTGCCCTTATCAAGTTTAATAAGCTTGTCTTCTATGTCTTCACAAAAACATTGCTAGTAATGTTTATTATTCACTTGCTTTGTGTTAGATATAAGAGGTAACTTAGTGCAATGCAAAGATGGGGAATCAAGAGACCCAGGTTGAGTCTTGGCTTTACTACTAACCAACAATGTGACCATGGGTAAATTGCTTCAGTTCCCTGGAACTTAGCTTCCATATCTGTAAAAGGAGGCTGGGTTGGACTAGATAATAAATCTGACATTTTTGTAGTATAGTTTACAAAACGCATTTTATATGTTCACTATTTTGAACCTCAACAGCTACATGAAGTAGTGAGTGCAATTATCATTTCCATTTTACAGATAGGAAACTGGGGCTCTGAAAGCCAACATATCTTCCCCAAGACAGAATCAGGAATTTAACAACAATGTCAATAAAGATTTATTAAATACTTACTATACGTAAGGTGGGGCAGCTAGGTGGGGCAGTGGATAGAGTGCCTGGAGTAAGGAAGATATCTTCCTGAGTTCAAATCTGGCCTTAGACACTTACTAGCAAATGTGACCCTGGGCAAGTCACTTAACCCTGTTTGCCCCATTTCCTTGTCTGTAAAATGGAAGGAAACAGCAAACCACTATAGTATCTTTGCCAAGAAAACCCCAAATGGGGTTATGAAGAGTCAGACATGACTGAAAACGCCTGGACAACAAATATGGAAGGTACTGGGACAGACCCTAGGAAAGCAAAGACAAAAATGAAGCAGTCCCTGCCTTCCAAAAGCTTACATTCTACAATAAGAAATCGAACCCAGATCTTTTGATTCCCTAGCCTGCTCTCTCTACTCTAACTACATTGTCTTAGATGACCTCTAAGATCCCTTCCAAATCTAAGCCTATGAGTCTATGTCTTTTCCATTATTCCCCAAGCCAACAGCTTTAAACCCAGAAAGAACAATTCTGGGGAACTTGCTTTCCTTAGTGACCTGTATGTACATGACCACTAAGTAGCCTTTTTTCTTGGTGGTGATAATGATGTTGGGTCTCTTAAGTATGAATACAAGTTTCAATCTTTGCAGTCAACTCTCCATTATTCAGGAGTAGATTAGTAAATTGCAAGATTATACAAATCTTTGGCCTTCTCTTCTTTCTCCCTCTTGAACTTGGGCTATTGTATTACTTATCTACCCTTTCCCCAGAAAGTGGTCAGGAGACAGGCCTGCTGCTTGTAAACCTCAGTGACTAATTGTTATGGATGCCCCCTCTACTGTTGCACAGTTCTACACCTTACTTCATGGTCTCCATGAAGTACTGGAGTCAAAAAATGTTCATCATACAGTGGCCAACTTTTAGGTGATAAACATCACCAGCACTAACTAGTCTGGTCCTTGGCTGAAAACTTGTCCAGCTTGGTAGGAACTACCTGTGTTTATATTCCAGTGAAAGAGCCTTTAAGAATCAAGGTCACCTCCACAAGAAGACATTGGGTAGGCACTTTAATGGAGGTATTTGTGGACATCCTTGAGGAAAGAATTAGTGAAGGAAAAGATTAGAAGAAAAGATTTAAAAAGTGTGATTTCTAGATGACATGTAATGTTCATACTTTTCCATGAGCACTGATAATCAAACTTGTCTGTCCAACTCTGGTAAAGTTTGAAGTCAACTTTATTTCTGAGCAAAATCAGATAATAAGCTCCCCATCTCCTTCCAGAGACATCACAAAGAGGGATGGGTCATTTTATGGTGGAGGCTGATTCATGTTTGAAACATGGTACGTGTTTAGAACATTTGGAACAATTGTCTCTCCTCTAAGTTCTAAGACAAAATGTTTTCCAGAGGAGTAAATTGAGGCCTGGAAAGAACTAACCTAGATTCCTCTAAAACAGGCCTGCATAACCTGTGGTCTGCCAAAGGATTTCCTCTACATACAAAGGCTGTTTTGCTCTACATTTTTCAGGGCTGCCCCAAATCCTTTGGTGGGCTGCAGCTTGTGCAGGCCTGCTCCCCACAGTTCCAAATTTTAGTTCTACTCTCCTCCGCCTTCTCTTCTAGATAAGTTGGGAGAAGCGGTACCAGGTGGAACCCATGTTAACTATTTTGAAAGCCTGCTTACTTTTCTCTTAGCTCTTGGGGTCAATCTTCCACACCGACCAATTAATAACGATAATAATAACAGCTTGCATTTATTTAGTGTTTAAGGTTTATAAAGCACTCTTCTTACAATGCCCCTATGAAGCAGGTAGGAAAATTACCCTCTGTTTATAGAAGAGAAAATGAAGGCTCAGGGAGACTGTGTTTTGCTCAAGGTCATACAGTTAGTAAATGCTCAAGCCACGGACAAAGCCATATTCTCTGACTCCATCACTGATATTTATATAGAGTGTTTTAAGATTTGCAAAGCCCTTCACATACATTAACTCATTTGCTCTTCACAACCTTCTCAGAGAGGTAACAGGGATTATTGTCCCTATTTTATTTATGAGGAAACAAAGGCTCAGAGCTTTTTGAGTGACCAGCCCAGCATCACTCAGCCAATGTCAGAGGCAGAATTTAAGGTCTCCACCCTCTAAATCCCAGTGCTCATTCTGCATACTTCAGCTTTCTCAGGTGTAGTGGAGTCCATTTTCAACTTTCTGCTTGATGACTTAACTGTTATCTAAAATCACTCTTAAGCAGACCAAAAAAAAAAATAAGATGGAGAAGGATATCTCCAAGATGGTTGTCTGTATAGAATTATAGATTTAGGAATGGAAGGGATCTTGGAGATGATTTCATCCAATCTCTCATTTTACATGGGGGAAAGAGAAAGAGAAGTCTGGCCAAAGAGAGCCTGTTCCTTGAAGTAGAGAAAGTGTGCACTTCTTGATATCAACTGTACATTCAACCCCAACCATAGATGAGGAAACTGAGGCCCAGAGATGTTAAGTAACTTGTCCAAAGTCACTTAGAGAGTCAGGATTCAAAAGTGAATGTAAGTTGAAACAAGGAGAATTTATAGTTAACTCCTGGGGGTGGGTGGGTGGGGAAACACCAACTTCCTAATGGCAATGATCCTGAAATATCCTGGGCCCACAGAAAAGTTACAGGATCTTCTTCCCTGGAAACCTGTAAGAATAGGACTGACATCCATGCCTCTGGTGTGGCTTCAGTAGAGTCCCGCCTGAAGGAGGAGGGACAGGATGACTTATAGAAATCCCTCTGAGCCACAGGATCCTACGGTTGATTTGTTCTTGCTCATGCATGTTAGAAGGGTTTTAGAGATGATTCCTGAGCAGTAGTAGATAGCTCAATAGGCTGAGTAGCAGAAAAGAAACCATTGTCTCAAGTTCAAATCTCAAATCTGATAAGTGACCTTGGCAAAAATCATTTTCTTTCTCCTCTCTTCCACTGGCTGTATGATAGATTGATGAGACTTCCAGGGTTTCTGTGTTTGAGGGAATGAGGTAAGTTGAAAGTACTTGGGCAAAAAAGAAGTGGATTTTTGTTTCTCTTTGAAAGTGAAGACAATCTTGCGCCATAATGTTTTGTTTCTCTACTAGCTTTCTGTCTCTCCTGATGCCACTCAAGTGACTAATTGTTTTCTTTCCATTCCAGGAAATGATCGAAATGGCTTGGACTTCAACAGACAGGTAAGGACTTTCTTGTCTAGGTCAAAAGTAATTCCATGAAGCTTGGGTTGTAGGAAGAACTTGTTCACTCAAAGAACAGATAGACGGATGGGGCAAATTAAGCACCAAATGTGAAATTTAAGACCAAATGTAAACCATGTATAATATAACACATAAAAAAGATGTGCTCCTACCCTCCCCAAACCAACAAGCTTAGAACAGAGGAAATTTGTAGGAAATTCAGTCAATATGATCCAGTTATGGGTTACATGGGCCTCCCTTAATGTCTGATACTTGGCTTTGTGGGAAGCCCCAAAGAAGGGGAGTTGCCCTGAGGAAGCAACTCAGCAATGGTGCCAACATAAGTACTTTAAAGTCTAAAGGCGATTGAGGCAGTAGGACTGATCTTGGTAAGGGAAGACTTATCTAAAAGGGAAAGGGATTTCTCTGAGAAAGGTCAAAATGAGGCAAATAGAGGCTGTGGGTTTCTTGAGAGATATTAGGTGGAGCAGGGCTATGAGCCTCTGTAAAGGCTTGGAGAAAGGAGAAGGTGACGTGTTGGGTGTTAGGAAATGGAGAGAGTGAGAAACCAGTTAACTTGGTTGGAGGGGAAAATCTAAGTTGTATGGGAAGCAAGAAGAGTAGTTAGCTGAGGGCTGGGTAGAGCAAGCAATTGGTAAAGAGCCTACAGACAGTTCTCATTTATCTTCATTGTGGCTTGACGAGGCTATAGACACCTGTCAGTATAGTCCTAATCTTGGAAATCCCCTGCAGGGGTCAGGCCTTCTAACATAGGAGCAGGGAAATTTCAAGCCCTGAGCAAACACCCCATAGCAAAATCCTCTGGGTTCTCCTTAGCTATCATCAATTTATTTATAGGGATGAAGGAGAAAGGAGCATGTTAGATCTGGGAAGTCTGCTGAGCTTTGTGGTGAAGTCTTCCACATTCACCCTAAGCTAAATAAGGATTTTCTTCAACTATAGCTGGAAAGGTTTAGGTGAGATGTGATAAAGGAATTCCCAACAGTGAACGTTATTAAACACTGTTAGAGGAGGTGAGGGGAGTTTACAGACTCATCTTCTTACTCAAAGTATTTGCATGCAAAACAGATGTGTCTGTGCAGCATGATTTGACTGCTAGCCTCCCTAGGAGGTGAACAACAAGCTAGATGACTTCCCACGAGCTCTGGGATTCCAGAAGGGAGCCTTGAGTAGATTGGGAGGAGCCCTGGCCACAATGCTTTCTACCCTGAGGCCTGGGGGTCTACTGGCCCCATGTCCTCCCGGCCCTCAGCCTAGACAGAATGTTGAACCAGTCCCATACCAAGCCAAGGCTCTGCCAGCAGCACTGGGAAACCAGCTCACTCCACAGGCTGTGCAGGTTTCACTGCCTGTGTGGTCTGAGGCCTTTCGAAACCCTCATCCTGGTAATGGCATCCTGCACCACGACCAGCCTCGGTTGGATGCCCTTGGCTCTCTGACCCACATGGGGTCTAAAACCCCAATTCTCTGGACTCCAGTAAAAGTATCCCCTCTCAGTCCTGAGGGTGCTGGGATTACATTTATTTCCTTTAGAGAAGCCCCTAAGGGAAAGGTCTTTCCCTCCCTAGATTCCTCCCTCCTTGGTTCCCTCCTACCAGAGGGGTTTTGGGATTTTTCATCACTCTTGACCAGCGTCCACCAGTCTTATCCTTCCTAAAAAGAATTGGGGAGGGGAGGGTTTAGAAAACACATTTACTTAACACTCACACACTTGCTGTCATGCTTGTCCTCTCACACACAGTTTCTCATTGTGTGACAAAGATGTCTGTACCTTTCCAATTCTATCCTGCTCTCCCAATGGGACTGTCACACATAGAAGCACTCTCAGAGTTGGAGCTACACTCTAGGATCATAGATTTAGAGGTGGAAGGGACCTTAGGAGCCCTCCCCATTTTATAGAAGAGGAAACTGAAGAAATGACATGATTTGCCCAGGGTCATACAAATAGTAAGTAGCAGAGATTAGAACCCAGGTCCCCTGACTCCAAATTCAGCACTCTTTCCATGGTACCATACTCTCATAGTCCTCTCAGCATCACTCCCCTCAAAAAAACACACACACACAAACACACATCTTCCAGGCCTGTTAATATGAACCTGAACTCTCTCATGCCAATACTTTCACATTCATGTTCTCACTTGTTCATATATACTCTTATTTTCTCTATCTTTCTCCTCCCTTATCCTGCCTTCCCTCTTTCCTACCAATAAACACAAAGTCTGTGTTTCCCCTTTGAAAATCATCAGTCTTTCTGTAAGGTGAGACATGGGAGTTGGGGAAGCTGAGTGTGACCTCACCATTACTAACTAGGTGGAAAGGGAAGGGAGAATAGGGAGAGGAACAAAACAGGGAGTGATTGTGTAAGGTGTTTCAGTCTAGGAGACAGTGAAGGTGTCAGCAAAAACCTCACAGCAAAGCAATAGCTTCAGTCCTCAGCACAAGACAATTTGGAAGTTGGTATAATTGGGAGTTAATAGATGAGGCCCTTGGTAAGCAGCAGGAGGTACAGATGGCTAGATTAGGAGAGCTGGATCATTAGAAAGTGTTGTGCTTTACAAGCATTAAATGCCTGGGTTCAGAGAGGCTTTGTCTCTAATTCCTTCAGTAATTCAATTAAAAAAATATTGTATTAATTATCTACTATGTTCAAGACACTGGAACAGAGGATTTCAAAGACAAAAATTTTCAGTCCCTGTCCTCAAAGAGCTTACCATCTCTTGAGAACACACAGGGAACACCAATCTGACTTGGCTATAATATGAGTGTATCATGAGCAGTAACATGAAATGACAGCTATACTGAAACCAGATCTCCACACTTCTTAAATGCCAGGCTGAGGAGTATGTATTTTACCCTAGGTGCAATACAGAGCCACTGAGGAGTTCTAAGGAAAGTGACATGGTCATACTTGGGTTGGATGAATTAGAGCCAGAACAGTCTAGAAGCAGGAGATCAAATTGGAGATTATTACAATAGTCCAGGAAAGAAATAAGGAGGGTCTGAATATGGGTAGAGGCTGTGTGAGTAGAAAAGAAGGGCATGAATGTGAGAGAAGATGTAGAGGCAGAATCAATAAGATTTAGCAACCAATTGGATGTAGGGGGTGATAAAGAGAGGAATCAGGGATGGTTGCAAAGTTTTGATCTTAGGTTATTGGGAAACTTATGATGCCTTCAACAGAATTAGGGTAGTTTGGAGAAAAAGGCAGGATTAGGGGTGAGACATGTTAAGTCTGAGCTTCAGATGGAACATATGGGTGGATATATACAGCAGTCAGTTTGAGAATGGAGCTCAGGAGATTGATTAAAGTTGGTTTTATTGATGGGGAAAGTATCTACATAAAAAAAGATAATTTAACCAATAAGGTAGATGAGAGCAAAGCCTTGATAGACACCCATGCTTAGGGGGTAGGAGTTGAGTGATGATCCAAGAAAGGATATTGAGAAGGAACAGTAAGAAAAATAGGAAGAAAGCCAGGAGAGAGCAACGTCATGAAAGCCAAATGGGAAGAGCATATCCAAATGGAAGGGGGTGGCTCATAGTGTCAGATGATTCAACATAATAAGGAGATAGAGAAAAGAATATTCATGTAACAGTTAAAAGATCATTGGTAAGAGAGAAAATAGTTTCACCTGAGTAGTGCGGTTTTTAATTCAACTGGAAAGGGAGGAGAAGTGAGCAGATGGTAAAGAAGTGAAGATAGTGAATATATATGAATCTTTCCAGGTGTTTGGCAGTAAAAAGCAGAAGAGAGATAGAAAACCAGTGTGAGGAGATAGTGGGTCTGGGAAAGGTTTTTTGGTCTCAAACTTTCTCAATGATTTCATCCCAGAGAAGCAACATGTCATAGTGGAAAAAGCAGTGGACTTTAAGTGAAGAAAGGCCTGGGTTTAAATTCTGCCTCAGATATTTCATAGCCATGCAACCATGGTCAAGTCATTCAATCTCTATGAGCTGTGGTTTTCTGTAAAATGGGGATAACAATCTATGTAGTACCTACCTGACAAAGTTGTTTCAAAAATCAAATGAAACAATGTACATAAAGAGCTTTGAACACCTTAAAGCCATATACAAAGTATCCCCAAATCTAAGACTTTTGAGACACCTAATATAAATGTCAGCTATTATTAATACCTACCTTCCCGTTCTCTTTTCCAACCAGAATGCTATGCTACCTGTCAAACTAAATTTAACATATATTTATTAAGCTCTGTGTGCAAAGCATTGCATTAGACACTGGTGGAGATGCAAAGTTTCAATAAGACACAGTCCCTACCCTCAAGGAGCTTACTGTCTGGTAGGGGAATAGGACACAATCACAAATAACAACACCCAATCAATGACTTATTAGTGAATTGAAGGAGGTAGGTGGCACAATGGATAACAGGCTAGACTTGGAGCTGGTGAAAACTTAGTTCAAATCAGGCATCAAACTAACTGTGTGACCCTGGGCAAGTCACTGTCACACACCAGTGAGACACCCCCACCCCTACCACTGTCTGCTTCAGTTTCCCTGTCTGTAAAATGGGGATGATATAATAATAACCCCTACTTCCCAGGGTCGTTGTGAGGATAAAATGAGATATTTGTAAAGCACTTTGCAAACCTTCGAGTGTCATCTAAATTCTAGCTTTTATTCAGGCATATGCTAGAGTGTTAGGCAAGGTCTGAGGATGAAGGTTGTTACTATAAGCAAGCCACTCAATAACAGAAGACTTCATTAGGAGGCAGTGTTTGAATTGGTCTTTAAAGGATCGGTGGGAATTCCTCCTTCTCTCCTAGGGAGAAGAGTCTCCATTGTTTCCCCAAAAGACCTCTGCCATGAAGAGGCACACAACAGAAATTTCTTTCCTGAGGTCTGAAGTTTTCTCTGATGCAAAGAGGGATTACTATTTAGGAACAGGGACAGGACAGGAGGTCTTCAAAGAATAGGAACTTAGATTCTATTAAACCCATCAAATCCTCTCCATAGCAGTTTCATCTTCTACTGACTGCTTCAGAAGCACTGGAAAGACTGCTAGATTTGGAATCAAGGGCTCCTGGTTTGAATCCCAACTCTGCCACTTCTTGCCTATGCGACTTTGGGCATGTTACTTAATCTCCTTGGCCTCAGTTTCCTCACCTGTAAAATGGGTGGTGGGGTTGAACTAGATGAAATATGAAGTCCCTTTTAGATCTATGATCTTGTAACCTCTCTGGGCCTCAGTTTTCTCCTCTATAAAATGAAAGATTTGGACTAGAGGATCTCTTAGATTTCTTCTCTCTCTAAATCCATGATTCCATTATGATCCTCCTGACCTTGTGAGGTAACTGAGAGAGTGAATAGAGAATCACAGATGATGAGTACTGCTGGGTCCTGGTAAGACAAAGCATATTATTGTGGAAATAATACCAGACTGAGAGCAAGGAACACTTGGTGCCTAGCCCTAGCTCTGTTACACAAGAAATCTGTGACCTATAGTGAGTCATTCTCTTCATCTGTCAAGTAGGGGAGGGGGGTGGATTAGATCTCTAATGTCACTGCCAATTCTGGCATTTTATGATTCTATAATAATAATAATAACAGTTTTACCAAGTGTTTAGATTTTATGATTCATACTCAACAGGACTTCTAAGGATCCTAACACTTCAGTTCTTCTTTGGTTCTTAGTGCTTAGCACAGTGCCTGGCACTAAGCCCTTAATAAATGTTTATTGATTGATTAATTGGCAAATTGTGTGTCTTCTTGATTGGCCAAAGCTAGGAAATCTCTTAGGATAGAACAATTTATCTCTGGGGCACAGAAACTCAAGAACTCCTAGAGGTTCTCTGTTTCTCTTTGAGTCTCAACCTGGGCTATACCCAGGGCAGTTATACCAGTTGGCCTTAGCCCAGTGCTACTCTGTTTCTGTCATTTTGACTCAGCCTTCAAATGAAGTAGATTTGCATATGTGACTTCATTGGATGGGATGGAACAATTGTCAAGGAGTCTTGTATTTTCCATAGAGCTCTCAGATGATATTGTGAAAAGGGAAGTTTCAGAAAATCATCGAAATCATATCAAGGCAAAGTATTCTCAGCCCTAGTAGATCCATGATGTAGTTAGGAATTTCTGTGAGTATATGGTAAGAATTTGACTAGTCCCCTGGAAAATTAGAAGCCATCAAGCTATTTTTAGATGGTAAACGGCTCATGTCAGGAAGGAACCAAAACCTGCATAGCATTAGTCACCATCCCAGGTGCCAGCATGGTGGAGTGGAAAAAGCAATAGATTTGGAGTCTAGATTAAAATCTAAACTCTACTATCTGCTTCTTGTTGACTCTGGGAAAGACACTCATTGTCTCTGGACCTCAGTTTGTAAAATGAGGAGCCTGGAAAGATGATTTATCTCTAAGGTCCCTTCCACCTCTACGAATCTATGATCCCACAATCCTGTTCATAGTCTCAGAAAACACTCCCCTTCCCCTCCAAGAACAACCCAGGTGCAGAAAAGCTAAGATTCTCCTGTGGGTAATCGGACTGAGGATAGCTGTTGGGATGAGGAAGCTAAGGCTGCTGAGAAGAGGGCTTATATTTTGGAAAGACCAAGAAAGGGCTAATGATATAACAACTGAGGAGAGAGTAATTTCAATTAGGGCTTTGGGGAGAGGCGGGGTTAATCAGACTGAAAATGGATGAGAAGTGAGTGAGAAGGAGGGAAATTTTTCCTATGAAAAAAATGAAGACATCAGAAAATGGGAATTAAACTTCCAAGAGGTTTGCATTCCTTCAAAGTGCTTTCCATTTACTTCTAATTGGGATCAGCTTGATTCTAGGTGTACTTCA
This sequence comes from Phascolarctos cinereus, assembly GCF_003287225.1. Lineage (NCBI taxonomy): Eukaryota > Metazoa > Chordata > Mammalia > Diprotodontia > Phascolarctidae > Phascolarctos > Phascolarctos cinereus. The sequence goes on from NW_027556098.1 coordinate 175,974,059, forward strand.
CTCCTGTTCTTGTTTGTCTTCTGAGGCAATCAATACTAAGGGTCACACAGTTAGTGAGTATCAATCATGTGTCTGAGGCCACATTTGAACTCAGGTCCTCCTGACTCCAAGGCCAGTGCTCTATCCACTGTGCTACCCCATTTGCTCTTGTTCTTGGAAGCAGGAAGAGTCAATCACTAACAGTATGATGCAATGGAAAAAGCATTGAATCTAAATTCTGATGATCTAGGTTCAAATCCTGGTCCTTCTATTTACTACCTGTGTGACCTTAGAGAAGTCATTCATCCCTCTGGAATTCCATTTTCTGAATACACAAAATTAGGGAGTTGGATGAGGTATTCCCTGAGTTCTCTCCTTGCTCTAAATCCCAGGAACTCAGTCCTTTCCTAGATTAAACATCATGAAAAACAATCACACTTATGTAGTGTGGCTCACACTTACAAAGGGCTTGGGGGGTTTGCAAGGCATTTTATATGCATTATCTAATTTGATCCATGCAACAACCCTGTAACATAGAAAGCAAAAGAACACAGTTCAAGAAATAGATAAGTACAAGACTGTTACCATAATTGGCATTAACGACATACATTGAGGCGTCACAGAATGATCTGAGAGACCTGAGCTAGATTAGATGGGGTTAGTCAGGGAAGACTTCCTGGGGGTAGTAACTTTGGAGTGGAATTTTGAAAGACATCATTTGAGGGAGAAGAAAGATTGGTGAATAGTGATGGCTCCTTTCCCTGAGGTTACCTCCTTATTTTAACTGAGTGTTCTTCAGGTAAAATGGGAATAAGACTCTCTGCTATTTTTTCCCCTGGCCCCAGGCTGGGGAGGTGGGAGGGGGTGGCAAAGGGAATTGGGGTTAAGTGACTTGCCCAGGGTCACACACCTAGTAAGTGTCTGAAGTCAAATTTGAACTCAGGTCCTTCTGACTCCAGGGCCAGTGCTCTATTTACTTTGCCACCTAACTGACCCTTCCCACTATTTCTTTTTAAAATAATTTTATTGATATGTTTTATTTTTACACCATTTAATTTCCCAATATAGTACTCTCCCAACCCTTTCTCAGAGCGCCAGCGTCAGTTTATCACAATGGAGGGAGAGAGAGAGAGAGAGAGAGAGAGAGAGAGAGAGAGAGAGAGAGAGAGAGAAACTTCTTTGGAAAACTAACCAAGACATCCCAAAAAGGTCTGACATTCTCTTCATGTTCCCAGACCCATAATCTCCCCTTCTGGAAAAAAGGGAATGAGATGACTTCTCGTATTTGACTAAGATTGGTCATTATAATTTTATGGCATTCTATTTCAAATATTTTGTTGAGGGGCAGCTAGGTGATGCAGTAGATAGAGCTCCAGCCCTGGAGTCAGGAGGACCTAAGTTCAAATCCAGCCTTAGACATAATGCTAGCTGTGTGACTCTGGGCAAGTCACTTAACCCCAATTGCCTCACCAAAAAAAAAAAAAGTTTTGTTGATGTTTTTCTTTTCATTTACATTGTTGTTATCATTGTGTTTTTGTTTGCCTTCTGCTTACATCACTTGGTATCAGTTCATATTTTTCCCATGTTTCTCTGTATTCATTTTTTTAACAGCATAGTAATATCCCATTACATTTATGCATAGCCATTCCCCAGTCAACGGAAACCTACTTTTGCTTTCGGTTTTTGCTAATGCAAAAAGTATCACTATAAATATTTGGGTGTATATGGAGCCTTTCTTTTTTTTAATCATTGTACTTCCTTGGGGTATATACCTAGCAGTGGAACCTCTAGGTTAAAGGGAACAAAGGGTACAAAGAGTTATTTTAGTTACTGCCCTATCTTCTTTCCCATAATTACAAATTGCTTTCCAAAATGGTTGGACTGTTCAGAGTTTCACAAACAGTGCCTGTCTTTCTACAAGTTGTCCAATATTGACTATTGTCACTTTTTGTCATCTTTGCCAATTTGTTGGGTGTGAGGTAAAACCTCTGAGTTGTTTTGATTTACATTAACATTTCTCTTCTCTTTGATTCAAGGAAGTCTTTCAAATGGCTGATCATAATTTGCAACTCTTAAGGGCTTTCTTCATATCCTTTAACCGCTTAATTCTTGGGGAACTGATTTTGGTCTTACATATTTCTGTTTGTTGCTTATTTATGTCTTCAACCTTTAGCTAGCAGAGATATTTGATACAAAGATTTTTCCCACTCAATTTCTCTTCTTATCTCATTTGTAATAATTATGTTCATTCAAAAATCTTTTCAATTCCATATAATCAAAATGACCTATTTTATCTTTTATAATTGTCTCTGTTCCTTGTTTGGTTAAGAATTCACTTCATCATAACTGTGAAACATACCTGATCTGGCTCTCTTCTAATGTTTTTATGGTATGACTTTTATTAATTAATATCAATTTTGTGTTTGTTGTGGCATACGGTTCAAAACGTTGGTCTAGACAGTGGTTTTTTACTTGGGATCTGGTTTTAAAAAATAACTGTACTTCAATAGAATGGGTTTTCTTTGTAATCCTATGTATTTTATTTTTTAAAATCTATCCATCTTTTAATTCAGTATTTAGTTCTTTTATTTTATTTTTAATTTATGGAATGAAATATAGTACAATAAAAAAGATGATTGTGCATGGAACTACAAATCTACTATGCAAAACTTGCTATTCCTTTCAAATATACAACATTATTTCAAATATACAACATTGCTTTATGCATTTAAAAACCTTGTTTTGAGGAGGGCTTCTTAGTCTTTACCACACTGCCCAAAAGATCTATGACCCAAAAAAGGTTTTTGAATCTCTAGTCTAAAATTACTTTCTACCAGACTGCTTTCCAGTTTTCCTTGAAATTCTTATCAAATAGTGAATTCTTACCTAATTTGTGTTTTTAGGTGTATTAAATATTGTGTTATCAAGTCCGATTATTTCTGATACTTCCTTATTTAGTCTGCTTCATTGCTCCACTTTTATATTTTTAACCCAGTACCACAGAGTTTTGGTGATTATTGTTATATGTGTGTATGTACAAACACATATGTATGTATATATACACATACATTATATATATATATATATATATATATATATATGTGTGTGTATGTTTTTTAGTTTGTGGTCTAGACATGTTATTCTCCCTTTATTCCTAATTTTTAAAAGTATTTCCTTTGATATTCTAGATTTTTTATTCCTCCAAATATATTTAGTTAATATTTTGTTTAGCTTGATAAAGTAGTTTGTGGTAGCTCTTCCCTGTTTTTTATGTGTATTCTTCAAGTGTAGATCTTGAAGAAGAGACCATCAATGAGGGCACAAAACTGATTCCTGTTTAGTTACAGAGTGGATTAGATGATACCCCAACCTCCCTCCCACCTCTTCCACCAAGATCTCTTACAATACTTATTACCATTCTATGATACCTTGTACCCTGAAGTGTTCCTTTAGCGGAGTGGAAAGTGCTCTAGATTTGTAGTCCCAAAACCTCTGTTACTTACAACCTCTGTGGTCTGGGATAAATAATTTCATTTCTGTGAGCCTCAGTGTCCTCCTCTGTAAAATTAGGTGGCTTGGGCTAGATGATCTGAGCCCTAAATCCTACCAGCCCTCCTTTGTCTGTGTCTTTGAGCTCTTTAGCATCAAAAACCTGAGGATTCATAATAGGAAGTTTCTCTTTCCCTGCTGTCCTTTTAGCTTACCTATGTTCCATCCATAAACTCTGCCATTACTTTCATGGGAAAGCAGTAGTTGATAAGTGTGATTGCATGCGAAGAGGTGGGAGTCTGGGCCCTTCCTCTGCCAGTTGGGTCCAACCTCTTGGCCTGAGGCTCAGGTGCTACCTCTGCAGCTTCCTGTTTGTGGCTAAGGCAGTAGCTACAGTGTTTTGGGAGGGGGAGCCTTCCCAGAGATGAGCAATGAGGGGCAAGCACAAAGAGCAAGAAAGAGATAGATATACCCATACAGAGAGAAAGAGAAAAAGAGAGATCATCGTGAGTTATATCCCAGGAACATACGGACAGCCCCTACGGTTTCCACTCACTCCCCTGATCCCAAGACTATTGGTCAAACCCAGCCTGGTTCCAGAAACACTTCTGCTTCTCCCCCCTCCAGGTCCCCCAGGCAATGGGAGTTTCCAAGCCTAAGCTAAAGATAGAATTTTCCTATAGAACCAGGTGTGAGGGTGGGGAGATCATGGAAACTTAGCATCAAAGAGGAAAGCAAATGAAGCCCTTCCCCCATCTTTCTGAGATGAAAAAAAATCTGGTTTTCCCCAGAGTTACCTGGAAGATCCCTTTGATAGATGGACACCCATGAGACTCAAGGCTTGAGCCCTCCCTCAATTCTTTCAGGGTGGAGGTGCACTTATATTCCTTGGTGATTATATCTCTGAATGGCAATTTGATTCAACCCCAAATGGGAGGTTTTCCAAGGGATGATTCCCCTCCTTCAGCTAGGGCTGATAGAGCATCTTTAGCTTGGGAAGAGGTACAGGGAAGTGTTTCAGGAAGAAAGTTAGGCTCAAGTGCCCTACATGAAGCTTTTGACCTCAGTTGCTAGTTTCCACCTTTCTCCCACCTTTGCATTTATTTTGTACGGATGTTGTATAGATTTCTTCATGAGTGTGTTTTCTCCCCTCATAGAATGTTAACTCTTTGAGGGCATGGACTTTCATTTTTGTTTCCCCCGAGTATAGCACAGTACAGTGTCTGACATTTGGTAGGTGCTTAATAAATGCTGGTTGATGAATGATTTGAGTAGGGCTGAGAAAGGTTTGGGTACCCCCAGTCCCTGGGGCAAACATCAGCCCAGTCTCCCTGGGGCAGATGCCTGAGATAAGGAGTCTAGATGTTTGGGTGTGTATGTGTGAATAGCAAAGGGTGGAGAAAGGGGAGGGGAAGGGAAAAGAGAGGGTACACAGAGCTCCCTCTGTTCTCCATCAGAAATGTCTATGGAAGCAATTTCAACATTGAATAGATGAACTCCTCCCCAGCATCACAGGCTTCATTCACCATTACAATTTTTCCTTCGGATTTCTCTCGGTCTCCTGGCCCCCAAAGGGGCCTTGGATTCTATGTGTGGAACTTGCCTGCTATCTCTATCCATCCCCCCTTCCCTGTTGATATGAACATCAAATGAAATTATATATAGAAAATGCTTTGAAAATCTCAATGAGCTCTACTGATGCCAGCTATTATGAATTGTCCCTTTCCCATCTGTATTCTAGTCAGGAGTCTATGCAGCCTGATGATTAAAATTCCACAAACATTTTCCCTCTCTTTATATAGTTCCCATCCCATTTCATATTGTTCTACAGTCTCCCCTTTCTTATCACCCCAATAGCCCCTTGGTTCTGATTTCAGCTTCTTGTCTCTGCCACCCGGGCTGGAACCATATGTCATACTCCTTTCACCTCCAAGGAGCAGTCAATATCCAGTTTGCTTCTGATCCCTCCCCTGGGGGAATTTTATTCATATCCTGCTTTGCCTCTGCCCATCTCTGGTATCCTCTCCAACTCTTCCTCCAACATGCCGGTTGCCAGTTCACATTGGCCTGTGTCCAATTTGCTTTTTCTTCTTTGCTATCAGATTGAGGACACAGGCTCCGCACAGATTCTTTAGTCATACCATAGCTGTCTCCTCCTAAGTGGGGCACAGTCCTGGCCCTGTGTGCAATAGCAGAAAGAGGGCCAAGTTTGGAGTCCCAGGACCTGAGCTGAGATCCTAACTTTGCTATTCACTCCCCATGTGACCTTGGACAAGTTGCCCGTTTTCTCTAGACCCCAATTCCCTCATCTGTAAAATGAGGAGACTAGAGCTGATGACTCAGATCTGATGTCTCTTCTAGTTCAGTATTCTAGGATCTTCCCTGAAATGATGCTTGCCCTTGCCAGGTTGTGCCCAAATATCTATTCCTAATAGCCTATTAATAGAACAACAGAGGAATTTACTGAAATTGTGTACTTCTAGACAACTCAAAGCATAATTCACTTTATATAACAGATACTCCAGAAAAGTTGTGTGGAAATCAAATCTTTGTGAGAGCATATTTTAAATGCACCAAGGGAACTTGATAATTAAAGGAATTCTGTGGTGAATCCTAATGTAAAATAATGAATGAATTTGTAGTCTTAATTTATCTGTTTAATAAATTGAATTTTCTTTTTCTTTTTTTCAAGACAACCAGGGATTAGCCCAATGTCATACAGCTAGTAAGTGTCAAGTGTCTGAGGTTGGATTTGAACTCAGGTCCTCCTGACTCCAGGGCCAGTGCTTAATCCACTGTGCCACCTAACTGTCCCCAATTAATTGAATTTTTACATCAGAATTCCTTAAGTGGGGAGGAGTGGGAGGGGGAGTGTACAACTACATTCCTACTTTTAAAAAAATGAATTTGACCTTTTCAAAGTAAGCATAATCCCCTAACAGGGTCTATTCAGTACTGTAGTTCAAGCCTGGCTTTCAGGCACAGTATATGGCTTCAGTCACTGGAGTCTTGGATATAATTTCTTGTCCAAACATGGTGACTGGTGAGTCCAGCCTTGGAAACTACTCGACTAGTGTCCAGGGCAGTGAGTGATTTCTGCAGAGCACAGACATTATTAACTGATGGACATGAAGCCTTCCAAAGGAGGAGGCCTGGTTGAGGTGGTAGGGAGAGGCACTCTGCAGGTGTTGGAGAGTGTTGGGAGTTATTTCTGAGGATTTGAGCCCTCAGGTAGGGAAGCATTTCTAATATAGGATCTGGACAAAATACAAAACAAAGACTTCCTAATGCAGGACCTGTCAAATTGGCCTGAGAGGAAGCTGAGGTTCTGTGAAGTCTGGGCTTTCACGTTTGAAATGGGATCAGAATCAACCGTCTGAATGAGCATTTGGCGCTGCTGCAGTAGCCGCCGCCACCACCACCACCACCACTATCATCCCTCTCAGTTGGACCAGCAGTATTCCTAGGCTATGGGGCAGTAGAAGGCACTACCCAAGAGTCAGGAAATGCCCTGTGGCCTTGGGAGGGCATGCACTTCTTTGTATTTTTCCCAGGGTAGAGAGGAAGTAGAGGTAGATCCTACACCCAGTGTGGCCTGACACTCTGAGCACTCCTAAGATGCCTGGTCATAAAGCAGTAGTGTCAGACCAAAATAAAAAAAGAGGTCACTCAACTAAACATAAGAATCTCTGCTGGGCATATCTTGGCTTATTTTTAAAATATAATAGTATCTCTGTTTTATTGTATTTTTATTTATTTTGTTAAATATTTCCCAATTACATTTTAATCTGGTTCAGGCCCCACTCTGGAGTAACAAGCCATGTGTTTGACACCTTTGCTGTAAAGTTCATGAGAGGGAAAGTTTGGTCCAAAAGAACCCAGATTTAGGTTTAAGATGTCCTAAATCTCTCAGGCCCATCCAGGATCAAATGCCTACATATTAGCTACATTCCTAGCTCTGTGACCCTGGATAAGCATATAACTTCTTAATGGTGTATAAAATGGAAATAATAATAACAATAATAATAATAGCTAGTATTTAATACCTTCAAACTTGCAAAACACTTTACAAATTTTATCTCATTTTATCCTCACTACAACCCTGGGAGGTAGGTGCTATTATTATCTCCATTTCATAAATGATGAACTCAAGGCAAACAGAGATTGAGTGACTTTTCCAAGGTCATATAACTAGTGTCTGAGGTTGAATCTGAACTCAAATTTTTCTTGCACCAGTTCCAGTGTTTTATCCACTGTACCACCTACCTGCTTCATAATACTTGTACCTACTAAGGGGAAAGTGTTTTGTAAACTGTGAACTGTGTGAATCATTATCGTAGCAAACAAATTCAGCAAATATTTTCGACTGCCTCTTATTTACTGAGAGACAACAGTGGCATGTTAGATAAAAACTGGCCTCGGAGTCAGGAAGACCTGGTTTTAAGTTCCTCCTCTGACTCATACTGGCTATCTTAACCATTTTTGTGCTCTTTGTTGTTGTTATTCAGTCATGTCCAACTCCTTCATGATCCTATTTGGAGTTTTCCTTGCAAAGATACTGGAGTGGTTTGCCATTTCCAGCTCATTTTACAGATGGGGAAACTGAGGCAAACAGGGTTAAGTGACTTGCCCTGAGTCACACAGCTAGTGTTTGAGGCCAGATTTGAACTCACCAAGAGTGTTCTGACTCCAGGTCCAGGGCTCTATCCACTACGCCACCTCATTGTTCCCATCAGTGATCTAGGTAATTCTTTAAGACCTAAGTTTCAGAGAAAGCAATGACTTGCACTAGTACAGGAAACTTTCTCACCCAGGAGTTCAGTCCCTATATCCCTACTATGTGCAAGACATTATTCCAGGTGCTGGAGGTACAAAGGTGAAAAAAAAAAACCCTTCATAGTTTTACCCAATCCCTGCCCTCAAGAAACAGATAAGGAGGCCTATATGTCCTGGCTCCCAGGTGGAGAGGAACTACTCAGAATGCAGGTCAACCAAGTTGGATAAGCTGTCTAACAGGCCAGCCACATTGCCAAGGCTCCGCTCCTGGGCAGTATTAATGATTAGCACCATTGTTTCTTCTTTTCCATACCTCAAAGTGTAGTTTCCTCCACAGGCTATGAGGGCAAATACCTAACTGCTCTGGGGAAATTCCCCTTTTCTCCCCAACCCATCCTTCCATACCTGTTCCATGGCCTTATGCTCCTGGGAATACCAAATATCTCCTAGCTGCTTTTTTCCTTCTATCTCAATGACCTCCATTTAAGGGGTGAGAAGAATCTCCCCCTTTGGAAAGGCATTGTTGTTTAATAGAAAGGGTGCCAGATTTGAATACTGAAGATCTGGATTTCATTCCCAGCATGGAGAAGTCAAGAATCAGAGACGTCTAAAGGACAGAACATTGATTTGGAATCAGAGGTTGAATCATGCCCTTGCCTGTCTCTGTTCAACTTTTGAACGACACAACCATTCTGAGCCTGTTTCTTGATATGAGGCAGCTAATTGTTGCAATGGTTGGAGTGCAGAACTAGTTAGGAAGACCAGGAGTTTGAATCATGCTTCAGACATTAATGGTGGGATCTTTGGTAAGTCGTTTAATCTCAGCCTCAGTTTTCTTATCTGTTAAGTCTGTTATCTATTATCTGTGTAGGATAATAATAACATATCTTATGGGATTGTTGTGAGGATCAAACAGTGTTTTGCAAACTTTAAAATGCTATATAAATATTACTATTGCTGTTATCTTTTCCTCTAAACCCAGTCTTCCTCCTAACTTCCCTATTTCTGTTGAGGACACCACCATTTTTCCACTCCCATCCTTATTATCTGTAAAGTAGGTGGGCTCTTAGTCCCTCCTCACTACAAATCCTGTGAGTCTCTAAATCTTTCCACTTAGACTTACTTTATGCCCTTGCAAACTGGCAATAATAATATTTGCACTACCTACTGGTTTGGGAGGAAAGTGCTTTGTAAACCTCAAAGCATTATAGAAATATGGGTCATTTGAAAGGCAGGAAGAAGTGAAACAGTGTACGAGAAAGAAGTTAAATGTGAAACAGTGGACCTGGATTCCCTGACTCCCAACACACAGCCTTAGGCCACCTTGCTCAACTGTTCCATACTGATACTACCTCTGCTTTCCATTTTCTGCTATGAAAGTTCTCTTTTGCTCACGTCCATGACCAAGCTCACACCTAGCTAGGGGGCCACAAGAATGTAGGGTTTATTTACCAGGAGGGGATCAGGTTGGCTCTATGCAAAGAGAGGTGTGGAAAGGACTCAATCCAGCCAGCCATTGGTGAATATTTTCCAATTCTCCATAGTCACTGGCTCTGGCCCTGGAAACTGTTTGCTGAGACATCCTAGCTGTTTGGTCTATGGGAACTGAGGGAATAGGACCTGGTCAGAGAATTCAGTAGAATAGGAAAGAAAGGGGAAGAGAAAATGCTGTGTGAGAAAAAGCTGTTTGACACCATTTTCATTAGCAAATGAGCAGGACACACAGACCTGGCAGGGCTCAGATCAGAGCGGTCCTTAGAAAGCCCTCAAAGAGCTGGTGGTAGCCCTGCCAGCTAAAAAGAAAGGCTGTTTTAATGTTGCTTCTGGGCCAGTCTTTCTCTGGCCAATTTTAATGATTCAAATTGAAAACAGTTATAGTTAAGGTGACCCCTGCAGATTCCTATGGTGTCCTGAAGAATTAATTTTACTTTTATGTTTTGGATTCACCTTGTCTTGACACAGAGTAACAATATGGCTAAGTCTCCTACAAGTTTCTATTGCTAGATAGAAATCTTGTTGCATGACAGACCTTTTGAAGTATCATAATGTGTTCTCTTTAAATTTTATGTATACCTAGTTATTTACATGTTGTCTCCTGCATTAGAATGTGGGCTTCTTAATGTCAGGGACTGTTTTTGCCTTTTTTTGTATCCCCAGTGCTTGGCACACAGTAGGTGCTTAATAAATGCTTGTTGCCTGGCATCATCTGAATTAGCACCTGCCTTGTAGGATTATATGATAAACCCTCAGTCAATCAATCAACACACTCCAGATCTTCGAGATGTCTGGCTACCGTCATGGGGGTAAAATAATGCTGGTAATAATGACAAATTAATAAGCTCCATCTTTAATGAGTTTTATAGGCATCTTCCCATTTATCCTCAGAGCATCCTTGAGGGCTAGAAATGGGGTAGAGATTATTCTTTCTTTTTTACAGATAAGGAAACTGAGGCACAAAGGTTAGAAGCTCAATTTGACCCAAGTTCACCCAGTTTTTTAGTAAGAAAGAAACAACACAGAAACTTGATAACCAGTTCCAGGAGCTAGTTACTAGAATTGACTGTTCCTGAGCCTTAGAAAACACGATTTGGTCAACAACGTGAGGCAGGGTATTGCATCAGAAAGAACAGCAAAGGTCAAGAGAGTCCTAGATTAGGATCCTTCTGACACTTACTAGCCGTGGCACTATAGGAAAGTCACCTAGTCGCTGTAAGCCTCAGTTTATTCATCTGTAAAATGGGAGTAACCATAAAGATGCCGGTAGTAGTTTCTACCACGGCAAAGAATCCCCGCCCTCTTTTTTTTTAACGACTGGAACAAAGAAGGAGGGGAGAGATTGAGCGGGGAACTCATCTCCCTTGTCTGTGACTTTGTGCTGGTTGTCCCCCATGTCCGTTGCACTTCAGTGATTCTCAAGGAGAGAACGAGGCTGGCGACTTTTCACAGCTCTGTCTCACTTAAATCCAATTCATGAGCAAGTCGAGACATAGGCCTGGTGATGTCATTGGGCCTGTGTGAGAAGGAAGGACAAACAACGATAATGTTCACCCTCATCGCTTCTGCCTTTTGGAAATCCTACCTCCCGACCAATGAGGCTCAGCTCAATTGCCACCCCCATCAAGAGGCCCAAGTTGTTATTGCTCCCTTCCCCCTCCCACGAGAAATTCCTTGGAATTTGCTTTGTATGTATTTTGTAGTGACTTCTCTGGGTTTGATGTTTACCCGCAATCAAATGTAAGCTCCTTGAGGGCAGGCATGGTTTTCATTTTTGTCTGTATCATCAGCACCAAGCACAGTGCCTGGCATATGCTGGTCTAAGTGGATGCTTATCAAATGCTCATTCAGTTGAATTGCCCAAACTCCTAATAATAGGTGACAGAGTCAGATTAGAACCTTTATTGGCTGACTCCCAATCCAGTGCTCTCTCTGTTAAAACAGGTAGCTCTTCGAGGAGGCATTCCATCACCACAATTTGGAAGGAGAAGGGGAAGTGGAACTTCCAAATAACTTCTCCAAATGTTTGAATTTGTCAGTTGCAGGAACCTTAATGCCAGTTCAGTAGTATGATTGAGATCAGTTGAGGAAAGAAGATAATAGCATGTGAAAGAATTATTGGCTACTGGCTCAGGGGTTTTAACATGCACCAAGGGAGCCCAAGTACCCATGGACATAAGGGCTAGAGGGTGAAGAAAAAGAAAGGGTTGTAGATATTAGTTTAAGAGAGAGAGTCATCCCTAATATGTAGGAGATTTGGACAACTGATGTGGGCCTTGTATTCTGGGGGCCTCCTAGCAACTGGACAGTGACTAGGTGGTGAAGGGACATGATTTGAAGAGAGGAAATAATTTGGGGAGAGGAAGTAGGTCTACTGAGGAGTACTAAACTACTAAAAAAAAAATAATCCCCAAGCTTCATCTACATAGAAATAGTTCCCCCCACCTTACTCCTTGGCGAGGGACTAGGCCTGCCCTTCCCTCAGCCACACCCCCTACCTCAGGCTCCAGGTTGCCCATTTGTGGCTTCTTTCCCCACCTTAAATGTTCATTTTAACTTGCATGCTAATATGCGGGTGTGAGTTTTCTCAAACCTAGAGACAATCCTGGCAATAGAATCAGCTACCAAGGTGTGTTCAGCATAGAGATCCTCATCCCTTCAAAGACTTGGCAGATCCAACAGAAAAAATGCAAAGACACAGACAGGCTTGGAAAGAATGACAGTGTCCTCCATGCTTTCTCATCCTTCCCCGTTTATTCAATGCCATCACCAGCAGCAGTATCACCACCATCCACGGCCATAGGATCAGAGGGCTTAGAACAAGAAGATAACCTCTGGGATAGGCTAGTTTTGCTGTCCATCACCTCAGATGCAGGCGCCCTACTGTGGACTTGCTGTCTTTATTAGTAAGACCAAGCCAAGTGATACCACTTGTCAGCATAGTATAATCTAAAGAATGTTGGATTTGGAGTTGGACAACCTGAGTTTGAATCCCAGAGCTGCCATTTACTAGTTCTACGGTCTTAGACAAATCACTTTAGCTGCTTGGGCCTCAGTTTCCTCATTTATAAAATGAGGTGACTTCCAGCTGTATTAACCCATGATCTTCCTTTATCCCATGGTGGTACTGTGTTGGAGTGATGGGACCTCGATTAAGGAAGACTCATCTTCCAGAGTTCAAATCTGGTCTCAGACTTTGAATAGCTTTGTAACCCTGGGCAAGTCACTTAACCTTGTTTGCCTCAGTTTCTTCATCTGTAAAATGAGCTGGAAAAGGAAATGGCAAGCCCTCCAGCATCTTTGCCAAGAAAACCCCAAAAGGGGTCATGAAGAGTCAGACACAACTGAAAACAACTGTACGTTTATTCTATTAATAATGATGATGTAATAAAATGCATGCTATAAAGTGGTCAGTACTTCATTGACTTCTGATAATTTCACAAATTTGCCTGAAGCTCAAAGGTTAAATGATTTTTCCGTGTTCACAAAACTAATAAAAATTTGAGGTAGGGTTTGAATCTAGGTCTTCTTCTTGAATAAGAGAAGACAACAGATTCTACAAACAGTAGGACAATAAGCTTGATTTCTAGTTCTGTGAAAATTCTACAGGCAATTAGGAGACAGAGGGCTGGGCCTGGAGTCATGAAGACCTGAGTCCATATCTAGCCTCAGACACTAGGCAAATCACTTAATTTATATCTACTTCAGTTTTCCCATCTATAAAATGGAGGTGACAATAGCACCTATCTCCCAAAGTTGTTGTGAGGATCAAATGAGATAATATTTATAAAGAGCTTATTAGCATAGTGCCTGGCATATAGTAGGCACTCAGTAAATGCTTCCTTCTTTCCTCCTTCCTTCCTTCCTTATTGAAGAGATGGGTAGTGAACATCTAGCAAAGGAAACAATATTTATTAATAGCCAGGATCACTTCTACTAGGAGAGGCTTTGCCAGATTAAAACCTCATCCCTTTTTTTTGAAAGGGTTGCATAAATGGTAGATGAAGGCAATAAAGTACATAAAGTTTACCTAAATTTTGATGAAGCATTTGATAATGTATTTTACAATGTTCCTTTTTTTTTTTTTGGCTAGGCAATGGGCTTAAGTGACTTACCCAGGGGTACACAGCTAGTAAGTGTTATGTGTCTGAGGCCGGATTTGAACTCAGGTCCTCCTGTGTGCCACCTAGCTGCCCCTACAATATTCTTAAAGAGAAAATAGAGTGATATGGAATAGACAGAGATACAGTTAGATGGATTTGGAAGAGTTTGAATGGCTGGAGTCAAAGAATAATTATTAATAATTCAAGTTCAGCTTTTCAGGAAGATACCATTGGAGGTCCCCAGCAACCTGAGCTTGCCCTGTGCTTTCCCGCGCTTTGACCAGTGACTTGGATAAATGAATAGAGTGCTCTTCTAATTTGTAAATATCACCAAGTTGGGAGGGATAGCTAACATATTAGCTGACGGTCAGGATCCAAAAGAATCTTTACAAATTAGGGCAATATGATGAATGTAATAAGATGTAATAATTCAGTGGGGATGAATGTAAAGTCTTATAAACGGATTCGAAGAATCAACTGCCCAAGAATAAGATGGATGAGGGAAGGTTAGACAGGAGTTTATCTAAAAAAGATTTGGAGGTTTTAGTGGACCTTAAGCTCAATGTGAGATATCAATGTGAGGTACTAGCCAGGTTGCCTCTCTATAAAGTGATAATGTTGGATACTGGTTTCTTTTCCTTTTTTTTTTTCCATCTAGGCCTGTGATTTCATGAGCATGGAAACTCCCTTCATGCAGACTGGCAATGCATCGTTTAATTTTAGTCTTGGAGAGTGGCTTGGGGCACTGCCAGGTTAAGGGATGTGGCTGTGGACACCCAGCCATTAGGCCTCAGAAGCAGGACTCAAACCTAGGTCTTTCTGACCACAAGGCCAGCCCTCTGCACGCTGATGTGGTTACTTCTTTGGCCACCTGTTGGAGTCCCAATTCCCTCCAAGATTCAGCTAGGATTGAGGCCTTTCCTGATTCCTCTAGTTATTAGTGTCTTCCTGCTTCAATTACCTTGAGTTTACTTATCTGTCTTCATATTGTTGCCCACCCCATCCCTATTATACTCCCCCAGCCCATAGTAAAAATTCTTGAGAAGAAGGACTGTTGTTTTGCAAGTCCCCTAGCACAGATCTTTGCACATAGTTAGGTGCTTAAAATACTTATTGAATTCAATTGACTTAATTCCTACCAGCATTATTTTCATTTTAATAAAAAATTCTTTAAAATGAAAATGTTTTAAACAAATATCTAATGGGGGAACCCTAAGCATTGTGACCGACCAGTATAGGAGCTAGTTTTAGGGAAAGAGATCTTTGATCTGCTTCCCTTCTATTGAGTCAGTCTGGTGATACCTACCTCTCTTTGGGGGAGATCTGAACTCCCAAACTCTGGTAGGGTGGAAGAGTGCTGGATTTGGAGTCGAGAACTAGAGTTTGAGTCTGAGTTCTGCCCCATGGGATCTTGGCACTATCTCATTTAATCCTCACAAAAACCCTGGGAGGGTGGTGCCATTGTTATCCTTATCTTATAGAAGGGGAAAACAAAAGCAGTCAGAAGTTGTGACTTGCTACTAAGTATCTGAGTTCACCTCAAGTGTTCCTGATCCAGGTTCAGTGTTTTATCTACTGTGATACTTAGTTATTTCCTTTAAGCTTTCTGAACAGTCACTTGACCTCTACTAACCCTCAGTTTCCCGGCATGTAAAATGAGGGGGTTGAATTTGATGACCTCCATGTTTCCTTCTGTTCTAAGTCTACGATCCTATGATTTTTTAAAGATAGCTATATGAATTGTGCCTTTATTTTCTTAGGACCTCATGGGGCCATATGCAAGAATATATTGATCAAACCCTAGACATACACTAGTGTGCTAGAATCATCCCAAAAAGCCAAGTGAAGAAGTTTCACTATGAACATTTACACCTCAAAAAATAACAAATGCTACAAATCAGGGCTTGATTTATTGTTGATCGTCTAGACTTAAGAAAGTGGTGGAGAAAATGGTAATAATACAGATTAAACTAAAAGTGTCATTTTTTTCCTGGAAAGCCAGTTGTTAAACTCTTACCAGCACACCACTGGATAGGTCTAGTGGTGCTCCAGTTGGGACCTAAGTATCTTCAAGTGGACCAAGGCCTCAGAATCCCTCAGGGAGGTGACAACTCTGCATGTCATACAAGAGAAAGATTCCCTTGTTTTCTATATTTAAAGATTCAGCAGGCATAGCCATATGACATCTTAATATCACGTAACCCTCCACCCCAAACTGTAGCTAACCCTGGGTTAGCAGGGAAATACAAAGTAAGAGTCCATTCAGAGCCCCATGTAAAACTCTCCTCCGAAGGACTGTCTGTACTGGGTGCTAATAAAAGCTACATAGAGTAACAGACAGACCCAAGGGTCTCTTTAGATGGTCTCATTCCAGTCTCATTCCAGAGGTTTCAACCATGGGATTATGGAACATGAATTGTAATTAGAGACATGGATTTGGGTCCTGGCCCTGTTTTCTAGGTGACTTTGGGAAGTTACTTCCTTTCTCTTGACCTCAGTTTCTTGACCTGTAAAATGAAAGGGTCACACCAGAACAGGGGTTCTTATTCTGGGGCCTGTGAAATTAAAATAGGTAGATAGATAGATACAGATACATACATACATACATACATACATACATACATACATACATACATAACTGAATTTCAATATAATTGTCTTTTGGGGGTAATCTTATGGATTGTATTTTATGCCTTTAAAAACATTATTCTGAGGAGTCTGTAGGCTTCACCAGACTTTCAAAAGAGCTCTATGAATACAAAGGTTACAAATCCCTAGACTGGATAATAATCAAAGTTCTATCCAGCTCTAAATGACATACTCCTTTCCCTTTCTCTGCCTGCCTGCCATGGTGGGAAGAAAAAGGAGTGGTAGCTTTGTAAATATGTAGGACCATTCCTTTATGCCCCCCTTTTTCCTGCAACAGGAGTGAATTTGCTTTGCCTTTTATTAGTTTCATTTAAAACTCTCTGGAATAAATCTAGGATAGGTATTTCTTTTTTTAATTAATTTATTTTTAGTTTTTATTTTTAGTTTTCAACATTCTCTGCTGTAAGCTTTTGAGTTTTAAATTTTCTCCCTCCCCAAGACAGCGTGCAATCTGATATAGGCTCTACATATACATTCCTATTAAACATATTTTCACATTAGTCATGTTTTAAAGAAGAATTAGAACCAATAGGAAGATCTACAAGAAAGAAGAAACAAAACAAAACAGAAGAAAAAAGAGCAAATAATATGCTTCGATCTGTATTTAGACTCCATAGTTCTTTATTTGGTTGTGGAGCATTTTCTATCATGAGACTTTTGGAGATGTCTTAGATCCTGGCATTGCTGAGAAGAGCTAAGTCTATCAAAATTAGTCATCACACAATGTGGCTGTTACTGTGTAGAACATTCTCCTGCTTCTGTTCACCTCACTCTGCATCACTCCATGCGAGTCTTTCCAAGTTTTTCTGAAGTCCACCTGCTCATCATTTCTTATAACACAATAGTATTCCATTACATTCATATACCACAGCTTGTTTAGCCATTCCCCAGTTGATGGGCATCCCCTCAGTTTTCAATTCTTTGCCACCACAGAGAGAACTGCTATAAATATTTTTGTACATGTGGGTCCTTTTCCCATTTTTATGATCTCTTTGGGATACAGCCCTAGAATTGGTATTGCAGGGTCAAAAATGCACATTTTAATAGCCCTTTGGGTATAGTTCCAAATTACTCTCCAAAATGGTTGGATCAGTTCAAAATTCCACCAACAATGCATTATTGTGTTCCAATTTTCCCACATTCTCTCCAGCATTTATCATTTTCCTGTTTTGTCATGTTAGCCCATCTGATAGGTGTGATGTGGTACCTCAGAGTTGTTTTGATTTGCATTTCTCTAATCAATTGTGATTTAGAGCATTTTTTCATATGACTATAGATGGTTTTAATATCTTCATCTGAAAACTGCTAGGATAGGTATTTCTTTCAAGGTTATGTTTTATTCTCCTCTTTTTTTGATATTTTTGCCTTAAAACTAGGGACAAGAAGAACAAAAAGCAAAACAAAGTTTAAAATAGAATCATCAAGTGTAACTGTTGAGAATAGTACATTGCAAAAGCAGACTATGGGCAGAGTTTCCAGGCTAGGTTGTTGTTGTTTTAGCCCTTAATTCTCCAGGAGCACCATGACATCAGGGAGGTGATGCCATGACTTGCAAGTGAATTGGATTTAATGAGGGAGGGTTTGTGCAAAGTCACCAGCCTTACTGTCTTCTCTGAAGACATCTGGAGCCATCTTCACTGGCCTAGTGGCAAGATATAGATCAGGATGACTGGAGATAGCCTCCTCCAGGCTAGATAAGAGAAAAGGGGGGATCTTTCAATGTCTCTCTCTGTCTCTGCCTCTCTGTCTCCCTCTGTCTCTCTGTCCTTTGGTCTTTCTTTGTCTCTGTCTCTCTGTCTTTTTCTGTCTCTTTCTCCCTTTCTTCCTTTCCTGTGTTTCTTTGTTGTTGTTGTTGTTGTTATTGTTTTTTTTGTGAGGCAATTGGGGTTAAGTGACTTGCCCAAGGTCACACAGCTAGTAAGTGTCAATGTATTTCTCTTAACCATTCCCAACTCAGAGAAGAAAGTCGAGATTCTGCAGCAAGAGGCAGTATAAGAACATGACAATGGACATGATACAGCGGTGAAGATTTCTGATCAAACTCTATCCAAGAAAAGTCTTGGGGACAGTCTTCAGAGGTTGATGGTTACCATAATCATTATCCAGCCCACTGTACTTCCCCTAGGAAAAGCAGTCATAACTGTAACCAACAGTTCATAGGATTTAGAGCTGAAAGTAGTCTTATAAATTGTCTGGTCCAAACACTTCATTTTCAAGATCAGAAAAATGAAATCAAAGGGGAAAATGACTGGCCCAAGGTCACATAAGCAGGTAAATAACAGAACAAGGGTTGAAATCCAGTTCCTCTTTCCATTGTACTCTTTATTTCTCCCATATCATCCCGTATCACTTATCCCAGGCAAATAAACAACAGAATGGAACCTGGGCCCTCCTGAGAACTAGAATCAACAAGAAGAACTCCCATCTTAGAATAGTGAAACCACTTGCCTACAACTCCTGGAAAATCAAACATGGGGAAGTCCTGAAATATAGAAATAGTTTTAAAAAATTAAGGTTATGATTTTGTACCTTGGGTTTAGGCAAAAAAGAAACATTTCTATAGGCCCTTGTTGAGATTTCCTGTGCTCTTGTGGGTTTCTCTATTTTTTTCTGGGAGATAGCAGAGTCTCATAGACATAAAACGGTGGTATTTTTCATGCTTGTGCCAGCTGTAACAAATCTCCCTTCTTGCTAAGGAGAGAATGAAAAAGTGTTAAAATGCTGTGACTAATAAACTTGTAGCATTTCCAGAGTAATACAAGCAGAAAAAAAATACATAAAGATATCTCTTATTTTGAGAATTTTATTTCTGGAGGTGTCAGCTTCAAGTATCAGATGGAGAAGCAATAAGAATTACAGGCTTCACAGAATCAGGCTTTTTAGAGATGGAAGAGACAGTAGTGGACATCTAACCCAGTCCCTTCATTTTACAGATGGGTAAACAAAAGCTCAGAGAGGTTACTTACTATACATTGTCACTGTGCTAAGTGCTGGGCACAGTTGCCACTGAGGATACAAAGAAAAGCAAAAAAAAAAATGGTCCCAGCCTTGGAAGAGCAGACATTCTAATAGAGCATAAGGGGGGACCACAATATGTAAAAAACTAGGGACAAACAAGATGTATACAAAGAAGATAAAAGGTAATCTGAAAGAATTGGTGGTGGGGGCAGGAACCACGAAATCAATCCAGCAGTCAATAAACATTTGTTAACACCTACCTGTAGGGGGCAACTACCTGGTGTAGCGGATAGAGCTCCAGCTTTGGAATCAGAAGGACCTGAGTTCAAATGTGGACTCAAGACACTTGACACTTACTAGCTGTGTCAAGTCACTTAACCCTGATTGCCAAAATAAACACCTACCTGTGCCAGACACCATGTTAAGCATTGGAAAGACCTCTTGTAGAAAGTAGGATTTGAACTGTCTTGAAGGACACAAGGAAACCAAGAGGGAGTTACAGGAGAGGAAGTAGAGCACTGAAGCATACAGGCATGGGGAACAGCCAGTAGAAAGGGACAGAGACAGGAAATGGAGTGTCCTGACATTTTTGAAGAGCTTTAAGTAGGCCAATGTAGCTGGGTTGTAGAGTTTGTCGAGAAGGGTTGTCATGAGGCCAGTAAGTAGCAGAACTCCAACCCAGGTCTTCTGATTCTAGGTGCAGAATTATTGCCGCTGTGTGTTCAGTTGTGTCCCACTCTTCATGACCCCATTTGGAGTTTTCTTGGCAAAGATATTGGAGTGGTTTTCCACTTCCTTCTCTAGCTCATTTTACAGATGAGAAAACTGAGGCAAACAGGGTGAAGTGACTTGCTCAAGGTCATAAAGCTAGTCAGTGTTTGAGGCTCGATTTGACTGCAGGCTCAGTACTTTACCCACTACACCGCCTGGCTGTTCTATTATTTCCACTAGACCATGCATTACTAAAGGTCATAAAGTTCTGGATTTGGAAAGGACTTCAGATATCACAGAATCCAACCCTCTCATTTTATAGTGGAGCAAACTGAGGTTTAGAGGAGTTAAATGAGCTGCCCGAGGTCACAAAGTTGATTAGTGGCAGAAACAGGATCAGATGGCAACTTTCCTGGTTCTCAATTCAATACCTTTCCCAATCCACTAAACCTGAAATCTGTGCAATTTATAAGAGCAAAGGAGCCTCTCCTGCTCAGGATGGTTTCAATCCAGGCCAGAGGGACAGAAGAGGGGAGTTCTCCATATACTATACTTGCCAAAGTTTGCACAGATATCTAAAGAGATCAGGGCAGCAGGCCTGGGGGGTGGAGCAGGAAGCATAGACAGAGTGCCCTGATCTAGGGTACAGGCACTGGTTACTGCAGGCATCTGGGGCCTTGCTCATCTATGACGAGTTATCTAGCTGCTTGAAGCTAGATTCTACCACTTGAAATATGTCTGCAGGATGTTTTTGTGAACAGCACCTTTGCCAAACCTTTATAGATCAGTTACAAAACAGAAACTGTTCTTCGCTGGTAGGGAGAAGTAGAGAAGGGGGAGAGGGGAGGGGAAAAAAAAACTGGGCAGTAATTGAAGGCAGGTTGGGAGATGTTCACGCTTTGAAATTCTCCTTCTTGTGAAATGTTTATGAAACACTTTCCACAAACGAGTTATGCAACTAGGGCAACAGCTTTGATCACTTTCATCGCCAGTGATATATTCATTAGTGTTTGGTTGTTTTCCCTGCGTAGGTCATGTGAAAATGTCATCGGACTCTTGCTGTGGAAGGTGACTGACTGCCTGCTAGGCTCTGCCCAGCAAAGCACGTCAGGGGGTGAGAGGTGGGGAACAATCTTAATAGAAATATTCATTTCTCTCCTTATCTTTTCCCTCCTACTCCTGGAAGATCCTGAACTCATTTCCAGGACCAATCTTATCTCTCTCAGTTTTGAGGGGTTTGGGTTTTTGTTTGTTTGTTTTTTGTAGAGAAGACACTAAATGTGGAAATCTAGAGACTGGGTTATTGGCGTGGCTGAGCCAATTATTTGGAAGAGAAATTTTACCTCCTTCTAGGCCTTGTTTTCTTCATCTGTAAAATGGGACTGGTAACACCTATCCTCTATCTTCCCTTTGGATTTTGAAGCCAAGTGTTATGCAAAATATTTTCAGGTCCTTCCAAGATGAGCTCACTGTTTTCTAATGAGTAGTGCCAGGGAATTCATTGGGATTAGGGAAGAAAATAAAACATGATGCCATTTTAACTGTCCTGGTCACCTCTGAAGATACAGGGTACCAGAATACCCATCTCAGTTGGTGGGGATAATCAACAGAAGTAAGGCACTAATGTTAAGGGGGACTAGGAAAGGTTTTTTGTGGAAAGTGGGATTTTAGCTGAGACTTGGTAGGTGGGTGGCCAGGCTCAAGTAACTAACTGGCAAGACTAACCCTATGTCACAGTCCATGTCCCAAGCCTTCAGAGAATCTTAGAGCCTAAAGAAGTACTTCACACTGTGTGTAGAGTCTCAAAGAGAGAGAATGAAAGAGAGAGACAGACAAATAGGCAGACAGAAACAAAGACAGAGATAGAGCCAGGGGACAACCTCTCTGTTTCCAGTAAGGCTGTGGGTTTGGTTTAGTTTTCACAAATATGTATGGCAAGGGGTGGGTGGGTGCAGGAATCAGGTTTTCATCCAATTTGCCTCAGGTTCTCATGTTATGAAGTTATGGGATCCAACTGAAGGCTTCTCTATCTTGTCTCCCAAATCCACAGCAACACCCAGTTGCCTGGAAGGGATCCAGCCTTTTCCCCTCAGCAGCTGTGAAAATGTTTTTCCCCCCCAATTGGAAAGGACTTTGTTTCTTGAACACTTGGCTCCTTCTTTGGACACCACCTCGAGAGCATTGGAGAAGTCAGCTGGAGGCAATGGAAGCTGTTTTTTCCTTTTCAGAGGTGGAGTGTCAAAGACCCACAAAATCCAGATAGCCAAGGTTTTCAACCTTGATTGGGAAAATGAGGAAAGCATCCGCCATTTTAATTTTTAAAATCAGATTGTTTGAGAACAGGGATTTTGTTTTTCAGGGGGACTTTCCCCACCCCATGCCTACTGGATGATCAAGACATCAGTATGAAGTAATGAGGGTTGAGAGAGTCCCTGTGAAGCAAGAGAATCAGAAGAGCATGAGACACAGCTGTCAGAAAACCCTCACATTAACATCAAAAGGATGTTTCCCAGCATACTGTAAACATCATTTTCAGAAGGGGATCAACTTGGGGCTTGGGAGACCCCTAGAAAGAATTTAGAGGGCAGTTGATCCAGGGAAGAGAAGAAAGGGTGAGTTTGCTTTCATGATGGCACTGGGTGCTGAAAGCAAGTGTTGCAGGAAGACCTGGCACTGTTTCTAACAGATAGCACCCAGTTTGGACGCAGAGCACATGTTTTGGAGCTCTGTCATAGCTGCTCCTCCTTATCTTCTCATTGTGCATAATGAGTCTATAAAGGAACCCTACTACTTGCCTCCTAAATTGGGGCCTTGCCAAGCTGCCTGAGGTGGTTCCACTGGAGAGATTCTGGCTCCCCATTTTCCATATCCTCCCTTCATTCCCTTCCTCCCTACCCCCAATCCTAATTCTCAAATTCCCGAAGTTACCAACAGCAGCGAGGAGTAGGGGGACGGAAAAAGATTCTAGTGTAGAGCTCTATGGAACCTTGGATACCCAACCAGAAAGGTTTCACTTAGATTGAGTAACAATAACACTACCTCCCCCCAACTTCAAAGCAAGGATTAAGGTTTTTTTTTTTAAACCCTCTATTTCTCACTCATTTTTTTAAAACCAGCTGCCAAATGTCTTCTTGGAATTTGGTGTGTAAAACTCTAAAATTCTTGGGGCAACAGTAGGACACCTAGAAATTACTCAGAGCTGATCGGATGATGGTGCCATCCAAGGCGGGGGTGGAAAAGGTGAAGGAGCAACTGGGTAAGAGTCTCAGAGACTCTTTTAGTGGGCCAACACCTAAAAAGTAACATATGGGTTCCTGAGGCCTTCCTTTCCTCCTCTGGATGAGGTTCATCCTCTGTTCTCTGTTCTCCAGTCTTATTGGCAGGTCCCAAGAGTGGGCCGCTGAAGCAGGAGGAGAGGGAGAGAGAGAAGCAAATCAGTAAGGCCATTCCAGAAAGGCTGTCTGTGAAAACAGATCTCCTTTGTACTTTATAGTTTTACCCAACAACCCCAGAGCACTGGTAAAGCTCACATTCACCAAATCCCCCAATCTCTCATGTCATAAGGATTACCATCTGTGTTTCATAGGCTGATGGGAAGGAATCACAGAACAAAAGAATATTAACACTAGAAAAGTCCTTAACAATTGTAGGATCATAGAATTTTAGCAGGAAGGGACCCTAGACCTTGATGTATGACTTTGAGTAACTCTTTTACCTCTCTGCACCTCAATTTCCTCATCAGAATAAAGAAGGGAGGGGTTGGGTAGATTAGATGATACCTAAACTCCCATCTCTAACAGTCTATGGGAGTTATTGAAGAAAACTGAGGCCTTAAAAAGTTAATTAACTTACCTAAGAGTACATAGCTAGTCTGTGGCAAAGTTGGGACTAGATCTCAGGTGTACTAATTCCCAGTCCAGTTTTATTGTGCTAGGCTGGAAACAATGGGAAATTTGAACCTCTGTAATTCACTTCTCAGACACTCAAGTCACTTGGTAGATCCTCATGTCTCTCCGGCCAAAGTGTGTTTCGTTTTAGTGAAAACAGCCTTGGCCCTAGCACAATCTTATTCACACAAGAATATCTAGTATAAGCTCCGTTGGGAAGGGAGGGGAAGTGAACAACATATTTTATCTGACTGCACCTAAACTATATAGCTATGCTGAGAATGCTTAGCATACAGAAAGTGCTTAATCAATGACAAAGTTGTCAATCAGTCGATAAACATTTGTTAAGAGTCTACTGTTCTAAGCACTGGGAATACAAAGAAAGGCAAAAGATAATCCTCCTCTCCAGGACCTCACATTCTAACCAGCATGTAAACAACTAGAAACAAACAAGCTATATACAGGAAAAAATTGGAGGTGATCAACGGAAGGAAGGCACCAACATTAAGGGGGATCTGGAAGGGCTTTGTGTAGAAGGTGAGATTTTGGCTCACACTTGAAGGAAACTGGTGAAGTGAGGAGGCACAGATGAGGAGAAAGAGAGAATTGCAGGCATGGAGGATGGTTGGTGAAAATGCCCAGAGTCAAGTGATGTAGTGTCCTCTCCAAGGAACAATGTCCCTGGATCAAAGAGTATATTGGGGGAGGGGAGAGAAGAGGATGGAGGGGAAGTAAAGTGCAAGAAGAATGGAAAGGGGTGTGTGTGTGTGTGTGTGTGTGTGTGTGTGTGTCTGTATAGGGAGACAGGTATACTGGAGCCAGCCCATGGGCTCCCAGGAGCACCATTATTAAATTTTCAGTGTGAGTATTCACATGGCAAATGCTACAAATTAGGTATCCATTTGTCATTTTGTTGATTGTTTAGACTTAAGAAAGTGATGGAGAAATGTAAATAATACTTATTAAATATTAATAATGACATACTTAGAAGTATGTCAAGGTACTCTTTTTATTTTTAAGATATCTTCATCCATTCATGCTTTCAACACACATATATTAAGCATCTACTATGGACCAGGAATTGTACTAGGTTCTGGAGATACAAAGGCAAATTGAAATAGTCCCTGTCTTCCAAGATTTCACGTTCTGTTAAGGAGAATTAGCATGAACATAGATGAATAAACAGAAAATAAAGACAAAATAATTACTGGGAAAGGCAAGGGAGAACTAACACCCTATTTCCCTATATGGACTCAAAAGCCAGTTTCAAGACATACTGGGATCAGATTGCATGACATCTTGGGGAAGGAAGTGGGGAGAGAGGGAGAGAAAAATTTAAAACTCAAAAGCTTATGGAAGTGATTGTTGAAAACTAAAAATAAATTAATTAATAAAAAAAAAAAGACATACTAGGTCCCCAGGTCTAGCCCAGAGTGCTAGAGGACCACACAACAAACTGGAAGAGTGGTGTTCTGAACAGGCCTTTACAAGCTGATTCTGTGGATGGCCATTAAAGAGGCAGCATGGCTAACTTATTCTGATGGGATGAGGAGATAGACTCCCTAGGAGCCAATCTGTCATATTGACTGTAGGGTGAGGATTGGAGGTGGGATCAAGAAACAAAAAAAAGACCTTTTTGGGCCCTGCTGGGGTACTTGCTGTTAAGTCAGTAGATACACTGATGCCTGCAAATAGGCAATGGGGTGGAGGGGGCCAAGGGGGTGGCGGGATAGAATGATAGAGATTGTCACCAAACTCCCTGGGTTGTAGTGGCAGCTTCATATGTGAAGGGCAACAGCAGTGGAAATAACAGCATCACGGGATTGCAGAACATCAGAATCAGAAGGGAGCTTCACAAGTCATCTACTCTTACCTGCACAATCAATGGATTAACCAGCATTCACTAAGTTTTAAATAGTTCTGAGGCACTGGGGATCCCACAAAAAGCATAAGACAGTCCTTGCCCTCAAGGAGCTTACATTCTAATGGGAGAGAGAGAGAGAGAGATGTGTAAATAAATAGCTACATACCAGATATGTGCAGAGTATGTATACAGAGTAGATGGAAGGTAAATTTGGAGGCAGAAAACTCGAAAAGCTGGGGGGCTGGGGATGGAAGGGGAGGGAAAGGAAGCTGGAGAGGGGAGGGACACTGAGAAATGTAACTAAACACAAACTCCTTATCTACAATACACCTTGCATATCAAAAGTGAATCCTTGGGGTGGAGGTGGTGGAGTCTCAGCCATGTGCCTTTACCTTGTAAACAAGTACTCACAGTGTTATAGCCCCCTTACTTATACTATAGGCTTGCCTAGCCTGAGGGAAGCCCAAACAGGTAACAATAATGATTTATATGTGGCTTTACATACCACCTCATTTGAGAGAGGGTTTACCAGTATTGGTATCTCCTTTTACCCAATAAAGAAACTGAGGCTGAACATAAAGAGAAATTTGAGAATTTGGGGATCCAGCCTCCAAAGGGAGTACTGATGTATGGACTCCCAGGTACTGGAAAAACCCTGCTAGCTTGAGCATATGCCACCCAGACCAAGGTCACCTGAAATTGGCTGGCCCCTATCTGGTACAGATGTTCATTGGGGTGGAGCAAAGCTTGTCCAAGATGCCTTTACATTGGCTAAAGGGAAAGCTCCCTCCATTATCTTCACTGATGAACCAGATGCCATTGGAATCCAGCACTTTGACAGTAAGAAAGCACGGGATCAAGTTCAGAGAACAATGCTGGAACTTCTGAATCAGCTGGATGGATTTCAGCCTAACACCCAAGTCAAGGTGATTGCTGCTACAAACAGGGTGGACATCCTGGACCCCACCTTGCTGCACTCTGGTTGTCTGGGCTGAAAGATTGAGTTCCCAATGCCCAGTGAAGAAGCCAGAGCCAAGATCATGTCAATCCATTCTGGAAAGACGAATGTGAGCCCTGACTTGAACTACGAGGAGCTGGCTCTCTGCACCACTGACTTCAATGGGGGCTAGTCCCAGGCTGTGTGTGTGGAAGCAGGGATGCTTGTGCTTTGACGTGGGGTGGGGGGACTGAATTCACCAGTGAAGACTACACGGAGGGCATCCTGCAGGTTCAGGCCAAGAAGAAAGCCAATTTGCAATACCATGCCTGACAGGGCTGTGGAGCCCCCTGGCCCCAAGCCTGGGATCAGCTCCTTTGTCTGACTTGATGGTAAAAGTAGTAACAATAAAGGTGGTTGGGGTTGTTTCCCCTCCTCCCCTCCAAAAATAAAAAAAAGAAACTGAGGCTGAGAGAGATTAAGTGATTTGTCTTTGATTAATCAAGCAATCATCAACAAACTAGGCCTCCTGGCCCGTGCTTATAGACCCTGCTACTGGAGGAGGCTGAGGTTGGTGGATCACTTGAGTTGGGGAGTTCTGAGTCGTACTACTACTAAAGCTGAGTGGAAGTCCACCCTAATTCTGGCACCAGTACTTTTGTGAGTGAGTATTGGTCGGCTCTTCTGAGCCAGGAGCTATCAGGCTGATGAAGAGACAAACTGGCCCAGGTATAAAATGGAGCAGGTCAAAGCTTGTGAAGGGCAGCTTTGGGGTCAGACCGTGAGTAGTTGCTACATTCCCAGCCTGGGCAAGATAGGCAGACACAATTTTTTTTTGGGGGGGAGGGGGTTTCTTTTGGCTAGGCAATGGGGTTAAGTGACTTGCCCAGGGTCACACAGCTAGTATGTGTTATGTGTCTGATGTCAGATTTGAACTCAGGTCCTCCTGAATCCAGGGCCAGTGCTCTATCCACTGCGCCATCTAGCTGCCCCCAGACACAATCTTTAAAAAATAAATCAACAAGCTAGATACTTTGCTCTAGGAACTGTGCTAGATCTACAAACAAAAAAAAATGAAATTGTCTTGCCCTCAAGAAGCTTATAGTTTGTAGAAGAGACAACATGGTCACACAGATAGCATCAGAGGGATATGAATACAGGTATTCTTTTCTCTAACTCTAGCTCTCTATCCACTCCAAGTCTGACTCTCTTAACATTCTACCTGCCTGCATAAGGTAGGAAAGACAGTCAAAGCAAGGTAATTTGCCACATACCAAGTGCTCATTGTACTTTTTTCAGAGTAGCGAAGCAAGTAGGTATTTGCAAAGCCTGATAACTTTCTACTTTTCTCCTCCCCCACCCCTTCTTGGCTTACTCCAGACCTCACCCTTTGGAAGAAGTTTACTTTAACTCTTCTCCTATTTCTTCTTGCAGATCAAAACTGAAGATCTCAGTGATTCTTTGCAGCCACCACTATCGCACAGGCCCTGCCACCTGTCTCAAGGACCTGCCATGATGTCAGGAAACCAGATGCCTGGGGTAACTATCAGCCAGTTTCAGGAAGCCTGGATCTTCTCAATGGGAAGGTGGCATTCCTCAGAGGGGACTTGAAGTCAGAGCCTGGCATCTA
The DNA here is from genome assembly GCF_003287225.1 of Phascolarctos cinereus. NCBI lineage: Eukaryota > Metazoa > Chordata > Mammalia > Diprotodontia > Phascolarctidae > Phascolarctos > Phascolarctos cinereus. The sequence continues at coordinate 176,002,536 of NW_027556098.1, forward strand.
GTGACCCACTCCCTTCAAAGTCAAGCCATACTTTGTCTGAAGAACCAAGCAATAAGCTGTAGGAAGGGGTTAGAAAATTGAGAGAGAAGGATATTTTTCAAAGAATCAGCATGGTTAAGAAGCTGGGGAGGAAGTATGCTGGTTCTCTTGGAAATTTTAAAGCCAAAGATGCTAAATGAAAGACCATTTCAGAAATGCCCATGTCTTCAGGAGGGCCTGCCATCAACGTCCATCAAGGGTTACTTCTGCGTGATCTGACATTCCCAGTGGCTTCCTTCCTGTTATGGTTTTAAGTCAGAGTCATAGCATAACTCGGAATTAACTCTTAAGTTGGGAGAGGACAAGACAGAGATGAAGGGAATGTACTATTCTTTGAATTGGTGACTTGAGGAGATAGGAGTCTCCTTTCCTGGAGGCCTTTCATTTGTTTGTTAAACAGATATTTATTGAACACTTGATTATAGGCACAGCACCCTGCTATGTTCTGTGGGAGCTAACATGGCACCAGAGAAGCCCTAGATTCACTGAGCTTCCCAAATATCCTATGGCAAGTTGGATAGGAGACCATAGAGAAAAATATCTATCTGATCTAGGCCAATAACTCATTACTGAGACCTATTTAAAGAAATCTAAGGATTAGAACTGGAAAGATACTTTAGTGATCATCTACACCGTCATTTGACAGACAAGGAAACTGAGACCCAAATAATAAGTAACTTGAGTAGTGTCACCCAAGTAGTACGTAGAAGAGCTAGAATTTGAACTAGAGTCCTTTGACTTCAAATTCAGAATGCTTTCCAGTACAACATGCTGTTCTTGGGTGATTTGATGGGATTCCGTTATCTATTTAGTCCAGGGTTTTAAATCTTTCTTTCTTTTTTGTGGGGCAGTCTAATGAAGCCTATTGACTTCTTGTCAGAATAATGTTTTTAAATGCATAAAATAAAATATACAAGACTACAAAGGAGATATTGAAAGACATTGAAATCATATTGAAATGCAATGATCAAAATGTGTTGTTGTTTTTAATGAGTTCCCCAGCCCCAGATCTGTGATCTAGCCAAAGTTAATGTCCCCAAATTGCTACTCATCACTAGATTTAATCTCATATGACTACTCCTAACAAGGCTTCTGGCCTGATCATTGGACTCGGGTTAAATCAGTTTAGATGTCTGGGAATGCTTCTGAGCTTCCAGTGCCCTCAGCGAGCATAATGGAGTTTAGGCATATAAACCTAATACCCATTTTTTAAAAAGTAAATGACAACGCAAATAACAGAGGTGAACTGCACAAAAAGTTTCACAAGGATCTGTGTGATTAAGCACTAGGGAGAGAAAAGAGTATTTATGCTAGAGATTAGATGTAGGTGGATGTGCCAATTGACCCCAGCTCATACGTTCTGTAAACTATGTCTCCCCACACATAGGACATGGCTTCCCTCCATCCTCTCCAGCAACTTGTCCTGGTTCCCAGCCACCTGCAGTCCGTGTCACAGTTCCTGCTGTCTCAGTCGCAGTCTGGGCAACAAGGTAAGATGCCCTGAGGTTCTCTCCCTGAACCTAAATACCGTTTTATCAAACCAGGGACAAATATTTGTGGAGTGCCCACTTGTTAGCCAGCCCCTCAGTGAGGAGCACAGCAGGTTCCCAGGAAAAGGCTCCTGAGGGCAGCTAGGTGGCACAGTGGATAGAGCACTGGCCCTGAAGTCAGGAGGACCTGAGTCCAGCCTCAGACCAAACACTTGATGCTTGCTGGCTGTGTGACCATGGGCAAGTCACTTAACCCTAATTGCCTAAAAAGAAAAAAAATTTAAAAAAAAAGAAAGAAAGGATTCCTCATTCTGACTGTTCTCTTCTGCTCCCGACTCCCAATTTTCTGCCAGATCGGTTTCAATCTCTCTTCTCTCCAGGCCTCAGCCCCAGGGGCGAAGAGAAGCCTCTCCAAGAGCAGACCAGCAACTGTAGCACCAGGAAATCCCAGTTCTGTGGAAATCTATCTTGACCTCCTTGTGGCTATAGTGGGAGGGAAGGCTGTTCCAAGCCTTACTGCCCCAAGCTGGGAGGGTGGTGGGGTGGGGTGAATGACTATGGTTCTGTTTGGGCAGAGCAATGGTGCCACCCAGGGGCAGCATGGAGGTCTTCCCCGACGTCTGCGGTGGGTGAAGTATGCTGCCACACTTGATTGTCCTGGGGAGTTTGGAAGAATGCTCCGGAGCATTGTGTCCAGCCTTCTCGCTTCCTGGATCCCTCTCTTTCTCCTCCACCCATTCACACTCCTCCTCCCACACTGGGTGGCCAGAAAGCACACAGGCAAAGAACCATCCCATAAATATATTCTGACTACTCCCTTGCCCCCTATCTCTACCTTCACTTCCTGAAAATGCAAGGGACTGTGTGGGAAACCAGAATCAAAGAAAAAAGTATTCACTCATCCTTCCCTTTGGTTCCTCACACCTGTCAGGAGGGTACCAGCTAGACTCAGTTTCCAAGTTTCTGATAAAAATGACAATGCCCTGAACCTTCCTTTCATGAGTTTATTTAGCTATTCCTCATCCCTTTGCTGAGATAGGCAGGGACGGCTAGTTTTTGTTCTTTCTGAGGATGGGGGAACAGGACTGGAGAAGGCCCCCCCACCCCCCCAGTTCAGGAGCAGCTGTGAGACTGGCCCTCTGGACTGCTTGCGTCTTGTGATTTTCACCTACCTTTTTGTTTTTAGAGTAGCAACAGATTTTCTGCTTAGTGTAGAGAGCGAGGACAACCACTGGTACCATCCTCTGTAGAATAATTGGAGTCACACAAACCACTTCACCAGTGCTTAACTCAGTGCCTGGCACATAGTGGATAGGGGTTAAAGGGACCCAACCTGTCAGTTCACTGGTATAAGGAATACTCATGAAATCAAGTGTTCTCTACCAAGGCAGGTGTAATTTACCTTCTTAGGGAGTTTCCTAGACCAATAGTGTCAAACTCAAATAGAAAACCATACATACTGTGGAGGCTTAGTGACTTAGAAAACCACATATTATCTATTGTATTTTTATTTATTTTGTTAAGTACTTCCCAATTACATTTTACTTATAAGGCCTCATTCTGGGAGTGTTGCAGGCTTCATGCTGCCATCCTTGGCCTATACCACTGAGGTTAAGTGACTTGCTAAGGGTGACACAGCACATATGTAGCAGTCAAGATCTGAATTGAGTTCTTATTGGCTCCTAAACCAGCTCCTTATCCACTATGCCACGTTGCTGCTTGCTGGGCATGTAGAAGTAGGCACCTAATGAATGCTTCATCAATCTTCCTGGGTCTGGGCTTCTATATGTGGCAAATAAAAAAAATTAGACTATATGACTTCAAGATTTCCTTCCAACTCTAAATAGGATCCTGTGACAATTGACAGAGATACATTTTGGCTTTGATGGCCCTATTCCTGAAGTGGGCCACAGGAGACCATTGCTTCAATTCTCTGGATCAGACTGGATCCCAAAACACTGTTGTCAGAATGGCCCCCTCCTAGTTAATTTCATTAGAAGGGAAAGGGAAAAAGAGGAGCATGAAATGACGTTTATCATTCAGGATGTGATACAAGGGACCAATTAGGTGTAGGCTTAGAGGCTTCCTGCAGCCCAGCCAGCATTTTCATAGCTAGTCCACTTGTGTTTTCTTGTGGAAATAAACCAAAATCCCTAGGCTCCCATTTGAATTCTCAGAAGAAACCCCTAGGACTGGGCCCTCAGGCCTCCTCCCTTCTTAGGTTTCTTCATGAACAGTCTACAAGTTATCTGATTCCCATCTTGTTTATACCTCCCAGAGCTATCAACTTGGCCCTCCCTCACTCTTATGCACACCTCTCCCTGCCTAGCAGAAGGACTGGTTTGGGGACTGCTGCTCCCATCCCTGTTTGTCCCCTTGTCTGATTCATCAATTTACCACCGCCTTCATGTGGCAATCAATGCCTGGTAGCACTCGGGGCAGTCTCTCCATGGGGTGTGGAATGCACTAAGGGATCTGGTATGAGACAGGTGATATCAACCTTGCTTTAGAACTCACAAAGTACATGTTTCAGTCTCTCTCTCCTATCCTTACCATGTTTCTCCCTCTCTCTTTTCCCTCAGGTCTACAGTCAAATCTTCTCCCGTTTCCTCAGCAACAAAGCAGCTTCCTCCTCCCACAGACTGGACCTGGCCTGGCATCTCAGGTAATCAGTGTTCTTCATATTTCCTCTAAGAAGCCTACTTGTGCTCCTTCCTACCATTACCCTTGTAGCCCATGAGCAGAGAAAGCAGCAGGAAACATTATCTTTTCAACAGAGTTTTCCTCTATAAAATGAGGGGGTGAGTGAGTAGACTTAAAGATTTCCAAGGTTCCTTTCAATTCTGTGATCTTACTGACCTAAATAGGAAAACCAGAGCTGCATCAATGAGGAAATGGCTTACCTAATATCAACAGGAGATCTAGACCCAGAACCCAAACACTTTACTTCCAGGTTGGCGTTCTCCCCATTAAGTCACATACCTTCTCAGATTATAATGGCTAACATGAGTACTTTCAGGTTTGCAAAACACTTTCCAAATATTATCTCATTTAATCCCCCCAACAAGCTTGGGAGGTAGCTGCTATTATTAACCCTACTTTACAGGTGAGGGAACTGAAGTAAACAGTGGTTAAGTGACTTGTTCAGGATCACACAGCTAATAAGTATCTGAGGCAGGCCTCAAACTCAGATCATCCTGACTTCAAATTCAATGCGTTACCCACTGTGCCACCTAGCTGCCTATAATTGACCCATTCCTCTGGGAAGAACATCCTGAACTGGTATGATACCCTTGGGAACTAGGTTTCAATTTCCCAGGCTCCCCAAGTTGGGACCTACTTGGTGACCACCAGCTCAATTTTCTACACTTCTATTTGCACTGAGGGGTGCTAGAAGCTATGGTGAACTGGCAAGCCATGAGGCCACAGGAAGGAGAGATGTATTAAGGTCTCATTTAAGCTCTGGAACCCCTTCAAGGCCAATAAAGAGACTGTCCTAAGCTTGATTCTCCCATGGTGCTGCACAAGGAAAAAGGATCATGGGAACTAGAGCTTGGACTTTAGAAATCACTTAGTCCAACCCCCTCCTTTTATAAGCAATGAAACTGAAGCCCAAAGTGAGTGCTCAGAGTCACACAGAGCTAGAATTAAAAAGGAAGTCTTCTGATTCCAAATCTAATGTTCTTTCCATTAGATCTTAGCAGAGGACCCTAAGATGTATGGGGAAAATGGTTAGAAATGATCTAATAGAGAGAAAGCATAGTGTCCGTTCCCTGGGATTCTCATGCACATGAAAAATAAGAGCCCTATTTCTGACCTTAGGCTCCAGGAATCAAGCCAAGTGAAGGTTTGAGTAGGACATGAAGTCCATGAAGCCTGCCTCTTGATTGAGCCTTCAAGAGCAGAGAGTGCCACCTGGTGGTTAAATAAAAGTGGGGACACCTGGGTTCTAACTTTCATCTGTCACTGCCCTTTTCTTCTCACCTTAAGTAGAATCCTAGAATCAGAAAAGGCTAAAGCTAGAAGGAATTTAGTTGAACCCTACAAGTCACCAAACAAAATACATGAGGATCTTGACAAGCCATCTTGTCCATCCTGTATCCACAAGCAGGCATTTATCTAAATCAGCCCACACAGATATCAATCCATTCCATTTTAAAGAACTTCTAAGGAAGGAATAATGGGATATGAGTCCCATATTCAGAGGTGCTGAAGCCTGGAACTTTTATTAGGATAATTGAGTATTAAGCCTAATGATAGCTCTCTAGCTGACTTACCTTCTGTCACCAGTATCAATTAATACTTATGGGATGCCTTCAGTCTACTTTTAAAAGTTCTTAGAGATCACCTAATTCAATTCTCTCATTTTACATATGGAAACTGAGGCACAGAGAAGGAAAATTAGTTGGCCAATGCCATGTAGGTTCTAAATGACAGAGCCAGGATTCAAAACCAGGCTGTCTGACTCCAAATCAAGTGCCCTTTTGACCAAACCACAAAGCTTCTTCTAAAGAGTCATTGCCTATCTCAATGTCAAAGAGAAGGGACTTGTCCCAAATTACTTACTTTATTAGGAATCCATAGATTCCCACTCTAGAATCCTGAGTTGATGGGATTTTGCATCATGTTGGGAATGAAGAACACGTTGCAAAGTTGAGTCAATATCAGAGACCCCTTCTTCCCCCCACCATTGGTATCATGTAAAGTGTAAGGTACATTTTAAGGTGATGATAGTATAAGGGATTTAGGTAACACAGTGGACAGAGCACTAGATCTCAAATCAGGAAGTCCTGAGTTCAAATCTAGCCTCAGACACTTACTAGCTATCTGACTCTGGGCAAGCCACTTAACCTTCAGTTTGCTTCAGTTTCCTCATTTGTATATTGAGGATAATATTAGTACTTACCTTTCAGGGTTGTTGTAAGGATCAAACAAGATAATAATGGCACAGTGCCTGATATATAGTAAATGCTATATAAATGTTAGTTGTTATTATTATGATGATGATGATGATGATGATGATGATGATGAATCTACTAACATTTATGTGATTTATCAAAGTGTACAAGATACTTTATATACATCATCATTTCATTTAAACTTAACAAAAAATCCTAAAATGTAGGCATTAGAGGTATTATTATCCCTGTTTTATAGATAAGAAAACTGAGGCTCAGAGACTTTATGTGACTTGGCCAGGATCACACAGCAAGTGAGTATCTGAGACAGGATTTGAACTCAGGTCTTACTGAATTCAAGTCCAACCTTCTAGCCACACCTTTGTGTTAATATTAGGTTAAATTGGGATGGGGGGAAGATATTACATGTGCGAGAGATGATATGATGGTGAAAGGTCAGTAGAAAGACAAAACAGTATCCTCTGTTACTAATAAAATCAACTCTACCTAGAAAGGATGATGGTGGTTTGGGAAGTAAAAAGAGTAGTCATTGTGGTTTGAAAATGTCTGCACTGAAGCCTGGAACTTCTAATAGGATAATTGAACATTAAACCTAATGATACCTCTCTAGCTGGCTTACCTCCCTCTGTCATCATTAATGAGTACTTGCTGGACACCTTCAGTCTGCCCTGAAGAAACAGATAAAACAAGACCTGAGTTCAAATGTAACCTCAGACACTAGCTGTGTGACTCTGGGCAAGTGACTTAACCTCTGTTTGCCTAAGTTTCCTCATCTGTAAAATGGAAATAATAAGAAGACCCACCTGCCAGGATTGTCAGGAGGATCAAATGAGACAGTATGTGCAAAGCATTTTGCAGACCTTAGATCACTATATAAATGCTGGCTCTTATGAAGCAGCTAGGTGATGCAGTTGATAGATTGCTGGATCTGGAATCAGAAGGAGCTGCCTCTGACATTTACTATCTGTGTGGCATTGGGCAAGGCACTTAAGAGTGGTCTGCTTCGGTTTCCTCAGCAATAAAATGAGCATGATAATAGCACTTCCCAGGGTTATTGTGAGGAGCAAATGCAATACTATTTGTAAAGTGCTTTGTCAACCTTAAAAAACACTTTGTAAATGTTAGCTGTTATTATTATTATTATTATTATTATTATTACTTTCTGAGGTGTTGGTCGGTAGGGTTGGGGTTTTGTGACCCCAATGCTCTGTCCATGATAACATAACTGTTTCTTAGAGAAGTCCACATTCCTTTTCTCCTCCTTTGAAAATTGTTGTCTCTTCCATTAGACCAGGCCTATATGGCATGCAGCCCACGGGCTACCTATGGCCCAAGGCCACACCAAAGAGTTTCCAGCAGCCCTAGAAAAATGTAGGGGATGTTTTCCTTTGCATTTTTTCACAGGCTACCCAAACTTCTTTGGCGGGCCTTAAGTGGTGCAGGCCTACATTAGACTGTGAGCTGCTGGAGAGCACAGAGTTGTCTTTTGCCTCTTTTTGTAACCCAACACTTAGCACAGTGGCTGGCACATAGTGGTGCTTGATAAATCTTTATTGATTGATTAATTATTGATTGAAGTTGGAGTCTGAGTTGCATCCAAGGTGAAGCAGCACAGTGAAATGAGAAGAACACTGGATTTGGAGTCAGAGGGCCGAGGTTTGGATCTTGGCTCTGTTGGGCAGATTACTTAGCTTCTCTGTGCCTCAGTTTCCTAATTTGTAAAGTGAGAGGGCTGAGGGCTCTCTTCCAGTTCTAAATCCCACAACATTATCACCCCTGAATACAAGTAGGCCAACATACTCCTTCAGGACCTGTTTGTTTAGAAGTATCAGAGAGAACACCCCCTGGGATTCAGAGTCTTTGTGGGTTTGGGTTCACATTTTTTTCATCCAACAGGCAGTTGGTCGCCCTGGGCTGCCAGGATCATCCTTAGACTCCCATCTGGATGTGTCACAACATATTCAAGTCTCCAAACATTTGCCCAACTCTGGAGGGCCAGATGAACCCAGTGACCTAGAGGAATTAGAAAAGTTTGCCAAGACCTTCAAGCAGAGACGCATCAAGCTAGGCTTCACTCAGGTTGGGATTTGGGGCATGGAGAAGAAGAGGGAATTTTGAGAAAAGGAAGGAAAAAAACCTGGTCTTATTAGTGGGAAAGTAAGATAAGACTAATGCAAACTAAAGCAGAAACTTAGTCAAGTCCCTACAGGAGAAAAAAGGTTTTCAGATATATAAAAGCAATGTCAGGTTTGCTGTGAGCTCATTTTCAGGACAGTGTGCTCTGAACTTCAGAACACAATGGTCACTTATAGGAAAACTGAGGACATGGATAGGTTACCACTCTCCTCGAAGATATTCTAGTGGGGGTGGCTGGCTTAGGGGCTGATGTCAGGACTATGTGGGGAAGCATCATCATTGGTTATGCCTTTGCCCCACATAAGAACTAAGACTTTTTAAAATCTTCCTCATCTCTGTTGCCACATGAAGAGTCATATTTACTCCTTCTCTTCTTGCGTGTCCTCTACCCCATGTATATCTCCCAGTCTGCCTCCCCAGGCAACCAAAGAAAAAGCCGCTGGCCCAAGGTTTGACAAAAAAAAAATAAGTAAATGCTGTATTAATAAGGAAAAAGCCACACTTTCAATGTATAGAGGTGACAGATCCAGGCAGTAGTGCCATGTGGGCATTGGTCCCAGAACAGATGGGGACAGGTCTACTCAGAGTGAAAGAAGATTAATTAATCTTCTGGCTTGTAAAGAAACTTATGTGATACAGGTGATGGGGACGGGATCCTGGGTGGCTTGTGAAAGGATGGGGCAGCTGGTGGGGTGCTGGGAAGAGTGGGGGATGAAGAGGAGGATGGTCTCTCTTATAGTTCTCAATTTTGTTCCAATGGGCAGGGTGATGTAGGGCTGGCCATGGGGAAGCTGTATGGCAATGACTTCAGCCAGACCACAATCTCCCGATTCGAAGCCCTCAATCTGAGCTTCAAGAACATGTGTAAACTCAAACCACTCCTGGAAAAGTGGCTCAATGATGCAGGTGGGTGGTACAGATGGCATGCAAGGGAATATTTCAGAGGCCCAAAGAGGGTGGTGGCCGGCCCTTGATACCCTGATAAATATGGTTACTCTAGTTTGTCAGCTTTGACTATACCTTGGGGAGGTTTCAATAAGGCATTTGGAAGAGTGAGGAGGTGATGTTAGTGTTGTCATCTTGCAAAACAACAACAATAACAACAACTCCCAAAGTGTCAGACTTCTTAGCTTGGAATGCCAGTTTGCATTTTACTTTTAGTTAAACTTTCAGGCATATTTAAAAACATTAATTAACGTAACCTATTGCAAACATGCTCATATGCACGTAGGTTTGTGCATATGTGCACCTATATATCTTCCCTCATTTCCTGAAGCATCCCTGTACCATGAGCTACAAATCCAAGATCCATTGCTATCAGGAAGCAGGGACAGCCTTGGCCCAACCCAGCAGGGAAAAATCTGAATCTGGCGGGCTCTTCCGGAGCGCGTCCTTTCCTCCCTGCTGGGCAGCCCTGGCAATGGTAATGATGCTACATGTTCACACAGGACCTATTCAGGGGTCTCGGGTCTGAATTTAATTCAACTAATACTTATTAAGCACTTTCTATGGCGTGAAGCTGGAGGTACAAGGGCAAAAATGGAGCAGCAGTTACCTTCAAGGACTCATGGGGGTAGGGGGAGCATTATGTACCCAAATAAATACAATGAAAAGAAAATTGAGGAAGAGAGTGCTAACCAGAGGAATCAGGGAAGAATTCACTTAGGCAGTAATACCTGAGATGTGCCCTGACAAAAACCAAGGATTCTGAAAAATGGAGGAGAGAATACAATTTAGGTATGGACGCCAGCTTGTCTGAAGGCATAGGGATGAGAGACAGAGTGTCAAGAAAAGGGAACAGGAGCAGCTAGGTGGCCCTGGAGTTAGGAGGACCTGAGTTCAAATCCGGCCTCAGACACATAACACATACTAGCTGTGTGACCCTGGGCAAGTCACTTAACCCCATTGTCTAGCCGCACCCCCCCCCAAAAAAAAAGAAAGAAAAGAGAACAGCTAGAAGTCCTGTTTGGCTGGAATATAAAGTTTGGGAGTGGGGGAATAGTATGAGTGAAAACAGGAAAGGTGGGTAGAAATGGTGGAGAGTTTTAAATGCCAGTTTGGGGAGTTTGTATTTTATCCTAGAGGCAATGGGGAGCCATGGAAGGTTTTTGAGCCAAGGAGTAACATGGTAAAACTATTGGAGTTGGGATCTATACCGACCCCTTCTTTCCTTCACAGAGCTTTTCTTGTGCTTCCTTCTCATTCCCTACAGAGTCCTCTCCTTCAGACTCCACAGTGAGTACCCCCAGCTCTTACCCCTCCCTCAGTGAGGTTTTTGGTCGGAAAAGGAAGAAGAGGACCAGCATCGAAACTAATATCCGTCTGACTTTGGAAAAGAGATTTCAAGATGTAAGTTCACTTCTCATTTAAGTTGGGACCACCTTGACTGAACTGTCCCCAGAATATCAGTCCATTTAGGAAGGATGTTCAGAGGATCATTCCTCCCCTGACCTAGAAAAATGCAGAGAATATAAGTTCAATTCCCCTCCTAAGACCACCAGGCAAGTATCTGATTGCCACGCCATCTCCCCTCCCCCTGCCCCATGGAAGTCCTAGGCTCCCCTCTTCAGGGCTGAGTGGGATGTGACTGTTCCCCCAACCCTGACCCTCCACTTCTAACACCCCTTCCTGGCCTTCCTCTCCCTTGTAGAACCCCAAGCCCAGCTCTGAGGAGATCTCCTTAATTGCCGAACAGCTCTCCATGGAGAAGGAGGTGGTTCGGGTCTGGTTCTGCAATCGGCGCCAGAAAGAAAAGCGAATCAACTGTCCCATGGCCACCCCCATGAAGTCGCCCATCTATAACTCAAGGCTGGTACGAGGCACCAAGCCTGGCAGCCTACAGAAGTCAGAGGGGAATGATGCTTGCCGGGTAACAGGGTGGGGAAAAATGTCACCCTCTGGCCTGGTTCTTGTTCTGAATTCTGGAGGATTCAGGGACTGATGGAGTATAGCCTCCTCTGAGGGGAAATGCAGCAGGCACACAATGATGCTGGGTGTCTGGGTGCTCCTACCCCACACCACCCCAACCAACATTACTGTGTAGGGATGGGGAGAGCAAGGGATAAATGCTGAAAACTAACTTGTCTAGGTAACAAGAGAGTGAGTTGTTGTTATTGTTGTTGTTGTTGTTGTTGAAAGGCAGCATGGTGTATTGAATATGGCCCAGGGCATAAAGTCAGGAACACCTAAGTTCAAATCCCATCTCACCAGTTCTGAGACCCTTGCAAATCATTTAACTTTTCTGTGTCTCAGTTTTCTCGTGTATAAAATGAGGTTGAACTCAATGACCTCTAAGATCCTTTCCAGCTCTAAATCTCTGATCCTGTGATAAAGAAGCAAGAGAAAGAGAGAAGGTACAATCATAATATATTATTATCTCTAATGATTTATTATATCTATTATGATTATCTAGTATAACCTCATAATTTAATGGAGGAATAAACTGAGACTCGAAAAGCCATATGACTGACTCAGTGTCATGTGGGTAGTAAGTGTCATCACCAAGAACCAAAGGCAGGTCTCTGACTCCGGATCCAGTGCTCTTCCCCCTTGACCACCCTGGGTACATGATAGTGGCAACTAGAGCCTTCAGGAGAAGGGAGGACCATCCAGTGTATTTGTTGGCCTCTTGAGGGTGTGGGTAAATGAGGTGCATCAAGCTGAGACCACAGAATCATAGGATTTAGAGTACCTTAGAAGCTATCTAGTCCAAACCCCTATTTTACAGGTAAAGAAACTGAGGCATAACAAAGTCAAGTGATTTGTTCAAGGTCATTCACATATTAAGTGGCAGTAAGATCCAACATGTGAACTTAGTACTACTGACGCCAGGTCTAGTACCTTTCCACTACAATTTGCTATTCCCAAGGGGGGAAAAAACAACAGAAAGAAAATGAGAAACACAAGTTGGCACCTCCCAGGGAAGGAATTTGTAAAGTTGCCAGTCTCTAAGGCCTAAAGACAAACTGGAAAGGAAAAAAAAAGCCTAGGAAGCTCACAGCCTGTGAATCTACTGAAGAGCTGCTGATCGTTCACGATCCCACCATGAACAATCCACTCTATCCCATCTGCTCTGTTTTCTTTTTTTTTCTCCCTGTTCATCTCCCTGCTATTGATGGAAATTCATTCATTTGCACAGACATGGCATGTGCTATGCCCAGGACCTCTAATGGGGCTGAAAATACAGCTATAAACATGAGAGATAGTCGTTGTCTTCAATGAACTTGCATTTGACTGTGGATTTACAACATGTACATAGATAGGAAATAAAAGGTGATTGGAGGAGAAAAGAGAGCCCTTGTAATTGGTTGGCTCAGGGAAAGTGTCGTTTAGGTAGTGATTCCTGAACCAAGCTTTTAAGGAAGATAATTATAGTAAATGATGGTGATAAGAAAAAAACATATCATGGGCACAGAGGATGGTTTGTGAAAACGCATGGAGATTGAAGATGGAATGCCAAGTTTGGGATACAATTTGGCTGGAAAAGTGAGTGAATGTAGAATATGGACTGTCTGAAAAGGTAGGTTGGAGGTACATTGTACTAAGATTTAAATAGTAGGTTAAATTGATATTTTATCCTAAAGATGATAGGGAGCCACTAATGGTTTTTGAGAAAGAGAGTGACATGATCAGACCAGTGCCCTAAGAAAAGTGTTGTAGTAGCCATGTGGAGGAGAGATTAGAGAAAGGAGAGACAGTAATCTGGGGGATCAATTAAGAAGATAATGCAATAGTGAGATGTGATTAGGGCCCAAATGAAGGTAGGCACCACATGAATGGAAAGAATGGCACAGATGAAAGAGATATTGTACAGGTGAAATCTTAAGGAGTTGTCATCTGATTGGATCTAGGTAGTGAGGGAAAAGGAAGAATCAAGGCTAAACCTGAGGTTGGTGAACCTGGGTGCCTAGAAGGATGGTGAGACCCTTACCAAAAATAGGGAGATGTCAATTAGGGACGGGTTGATGAGGAAGCTAACAGATTACAATATGAACATGTTGAGGTAGAGGTAGAGATATTCATCAAACAGGTCGTTTAGGACACAAACCAGGGCTGGATGTAGATTTGAGAGTCATTTGCATAGAAATAGTCAATTCAATTCATTAGAGATGATGAGATCACTGAAAGAAAAACCATTAAGTCAACCCATATCTGCTCCAGTTTCCTTCCCACTCTTCTTGGCAGGGAGGACTAGTTAATCTACCTTGTACTTGGCACAAGATTTGTCTCTTCTGTGGTCACTACCATTACCTGGGCTATTACTTGTGTAAACTCCGAGGGTCCTTCCCTCCCAGATCAATTTTCTTGTGAAGGCAAACTAGGCTTTCTTTTGTCTCTATTCTTAACTAGCCTTTACTTATTGAGTGGGTGTTGCCTCAGACAAACTGAGACCTGGGAAAGATCTTAAGCTTCAAAAGGTCAAAGCCTCCCACTGCATCTTGGGCCATCACCAGTTGCCCTGATTGGACTCCGATGACTCTGGAGGAGAGAGTGAGGCCGATGACTTTGCAATTCACTTGCAAATCATTACATCACACTCCTGATGTCATTGGCCCACTTTGAGTAGGAAGGACAAACAACACCTGTCATAAGGGTGGCAATAGCCTGCTTTTCAGCTTGCTGGGGTAAGGAGAGAGGGAGAGATGAAAGAAGAGAAAGGGGAAGTGAAATGGTCTTGCTTTAGACTCCTCTAAATTTTGTGCCCTCTGGGAAGCAGAGCAAGGACTCAAAAGGAGGGTGGGAGGCCTCCTCCCAGCCCCCAAATGGGTCTCTGTTTAGAGCTGCTATTCGGCTTTCCGTGTCCTTGGCCTTGCCTCTGTGTTTCAGCACCGGTGGTTTGGCTGTGCTTTAGAAGTAACTGGCTTCTCCTAGACAGCTTGTTAGGCCTGTTCAGGGCGAGTAGCTAGATGTGACTAGAAGGTCATAAAAATGGCCATGTTGAGTGCATTAATGAAATCTTTCATACGTTGAAAACCTTTCTTTTCCTACTATGTAAATTTGAAAGTAGTTTGTTTTAGATCATTAAAAACACCTTAATTTTTCATACCTTGCACTTGGCACAAGATTTGTCTTTTCTATGGTCACTACCATTGCCTGTCAAAATCTGTATTAGAATCTTAAATTCTAAGTTATTACAATGTTAAATGCCCACTTAAAATTATCAACACTAAGGAACTATGATTGTTAGACTAAATTGGCATGACAATTTTAGAACATGAAGTAAATTTGGGGTAATGTTGAAGAGTTCATGAAAAGTAACACACAACAGCACAAAAATGAATTCTGGACAATTGTATTATGTAGCAGCAAATGTTTATAAACGTGGAACATTATTAGACAAGTGTTCATCAGGTGAAGTGGTACTAAGGAGTGTTGAAAAAGTCACCATTCACCCAGGACTGCAATTTTTTTTTTTAGTATTAAGTTAATACAGTTAATAATTTTGAAGTTGGCCAAAAATAAGTATATTTTAAGACTTGATTGGATTGAGGGCTAAGATAAAGGTAAACCATCTTTGCAAAATGTTTCTTTTTCCAGGCTAGGCACTGTTTTCATTTCCCACATCTGTTCTTGTGCTAACTTTAGCCCCACCAAAAAGGGAGATTTTGGAAGGCCAGAGCAAATTATTTAAATATATTATCAATTATAAAACAAACTAAAACATGGTTCATACACCAACAGTACATTTACATTGTTAGCATTTGACTTCCCTTAGATCACTTCACAAAACTTCATAGAATCCAATAATGTTCCCCACAGCTTAAATATTATCAGAATATTCTCTTACCAAAAGGCGCAAGTGATCTTTTTATTTGAAAGTATTTGTTTGCCAGTTATAATTTTGGTACATAAAACTTAACTTTTGAGGGCCATGATTTTCCAGTGTACCTGATACTGACATCTGTCGTAAGTTTAAAATAGTTAGTGTTTTAATAATTTAAGTTTCTTAGTTCATTTTTTGAATGATTTGACAAATCCAAGAGCTTTTTTTAATATGCTAAAGTTATTCAAAGAAACATTTTTGTTTGGGGGTTTGAATATTCAATGAGCAATGTGATTTGGTATAGAAGCTACTTGGAATTGTAATGGTATATCTGTTGCATTTTATTAGCTTAACTGTTCTGTAGTATATTAAAACAAATTTTCTCTAAAGTAAACCTGCAGAGATTAAAAAGCCAAAAAAAAAAAAAAAAGGAAAGGGACTGTCAAAGTGCCCCTGCAGTTGGAGGACTGGAACCATGTCATAGGTGGATGCATAAGAGATTGCCAACCTTGTGTCCCAGTCCTGTGAGTTACTCAGACAGTGCAGGTCCAAGGTGCATGGGGCACACTTGTTCAATTTTTCCCCAAGTGTATATACCTTCAAGAGAATCTAATAGGCTATTTGAGTATTTTATGTTTCTTCCATTGTTTATGGGTTCCTATGAGTTCTTTGTATCTTACGCATTTTCTATGGTGAGTGAAATAAAGGCTTCTTTCTACCTGGTTAAAAAAAAAAAGTAACTGGCTTCTAAGTGGCCAGTCTAAGGGTCCCTGCCTGTGGCTTAGTGTCAGACTTTGCTTAGAGCAAATGCCAGGCAGGTTCCAGTTTTGGTTCTTTCCCAGCACATGACATTATTGGGTTTGCCTGCCAGAAGCAGGGAGGAGCAGAAGAGAGGGAAGACAATCTAATTCTCCCTCCACCCTTCTCAAATGTTTGAAAGTGTCACCAGCTCCTCTCTAACTGCTCCTTGACCAAGATAACCTATTCTGGTTTCTTGGAGGAAAGGGTCCTGCTTTGCTAATTCCTTTGTCCTCACTCGCCTTTGTCCTCATGAGAGGCCTGATTTTTGTGTGCTTTACAAGGAATGAGATACTTTGTTCTAAGTGGGTTGCTCTTGTGACAGAGGCAGACAGAGACAAGGGAAGGGCAGAATCACAGAATGTCTGAGCCAGAAGAATCTAGTATCCTCGCTTTAGAGAGGAAGAACCTGGGCTCTAGAGATGGGACATGATTTGCCCAAGGTCACATAGTCCTTTGGGGCACAGCTGTGATTTGACAAAGGAGAGAAGGAGACTCAGAGGTGCTTGGGATGACAAGTCTGAAAGTATTTGGCAGTTCTCGGGATGTCACAGGAGAGGCACTGGGAGCTTCTACCCTCCCCTGGCCCCACTCCCATGTCTGTGCATTCCCAGCCTGCTGATGAGCCTTATAATAAAAGAAAAGGGGAACAACCACAGTTGGAGCCAGGTCTAATAAATTAAAAAGCAAGTGCATGCTGCATCCTGCTGAAATGGAAGATCTGAATTGGGGATCCTAGAATGTGTGTGTGTATGGGAGGGGGAGTGGTGGGAGGGAATCATAGTTCCCTGAGCATACAGACCCTTCAAATGTCTACGGACTGCATCAAGCAATAGTAATGCATCCCAATAACAGGGATAGGGACTAGAACTGTGATTTAATTAATTAATATAGGGTGAGAAAACTCCCTCTTCCAATGCAGAGTGCCACCTTCTGTGCTATGTGTAGTCAAAGAATTGCCTAGAATACTAAGAAGTTAAGTGACGTGCCAAGGGTTGCACAGTCAGCCTCAGTCAGAGGCAGAATTTGAACCCAGATCTTCTTGGTTTCTAGACTGGCTGTCTCTTCACTATACCACACTGCCTCTTAACAGTAACAATAATTGCAGTAGCCAGGTGGTGCAGTGGATAGAGCACCAGCCCTGGAGTTAGGTGGATCTAAGTTCAAATCTGATTCCAGACACTTACTTTTTTTGTGACCCTGAGCAAGTCACTTAACCATTGCCTATGAAAACCAACAACAACAATGATAAGGATAGTAATAATAACAAAATAATAAATAGCATTTATTTGGCACTTTAAAGTTTACAAAGCACTTTACATACGTCATCTTATTTAATCATTACACCTCTCCTCTAAGGCAATTACTATTGCTGTCTTCATTTTACAGATAAGGAATCTGAAAGGGGTGAATTGATTTGCCCGCAGACACACATAATGCATAAGGCAGAATTTGGATTGCATACTTTCTGATTCGAAAGCCAAAATGCTGTCCACTATCTCACCTAGATAACCAGGAACCCATTTGGCAGGCCATAAGGAAGAAAAAAGGAAGGGAAGGAACATTACATAGCTCAGAATAAAGACAAACTTTGCAGCAACTAATGATATCTGACAATGAAATGGGGCTGCCTCGTGAGGAAGGGCAGCTAGGTGGCATAGTGGGTAGAGTGCCAGGCCTAAAGGCCTCAGATACTTACTAGCTGGGTGACCCTGGGCAAGTCACTTAACTCTGTCTAAGTTTCCTCATCTGTAAAATGAGCTGGAGAAGAAAATGCCAAACCACTCCAGTATCTTTGCCAAGAAAACCCCAAATGGTGTCACAAAGAGTCAGATGTGACTGAAAATGACATAACAACAAAATGAGATAGATGCCATTATTATCTGCATTTTATAGAAGGGGGTCTAATAAAAATCACAGCATTTGTATGTCACTTCAATGTTTGCAAAGCATTTTATATTTACTATCTATTTTATCTTCATAATAAGCCTTTGAGATCATTGCTACATTTTTTCCCATTTTACAAATGACAGAGCTAAGGCAGATAGAAATTAAGTGACTTTCACATGGTGACATAACCAGTAGGTCTGAGATAGGATTTGAACTCAGGTTTTCCTGACTCCAAGTCCAGTCCTTTATTCACTATGCAGGAAAAAAAATCTTGCATTGAATAGGAGGCAGAAATAGAATACTGATGACCTTTTAACTCCTCACATCTGTGATTAAAAAGCTGTGGGGTTTTTTTTAATTTTAATCTCAGCTCTGCTACTTCTTTTATTTCTTATTTTGGGGGGACAGTTGGGGTTAAGTGACTTGCCTAGGGTCACAGAGTTGGTAAGTGTCTGAGGCTAGATTTGAATTCAGGTCCTCTGATTCCAGGGCTGGTGGTCTATCCACTGTGCCACCTAGCTGCCCTAAGCTCTGCTATTTATTGCCTGATTTCTAAAGAACCTTCCAGCTCCAACAAGTATGAATCTATGATTCTTTGAAGTCTTCAGGGCAGTTTGGAGGTGGTCAGTAGTCTGAGTTCAAGTTTTCCTAGTGTTTCTCCCAGAAGCTGGGTGTTTGTCCTCCTGCCCTCTCTTTGGTTCAGCCTCTTTTGGCCCATCTCATTTCCAGGAAACAGCTGCACTGGATTGAAGCATCCAGCTTTCTCTCCCTGCCTTGGCACCAGGAGGCACTGTGGTATTGCATTCATCAGTATACTAGGGCAATGTGTATGTGGAGCTAGGGTCCGCAGAAGCACCCATTTGTGGGAATGGACAGACACGTGGGCTAGGTTCTCATATGTGCTCAGTGGGAAAGACCCTCTTGGGAGAAAGATAACAAACTGTGCGTATGGAACCACAAACTGGTCCCACTCTGCAGCTGAGTGCCAAGGGATACATCTGGGAAAGGTAGAGAGGAGCTAGAATATAACAAAAACTCTATTGCTTTTCAGGTCTCTACTACAGGGTCCCTTGGCCCCCTCTCTGTTACTCCTGTTCACAGCACCATGCCCGGAGCAGGTAAGTTTTATGAGAATGTCTCAAAAGTGATCGAGGAATCCTGAGAATCATAGAATCTGAGCTGAAAAGGGACCTTAGAGATCACTGCAATGGTGACACATATGATGGTGGAAAAAAGAATAGAATTTTGTGTTAGTAGGTCCTGAGTTCAACCTCCGGCTCTGTTAACTATTAGTTGTGGGATTTTAGATAAATAATCTAACCTCTCTGGGCCTTGATTCATCATCTGTAAAATGAGTAGATTGGATTAGATTACATCTCAGCTCTAAAACTATGATCTAGTCCAGCTCTTATCTTATAAATGAGGATAGAGAGGCCTAGAGGAGTGAAGGGACTCGTCCCAGGTCATATAGTAGCAAAGAGCAGAGTCGGCCCTATAGCTAGCCCAGTGCATGTTCTATAACATCCTGCCTCCTTTTTCTTTTTTTAGGAATGGGAAAACTAGACAGGTTGGCTGGCTTAATTTTGTTCAAAAGACCCTAAAGGAGACCCCCGTGTTCTGGCCTCCTTTTCTTACAGGCTCTTTTCTCTTTCCCTTTCTCTCGTGGCCTACTAGTCCTTTAGCAAAAAGTCCCTTTTCATCTCTTTGGCTGGTGGGAGTGGAGGCGATAATGCCGTACATGCCCAGCCCTGGGTGTGTCCTCCTGGAGTAGGCTGCTATGAGCGTCTGTCTGTGCCAAGTCTTGGGCTTGCAGAACCAGCTCTTCCACTCTCCGAGTCCTAGGATGCAAAGAGCACCATGTTCAGGGCTGCTCAGGGTGGTGTTAGTATAAGTGTGCTGGGAGCTGGGGTGGGGGGGTGGGGGGGGAAGGAAGGTTGTGAACACACCAGCTGTCATTGAGTGAGATCCCTTCTAGGATAGGCAAGTGAAGAAGTGAGTTGATGGAAGGAGACAGAGGTTCCTAGGATCTACAGGAAGGATTTCACCTTTTTTTTTTTTTGCCTCTCTTTTTAGTAACGTCATCCTGTTCCCCCTGGGAACAACAGCAGACCTTCATCTCCTGGCTCAGGACTCCATGCCAGCAGCCCTAGTGTATCTCAGACTCACTCAAAAGCATCAGTGAATTCCAGTTTTAACACTTCTGGGTAAGGTGGGAGACTCCCAGCATGCCCCACATCAGGCCAAGGAAGGGTGAGAAGCTGGAGTCAATGCCATGAGAAATAGTTCAAGCGCCAAGTGTTGGGGGAAAAAAATAGATGAGGAAGGTAGCCAAAGAACAGGATTGAAGAGTCACTCTCTGGAGCTTATCCTGTGGAGGGTGGGAATTAAAGGGGAAGTCGCAGTCACTGTTCCTGGCTAGTATCTGAAGTCAACAGATTCGCCAACATTTTCCTCTCTTCTGTGATGGAAATTTCCAAACACTCCCATTAGAAAGGATTAGGTCATGTGCTGGGCTCTGCAAGTGTGCAGCTCATTTCAAGCCAAACTCTGCATTCTCCAAGCTGTTCTGAAATGGGCCCACTGTTTAGGTACAAAAAAACACACTGAGTTTGGAGCAGGATGGTGCCAGACTCTCCCTTTCCTTTTCCTATCTCCTGAACTTCAACTTCCCTTTTTCTCCTCTCTCAACTTCCCCTGCTCTCCCGGCATATACACCAGAGGAGAGAGGCTTTTCATCAAGGAATCATAGACTCCTCTGCTCATGAACCAAAGAATCAATTTAGAAACATAATTCCCAATCTGGGAGGTTTTGTCCAAATTCAAAGGCCCGTGACAGTTTTAAGTTCTAGAGCTGATAGGGCCCTAAACTTGTCCAGATAATAATTTTATCTGATACAGATCATCAAGGCAACTAGTGAAGCCTGAGGAAAGGCAGGCCCACCCTCCTAATTGACTGTATGGCATCTAGAGCAGGAGGGGCCTCTTAGAGGTTATCTCATCCAACATCTTGTTTTACAGAGAAGGAAATTGAGGCCCAGACAGGGGAATCAGCTCATGCAAAGTGTCAGAGCCAAGATTTAAACCCAGTTCTTCTCATTCCAAATCCAGTGCTATTTCTACTATACTATATCACAGGCATGCATTTGTTTGCATGATAGTTATAGGTTTCACCTATCTGAAATATATATGTGTATATATATATATATATATATATAGAGAGAGAGAGAGAGAGAGAGAGAGAGAGAGAGAGAAAGAGAGAGAGAGAGAGAATAATATATATGTGTGTGCATGTGTATATATGTGTATATAAATGTGCATATGTATATATACATACTCACATAATGTATATGTGTATATACATATGTATATACATGTATGTATAGGCAGTACCACGTATGTAATTATAGAAATAAGTGTCTTCAATATAGACATAAATACACACATGTACTTATAGTTCTATGCATCTATTTCTAATGTAGTTTTTACTTTCTTCGTTGGTTTCTTTCTCTACTTTAGATCTTGGTACCGATGGAATCACCCCACCTACCTCCATTGAAACCAGAGAATCTCTGCCCTGTATCTGACCCTGTTTCCCTTGTTGCATGGAGGAAAGTCTCTCTCTTGCCTTTGGGTTATGGACCAACTTCTCTAAGAAGAGGAGAGGAGACTCCACTATGAACAAGCTCAAATTCTTGCCTTCTTCAGCAGCAAGAGGCTCAAGAGATTCAAACTGTGATTGTACCATGTGTTGACTCTTAATGCTCTTGAAATATAAGTCGTCCCTCCCCCAGGAGTTTGCCAACCTCACCTTCCCTGCCTGAGACCTTCTCTTATAGTTCCAAACACCTGAGATGACCTCTCATGCTTAGAGTCTTTCAGAGGAAGGAGGCCTTGGTCATTCCTTCAAAGCTAAAAGGAGGGTTTCCCACGAGAACAGTCTACCTAGAATGCCACACCACAAATACCGAGGGGCCTATACTGATATTAACTATAAACTGAGCCGTGGTTACCAAATTCATTTCAATAGAGAATTGTATCAAAATTTGAACCTGGTGCTGCCTACAAAGCCCCTCTGCTTCATTCTTTTATCTGTTCAACAAAGTTTTTAGGTCTGTATACTCTTTTCCTTTCTCTTTCTTTTATAGACATCCAAATCTACCTATATTTGCATGCTTCCCCACTGCTAACCACCATCCTCTTCTTTGCAGAAAACTGACCTATCCTTAGTACCCTCAAAGCAATCTCTTTCCCTTGCCCAGACTCTGAGAATATTATTTCTCTGTATATTCTTTCTTTTCCTCCTTCCCTGTTCTTCTGGGCTTCCTTGGCTGTGGAATGGTAGGACTAAACACGCACACATATATAAATAATAATGGCAACTACATGCTTGAAAATAGGCCCCTGCTCCTTGCCTCCTTCTCCCTCCTCCCTAGTATGCTCTTTCCTTAAGATGGAATTTTCAACATATGTAACTCAGGTGCAAGTTTTGAAGACTTGTAATATTTTACCTTGTTTAAAAAAAAAAAAAGAAAATACCAAAGTGTGAGATACTCTGGTAGCTTTCAGAGTTCCTAAGATTTAGAGCTGGAAAGGGGCTCTGAGATGAGGAAACTGAGGCCTAGAGAAGCTGACTTAAAGTGACACAGGTGGTGGTCAGTAGCACACAGATTTTGAACCCAGAACTTCTGACTTTAGATCAGTTCTCTTGCCACTCACTATACCATGCTGCCTTATTACCCAACTGGAAAGGGCATCTTAGTTGGACTTCTTGGTTAGGGAGATAGTGAGGAGGGGTGAGGAATGATCCTTATGTTGTCCTCACCACTCACCGCTAAATAAGGACTTCATATGAAGCCATTCCATCAGACTAAGGTCAAGACATCTGTGTGCTATCAAGCAAGTTTGAAAGTTGCACTGCCCTGTGAGTTGACTTTCACTGGGGGCTTTGAATTTTTATTGTAATATGTGACTTAACTTGCTACAAAGTAGATACCTATTTGTCAAAGGGAATGAGATGCATTATAGACATTTAATGTGGGTATATACATATAGGTGAATGGGTATATATTCATATATGCACATATATGCATGTATGTATGTGTATACATATGTATACCATAAATCTATATACTTACATATACACACAGAGGGATACAGTGTCCCAAAAGTCTTAGCGCCATTTTAAGCTTTGATAACTTAAAATGGCACTAGGACTTTTGGGACACCCCATCTACAAATCCCAGAAATCTCAGAGTTGTAAGGGAGCTCAGAGGTTATCTAGTCCGACATATCAATGGACAAGAAGCCTCTATAGAACATACCCAATAATTGGTCATCCACCCTTTGCTGGAAGATCTCTAATAAGGGAGGAACCCACTGGCTCTCAAGGTAGCCCATTCCACTTTCAGAAAGCTATAATTGTTAGGAAGTTTTTGCTTACATCAAGCCTAAATCTGCCTTTCACTCCTTGTTGCTAATTCTGCTCTCCAGTGCCAGTTAGGATAAGTCTAAATCCTTCTTCAAGTGACAGCTCTTCAACAACCTGAAGACACAGCCATCGTGTCTACTCTACGTCTTTTCTTTTTCAGGCTAAACATCCCCAGTTCCTTCAACCAATACTCATAGGGCAGGATCTTAAGGACCCCTATCACTCTGCATGCTTTCCTCTGGATGCTTTCCAACTGATTAAAATGGCACTAAAATATGATACCCAGAACTGAACTCGATACTTTAGATATGACCTGTCCAGGGCAGAGGATGGTGGGATTATCTCCTTCTTATTCCTGAACACTATGAGGAGAGTCCCCATGAAGCCCAAGATTGCATTAGTCTTCTTGACTGCCATGTGTCACTATTGACTTATTAAGCTTGTAATCCTATAACACCCCCACCCCTCCAATTTTATTTCGTATGAACTACTGTCTACCCACACTTCCCACATTTTCTATGTAGGAAGTTGATTTTTTTAAACCCAGGTGTAAGAATTTATATTTATCCCAATTAAATTTCATATCATTAGATTTGGCTCAACTTTATAGCTTGTAGAGATGTTTGGAGTCCTGTCACCCAATATGTTAGGTATCTCTCCTAGCTATAGTTCCTATCCATCCTCATCTTCAAATTTGGTAAGCTCATTGCTATGCCCTCATCCAAGTCGTCAATAAAAATATTAAATAGAGCAGAATCAAGAAGAGATCCCTGGGGCTCAACTGGACATTTTCTTGAAGGATGACATTAAACCATTCATGATTATTCCTTGGGTCTAGCTATTCAACCATTTCCAAATCCACTTAACTGTACTCCTATCTTGCCTATATCTCTCTATCTTGAGAACAGGGTTAGAGATATTGTCAAATGCTTTGCTAAAATCTAGGTAAACCATTTCTATGGAATTCCCCTGATCTACCAATCAAATAATCTGTCAAAAAAGAAAAGGAGGTTAAGCTGACATGATCTGTTCTTAATGAAGCCATTGTGGCTCTTTGTGATCACTGCTTCTGTTTTTAGTTGTTCATTAACCATCCCTTTAATAACTCATTATAGAATTGTTCCAGGTATCAAAAATGCACAGTAATCTATAGTTTGCAAACTCCATTTTCTTTTTTGGGAGGAGAGAGAAGAATTGAGAAATTTGCCCTTCTGTAGTCCCATGCTACCTCTCCCATCTTCCATGATCTTTCAAAGATCACTGACTGTGGCTCAGTAATTCAATCCTCTAGTTTTCTCAGAATGGTACAGAGTTGGGGTGGGATAGAGTGGGGAAAAGAATATGGGTTTATATTACTAATTGCTTTTCCTTAGCCCATTATAAAATAATATAGTTAGTGTCCCCAAGGCCTGTAGTGACCAAAAGGTAAAAAAGGAAGTTCATAAATGTGAGGGGGTGATGCTGGAAACCAACCTGATATTAAACATATGTTCAGAGAATATGCTGAGTGGGCAGTCTACATCTAGATAATCTACATCTAGAGGCTTGATTGTAATCTTATGAATGAACATTAAGAGCTTGCATTTAACTGTGTCACAGAATTAAAAGTGTTTTTTCCACTTATAGTAATTACTTCCTTAAGACAATAAAAGATCTGTCACCAAAAATAGTCAAACAAGATGTGGATAATAAAAAAAAGGGCAAGAAGAGGTGGGCAAAAAGAGGTAGCAACAGGGGCCCTTAAGCTTTGTCTTGAGCACATAATTGGTTATATTTCCCTCAACATATATCAGCAAACATGCTCTTCTTGTAGGCAGATGTTCAAACCTATATGCACATCTCCCCTCCCCAGCCCCTGATCCCTGAGCTAACACGTTTCCACAGCAACACTAGTTTCTTTGACACTTTGGCTAATCCCAAGATCCTTTGGTTTTAATTCATATACATTTGGTTTTTATTTATAAAAGAAATAAAGAGAAACATGGCTTAACTACTCAGCCTCCAGTGGCTTCTAATACTCATAAACCAGGTCAATTACAGGGTGGGTAAGGGCCTAGGAGTGAGCTCCCAATGCCTGTAGTCCAGGCAAAGCCCAACAGCTTCAACTGGGTTTCCCTGTGGCTTTAAACTCCTCCCTTAGCAGCAACTTGCTAACAATAGACATCATGTGATCTTATAAATATACTCATTAAGAGGGGGGGGGAGTGGGAAAAGAGGATTAATGAGTGCTTTTACTCCTACTTTAATTTTTTGTACGTTTAAAATGAACCCCAAAGTGGTGAATAATATCATGGACTCCAGAGAATCTCCTATTCTGCCCGAAAAATCAACATGGGAGCCTAATTTGATCCAAATATTCCTAGGATGCCTCAGACTATTATTTTTTACCTCTCCCTTCCTTCGTAGCCAAACTCCTAGAAACAACAGTTTGTGTACACTTTGCTGCCTAAACTTCCTCGCTTACTATTCTGTCCTTGACCCTTTGACAACTTGCTTCCATCCCAATCACCCAGTCACCACACTAAGATCACTAAAGACCTCCTTATCACTAAAATCAACGTTTTTAGGTCCTTATCATCATTGACCTATGACATGAGAGACTTTGAACTGCTTTTCCCATTCTGACTCCCTTCTTTATATCTTCTCCTCCAGTGGGCTTCTGAGATACTATAGGTTCATGGTTTTTCTTCTACCTTTCAGGCTACTCCACTGTTCCTATTTCAGGAGCCTCATTTTCTTCTCTTCCCTTGAATGTAAATAGATACCAACCCTGCCTCTTTTCTTCTCACTTCACACTCTCTTTTATTTTTTCTTTTTTGGCTAGGTAATAGGCTTAAGTAACTTGCCCAGGGTCACACAGCTAGTAAGTGTTATGTGTCTGAGGTCAGATTTGAACTCAGGTCCTCCTGAATCCAGGACCAGTGCTCTATCCACTGCTCCACCTAGCTGCCCCACTCCACACTCTCTCTGAGTGATTTTGAACCCTCTCTTGGTTTCAATTGCCCCCTTTAGACAGATGATGGCCAAATTTGTCTTGCACCAACATCTCCCCAGAGCTATAGACCCATATTCCCAATTGCCTGCTGGATATCTTTATTAGGATGACCAGCTGGCACCTCAAAATGAACATGTCTAAAATGAGCTAATTATTTCTCCCCAAAACTTTGCCTCCTTTTCGATTTCTCCAATTTTTTTTTAATGATAACGAGCATTATCCAAACTCATTACCTTGAAGTCATATCTGATTTGACTCTTCCTTCTCCTTCACCCCAAGCATCTGATTCATTTGCCAAGTCCTGTTGTTTCTGCCTCTCAATCTCTATCTCCTGCACCCACCCTCATTCAGGCTGTCATTTCTTTTTGCCTATGTTGTTACAGTAGCATCTTTCATAGTGTTCATGCCTTCAATAGGTTCTCTATCCAATCAATCTTCCCCCACACTGCTGGAGTAATCTTCCACTACATTTCTATGATGTCACTACTCTATTCAAAAGACTTCAATGGCTTCCCATTGCATACGGAATAAAGCATAAATGCCAGATTCTGGCATTCAAAGCCCTGTAAAGTTTGGCTCAATTTTACCTCTTCTTTCTTATCTCATTCAAATCCTCCTCCTAGAGCCTGCATTCCTGTCAATCTGGACTAACCTTCATCCTCTGTTCTTGTCCTGCCCTTTTCTACCTCTGTCTTCACTCACTTTGGGCATTCCCCCACTCCCCAGAATGCATTCCCTTCCCTGCCCTTTCCCACCTGCATTTACTGTTGACCTTCCCTTCTTTCAAGATTCCACTCAGATTCCAATTCCTCTACAAAGCAATGAACAAGCACTTATTTAAAAAGTTTTCTCTGATGACCCAGGTGAAAGTGATCAAAGGATCTCTTCCATCTCAAATTTCTCTTAAAACTGTCAGAATCTCTCCTTTGCCCTTATCTCACTCTCTCTTGTATCATAGTTATTTGCGTCCTCATTTTTCCCCTAATTATATTTCAATCTTCTTGAGAACAGGGCCCTTTCATATTTGTCTTTTGTATTCCCAGAACCTAGCACACAATATATGTATGTATGTGTGTAAGAAAAATATGTTATATATTCTTAACTTGGTGTCCGTGAATTTGTTATTTTTTTAAATTGATAACTTTATTTTGATTTAATTGGCTTATTCTGTAAATCCTATGTATTTTATTTTATTCATTTAACAACATTATTCTGAGAAGGACTTTGGGTCCATGATCCATAGGAAGGTTAAGAATCCTTGTCTTAAATGTTTCTTTTTATAATTTCCACAACACTCAGGATAGTGTTAGGCACATACACACACACACACACACACACACACACACACTTATGTATGTGTGTGTATGTGTATATACATACATACATACATACACACATACATACATACATACATACATACAAGTTTTTTGAATTTAAGTTAGTTCAATTCAACAAGATATGCATATTAAGTATCTGTATATAGCCAAAGTATCAGAGGCAGGATTACCCTCTCTTCCTCCCCTTCCCTTCCCCACATGCTTTGTCTGGTTTTAGTTGGAGCTAAACTTTTGACAATATAGAACTATGTGCCCTAGTGTCCTTTCTGTGTTAATGGACACAGTGAGGAAAAAAAATAAAAGGAAAAGTAAACAATTTAAATACACGTATGGGAGCGAATATAGGTGTATATGAGCAGTCCAAAACACTATGTACATAAAAATGAATGCATATAGTTTGAATAGAGAATAGTTACAAAGATTCCTTCTGACACCTTGACCATCCAGAGGAGTTTGATAAATATTAGTTGATGTGAACTGACTTGAATTTAAAGCCTACTATGGATATACTTAAAATTGTCTTGGTACTGTGGGAGGGAAGGGAAGGTGGGGAAGGAGGAGAAGGAGACATAAAAAATATATTTAAGGCAGGAGTTCTAAATTTTTGTGTGTGTCATGAATCCCTTTGGCAAGCTAGTGAAACCTTGGGACCCTTTCTTAGAATGATGTTTTTAAATGTGTACAATAAAATACAAAAGATTATAAAGGAAACCAATGATATTGAAATGCAGGTATCAAAATATTTCAAACAACAGATTTGCAGTCCTGGGGTAAAAACCCCAGATTTAAGATCATACTTCTAGAAGGGACAACTCAGAGATCATCTGTTCCAACTTCTGCATTTTTAAGGTGAGAAATTGTGGCCTAGGGAGCTTAACTGGCTTACCTTAATTCATAGAGTTGTTAGCTATCAGAGGTAGAATTTGAACTCGGGTTTTCTTATACCCAGAACCTGTGATTTTTCTAGTGTGCCAAGCTGCCTCTGACATATTTGCCTGACAATGTTCCTGTTCTCTGGGATGAAATACTGTGGGTGAAACACTTTGAAAACTTTAGCGTGTGATGTAACCATAGACTATTCTGAAAGTTCTTTTTAGCCCTGTGACTCTCTGAAGGATGATCAGAGATTTTATGGTATATTCCACCATGGAAAAGGCCTCCTCTGTTTTAGGCTTTGATGTTCCACCAAGGAACTTTTAAAATCTACCTTCTCTTCATTTTTGTTCTCACACAGGAATTACTGTTATTATCTTTAGTATTTAGGGACTCCAAAGTTGTATTGCTTTGTCTGTAATGAGGCAAGACCCTTTAAACATCCCTGTGAGGTATAATTATGCATGCACACAAATGCATGTACATATGCATACATGCATGCATGGATGTGTCTTTTATTCGGACATGTGATTTCATTGGTGTGGGAAATTCCTGCTAGTGAAGTAACTCCCTCCACCAGTACAGATCTGCAATATAGTCTTAGAAAGTTACCTGGAACATGGAAAGATAAAACAACCAGTCCAGAGTCGCATAGCCAGGAAGCATCAGGGGACAAACTTGAACCAGGCCTTTCTGTTTTCTATGCATTGTGGCCACACTCATACATGCATACTTATTTGCATGGATATATATACATATATGCATATATGCCCATGAAACATATATATATATATTTGTTAAACGGATCTGTGATCTCATAATTTCAGGCACTTCCTCCAGTGGTACAAATAAAAATTCATCTATACCTTCTCATCCTGCATGACTTTTGCCTATGTCCTCTTGCAAATAATTCCTGTATGTTATGGGACTTCCTGTAATTTTCTTTACATTATATGGGTAACAGTGCGAGATGTTCACCTGTTATCCCGTGCTGCATGATTAGCCCATTCTTTTCCAACTATACATCTTTTTTGGTGATATTTTTCACTCATTATTTTCCTTCAGTTAATTGTTGGTAGAGGTCTTCTATCCTTTGAAACCATGCAATGTTATTGTAAGAATATTGGTGTTAAAAAAAAAAGATAGGCCTTTGTTTTACAGAGAAAGTTAGGGTCATCCAAATTGCTACGAAACTTCCTAAGTTGAATCTAACCTACTATTTTCCTTCTGTTTAGTCCTAACTCAGTTCACTGTCCATCTGCCATGTCTGTTCAAGACATATGGTCCAATAGAATGGCACTATGGTCTTTTCATGCAGCTGTATATTGAAATCTGGAAATAAGTATTTTTCATCTACTCAGTTTTTCCTAGGTGAATAGTTCAGCCAAACTCTTTTGGGTGATTATATAGTTTATTTAGAAGGGTCTGCAATGTTCTGGGGATTGAGGCAATCAATTCAATATCATCCATAAATAAGAGCACCTAGAGGACTTTAGTATCTATAGGCAATACCTTTTATGTTTGCATTCTGCTCTGGACATCCTTCAAGACAGTGGCAAGAGTCTTTGGCAAGAATACATATATCAGGGGCAGCTAGGTGGTGCAGTGGATAGAGCACTGGCCCTGGGTTCAGGAGGATCTGAGTTCAAATCTGGCCTCAGACACATAACACTTACTAGCTGTGTGACCCTGGGCAAGTTACTTAACCCTATTGCCTAGCCAAAAAAAGAAAAAAAGAAAAGAGAATACATATATCTCTGTGTCTTATGTCCTACTTTTGTATTAATAACCAGAGGATAATCAAACAAAATTATATCTGCTATTGCCTATCAAGAATCATTTGTGATTTTAATATATGCATAGGAAAAACCTTGCTGGTGGAGATCATTTAAGGTAGAGTTTTGCTCTCCTGCATCAAATGCTTTCTTATAGTCATCGGGCAGAAAGGGCAGTAGAATCTTACATTATCTATACCTTTTAGTTATGTAACTGGAGAAATGTGTTCTGGTATACAATCTAGTTTGAGAAAATCTACCTATTCCCTTCTCATATTTTTATCAAGGATGCCTTCACCCAGTCCTATTAAAAACACTGGAGAGCATACGAATGAATGGAGCTTTCCTTGAAACAATAAGTAATCTCTATCTAAAAACATCAGCAAGCATTACCTGTAATGGGGATAAGTTATAAGCCTTCCCAATAAGATCAGGGAAATAGTACGGCAGAAACTAGGTACGCCACATACCAAGATAAGGCCAAAATAGGTTACATGACTTAGACATAAAGGATGATATCATAAACAAATTAGGAGAGCAAGGAATACTTTACCTGTCAGAGAGGGGAAGAACTTACATCCAAACAAGAGACAAAGAGCATTATGAGATATAAAATGGATAGTTTTTATTATATTAAATTAAAAAGGGGGTGTGTAAATAAAACCAATGCAACCAAGACTAGAAGGAAAGCAGAAAACCGGGAAAAAAATTTTTACAGCAAGTATCTCTGATGCAGGCCTCATTTCTCAAATAAATAGAGCACTGAGCTAAACTTATAAGAATACAAGTCATTCCCTAATTGATAAATGGTCAAAGGATATCAACAGGCAGTTTTCAGATAAAGAAATTAAAGCTATCTATAATCATATAAAATGCTCTAAATCACTATTGATTAGAGAAATGCTAACTAAAACAACTCTGAAGTACCACCTCAAATTTATCAGATTGACTCTATTATATTAGTCAATCTAACATAATAGGAAAGAAAAATAATAAATGTTGGAGGGGATGTGGGAAAATTGGAACACTAATGCACTGCTGGTGGAGTTGTGAACTGACCCAACCATTTTGGAGAACAATTTGGAACAATACTCAAAGGGCAATCAAACTGTTTGTGCCTTTTGACAGCAATACCACTACTAAGTCTGTGTCTCAAAGAGATTATAAAAAGGGAAAAGGGCCTACATGTACAAAAATATTAATAGCAGCTTTTTCTGAGGTGGCAAAGAATTGGAAATCAAGTGGATGCCCATCAACTGGGGAATGGCTGATCAAGTTGTGGTAGGTGAATGTAATGGAATACTATTGTGCTATAAGAAATGATGAGCAGGCAGACTTCAAAAAACTTGGAAAGACTTACATGTACTGATGCAGAGTGAAACGAGCAGAACCAGGAGAACATTGTACACAGTAACAGCCATATTATGGGATGATTGACTTTGATAGACTTGGCTCTTCACAGCAACACGAGAATCTAAAACAACTCCAAAAAACTCATGATGGAAAAAGCAACCCACATCCAGAGAAAGAACTGATGGAGTCTGAATGCAGAGTGAAGCATACTATTTTAACTTTATTTTTTCATGATTTAAATCTTTTTTTCTGATTCTTCTTTCACAATATGACTAATATGGAAATATGTTTTACATGATTGCACATATATAACCTTTATCAAAATAGGGAGAGGGAGAAAATTTGGAACTCAAAATTTTATAAAAAATAAATGTTAAAAATTGTCTTTACATGTACTTGGAAAAAACAAAATACTATTTAAAAGAAAACATGTTCCAAATTATTAATAATAGAAATGCAAAATAAGACAATTTGGAGTTTTCATCTCAAAAAAAAGAGGATGCCTTTGATATATGTGTAAATTATTTTAATAAATTTTTCTGTGGACATTAGAAAGTAGACTAGGGTGACTAGCTGTTGATAGTTTCATTTATCTTTTCAGTAATTATAACAATGATTTTTTCTCCTAATCTCTTGACATCTTCCCATTTTGTTTTTGAGAACCAATCCCATAATATCCTCAAAATGGTGTTGCTTTCTTCATGGACCTCTTCTATGTATACTCACCTGATTCAGAAGTCCTCCCTACTTTTGGCTGTTGGTTTTTTTTTTTAAGTGCTATGTCTACCTCCTTGTTCTGTACAGTAGTAATAATAAGGGCAACTAGGTGGCATAGTGAATAGAGCAGTGGGCATGGAGTCATAAAGACCTAAGTTAAAATCCAGTCTCAGATCCTTGCTAGCTGTGTAACCCTGGGCAAGTCATGCAACACTTTTTGCCTGTTTCCTCATCCATAAAATAAGCTGGAGAAGGAAATGGCAAATCACTCCAGTATCTTTGCCAAGAAAACCCCAAATGTGGTTGTGAAGAATCAGACAAGACTGAACAACAGTAATTGTAATGTCAGAGTCCAAATGTTTCAGAAATCTTGATCTTTTCCATTTTTCATCTATTTCATCCTTAAGTACAATTGGGATGATATAACTTAATTGTGGACTCAAACTTTCTTTGGACTTAACTTTCCCTCCAACACTTTATACTTTAAATGGGTATTGCCCTTGCTGACATACTTGGTACAGAGACTGATGGCTGAGGCATTTTGGACCTCTCATTGGGACAATTGTTTGACATAAGTTAAACTTCCAAAGTTATTGTGACAGTTCATGTCAATATCTTTCCTTTTATCTATTTCCCATTTTTTTTTTTGCTGTTAGCAGTATGTTTAAATAGGTAATCTTGGAAGCTCTGCAATGTGTCAATTAATTGGACAGCACATTATTATTGTCATTCTTCTAATATGGTGTTAATTTTGATCTTTTCTCTAACAAGTCAATAATATAACCATGCACAAATAGCAGGTTTGGAAATGAATCCCACATGGCAATCAGTTGTTTCTTATCTGTTAAGATAAAGTCAGTTTCATTTTTTTTTGTGATGCTGTTTCATGTTCAGCATGTGAAATACCTTTTCACTTTTTTTTTGGAGAAAAAAAACTATGATTAGATAGGTGAGAGGCTTCTGTATGGTCTATAAACCTTTGGCTTCTTTCACTTATTGATCCTGCACCATGTTTTCCTACCCTATCACATCTTTGCATTTAAGTCATCAGGTATTGAAGTATGTGTTGATTTAATTTAGAGGGTCTATTAATCCCATCCAGCAAGCATTTATTAAGTGCTTACTATATATAAGGGATTATTCTAGCTTTGGGGGATTTTGGAAAATGAAAAAATCATTCCTCTCATCAAATGGCTTCATTAACTGGGGCTTGCCAAATTCTTTTAGAATTTTTCTACCTCTTCATCTTTTGCCATAGATTTGGCACACAAGTGTCTGATATTTTTATGGTAGAAGTTTTACTTATGCTTATCATGAACACGCAATTTGAGGTAACTTATCCTACTGCAATATAAAGTACCTGCTTTTGGACACATGATGAAAATATCTCTGTCAATTCCTTTATAACTAAAATGGGATTCCTGAGGGTCTTATAACTTTTGGTTTTACAGGTACTATGAAAATTGTGCATGATCTTGCCTAAGGTATCAAGATTTGGAACCTACTTTAGGGGAGTTTTGAAATTTGATAATCTAGTCATACTGAAACTCCAGCCAACTCCTACATTAGCAGCAACAGCCCTAAACTCATAAGATTTAGAGCTGGAAATTATCTCATAGCCCAACCCCCTTATCTTACAGACAATGAAACTAAAGCCTGTAGAGGTTAAATGAGACACCGAGATCACACAGACAGTAAGTGGCAGAACTGGAGTAGGAAACCAGTCAATTTTATTCCTGATTCAGTATTCTGTCTTCTCATCACCCTGAAGATCTTTGAAAGCAGTGATGGAGGCAGGAAGGAAGGAAAGCTTTCCATTTCTATTCTCTTAATCCTGGTTTTGTGCTAAAAAAAAAAGATGGTATTCAAATATGTGTATACCTCTGTGTCAGTATCTGAATCTAAATAGATGAGGATAGATCTAGATACCTATATAGTGATACCAGTGGAATCATAGGTTCAGTCTCTATCCTCTCTTCCCATAGATTTCCCATTGAAATTACACCTTTGATTCCTTACTGTTCTTTTACTATCATTAATTAGATAACAGACAAATCAACATAGCAAAAAAACCCCCATATGATATAGATTTAGATATATGATATAGATAAATATGTATATGTATGCATGTATGTATCTATATATGTAAATTCAGTCGCTATCCTCTCCTCCCATGGATTCCCTATTGAAATTACACCTTTGTTTCAAGACCTACTGTTCTTTTGCTATCATTAACTGGATAATGTACAAATCAATATAGCAAAAAAAGTATATAACCATATATAAAGTGTGTATCTATACCTAAAGCTAAAGATCTATATATTTTATATTATATATGGATAACATACAAATTAATATAGAAAAAAATGTATCTCTGTCTCTGTCTCTATGTTCAACCTTTAGTTTATCTTCCCATAGATTCCCCATTGAGATTACCCTTTTGTCTCCCTGCTGTTCTTTTAATATCATTAAGTGGATAATATACAAATCAATATAGCAAAAGAAAGTATATATGTGTATGTAGATATATAATCTAAAGATAAAGATCTCTCTATTAAAAGGATAACATATAAGTCAATATAGAAAAAAGTGCGTATATAACACAAATATCCATCTATATCTATAGATGTATGTATGTATGTATATATCTTCAGTACCTAGTCTCTCTTCCCATAGATTCTCCATTGAGCATACACTTTTGCCTCCCTGTTGTTCTTTTAATATCATTAAATGGATAACATACAAATCAATATTGCAAAAAAAAAGTGTGTATATATGTGTGTGTATGTATCTAGACATAGCAATGTCTATAGATAAATCTCTATATGTATCTATGGGGTCAACATATATACCTATGTATAAATATACACAAATATCTTTAGATATCTACATGTATCTATAGGTCTATATCTATATAGATAGATCTCTATAGCTCGATATCTATATGTATCTACATATTTATATAGATGTACAGATAGATATCTATACAATATAACAACAATAAGCACACACTTTTTTCTATATTGATCTAAATGTTATCCATTTAATGTTATTAAGATCAGCAAGGAAACAAAGGAATAACCTCAACGGGGAATTTATGGGAAGAGAGGATAGGGAATGAACTTGTTATTTCACTGGTATATGGAACATTGTTGTGAAAAGATAGTACCTGGTTTGAAAGTCTTAGAGAGCGTACCCTAGAGCACTGAGAAGTGGATTAACTCACCTCCAATCACACAGCCACGCTGTTTCAAAGGTAGGACTTTAAGCTCACCTCTACCTGCTCCTAAGGGTGGCTCTCTAACTAACCCAGCCTTCTGCCTTTCAGCGTGGGGGAAAATCCACAGAAATAGCAGGGCCAAAGAAAATGTAGCTGGATGGGCTGCGTTGGCAGAAGACGCATATCGCGGATCCATTTACAGACCCTTCCCAGGACCTCCTCAAAGCAGAGGGGTCGCGGAGCCCAGGCTGGCCTAGCTTGGGAAAACAAGCACTAGACACAAAAAGCAGGCTCTGGTCCGTTCAGCCCCCAGGGGCACATTTCACTCCAAGCTCCGCCCTGCCTACGCGGGGGGCGCGCAGGCCC
This sequence comes from Phascolarctos cinereus, assembly GCF_003287225.1. NCBI lineage: Eukaryota > Metazoa > Chordata > Mammalia > Diprotodontia > Phascolarctidae > Phascolarctos > Phascolarctos cinereus. The sequence continues at coordinate 176,038,635 of NW_027556098.1, forward strand.
CCTCCTAGGGGTCCTCCTTCTCCAGCCGGGCTTGGGCTCTGCGCTCTGTCCTCCCCGCCACCAGGTGCCCCCAGACCCCCAACTCCTCCTCGCTCGCCCGCCTCGCTGTTTCCTGTTGCTTGAATCCGGGCCTCAGTGCTCGGGCTCCGAGGCGCCCGCGGCAGCGACAGCAGCAGCAGCAGCAGCATCCAGAGCATCCATAGCGGCTGAAGCAGCGGCGTCCTTGCTGCCCTTCCGCGCCCGGCCCGGCCTGGCCCCGCTTGGCTCTCACCTGCAGGTACCCACCCGTGTGGCGCGAATCCTCGGCCCCAATCCCCATTCTCCCGCACCCCAGAGCATCCCGGGTTGCGGTCGGTGGAAGAGGGAGGGAGAGGCAGCCTCCCACCTCCCCCGTCACATTCCCCTGCTCTCCCCTCCCTGGCCCCATCCTGGGCAGCCGCCCTCTCCGCCTGCCCCTGCTCTCATTCTGCTCCTATTGCTCTCATGCTTCTCCCGGAATTCCGACCCTTGCTCCTAAAATACTGCATCCTCTTCCCTCCGGCATCCTATGCCTTGCACTCTGCACTTGCCCTCGCCTCACACTCCGCACTTAATATCCTGGGCCCTGCGTATGGTGTGTACATCATCATAATTAACACTAATAGAGTGCTTTGAGGTTTACAGAGCACTTTATACGTACATGTGATCCTCACAAGGACTCTGGTGCTATTTTTATCCCTGTTTTATAGATGGGGAAAACAGATGCCGAGAGGTTAAGTGATTTGCCTTTTGTCACCCAGACAAATAAGTATCTAAGACATGATTCGGACTCAGGTTCTCCTGACTTTAAATCCAGCGCCCTATCCCTTCACCACCTAACAGCCTCACCCCAGTCCTAGCACTCTGCACCTCCATCCTTGAATTCTGCACCTTACTCCCGACATCCTGCTCTTCTTCCTGCCCAACGCTTCCTTGGGGTGCTGTTTGTTGGCCTAAATTCCAGCCCTCAGGAGGGTAAGTCAGTAGCAGATCTACTTTCCTTGATCTTCCCCAACTGAAAGTGACAGTCAGAGTGTCAGTCACACCTGGGTGATGTGATGAGGGGCTGACTTGAATCCCCTAGACCTCTTGAACTTCAGAGCAGGTCAGAGTGTGAAAAGAGATCCTGGATGCCTTCAGTGACTGCCTTTAGGCTTAGAAAAAAGTATCTGTGTATTGGGATGGGAGGGTGGGGTTGGGGATAGACAGCTCTAATCTTTGTCCTTTCATACTCCCCTCCCAAATTTGACTGTAGGTGAGCATCTCTCATTGACAAACCTCTCCTTAGTTGGCTATCCACTTATTTATTTGGGCTTACTATTTGCAAGTGGGTTGGTGTGTACATGCTGTCAGGGAATTAGAATCCCAAAGAAGAAAATGGCTCTATAAATACCAAGTATTATGAGGGTGTCTAAAGAAGCTGATCCGCCTTGCACTGGCTATTGACCTTTAGGAGGGAGGATGGGTGAGGGCTTGTTTTCTTTTCATTACAGGTGTCCTGAAACACTGTTTTAATTCCATTTTCTGAAAATTGACTGTTTTCCTACAGATTTTGTCCAGAAGTATAGCATGTTAGAACTATAAGGGACCTTTGAGATGGGTTCATACAGTTTAGAGCTGAAAGGTACTTTTGATGTCATCTAATTCAATCCCCTCATTTATAGGTAAGGAAGCCCAGAGAGGTTAATCATATAGTCCAACTCCCTAATTTTCCAGATGAGGAAGGTCACACAACTTTAGGCAAGTCTTTAACCTTTCTGGGTCTGTTTCCTCTGGTAAAAAATTAGGGAGTTCAACTATATGATTAACCTCACTGGGCCTCAGTTTCCTTATCTGTAAAATGAGAGGGTTTGAACTAGGTGACTTCAAAGGTTTCTTCCTCCTTTAAATCCTATCTAAACCTTTGGTGGCAGACTAGAACCCACGTGTCCTGACTCTCTTTTTAAGTGTTGTAGACATCAAACCACATCTCCTTGAATGAAATCTGAATGATGAAAGCGTGATAGGATGTGGTCAGGTCAAAATCTTTATTTGAATATATTTTGGTGAGTGGTTTATGAGTTAAGGGAGAAAAAATCCTGCTGTATTGTAATTCTTTGGTTCATAGGCACTGTTCCACCTGTGAGAATGAAAGTAACTGTTTATAATGGTACAGAAAATTCCCATTGACATAAGATGTTTTTGGCCTTGTTTGTACTTATAGGGAAGCACTTCATGAATGTTAATAATAATGAAGTCATTTGCACAGTTTCATCTTGAATAATAAATTCATCCAGCTACAGTTTTTCTAATCCCAACTGGGGCAAATTCCTAAGTGAAACTTTCTGTCTTTGTTTAGTTTTTCCAAAAATGACTTTTAAAGTTACTCCCACAGGAAAACTAAAATTTCTTCCTTCCTTTTATTATCCCTTTTCTCCCCCTTTAATAAAGGTTTGGATAGAATTCAGAATTGATTACAACTCTGGCTGGATTGTTGTACTTCTTCATTGCAGAACATCTGTGAAATTATTACTCTAACTTGATTTAAGGTTGTCCCTACATTTTGATTTTTATTCCAAGGCCCTGATAAGCATGTGGCTTAAAACCTAACCTTGGAAATCTAACCTTGGATGTGTATGGTGTCAGATTAAAATTGTCAGGTCCCACGTGACTTCCCTCAGTGACAAGAAACAATAGCAATTCCTTTTTTAAAACATGTTTTGTTGATGATCTTAAAACAAACAAACAAACAAATAAAACTTCCTGGTGATATTCTTTCTCCCCTTTCGTTCCCCACACCTTCTGTAACAAGCCAGTATACACTTTGGCCATTTGTGAAGAGCCTCATTTAATCAACCAATTCTTCAGTCAGCAAGCATTTATTAAGCACCTGAGATCAAATCCAGCCTCAGACACTTGCTATCTGTGTGACACTGGGCAAGTCACTTAACTGTTTGCCTCAGTTTCCATATCTGTAAAATGATCTGGGGAAGGAAATGGCAAACCTTCCCAGTATCTTTGCCAAGAAAACCCCAAATGGGATCACAAAAGAGTCAGACAGGACTGAAAAACTACTAGACTACCATAACAAAAGAAGAATTTTCTAACAATCCTAGCCATCTGAAAATTGGATGAGCAGCTTTGTGTGATGATGAATTATACCATCACAAGTGATTTATAGGATTTAGAACTAGAAGAGGCCTTGGAAGCCATCTAGTTTAACACCCTCACTAAAAACCAAACAAACAAAATGGGGGCAGGCATTGTGCTGGGTAGAGGAGATGCAAAGACAAAAACAATAGTAGCTTTTAAGGATCCTGTAGTCTATTGGGGAGAAACATGTACAGGTAGAAGTATATAGAGAATAAAGAAAATATATATGTGTGTGTGTATATATATATATATATATATATATATGTATATATATATATATATATGTATATATATATATATATATACACACACACACACATATATATGTGAAGGAATTAATCTGCAGAAAAATGGCAGACCTGTTTCACTCATGTCACAATTGTTCAGAGTTCTGTGGTTGCAATTCTTCTAGTTTCTCTCAGGAAAAAGATTTCACTGAGGTTTTTGAAATGCAAACTCATTTTCTTCACATGTATGCTATTAAAGCTGCTCTGCCATAGAGGAGCTAATACAGAGAGAAGTAAAGTGACTTCCTGGAGGCTACAGGGTAAGTCAGCAGTAGAGCTGAAGACATTCATAGTCATTGAGCATAAAAGCATACCAGGTACTGTACTGAGTACAGAATTGGGCTTCTGAGGACCTTTCTGCAGCTCACTTTAGAGCATGCTATCTTGAGGTAAGATGGGGTCAGAAGGAGTTCCATCTAAATTTGAATAGAAAATTTGTGGCCATGTAGGTTAGGAAGAAGAGTCAGGGTGAGGACAAGTTACTTTTGTGCATGTGGGTTTGTGGTTTTATAGCACTCTGCATTGGAGATGAAGATGCATGCATACAAAAACCATGACTTGCTGTCTTAGGGTGAGTTCCCCTTGATGTGTCTGTTTTTGGTTTTTCTATAACAGGATGGCAGCTGCTTTGTGTCTGCAGGTTCTGTGCAGCCTGTGTGGTTGGCTATCACTCTACCTCTCCTTCTGCCGCTTGAATAAGCATCGGAGCTATGAATGGAGCTGCAGACTGGTTACCTTTACACATGGAGTCCTTTCCATAGGCCTCTCTGCTTATATTGGATTTATTGATGGTCCCTGGCCTTTTACTCACCCAGGTGGGTTTCAGGAATTTTTCCTTGGGATTTATGGACTGGGGAGATGCCTTGGAAGAAAGGGAATTTTCTATAAAACTGGTACAGCATTGAAGGATGATTCCCATTAGGATGACTGTTGAAACACTCATCCATCCCCTGTACTATTTACTTTTATTGCTTTCTCTGTCCATGTACTTAGACAGAGATCCCAATTTCCTAGTGCCTCAGCCCTGAGCAGCCCCTGGGGAATCTACGTCTGTGGATTTAGGTACTTTTCACTAAGTATCCCACCAAAGTAGGTATTGTCTAGAGTAGAGTGCACAAAAGCCTTTTTCTCCTCCTCACTTGTTAACATTTCTCAGCCATTGATTCTGTAAAGTTCCCTATTGAACTCCTGAGTTTATTCCCCAATTTTCATTCCTAGAAAAAAGCAACCTTCAAAAATATTCATGTGTAGTAAGTATGTTAGTTCTGTAGGCCCTTTTTCACAGGTATACTGGTGTATGTGTGTGTGTTCGGTCGTTTTTCAGTCATGTTACACTCTCTGTGACCTCATTTGGGGTTTTTTCTGGCAAAGATACTAGAGTGGTTTGCCATTTCCTTTTCCAGCTCATTTTTATAGATGAGGAAACTGAGGCAAACAGGGCAATGTGATTTGCCCAGGGTCACACAGCAAAGAAATGTGTGCAGCCAGATTTGAACTCAGGAAGAAGAGTCTTCCTGACTCCAGGCCCAGCACACCATCCATTCTGCCACCTAGCTGCCCAGGGACACTGGTAACATGCTGCAGTGACTGTAATCTACTTTAAGCATAGGAACAGGGCTACTGTGTATTTTCTATTAAAACATTAGGATGAGAAATAAATTTGATGTCCAGGGAAGAATGTAATGAGAATATGAGGGACAATTCATCTTTAACTGAGGGATACAATCATGAGATTTTAATCTAAATGAACAAGTGCCTAAATTGGTTTTACATGATTTCTTAATGACGATATCTTTTATGGACTTCTTTGGCTCTCAAAGCTTAAATTTATACAGTGCTGAAAAGTTTGCAAAGTGCCTTCAATACAACAAGGTACCATTGTTATCCCCATTTTGCAGATGAGGAAACTGAGGGTCAGAGAGATTAAGTGACTTTCTCAGTGTTGCACAATTAGTATCTGAGGAAGGTCTTGAACCTAGGTCTTCCTGTTTCCAAATCCAGAGGTTTGTCTTTAACTCCAGGTGTCTTGGTTCAGTCTAATTGATGGGAAATGAATCTCTTGGATTCTAAAAAAATAATTTGGTATACAGCTTATCCCTGGAGGCTGATCTGTTATCAGAAAGCATGGATTAAATGTAACAAAGAACTGTACTTGCCATTATTCTGGCTTCAACTGAGGCTACAGAAACTTGGGCAATGGCACTGGATCTCTGGGCAAGGTAGCATGGTTTGTCATTGATTGTCATCCTCTTCTGGTTTATTTCAGGATTACCCAATACTCCTCTTCAAGTACATGTTCTGTGTCTCACCCTTGGCTATTTCATCTTTGATCTTGGCTGGTGTGTCTACTTCCAGACAGAGGGAGCTCTGATGTTGGCTCACCACACACTGAGTATCTTGGGCATCATCATGGCCCTTGTTCTTGGGGAGTCAGGCACCGAGGTCAATGCTGTTCTCTTTGGCAGTGAGATCACTAACCCATTGCTACAGATTCGATGGTTCCTCCGGGAGACAGGCCACTACCACAGTTTCACAGGGGATGTGGTAGATCTTCTCTTTGTGGCTTTATTCACAGGAGTGAGGATTGGCGTTGGTGCGTGGCTTCTTTTCTGTGAAATGGCCTCACCTAAGCCCAAGTGGTTTGTGAAGGCAGGTGGAGTGGCCATGTATGCTGTGTCCTGGTGTTTCATGTTCAGCATTTGGCGCTTTGCCTGGAAGAAGAGTGTCAAGAAATACCATGCCTGGCATAGCGGGCGAGGCGAGGACCGACAACTGAAAAAGAATGGACATCTCAAAGTGCGTTAATCAGGGCTTGTAACTTGCTATGAATGGGGATTGGCATCTCACCCTCTTAAAAGGGTAGGCTTGGGAATCATGTTGAGGGTCTGTGTCTTGTGGAATGGGATGCTCATAGCAAACTTAGGAGAGTTTTTTTTTAAAGGGCTTAATTCGTTCAGGGAGTATTCAGTTCTAGAGCACAAACATAAATATCAGTATTGAGTACTAACTTTTGCACTGGCACACTTGAAACAACTGAGACTACACTGAAGGAAATCTGAGGGCTTGAGTCAAGTCAGAACTGTGTGGAAAGCTCTGCTGGGATCCCATGTCTTTGGGCAGCTTGGAAGGGCCATTGAAGTGAATTGTTTTGTCCTTGTTACCATGAGAAGAGTGACTCAAATCTATTTATTACCTAATGTAATTATATTTCTCACCTGGTCTATGCCATCACTGTTAGAGGGAATTTGGTGGAAGCATCATTGGCATTTTCAGTAATGGATTATTCAAACTTATTCTCTGCCTTAACAGTAGATAATCCTAGAAGATCAGAGGGGTGTAGGGGAAGGAGCACATAGACTTGCAGTCTCAGCTAGACCAATCCTACAACTAGCGGGCTTCAGACTCTTCTAGGCAGGCTGCAGTGCAGAGAAATTTATAGGGTCCTGTTGTACAGGTTCTGTTATACCAAGAAAACTGTATTCCACTTCTCAGGGGCTTTTAGTACATTAATCTCTTGCGCTTGAGAGGCTGTGGCTGGATTCCATGGGGATTTACTATGTGGATTCCGCTGGGCTAGAGATGGCAGTTCAGGTTTCAGCTCAGCTGTAAGCATTGTAAACGACAACCAAAGAAGAGTAAATTGTTGTGCTGGCCCCAGGGCAGTGAGGCTGCATTTTTCTTCTCTCTCATCTATTACTTTCTGTCTCCTCATAATACCTTTACTCCTCTAGTTCTTAAAAAACATGCCACTAGAAGTGAGTATTCGTATCATATAGCCAATCCTAAAAGAACAGAAGCACTCATATGAATCAAGCCTGACCCCTGCCCACAAACACTGCCAGTAACGTGGCTGATGATATAGATGTTTTATCACTGTGGTCTACTGGGAAAAGCACTGGATCTTCATATAGAAGACCCAGATTCAAATTCTAGCTCTGTCATGTACTAGCTGTGTGACTTTGGACAAGTCACTTAAGCTCTCTAGGGTTCAGGTTCCTTATCTACAAAGTGAGGGAGGGGGTTAAATTAGATGATTTCTTGAGACTGATTCCAGCTCTACATCCTACAAGATAAGTTAAGATCTTGCTGCAGTTTGCCCCTCTGTAAGGATGGTAACTTCTATCTCACAGAGGGTATTGTGAGCTATTTTGGAAGTCTGTAATGAAAAATATTTACAGAAGGCAGAAGTGTCATCTATTTATTTATTTGGATATATCACTGGTTGTTTATAGTGCTATTGAAACTTAGGTCAAAGGCAATCCCCATATAGATTAAAGAAATTCACTCTGTCCCACATCCAGAGACTACCCTGACTTCATCCAGTTGGTATGAAAAAGGATGCCTTTGGCCACAGGAGGAATCAGGCATAGGAATCATCACATCTTGGAAAAACAACACAATTCATCTTTCCTATTATTGGCAGGTCAATAGCATTGTCCTTATATGAGAAGCACAGGACATTACTCTTATTTGGTTCGAGAAGCATTTCTTGCTGGGCATTGAAATAATCTCCTAACACCCATTATCTCCATCTGCTTGTATTACCATGTCCATGGAAAGCTAGTAAGTTACACTTCAACAACATCTGGGTATCTAAGGAATGCTGATTTCAGCAAAAGCTTATGGTGAGGAGTGTGGCTTGGCACATGGACTCCAAAGAAAACTGGCCTTTGGACTTTGGCACAGTGAAATCTCTGTACTAGCCAAGTGAATGCTCCTGATATTACAGCACATTCCTTTCCCCTTCGCCTTAACAAGTGGACGGGGGGAATCTTGCTATTTGTGGGTAATCTCTTGAGAAAGAAGCTCTTACTAGTTTGTGGAATGGTGAGTTAACTCCTAGGCAGCTGGCGGTAAGGGAAGGGATTCCTCATAGCAACTCTCCTGTGTGTTGTGGTTGGTACTTATGTAGCAAGCTCCCCAAGAGAAAACGTGAAATGAAGATGACTCAGCCGCTGAAGGAATAAGCTTGAATCTTCCATCACAGGTACAGAAAGGGCTAACTTACCTGTGGTACTGTGGAATGAAAATGAAGTACTAATTTACATTTGGATTACTATGTAATAATATTTTACCCATGAAGGATTTATATATAATATATATTGTTTGTACTAAATTTTATAAAATAAACAACTTTGTATTAATATTAAATCTGCATTTATATCTTCATTTGCAGCTTTGAAGATTGGCTAAAAAACCCCTAAAAAGGGGTGGGTCCTACAAACGTTTCAGTTTTTAATTGGCTCCATGCCCATTACACATTAAAATAAATAACTTCCTTTTCCTGCCTATCCAATCAGCCGTTACTCCAGTTACTTCTGCCTCCCAACTTTGGGTGGGTTTGAGATGATTGTGAGGGTACTTTTGCCAGTCATGTTGCAGCTCCTCCATCCATTATGAGAGAGCCTTTATGATTTGCTTTGGCTGATAAATTCATCACTGCAGCCAGGCTGATGTGGAGACCCTAAAATGGGCTGAGATGATCCTTGGATTTCAAACCTATATACTGCCTCAGGGAGTCTGCAATCAAATCCTTTCTGTTGGCAGGACCTGTTAGAGCTTGTGCTGTATTGGCAGAGGCTGCAAGAACCTGAGGGTCTTCTCAGTGCATCAAAGTAGGACTTTAGTGAAGTATTCCTGTTATCTTTTTAGTGTCCCAACATGGGATTTCATCCTTGGGGAAAGAGGGGAGAATAATTCCTGGTGTGGAAACTCCCTTTACTAACTGAGATACAAAATCGAGCTATAAATTATAGACTGAGAGAATTACCTGGACCCAGTGAAATTATAGAATATACACTTTTTTAAAAAAAATTTATCTATTTTCATAGAATTAGTATGCATCTGAGGTAGAAGGAGAACCAATGTCTTAAGGCTACACAGAGTGACTTCTTATCTCTTGGCAAAAATAACAGGATAGCTAACTGCATACAGTCCATATTCAGTTCAATTCAACAAATGTTAAGTGCCTACTGCCCATGACAGACTTTGTTGGGTGCTGAGACACAACAAGTAAGCAGACAAGTGCAAAGTATGTAGTGATCTCAATAGGAAGAGACCTCTAACATCAGTGGCGGTTAGGGTGGGGTGGGAAAGGCCTGGAGTTAGAGGTAGCCCATGAGCTATGTATTGAAGGAAGATTGGGAATCTATTGGAAAGGTGAAAGAGTGCATTCTGAACATGGTGAACTACTCATTTAATAGCATGGAGGCAAGATGAAGGAATGCTATGGACAGGGAATAGTTATCAGGGCAGGGGAGTAAGACTGGGAAGGTGGATGAGAGACAGCATGGAGGCTTTTAAATTCCTTGCTGAAGATTTTGTATTTTATCCTAGAGGGTACAGGAAACCACTGAAAATTTTATTGAGTTGGGCAGTTTCATAATTAGATCTGTTTTAGGAATATTAGTTTCACAGCTATGTGGAAGATGCCTTGGAGAAGGGAATAGAAACTATAAGTCTAGTTAGGGGGTTAGTGTAGTTATCTATGTAACATATCCTCACTTATAAAGCTCCCCCATGTATATAAGTTCCCATGAAAACCTAACTACAAAAAAAAAAAACAGAAAAGAGAGGAAGTACTTATATATTTTTTTAAGCCTTCAGCCTGATTTTCCTTAAGCCTGGAGGCATTCCCTTTTAGATTCACCTAGGCTGAGCTAGGTTAGGGTACTGGGTTAAGCAAGCAAGGTTAAGGTAGAGGGTTGATTCCCTTACACAGAGATCACTTAACTTTGCATGTGTTCCTTGGCCACAGTCTGTACCCCAAGCCCTTAGCCAGCTGAGTCATATATTTGCACTGTTGGTCACAAGGAGAGCCAGCTGAGAATGTGCTATAAAGCTCAGTGCAAAAGCACAATTACCACCGAAAGAACAGCCCAAACACATGTCCTATTAATGTCAGATCATTAATTTCCCAATGTGGAAATCAGTATATTTCCTTTGGGCCTGGAATATGTCAAGGATACAAGTTTATTTGGTTCTAAAATCACCCTTTTAATCAAGTTTTATCTTTTTATTTATTTTTTAAAAATCAAGTTTTAGGCAACGTAGTGCAGCACAAAGAGTGCTGCATAGGAAGTCAGAGGATCTGGGTTTGAATCCTGGCACTGCCTCTCACTACCTTGAGCAAGTCACTTGACTTCTTTGGTTACTCTTCCCTTGTCTCTAAAATGAAGAGGTTGGACTAAATAATCATTATTTTCTCTTCCAGTTGTAAATTCATGATCTTAAGTGGAGCTATCTCTTTGCCTTTTAAACTTTTCAGGGAGATGAGATAGCTGTTTCCAAGTAGAAAGGAGGAATGTGGAAGACATTAGTTTCATTCTGTTTGGCCCAAGAGGAAAGAACCAGTAACAATGGGTGGAAATTACAGAGTCAAATTTAGGTTTGATGTAAGAAAAAAATAACTCAAAACAACAAACAACTTCCTAACAATCATAGCTATCCAAAAGTAGAATGAGCTCTCTCGGGAAGTAGGGGGTTTCCTTTCATTGGAGGTCTTCAAGCAAGGGCTCTGTGATCTCCTGTGGAGGTTATTATAGTGGGGATTCTTTTTCATGATGCTACAGAGGTCCCTTCCAATTGAATTCTGTGATTCCAGAAGCTACAGGTAGCTCCGAAAAAATTACTATTCTTTAGAGAACTGGAGGAGGAGAGGCTGACTTTGTAGTACATCAGTGAATATTCCCATCTTCAATAATTTCATTACCACTACCTACCATTTTCCATTTCCTGAGGGAGAAAGCAACTGGAAAGCACTGGCCTGGGTGTCAGGAGAGCTGACTTTTAGTCTTGTTTCTGCCACTAATTTTTTGTGAGACTTTAGACAAGTCACTTCATCTTTTACATCTCCTTGTTTCCCTACTTGTGAAATGAGGGGGCTAGGCTATGTCTAAGGATCCTTCCAGTTTTAACAGTATGATTTTTATTCTTTGTTCATAGTTGGATGTATAAGTTTAGGATTATGTTCAAAACAGTTTTCCCAGAAATATTGTATAGAAAAAAGGACCTTTAGGATCCCAAAGGGAAGAGGAGAACCCTTCTTTACAATGCACCATTTGATGAATCACTGGAATGAAAATGCCTAACAAAAGGATTATGTCAAAGGAAGACACAGTTAGTCCATCATTGTGATTATACAGAATACATTTGTTAAGTTTGTGGACCAGATTTGGATCTTGGCCAAGGCTTATTGAAATGGCTGGCTCTCTAGCTGTTCAATAATTTTTATTTTTTTTAATTGCAATTTTGCCTGGACAGTTCTGGAGTTGTGTCGTATTAGCATATTCCAGCAGGTGGCAATATATCCTGCTGACATCATTAGGACTGAAGTGACCTGTATCACTAAATCTGTTTCTTTCCAAAAATAAACATTACAAAATTAGCTGGCTCTTCACTGATCTCAGAAATCAAGCAGCTAGAGTCATCTTTGGACTCAGTTTTTATTTTTTTCCCTGTGCTACGTCACCCTTAGCTCAAGCACAAAGAGCATTCAGGGATATGATCCTTCGTGCAGAATGATATTCACAGAAAGCAATGTTGAAGTGGAATTATTTTAACTAAAATTATTGAATTCTGATAAATTGCAATTTTCAACAAACAACTGAAATCATTAAGCCATCAAGACTCTGAAAATGAAACATTGAACAAGGTTATTCAGAGTAGGTTAAGCATGTCAAAATAGGTAACAATTTATTAATTCTATGTGTAGAATCTTGTGTTGAGGGAGATACAGTTTAGATAAGACTGTTCCTGTCTGCATGGGATTTATAATCTAGAAGAGGAATATGATATATACACATATAACTATAATAAAAATACATGTTAAGTGGTTCAGTGGAAAGTGGGCTTCAAATCCAAGCACTGGCACTTAATGCCTGCCTTACCTTGGAAAAGTCACCTTTCTTGTCTTCTTTTTCCTCATCTCCAAAATGTGGGGATTGGAGTAGATGATCTCTAAAATCCCTTCCAGCCCTAACTAAACCTATGATCCTCTGATAATGTGTGTAGGGAAATGTCAACAAAATACTCTCACAGGGAGGTGGGGGATGTCATTACTGCCCAGAGGATGGGTGGGCGGAAGAAGAGGGGTGGCATATGGGCATCTATCTGGGTAGGAATTTTTCTAGAAAAAGCAACAGCCAAGGTATTTAATACCTGGACATGAACATTTGTAGAACATTGATATATTGGGTTCAGATTCCTAAAATGTTGACCTTCACAACCTTAATAAGTAGATAACAGTGAAATATGTGGAAAAACTTCCAGAGAAAATATTTTCTATATAGATTCCCTTTGATCAAAATACCAGAAAATGCCTTTTCTTTTCCTTCCACAAACAGCTATGAAGGCCTGCAGAGAAAACAGCATAGCATGCTCTCTTCAATGACTGCAAATAACATACCCTATTTTTCAAGGCAGAAACAGGCTAAAGGTAACATACCAAGAAATTACAAAATATACAGCTGGAAGAGACCTGAGAGCTCAGAAAACAGAGACTGAGAAGTGAAGTGACTTGCCCAAGGTTACATAGCTATTACATCTCCTAGATGTAATAACCCTTTGTTTTATTCTTCTTTGCCTAAGAAGCCCTCCAACCATCCCCCATTATCACCAATCCTCAGACATGGGGATTGGGCATCCAAGCACACCCTCCTGGCACAGGTGGGGAAGCTTTTGTCCCAATGGAGGGCTCCAAGTCTGTTCTCAAGCCCATCAAGAGGCTTCCTTTAGGAGGGTCCGTTTGCCAGGTGGAGCCCGGGCATTGACAGCCTGGAAAAGTAGGTTTCTTTCTTACTTCTTTCTTCCTTTCTTTCGAATTAACAACTGAGCCTTGCAAGGTAGGTTTTTCTCTTTTTCTCCCTCCCTCTCCATCTTTTTTTCATTGCTTGGCATTGACAGCTAAGCCTTGCAAACTAGGTTTCTCTCTCTCTCTCTCTCTCTCTCTCTCTCTCTCTCTCTCTCACACACACACACACACACACACACACACACACACACACACACACACACACACAGAGTAGCTATGAGGACATAACTACATAACTAGGCACCACAGCTCTTCAGGACACATGTGTGAAAATGAGAGGCAATGGAGAAACATCATTCACCTGAGGGATCATAAAGTTGGATGAACTTGGGCCACATCTTGTGTACAACACCAAACCTACTCTTAACCCCCATTTTACAGATGAGGCTAATAGTGGCCTTAGTGACTGCCTTCACGTGCCACTGCTGAGATTTAATCCTCTAATTCCAAGTTACAACGTAAAGTCAGGGGAAAAGGATTATCGACGTCGGTGCCACATAATTAGCTCCTCTGGTGTCCGCGTAGTACTCCAAAGCACAGCCTCCTTGTGAGGCACAGAGAGCTGAAGCCTGGCCGCCCCTCCGCAGGACTACTTTTCCTTTCCCTCTCCACAACGCTGCCTACAGGGGAGGCTCCAGGATCCGGGACGAGTGCGCGGAGGAGGCGGCAGCGGCGGCTGCGCCTCGTATGTGTGCGCCGCGCGGAGGAATCCTGAGTGAGGCGGTTTGTAGAAGTAAGAGACGAGGCCGGCAAAAAAAAGCAAAAGAGAGAGAAAAGTAGGGCGGGGGAGGAGAGCTAGTGTGGGAGAACTAGCTCAGGGCAGGGAAGGACAGAACCGGAACCGGAACCTGTGCGCGCGGCTGGCATCGTCGCGACCCCCTCCCCCGCCCCCCGGCGTACCGCTTTACCTTGGGCGTCCGACGCATTCCCCGCTCCCCTCCCCCTCCGTCCCAAGCGCGCTCCCGAGGAAGCCCCGAGGAATCCCCGAGGGACCCGGCGAACCGGCCCTAAGGGGAGTTCCTGCCGCTGCCGCCACCGCTCCCTGCAGGCCGAGCCGGGACAGGCCCCTCTCCGGGGAGGAGCCGCGGCGGAGTGCGGAAGAAGCCCGAGCCAGTTCCCAGGGGATGGGGAGCCGCGGCCCGCGGCACTGAGACACCTCGGCCCCCACCTTCTCCTCCTCCTTCCCCTTCGGACTGACTCAGCGAGTGCCCGCGCCCCTGCCCCTGCCCCTGCCCCAGCCGACGCCGGGACAGCCCTCCCCCCGGGCAGACGGGACGGGACGGGAGGGGACCCCGCCCCGGGGGACATGGAGGAGCCGAAGCCTGCGGAGCTGAGCGAAGCCGGCGCGGGACGGCCCCACGGGAAGAGGCTGCAGCAGCAGCAGCAGCGGCGGCCGCAGCAGCAGCAGCGACGACTCGCCCGCAGCCCCAGATAGAGCCCAGAGGGCCCCAGCCAGCCGCGGTCCCCGAACCCCGAGAGGAAAAGGAGGAGGAGGAGGAGCGGGGCGCCCGGCCGCTGCCCGAACACGGGGAGCCAGCCGCCCCCTCCGAGACGCGAGGCTTCTCCCTTTGCCCGTCCTCAGGATTCCCCGGCGGGCCTGCAACTTGTCCCCCACACCCCCCGAGACTTTATCCCCGGAGAAACCCCTCCCGACCTCCCCCCTTTCCCCCGAGTGGATGCCCTATGACTGGCCAGAGTTTGGAGTCGGACTTGTGCGTCCCTCTCGGAGCAGCGCTTGCTGGGGGTGGGGTGGGGACTGGGATGTTGTTGTAAAATGCAAGTTGGATAGAAAGACGACTTCTCGCCAAGGGCCCCAATGAGTGGCACACAGTCTACTATCACGGACAGGTTAGTATGAAACTCCTTTTCTTGGTTAGTCTTTGGGAGTGGGCGACTTCCACGAGCTCCATCCTCACCGAGCTTGACAGGCCCGGGGGAGAGTTGGGTTCGGATTTAATCAACGTTCCCGAGCTGTAGCCGAATCACCCACCGGATTCATTTGGGAAATGTGACATAAGATGCGCACCTTCAGTTTTCAAAGTGAAGCTAAGCTCTTCTGATTCTCAGGGACACACGTAGGTAAAATTAACGTTGGGGTTGTTTTGGCACAAATGAGATTCTTTACCACAAGCCCCCCGAGAGAGGTCACTTTGGGTGAAGGTCAGTGCCTCACATCTGCTGGATACTGGGGCAATGTGGGCAGTTTTGTGTTTTGATTATTCCTGAAAGAGAGCTACGTTATGGCCTGTGTGATCTTGGTCTCTTTTAAAGGGAACTTGGGACTAGTGAACTTTTTTGTTATTCAGTCCTATCAGTCCTGTCTGAGTCTTCTTGAATCCATTTGGGGTTTTCTTGGCAAAGATAACTGGAGTGGTTTGCCATTTCCGTCTCCAGCTCATTTTGCAGATGAGGAACTGAGGCAAACAGGGTTAAGTGACTTGCCCAGGGTCACACAGATAGGAGGTGTCTGAGGCCGCATTTGAACTCAGGAAAATGAGACTTCTGACTTTAGGCTTGACACTTTATCCTGATCTTGGTCTTTTTTAAATGTTGGTTTCTCTAGTTTTTAGTTGTTATATGGTAACTGGACAGATGAATGGAACTCTGTATCTTGTTGGAGTTGGTGTAAAGCATCTGGGTGGAGATTAAAAAAAAACTTCTGATTGTTATATTTCCATATATGTTATATTTATATATGTTATATGTAACATTCCATATATGTTATAGTTCCATAATTTCTGATTGTTATGTTTCCCAGGAAAATGTAGTTTAAAAGAGTATCTTAAGTAGTAAAGGAATTATGTAGTGTTTGACATGCTAGCTAATATATGAATTCGTCTTTATTAGCAGTTAGATTAGATGGATCATTTCTGAGTTAATAAGTCAGAAAATGCTTTTAGGTTAGGTACCCTGAACCCTGGAGAATTAAACTTTAAAATGTGAGGTAAAATTAAGCACATTCATCTTTACAGTGTTTTTACATGTATCATTTTCATTATTACTTTGGGTTCCTTTCACACTATTATACAATAATGTTGTATATTGTGTTCCAGATGCCAACTTCATATTTTTCTTTCTGTGTTCTGGACTAGAATTCTAATTTGAAGTCAGAAAATCTCTTAACACCACTCCAGAAAGTGGAGGGAGGAACTAAAATTGAAGTTTAATAAAAGAAGCATCAGATTTGGAAAAGCCTGTTTGTTTTTAAACTTCTTTGTTGTAAGGTAGAACAATAGGACTCTGGCAAAAAGTGTTTAAGTTACTTTATAAGAGTTACACCCAATTGCTGGACTCATTTGTTGATTAAAAAAGGGCTGAAATCCATTATCATACCAAAACAGCTCCTCCAGAGACAGAAGTTGCACTTCCTCTTCCTGTTGATGCTTTCCACAATGTCACATGCACACTCACCTAAAGCATTCCACTGACGTTTTAAAAGTCTATATATGTTCTTTTAAAGTGTATCAGTATTTTCAAATGAGATTTTATTGCCTATGAAATATTTTTTTTTCCTGTCTCCTTTGAGCAACTACTATACTGATCTTGTACTGCCTGAATTTGCTTTTACTCCCTTTTCTTTCAGGGTATTTTGCTTCTAAGAATCACTTTCTGGGGGTAGAGTGGGTAATTGTTTTTCTGGCTCCTTCAACTCTTGCCTTTTCTGTTGAGCCATTAGTGATAAAAACCCCATTAGAAACAAATGTGTTAGTAGTATTTTTTTCTTCCTGTTGCTGTTTAATTCTGTAGAAATGGAGCTTAAGGCCACCAACTCATGCTACACAAGAATCACCAGTGATCTTTTTTGAATGTTATTATTGGAAATTATATTTGCCTACCTATTTTCAGTTTTAGACATTTGTTTTTTTTGTCATCTAGGTAAAGGACATGATTCTTGTAGGCATTAGACTAAGTTGCAAGTTGGAGGAAGTGTAACTTTAAAGCTTCTGTGTTTTGGTTTTAGTTGTTGATAGTAAAGTTTGTTTTGGGAGTGAATTTCTCTAGATAGTTCACAGTGCTAACTGATTTATGGTGTAATATGACAAAATTTTGAGATATTCTTTTAAGTTTCAGAGGACAAAATCAGGCAATTTAACCAGGCAGTATGGATACTTGTTTCTTAGGTATTTGTGTTACAAATTTTCTCCATACTTTTGTTCACTGCTTTCTATTGATTGCAGGTGTTATAGTTTCCCTCATTATTAGCCATGATCATAGTGTGAATAGTTGTTCTATTATAACTGTGCACAACTTTGATTTAATCTGACTTGTAGTAGTGATTTGAATGTGTTGGGGATAAAATCTGGAAGTACTGGTTTAGTGTTGCTTCTGTGCCAAGGATCCTTAAAGTCTTGAGTAGGGAATACTTCCCAGCTTTCTGTAGGCACCACCCACTGTAGCCTCCTCCTTCCCACTATTCAACTCCAAACTAGTGCTGATGGTATAGTTGATGTCTGACAGCTAAGTTTGCAGTGATTGGCAGACTGACCGTACTAGTGGACCTTGTTATGGTCTTTTCACATTTGAAGTACTGTATGTGGTATGTTTTGTAGTGTGTGCAAAATCACCCAGGCTAGCTGTGTGTGAGTCTGTGTTCTTTCATTGTGGTGCTTTTGACTGCACAGTCTGTCTGTCCCTAGCTAAAATCAGACTGGCTGGCTTTGGGCGTTGCTGTTTTGCAGTTTGTGGCAGGCGACACATGGTTGAACAAGATAAGGGTTTTATTCTTCTTAGTGGGGACGTGCTGGGACTAGGATCGAATTCAGCTATGCTTATGCTCTGATTGGCCACTTTGGATGCCCAGACCCTGTTGTATCCTGTTATTACTTTGTGGTTACATTAACACATTCATTCTCTCTTCTTCCCTTCTTCTCTCTCTTTAAAAACAAGCAAAAAAAAGAACCTCAAACTCAAACTAAACTGAAACCTAAAAATGGTGGTCTTCTTGCAATCTAGACCATTTCTAATAAATGGCTATAGCTTTTTTCTGTGTAGTTTGAGAAGAAATGGGGGAAAAAACTAACACATTTACAAATGAGAATTACCTTGTTTAGCAGTTTTTATGAGGTCCTAGCAAACTTTAGATTGTCGTCTTCCATAATCTTCATTTGGAGGGTGGTAGAATCTACACATTATTGCTTTTGGGAGGTTTTTGATGCCTGCTTTTCTGATCACTCACTTCTTAAATATACTAATTGTTTCAGTCTCTTTACATAACTTTCTGCCATCCCTGAGAATGTAGAGATCCATGGTAAAGGGCATGTCTTTTGAATGCCAGAGAATAGAAAGTTCTTTCAGTAGAGTAAGGGAAATAATTATGTTGTATGTGATTAGTAGCAAACTTTTTAGAAACCATCCACAATTTTTAATTGTACTGGAATTTTTTATGTAAATCTTGAGATTTTGATGTTTAGATTGTTTAGATAGTGGATTTAAGAATAATCCTCAATCAATAGCAAGTTATTTTCTGCAAAATATAATCAATTTCCTTTTTGTATGCGCTGTTATTTGATATTCTTCATGTCTAGTGCTTTTTGATTCTTTCCTTCAAGAACATATTCAGATTATGAAGGAGTAAATTATTTTCCATTTACAAATTTTTGGCTTTCTCACTACTAATCCATGTTTTTCAGTGTTTTTCTTGCCATGCTCACCTCTTCTCACCAAGTTTCAGAGGGTATGTTGATTTAATATGGAGGATCTCATTGAGGTCTGCATACAATTTCTCCATCCCTTCATCTTCTATTAACAGATATAACAGTGTTTAAACTGCTGTTATTTTCATAGTGGTCATTTTGCAGATATTTTATCATGAGCACTGCAAAATGAGGTAACCAGATATGACTAGTGAACTGATGTTTCTTGTTATCTTTGGGTACAAGATAAAAACCATTTCTGGTCAACTCTTATTTATCTGAGAAGAACCTGTGATCCATCCTTCTATTTAGCTGCATTTTCCTTGGGTTTTGTTTATAATGAGAATGTGGAGATTGATACAATGATACCATATTTAGAATGCCAACAATCAATTAGAAACAGTTTAAAAATTGTTTGATTCTTAGTATCTTTTGGCCCCTTTTCTACCATTGTAGAATTGGAAAGGGTCCATACAGCACTGAAGGTGGTAAACTTAGTGGAGGAAAAGTGAGGCATTTGGATTAATCCCATAGATCAGTGTGTTCACTTGCACTTTTAATCATAAAGTATTTTTTCTTTCAAGAAAGCTAATGTTGTATAATGCATTTTTAAAAGAAAGATCCAAAAGTGTTTCAACTATGTACTATTTTGATTTTTGTCCTTTTATTGAAAGTTGTTGTTAAATGTTTTTCCCAAGGTCACTTAATGAGTCAGTTGAGAAGCCAAGGGTAAAGTCCTAGTCGTCAGTTTTAATTGCAGTATATTTGTTTCATAGGTAATTGCTTCTGCATTATTCTTTAAGTTAAAAATAAAGTTACAAGGTAGAGGTTCATTGGTTTTGAGTTGTCTGACCTGATATTTTATAAGGCATCCTGATAGCTGTGCTACTTGGAACATTTTAAAGTGCTAAATTTGAGGATGTAATTTAGGTCATGAACTAGCAAACTTTATGGAAACGTTATTTTTAGTACAACACAGAAACTAACATTGTGCTTCAGTGTTGAAAGGAGAGGCTCCTTTATATCTGTAGACCAGGCAAAGACCTTTTTTGTTCTGATTTTTTTCTACCTATATCATTAGCATGTGTAAGTTACTATGATGTTTCTTTTATGATGTGGTCTTGCTGTTATCCTACGTCAGGGTCCTAGAAAGACCAGGATTTTGAACCTTAGCATTTTTAAGATGGATCCATCAATAGACATTGAATCAGCTCTTGTTAATGTGTCGAGTACTGTGCTAAGTGCTCAGAATACAAAGATAAAAACGATGTGGTCCCTGCCTTCAAGTAGCTTATCAGAAAAGACAACATACATACATACATACATACATACATACATACATACATATGCACACACACATACGCACACACATGTGTGTGTATGTGTGTATGTATTTAGTGTGTGTCTATGTATTTAGGTCCAGATCTGTCATTTTATCCAAGTAGGGAGGATATATACACACAGTAAAATACAAAATGACAATTTGAAAGAATTAATTGTCTGGGCCTGAGAGGTCAAGTCATTGCCCTGAGTCCCAGTAGCCAGTGTGTGGCAGAAGCAGGACTTCAACCTGAGTCATCTTGGTTTGGAGGCCTGTTTTCTATCCACTGTGTCTTAATGCCTCTTTAGATATTGCACATACAATATATATGCAAAATAAGTAAAAGGACATTTGGGATGGGGAGGAGAAGTAAAAGGTTTTAGAGCTGGAATAGTACTTAGGGGTCATCTGTTCCATTCCCCTGTTCAGATAAATGTGGAAACTGATGAAAAGAGAGTTGAAGCAACTTGTCCAAGGTCACAGTTTCCAGGAACAGAGCCAGGATCCCAAGCAAATCCTGTATTATTTTCACTATATCATACTGCTTTTTCTGAGACTCAGTTCCTTTAAATGACAGGTTTAGACTAGATGATCTATATCATCTTTTCAAACTAAAAACTTCAGATTATTTTCTATTTTAAACATTCATTCAGTAAACATTTATTAAGTGCCTACTGTGTATCAGGCACTGTGCTAAGCACTGGGGATACAAAAAGAGGCCAAAGATAGTCCCAGCCCTTAAGGGGCTTCCAATCTAAAGGGGGGGCAACATGCAAACAAATATATACACAGCAGGCTATATACGGGGTAAATAGGAAATCATTGAAAGATGGAAAGTACTGGAATTAAGGACAGGGAAGGCTTCCTGTAGAAGGTGGGATTTTTAGTTAGGACTTAAAGAAAACTTGGAAGGTCAGTAGCTGAAATGGAAGAGGGAAAATGTTCCAGCCAGAGAAAATGCCTGGAACCAAGAGATGGGGAGTCTTGGTGGTGGAACAGGCAGGAGGCCAGTGTCTTACAATATTTGTGAACAGGTCTGTGCTGCTATATGGCCTCTAGATGAGTCAGTGGATAGAATGTTGGGCCTGGAGTCAGGAAGATCTGAGTTAAAAATCCAGACACTTACTAGTTGTGTGACCCTGGGCAAATCATTTAACCTCTGCTTGCCTGGAATATCCAGGCAGTCCACTGGAAAAGGGAATGGTAAACCCCCATGGACAGTATGGTTCATGGGGCCATCAAGAGTCAGACACAACTGAACAAGAGCAAGATGATGCTGTAGGTTAAATGAATCTATAAAAATAAGATGCTAGGTTCACGATTTTAGAGGTGGCTCAAGCTAATGGTTGCAGAATTCACTCATTCCCATTGAGTCCAACCATCTGATTCTTTGCAAAGTGGTAGAATGAGTTATAATGGGTTTGGTCATGATATATTAATGATTTTATTTCATGTCAAAGTTATGTGGGGTATGCCTAGGTTTCTTCTAACTCCCATACTAGATTGTCATCTCAAGTCAAGTCAAGAAGCATTTATTAGTGGCTATTATCTGCTAGGCTCCTTGAGGGTAGGGACTATCTTGTTTATCTTTGTGTCTTTCAGTGCCTGGCATAGTTTATGTGTAATAGGTACCTAATAATACTTTTTGAATTGAAGTATTCTCCACATGTATTTTGTTCTGTTTAAAAATTGAAGTCCTTAAATATCACTAATTCAGCAAAGTGTTTGAATTAATTTATGTATGTTTTAGCATCAAGTGAAGTGACTGTATATTTGGTGTATTGGTTAAAATCAGGCCATATTTATTTCCTGGATTGTACAAAACCTGAGTATGGTCTGTAATATTATTTTTCAATATTTACTATATATGTATTTATTTTAAGAGATATCCAATTTTAGGATCATGGCCAATATTCTGGGAGTAGTATTTATGTGGTGCACATACATTGTGTGTATACATACATACACACACACACACACACACACATGCAGATATACATATCTATGCTTAGAGATAGGTGTTAGTATCTATATATATATATATTTTTTTTCACTTTTATCCCATGTAGTAAGCTAACAAATCTGCTCTAGATCAGAAATGGGTAATTCACAAAAGGATGCTTTTTAGTGACTTGTTAGGTCTAATTTTAAGTATCTCAAGGGGATGAAACTTCCGTTACTTCCTGAGGAGACTGAACTACAATCTGATCTTGAGTCAAGAAGTTTTTCCTGATACTTAATCCACACTTTACTTTTAAGTTTGTCCTGTTACTTATATTAAACTTTCTGCACCAGGCTAAATAGTTCTCTTCCCTTTTTGTGTTTACATATCTAAGGGATGTAAATGGTCATCATCCTTTTTACTTGTCCTTTGCTTTGCCATACTTGCTGTGTTCCAATCTTTCCAACTTCCTAGTATGTTATTAATCTTACCTACCTCCCAGTTTTTGAATACAGTATTCTATGTTTTATCTTGCTGAATCCTAGAGCAGATTCTCAATTCTGGTTTTGCAGCAATTTTTTAATAGCTAGTATTTGCAAACTGCTTTATGTGGATTAATTCATTTGATCCTCAAAACAACTCTGTAAGGATGGTGTTATTATTATCCCCATTTTACAGTTGAGGAAACTGAGACTGAGAGCACTTAAATGATTTGCCTCAGGGTCATACAACATAGCAGGTGAGTGTCTCAGGTTAGATTGGAACTCAGGTCTTCCTGACACCTCTACACCACCTCTTAGTTACACCACTTAGGTATTTTTTTAAAAACTGAAAACTAATTTTAATCCCCTTAAGAATTATTGGTCCTGTCACTTTTTAGTTCTGTAAGCATTATCTTTATCCCACCCCTCTGCCTTTTTTTAAACAGATGAAGAAAGTGAGTCACAGAGTGGTTGTGTCTTGCTAGTAAGTGTAGGGGCTGTGAGGACAGGATCGGGACAGGATAGGACAGAGGCTTACCAACTCTAAGTTCCTAGCTATCCTTTTAGGCCCAGCTCAAATACTATTTATCCCTGCAACCTTCCCTTATATTACTTAACATTTAGACCTTGCATTATTTTGTAATTTTTGAGTATAACTTAACTATAACATACACCGTCATAGGATGTGTTTGTGTCTTACAGTAATGCTGTGCTTTAAGATTCATGAAGGCAGGAGACTATCTAAACTTTATATCCCAAGTTGATATTTAGTAAATGTTTGATCTTCATTTGTCAAATAACTCTTTCTCAGTCACTAATTAAAAATGAAGATGAAGTATCATTAATAAAGCATTATACAAATGGGAGCTATTTTTTATTAATAATACTTTGTATTCATTTTTGGTTGCTGAATGAATAGGAGCTACTTGCTAAATGGTTGCTACTATATCTTAATGCTGATAATCCTGTACTGTGTATTTCTTAGTGTTTTAAAATGATAAATCTAAATTGAGATAAACATTTGCTTTCTGGTTGAGGTATTTGCCTGCCATGAAAATGCTGCTACAGTTGGTAAGGGCCTTATGTGCTTATGATAAGGGACCTAAGGCCTTTACCAACATATAAGCAAAGACTAATTCTTGAATAGACATTACAGTGATTATAAGATTACTGAAATCATAGCAACATGTTGCTCCCATGTATTTTGTCGGTGAGATTTCATCTCTTTTATAACTACTTAGACTTTGGGACCTTTAGATCTAGAAATTTTGTTTTTCTACCGCTGTACTGAATATCTGATTCTTGAAATAGGTTTGTTAGAGTTTTTAACTTTAGGAGAGTCCATGAAGCTGAATAGCTTTAGAGCCATATTTAGTTTGCTTGATCCCATAGTAGTAATGTTTCAGGGTACAGAAACTAATCGTCTAAATTGTTTTCATCCTTTCCCAAGCTGTTCAAGTATCTGTCACTGACTTTTGGTAAAAGAGAGAAAATATACCAAGTTTACCTCATTGTATCAGCATGTACCAGTTCAGCTGACCAAGTTCAGATTCATACCAAAACAGGATCTTTTACCAATTTGAATGCTGAGTCCTGGTTTCTGAGATCATAGTCACATGACAGCCTGGGTGATTTCCCAGTGTTGAGAGACTGGAGAATCTACTGGCCAGTGAAAAATTAGTTTTCCTGTCTTGAGACTGTGAGTAACATGTCTATGAGGGAATTGGAAGGATTTAAAAGAAACTAGGATTTGTTAATGCTAGAGACTAGTTAGCTTCCCAATTTCAGCTTATTTTTCTTTTGAAGTCTTAAAACTTATTGTGGTCATTTAAGACACAGTTTTAAGACAAAAATGCTAATGATTCCTCTCTGTATTTGGTGTTTTGGGAATCAATATGGTGATTACATTTGAAACTTCCAGGTTAGGACTTTTTAGATCTTCACTTAGGTTGAGTAGTTGTAGAATTACATTTTGGAAAAAGTAAAGATTTTTATTGGGATTGAAAGAATTCAATCCAACAAGCATTTATTAAGTGCCTACTATGTACAAGTCACCATTCTAGTAATGAGAATACAAAGATAAAACATAAACTAGTCCTTGTCCTCAAATAGCTAACATTCTTCTGGGGGACACCACATGTAAGAAGATTAGTGAACAATACAAGGTAATTTGAGGAAGGGGTGAGCACTGTAACAACTGGGGAGAATCAGGAAAGGCTCCCTTAAGGAAGTAAAGTAGAATATAAGAGATGGAGGTGACGTAGAGAGTACATTCTAGGCATTGGAGGCAGCCTCTGCAAAGAAAGGCATGAAACTTGGAGATGAAATGTTGAGTTCAGGAAACACTAAGTAGGCTAGTTAGACTAGAATGCAGATTTTTTCAAGAGCTGTAATGTGAACTAAGTCTGAAAAAAAAGTTGATTTTAAATGCCAAGCTGAGAAGTTTATATTTTTATCTTAGAGTCTATAAGGATTCAGTGAAGATTCTTGAGTAGGGGAGTTAGATGGTCCAATCTGGGTATTCTTCAGAGTGGATTGGAAAAGGGAAAGATTGAAGAAGCAGGTAGTTAAAAGGAGGCTATTGATAGATTTCAGGTGAGAGATTATGAGGGCCCCAATAGGAGTGGGGAGAAATGAAGAGATGCAAGTGATGTTTCAGAGGCAGATTTGTCATTGACAAATGATTGGATTAAGGGGTAGGATAGAGTGAAAAGGATGGATTTGGGGTTGTGAACCAGGGTGAATTATGTTGAAAGTGTAGTGATTTAATGAAGTTAGTAATAGCATGAAAGCACTATATATTTTGTGATATCTGAGAAGAGTGTAGGGAGTTCTGAAGGAGTACTGAAATACACCTAGAAAATCCTGTGAAGGTGCTCTTACAGAGCTAACTATAGGCTTTAAATTGGGCCATCAGACTGTATTAGAGACATATGTCGATACATGGTGGTTTGTCCTCTACAGTCTCTGTGGTTTACTTGGAGGAAGTGGTTCTTGTGGGTGAAGGTCTGATCTTTTCAGAGATTGTTGGTGGCATATGCACTGTCAGCTTATTTCCTGTTTTATTGGCTCTTTGGGCAAGACCTACTCAAGGGAAGTGTTGCTGAAGGAACATTTAGATAGTGGTGAAAGGATCGTCATTTATATAGTATCTATCTTTTGAGTGATATGAAGATTAAATTAATGTAAGATGCTTTAAAATTCTTAGATGAAAGATGCATATATTTTTATATGTGATACTAACATGCATATATTATTACAGAGATACTGCTCACATTTCTAAGAAGAATTTTCATGCATTTATATATTATTACTTCATTGTCCTCTCACTGTAAACATGGAGGTGGTCATTTCATTTGTAAGAGCAGCTCTCCTGGCCAGAAATTTCCCCCTCCCCCCAACCCCCTGCATTTACCCAATCCTTCTTTTAATTTCTGTACTTCTTGAGATTTTATTCTAGACAGGTTCATTTTATGCAATAGAGGCCTTGTCTGTAGTAGTATAGACACTAGTTGAGACTTGTTCACTGGTTTTAGCTGCCTAGAGCAAAGCTCTCTGCCTGTTTAACTGGAGTTCTACAAGTCATGTTGAAAATGCTTTCTTTTGTGTTTACTAACAGTTTTATTTTCAGAGCAAGTGTTTTGGTGGTTGTTGATCCTACCTGATTGTAGGAATCTGAAAAATGAAGCTAATTTTTAAGTAAGCTTTTTTTCCTTATCTATCTCCATTATTGTTGGCCGTGTATGGCTTTTTCCAGCCTTTTTGATTCTTATGTTTTGAGGGGTGGAGGTGGAGGTGGGAAAGAGCTTATTTTGATCCTATAATTGTCAGATTTTTGGAAGTTCTTTATCTTTGAAGGAGAGAGTATAACTATTGGTTATCACTTTCTGGTGGCTTGAGGTTATAATTTCTTTTGACTGAAAGGTGTCAGGTAGGAGCAGGAAGTTAATGTAGTGTATTCTAGGACTTGATAGAAATATGTTTTGTTTTAATTTTGGTTTTTTTTTGGGGGGGTCGCTATTTGTTCCTCTCAGGATGGCATCCTCCCTTTCCTCTAACATACAAATACACTTTTTGGGGAAGGAGTGAAGCAGAAGCAGGTAATTAACTGTGGAAAAAATAATGTTGCCACAGATTTGATTTTCCAGTGGTTTCCAGTTCTCAAAGAGCCTCTGATGGAATGAAGCCAATTGAAAGGATTCCGAACTCTTCTCCTTAATGGCTCCATGACTTCAGGGAGCTCTCTGTCAAATGATATTCATTTGCTTTCAAGAAGAAAGTTAGAATGGCTTTTAAAAATCTTACATTCCCTTATGTTGTTTGCTGTGTAGAGAAATGATTCTAGAAGAACTTCAGAGATTTTTAAGATGATATAAACCATTGTGATAAAGATCCTTTAACATTTTGATTAATAAATAATCTAATTTTCATCATTTTAAGATATAGTTGAGTTTAAGAACATTAAACATTTCAATTCATTACAGGACTTAATATTTGTTAGTAGATTATATATTCATTACCACATAATTTGGTTCCATCCGTGTCCTTTCACAGTAACAATTTTAGTACAAGCCCTACCACAATTTTGCTAAATCCCCACCGTAAGGGGCCGATGCAGATTGTTCTCTGGTGCAGAAGAGAGGATTTCTGACCTTTAATATTCAAGCCAATTAGAAATAAGAGCTGGGAAGGATCTTGGTGAACCTAGTCACAAAAAATATGTGCTGCCAATACCAGGTTACCCCAACCAACAAAGTTGTAGAGAGATTGATGCAGTCTTGGCATTCATTTGAAGCCCCAGCTGCTTGGATTAGTGGGTAGAGTGTTGGAATTTGAGTTAAGAGATTCAGATTTCCTGACTCTGAAGCTTAGTAGTTGTGTGACCCTGGCAAGTTACTTAACTTCTCTAAGCTATTATTTCCTTATCTGTAAAATAAAAGGTTGCATAAGGTGGCTTCTGGGGTACCTTATTGCTCTAAATCAGAGATTTCTGTGTTCCATATACTCACCCTTGTGGCTTCCTCCAACATGGAGGAATAAATATGGAAAGTAGTTCCTCCTTCCTCCTCTTAGGTGAAAAACACTGGATTTCTGTGACTGGGGAGTATTATTGTTATAGAGTTAAAGTCTCTGAAAGACCTACTTGGGCCAATTTAAGATTTTATAATCTGAATTTTGGCTGTCTAGGTGACTCTCTCATTCTTCCTTGGACCCAGTTAACCATCTTTTTGGGGGCTGTCTGTAATTTTTGAGGTGATTAGAGCCAGATCTAGTCAGCTTAGAGCTAGGTTAGAGACTTCTGTAGAGCAACCACCATTTCCCAAGGACAATTAGGATCATAATCTGAAATATTTATCAAACATTTATTTGGTATGTAAGACCCTGTATATCAAACAGATTAAACAGTGTCCTTGTCCTTTATTTATGCTTTGACAGGTGACAGAGAAATAGAGGACATATAGCCAATTAAAGTATAAATTAGTACTTATGACATACTGTAAATATTTTAAATCCTATGAATGTAATGATTTTTGCTAGATGATATAGCACAGGAGGAGATTGTCATTAAATTTGTCTTTTTCACTGACCTCTCTTTTATTAGATGTAGAGTTATTTACATTAAATCTATTTTCGCTGACATTTAAGTAGCTTCAGTTTTTCTACTTTGTTTAGTTCAGTTATATTATTAATTCTACCTAAGAGTCTGAATAGAAAATACAGTGGAAAATGTCTCTCATATAGTTTGCTTATAAATAAAATCAAGAGTTTATCCCCTTTCAAGTGAATTGTTATGACTTTGTTTGATGGTACTACACAGTTTCCTGAGCCCCTTGCCCCAATTTTCTATGTAGAAATTTTGAATTCTCAAATTACCATTTATTCACTTTTTTCCTGTTTCATCAGAGGGAAAAAATCTTAATCCTCTGAGGTTTTCACATTATGACTATCTTCATCAAGGTAATAGTTTGCTGTATTTGTGCAGTGGAAGAATTGTGGCATTTAGATACTGCTTCTGTGTAGCATTGGGAGGTTTGTGGTTTCTAATGATTATACAAGTTTAGAAGATTTTACATGGCTGGGATTCTGTACACAATGTTTGAAGGTAAATTAGGTGTGTAGTCTACATTCAAAGTGTAAATGAGAAGCTTTGCACCATGCAATCACAACTAAATGGGACTTAGGATACAATCATACCTACAAAAAAATGCAAATTAAATTAAAAAAACTGTAGAGGTGAAGCTGATTGTAATTATTGGACTTAGTGTAGCATTCTAGCTATTTTTAAAAAAAGATTATTTTCCTTGCCAAAGTTAAACATTTGAAGTAATTTCTAAAGTGTGGTACAGTATCCATTGGGGAATAGTTAAATAAATTTTGTGAATTAATGGAATATTATTGTGCCATAAGAAATAACAAATGGACAGTTTCAGAGGAAACTGGGAAAATCTCTGAAATGATGCAAAATGAAGTGAACATAACCAGAACAATTTATACAACGGCAACAACATTATGAAGAAATTTAACATTGGAAGACTTTGAACTGTAATACAATGATAAGCTACAATGACAAAGGACCAAGAATGAAGCTTGCTGTCTACCTCCTGCTTTAGATGTGATGGACTTAAAATTCAGAATGAAGCATACGTTTTTGGATATGGAGAATGTAGGAATTTTTTTTGCTTGACTGCGCATATTTGTTATAAGTGTTTTCTTTTTCCTTTTCTTTATTTTTAAAATTGTTCAGTTGGAGAGGATAGTGGGAGGGAGAAATAATGAATGCTTATTAAAAAAAAATGAAGGGTAGAATAAATTTCTTAGCCATGAAAGCACATTTCTTTTTAAAAGAAGAAAAATGTAGAGTAATTGAATGATCCTTAAATGTCCCTATGGGTTGTTTCTAGTTTAGAAAGTAGCCAGCTTTTCCTAAATACACTTTTGCATATATGATAAATGATTTAGCTATTCCATCCTCCTACCCTGTGCTTCTTGCTCCCTACTCCCACTTTCCGCCCCCAAATGGGAGAGTCAAAACAAAGAGTGCACTATTTGCCATAGAGGAGAGTCAAAGTAGAGAGGCCAATTTGGAAGCTATTCCTTTTTTAAACTGATACCCCATTCTTGCTAATCTTCCTCCACCCACAATGGTCACAGGGAAAAGAGAATGCAGAAGGACCACTCAGAGCTTTCCACACAATGCCAAAATGGCAAGTCTTCAAAGAACCATATAGCTGGAAGCAAGCATCAAAGCCACCCATATGGTCACTAAAACAACGAATTCATCTCTGAGCATGTTTCAAGATAGAGGATGACCCCTGCGATAAATCATGCATTACAGGTGCTAAAAATACAGTCTATAAAGTCACTTATTTGTGAGATAATGGGACTTGATAATCATTATGAATTATTAATGTATTCTCCTTGAGGGCAGGGTGAAATTTCTTTTGTCTTTGGTCATGTACAGTATCTCGTAGGTGTTTAATGAATATCTATTGAATTAAGCCTATCTTAGTTAAGGATAAATTTTTAAAATTTTTAAGTAGCTTAGTTGGCAAAAATATTCCCTCTATACTTTGCTCTTTTTTTTTTCATTTTTGATTTGGCTGATTTATAATGGGGTGTGGTGTGAGTTAAAGTTTTAATTGCTCTTTACCTTTGAACATGGGGGTTAAAACATTTTAGTTGGAAATGTAACCTTTCAAAGAGTAATTGCATCTTAAGTTATTGTCAGCTATAATCTTGTCAAATACTGCCTCACATATGTATTCTTTGCGAATTTAGTTGATGATGAGTTTGATAAATCCTGCATTTGTTTTCCTTGATTTCCACGTGCTGATTCATTGTATTTATTGCTCAAATGGGTAATCTTTAGTCCATAACTGAACTAAAGAAAATTTCAGGTTCCTTATAGTTCTAAATTTATGATCTTGTGCTTTATGCGAAAGAACTAATACTAGTATTAAATGCATTTACAGGCCCAAATGAAACATTAAAAAATGTGAACATAGAGTTTGATGATTCCTAACTGGGCCATTATTAGAGGAAATAATTATTGAATGATTTTTATTATAATGTCTCCCTCTTCCCCCAAATTTAATCAAATATACCTCTAAGATATACATAATTCTCAAGAACTGGTAGGTCAAAGAAAAATTATATAAACAATAGAAAATTTCATTTAATCAAAGATGTCGTTAATGAGATGAGATATTAAAACTTATGGAATTCAGCTAAAGCAATACTTAGAAGAAAAATTTGTATCTCGAAAAGCTTTCATCAACAAAAGAGAAAAAGAACAAGTCAAATAATTGGTCATGCAGTTAAAAAAAATGTGAACAGTATATCAAAGATCCCTAACTATATAACAAAGCATATTCTAAAAATTAAAAGATCAATTAATTTGAAAGCAAAAAAAAATATGACATTGAAATTGATAAATTAAACTAGGACCTTTTTTAAAGAAAAAAGTAAAACTAATAAATACATAAAACTGTCTAACTTGATAGAGGAAAACCAGACTGTTCATATCAAAAATGAAAAAGAAGAACTTTGAAATTGAAGAAGAAATAAAGAATATTATTAGAAACTCTTTTATGCTAAGAAAATGGATAACTTAGAGGAAATATATGAATACTTAAAATGTAAAATATATAATTTAACAAAAAAAATAGATTGTTAATTAGCCAATATCAGAAAAAGAATTTGAACTTTTTTGTCTTCTCTTGATTGTCTCCTATTTATCTTGTTTATATCTTGTTTGGGAAGTAGTTGTTTGCATGTTGTCTTCCCTGTTAGACTGAAGGCTTTTTAAGAGCAGGACTGTCATTTTCTTTTCTCTGTATCTCTACTGTGTAGCACAGTTTGTGGCATATAGCAGGCATTTAATAAATGCTTGGTGATTCTTTGAAACAGGAATTTGAACTAGAAAATCTTGTTTTAGTTGTACTGCTAAGTGGATAAAAAGATATCCTACATGTGTATTACATATTTTTGTTGCAGCTGTTAAAAAGACAAAATATCTGTCTTAGTGGTTGAAAAAGAATTATGAAAATCAGTGATTGATAACGTCACATTTTAAGAAACTTTGTGCCCAATAACAAGTCCACCCATTACATTAATAATAGGATAATAGTTACTATTCTTATAAATTGTAAATATGAAAAATTTAAAGAATGCATAAATCAGTACATAAATTTGTACATGCTATTTTATGATATGTTTAATATATTTTATAAAATTTTAATGAATTTTATTTGAACATAATTTGAGCTAATATAATTATATGGATAAATCATTTAAAACAGTTTTTTTTTGTTGCTGTTAAAAGGAAAGGGAAGGAGAAGTTTTATATTAAATTTGCATATCATTACTATAAAGTTTGCAAAGCAGTTCATTCATCCTGAAATAGACAAATGAATTCAAAAAGATGATCTTGTAGTTTTGGCAGACATTTTTCTTTTTATATTTTTTGACTTCTGCTTGTATTCTGGGCTTTTGTTATTCATTAAAATGTTTATACTTCAGTAATTTCTTTGTAATAATGTCTAATTATAGCCAAAATAGGACTCATATTTCCTCTAGAACCCACTTCTTTTCTGAATTTCTCTAGTTAAGGATATTGCTGTCCTTGCAGTTACCCTGGCTCATATCTTCATTGTACTGAATTAGATTCTTCAAGACAAGATCCTTCACCCTGAGTAACCAGTCAGTCCCAGTTTCTGCTTCTACAGCATTTCCCACAGATGTCCCCTTCTCTCTATGCACACTATCACCTCCCGAGTTAAAGTCCTCATCACCTCATCTGAATTATTGAATAGCCTCCTAATTGATTTCCTAGCCTAGTCTCTCTCCACTCCAATTCATTCTCCACAGAGCTGCTGAAGTAATTTTCTTGAAGTTAAGTTTGACGATGTCACTCCTCACCTCAGTAAATTCCAGTAGCAGAACAAAAATAAACTCTCATTTTCTTCACACTTAATGTTATATCTTTCATTTCTGCTTTTTGTACTGGTTGTTCCCTATGCCTGGGATGCTCTCCCAGCTGTGCTTCTTAGAATCCTTTGTTTCATCTGAACCTTAATTCAAGCACCACTTTCTACATAAAGCCTTTTCTGATCTCTGTCAAGCTGCTAGTTCCTCCTTCCAAATTTTTTATTTTGTATACAATCATGTATAAAACGTGCTGTTTCCTCCAATAGAATATAAGCTTTTTTTAGGGCAGGAACTGTTTAGTTTTTCTCATTATTCCTTAGCACAGAGCTGGTTACCACATAGTAGGCTCTTCAAGCCTTATTGATTGATATTGGCAAATCACTGGGCTCACTGAAAATTTGGGCTCTAATTCTGGCTCCACTACTTACTAGTTTTGTGACCATGAGCATGTCCCACAGTCAGAGAAACTTAAACTGGAAGGGATTTAAGCAAGCAACTAACCCAGTCATTTCATTTTAAATATGAGGAAACAGAAGCTTAAAGAGTTTAAGTGATTTACCCAAAATAATGGGGAGTTAATGGCAGAGTTGAGATTGGAATCCAGGTCAGCCAAATCTTTTTTTTTTTTCAGGCAATTGGGGTTAAGTGACTTGCCCAGGGTCACACAGCTAGTGAGTGTCAAGTCTTTGGTCCGAGGCCGGATTTGAACTCAGGTCCTGTTTTTTGGGCTTTTTTTTTGGGGGGGTGAGGCAATCAGGGTTAAGTGACTTGCCCAGGGTCACACAGCTAGTAAGTATCATGTGTCTGAGACTGGATTTGAACTCACGTCCTCCTGACTCCAAGGCCAGAGCTCTATCCACTGCGCCACCTAGCTGCCCCTCAAATCATTGTTGTAGTATTCTTTTTACCACTAGTGTTCATTAAACTTTCCTAACCTTCAGTTTTTCTACGGGTCAAATACCTTGTCTATCTCAGAGTTATTATGGGGGAAATCAAATAAAAAATGTATTTGAAACTTTTTACCTTAAATTGAAATTGTAACTATCAAGTGCTATGTAAATATAAAGGGTTGTTATTCTGTTATAACAAGCACACATATGCATTTCTTTAGTATTGAAAATAACTAAATTTTCCATGGACTCTGCCTTTATTAACTTTCTACTACAATATCCTTCCCCCTTCAATTTTCTTTAACCCTCATGAGATTACAGGGCATTCTTCAAAGTAGTCATATTAATAACAGTAAATTTTTCAGGCTGTAAAAGCAAAGGTCTCCTTTTACTAACAGTGTGAGGAGGCAATGTTAGCTAGAATGGGTTATGGTAAATATTTATGCAAAATTTAGACCTTTACCCCAACAAGGAGGATTCAAGCATGGGAAAAAAAGCAACTTCCCAAAACACCATGTAGCGGATGTGTGGTGCTTTCCCTAAGGAATAGAAGGTCTTTGCATCGGTAAAAATGCTTGGAAGGGTAATGCCTAAGTAATAGGTTCCTTTTAATCTCTCCCTCCTCCTCTTTTTAAAAAAAATAATTTTACCAGGGCAATATATCCTGTTCTCATCCTCTGTAATGCATTATTCTCAAATCCAGCCTTGCTACTATTAAATTAGCTATTGTAATAATAATTCCAGCTCAAAATCTGATGATCCTTTGATAGATTGAGTGTCTGTTATTCAATCAGCCCACTTAAGAGATGCCCAATATCTCAAATTTATGTGTCATTTTAAAGTTTATAAGTCATTTTGTTCACAGTAATGTAGAGAGGTAGCAAATATAAGTATTACCATCTTCATTTTGTATGTGAGGAAATTGAAGCTTAGGAAGATTAAGATACTAATAACAAGAAATAGAGAATTTAATAAAATGATGGGGGTGGGGAGAGATAATGAACAAGTTATAAATGAGCATCCAGAGGAGTAGTAGAGGAGGGCACAGCCCTGGACCAAATAGAGATGAATTTACAAGTAAATCCTACCAGAATTTGAAGAATAATCAATTCCAAACATAAACCATTTGCAAAAGTAAAAAAAAGTTTGTTTTTGTTGTTTTTCATTTGTTTCAGTCATATTTAACTCTTTGTGACCCCTTGTGGAGCTTTCTTGGCAAAGATTCTGGAGTGGTTTGCTGTTTTTCCTTCTCCAGCTCATTTTACAAATGAAGAAACTGAGGCAAACAGGGTTAAAGTGACTTGCCCAGGATCACACACTTATTAAAGTGTCTGAGGGCAGATTTGAACTCCATAAAATGAATCTTTCAGGCTACAGACCCAACACTTTATTCATTGTGGCACCTAGCTGCCCAAGCCAGAAAAAGATTGGCTCCTGCCAAATCCCTGCTATGATACAAATATTGTACTTAGTTCTCTGTGCCACATTTTAGTAATACAGAGGAATCTGACCAGAGTGGTTAAGTTTATTTAACTATGTCGTCTTAGGATCTGTTGAAGAAACTGGGGATGGTTAGCCTGGAAAAGAGAGGATGGTAGCTTTATTCAAGTTTTTGAAGGTCTATAATATGGAAGAGAAATTAGATTTGTTCTCGGTAGAAAAATCTCATGTTTATATCTCAAAGATTCTGTTCAGCTCTGGTGTTTCCATCAGCAATACTTTAAAATCCTCTATTACATTAAAGATCTGTCTTTTTTTTCCTCTTTTAGGATATACTTAGCTTTGCAGAGTACATTACTCTTGATTGTAAACATATCTCTTTCGCCTTTTGGAATATTGTATTCCAAGGTTTCCTCTTGTTGATGTTTTAAAATCTTTTTTTTTAACATTTTTATTTAAAGTTTTGAGTTCCAAATTTTATTCCAAATATTTATTTTTTTTCCCTACTTAATAATGTTTTTTCCAGTTACATATAAAGGTAGTTTTAAACATTCATTTTTATAAGATTTCGAGTTCCAAATTTTTTTCCCTCCTTCCTTCTTCTCCCCCCTCCCAGGAAAGCAAGCAATCTGATATAGGTTATACATGTACAATCATGTTAAACATATTTCCACATTAGTCATGTTGTGAAAGAAGAATCAGAACAAAATGGAAAAACCATGAGAAAGAAAAAACTTTTTTAAAGTGAAAATAGTATACTTTAATATGCATTCGGACTCCATAGTTCTTTCTGTGGATATGCATAGCATTTTCCTTCATGAGTCTTTTGGAATTGTCTTAGATTATTGTATTGCTGAGAAGAGCTAAGTCTGTCATAGTTGATAATCACACGATGTTGCTATTACTGTGTATAATGTTCTCCTGGTTCTGCTCAAATCACTTTGCATCAGTTCATGTAAGTCTCTCCAGCTTTCTCTGAAATCCACCTGCTCATCATTTCTTATAGCACAATAGTATTCCATTACATTCATAAATCACAGCTTGTTCAGCTTTTCTCCAATTGGTGGGCATCCCCTCAATTTCCAATTGTTTGCTACCACAAAAAGAGTTGCTATAAATATTTTTGTACATTGGATCCTTTTCTCTTTTTATGATCTCTTTGGGATACAGACTTAGTAGTGGTATTGCTGGGTCAAAGGGTATGGTTTCCCTTTGGGCATAGTTCCAAATTATTTTCCAGAATTGTTGGATTGGTTCACAAACTCCACCAACAGTGCATTAATGTTCCAGTTTTCCCACATCTTCTCTAACATTTATAATTTTCCTATTTTGTCACGTTAGCCAGTCTGATAGTTGTTTTACTTTGCATTGCTCTAATAGTGATTTAGTGCATTTTTTTATGTAACTGTAGATGGCTTTAGTGTCTTCCTCTGAAAACTGCCTGTTAATATCCTTTGACTATTTATCAATTGTAGAATGACTTGTATTCTTATAAATTTGACTCATTTCTCTATTTATTTGAGAAATGAGGCCTTTATCAGAAGCAGTTGCTATAAAGATTGTTTCCTAGCTTTCTGCTTTCCTTCTAATCTTGGTTGCATTGGTTTTATTTGTGCACAAACTTTTTTAATTTAATGTCATCAAAATTATCCATTTTACATTTCATAATGTTCTCTATCTCTTATTTGGTCATAAATTCTTCCCTTCTCCATAGATCTGACAGGTAAACTATTCCTTGCTCTCCTCATTTGCTTATGGTTTCACCCTTTATGTCTAAATCATGTATCCATTTTGACCTTACCTTGGTATATGGTGAGAGATGCTGATCTTTGTCTAGTTTTTGCCATACTGTTTTCCAGTTTTCCCAGCAGTTTTTGTCAGGGTTTTTATCCTAGAAGCTGGAGTCTTTGGGTTTATCAAACAGATTACTATAGTAATTTACTACTGTGTTTTGTGTGCCTAACCTATTCCACTACTGTATTTCTTCACTAGTACCAAATAGTTTTGATGATTGCCACTTTATAATATAGTCTTAGATCTGGTATGGCTAGGCTACCCTCTTTTGCATTTTTTTCATTAATTCCCTTGATATTCTTGACCTTTTATTCTTCAGATAAATTTTATAATATTTTCTAGCTCTGTGAAATAATTTTTGACAATTTTGATCGGTATGGTACTGAATAAGTTAATTTAGATAGAATTGTCATTTTTATTATATTAGCTCAGGCTACCCATGAGCAATTGGTATTTTTCCAGTTGTTTAGATCTGACTTTATTTGTGTAAAAAGTGTTTTGTAATTGTATTCATATAGTTCCTGGGTTTGTCTTGGCAGGTAGACTCCTGAATATTTTATTTTGTCTGGAAGCTCTCTTTCTATCTCTTGCTGCTGGGCTTTGTTGGTAATGTATAGAAATGCTGATGATTTAAGTGGGTTTATTTTATATCCTGCAACTTTGCTAAAGTTGTTAATTATTTCAGGTAGTTATAAAGTTGATTCTCTAAGTATATCATCATATCATCTGCAAAGAGTAATAGTTTTGTTTCCTCATTGTCTATTCTAATTCCTTTGATTTACTTCTCTTATTGATAAAGCTAATATTTCTAGTATATTATTGAATACTACTGATGATAATGGACATCCTTGTTTCACCCCGATCTTGTCGGGAAAGCGTCTAGCTTATCCCCATCACAAATAATGCTTGCTGATGGTTTTAGATAGATACTATTATCATTTTAAGGAAAACTTCTTTTATTTCTGTGCTCTCTAGTGTTTTTAATAGGAATGGGTGCTGTATTTTGTCAAAATCATTTTTCTGCATCTGTGGAGATAGTCATATGATTTCTGTTAGTTTTGTTATTGATATGATGAATTATGCTGATAGTTTTCCTAATATTGAACCAATCAATTTTTGCTTTTGCTTTGTCTGAGAGCAGGATTGCTACTCCTGCTTTTTTTTTTTAACTTCAACTGAAGCGTAATATATTCTGCTCCAGCCTTTTACCTTTACTCTGACTGTATCTCTGTGCTTCAAATGTGTTTTCTTGTAAACAATATATTGTAAGATTCTGGTTTTTAATCCACTCTGCTATCCACTTCTGTTTTATGGGAGAGTTCATCCCATTCACATTTGCAGTTATGATTGCTAACTGTGCATTTCTCTCCATCTTATTTCTCCCCCATTTATACTTTTCTCTCTCCTTTCACCCTGTGCCTCCTGACCAGTGTTTTGCTTCTGACCACCACTTCCTTCAATCTGCCCTCCTTTCTATCAGTCCCCTCCCCTTTCTTTTCTTTTGCCTTTCCCCTCTTACTTCCCTTTAGGGTAAGATAGATTTCTATACCCAAATGAATGTGTATGTAATATTCCCTCTTTGAACCAAATCAGATGAGAGTAAGATTCAAATAATGCTTACTCCCTTCCTTCTTTCCCTCTACTGTAATAGGTCTTTTGTGCCTCTTCATGTGATGTAATTTACCCTATTCTGTCTCCCCCTTTCCTCTTCTCCCCAGTACAATCCTTTTTTTACCCCTTAATTTTTTTATATCATTATATCAAAGTCGATTTATACCCACACCCTCTGTCTATATATGTTCCTAACTGCCCTAGTAGAGATACAGCATGTTTTTTTTTCCTTTCCTGTTTACTTTTTTTAAATGTTTCTCTTGAGTCTTGTATTTGAAGATCAGATTTTCTGTTCAGCTCTGGTCTTTTCATCAGGAAAGTTTGAAAGTCCCCTATTTCATTGAATATCCATCTTTTCCCCTAAAAGATTATGCTCAGTTTTGCTGGGTAGTTGATTCTTGGTTGTAATTCAAACTCCATTGCCTTCTGGAATATCATATTCCAAGCCCTTCAGTCCTTTAATGTGGAAACTGCTAAGTCGCATGTAATCCTGACTTTTGACACTTTGATATTTGAATTGTTTCTTTCTGGCTGCTTGCAGTATTTTCTCCTTGACCTGATAATTTTGGAATTTGGCTGTAGTATTCCTTGGAGTTTTCATTTTGGGATCTCTTTAGGGAAGTGATTTGTGGATTCTTTCTTCAATTAATATTTTACCCTCTGGTTCTAGTATATCAGGGCCATTTTTCTTGGTATTTTCTTGAAAGATGCTGTTCAGGCTCTTTTTTTGATCATGGCTTTCAGGTAGTCCAGTAATTCTTAAATTATCTCTCCTGGACCTATTTTCCAGGTTAGTTGTTTTTCCAGTGAGGTGTTTTGCATTTTCATCTATTTTTTCATTCTTTTGATTTTGTGACTGATTCTTGATGTCTCATGTAGTCATTAACTTCCATTGGCCCAATTCTAATTTTTAAGGAATTATTTTCTTCAATTAGCTTTTGTACATCCTTTTCCATTTGACCAGTTCTACTTTTTAAGAGTTATTTTCTTTGGTGAATTCTTTTTGGGGGGCCAATAGTATTTTTTAAGGAATTGTTTTCTTCAATTTTTGTCCTTTTTCCAAGCTGTTGACTCTCTTGCATAATTTTCATTTCTTTCTCCCAGTTTTTTTTCCTACCTCTCTTATTTGATTTTTAAAATCCTTTTTGAGCTCTTCCAAGAAGGCTTTTTGTGCTTGAGACCAGCTTATCTTCTCCTTTGAGGCTTCACATGTAGGCATTTTGAGATTGTTGTCCTCTTCTGAGTTTGTGTTTTGATCTTTTCTGTTGCCATAGTAGCTTTCTGTGGTCAGGTTATTTTCTGGTTTTTTTGCCCATTTAGTGACTTTTAAAGTTGATCTCTCCTCCTGGGGCACAGGGGGCACTATCCCAAGTGTTATTTGGTGGGGGGTCAGGGGCCTGGTCACTGACTTTCTGTGCTTGGGCCTCAGGTGATGGCAACTTGCCCTTTGCACTAGGGTGGCCTAGCCTAGTCGTGCATGTTGTACTGGGGGTTCTGAGGCTTGCAGTTTGCCTTCTGCAGTGGGGCTGATGACTTCACAGCTGGGCTGCTGAGCCAGGATCAAGTGCCCTCATTATCAAATCTGTACTATGGTAAAGAGCCTCCCCTTGGCTTGCCCGGATACCATCTGTGCTGGTTGTGCTTCCCTTTTACCCAAGTGAGACAGACCTTTCCTGAAGTCTTTCTGAGTTATCTTAGGCTGGAAAATTGTTTCACTATATCTTTTAATAGATTCTGTCACTCCAGGATCTAGTTTCTGAGGGAAATTGGGGAGAGCTCAGGCAACTTCCTGGCTTTTTTCAGCCATCTTGGCTCCGCCTCCCCTCTCCACTTGTTTTTAATAGAAACTTCCTGGTCTTATGTGATCCTGATTGTGGTTCCTTGGAACCTGGAGTCTTTCCGGCTGCTTAAAGTATTTTTTCTTTGCAGTGGAAGTTCTGAGTTTTGGCTGTGACATCCCTGAAACTTTTCCCTTTGGGATTTCTTTCAGGAAATAAGGTGACTTTTTTCTGTTGGCCTTCTGGTTCTAATAGATCTGGGCAGTGTTCATTTATGATTTCTTGAAATCAAGACTCCAGCCTCTTTTTAAAAATCATGATTTTTGAGTAGAATGATATTTAATTCTCTCCTTGACCTGTTTTCCAGATCAGTAGTTTTTGATTTTTTTATTTTTCACTCTTTCTATTCTCCTCTACCTCCCTCTTGTTTTCCAATTTTGAGGGAGTCCATTACTTGGATACTTAGGAGCATCTTTAAGATTCAGCTGAATGGACACCAGCTATAAAACCTTTCGTGATCTCCAACCGAA
Organism: Phascolarctos cinereus; assembly: GCF_003287225.1. Classification (NCBI taxonomy): domain Eukaryota; kingdom Metazoa; phylum Chordata; class Mammalia; order Diprotodontia; family Phascolarctidae; genus Phascolarctos; species Phascolarctos cinereus. The sequence continues at coordinate 176,079,234 of NW_027556098.1, forward strand.
TTTGCTAGTCCTCCCTTCCTTAGATTACTTCATTTTATACTGAACTATGTATATTGTATTTTCCCAGTGGGATATAAGCTCACCAGGGCAAACTGTTGTGATTTTATCCTTGCTTGCTAGTCCAGTGCCTTGTAAAAAATGTTTTTTAAAAGATTGATTTAATTAAATCTTTGATCTCAAAAATATACATACTTACTCAACTAATGCAGAACATAACTCTTCTATGTTGTTGTTGTCATGGTCATTTCCTCCTCTTCCTCCTCCTCCATTCTTCCCCTTGCTCTCTGCTTTTTTCTGTAAATCTTCCAAAGAGAATTTACCCAGTACACTGGAGGCTTTTCTAAAACCCAAAGCAGAGCTCATTATCTTTTCTTATCTTTTCTTTTCTTCTTTTCTTTTATCTTTTCTTCCAAACTACCTTCTCTTCCAATTTTCCCCATTTCTATCCAGACCACCACCATTCACATTGTTTCAAAGGTTTTCAACCTTGCTTTATCATCAGTTCTTTACTCTCTATCCCATATTGCCAGATCTCTTCAGTTCTTCCTCCGCAACATATTTTGCATTTCACAGAATCATACGTTTCTTGAAAGGAATGACCACTATACCATAAGCATTAAGAGACAGCCTGCTATCTTTTGAAGTAGACCATCCTGCTTTTGGACAAGTCAAATTTCTAGAAACTTTTACTTGACATCAAGCCTCAGTTTACTTCTTCACAATTACTCCTCTTTCTGACCGCTGGGACCTAATAGAGCAATTTTAATATCTCCTCTTCATGACATTCCTTCAGATATTTGAGTATAGCTGTCATAATCCTGAGTCTTCTGTTCTCCAAGTTAAGCATCACTAATTTTTTTTAACCTTCTGTGGCATGAAACTAAAGGCTCTTCACCATCTTGGTTGCCCTTTTCTGGTACTCTCTAGCTTATTAACATCCTTCTTAAACAATCATTCCCAGAACTGAATAGAGTACATCAAATTAGCCTGACAAGGGCAGAGTAGAGTGGGACTATCAACGCCTTATTCCTGGTTGGATGACTATAATGCCAAAGTAGGCACAGACTATCAGACGTAGCAGGGAGTCCTTGGGAGGAACGGAGTCAGAAAGAGCAACAGTAGTGGTCACTTACCACTGAAGACTTGTATGTCTCATGATCTGTTCATCACCAACACTGTCTTCCGTTTATCTAAAAACAACAAAACTTCATGGATGTACCCTCAAGGCAAACATTGGCATTTGATAAACTATGTAATTGCAAGGAGAAGAGACAGAAACAATGTGAGAGTGACGAAGGCACAAATTACTGTACCAATCATAGACTTATTTTCTCCAGGCTAATCATTCACATTCAACAAAAAGTGGTGGCCCCAAAGAAAGATAACTACTGGAAAACTTAATGTGAATAGATTAGAGTGCTTCTCAGGGTGAGAACAGTTTGTTGTTAACTTGAAAGGAAAGCTGAGCCAGCACATGGTTGCCAACAGTGGAATAAAAAAGAAGTGGACAGCTTTTAGAGATTTGGTGTACAATACTGCATTTACTTATCTGGTCCAGAAAACTCACAAACATCGGGATTGGTTTGATGAAAATGAAGGGGAAATTCAGACATTGCTAAATGACAAATGAGGCTTCCACAGTGTTTTACCAAGAGGATAGTTTGTGTCTAAGAAGGCAGCATTTAACTCAGTCAAAACTGAAGTATAAGCAAAACTTAGAGAGATGCAGATTCTTGGCTCTGTAAGAAGGCAGGTTTTATGCTGATAGTAACAATCTAAAGTGCTTTTATGATTCTGTGAAGTCTCTGGGTCAAAAAGCTATGGGACATTTCAACTACTCAGCACTAATGGAGCTACATTGATTGGTGATAAAGGACATGATCCTGAGGAGATATTGACCATCATCAACCAATGCTGAAGCCATTGACCATATACCTCAGGCTGAAGTCAATCCTACCCTGGCCAGATTTCCAAATGAGGAAGTTTTGAATGCCATTAGGCTCCTCTTGTTTGGCTCTGGTGCTGATTCTATTCCAGCTGAGATTTATAAGACAGGGAGTCCACTGCTCATACAAAAGCTGACTGAAATCTTCTGGGTTATATGACAGGAGGAGGTTATTCTCTAAGAGTTCAAGGATGCTTCCATTTGCACAGCTCTATAAAGGAAAAGAAAAGAGGTTGTCCTGTGATAATCACAGAAGGCATCTCTCTCTTAGTCATTGCCAGCAAGAGTCTTGCTGGAGTCCTCCTTAATAAACTGATCCTTCACCTGGAAGACGGTCATCTACCTGAGAGCCACTGTAGCTTCAGAATGGTCCAAGGTACAGCTGATATGGTATTTGATGCCCAACAACTCCAGAAGAAATGCCAGGAGCAGAAGAGAGCACACCAAGGTCTTTGATACTGTCCGTTGTGACAGCTTATAGAATATCATGGCAAAATTTGGTTGCTTGGAGAAGTTCTTCAATATTGTTTACTAGATCCATGACAGAATGCTTGCACAGGTTCTGGATAATGGATAGTGTTTTTGCACTTTCCCAGTCACCAGTGAGTTGAAGGGCTGTGTGCTGTTTAGCGCAGTGTTTTCAGTGATGTTGTTAGATGCCTTCAAAGAGAATGAAAATGGCATCAAAGTCAGCTACCACACTGATGGTAAATTATTTAACTTGAAAAGGCTACAAGCCAAGACTAAAGTGGAGGGAGAATTGGTACGTGACTTTTTGTTCACTGATGTTTCTGCGCTCAGTGCAACTTCTGAGGCTGAGATGAAACAGAGCATGGATTGATTCTCTGCTGCTTGTACCAATTTTGGCCCGACAACGCTAAGAAAACAGGTTCTCCTAGCCAGCACCACACCATCCATACTTGGAACCATTGGTTAAAGCAAATAGAAAAATTTTGAATGCTGTGGACAAATTCACTTACTATTGGTAGTATACTTTCCAGAGATGTACATATAGATAATGAGGTTGATGCATGCATTGCCAGAGCTAGCTTAATGTTTGGGAGGCTCTGGATGAAAATGTGGGAGAGAAGAGATACTAGGCTGCCTACCAGACTTGAAAGTCTACAGAGCCATTGTGCTGACCTCATTGTTGTATGCCTGTGAAACCTATATACAGGTGCCAACCTAGGAAACTGAATTTCTTCCATTTGAATTTGTCTTAGGAAGATTCTGAAGAGCACCTGGAAAGACAAGGTACCAGACACTGAGGTCCTTTCTTGAGCTGAACTGCCAAGCATTCAAAATCTACTGCAGAGAGTACAGCTCTGATGGGCTGGCTGTGCTATTCATTATTTGAATGCCAAAAGGACATTTGCCTAAAAGACTGTTTTATGGAACATTCAGACAAGACAAATGCTTATATGGAGGTCAGAAGAAGTGTTAGGACTCTCATGGTCCCTCTAAAGAACTTTGGGATCAGGGTGAGACATGGGAGACACTGGCACAGGACTGCCCAGCATGGCATGCCCACGTTAAAGAAGATGCTGCACTCTTTGAGCAAAGCAGAATTGCCATAGTTGAAAAGAGATGTGAGATGTGCAAATTTAGAGACATCTCTTTTTCAAATATTCATGTGGACTATTTGTGCCCAACCTGTGTTAGAGCCTTCCAAGATTGTGTTGGTTTAGTCAGCCACAGTTGTACACACTGTGCTTTGAGCCTGACATAGTGATGTTGTTTTGGTCCTCTTCTACTACAAAGGACAAGCAACCACACTTGTCATAAAATGCCACATCATACTGTAGAGTCTTAAAAGTGTGATCAGAATAAGTATTTAGATTTATTTGGGACTTTTGAAAACAGTTTAGGGTCTGTAAAGGTGGAGCCTATATATGAAAATGAACCAAATTGCACCAAGTTGCTGAAATTAAAAAGAGAGAAGAATATTTTTTAAACTGATAAGTAGGGGTTTGAGAGATCCAGTATAGAGAAAGCACTGCATGAAACTTGTATTGTCAAAGATCAGGAGGGAATTTGGTGACTTACTTGAGGAAAATGTATATGACAAAGTAGTTCACCACCATATGTGCAAAAGATACAAGGGAGAAGTATTAGGAAAGAAAATAAGGATTTGCAGTATATATGAATCTGAATATATTAGACATTTAGAAACTGGAAGGTTAGTGTTGTTAACTGTTTGTCCTTTGAAAACAAATGGATCAAAATCACTGTGGTTGAAGGTGTTTAATGATCTTGATAAGTTTAAAAAGTGTATATTCATGTAAGTGCCTAATGATATATTTATTATTAATAATGATAATAATGTGCTGTTAGACTTCAAACATGTAGGAAAGATAGGGAAGATTGGATGTAAGAGTGGTGTTATCATTTTGAGGTTAATACGGATAGTATATATATATGTATATATATATATATATATGTATGTATGTATGTATGTATGTATGTATGTATGTATGTATGTATATATATGAGTTGGAATGGGCCCTAGTCTAGTTCAACCTATCCCTGCATGAGAATCTGCAGCTTATTGGAAGAGTGGTCCTGTTAGTCTTCATTAGGAGATCATCAGTGAGGGATAATCTATTACTTCATAAGGTAGTCCATCCAAATTACCATTTCACTGGACTTTGTAATATGTGGAAGGGGATATAAATGACTACATGGTATTTTGAAAAGCTCTGTACACATTAGTAAGTAGAAGATCCATGTTCCCTTCCTTCCTCTGCTACTTGCTAGCTATGTAAAATTAGGCAAGTTATTTAACCTCTCTGGTGTCTCAGGTTTTCAGTGGATAAATCTTTTAGCTTCTCCATATCTCACATGGTTTTTAAGATCATCTGTAAAATGTTTTTATAGTACCTTAACCTTCATAAAGATAAGTGCCTGGACCAAAGTTCCTTTCAACTCTAATATCTGTGATTATAAGACTATTAAAAACCCAGGAATATTATGTGTCATAAAAAAGATTAGATCACAGGAGACAAAATACATAGAGTAGGGAGGGGAAAAGGTCATAGACATACAATTTTAGAGCTGGAAATAACATTAGAATTTGTCTACTCCATGGGTGGGGAACCTGTGGTCTCGAGGCCACATCTGACCCTCTAGGTCCTCAAGTGCCACCTTTTGACTGAATCAAAACTTCACAGAACAAATCTCCTTAATAAAAGGATTTGTTCTGTAAAATTGGGACTCAGTCAAAAGGCTACACCCAAGGACCTAGATTAAGGCCATGTCTTCAGGCTGCAGGTTCCCCACCCCTGACCTAGGCCAACACCCTTCATTTTACAGTCGATGAAATTGAGACGTAGGGATTTTAAGTGACTTTATAAAAGTTACTCCATAGCACAAGAAGGATTAATGCACATCTCTCTTTACTGTTGGTTCAATGTTCTTGTCTTTTTTTTTTAATGGAAATGTTAACTGTATGAAAAGAAAAAAGTGCAGGCCATGGCCAGGTCATCTAAGATTGGAAAGTAGCTGGACCAAAATGAATTCAAGTAACACTTTGCAAAATCGACATGTTTTCAGAACCATTTGGATCACCACTTGATCTTTGTAATGAAAAAAAAATGTATTCACTAATGAAAAAAGAGAGATACCAAGTGGATTATTTTTCCTTAGTCCTATTAGAATACTTGCCCTCCAAAATTGTCTTTTAATGCAGACTTATGTCTTATATTAGATTAAATGGTGTTAGATGTGCAGATATTTAGATGTAGATGATAAACCAGATGTGGATATCATCAAGATCATCTGTGTCAACATTTCTGAAGGAACTTGGATGAAATTATGGAACTGGAATAATAAGCTTTATAAACAGGTTCTAATTATAAAGTATTGATTTTTAAATGCATACTTGGACTTAGATACACACCGATAGAAGTAGTCATTTTAGGAAGTTATACATGTGTGTATGGATGTACATGTTTATGTAATTCAGCCATTTTACTTTTGTTCAGAGCCTTTTTGTTAAGACTTCTAATGGTCTTTAGCATATTCTTAATATCTTTAGTAATGTCAAGTCTTTGACTATTAAATGCAGACTGAGTTTTTGGAAACTATTCAGAGCTATGAATCAGATGTCAGTCAGTCAACAAACATTTATTAAGTACTTACTTGGTGTCCAGCACTGTGCTAAAGCATTAAAGATACAAAGAAAGACAAAAAGACAGTGCCTTCCTCAAGGAACTAACATTCCAAAGTGGGAGATAACATGCAAAAAATTGTACCTAAAAAAAATATATATATCTTAGAGGAAAGGTACTAGGATGGAGGGGTGAGAGGGACGTAGGGGATGTGAAAGGGAAGGCTTCCTGCAGAAGGTTGATTTGAGCTGAGTCTTGAAGGAAGAGAGGAAAGCCAGGGGACTAAAGTGAAGAGACAGAGCATTCCAGCCATAGGGACCAGCCAGTGCTGGCAAGGAGTTGGAGTGTTGTGTTCAGGGGACAGCAAGAGACCAATATCACTGGATTACAGAGTGTATGAGGACGAGTAAAATGTAAGAGGATTGGAAAGGGAGGAGAGGGCCTATAAAGGGCTTTGAATGCCACATGGAGAATTTAAATTTGAATCTGATAAGGAGCCACTGGAATTGAATTTAATGGGGAAGGGAGTAATATGATCAGATCTGTACTTTAAGATTAAGTTGACAGGTAAGTGTAGAATGGTTTGGAGTGGGGAGAGACTTGAGGCAGGGAGACCAACCAGAAGGCTCTTGTAGTAGTTGAAGCATGAGGAGATTATGGCCTGCACCAGTGTGATGCACCAGTGGTGATCTCAGAGAAGAGAGGGAAGTAAATGAGAGCTATGAAGGTAGAAATGACAAAAATGATAAGTGAATGGATTTAGGGGGATGAGAATGAGGACTTGAGGATAACACCTAGGTTGTAAGCCTTAGTGATTATTAGGAAGGTGGTGCCCTCCACTGTAACAGATAAATTTGGAAAGGGAAAGGTTTTAGGGGAAAAGATGAGTTCAGTTTTGGATATGTTGAGCTTAAGATGTCTGAGGGACATCTAGTTTGAGATGTTTCATAGGTGAATCTTAAGAGAGAAGTTAAGACAGGGTAAGTAGGTCTGAGAATCCTCAGCATAGAGATTATAATTGAATCCATAGAAGCTGATGAGATCACTAAGTAAAATAGCATAGAGGGAAAAGAGAAGAACCAGAACAAGGCACAGGGAAACGTTTACTGACAAAGATCCAACAGAGGAGGATGAGCAGTGGTTCAATAAGAGGAGGAGAACCAGGGGAGAACAGCATAGTGAAAACCTATAGAGAAGAGGTTACCAGGGAGAAGAGGGTAATTGATAGTAATAAAAATTGCAGAGAGGTAAAAAAAAGGATGAAGATTGAAAAATAGGCTATTAGATTTTGGCAATTAAGAGATCATTGGTAACTTCAGAGAGAAGAGTTTTAGTTGAATAATGAAGTCACAAGCCAAACAAACCATACAGAGTTAAGAGGAGATAGGACAGCAAGGGGAGCCACCGTTTGCCGATGAGCCTCCTTAAGAATTTTAGCCAGAAAAGGAAGGGAGAGATATGGAACCATAACTATTGGGAATACTCAGTTCAAGTGGGAATTTTTTGAGGATGGAGGAAACATGGGTATATTTGTAGGCAGTAGGGAAGCAGCTGGAGATTGAAGATAAGAAGTGAGAAAGTTGGGATGATAATGGGGGCAGTCTGCTGAAACTGACAGTATACTGAGCAGTGACTTCAGAATAATAATATGATTTTCCTGAGTAATTCATAGGGTAACTCTGAAGGCACTTTCAAAAAAATTTTCAGTAGTGGCAACCTTGTTGGGAGTAAGTATTGTTTCTTGAGGCTACTACTTTGAACATAATAGTTATTTTGTATCAGTTTTGCTGTGTTCTTTAAAGAAAATTCAACTAGCTATTTTACAGTTATTTTATTTTGGTGACAGTCACTAATATATTTAAACTATTATTACAACCACCGTTTGGGAGAAAAGATAATTCCAATAAAAGAAATCTAGTTTAATTTAGAAAACTCCTTTTAGGAGACAAGTAAGAAGTGGATTGTATTGGGTTCATCCCAAATAGGTGGTGAAAGGAGCTAGTTGATGCAACTTAAATAGGATCACAGATAAAGAATTGGAAGGAGCCTTACAAGTAATCTGTTTCAACCTTATTTTACAGATGAGGAAGCTGAGGCCTAGAGATATTAAGTTACTTTCCCAAAATCACACAAGTAGTAAGTGGCAGTCAGGATTTGAATTCAGAGCTTCTGACTTAAAAATCCATTTTTTTTGTTTTTGTTTTTTTACTGTATCATGCTGATTTCAAAGAATCTTTGAAGAGGCTGGAATCTCCTCAAAGAATATTTGAAAAATAAATTAAAACAAATTAAGTTACTCTGTGATGAATGAGAATGTTTACTCTAATGGGTAGGAAATTGACTTAGAGAACAAAATAAAGAATGGGAATAAATCAGTACTTTTATGGATGGGTAAGTATAAAAAGTAGGATTCTTTAGGAATTGATCCTGAAATTGATCTTATCATTTTTATAGATGGTCTGAAAGAGAAGGGGAAGGTCCAGTTTTGCAGGTAGTAAAAATTTAAGTACAAAGGCATAAATTGTAGGAGACTACATAAAATAGGCATAAAAATGGCAGGTGAGCTTCAGATAATCATTTATAGAACAGGGGTTACCAACCTGTGTCAAGTTGTAAGGAACCTCAGAATCATTAGTTGTTATTTAGCAATAAACTCATCTTGGGAACAGTTGTCACAGCAAGACCTCCCTTCCATACTGTTGGTGGAAATAGTCTTGCATGTTTAAAATAACTTTGTAATTAGTTTAAAAGTTAACAAAGACTCAGCCTTAGTTTTCTAACTGTGTTTTCCCCCCTTTTTCATTGAAGACTACTGCTATAAATATTTTGATTTGTGTGGGGTATTTATTTTTATCATTGACTTCCTTGGAGTATATGCCTAGCATTGGACATTTTTGGTTAAAATATATAAACAAATTAGTTGCTTTTTTCACATAATTCCAAATTACCTTACAAAATGTTTGAGCCAATTCAGAGCAAAACCAACATTGTGTTAATATTTATAACCCCACCAATTTTTACCATTCCTATCTTTTATCATCTTTGCCAGTTTGCTGGGTTTGAGGTGAAACCTCAGTCATTTTGATTTGAATTTTTTTTAATTAATGATTTGGAATTTTCTGTTATATGGTTATTAGTAGTTTGCAGTTCTTATTTTGAGAGCTGCTTCTTCATAGTTTTTGACTGCTTATCTATTGGAAAATGATTTTTGTCTTATATATTTCTATTAGTTGCTACATAACTTGGCTATTAAGCCCTTATCAGATATTTGATACAAATATTTTTTTCATATTCAGCTGCTTCTGTTTTTATCAGAGTTGCATTAATTTTGGTAATGTAAAAGATCTTTAATTTTACATTGCCACAATTACTGTTTTATTTTTTGTAATTGCTTCTGTTTCTTGTTTGGTTAGGAATTCATATCCCAACCTTAATTGTAAGGTCTACATCTCATCTGATTTTCTTGTTAATAATTAGGTCACATATCCATTTTGCAGGTATTGCAAGGTATGGTATAAGATCTTTGTCTAACTCTAATTTCTGCCAGATTGCTTTTTAGTTTTACTGACAATTCTTGTACAATAGGTAGTTCTTTCCCATGATTTTGTTCCTTGAGAAGCTTTGCAATTTCATCTAAATAATACTAAAAAAAAATAATAGCTAACATTTACATAGTTCTTTAACATTTGCAAAGAGCTTTACAAATGCCTCATCTAATCCTCATAGCAACGCTGGAAGGTAGTTGCTATTGTTATTTGCATTTTACAGGTGAGAAAACAAGATATACTGGTTAAGTGACTTATTTATTTAGATGCAGCCAGCAAGTGTCTGAGGCAGATTTTCAGTTGAGGTCTTTCTGACTCTAGGTGTAGCTTTTTATGTACTGTGTCACTTAGATGCCTACATTTATCTTCTTTTATCTCATCTATACCCTGTTTAGTTAAGAATTCTCCATATAGCTCTTGTTATAAAAGGAGGCTGCTTCTATTTTCCTCCAATTCTTTTGTTTTATGATTTAACCTTTCATATTTAGGTCAGTTATTGTTTTAGAATTTTGAGAGGCAGCGTGTTATACTAGAAAGAGAGAGAGTACACTGTATCTGATTCAGGATCAAATCCCACCTCAGATACTTAGTAGCTGTGTGACCCTGTGTAAGCCACTCATTTTCTGTGTGCTTCAGTTTACTAATTTTTAAATTGAGGGACTTGGGCTTGGCCTCCATAGTCCCTTCTAACTGTAAATCTATGATCCTGTGATTGTTGTGTTGCATGGAGTATGATACTGATTTAAACTTATTTTTTGTCAAATTGTTTTCCAGCTTTTCCAGAAGTTTTTGGATGGGAAGTCTTTCCCCAAATATTTTACATTCTTAGGTTTATCTGACACTGGGCTATTGGATTCAGTTGTCCCTTATTTTTGCTTATATTGTTTGGTCCCTTATTGAATTTTTCTGTTTTTAAAATCAGTCTTAAATAGGTTTGTTTTTTATGATTACAACTTTATAATGTAGTTTGAAGTCTAGAAGTACTCTCATCATTTGTACTTTTTTTCCCATTAGTTCCTTGATATTGGCCTTTTGTTCCATTAAGTTTTGATATGGCACTAAATCACTAAATTTAGATAGTATCATCATGTTAATTATATTGATGTGGCCCAACTACAAACAATGAATCTCTCAATTGGCAAACATGGACTAGTCAGTGTTGGAAGAGCTACATAAAAAGAGACTACTTTAAGATTCAGCTACAAATTAGTTCATCCATTTTTTTTTTGGTGGGGGAAACAAAGGAATCACAGAAAAAAATGTCTTGCCTGTCCATGACCTCTGACCCAGAGATCCTACTGCTAGACATATACCACAAAGAGGTACAGGATCAAAAGAAGGGTCCTACGTAGGACAAAACATATTAATAGTAAGACTTCTTGTCATAATGAAAAACTGGAAACAGAAGGATTGAATAAACTGTGGCATGTAAATGTACAGTAATATTGAACTTTAAGTAATGATTATTACTAAGAATTCAGAGAAATATGGAAAAACTTAACTGATGTAGAGTATCAGGCAGAACCAGGAAAACTATATATGTCTGTAACAAAATATAAATGAAAAGATAATTAAAACAAAATGGGGCACCTTTTATTCATAATGACTGGTCTTTCCCCAGAAAAGAAATGAGAAAATGCCCCTTCCCCCTTTTTTATGATTGGTCCAGGATTATATATGTATATGTTGTATACACTGTTAGATTTGGTTTATGTATAGGTTGATTGAGCTCAACTTTTTTTCTCTTTTGTTGTAAGGGAAGATACACTGGGTAGATGAGGTGGAAACTACTTAGGTAAAGACTAATGATACTTTTATAAAGAAAAGCATTTAGAGTTTCTAACATGTCAAACTTATGTGTTCCTATTTTGATAAGAGTTGTTAACAGTATCTAGTGTATGTACATTTCGATTAAATAAAATAATTTACATGCATATTTTTTGGTTATGGTGTTTCTTTTGATGGAGCCTGGCACAAATATCCTCTAAATATCTGTGGTTAAAATACTTATTGATGGGTTCTCTTTCATTGAGTTCACAAATGCCTATTTTATGTTAATTTTGGTAAACTTAACAACCCAGTACATAATCATTCTTCTGATGTAGTTGTAAAATGAACCAGATAAAACATCAAAATCATTGCTTTTAACTGTATAGTGTCTTAAAATTTATCTGAGTTGTGAATGTTATTGGGTGTATTATCTGAGTTGTGAAGTGTTATTAATCTTATATCAAACAATTGTAAACAAAATTGTTTAAATTGAATCTTATTGTCTCATGGCTTGTCATGATTTAGATCAGTTTGATTTTAATCAAATCTGCCCTTCCCTACTTTACATAAATGTTTTTAATTTTACTAACTCTTACTATGACTTTTCACATAAAGATTCACCATTTAGTTTGATATAGCTCTGCTGTGTCCCTTTGCCCACTAAACTTTTTCTCCAGAATCACAACCTCCTCTCCCTATAACTACAACCAAGAAATGTTAAATCGATGGATTGGAGTTTTACCCTTCTCTTGTAGTTACCCAATTAAAATAAATTACCACTCAGAGAGTCCAAGCACAAAAAAGACAGTTCTTACAGAAACTGGTTAATCAGCTTCTGAATAATTAAGTGTTAACTGCTTAATTAGGGAAATACCTGCAACACTGAGAAGTTAAGTGACTTAACTAGAGTTACACTACTCCAGTGTTTCAGAGGCTAGTCTTGAACCCTAGACTCTCTGACTGAGGCTAGTTCTCTATCTAGTTTTCCAGGCGGCCGCTGTAAATAATAGAGCAGTTACAGATAGGCATTAATAGAGGGAATTTTCTTACTGTGAGTTAATTAACCCTTACCAGTAAAATCACATTTACTGTCTTCCAGAAGTAACGTTTAGGTATTCACTTTTGCTGTTCTTTTGTCATGCCACAAGTTTTTCCCAAATTGGAAATAATTATCATGGAAACTAATATTGAAACTAATCAAGATTAATTTTACTTTTCAACTTATACTATATAGCGAACACCAAGGAATGAGTTGTTGCTGAACTCCCCAGCTGAGTAAGCAGCAGGAAGAGTATTTTTAATGTGTCCTATTAGATCTCCTCTTTGACCCTTCTATTCCTCCACCACTCTCCCTTAATTAAAAAAAAAAAGCCTTAATGGAAGTTGTAGTTAGTACTCTGAAGCTGTAATGGTGGTGCTTGAATTAGCATTCAGACTAATTACCCTCCCCTCATTTTCCCCCTTTCTTCCCCTTTATGTTCTCAGTTAAATTCTGGGTCTGTTTATTTGATTGAAATGCCTAGTTTGTTTTGTTGTCGTTGTTGTTTGTTATTATTGCTTTATATAGGATAGTTGTTTTAAATTTTGATATTAAAACGCATCAAGCTTATATTTCAGTTTGTGATTAAATTCTACTTTTCTGGATATGAAATTTTCTACATTTGAAAATAGAATCTGGTTTAAAAAACTATTTCACATACTAAGATGCCATTTCATTCTTGATTTAGACCTGCTGTGTTCCACTTGCTAATGCAGTGAGTTTACTACATACGAAGAATTGTGATTATGTATGGAAAGAGTCTTTTGGAAACTTTGGGGATGACATGTTTGTCCATTTGAAGTTTTATTTTTGTAGTGATGGAAACATATTTATGTTTCCTTTTGTGAGGGAAAGTCAACTGAGTGATCGTATGGTCTCTATTCCCACAAATCTGGCATAACTTTGAGAAGCTTCCTGGTTGGCTGAGTAAATTTGAGATTAGAAAGGGGAACAGTGAGCTCAATCTATAAGACTGTCTTCTGCAATGGAAGATATAATTAAACTAAAAACAGTTATTGATGTCTTTTTTAATCACCAAAATTTTCTCTAGTGTTCTCCCTTCCCCTCCAAGAGATCCACCCTACATAACAAATAATACATTTAAAAAGTAAATAAAAAAGAGGTTAAAAAATCAGCAAAACTGATTATTACATCATAACATTCTTCAAAGCACGTGTACAGTACCACACTTGGTAGTAGGGTGGATCTCCCACCTCTGTAAAGGGGTGAGATGGGAGCATCTTCTTGTATCTCTTTGGAACCTTGTTTGCTCTTTGTAATTTTGTAGCATACACTTTTGATTTTTCTGTGGTTCTTAACATTTAATTTGTTGGAATCATTGTGTTTATTGGATTCTCCGCTTCATTCTGCATCAGTTCATGCATATTTTCCGTGCTTCTCTGTATTCATCATGAATTTAAAAATTGTCATGTCTTACAGCATAATAATATTCTGTTACATTCATACAACAATTTGTTTACCCATTCCCTAATCACTACGATTATTCCTATCTTTCATCAGCTTTGCCTGTTTTTAGGGTGTGAGGTATAACTTCAAAGTTGTTTTAATTTGCATTTCTCTTAAATATTAGTGATTTGGGGCATTGTTTCTTATGGTGGTTAGTAGGCAGGTGGGTGGCATAGTGAATAGTGCAGGATCTGGACTCAGGAGGACCTGAGTTCAAATACAGCCTTAGACAAGATCAAATGAGAGAAGATTTGTAAAGCTTTTTGCAGACGTTAGTCGTTTAGTTATTTCAGTTGTATTGGACTCTTTGTGACTCCATTTGGATTTTCTTGGCAGAGATACTGGAGGGATTTGCCATTTCTTTCTCCATACAGATGAGGAAACTGAGACAAACAAGGTTAAATGACTTTCCCAGGGTCACATAGCTAGTAAGTGTCTGAGGCTGGATTTGAATTCAGGTCTTCTTGATTCTAGTACCTGCTATCTATCCACTGCACCAACCAGCTGCCCCTCGAAGCAAATCTTGGAATGCTATATTAATGCTATTATCATTTTTATTCTTATGAGAAGTTTGTTAATATTCCTTGACCACTTATCTATTGAGGGAATGGCTTTTGGTTTCATGTCTGTTAATTGTTTATCTATCCTGGATACCAAACTCATATAAGAGAATTTGATACAAAGATTTGGAAGATACTTTTATATGGGGTCGTGAGATTCTTCCCTGGTTTCTTTTCAAGACTTATACTAAATCTTACCGTCTCCAGGAGGCATTTCCCAAGTCACTGCAGCTGCTAGTTCCTTCCGTTCTGAGATTACTTTCCTTCTCTGTAAATATCTTGTATACACCTAATTATTTTCATGTTAGAATCTTTAAAGATAGGAACTGTTTTTGCCTTTTTTTTAAATCCTCTGCTCTTAGAACAGTGCACACACATAGTAAGCTCTTAATAAATGCTTGTTGACTGACTTGATTGCATGAGCACATAGCTATACACCCAGCCTAGAGTATATTATAACTGCTCTTGTGGGAAAATAAATAAGGGTCACTGAGGTTTAAGGAAGACCCAGGACTGGATTCATTAAACTGCTTTTTGTCAATACCAGGCCAAAACCGAGTGAGAGTTATGTTAGCTTTGGAGTTAGCCCTGAGTTTGAATCCTGACTTTAAGACTTACTGCCGTGGGATATTGAATAAGTTGTAAAATGTATAAATTATATAAAATGCAGTTAGTAATTTTTGTATTTCCTATCTCAGAGGATGTCTGCTCCTACCATCTTCTCCACCCATCTCATAAATAGGTGGCCCTTTTTGCCAGGGGTAAAAGTCTTCTACATTCCTTCTTCATCACATCTCATCCCATCCCATTCCATCTGCTCTTGGCCATATCTACTCATGCATCCTCCCAGTGTTCTGGAGTCTTTTTAGTTGAATCTTTTAGTATTACTTTTACATCATACTATTATCGTAGAGGCTCTTCCCCAGGCTGACCACAGGTTGATTTTTTCTCTGTAGCAGTTCTAGCTTATCTTCCAAATTGTGAAGGGAGTTAGAATCTGTTTTGGTGGGTGTTGTGCCCACTGATAAAATCACAAACCTTTTCTTTGTTGTATGTTATTGGTTTTGTTGTCCATGTGCATTTTTATCACAGGTGTATGGAAAGGAGATGGATGAGGGGAAAGTTTCAGAAGCTATTTAGTTCACTATAGTATAGAGTTTTACTTCTTTCTTCAATAGAAATTGCCCTGAAGAAGGCAATACCTTTTTCAAAACCAAAGACCTATGGTCAATACTGTGGGCCTTAGATTTTTTTTTATTCATTAAATAAATATGTTAAAGTAAATTATCTCTGAGAGCCCTAATATTCTTTGAGATTAATATACTAAGCAACTGCAAGTTGAATACCCCAAGGAGATTAGTAGGTGCTTAATAAATACTTGAATCCCTCAGCTCAAATGTCATTTTATATATGATCTCCCAGGACTAGTACCTTCCCTGATCCTCTCACCCCCTTTAACTTGTAATTTACTTTACAAGTTACAAGTAATAACTTGTAAATTACTTGTAATTATATTTTGTATGTACTTTTAGGTGTGTGAGTTGTCTCTCGCGATACCTTTTTAAGCTTGATGGTAAGGGCTGTTTCATTTTTGTCTTTGTATTACCAATGCCTAGCCAGCATAGTGCTTGACTCATAGTAGGGGTACTAAATTAATGATTGATTAAAGTAAAGTTGTTGTTTTTCCTTTTGAATAAATTTACCAATCCCAGAAACTAGATCTTTTATTGATTTTTTTTGTCCCTAATACCATAATGTCTTGTACGGGGTAGAAACTTAAATGTTTATTGAATTGCAATCTAGGAACAAATAGAAACTGGTGTTTAATCCTTATCCTGTGGCTCCTGGGTGAAGACAGTTCCTAAAATACTCTTGAATCCCAGGTGTTTTCAATTGGGAGATCATTTAACGTTTGGAATAGCAGTGGCATATTCAGTGCATTGAGTGCTGTAGTAGCTAGGACATTTGACTTTGGGTCAAGACGACCTGGATTCAAATCTTGCTTCATCTACTTACCAGTTGTGTGAACCTGGACAAGTCTCTTAACCACCCTCTACCTCAGGGTCTTCATTTGTGAAATGAAAGAGTTGAATTAGATGGCCTTAGAGGTTTTGTCTACCATCCTATGATTCTATGAGAGTAATGTTTGGCTCAAATTTTTGTTTTTAGCAAAATTGTGTAGTTTCCAGGAAATGGATTAAATGACTTTCTCTCCTGTCACTCCCTCATTCTGCAGGAGTACTGATGCTTGTTACTAGAGCACTAGACTTCATATTGCCTTGGGCACAGTTAGAGCTCCAAAAGATTACAATAATCAAACACAAAATAGCTTGAAGAAATTCTTTCCTGCTAGCCTTGCTTGCAAACCTAAATTCACATCATTGAAGCAGAAAATGCTTTCCCCTCCCTTAATTTTTGAGTACCCTACCCTTAATTATCTATGAATTTAACCAGTCACAGTGGGAAATCTGAAAATGCTTGATTTAAATCATGCCTATTGGTTTATTATATTCTAAGAAGAAGAAGGAGTAAAGAACAACAAATTTTAAAGACATCCTCAGAATCCTTTCACCACCTTCTCCCCCTCCCTTTTTGGTGAAGGATTATACTTGTTAAAAATCATGGCCATTGAATTCTGAGGAAAGCTACAGGTATGTATTTGTGGTGAGATTTTATGATGCTGTGGTTTGACCTTTTATACTTATATCATTCTTTATGTAGTCATTATATAGCCTCTTGCTTTAAGAAATACCAAGTTAAATCCTGGCTTTCTTTACTGGTTGGTAGTGTCAGTACTCTAGGGGTAGAGGGAGAAGGGAGGAGGTATGTAGATAGATGCTGTTCTCTGCCTTTCCATTAGCAGCGCAGTGTTAGGCTTCAGATGATGATGGTAGATGATTGGTGGTGGAGGATAGGGGAAGAGGTGGAGTTTCTTATCATCCTTCATGTAGTCAGTAAAACCATCAGACAGATGCCTTTCCAGGAAAGTCACATGAAAATGTGAAAGGAAAAGCCAAGGAATGGCCCGGGGAATGGTGCTGTGGAGGAAAGTATTTCAGCCTGATATGTTCCATGGAAACAAGCCTTTTGAGGTTTCACTTGTCAGCCGATTTGTCTTGTGATCCAGGTAATTTCTGGTAGCCTTTGTTTCCAGTGTGGTATGTGAAATGTAGTGAAAGGGTAGAAAAATAGTTCCCGTGAGTAGGATGTTGCTATAACAGGAAGGAACATTAAAATGTACAGCCTTTCTTACATTATTCATTGTGATTTCTGACATAAGTCTTGAGGTTTTTTGTTTTTTAAATTTAAAAGCCTAACTAAATTAAAGAAGAGAAAAACTGTTATTTCTGAGTCTACGTCAATTTCTTATCTCGAGAACAAAGGTTTTCAGCCTCCAGCATTGTGAAGATGTCTTAATCCTAAAGCATAGGAAGCAGCTTTCTCCTCTTACCTGTTTTTAGAAATATATTTGCATAGTCTCTTGTGTATTCTGTGCTGTGCATTTTGAAATACGGTTCAGTGAATTGAGATTTCATAAACCAAAGTGTCAGAATGGTTGTAAGAAATCTGTTTCCATTTTATACCCTAGGGTCTTATTATTATAGGTAAGGGATTTGTGTGGGGGAAGGGAAATGTTTTTTTCCTGTATATGCACTCTATAATATTTCAGCGTTGGCTTTTTGAATTGAAGCTAGATTAAAATAATCTATAATATTTAAGTAGGAATGAGAAAGAGAATTAAATAGTATTATGTTAAATACTACCAATCTAAACATGGATTTTGTCCTTTGGTTTTCAGTGTTATTTATCTTGTTAGGTAACTGAAGTGTATCAGTATGAAAAGACTGCCATGTTAATATTAATATGTGTTAATTGTAAAATATAGAGATGGTATGAAACTGAAAATGCTAAAGACTTTTTTTCCTTCAAAGTATTTTTTAAAAAGAAAGATAATGGTTTTTTGGTAGACATTTATGACATTGACAGGTGCTTTGTGCCTAGAACTGTTCTTTTTAAAGACTGTAAACCAGAAACATCTTGAAGCACAATTTGGAGCTTTCATTTGGTTTGATTAGTTCTATTATTGTTGACAGAAAAATGCAAGAAATTTTAACTCTTTAACCTACTTTGACAATTAGTTTACTTCTCCTAGTTTCTAATACTCCTTGAGGAGTAATATTTATTTAAACAAGTTTATTAGATATTACTTGATAGGCATCGTGTGTGATTTAGAGTAATATAATTAGAGTAGAATTATGTAACTTGAGAGCTGGAAGGGACCTTATAGGTAATCTTACCTAACCTTTCTTTTTTACAGATGAGGAAACTGAGGCTAGAGAGGTTTAGGGATTTGACCAGGGTTAGTAGAAAAGTTGGGATCAATAACCTTGGCCTTTTGACTTCCAGGAAAATATAATGTATCTTTTGGAAGTCAGCTCTTCTTTGCCTTTTGCTTTCTTTTTGTTAAGGAATAATCATAAAGGATACTTGTTTTAAAGGGATTACGCTCCAGTAGAAGAGAAATAAGCACTCAATGATAATACTTTGAAAACAGGATAAATGTGGAAAATTCAGTATTTTAACAAGGAAGGGAACAAGCATTTATTAAGTGCCTGCTATATACCTGGGACTAAGAGTAGCAATTTATAAATATAATCCCGTTTGATTCTTATATTTAGGAAATTGTTATTTTAATAATACTTATGCTTAGGATATTGAGTCAGTTCTCCATGAGCCACTTTTCTTCATCTGACAACCCTGTGACATCATTCTCCATCATCTGTTCTTTTATATCAGCCTCTGATTATGAAATAGCTCTTTAGCTAAGGCCAACCCCTCTACATGTACTCTTTTTTCCCTTTTATTTTCTTTTTTGATAAACAAAAAAAATTATTTTTGCTTCTTCTCAACTTCCACCTCCAGTTAAAAAAAAAAAGGAAAATCCTTACAACAGATATGCATAGTCAAACAAAACAAATTCCTACATTGGTTATGTTCAAAAATCTGTTTCTCATCCTGCGTCTTGAATCCTTCACCTCTTTGACAGAAGGTGAACGGCATATTTCATTAGAATTCTTGTCTTTGAAAGTTGTTGGCCTTTACAGTGTTATCGTATAAATTGTTTTTCTGCTTCTACTTGCTTCACTCTGCTTTAGTTCATATGAGTCTTTCCAGGTTCCTCAGAACCCTGTCCTGTTTATTTCTTAAGGTACAAAAGTATTACATTATATTCATTATATACCATAATTTGTTTAGCCAGTTACAAATAGATGGGCACCCTCTTAGTTTCTGGTTCTTTGCTATTACAAAAAGAGCTATGTTTTTGTACATATTGGCCCATTTCCTTATTCTTTAATTTTTCTGGAGTTTGGGTCTGATAGAGGTAATTGCAAGGTCAAAGGGTATGCACAGTTTGTGATGTTTTGGGATCATTCCAAATTGCTTTCCACAATGGCTAGACCAATTTACAGTTGAGTCAAATCAAGTCAATCAGCATTCATGTGCCAGATACTGCTAAGCTCTGGGAATACAAAGAAAGGCAAAAACAGTCCTTGCTCTTAAAAGAGTTCACTTTCTAATGGAGACAACATGCAAACAACTATGTACATAAAAGATATATGCAGAGTAAATGGAAGATAACCTCAGAGTGAAGGCTCTAGCAGTTGGAGTGCTAGAGAAAACTAGGAAAGGCCTCCAGCAGAAGGATGGGATTTGCACCAAGTACTGAAGCTAGGGGGTGAAGGTGAGGTGGAAGAGCATTCGAGACAAGGAGGACAACTTAGTCAAAAGGCAAGGAGTCAGGAGATGGAGGAGTAGTAAGAAGGCTAGTGTCATTGGATTGTTGAGTTATCTGAAGGGTGGCAAAGTGGAAGAACACTGGAAAGATATGAAGGGATCAGGACATGAAGGGCTTTAAAAGCTAAACATAGGATTTTATATTTGAGGAAATAAGGAATCACTGGAGTTTGTTGATTAGGGAGTGGCATTATTGGATCTGCACTTCAGGAAAATTAATTTTACAACTGAGAGGAGAATGAATTGGGGTGGAAAGAAACTTAAAGTAGGGCTGTCAACCAGAAAGTTATTGTAATAGTCTAGGTGTGAAATCATTAGGGCCTGCACCAGGGTGGTGGCTATTTGAATAGAGAGAAGGGGACATATTCAAGAATTGTGATGAAAAATAACAAGACTTGACAGCAGATTTTATATGTGGAGTGTGTGTGAGAGGAATGTTGTATAAGAAACTGAGTTTGCAAACCTGGATCAGTTGAGAGCCTTTTTCAGTAATAGGGAAATTTGGAAGAAGAGAATATTTTGGGGGAAAGATAATGATTTCAGTTTTGACCATATTTGGTTTAAGATGTTGATGGGTCATCTAGTTTGAGTTGTCAAAGATGCAATTGGAAATGGCGGACTGAGGGTGAAGAGAAAATGTTAGGGCTAGATAAATAGATCTGAGAATGATTTGTATAGAGATGATAATTGAGTCCATGGGAACTGTGAGATCACCAAGTCAAATTGTAAAGAGGAAGAAGAGAAGAGGGCCTAGGGCAGAACATTGGGGGACACCCACAATTTATGGGTGTAACTTAAATGAAAAACTAAAAAAAAGGAGACTGAAGAATGCTCAGACAGATAGGATAATCAGGAGAGATATTGCCATGAGAACTTAGAGAAGAGTAGGTGTCAAGAAGAAGGGAAAGTGGACAGTGTCAAAGGTTTCAGGGAGGTCAAAAACGATGAGGATTAAAAAACCATTAGATTTGGCAAGTAAGAGATGACTGGTAACTTTGGACAGAGCAGTTTTAGTTGCATGATGAGGTCAGAAGCCAGACTGCAGAGTTTAGAAGAGTGAGAGAGGAAAGGAAGTGGAGGCACCTGATTGTAGCAGGCTTTCTCCAGGAGTCAAGCACTGTGTTAAGCACTGTCATGTCATGCAGGGGGAGAAAAAAAAAAGATCTCTGCTCTCAAGGAACTCACAGTCTGTTAAGGGAGACAACATGCAAAAATGTATGTACAAAGAAGATATATACAGGATAATTTAGTGATAATCTCACAAGGAAGGTACTAAGATTAAGGAGGACAGGGAAAGGCTTCTTACAGAAGGTGGGATTTTAGCTGAGGTTTGAAGGAAGCCAGGGAAACAAGAAGGTGGAGATGAGGAAGCAGAGCAAGGAGAACATTCCAGGAGTGGGGGCAGGCAATGACAAGGTTCAAAGTTGGGATACAGAGTGTCTTGTGGAAAAATCAGCAAGTAGGCCAGTATCATTGGATTGAAGGATATTTGAAGGGGAGTCATGTATAAGAAGACTAGAAAATTAGGAAGGGGTGACTTATGAAGGGCCTTTGACCTTTAAAGGTCAAAGTCAGGAGATGGAGGAATAGCAAGAAGGCCAGTCATTGGATAATAGGGTACCTGAAAGGTGGTAAAATATAAGAAGCCTTGAAAGATAGAAGGATTTTATATTTGATCCAGGAGGTAATAGGGAGATACTGAGTTTATTGAATAGGGTGGTGGTATGGTCAAGCCTGAATTTTAGGATGATCAGTTTTATAGTTCAATGGAAAATGAATTGGAGTAGAGAGAGACTTGAGACAGGGAGATTAACTAGCTGGCTATTGTAGTAGTCCAAGTGTAAAGTAAAAAGGGCCTTTATCAGGGTACTTGCAATGTCAGAGGAGAAAAGCAGGGCATATTCAAGACATATTATGAAGGTGGAGATGACAGGATTTGACAAATGATTGGATATGGGGGAGTGACAGTGAGGAGTTGACTTCACTTAGGTTGTGAGCTTAGGTGACTGGGAGGATAGTGGTGCCCTTGACTGTGAAAGGGATAGGGTTTTTTGGGGGAATATAACAGTTTTGGACTTGTTGAATTTAAGATATCTATAGGATATCCAGTTTGAGATGCCCAGTTGGCAATTGGAGATGCAAGACTGAAGATCTGGAGAAGTTAGTTAGTGCTGAATAAACAGATGTGAGAATCATTTGCATAGAAATGATAATCAAACTAATTTTATCAAATTATTTATTTATAACATTCCACTTAAAGATTTTGAGTTCTAAATTTTTTCCTTCCAGCTCTTCCCCCCCCCCGCAAGTAATATGATACCCGTTACACATGTGAGGTCATACAAAACATTTCTATATTGACCATGTTGCAAAAAAAAAAAAAGGTGAAAAAATAAAGTGAAACACAGTATGTTTCAATCTGCACTCAGTTCTTTAGTTCTCTTTCTGAAAGTGGATAGCATTTTTTATCATGTTTCCTTTTGAATTGTCTTGGATTATTGTCCTGATCGGAGTAAATCTTAAAACAGTTAATTATTGTTACAATATTGCTGTTGCTGTGTATAATTTTCTGGTTCTCCTCATTTTACTTTGCATCAATTCATATGAGTCTTCACAGGTCTTTTTGAAAAAAAAATTATTATTTCTTATAGCACAGTAATATTCCAGTCACTATCATATACCACAGCTTGTTCAGCCATTCCCCAATTGATGAAGATCCCCTCAATTTCTGGGTTTTTTTGCCACCACATAAAGAGCTGCTACGAATATTTTTTATTTTTTGTACTATAGGTCCTTTTCCTTTTCCTGTGATCTCTTTGGGATACAGATGTAGTAGTGGAATTGCTGGGCCAAAGGGTATACACAAATTGTTCTCCGGAATGATTGGACCTCTTCACAACTCCACCATTAGTGCATTAGTGTCCCTATTTTTGCACATTCTCTCCAACAGATAATTGGAATCATGGGTGCTGATGAGATCCCCAAGTGAAATAGTACATAAGAAGGGAAGAGGGCTCGGAACAGAGCCTTGAGGAATCCCTAGTGAGTGTGATGTGGATAAAGAGCCAGCAAAGGAGACAGAAAAGAGCAGTCAGAAAGGTAGGAGGAGAGCAGTGTAATGAAAAACTAGAGAGGAAAAAAAGGATCTAAGAGAAGAGAGTGATTGGCAGTGGTAAAGGCCCCAGAGAGTTCTAGAAGGATAAGTATTGAGAAAAGGTTATTAGATTTGTCATTCACCTAGGTTTTTAACCTTGATGTCACCTCCGACTCTTCATTCTCACTCACCCTACAGATCCAATCCCTTGCCAAGTCTTGTTGCTTCTAACTGCGTTTCTCCCAAACAGTTACCTCTTTGCACTCACATAATTATCCCTCTCGTTCAGGCCCTCAGCACCTCTCACTCATGAATCGTTCCAGTGCCCCCCAGGGGGCAGTATTGCCCATTTTGGAATGATCCAGGGGGATGTTGACTAAAAATAAGGGGGCAGTGGAAGTATAACTAAAAAAGGAAAGATAAGAAAAATTTGAAAAACCGTTCGTACAGGTTTTATCTGTTGTGTAACAGTTAAAGTTGTAGTGATTACATTATTTTCCAAATAAACAAAATGCAAGTTATAACTGATTAGTGGTCAATGCCAATAGGTCTTAACGAGAAAGTGTTGGTAGGTGAGCATGTTGTGCATTATTGGGAAGTCCAGCATGTATCAGCAGAAATAAATGCACTTGTTTGCAATACGATACTATATAGTTATGTGACGCAATATTGCATCATCAAATTTTCAATGCAGGAAAAACCCACAAATTTGCAATAAATTATTAAATTTAAGGTGCATCACTTTAAAAAAATTTGTATTTTTTTGAAATGATGCAGGCTTAAAAAAAAAAAGTTAAAGAGTTAAAGATTTCCAGGGGGTAGGGTGCTGAGTAATTATTATTTTTTTTTAAAGGGGGCAGTAGGCCAAGTAATTTGGGAACCTCTGGTAGAAGAATGTATTAATGGAAAAAGCACTAATTTGGGAAACAGGAGACCCAGAATTCTAGTCTAGGGTCTGTAGCTGTGTCTCTGGGCCTCAGTGTCTTCATCTCTAAAATGAGATGGTTGGACTAGATGATCTCTACAGGTGCTTCCAGGCTTAAGGTTCTATGAAAGAGTTATAGTGCAGTGAACTAGACTTGGACTTAGAAGAACCTGGGCTTGTGTTCTAGTGCTGATGTTGACTTCCTATATGATGTTTGTAAACTGATAATAATACTTGTACTACCTACCTGAGAAGAGGTAAGGAAAATATTTGTGAAGTGTTACATGAAAGTGAGCTATTTTGAAGTGAAGTGAGTAGTTCCTAGTTTAGCCCTAGGCATCGCCAGTAACATCAAGCTCTTCAGAATAAGAAAGGACTAGAATACTAATTCTGTGTTCTGTAACTGTTGTTTCCATTTTGCTGTTTTGAAAGTTGAGTTTCAGAGAAGATAAATGATCTACCCAAGGTAACACAAGTATCAAATTGCGGAGCCAAGTCCAATGCTAGCTCTTATAAACACCATTCTAGTATTATCTGACTTCATTGTCACCAGTTACCTCATAATCCAAAATCTAATTTTGACTTCTAGCTTATTCTAGGCTCACTGGTTACCTCCATTACATTTCTCTAAATACATGTGCTCTTTAAATGGAATTATAATTTTTTAAAAAACTGAGCAAACTTAGAAGGCACACAGTTCTGTTGTTATTTTATAGATGAGGAAACAGGTCTAGAGAAGGAAAGTAACTTGTTAGGGCCATGTAGCAAAGCCAGAGTAAGGAATATAAGTCTGATCTCATGCTATCCAGTCTAACAAACTTTTCTGTCACTCCACATTGCCCTTTATCTTTACTGGAACATCATTATTTTGGGAGAACCTTAATATATACTTCTTACTGGTCAATTATGGCTATAAGGAAGATATATTTATAATGGACTAGACATATGCAGTTTTATAGGCAGGTAAAATATCTCGTTTCTAAACCTAAGTATGTGTTATGAGGATATGAATGTGGGAATTGATATGTTTGCAATTTTCAGTGACTTGGTTTGGTTGAGTAAAATTGACAATCATTTTTCCTTTCTTAAAAAAATTATTTAACTTTTGATTTTACTTTGGCTATTTGCTATATAATACAAGTGATTATTTAAGAAGAAACAAACATTTATTTCAATATTAATTAAGTACTGTTTAGGAAAACAGATTGGACTATAGTATCTCATTTTGAAAAAGAAAATAATCAGTTGCTTTTTTAATAAAACACATAGAAATTACTTTCCCCCAGTGCTTTAATAATTATGGAAATAGAAACAACATTAAATGCTGTGTTAGTAATCCCAGTGGCACTTCTTGTATTTAAGTTGCCAAAAGAGACACATTTTCTTTTCCAGAACTTTCAATAGCTTTCCGTATGACAACTGGTGGTTGACTGAATACCATTATTAGTAATTTCAAAGACTCACAGAATTTGAGAGTTGGAAGGAGCCTTAACTCATGAAAAAAGAAATGCTTACTAACTACATTATAGTATTTGAGAGTCACATAACCTCTTTTTGAAGACCTCTACTTCTTGCATAGAAGTAGTCTGATTCGCTGCTGGACAGCTCTCATATTTTTAGGAAGTTCTTCCTGTCATCAAGCTTAAATTTTCCCCTTTAAAACTTTTGCCCATTGCTCTGGGTTCTGCTGTCTGGGGCCAAACAGATCAAATTTAGGCTTTCATCCATGTTGACAACCTTTCAGATATTTGAAGAAAGCTGATCATTTTCTTTTACAGTTTAAATATCTCTTTTTCATTCAGCTAATCCTTATGTGGCATAAACTTAAAGCCCCTCCATCATCCTGGTTACTGTCTTCTGAATACTATACAATTTATCAGTGTCCTTCTGTAGTGCCTAGAAATAGACACTGTACTCTTGATGAGGGCAGAGTATGGTGGTACTGTCACTTCCTTAGTGCTGGGAGCTATGACTCTCTAATGTAGTCCAAGATCATATTAGCTTTATTTATTTATTTAATTTTTGGCTGCTATAGCACACTGCTTATTCATGTTGAGCTTGTAGTCCACTAAAACCCCCAGAGCTTTTTCCACACAAACTTATACCTAACCGTGCCTCCCTTACCTTACACTTGTGAAGTTAATTTTTTTAGCTAAATATGTACGTACATATATGTATATATACAATATACATGTACACACACTACATACGTATATGTATTAATTTACTCTATACACAGTCAATTAATTGCCAAGACCTGTTGTTTCTGTCTCTACAGTGTCTCTTGCTTTCACCCACTTCTTTCCATTTTTGTTGCCACCATATTAAGTAAGGTTCTCATTTCTGGGAATTGGCCTCCTGATCAGTCTCCCTACCTCCATTCTCCTGCTCTTTACCCATCTGTTGGTAGTAACATTCCTAATGCGCTTAGTTGACCATTCACATTACAGCTGAGAAATCTTTGATGGCTCACTAATGCTTGCCAAATAAATGCAGACTCCTTACCTGTGCATTCAAGATGCTTTGTCAACTGGCTGCAACTTGCTTTTGCAGCCTTTTTTTCCTCTTTCCAATCTCCTTCATATGCTCAGCATTCTAGCCAAACTGGACTATATACTGCTCTTGTTTTGCCGTTTCAGTAATTCAGTTCAATTCAGTAAGCATAAGTGTAATGCCTATTGCTAGGTCCTTAAGATTCAAAAATACCTAACAGCTATTGCCCACTCAAAGAGCTTAAGTGTCTTGAAAGTAGAGACTATCATTTTTTTTGGTTGTTTTTGCATGGTACCTAACATACAATAAGCTCTTAATATATGCGTACTGAAGTGAATTTAAGAAGGGCAAAAATCAATTCTGGTTGGGGGAATAGGGAAAAAAATCAGGAAAAGCCTTACAGACCCTGAGCTGGGCCTTGAAGGAAGGATAAGATTTCAGAAGGTGAATGTGTTGAAAGAAAAAAACATTCTAGATATCGGAGACATTGCGTGAAGTCATGAATCAGGAAGTATAAGGTTCAGTTGGAATGTGAGCTCTCTGAAGGAGCAATGGCTGTTAGGTACTATTATTATTATTCCTATTTTACAGTTGAGGAAATTGAGGCAAATAGAAGTTGAGTGACTTGCCCAGTTAGTAAGTGTCTGAATTGAGGACATACTGACTCCAGGCAACTGTATTCACTGTGCCACTTAGCTGCATTGGAGCTTCTGGCAGTAGATTGTCATTTTGAGACAGTGATAATGTTGATTTGAGTTTGAATCCATTTGCAAAAGAAGATGGACTGGGCGTACCTGCTTGTTTGCTGAGCAAATGACAAGTCTCTGGTCTTCCTGAGTGGGCAAGACCGCTCTGTGGAATCCTACAGCCTAACCGGTAGGGGAATTCATTCTTTTATCCTCAGTTATATCAGTTGTACTCTAGAGTTTTTCTTCAGTGTTGAGTGTATCCTCTCCCCCAGTTTGAGGAAGCACTTACTGAGTATATGAAAGCATTTTATTGGGTAAATCATAGTGACATTTTAAGGATACGTCTTCAAGATGTCTCCCAAGCAAATGTTAAAAGCACACAAGATTACTTGAATGCCATAACATGTTAAAAAAAATCTTCTGAGTATAAAAAATAAGCAAGGCATAAATCATGGGATGTATACTCACTAAAATAAAATTTTACTGATACTCTCTGAAACTTGTGTATAGAATATCCCAGTTTTCTGTCTTGGAGCCAGCTATCTAAGCCAATGAGGGGAATGTATGTATTGGCCCTTCCTCTAATCTTTGAATGAAGAGATATTAGGTGGCATTGAACCTAAACTTGTTGTATGAGACCTGTTTGGACTTTGCTTTGACAAAGCATGATTCAGAGAATACAGAATTATTTGCTTCATTAGTCTTTTGACCTTGCAAATGTGTGTTCATCTTTTTCCCCCCACCCAAACCCAACAGAGTTGAGCAACAGATTTCTCCGCTCTTCAGAGAATATGATAATTGGAGTCCTGATGATGGGAGAATTTAAAATTTAGAAGAATGATGTTTAGTTACCTTAATGGCTATCTTTAATGCACGTTTCCCTACCCCCATTCTTCTAGAGCAGAATTTCTTCAGGGACTAAAGCTCTGCAGGGTCCCCCTGGCTTTTCCCAGCAGAACAGTACAAAGACCACATTGAGAATAGCTGCTAGGGAAGCCCTCTTTCCCCCCTTTGCCCTATAAATGCTGTTCTGTCTCCATGAAAAGCCCTGACATCAGCTCTTGGAAAAATCCAAACACTTGTGTCATGGAACAGAGCTCAAGCACTTGCCTGGGCAGGGACTAAATGGCTGAACTACAGTTGTGTGTTTACTAAATGATTTCCCTTGCTCCCATGCCTTATCCATGTGGTGACAAAAGATTTAATCTACCAGATGGGTTAAAGTCACCTAACACTTAAGTGCCTACTTTATATAGAGCATTGAGGCTACCAAGATGAAAAATACAGTTCTATTCTCAACTAATTTATTACTAAATTATTAATGAGGAGACATGACATGTACATAAATATATGAAACCAGGTATAGCATATTCATGGCAAAGGAGAAGTCAAACAGAGGAAACAAGGAAAATTTTAGGAAGTCAATTTCACCTTCGGGGATCAGGGGGTTTCATGAAAAAGATGACACCTGAACTGAGCTTTGAAGAATGAGAAGGGTTTCAACATGAGAGAATGTATAGGCATGGGAGTCAGTCTTTCAGATTGCATGGAGGTGAGAGAGTATAGGTCAGGATAGCTGTAAGGTATAGTTTGTAAAAGGGGTGTAGTGTAAAATAAGATTGGAAAGGGAGCCAAAGTGTGGGGAGGCCTCATATGCCAAACTGAGAAGTTTATTTTTTATCTTTGGGTAACATGGAGTCACTGATGACTTTAGCGTTAACATTATGAGAATAAAGATAACAGTTTCTTAAGGTTTTTTTCCACCATTCTCAACTGTCCTCTGCTCTCTCCCTTACCCCTCAAAAAATACATTCTCTGGTTTTTATAATACTCTTGAAAAAATAATATTTTATTTTTTCCCGATTATGTGGGAAAACAGTTTTTAACATTCTTTAAAAAAAAATTGAGTTCTAAATTCTCTCCCTCCTTCCCCTCCCTCACTCTCCCCCATGAGATGATAAGCAATCTGATATAGGTTATACATGTGCAATAATGTAAAACATTTCCATATTTGTCATTTTGTGGAAGAAGATTGGAATAAAAACAAAAAAGAAAGAAGAAAGTGGAAAAAAAGTATGCTTTGGTCTGCATTCAGACTCCATCAGTTCTTTCTCTGGAGGCAGATAGCCTTTTTTGTCATGAGTCCCTTGGGATTGTCTTGGATCATTGTATTGCTGAGAATAGTTAAGTCATTCATAGTTGTTCTTTGTACAGTATTGCTGTTACTGTGTATAATGTTCTCCTGGTTCTGCTGTCTTCACTCTGCATCAGTTCTTGTAAGTTTTTCCAGGTTTTTCTGAAATCATCCTGCTTGTCATTATAGCACAATAGTATTCCATTACAGTCAAATACTGCAACTTGTTCAGCCATTCCCCAATTGATGGGCATCCCCTCAATTTCCAATTCTTTGCCACCATAAAAAGAGCTGCTATAAATACTCTTGTACAAATTAGCCCTTTATCCTTTAAAAAAAAAGCTTCATTAAACCTTCTGTAGTGCCTTACATGTAGTTGCTCAGTAAATGTTTATTCATCACAATAATGAAGGAGTTGGATTTTATGGCGTCTAAAATTCTTTCTAGCTCTAAATCTGCAGTGCTGTGATTGTAAAGGGCCTTGAGTGGCAGGTAAAGCAGTTTGAGCTTTGCATAGAGGCAGTAAGAAGGGCCTTGACATTTTTGAATGGAGAATTATTTAACTGTCTAGAAGACAGATAATTTTGGCTTTGATATTAAGCAAAGATTGGAGAGAAGATAAGAAACCTGGAAGAGGTTGTTGCTGCCATCCAAATAAAAGCCTTCATTAGTACCTGCCTGGAATAGAGATAAAGAACCAGATTCTGGATATTGTGGAATTGGAATTGATAGGATTTAGTAACTGATTAGATATGGGAGAAGAAAGAAGAGTCAAAGATAACTCCAAAGTTGTGAAAATGACACACTAGATAAATGGTGCTGCCCTAAATAGAAAAGTAGAAAAGATAATAAGCTCCACTTGGATGTGTTATATTTGAAACGTTGGTAGGACATCCTGGTGTAGATATCTAAAAGCATCAGGAGTTGTGTATCTGGAGCTCAGAAGAGAGGTCAATAATAATAATGATTAATATTTATGTAAAGTTTTAAGGTTCGCAAAGGGATACTTGCAAGCACATGCACATGCGCATGCACATGGCAGTTTGATTCCTGCAATAATCCTGTGAGGTTCATGGTATTTTGCAGATGAAGAAACTGAGCCTGAGAGAGGTTAAGTGTCACAGGCTAGAGATTAATGCTGGTGATAGATAAAATCATTTGCTTACAAATAAAACCAATTCAGTCAAAACCAAAGGTAAATGGGAAAAAAATCTTTGTACCAAGTTTCTCTGATAAAGGATTCATTTCTAAGGTATATATAAGGAACTGATTCATATTTTTAAGAATAAGAACCATTCCTGTAACTGATAAATGGTCAAAGGCTATTATGAGGCAGTTTTCAGAGGAAGAAATCCAATTTATCCAGCTATAGGCATGTAAAAAAGTGCACCAAATCGCTAATAAATAGAGAAATACAAAATAAAACATATCTGAGGTACTACTTCATACCCATTTGATTGGCAAAGTTGTCCCCCCCCCAAAAAAGGAAAATAATAACTGCTGGAGGGGCTGTGGGAAAATAAGTACATTAATGCATTAGTAGTGGAATTGTGAACTGGTCCCGCCATTTTGGAAAGTTATTTGGAATTATGCCCTAAAAGTTACTAAACTCTGCATACCCTTTGACCCAGTGATCCCACTGCTAGGTCTATGCTCCAAAGAGATCAAAGAAAGCAGAAAAGGACCTGTGTGTACAAAGCTATTTATAGCAACTTTTTTTGTGTGTAGTGGCAAAGAATTGGAAACTAAGTTGGGGAATGGCTGAACAAGTTAGGGCATATGAAGGTGACAGAATACTGTTGTGCTATAAAAAATGTTGAAAGAAATTATTTCAGAGAAACCTGGGAACATATATCAACTGATATAAAGTGAAGTGAGCAAAATCAGAACAATTTATACAGTAACAAAAATATTGTAAAGACAACTTTGAAAGACATAGAAACTTGAATCAGTGCAATAAACAGCCACAGTTTCAGTGGTCTCATGATGAAGCATGCTGCCCACTTCCTGATAAAGAGATGATGGACTAAAAGTACAGATTGAGATGTGGTTTGGTTTTGGACATGGCCAATGCAGGAATTTATTTTGCTTGCTTATGCATGTTTGTATTTTCTTTCTCAAGAGGGAAGAGATAAAGTGGTTGTCAGATCTTTGAATACTTCTGGTGAGGAGAAAACTTCCTTCTGGGACATTTCCTTCCATTTTTGGTTAGCCATCACTATTACATCCTTAAGCTGCACATAAACCTACCCCTCTGCAACTATAGTCCAGCACTCTAGAATGAGTCTAATCAGTCTATCTTGATCGTTCAAATACTTGAAGTCAATTTATCTTGTTCTCCCCAAGTCTACTCTTTTCAAGGTTAAATTTATCTAGTCTCAGTGAAGTCATATAATCTTGCAGACTGACCTACTCCGAAAGTCTTAATATCCCATCTCAAATAGACTCAGATAGCCTAGCTGCTTCAGAGAAGTCTTTTTATTTTACCCCCATTGCCTCTTTATCACACTTCCATTAGCACATGTTTGGAACTTTTTCCTATCTCAGTTTCCCTATCTTACCCCTCTGCCCACTCTTCTACTTTACATTTCAAAGCTTCTTTCCACTTACTAGCCATGTGACTTGGGAAAGAAACCTTCGGAATTTCATTTTTCCTTATCTGAAAAAGGAATGCCTGCTTTACCTACTTCAGAGGTAAAGGTTTTTGAGGATCAAATGAGCTATGTAAGGGCTATATAAAGTCAGCTGTTAATTGTCATCACTGTCATTCTTAGTATAGGCCTTTATTACCACTAACCCAGATCATTGCATCCCCACACTTTCTCTTCCAATTAGTCCTTCAATGAAACTATTCAGGAACTTTCTAGTGTTGTGAAACTATTCAGGAACTTTCTAGTGTTGACTATGTAAAGTTGACTATAATAATGTTCTTTTCCCTGGTGTTAAAGGCCATGTATAATTTTAATGTCACTCTACCTCATCCTTAATATACCCCTTTACATATTCTGTACTACATCTAAAAGGAACTGCCTCCAATACATATTCCAAAATTTCCCATTTGTACTTTTCCTGAAGACATTTACATGCCTAAAATGTGCTCCCCATCCTCTCTTCCTGGTGAAATCAGGATCAAACTTAGATCAAATGGCCCTTTTTGAAATCTTCTTAATTCTTCATGGTGCTTTACCTCTTTGGTCTTTGCTTTTTTTTTTTTATACACTTGTATTATGTTCATAGGTGTTTCATATTCCTCTACTACATTGTATGGAGTGTTCAGGGAGGACTAGCACCTCTGGTGTGAGGGCTTGCTCAGCCTTTTTCAGGGCTGCTCATCCACCTTTGGTGTCCACCTTTCACCTAACTCTCACTTATTGCTCCAAGAAGCTGTATGTGGCCACACCCTTGTAAAACCATCTTGGCAGATGGCTAAACTGAGTTGAGAGCAACCAACAGGCCTCAAAGCCATCAATGAATTAGAGGTTATCTACCCCAAACATATGAAGACTTCCCCTGGTAGAATGGGCAGATGAGAACAGTGTGTTCCAGTGGCCATGAAGGTGGCTGAAGTGGGCACTGTGGAGCGCTCAGAGCTGGTCAGACATCAAAGAAGCCATCGTCATCCACTGTGTCCTGGGCCATCGTTAGTCGTCCTGACTTTTGTCTTGCCACTGGACTTCAGTGACTCAGGAAGAAAGAGTGAGGCAGATAACTTTGTGCAACTCTGCCTTAGTTAAATCCATTTCACTCAAGTCAAGATGTCACCTGTGGTGTCATTGGTCCTCTTTGAAATGAAGTATAAACAACAGAAAACTACATTATAATATCCGTAACATAATTGTAATGTTTTAGGTAATCTAGGTTAGTATACCTAGCATAGTATTCTGTAATTTGTAGGTGCTTCGTAAATATTTATGGAATGGATTATGAATGAAGGAAAATTGTGGAAATGGTCTTTTGTGTCTATATTTTCTCCCACCTTGGGATAAAGATGACAGATCATTTTCTACACTTCAAATTTCTCTCATTTTATCCATTTAAAATAGTATAAATTTGGCAATATTTGTATATTGGGTTATTGTATATGTACCGCTAGCTACCATTACTATTCTAAGAAAGGATGCAGCATCTTTTGCACTTAGAAATATCTGAAAAATGAACTACTGGTATTTGAGAGTGGAAGTATAAGTACTGATCCTGAATCAGGAACTAGTTTTTGATAGATGATTGCTTACACTTTTAGCTTTTTTTTCCAGCTAGGCAGTGGGGTTAAGTGACTTGCCCAGGGTCACACAGCTAGTGTTATGTGTCTGAGGTCGGATTTGAACTCAGGTTCTCGTGACTCCAACGCCGGTGCTTTATCCACTGCGCCACTTAGCTGCCCCCCGCTTACACTTTTTATGGCTGATATTTCCAAGGTGCTCAGTGGAGATGTTAGAAATTTTTCTACAAATAGATTTTGAAGCCCATAAACTTTCATGGCTGAAGTACTAAAGGAAAGATCAGAAGCATAAGAAAACACAGTAAGTTCTCCACTCATAATTACTCTCATGTTCTAATGGATAGTGTTCCAGAAAACCTGTTCTCAGTCTCAGTGGTCTTAGTCAGAATACTCAGAACTGTGTAAAGAAGAGAGTGAGGTATTGTGCTCACAGTTCTCTTGCTTTTTTCTTTCTCCATACACTTTGATTTTTTTTCTGTGTTTGTGCTTTGTTTTTGTTGATGATTTGGGAGTTTGAGTATTTAATTTTGCCTGTGTAGCTTTAGAAGTGGTTGAGGTGTTTGAGATTATTGGCTGGGAATGTTGAGAGAGTTGAAAGGTAATTAATTGCTTTTTATGACAGAACCAAAAAGTTGTGCCAAGGATTTCAGTTTTCCCTTTAGTTAAAAAAATAGTACTAATAAAAGTAATTTTGTTACAATAAGTTTTACATGAGCAGAGATCATTGTAAACGCATTTGTTATATGTGTGAATTCTCTATTATGGAAACACAAAACACTGTTACTAAGGATTTGTTTATATGAAATATCCATTATAATGTTTATAATTATTAGTAAAGCTCTTAAGCATGAAATTATATTTGTTGGCTAAAGAATATGGTTCATATAAACTTAAACATATAACTCACAGGCTTACCTAAAACTTAGTGCTTGCATAATTAAAATATTTTCTTCAAATGAAGAAAATTGGATTTGGTAAATTATTGTTTTTAAGATAAAACTCTTAATGGATAAATGTATATAATGTATCCTATGCCTGTGTAGTTCTGGGGACTGACTTCTTGATGCTGCAGCCCTGTGTTTTCTGGGCAAATTCTTGTCTGTTTCGCTTTGCGTTAAAGGTCAGACTGCAGTTATATACTTTTCTGTATTCACAGAATGAATGCATACCAAACACAGCACTCTCCCACAGGTAAAAGAAACAATATGAAAAGTCTTCTATAGCTTTGGATGCTAGAGTATTTGTTTGTCTTCTGAGATTTCTCAGAAATGGAGACCCATGTGCCTAAAGAAGTATTAAGTCCTTTAAGGAAAATTCAAGGAAACTTAGGTAAAGACAAAGTAGTTTATTGTCGTCTTGAGTCACTTTCCCTTTGAGGGGAATGTCTATTTTTAGCAAATAGACCAGGGTGCTAGCCTCCCCACTTTTTTTTGGCCGAGATTGCAGGAATATTTTTGAATTGTATACAGTTAAATTTTTAGTGGAACTTTTCTTTCATATGTAGTCTTATTTGAAGTTCTTTAACTGCTGCCTTCTATGATACAGATGTCTAGGGGGGTTTGACACCATATTGAAGTTTCACATTTTGCTACAAAAAATATTGTATTCAAATCAGGAAAGAAGTATTGCATGCTGGAGCTTGTTTGACTAGCACCTTCAAAATAGACAAAATATAAAGGCAGCTGAAACTTGACACATCTTCTGAATGTCAGTGTCAGTTCTTGGCCTCTTCCAATGATGTTTTTGTTTTTTCTTTACAAATTCTATATGGCCCAAATCCTTTATCAGTTTATCAAATTTCAGCATGGATTTTTTGGGTTAAATTTTTTTTGTTTGTTTTCAGTTCCAAATTTTCTCCCTCCCTCCATCTTGTTCCCAGCCATTGAGAAGGCAAAAAATATGATACATATGAAGTCACACAAAACATTTCCACATTAGCCATGTTGGGGAAAAAAAGAAAAGAAATAGAAAGTGAAAAAAAAAGCATTTGTTTGTACTCTGAGTCCATCAAGTAGTTCTCTATCTATCTGAAGTGGATAGCATTTTTTATCATGAGTCCTTTGGAATTGTCTTGGGTTATTGTTTTGATAGTAGCTGAGTCTTTCACAATCAGTTATCCTTACAATATTGTTAGTACTGTATACAGTGTTCTCCTGGTTCTGTTCCCTTCACTTTATATCAGCTCATATAAGTTCCTAGGTTTTTCTGAAACCGTCTTCTTAATTTCTTAAAGCACAATGATATTCCATCATAATTAGGTACCACAGTTTGTTCGGCCATTTCCCAATCGATGGATATCCCCTTAATTTACAATCCTTTGTCACCATGAAAAGAACTGATATAAATATTTTTGTACACATTTAACCCTGTTTGCTTCAGTTTCCTCATCTTTAAAAAGAGCTGGAGAAGGAAATATCAAAAACCACTCTATCTTTGCCAGGAAAACCCCAAATGGGGTCATGAAGAGTCAGATATGACTGAAACAACTGAACAACATAAAGCCCTTTTCACTTTTCTTTAATCTCTTTAGAATACAGACCTACTAGCTGTATTGCTGGATCAAAAGGTAGATTTTCTGGTTGTTTTTTTTTTTAAGGAAAGAATACCTAGGACAGTTTAGGAATGATTCATACCAGTAATCATAAAATAGAGAAAGATGAAATAAAGTATTGAATTCCTATGAAATAGAAAAGAAAAAAACCTACTTATTTTTGTTTTGCAAAATCATAAACAACAGGTCTAGAGAATTATATAAAGAGTCTTACTTTTTAACTTTCATTAACGGAGAGAAAAAGTTCTGCTATCTTGTCACTCATAGATAGGATTGTATTAAGTATATCGATGATCAGTTTATTTAGTGCCCAAGAGGATAATCTATCCTTTTTCAAATGTTGTTAAGTATTATTTTTCCTTGGCTTTATGAAATAATTTAGATACATGAAAGATAGAAGTGACAGCATTGGAAATATTCTAGGTTAAGATTGAATATACAAAAGAGAGAAAATTTTTAGAAAATGAGGAAATGTCAGCTGTTTTAAATGGTTTTGGAGTAAAGCATTTTCCCTCAGTTCAGAAATAGTCAATATCTAATATTTGGGTCCTGGAGCTTGTACTCTTACAGTTGTTTCTGATATCTTTCCCATTATTTCTGTTTTCATTTCTGACACTGGTTCAGGCCCTTATTATTTCTCCCTTGGACTTACAAATTGGTCTGTCTGTTCCTTATATGACTATCAGAGAAGTCATCTTAATATATACCTGATCATATCCAGTGCTCAAAAAAATTAGTGGCTTTCTACTAATTTTTGAAGCAAATAATTTATAAACAGAAAAGATAGAGGAAAAGGCTCCTAATGAACAAAATATAGATTCCATAGCCCCATCACAGTCTAGCTGTAATCCACCTTTTCAGCTATGTCTCCATGAAACTTTCCTTTATGCATTCTGCTTTCCAGCCAAACCAGACTGTTGTTGGTTACCTGCCTAATAAAGATTTCTCCTCTTCTTATTCCTACCTTTATGTTTATACCTCTTCCCATGCTTGGAATGACATTTACCCAACTTTGGTAGTACCATCAGTAGTAGCACCATTCACTCAGCTTTGTGTCCGAAATCTTAGTATTTATTATCTTCAGTTCTTGCTTTTCTTTCACCTCTCATATTTAGGCAGTTACCAAATCATATCAGTTCTGCTATTTGTTCATTCATTGATTAAACACCTGTTCAGACTCAAATTCTGCCTCTTCTAGGAATTCTTACTGGCTATCTCCCCCTTCTCCCTCAGAATTCCCATGGCACTGGGCTATATGTTCTAGTCTAGGTCAGTTCTTAGGCCAGTCCCCTGGTTTTTAAATTTTGATACTAGAACAGAGTGAGATACTTAGGTTACTCAACAGCTAACAAAAGATTTACTCTGCCATATCAGGAAAATATTAAAAAAAGATTGGCATTGAGAACCTGTTGAGTTTGTTTAGTTGAGTGAAACTCCTATCATGATCTACCAGCCATGCATCTGAGAGCCCCTCTAGCTCCATTTGACTGCTTTTCTCTCAGGCTATGAGGAAATAACACCAACAGTCTGAGCCAACCAAGTATGGAGGAATGTCTTAATACCTTTTAATGAAAAAACTAGTCTAACCTGCATGGAGAGATAGGTTAGGATTTTGCTCTTTCCGTTGTGTAACTCCTGTGTTTTTTACTTATCTGAGTTTATGTGCTAGCTGCTTTTACAATTTTATAAGCTTTGTGATGATCTAAATTTAATCTAAATTTCCTATTATCTGTTATGCTTAGTACAGTGTCTGAAAAATTTTGTTGAATTGTTCTCCCAGTTAAATGTCTTTATTAAATGCCTACTGAAAGATAAAAACAGTCTCTGCACTCAGAGCACTTACATTCTTAGTGAGGGTGGGTTAGACACAACATGTAAACAGATAAGTAAATATATTTGACAAAATGTAGGGTTTAGGGAATGCTAATGACTAGCAGGATTAAGGAAGGTCTTCACGTAGGAAGTGGCACCGAGATGAACCTTGAAGAGAGCTAGTAATTCTAAGAGACAGAGACAAGGCAGGAGCACTTTCCAGACATATGGGAAGAAGCCTGACCCAAAGATTGGAAGGTAAAAGATAGAATATTTTGTACAGGGAATACTAAGTGAGCTAGTTAGCTGTAACATAAAGTGCATGAACAGGAATAATGTGAAGTAGATTTGAAGGGAAATACTTGAACTAGATTGTGAATGGCTTCAAATGCCCTGTGTTAATATTTTTACCATAGAGGAAACTAGGGAGCCACTGAAACTTCTTGAGCAGGGGACTAATGTGGCCAGATGTATACTTTACAAATATCAATTTGCCAATAATGTGGACGAAGAATTGAGTGGGAAATAGACAGGAAACAAGATGATCAATAAGGAAGCAAGAATGGTCATATGAATCAAGATAAGTAAACAGATTTGAGAGATGCTTTAGAATAGAATCAATAAGGCCTGGTAACTGATGGGATAAGGCTAGTAGGGACGCAGGAGGAAGAATCAGGCATGATTTGAAGGTTGTTGAACCACTGTAACTAGAATAACAACTTGAAATGAGTGAAGGAGAAAAAAATGGGAAGAGTCCATTTTGGAGGTGTTAGAAGAAGAAAACTCTTTTGATATATACTGTTGATAAAGCTATGGATTGATCCCACTTGTCTGGACAAGTTAATTATGTAAGAAAAGTCACTAAAGTGTTCATAACCTTTTGACCCAGTACTCCCACTATTGGGCATATATCCCTTAAAGGTCAAGGATAGAAAGAAAAGTCCCTTGTGTAACAAAATGTTTATATAATATTCTTTGTGGTAAAAAAGAAAAATCCCTGGAAATAAAGTAGGTGCCCTTTAGTTGAGGAATAACTGAACAGATTGTGATACATGAATGTTTTTTTTCCCCTAAGTAATGATAAATATGAAGAATTGAGTGAAACTCAGGAAGACCTGTATTGAACAGATACAGAGCAAAATATGAAGAACGCAAAGAATAACATATGTAATGAATACAATAAAATAATGGAAAAACAGCACTGAAAAGATATCAGAATGTACACTAATTCAACGACCGGTCAAAACTCTAAAGGACTGATGGTGAAAAATATCTATCTCCTCCTGGTAGAGAAGTAGATGGTGGATTGCAGGTGTGGAATGAGGCATGTGGTGTTACATATCATCAATGTTTCAGTTCATTTTGCTTAACTGCTCCATTTTGTTACAAGTTTGAATCTAAATGGTAGCATTTGATAATGAATCAGGAAGATTTTTTTTTTAATTATAGAGAAGTAGTATCATCAAAAGAAATAGTGAAGTTGGGGGAGAGATAGACAACCAATCAATAAACAAGTATTTATTAAGCACTTATAATGTGCCAGTCACTGGGGATTCAAAGAAAAAGCAAAGATATTCCCTGCCCTCAAGGTTCTTATATTCTAAAGGAGGAGGCAAAATAAATATGAATATACAAGAAACATAAGAGTACTACAAAGACAGACTGAATGGTACAATGGAATGAGCTGACTCTGGAGTCAGAAGACATCAGTTTATACTCCAATTCTGACTCTACATGTGTGACCTTAGGTAAGTCACTTAACCACCCTGGGCCTCATCTGTAAAATGTATGGGTTGGACTATATGACTTCCAAGGTCCCATATCATCCTTTAATTAGTTCTGTTTGGGACATACTGAATTGATGAGATACCGCATATAGATGGAGATATCTATCAAGTTAAGATAGGGAAAGAATCAGGACAGAGTAATGTCAGGAAAATCCTTGAAGCATGAAGGATGGGGAAAGGAAGGGGAAAGGAGCCCAAAAGCTGCAGTGTCAAGCTGTGAAGAAGTCAAAAAGCATGAGTATTGAGAAAAGGCCATTGGATTTAACAATTAGGAGATCCTGGGATCTCCAGTTTCCACTAGAGTGGTTAGGAGGGGAAACCAGTTTTCAAGATATCAAAAAGTATATTGGAGATAAGGATGATAAGGACATGAGTATATAGAGCTTTTTTTTCTCCCCTAGGAGTTTGGCTATATAAGAGAAGAGAGAGGTATAAGACTATCGCTTGATGGGTTAGTAGGGTCAAGTTATGGTTTTTAAAGGGTAGAGCTGCTCTACACATGTTTGTAAGTGATAAGGAAGGAGTCATTGCATGTATAGAGACTGAAATCTTCCTCTTCCCTTGAGCATAGACTAGGTACTACCACCGCTATGTATGAAGTTTTTCCTGTTGCTGAATCCTAATGGCAAAGTTTTTGTTTACATTTCATATCCCTGGTATCAGAGGGTACAGATAGGTCAAGGATTGTTTTATTTTTTCCTTATTCCTCTACTCATTCTCCCCCCATAAAGTCATAGATTTAGAACTGGAATAGATATTAAAGGTCATCTAGTCCAATCCCCTCATTTTACAAATGAGGAAATTGAGGCTCAGAGAGGTTTAGTGACTTGATCAGGTTTACAAGTGTTAAGTTTTAGAAGCAGGATTCAGACCCAAGTTTTCTGACTCCAAATTTATTGTTCTTTTTACCCAACTGTGCTGAGCATAAGTGACTAATAAGTGTTTGAATTGGATTGAATTTGTTACTTTTGAAAAGTGTACCATAAAAATAACAAAATAGATATAGTCTGTAATTTGTAATTTGATTCTGTAAAACAATATAATTGATATCTATTTTAGTGCTTTAATGAAAGTAGCAGTTGAATAAATTTTCATTTATTTAAATGGGAAATTATGTCCTTTTTGGTAAATCAACCTTTGATTCTGCACTAGAGAGGACATTTCAATAGGATTTCTGATTTCCTTGTTATGTTAGTCTTTTGCATGTTAGAATGGAGATGAGATCCTGTCATCTGACTGCCAGAAATTTAAAACTAATAATGCTATGAAAAATTCTCCCATGAGTCATTCTGTCAGCTGTGGCTCCTGCCTTGTATGCCTACTGAAATAACAAGGATGTTTTTATCACTAGCTCAGTTCTGTCCTCCTGCATGTGTTTGATCTGTACGGTAGTTTGTTCATCAAAATGTGTTGGTTACATCACTGTAGCCAAATGTTCATATTTTGTTTACCAGTGCTGTTATTTTCATTTCTAAAAATGCATGCCGTAGTTTCTATAATTCAGAGCTCCTTTTTCACAGTGATAACGCCCTAAAATTAGATTTTGAATGAGGGATAAAAGTGGAGACATTTATTCATTTTTTTAAAAAAATCGCTTCATTTGCATATTGGTTCTCCGTACCCCGCTTTCCAGAGGCTTAACCACCTTCAGTTTTATATTGATCAAATTTAGATTTAGTGGATATCTGCATTATCTGATAAATCCCTGTACTTAAGATCTCTTACATATTGCAGACAAATTACCTTCTGTTTTGGTTGCTTATTTTATAAGAAATTGTATAGCATTAGGCCAAAACTAAAAATCATTATATAGAAATAAAAACTGAAATTTGACATACATACATACACACATACAGACAGACAGACACACACACACACGCATCTGGTCCACAAAAATGCCCTAATCATTTTTGGCACATAATAGGAAACAGAAAGAAAATCTAGTTTATTAAAAGGACTTTTCTATGATGTAGTATGTGTGGTCAGCTAAAGTACTGTGAGCTTTTAAAAATCTTAGGAGGTGAACTTCTGGTGCCAAGATAGCAGAGAGAGGAAGGACATTCCCCCTTCCCCGCCATCAGAAAACTGCCTCAGAATTGATTTAGGAGCAGGAAACCAGCATAGGAGGAAACGTCTGTCTTATTGGAGAGGGTGGGGAGCAAAGTCTAAGAGCAGCAGCAGCAGCCAGCCTCACAGCAGGAGACCTGCAGCAAGGCTCCAAGCTTGGTGCAATCAACCAGTGAGGCCCCACTCTCCTGCAGACCAGTATTCTCCTAGACAAGTGAGCAGTCTGTGCAGCACAGCAAGGCCCTACTCTATCAATGTCACCCCCAGCACAAACCACCAGGGAGGCCTTGACCCCATTGCTGACCAGTAGTGAAGCCCTGCCTTGGGACTGCTCGACAACAAAACCCTGTCCCCTTGGCCTTACTAGCAGAGAGACCCTGCTTCTGCTCCTTCCTTAGGGCAGACCAGCAACAAAATTACTCCTCCAGGGCCTGCTAGCAGAGAGGCCCTGTTTCCATAGCAACCTAGCAGCACAACCCCAACAATATCCCTCCTCCAGGGTCAGCCATCAGAAAGACTATTACCATAGCAACTCAGCCGCTGGGCCCCCATCCCTGAAACAGGCCAGCAGCTAAACCCCCTATCCGGGGAGGCCAGTAGGGCTCTCCTCCCCCAAGTACAAGCCAGAAGGGAATCCTACCCTCCAGTGCAAGTAAGCAGGTAAGCTCTGAAGCCCAGTGAAAGTAGTAAGACCCCAGAGCCCCAGCACGAAAAGCTTGGGACAGTACAGGAGCAGAGCCCAACTGTCATAGGAAAACACCAAGGCAAGAAAGGCCTTGAAACAAAGGGTAGAAGAAAATGAGCAAAAAAAAAAAAAAGAGCTTGACTATAGAAAGTTACTGTGGTGATAGGATCAAGATATAAAATTAGAAGAGGACAACAGTATCAAAATGGCTACATGTGAAGCCTCAAAGAAAAATATAATCTGGTCTCAGGCCCCAAAAGAATTCCTGGAAGAGCTTAAAAAGGATTTTAAAAGCAAATTAGAGAAGTAGAAGAGAAAATTGGGAAAAGAAATGAGAGTCATGCAAGAGAAACATGAAAAAAGAGTCAATAGCATGGGGGAAAAAATGCACAGAATTTAATGAGGAAAATAACTCCCTAAAAATTAGAATTGGCCAGATGGAAAAGGAAGTACAAAAGCTCACTGAAGAAAATTCCTTAAAAATTAGAATTGAACAAGTAAAAACTAACAACTGTATGAGACATCAATATATGATAAAACAAAATCAAAAAAGAACAAAAGAAGAAAGTGTGAAATTTCTCATTGGAAAAACAATTGACCTAGAAAATAAATCCAGGAGAGATAATATAAGAATTATTGGACTACTTGCAAGCAATGATAAAACAAAACAAAAGACAAGACAAAAACCAGAAAAACCCTGGACAAAATCTTTCAAGAAATTATCGAAGAAAACTCACCTGATATATTAGAATCAGAAGGCAAAATAGAAAGTGAAAATCCACTGATCACCACAGCAGTCCCAAAATGAAAACTCTCTGGGACATCATAGCCAAATTCCAGAGCTCATAGAGCAAGGAGAAAGTATCACAAGCAGCCAAAAAAAAAAAACAATTCAAATGTTGTGGAGCTACAGCCAGAATTACACAGGATTTGGCAGCTTCCACATTAAAGAACAGGAAATCTTGGAATATGATATGCTGATATGCAAAGGAGTTAGGATTACAACCAAGAATCCCCTTCCTAACAAAGCTGAATATAATCTTTAAGGGGGAAAAAATGGATATTTAACAAAATAGAGTACTTTGAAACATTTCTAATTCAGAGACCAGAGCTGAATAAAAAAATTTGATCTCCAAATACAAGACTCAAGAGAAACATAAAAAGGTAAAAAAGAAACAAGAAAGAGAAAACATAAGAAATTCAATAAGGTTAAACTGTTTATATTTCTATATGGCAGGTTATTTGTAGCTTAACTTTATTACTCTAACAGCAGTTAGAATGAGTATATGTAGATAGAGGATATGGATATAAAGTTACTTTGATGGGATGATGCCCCCAAAACAAAATAAAGGGGTGAGAAAGAAAATTGCACTGGAAGGAGGAGTGGGGAAATTGGGGTAAATTATCCCACATAAAAGAGGCATGAAAGAACTGTTATAATAGAGGGATGGGGGGTGGTGGGCAAAGCTTAAACGTTTAACTTCCTCTCATCAAAATTGGCTCAAAGAGGAAATAACATACACACTCAGATATAGAAATCTATCTTACCCTATAAGGAAGTAAAATGGGATGGAGATGATAGAAGGGAGAGAGGGAACTGATAAAAGGGAGGGTATATTGGGGAAGGCGGTGACTAGAAGTAAAACACTTGTTTGGAGAGAAAGGGGGGGGTGCTAAGAGAGAGAGAGGGATAAACAAGTAAAAAATAGCATGGAGGGAAATAGAGTTAGTTGTCATTAGGTGTATCTCTCTGCTGGACTATGAGGGTCAGTTTTCTTATAGAGTTCATAGTCCATTCTGAAGAGTTAATTAACAACACCTTTCTTCCATCAATAGTTTTTCTTAAGATTATAGGTTAGTAAAGTGTTAGCTATTCCTACAAATAGTTTTGGTTTTTTGGTTCTTTCAGAATGGCTCTGAAAGTTTTTTTCTGTCAATAGTATATATTCTAAATGATGTAATAGATAAAATTCTCATGCTATCAGTTGTGCTTAAGCTTTGGCTCCATAAAAGGCAAAAAAAGAAAATGTCTACCATGAAGAAGATATTCTACTGTATG
The DNA here is from genome assembly GCF_003287225.1 of Phascolarctos cinereus. Classification (NCBI taxonomy): domain Eukaryota; kingdom Metazoa; phylum Chordata; class Mammalia; order Diprotodontia; family Phascolarctidae; genus Phascolarctos; species Phascolarctos cinereus. The sequence continues at coordinate 176,123,980 of NW_027556098.1, forward strand.
CTTTCTACACATGAGACTACCTGTATAAAGACATGGCAGCAGGAAATGGATATCCAGTTAGTTGGTCCAATTTGGAAATGGAGTAGATTAAAGCTCCACCCATCAGTTGTGGGATTGGGTCTGTGGTCATTCTGAACCTAGATGAGATAGGGAGATTCAATCTTTAGAAAACAAAAAAATCCGGTTGGTACATGTTGAATGAGTGAATAAATGAATGAATTTCCTTTACTGTTAGAGTATCTCAAGGGGTAGAAAAATAAGAGGTGACAATGATGTGACAAAAATGAAGTCAGCAACTATTTAATTGACCTCCTCCTATGTGCCAGGTACTGTGGATAAAAAGAGAAGCAAAAGTAGCTCTCAAGGAGCCTCTAGTCTGTGGAGAAGAAAATTTGCAAATGTATCTATGTACAAAAAAGATAAAGAGGGTGTTCCAAAAGTCTTAGGGCAGCTAAGGTGGCACAGTGGGTAGAATGCTGGGCCTGGAGTCAGGAAGAATCATCTTTGTGAGTTCAAATCTGGTCTAGGGTCTTGTTTGCATCAGTTTGCTTATCTATAAAATGAGCTAGAGAAGGAAATGGCAAACTACCCCGGTATCTTTGCCAAGGAAACCCCAAGTGGGATCACAAAGAGTTGGAGAAGACGAAAAACAGCTGAACACCCAAAAGTCTTTGTGCAGTTTAGTTCTTTAATAGCTTAAAACTGCACTAAAACTTTGGGGATACCCTCTGTACAGAGTAAATTGGAGATAATCTCAGAAGGAATGCAGTAGTATTAAGGGGGACCAGGAAAGGCTTCTTGCAGAAGCTAGGATTTCAGATTAGTTCACTTCATATCATTCTGTTGATTCTTCCATTTATATTTATAAAATACCCAGCACATTCTTTAATTCAAGGAATTTGGGAGTCAAAGACCTGAATTAGAATGTAGGCTCCAGCCACTACCAACTGTCTTTGTGACTTTGGACAAATGATGACTTCTCACATAGCATGAGTTTTAATTCCTGTAAAATAAAAGTGTTGGATTGTTACCTCAAAGATCCTTTCCAGCTATCAGTATTCTAATCTGATCTGTGATCTTTTAGTTCCATTTATCATTTATTCAGAGCAGGGTTTCTTAATCGGGGGTCCATAAACTTATTTTAAGAAATATTTTGATAAACATATTTCAGTATAATTGCTTTCCTTTCTAATACTAGTTCTTTTATACATTTGAAAATGTTATTCTGAGTAGAAGCCCATAGAATTCACCAGCCTGTCAAAGGGGCCCATGACACAAAAAAGGTTAACCATTTATTTTGAAGAATGATCTTTAGTCTGAAAATTGTAGAACAGAAGTAGTTAATTAAGGTAGATTTGAAGGTAGTATTTAATCCTAAAAGTAAGATCACTTAATTACTCTAAATTCTTCTTACTAGCAATTTTACCCCATATGTTGTTGAAAAAAAAATAGCAAATAGTATGCTTCGATCTGCATTCAGACTTCATAGTTCTTTCTCTAGATGTGGATAGCATTTTCCATCATGAAGTCTCTGGAGAGGTCTTAGATACTTGTGTTGCTGAGAAGGGTTAAGTCTATCAATATTAGTCATTGCACAACGTGGCTGTTACTATGTACAACATTCTCCTGGTTCTGCTCACTTCACTCAGCATCAGACCATACAAGTCTTTCCAGGTTTTTCTGAAATCTATATGCTCATTATTTCTTATAGCGCAATAGTATTCCATTGCATTCATTCATATAACACAATCCGGAAGTCCATGAGTGTCTCTGTGTGTTTTGTGTGTGTGTGTGGGGGGGGTGCAGTTGGGGTTAAATGACTTGGCTGGAGTCACACAGCTAGTGAAGTGTTATGTGTCTGAGGCCGAATTTGAACTCGGGTTCTCCTGACTCCAGGGCCAGTGCTCTATCCACTGTGCCACCTAGCTTGCCCTGTCTCTATGTGTTTTCAAAGAGCTGTTGTGAGGATCAAATAAAGTCTTGTGTATGAAGCACTTTTTAATTATTTAAATTCCAGCTGTCATATTTATGGATAGGTAGGAAGCCCTGGCTTCAAGTTCTTTCTACTTGTAGTATGCTCATGTATAAGTCATTTAAACTCTTAAAACCCCAGGCAGTTCTCTATTTCTCTGTACCAGTAACTGCCACTGTAATTGAAGAGTAAGTTCCATGATAAAAGTTCCCATTACTGGTGAAATCACAGGTGCAGACCAAATAGACAGAAATACATTTATTGAATGAATGATGGAAATGGGCTTCTTATTTAGACCTGCTATTACTTGAAATGAGAGGCTGTGTGATGTAGTAGATAGAGAACTGGCTTTGAAACCAGGAGCATCTGGGTTCAAGTTCTGCCTCTGATACATATGGGCTGTGCTGACCTATATTGGTAGTTCTTTATAACAATGAAATCGTGGATCCGGTCCTTATCCTCTGTTGTTTGAAATGTGATTTGATCTGTAATAAGGCTTTGCATTTATTATGTACTGGCATTGACTAATGATATACACAAGCACATAATGACTAATTGGATCTATCTAGCTATAATTTATCTTATTCACTCATTGTCCTCATTACCCTTTTAAGAGAAAAAGTAACTTGAATAATTGGCTCTTTGGTAGTGAGTGGCCTTAAGGGCTTCTTGGAAACTTTCCCCAATATCTCCATAAACGTCCTACTCCCTTTGGCAACCTGTATTGTTTTGGGAATAGATGTTATTTTCCAGATGTTCTCCAGAGAAGTTATGGTTAGAAGTGATGGGGTTAAAGGTGATATTTGCCTAAGAATGTCCCTAGCTAGAAACTTCTGCACTGATCATAAATGGCTTCCTTGAAAACCTAATTGTTTGAAGACTGGTCTGTAGAGATTTGGTTATCTTTTTGATATTTACTTCTTTCCACAGACTGATTTTCTTAGCCAATATCGAATTGTTTTGATGATTACAGCTTTGTAATACATTTTGAGATCTTCTACATTTTTTTTTCATTGATTTACTTGATATTCTTGACCTTTTATTTCTTCCAGATGAATTTTATGATTTTTTTCTAGCTCTGTAAAATAAATGTTGGTAGCTTGATTGGCATGGTACTGAATAAGTAAGTTAATTTAGGTGGAATTGCCATTTTTATTATCTTGGTTCACACTACCCATGAGCAATTAATATTTCTCCATTTGTATAGATCTGATTTTATTTGTGTGAAAAGTGTTTTGTAATTGTGTTCATATAGTTCTGGGTTTGTCTTCGAAGGTAGACTCCCAAGTCTTTTATATTGTCTGCAGTTATTTTAAATGGAATTTCTTTTTCTATATCTTCCTTCTGGACTTTGTTGGTAATATATAGAGATGCTAATGATTTGTGTGGGTTTATTTTATAACCAGCAACTTTGCTGAAGTTGTTAATAAATTTCAGCTAATTTCTTAGTTGATTTTCTAGAATTCTTTAAGCATATCATCATATCATCTGCAAAGAATGATAGTTTTGTTTCCTCATTGCCTATTCTAATTGCTCTAATTTATTATTCTTCTCTTATTGCTATAGCTAGCACTTCTAGTATGATATTGAATAATAGTGGTGATTATGGGCATCCTTGCTTCACCCTTGATCTTATTGGGAATATTTCTAGCTTATCCCTATTACAGATAATGCTTGTTGATGGTTTTAGACATATTCTACTTATCATTTTAAGGACCACTCCATTTTTTCCTATGCTTTCCAGTGTTTTTAATAGGAATGAATGTTGGAATATGTCAAAAGCTTTTTCTGCATCTGTTGAAATAATCTTATGATTTTTGTTGTTGATATGGTCAGTTATATTGATAGTTTTCCCCATACTGAACTAGCACTGCATTCCTGCTACAAATTCAGCCTGGTCATAGTGTATGATCTTTTTGATATGTTGCAGTAATCTCCTTACTAGTATTTTATTAAATTTTTTGTGTCAATATTCATTGGGGCAATTGTTCTGTAGTTTTATTTCTCTGTTTTTGCTCTTCGTGGTGTAGGTATCGTCACCATATTTGTGTTGTAAAAGGAATTTGGTAGGACTCCTTCTTTGTATTGGAATTAATTATTCTTTAAATGTTTGATAGAATTCATATGTGAATCTCTCTGGTCTTGGGCATTTTTTTCTTAGGAAGCTTATTTATGCCTTGTTCAATTTCTTTTTCTGAGATGGAATTATTTAAGTATTCTATTTCCTCTTCTCTTATTCTGAGCAATTTACATTTTTGTAAATATTCATCCATTTCACTTAGATTATCAAGCTTACTAGGATATAATTGGGCAAAACAGCTCCTAATGATTGCTTTAATTTCCTTTTCATTGGTGGTGAATTCATTCTTTTCAGTTTTGATACTTATTTGGTTTTCTTTCTTTTTTAAAAAAAATCAAATTAACTAATGGTTTGTCAATTTTATTTTTTCCCCATAAAACCTTTTGATTTTTTTGATTAGTTCAATGGTTTTCTTACTTTTAACTTTATTAATGTCTCCCTTGATTTTCAGGATTTCCAACTTGGTGTTTAATTAGAAATTTAAATTTTTTTATTTTTAGTTCTTTTTAGTTGCACGCCTACTTCATTGATCTGTTCTTTCTCTGTGTTATTGACTTAAATGTTTAGAGAGATGAATTTTCCCCTAAGTACTGTTTTGGCAGCATTTCATAAATGTTGGTGTGTTTTCTCATTGTTGTCATTCTCTGTAAGGAAATTATTGTTTCTATGATTTTTTTTTACTCATTCTTTTTTTTTTCCTATTTAAAAGTGTTTTATTTTGTCCAATTACATGGAAAGATAGTTTTCAACATTTACTTTTATAAGATTTTCAATTCCAGATTTTTTTCTCCTTCCCTTTTCTTCTCCCTCCCTACAACAGCAGGCAATCTGATATAGGTTATACATGTACAATCATATTAAACATATTTCTACATTAGTTATGTTGTGAAAGAAGAAACAGAACAAAAGAAAAAAACAAAAAAAAGTGAAAATAGTATCTTTTGATCTGCGTTCAGATTCCATAGTTTTCTTTATCTGGATGTGGATAGCATTTTCCATCATGAGTCTTTTGAAATTGTCTTGGATCATTGTATTGCTGAGAAGAGCTAAGTCAGTTATAGGTGATCATTGCACAATGTTGCTCTTACTGTGTACAGTGTTCTTCTGGTTCTGCTCACTTCACTTTGCATCAGTTTATGTAAGTCTTCCAGGTTTTTCTGAAATCTGCCTGCTCATTATTTCTTATAGCATAGTACTATTCCATTACATTCATATAACACAGTTTGATCAGCTATTCTCCCTTTGATGGGCATCACCTCAATTTTCAAATCTTTGTCACCACAAAAAGAGCTGCTATTAATATTTTTGTAAATGTAGGCCCTTTTCCCTTTTTTAGGATCTCCTTGGGATACAGACCTAGTAGTGGTATTGCTGTCAAAGGGCATGCACGGTTTTCCCTTTGGATATAGTTCCAAATTGTTTTCTAAAATGTATGGGTCAGTTCACAGCTGCACCAATAGTGCATTAGTGTCCTGATTTTCTCACATTCTCTCTAACATTTCTCATTTTCCTTTTCTGTCACATTAGTCAATCTGATAGATGTGAAGTAGTACCTCAGAGTTGTTTTGATTTGCATTTCTCTAGTTAATAGTGATTTAGAGCATTTTTTTTCATGTGACTATAGGTAGCTTTAATTTCTTCATCTGAAAACTGCCTGTTTATATCCTTTGACCATTTGTCAATTGGTGAATGATTTATATTCTTATAAATTTGACTCAGTTCTCTATTTATTTGAGAAATGATGCCTGTATCAGAACACTTGCTGTAAAAATTGTTTCCTAGCTTTCTGCTTTTCTTCTAATCTTGGTTGTATGGGTGTTGTTTGTGTAAAACCTTTTAAATTTAATGTAACCAAAATTAACCATTTTGCATTTTTAATGTTCTCTGTATCTTGTTTGGTCACAACTTCTTCCTGTCTCTATAGATTTGACAGGTAAACTACTCCTTGCTGTCCTCATTTGCTTATGGTATCACCCTTTGTGTCTAAATCACGTACCCATTTTGACGTTGTCTTGCTATACAGTGTGAGACGTTGGTGTATGCTAATTTTTGCCATACTATTTTCCTGGTTTTTCTGGAAATTTTTGTCAAATAGTGAGTTCTTATCCCAGAAGGTAGAGTCTTTGTGTGTATCAAGCAGTAGATTACTATAATCATTTACTACTGTATCTTGTGTACCTAACCTATTCCACTAATCCACCACTCTATTTTTTAGCCAGCACCAAATTGTTTTGATGATTACTGCTTTATAATGTAGTTTTAGATCTGGTAGGGCTAGGCCACTTTCCTTTGCATTTTTTTTCCATTAATTAATTCCCTTCATATTCTTGACCTTCTATTCTTCTAGATGAATTTCTTATTATTTTTTCTTGCTCTGTAAAATACTTTTTGGTAGCTTGATTGGTGTGGCATTGAATGAGTAAATTAATTTAGGTAGAATTGTCATTTTTATTATGTTACCTCAGCCTACCCTTGAATAGCTAATATTTTTCCAATTGTTTAGATCTGATATTTGTTACTTTTTCTTTTGGTTTAGATTATGTAGTTTCTAATTAATTTTAAATTTATATTTTCTAGGTTCATTGTTTTTCCAATAAGATATTTCACATTTTCTTCTATTTTTACATTCTTTTGATTTTGTTTTATTGTTTCTTGAAGTTTCATAAAGTCATTAGCTTTTACTTGCCCAATTCTAATTTTTAAGGAATGATTTTCTTCATTGAGCTTTTGTACCTTCTTTTCCATTTGGTCAGTTTTACTTTTTAAGGAGTTATTTTCTTCAATGAATTTTTGTACCTCTTTTTCCATTTGGCCAGTTCTGCTCTTTAAGTAGTTCTTCAGTGAATTTTGGTTTGGTTAAGGTTTTTTTTTTTAAAGTCTTTAGCATTTTTTTTTGTGCCTACTTTAGCAAGCTGTTGACTCTGTTTTCTTGATTTTCTTGCATCGCTGACATTTCTTCTCCCAGTTTTTCCTCTACCTCTCTTGATTTTTAAAACCCTTTTGAGCTCTCCCTGGAATTCTCTTTTTTGGTCTGTGAGTAATTCACATTTTTCTTTGAGGCTTTGGCTGTAGCAGTTTTGACTTTGTTGTCTTCTGTGCTCGTATCTTGATTTTCTGTGCGACCATAGTAACCTTTTAGGGTCAAGTTCCTTGTTGTTTGCTCATTTTCCCAGCCTATTTCTTGACTCTCAACTTTTTGTTAAAAGTTCAGCTTTCATCTGGGGTGGAGAGAGCGCTGTCCCAAACTTTAGACCTTTCTTGCTCTTATTTTCAGAGCTAGCTCTAGGGTTTTCTAGGTTGTCAGTTCTTCTACATATACCATATACCTATGGTGCAACCATAGGAGAGGTGTGGTCACTGCCCTCTTGGCCTATACTGTGTTCAGAGTGACCACAAGCACTCTTCTCTGCCCTGAGTCTGTGATCAGTGTCCCTGCCCCACTGTGGCTAAAATCAATAGTGTGCTAATGTTTCTAGGACTGCAGCCTAGAACTGAGTATGGGCAGTGTGACAGGGCCCTGTACCTAGTACCAGCAAAGAGTTCCTTGCATCTCCTTCTGACCAGTTGTCTGTGTTTTGAGAGCGACTGAAGTTGCTATTGCCATTGAAGAACTGCCTCCTCAGACTGCTGCTGGCAGCTACACCCCCCACTCTCAGCTCTAGCGTGACTAGACTCCAGGTCCAGCTATCACCCCACTGAGACAGACCTTTCCTCCTGAGTTCTCCTGCTGTGGAATATTGTTTCACCCCACCCCTTGTTGGTTCTGCTACTCTAGAATTTGAATTGAGAAGTTATTTTAAAGTTGTTTGGGGAATTTGGGAGAGCTCAGGTGACTCCTTGTTTTTACTGCACCATCTTGACTTTGTCAACGTATTGTTTTTACCTCAAGAAAATCATCTCCTCAAAGAAAGAAGTTGAGTTTTATCCTAAAATAAAAATCTTAAGAGTAGCATTTATATGACTGAGTTTGTAGAACCAAAGGAAATGACAATAAATTCCTATTTTATCTATTTTTTAACAATAACTAGATTTGTTGCCTATAGCAATATACAAATAATAGAAGATTTTGAGGTTGATCAGAATAAAACAGAAACTTGCCAAGGTGGATCGTAACTAACAGCCAGATTTGGGGGTTGGGGTGGTATTTTTCTAATCAAATTTATTTGGTTATCTAGGTTTTTTAGAGAATAATTACAGTTATTGGAGAACTCATACTAAATGTTTCAACAGCTGATTGAATCAAATTTACCAAGGATTCAATAGTGACTAGAAACAACATGGAAGAGAGTTTTAGTGGACTGGAAGATCAATGTGGATATGATGTAGCAGAAAAAAATAAGCTAATTGGGTATTAGTTTGCATTAATAGAAGCAATAGTGTTAACTATGAGGGAAGTGATAGTCTTCATAGCAGTGTGGTATGTTGAACAAAATGCTGCCTGGGGGAATCAAAGAGACCTAGTATTATACAGGCTTTTATACTTAATAGCAAATGTGATCCTAGTCAGTCAACCAGAGAAGTTATATATCCAAATCTCATAGGACAGCTTAAGGATCAAACGGAGAATAAAGATAAAGTACTTTTGTAAACCAGAGAGAGAGAGAGAGAGAGAGAGAGTGTGTGTGTGTATGTATAGATATAGATAGATAAAATTTTAAATAAAAAAAGGGTAGCGATTACCATTGTTATTATTCTACATAAATAGACTCTAGAACAGGGGTGGAGAACTTGTGGCCTTGAGGCCTCATGTGGCCCTTTAGGTCCTCAAGTGCGGTCCTTTGACTGAATCTAAGTCCTTTGACTGAATCCAAATTTGGGTTGCCCTAGGCAACTCTCTAAGGCCTCCTTACAGAGAAACTGCTCATCTGTATTGGTGGAGGTATTTTCCATAGGGGGATTTCCACTCTATCAGCTAAATCATAGGTTTGGATGAAGACAATATCCCAGCTTAAGCTACTTGATGCAGTTTTAGTAGAAGCTATTTCACTATTAACTTTTTTTTCTTTGTTTCAGGTTTCCCCTCAAAAAACCTATAAGGTAAGTTGTTCAGTACAGTAAACTTCTAAAAGTTTCTCAGTCATGACATTATAAGAGTAAGCATACATTTTAAATTTAGTTTAAAACATCACAGGTACATTTTATTTATATTAGGATTGAAAAAGTGAATTACAGAAAAGGATTCAGTTTAAAATCTTCAAAGTAACAGAATATTTTGCTATTGTAAAAGGTACCTAATGTTTCTTATTTTATTTTTACAAAATAGCATTGCTTTAATAATGTATTTTTAGTAGATTTAAAAATATTGGTCATTGTTATTTAGGGTTGCAACCTATGAACATACTTCATTTTGCAGTCTTTCTAACTATTTTAAGAAATGAGCTAGCTTCAAGGTTGTAGTGGAAGTATATTGCCAGTTCAGAATTTTTTTTTAGTATTTGTGTGACTGCAGTTGACCTTATTTTAAGAAATGCGTTCTGGCATGCTGGTATATCATAAGAATCTTAATTAACTTTTAAATGTTTAAGGAATTTTAACTTTACACAAAATTTAAATTTAAATTAGATATGTAATATATACATGCAAAATGCATCCAGGGATAAAAGAACTAGCTCTCCTTTTCTTCAGTACTTTTACTGCAGCAATTATTCTCTCATGTTAACATGTTTATCTAAAAAAACTTAACGCTTCACAGACAATATAATAGCTTTGTTTTTTCCATCTAGACTAAAATGTAAAGAATGATTTAGTGCCAATATTGGTTCTTCTAATGATTAAATAGCTGTTATATATTATTGCTAGAGTGTAATAAACTGGCTTGATCAGGATTTTGACCTGACTATGCTTTAAAATAAAAAACAGTTCTAGTTCTATCAAGAGTTAATAGTAGTGAGCTGAGATTTCTTTGGCCAGAGCTTTAGACAAGCTGTTATTACCTTGGTTCCCTGACTGGCTATCTGTCCTTTAGAATGGAGAAGATTGCAGTGAAGACAGTGAATTGTGTGTAGGTTTTATAACCCCACAGTTTGGCACAGTTAGAGGCATGGAGTAGATGCTTAATTGATGCTTATTGAATAGAGAAATTAATATTAATTCATATCTAGAAAGAACTCTTACAATTTATAAAGTGCTTTCCAGATAACACTGTTGCATAGACATTGAAAATGTTTTTATCCCCCATTTTATAATTGAAAAAACTGAGGGTTAGAGAAGCTAAGTGATTTGTCCATAGTAACATAGCTATTATCAGAGATGGAACTTGAACCTAGGTCTTTCATTCTTAAATCCAGTGAGTTTTTTGTTTGTTTGTTTTTTTAAATTTGTACAAGCTGCCTCTCCTAAATACCTGGGTTCCTGTCTGTCAAGTCAAAATAATAATGGTCAATGAATCTTTAATGAACCTACTAAAATTTTTGAACAAACCTTTGTTTAGATACAGATGTGAACTATAAAGAGTAAATAGTGTTTTAAATGTTTACAAATACATCTACTGAAGAGACATACTATATTGCATGTTGGAGAGACTAAAGCTTTAAGCCACTTGAGAACAGAGTAAGGAAAAAAATGTAGGACAAATTAGATGTAGGGAAAAAAGAGAATTGCTTTCTTCTTCCTTGTTCCTATTTTAAAACTCACCTTTTTGGTTTTTACAAAATTTCTATTCTAGTGATTCAGAAATTGACATATGGTTATTTTATTTGTTTATATATCTATCCATCTCACCATTTATTTGGTTATTTGCTTACCTTCTTATTTATTATCTATTTCAAATTTAGGCATGCAAGTATTTTGACCCGAGAGTCTCCAACAGACAAGAAGCAGAAAGTTGAACGCAGTACATCACATGACTTTGACCCCACAGGTAACAACCATCCATATGATTGTAAGAGTAGATAGTATAGAAGAGTTTGACATAAAGCTGCTAAATAACCTGTGGCATTCAGCAAGTTACTAGACATTTAATATGACTTTTTTTTTTTTGGTGAGGCAATTGGGGTTAAGTGACTTTCCCAGAGTCACACAGCTAGTAAGTGTCATGAGTGTCTGAGACTGGATTTGAACTTGGGTCCCCCTGACTCCAAGGTTGGAGCTCTATCTACTCTGCCACTTAGTTGCCCCTTATAATATGACTTTTAGCAGTGGAATAAAACCTTTGTTTTGGAAGAATATAGATAGTCTTTGCTTCTCACCCCAGTCCATTTATATAGAATTTACAAACCATTTTTTCCTGCAGTAACAATATAAGTAAGTGTTGTTCTTGTCATGGGCTTAGCATAAAAAACCAACAACATATATGTGCCCAAAATATGTCTTAAGTACAAAGATATAACAATTGAAAATTTATGTAATTTTTCAAAATATGGTAATGGATTAATTAGCTTTGAGTGAAATCAAAATAAATAATTGATCTTATTTTATAAAAAGCAAATAATAGTGAGTACTTTTTCTTGCTTCAGTTGTGGTAAGTTTAAAAAGTGTCCTTTATGCAGAAATATCCAACACTAAATCTTAGTAATTTTGGGTCCCTTCCTGAAATATTCATTATGCATGTAGGTTTTTGAGAATGAATGCGTTTTGATTTTATGTAAATAGTGTGGCTTGAATCTCTTTTGTTTCTGGGCATTCAGAATCTGCTTTCAAAAGGTAAACTTAGTGTTTAATACACACACACCTACCCGTACACACACTTTTAGAGCTTCCCTTCCTTCTTTTTAACCCCAATTACACATAAATCCTTTTAGGCATTTAGTTTATAAAACTGTATGAATGATTCTTTTATGACCTTTGAGGGTGGTGTGTGTGTGTGTGTGTGTGTGTGTGCGCCTATAGTATGATGTTCAGTTGTGTTTCTCTCCATAGGATTATGTGATAAGATGAGGCAAAGAAAGGATGTTGCTTTTCCAGGACATGTGAATAGAAATCTGTTTTTAAAGGAAAGTGAACATAGTTTATGTTTCAATGTAAGATGGCTCACAACAACTGTTTTTTTTTTAAAAAACAAGCTACTCTTTCCATTTTGGGGAAAAAAGAATTTTAAGTGAGCTTGTAGCTAACAAATCTTATCCAACAAAGGAATGCTAGTCTATAAGAAGTTAATAACAATGTCTATAATTCCGTACCTTCTTGTATAGGAAAAGTAAAAATATTTGTTGTGGTCAACTTAGGAGATTTGGATGGAAAGAATGTGTCATGTGTTACCAAGATGGATCTCAGTTTGAGAGAGAACATTCTCTGTGTTTCTCATGTAACTTTGAGATCATGGGACCCAGTGGCTTTTCTTATAGTAACACTAGTTACTGTTTAGGGGCCACAAGTCTCTACCTTACTCCAAAAATAATACTGATGGTTTGTTACATCGCTGTGTATTGTTGATCTGTTGAAATCTTCTCTCCAAAGACAGATGTAGGGAAGTTCTGTTCAGTGGTCTATGTTAAGGATAATATCCTGTTTAGTATCTCTGTCTGTATAGTCATTAGAACTCTATTCTAAAGAATTTCTTTATCCATGTGTCATTGTATGAATAAATGTGTTTTTAATTGTCTTTTCTATGATAAATCTTTAGAATGTGTTGTTCATGGCTTGTTCTGAGTGCTGTCACTTGTGGTGTTCACACCTTGTTTGTGTTTTGCACGATTTAACCTGATCATTAACCTGATTCATTCTTTTTTCATGAAGTTTTTTCTCCTTACGTCAGTCTCCATATTTTCTATATCTTTCTCCTTTTCTCCCGCTTTTGTGCAGACAGCTCCTCCAAGAAGACAAAGTCTAGTTCAGAGGAGAGTAGATCGGAGACGTATGGTAAGCTAATGCAGCACCTTCAGCCATGTACTTTTCAGCCTGATTTGTGCCATTTTGTTTCTGTGTACCTGCAGCCTCTTTCTTTTGTCTGCCCTGCATGGCTAGGGAGAGGGAGTCTGGGGCTTTCGTGTGGCAGTGATTTGACAGCTTGTAGTTACTAGAGACTAACAGCGTAGATACAGGGATAGGCTATGTTCTCCACATTCTCTTGTCTTCTTGTTTTTGAAAGAAAGTGCAATATATCCATTTTGTTGCTTCCCACATGATGTGGATAGGTTTTGTCTCCTTTTTATGTCCCATCACTGTGTTAAGCTGTTTTAGTTTGGAACAGTAGTTCCTAGGTGGTTAAGATTTCATATTGTATCAGCTACTTTTTTCTTCTCATGATCTCGAAAAGCTGTTCCTATAGAATGACAGAGGCTCCCTTAGCAGCCTTCTTCATTTTTTTGGCTTAAACAATTTGTGCTTACATTTCATAAAATTCTCTAAAAATTTTCCCTCAGTTTGAAATTTTCAAAACAGTACCTACCCTTTAAAGATATTGATCTTTAGAAAAATTTAGTTTAGTCCAGATGTGTCTGCTACCTTGGTGGGTGGTTGATTTACCCAGTTTGCTTTAGGCTATGTCCTATCTTCCAAAGATAGTCCGAAGCGTGTGATATGCAAATTTGAAAGCTGAGTTAAATGTCTTCTTACAATATCTGACTCTTCTGTGTTTCAGGAATTGTAGATATCTGAAAGCAAATTCAGATCAAATTTATTTAAATAGTTTAGAACCGGGCTGGTAAATTATCCCTTTTCAGGAAGATTTCACACTTTTTCTAAGGTTAGGAGATTGATAGTAAAACAAGAAATCTGGCCTTTTCTAGTTGAGGATGAAAATCTGTCATATGGCAGCTTCGCTGGTTATTTTCTGAAATGCTATATACAGGTGAGAAAATCAGGAAATTTTATATATATTTATAATATCAGTCATATGCATCCAGATGTATGGGGATTTTACAATTTTTATCTACTGTCACAGTATTAAACTGCTTTATTACTTGTAAGACCTCCCTCAGAATTTAGTTAAAATCACGAAGGAATTCATATTAGTAAAATATTAATATCAGGGCCCTTTTTCTGCTTTCACTTGTGTAAAAGAGCCCTATGCCTGCTCCTTTGTAAGAGTAGGCTTTTTACACGTTGTTCAATAGAAAATGTGTTCCATTCCTGGGGGAATATGTTTTTTACTCTTAATGTATGGTGTCCTGGTTTTTTTATAGGTATGAGATGACGTACTAACTTAAACTGACTTTTCACTCCAATGTTTTGCCTTCATAAATAATTTCTTTTAGTTTATTCTCTGCTTAGAATCTCGGAATTCAGTTTCTTTACAGAATTTCTTCATAATCTTAATTATTTCCTTCCAGTGGCTTTGACTTTCCATTTCTCTAGTTCTGTGCCATGTGAAGAGATACTTGCTATTTGCTTTGGACAGGGCTTAAACAATTTAAAGATCTATGACAAGAAATATTTTGCTAATATTTTTCTTACAAGTGATGAGGATTTTAACACTGGTTCAGACATGCCATTGGCTGTGTAGTAATAGAAACATCTTAAGTGGTCATGGGGAACTGAGGTGTGGCTTTTTCTTTGTGTTTGTGTTCTTGAAATAAAGCATTATGAGTGAGCCCAGATTATCAGAAGCACTTAGTGGAGGGACTGTAGGGAGAGGCAGAGTTCCTGGACCATGTCCTAGATTTAGATGCTACAAAGCTAGTTTACATTGGATGATACAAATGTTTCAAAGCTACCAAAGTTTATTACTTAAATGAAAAAGCTATTTCCTGGCCAGTTGAAGATAGTTTGCCAGATAGTTGCATTAAAAAGGATCTCTTAGAAAGTCATTCATTCAACAAGTGCACCCCCCTACTCCTGCACTACTAGTTCTATACTAGGCATTGAGGACACAGGCAAAGTGACGATAGCTCTTGTTCCCAAGGAACTTACTTTCTAGGGGAAAACCAACATGTAAGTATAATGATTGCAAAATTATGCAAAATCACTACAAGATATTTTAGGGGTATTAGGAAAGGCCTTGTGTAGGAGATGTGGTACCTGAGTGAAGCTTTTAAAGTAATCTGGAGATTGTGAAAGGTGGAAATGAAAAGGGGAATTTTAGGAATGGGGGGGATGGCCTGTGTAAAGGAATAGAGATGGGAGATAGGAGGAACAATCAGTTTGACTGGACCAAAGTTGTGTGAAAGACAGTAATATATGAGAATCCTGGAAAGGTAGGCTGAAGCCATATTTTGAAGTCAAGTAAACATAGACTTGAATTTGAATAAGTAACACCTATTGGTGAAATTTAGCTTTATGTAGGGCATGTTGAAATGTCAATTTGTTAGATTTTTCTTTTGAGGTTATACTTACCTTTCTTCTCTTGGAGTAAAATTTGAAAACCAGATACTCATTACAGTCACCAACTATTAATTTACAAGTTTTTCTTCTTTTTTTTTTAAACTGAGTTAGCCACTTTTAATTTGTGAGAAAGACAGTGATTTGGAGTTCTTTCACTTAGTTAATTTCTCATAGAAACTGTTTTCTTTTTTTGTCATAAAAACGCATTTCTGAGTTACTGTTCATTGTAATTGGCAAATTTTTATTCTCTTTTTTCTCATTCCCACCCCCCGCCTTTGAGGATATATTTAGAAGAAAAAACCGAATGTTTTCTTACCTCTGGTTCCAACTATATGTGTTTCTCCTTTCTTTACACTCTTTCCCTTGGTAATCTTATTACTTGTAAGGCTTAATTATTCCCTCTGTGTATAATATTCTGGAGCCAAGCACTAGAGTTTTGGGGCATAGTAGATATTTAATAAATGTAGAATTGTTGAATTGCTCTCTGTAAAGAATCTGATTGGGAATCAGGCATTGCTGAACTGTACCAGTTTCTTGGGCAATAGCTCCTTCTTGAAAACTAGTCTACATGATTTTGTCCTTGACCCCTAGGGCTTCCTCTCTCATTAATTTCTAAACATTATTCTTGGTCCAAGACTTTCTTGCCCTTAGGTCTGCAGGACTTTCTAGGTTTCAAGTTCTGTCGCATTTGTTCCTTTCCCCTTTCTTCTATGAACTGGGTATCTGATTTTGGTACCTACTGTCTCTTTTCCATACTAGATCAGATTTATCTAGGATTTAATCAAAGATATTTATATTTTGTAGGAAAAGAGAGTATCAATTAAAAAATTTCTCAAGATAACCTAATTAGAGGTTCATATATATATGTATATGTGAATAAATTTTTTTCTACTCCATCTAATTGTATGGTGCCTAAACTTGTTAGTTAATATTTAATTGAAGTTTCCTTAGACTTAGTTTGGTCCACATGATCCTCTCTATATTAGGAGGCTATGCCATGATATTTCACTTCCTTTTAGCCTTCAAATACCAATGGCTTCATATGTACCTCAGAAACCTGGGCATCCTAAACTCAGCTCATTCTACCTGTTTTGCTGTCTCAAATTTGTTCAGGAAGCCTTATTGCTGGCAAAATGTTGGTGATCCTCCCACATTCCTGTATAATCATTTTGCAAACTAGATACTCTCCGTCCTGTCCAAAAAGGGGAAATAAACATATCTATTACATACCATTAAAGTATTTCCTCATCACCCTGAAAACAATGATTTAACATAATGCCAGGTTCGCCAAAGTTTCTTCCATCACATTCCGAATGCTATATCTCTAGCATTTCTCTCTCTCTCATGCTCCAGTCTATTATTGCCAAATAGGGAGACAACATACCCACTTTCCTTTGCTTTGATCAGGTTATATTTGTAGTATTCTGTTATGGGTCTGTTTCAGAAAGGAGAACAATCCCGAAGAAGACAGCTAGAATGGTTAAGAGCCTTGAAAACATGCCTTAGATGATCATTTGGAGAAAATGAGGATTTTAAACCTATAGAATACATTACTCCTCTTCGCTTACTCTAAACCAGGAATGGGGAACCTGTGACATTGAGGCCACATGTGGCCTTCTAGGTTCTCAAGTGTGGCCCTTTGACTGAATCCAAACTTCACAGAACAAATTCCCTTAATAAAAGAATTTGTTCTGTAAAACTTGGCTCGGAGTCTATACTGTAGCCAAACTGCTTTATTTGCTGTTCTCAGGTCATCACATTATATGTTTACAGCCTGTCCTGTTATTCCTAGAATGTTTTCTCTCTTCTCTTTTGCCACTTGGAACCTTAGCTCCCTTTAGGCCCTGCTTAAGTACTATTTCCTTCAAGAGGCCTTTGCTGAATCTTCTATTTCTTAGTGCCCACTCCCATAACTTTATATTTATTTTGTATAGCTATTGTGTTTACATATCTGAACTTACTGTATCCCTCTGGGAGGATGTCAGCTCCCTGATAGCAGTGATAATCTTACTTTTTGACTTTATATTCTTGTACCTAGCAGCATTCTAGGCACATAGTAGGCACTTACAAATGCTTTTTGTTTGCTTGATTCAGGCATCTCTTATTTATATATCTATTAGCCTATTTAATCCCCCCACTAGAATGTAAGCTACTTGAGGGTAGGAATTATTTCACTTTTGTCTTTTGTATTCCTTTATCTAGCACAGTGCCAGGGACATAATAGTCACTTAATAAATGTTTGATTGCTTGATTTGTACTGCCCTCTCCTGTTTTAGGCTTTCATCGTCTCTTGAACTTTTGCTAACTGCTGTCCTTGCTTGTTAATTCTTCTTCATTCTAAAATTCAATCTCAACTGCTTCTAGGGGATTTTCCTGAATCACATTCCTGATCATATAATTTCCTTCTTTAAAACATTGACTACCACATAAATCCCAAATAATCTGATATTAAAGATTCTCCATAATTTGGCCCCAGTCTACCTTTCTAGCATTGTACTCCAAATATAGCCCTGCCTTTTCATATCTGTCTAGAAAGCTTTTTCTTCCCATCTCTTCCTTCTAAATCCTGCCTATACTTAAAGGTTCAGGTGAAATGCTACCTTCTCCATAAAGTAGACCTGACCCTACCGTTCAGAAATGAAACCATTCACCTCTGAACTCTTAGAACATTTTGCTTGTGGTACTTACTCCAGATCACTTTGTATTTTGGTTGTGCACAGATAACATGATAGTTTCTGCTGCTTACATTTAACTTTGGTTTCCTCATCTATAAAATGGTGATAATACTTGCATAGATTGGTGGTGGGAAATTGGCTGTTAACTGTAAATTACCTTGTAAATAAGAGCTATTATTGCATGTCTTACTTCCCCCATTAAGTAATTTTAATCATCTTTGTATTATCCATAACATAGGCTATACTCATGTTTATTTTCATTGATTTGAAAGAATAACTGTTGGGATTGGGTAAAACGTTTGGTAAGAAGACATTAATAGAAGTAAAAAATGGAACTTTGATTTATCTTAAATTGA
Organism: Phascolarctos cinereus; assembly: GCF_003287225.1. Lineage (NCBI taxonomy): Eukaryota > Metazoa > Chordata > Mammalia > Diprotodontia > Phascolarctidae > Phascolarctos > Phascolarctos cinereus. The sequence continues at coordinate 176,142,262 of NW_027556098.1, forward strand.
ACTCTTCCATTCCTTTTTCTTATTAAAAATATTTCTGGTTATATTCAATCAGGAACAAAAATATAATCAGCATATTTGGGATTTTAGGCCCCTAAAATTGGCAGCATTATTACACATTTAACCAAGAGGCTTCTTAATCAAAGGATTATCTGAGGTCTTACTCATAAAATATGTCTGTCTGGCAGCAGAGTTTTAAAATGAGCTGTTTTTGTGGAGTAGCACATGGTCTTTCCCCACACCCTTCCCTGAAGCTTAATTCTTTAGACATGAGGCTTAGAGAAGTTTGATCATGTAATGAAATCAGAGTTGAGGAAAGACTAAGATATACTTTCACCAAAATGTATGCTTTGTGGGATGTTTAGCATGTGCTCTTTTAATCTTCCATTTTAAACATTCTCCATTTCCACTATATTTTACTACCTAGCACTCTGCACTTTGCCTCTTTCCCAGAAGTACAGTGTTGTGAGATTGAATAATTTTCTAGTCTCTCCAGAGGGGAGAATTGTCCTTCCCTCCCACCTCCATCCCAAAATCTCAATAATACGCCCTAGATCAGTAGTTCACTAGTAAGGAAGAAATATCTCATTTAAAAAAAAAGACATTTTAATCATTCTAAAGAAAGAAGTTTGGCTTTTTTTTTCTTATCAGGAGATAGGGAGTCTCTGGAAATTGAGGTAAATCTAGTCTTGACAACCATTTGATCTAGCACTTTTTCAAGAAAATTTTATGATTTGTGCCCTAGGATCATTTTATATCACTGTTTATAATGAAATAAAATCAATGTTTAACATTTTCCCAATGAAGTATGGTAGCCCTGAAAGGATTAAAGTATATCGGACTTCATTGGGAAGAAAAAATTGTGTGATAGTTGGGATATTGTTGTTGGGGCTATAATTCAGCCAAAACAAAGAGCTGTTAACATCTGGCCTCTTTTACAAGCATTTTCCCCCCTTGAATGGTAAGTGGTGGTTAGTCTTTGATTTCATTTTTCATCAGAAAAATTACCAAAAAAAATTTAAATTATCTTTCATGGAACTTTTCATACATAGGAACAAAGAAATACTGAATTTTAGGATTTGGGAATCATCATCAATGATTGTTGAGTACCTTTTTTTTTTAAAGGCAGTTGAAGTTAAGTGACTTACCCAGGGTCACACAACCAGTAAGTATCAGGTGTTTGGTCTGAGGTCAGATTTGAACTTAGGTCCTCCTTACTTCAGGGCCGGTGCTCTATCTACTTCGCCACCTACCTGCCCCAGTGTTGAGAACCTTTTATTTATGGTGGTATACTATGTTTTTAAATCCATGGGTTAGTCAAAGTGATACATTGATTTCATGATGCTTACATTTAAATGGAAGAGTCAGCATACATGTGCACAGAAAAGAATATCAACAGGAGATCAAATAGCAAATACTTCTTTTATCTGTGCCCTCATCAATGTGCACATTCCCTTCAGTGGTATAGATCACAACTCATAGATGCCTTCTCATTCTGTGGTTCTTGTTAATATTTTCTTATAAATCCTTTATAAGGAATCTTTGCCACATATTGGGAATTCTTTCATTAAATTTCTTTACATTATAGAGGGACTAATGAGGCACGGGGGCTATCCTTCAGTTATCCCTCACTCTTGCTATATAATTTTCCTTGTTCCCTCTTCTATTATATATCTTTGAGAATATTGTTAACACTACTTCTTATGCATAATTCTTTGTTAGTCATATGCTATAGCCTATTTACACATTGTACGTCCTTTTCCATTGCCCTCTGGATGATCTGTCACTGTAATTGTTCAGATATTGCTATTCCTTGATTCTTAGCCACATAATGGCACTGGAATAACATTTTTCATTTATTCAGAGAACATTTATTTTGTGCCTGGTATATGCAACAAAGTGTGCCAGTTGTTGGAATACAAAATGGAACATCTCCTTTCCCCAAGGGGCTTAAATTAAATTGGGACAAAAAGGTTGGTGTTAAAATGTGAGGCTCATGACTAAAAAATTTGTGATATGTGAATACATTACAACATTATCATATTCACAAGAAACCAATCATGAAGTATTTATTAAGTACCTGTCATGTGCCAGGCACTATGCTAGACACTCTAGAATTAAGTATAAAGAATGAAGCAATTTCTGCTTACAAAGAGCTTATATTCTCATAGGGGAGACCACAAGTGCATAAAAAGAAACATACAGCATAAATATAAAATTAATAAGTACAAGTATATACAAAGTGGTTTGCCTTTGAAAGGAGAAAGGTCACCTCTTCATGAGAGATGAGTGAAGAAGGAGATAGTGGGAGGATGTGAGATGGGGAAGAAAGAAGAGGGACTCTGGGGAATGGTCTCAGTGTTTTCAGTGAATTAGTAGGTTAGGCTTTTGTCTGATAGGATGGAGGATAGATATGCTGTGTTGGACTTGAGGCCAAATGAAATTGTTTGGAATAGTTTTAATGGTGAGTGGGATAATGAATTGGTTAAGGAATATGGCCATGTTGCATTTAGGGCTTAGTTGAGATTATGTAACATAATTTGTAGTGATTTTTGTGACTTTTTCTAGCTCCATTCAGTCCTTCTTGTATTGTCAAGTTAATAATTGTCAAGAAGTGTTAATGTATGAAGCATCTCCTATGTACCAAGCATTGTGCTAAGTGCTAGGGATACCAGAAAAGGCAAAAGCATTACATACTGTTCAAGGAGTTTGCAGTCTAATAGTGGAAACAGTGTGCAAATAAGCATATTCAAATAAGATGTATATGAGATACAGTGGAGACAGTCTCAGAGGAAAGACTCTAACAGTTAAGGGTAATTAGGGGAAAGCTTCTTGCAGAAGACGGGATTTTAGCTGAGCATTGAAGGAGGCCAAGGAAACATGAGCGATGTTGTTAAAAGGCAAGGAGTTAGGAGATGAAGTGTATTGTGGGAGGAACAGCAAGGAGACCAGTGATACTGTGTCCTAGAATACATGGAAGTGAGAGTGGAAAGGTAGGAAGGGGCTAAGATATAAAGGGCTTTCAAGGCCAAACAAAAGATTATGTATTTGATCCTGGAGGTAACATGGAGCCACTGATGTTTATTAAATAGGGAGGTGACATAGATTTGCATTACAGCTGGGTGGAGGATGGACTGATATGGGGAGAGACTTGAGGCAGAGACCAACTAGAAGGCTGTTGCAATGGTTCAGGCATCAGATGTTGAGAGCCTGTACCAGGGTGGCGATAGTATCAGAAGAAAGGAGGAAGAGTATGTGGGAGATGTTATGAATGTAGAAATGATAGGGCTTAGCAACAAGTTGGTTTTGGTGGAGTAAGAGGTTGAAGAGGGTTACAGAGGTTGCCTAGTTACTTTGTCACCTGGTAACTGGAAGGATGATGGTACCCTTAATAGTAATAAGAAATTTAGGAAAAGGGGAAGTTTTGGAGGGAAAATGAGCTCAGTTTTTGACGAGTTGAGTTAAGATATCTACAGGACATCTAGCTCTAGATGTCTAATAAGCAGATGATTTGAGACCAGAGGTCAGAAAAGGTTGGATAAGGGGTGGGTAAGTAGATTTGAGAGCCATCTGCATAGAAGATAATAATTGAATCCATAGGAACTGATAAGATCACAAAGTGTAGTAGTATAAAGGGAGAATAGAAGAAGACCTGAGACAGAGCCTTATGGGATACCCACAGGTTGACAGGTGTGACCTGAATGAAGATTCAATAACTGAGACAGAAAAGTAGTCAGACAAATAGAAACAGGAGAGAACAGTGTTACCAGAAGCTTGAGAAATGAGAGTATCCAGGAGAGCAAGGTGATTAGCAGTGTCAAAGGCTGCAGAGAAATGAAAAAGAATAAGAATTGAGAAAAGGCCATTAGATTTGGAGCTAGTAGTTTCAGCTGAACAATGCAATCAGAAGCTGGACTGCAGAGTTAACAGAATGAGATGAAAGGAAGTGGGAGCACCAAGTATAGATGATCTTTTCAAAGAGGTTAGCTGAGATGAGAGATATAGGCTGATAGCTGTAGGGAAATTTGGGCATGATTGTAAGAAGGGAAGCAGTCAGTAAATAGGAAGAGATTGAAGATTAGTGTTGAGTGGGGAAGGAAGAGAGGTTCTTCTGGAGGAGATAGATAGGATGGAATCACTGAGTAGGAGGGAATTGCAACCTATCTAAGGTGGGGGTTTGTTAGGGTATTATACGTGATACGACAAGGGGCAAAGGACTCATTTCTTAAGAGGATAATGTAGAGTTGAATTTGTTCACCAAGGATTGAAGATAGGGAAGGGAGAAGAATGTATCCGTTGCAGGGGTGATAGATGGCTTGGGACTTACGGATAGAAACATTAGAGTTCAAATAAATGAAAGTCTCATAAAAACAAGAGAGATCAGTATTTTTTACTTAAGTTAACCTTTGTCTCAAGAAGAAACTGTGGGAAATTTAAAGTACTAAACAGTTTCCCAGTTAAAATTCGGTTTGTTCTCTTCATCTCAGTTCGTTGTCTGTTTGCAGGGTTTGTCCTAGTTAGATTCTATTGATGGATCATTTCTATGGGCTTCCCTTCTAGCTGTGTGCCACAGTCTGGTCTATATCCAGTTGATTTTTCTAGTGTCAGTAGTTAAACTGAGTCTTTTTGAATAATTATAGGTCTCATTTAAGAAACTCTGCCGTCTTTCAGGTCTTGATGCAGTTGGTACCATGTCATCCACGAACAGGAACATCTAGAGGACCTCACTGTCTATAAGGACTCACAGGCTTGACAGGAGCCTAAAGAGGCCATCTAGCCCAACCCATACCTGAGCAAGAATCTCCTCTTCAACATACCTGATAACTGGTCATTTAGTTTACATAGAGACCTTTTAGTGAAGGGAAATCTGCTGTTTCCTGAGGCAGCCCATTCCATTTTTGGACAGCTCTAATTATGAGGAAGTTTTTTTTCATTTTTCTGAGTCTAAATTTTCCTTTTTGAGACATCTACCCATTCTTTTTTAGTTCTGCCCTCTGGCATCAAGCAGAAAATGTCTAATCCCTTTTCCAGCTGGTAAGCCCCTTTAGATTTAAAGACAGCTACTATACATTTCTCATATGTCTTCCTCAAATCCCCCAAATCTAGGATGAATATCTCAATTTCCTTGTTTCAATATCTGTATAGAGCATGATTCAAAACCCTTCAACATTTGAATTACCCTTCTCTAGATAGTCTTCAGTTTCGTATTATGTGATATCTATAGCCAAATGAATACCACAGATGTATTCTGATCAGTGAAATATATTATGATTCTCAGCAATCTGCTCCTGGACCCTTTTGTCTATCCTAATGTAGTGTAACACACACACACACACACACACACACACACACACACACACACACACTCTCTCTCTCTCTCTCTCTCTCTCTCTCTCTCTCTCTCTCTCTCTCTCTCTGTCTCTCTTTCTCTTTCTTTGTCTCTCTCACTCTCTCACTCTCTCGCCCTCTCTCGCCATATCGTACTGTTGATTTATAATGATTTTGGAGTTCGCTAAAAACCTTTTAACTTTTTCACACCAATAGTAAGTCTTCCTCATGTTAAACTTGTTGAATTTTTTAACTTATTTTAGCCTTTTAATTTCAGTTAATTATATTTAACTCAGTCTTCTAACCTGTCATGATCTTTTTGAATCATGATTCTGTTTTCCAGTATGTTAACTATCCCTCTTAGCTTTGTGTCCTCTGCAGATTTCATAAACATTGTATCTATGTCTTTATTCAAGTTCTTTATATATATATATATATATATATGTACACATATATACATATATATAAAAAGCTAAAACACTATTGGATCTATGACAAATTCCTGGGGTATATCACCGAAGACCTCCTTCCAAGCTGACATGGAATCATGATGACCAACTGCACTGGACAGTCTCTGACAGTGACCCACACTTTTGGCAAGCATAAATCATGTTATGCTGCATTATGTATCACTTGATATTAAGTATCTGAAGGTTATAAACATTTTTTTCTGTTTCTTTTTTATATTACTTTTAAATGTGTAGTAACTGACTTAATCACTTGGTAACTACTTATTTACCCTTTTCATATGTGTTGGGAGTGTATGCATGTGTATGTGTTCATGTATGGATGAATGCATGATTTTCAGAAATATCCCAGATACATCTATTTTGTTAAATGCCTATATTTTCTCATTGATGAGAAGACTCAGATTTGTAAACCATGTCATTTTGGGTTGCTGTTTTAACTCCTTTGCTTTTTGGACTAGTGCAAGGTGTTCCAAAAATCTTAGAGCGATTAGCTTAAAGCTGAACTAAGAGTTTTCGAACACCTTGTATTATTCCATTTCACTTTATAGTTTTAAGTGGTTTATGTTGACTTGCCTTTCCTTTATATTTGAAGGTCTCTTGGTCACTTGCAGAATTTGTTGTTTATCATTGGAATTGTTAAATTTAACCACTATGGAATCATGTATTCTTTCAATTGGTGCTTTCTTTTCTACATTAATAAGTTCAGGACAGACTGCTTCTTGCATTATGATAATCAGGTTTTTTGATTTGTAGTGTTATTTTAAGAGTACTATGATCTGGAAGTTGTTTCTGTCCAGCCTATCTTTGAGACTTTGGCTTGTATAGAGATAATGATTTTTAAAAAAAAAAAATTTTTGCTTGTTTTCCAGTTTTAATTTCACTCTGACATTTTGTATTATAAACCAATTTATCTCTCTTTTGTTTCTTAGGAAGACTTTTCTAGTCTGCTTATGGAATTTAAAAATACTACATTTAGATCTTTATCTTATGACATTTTCTTTCCTGTTTTTTTTTAGTAGATTTCATTCTCCTTTTGAACTATTCTAGAATTTCTTGTTCAATGGTGTCTTGACATTCTACAAGATTGTTTCATCAAGCATTGATTCACTTCCCATTGTCTTATAATATAATTCCTAGAAGGTTGAGAGCTTTGTAATCTCTTTGATGATTTAATGCTCATCCTTCTAATTTTATTAGCATCTTCATTGTTAATCTGCTGGTATTCTGGATTTTTACTGAGTTTTCTTCTTGTAAGCTTTGGTGTGTCAGTGTTTTTACCTTTCATTACCCACTTATTTCCTACTTTCCCGGTGGATAGACCCCATGGATAGAGGTGAATAAAGGGTTGGACTGAAAAGGTATATTAGTCTCCTGCCATTTTGTGAGATTTACATTTCATTAGCCCTTGGTCCTTAGTAAACTGGGGAGAAGGGACAATATTGCTCCCAACTGAGTTTGCATTTCCTAAATTCCTTTGTAGCCACTTAACATTAGACTCCTTCACCAGTTCCTCTCCTGGTTCACATCTTTTCTTTCTCTGCCTTTTTTTTTTTCTGGGGACTGCTGCAGGCAGAGACAGCATGCTTCCCTATTTTCCTTCTCCCTCATTCCTAGAATCAGTGTCGCCTGCTTTTTATTTTCATTTTTTTTGGGGGGGGTTGTTGTTTTTTGTTTGTGAGGGTGAAGAAATTAGTAATTGAAGGGATATATCTGCAAAGTCTGCAGCTGGAAAGAATGGGCCACAGGTATTAGCCTGAGGTTGTTTTATGTACCCCTTATGGCAGTGTGGTGGGAGAGAGGTGTTAAGTGAATTCTTTAAGGATTAGTGGTCTTCAGTATTCATTCATAAGAATTTTCCTGTATCTGGATTTTCTCTTTTGTCTAATATATTCAGTTTTAATTATTCTTTATAATACTTCTTGGTGAGTGAGTGGGGGGCAGCAGGAGATAGGTGTTGAGAGTTAATGAGGATTGGGGAAAGTATCTAGTCCATTAGCTAGTGAGTGACCTGGAAGTCTCAAACAATATTATCTCAATATTTTATATCTTTGGAAGAGATTTATAAAATTTTCACATCTGCATGGAGGACCAAAATATAAGTGTATATTAAGTGTTTAAATGAGAAATACAAAAAACAAATCTAACAAGAAAATGCTTGTATTAGTTGAAAAAATGACAGTTGAATTTTAGGGATGTAAAGTTGGTTGGCCTTTGGAGGCCACTTTTCATTTCTTCCCTGTTATTTTCATAGCTTCTTTTTGACTACCATTTGTTTTACTACTTAATTATTAATTTTTATATTACTTAATTCTTTCTCATGTGAGATGTCTTGGCTTAGACATACTAGGGACTTAGAGCTATTGTTAGGAATGTTGAATCAACATTTGTATTTGTCATAATCTTATCATAATAAGTTGAAGTTTACAAAACACATTTCATTTTATCCTTTTGAGTAGTATCCTCATTGTAGATAAGGGAAGTGAATCCTAAGCAGAATTAATAATGTGACTTGCCCAAGGACATATAGCTAGTTATCAGAGCCAGGATTTCAGGCTTCCAGTTCCAGATCTGAAACTTTTCACATTGCTTCACAGTTACAGTTTTTTCCTTTAATTTTTTCTCTTATGTTTTCATCCTATTTAATACTTTATTATGCATGAACTTATTTTGAATTTTTTTGTTACCTGATTTGACTCACTTGTACTTATCCTTCTTTATCTTTGTATATACTAAATCATTAGAACTGAAAGGGACTTTAGGGATAATTTTGCCCTAATTCCTTCATTTTGTAGACAAGGACATTAAGATCTAAAAGGGGAGGGGAGAGTAATATGACAGTGATTTTATCAATATCACATAGTGAAATAGTGGCAAGAGTAGGACTGGAACCCAGGTTTCCTAGTTTGTAGTCCAGTACCTTTTCTAGTACACTGTGAACTTAGAGCTTTGGTTTTAGGTCAGATGGAGTTGAAATGTTTCCCTTTTGAGATTTAGAAAATCTTAATGTAGAAAAAGGTAATTTCATTCTCCCCCTCCCCCTTCCCCCTGCCATGTACTCCATTTTGGTGAGATTCTTATACAGACCCTCTAAGGGTAAAAGGGGGTACATGATGATAAGTAAATATGATGATTGCTCTACTCATCTTTGGTAGACTCACGACTCTAGTTACTGGGGGTTATTTAGGTATGGGCTTTTACTCCCAATTTCCCCTCTGTAGCAAAGGTTTATCTTTATATATCACTTACTTTATATATCACTCCTTGTCAACTTTCCTTTGTTGCATAAAGGACCTGAACTGTCTCCCAAAATTAAGATAAGGCTTGAGTGAATGAGGGTGAATGTGGTCCAGTCTTGGCTTTTCTTCTCTTTCTTTTTCTTCTGTTAGCCCTTTCTTGTTTACCATCTTGAATGTACTGTGGAGGCTGGGTCTTTCACATAGTCTTGTCTCTCTGCACTGCCCCCCACTTCATTTATGTGGGTATGTATGTGCACATGCATACATATATGTACACATATTCACACAGGCATTTTATTTCAAAATGGGGTTTCCCTCTAAAAATCACTTCCTCTCCCTGAGGTTTGGTTTCCTCATCAGGAAATGAGAGAGTTAGATTAGATCTTCTCTGAGGTCCTTTTTCGCTCTAGATCTATGATCTTAGGATTTTTTTTTCAGGACAGGAAAAGTTTAACAATCTGTCCTAAAATGCTTGATTTTGTCATTTAAAAAAAAACCCCACTTAAAATTATAAGAATGTAGGATAAAAACTGTTGGTGTATTTTGCTTATAAGACTGTCATTCTTAATAGCTGTCTCAGTCAGGTTTCCTGATTCTTAAAATCAATTCTGCTCTAACACTGTACTGAGAAATGACTGTAGTCTGGGTGTGATCTTACTGATGTTTCCCTTCTATTTGTTATGGTTCCTAGATCCCTATTTTTTTCCTTACCTACATAGATTTCATTTTTTACTTTGTAATTCTTCTAAGATGTGATTTGTTACTGATATTTAATAATCATTTCTGTATTTTTCTTATATTATGTCTTCCTTTCCTCACCCCATATTTTGTATAGGTCTTGTTCAGCGCTGTGTGATTATCCAGAAAGATGACAATGGATTTGGGCTGACGGTCAGTGGAGACAATCCGGTCTTCGTACAGTCTGTTAAAGAAGGCAAGCAGTTCTTTACGATCATGTTGATAATAGTGTTTTGCTTCTTAGGAAGTAAAGGGGTAAGATTAGAAAAGCTGGATTCATGTCCCACACTTCATTTTTTTTTTTTGAGATAGACTAACTTGTATCCATTACTACATTAGGTAAAGTGTGGACTCACCTAAGGTGAAATTATCTCAATGTTTGTTTAATGTTTTAGAAGAAATAAGAAATTTTTGTTTATTGTTTAGAAAAAGTATAAATGTATATATACACATATAAATATACACATATACTTCTGTTTGCATCTATGCATATATATCTGTCTATCTCATATCTCAGATTAGACCTGTGATTTAATTATTATAGGCAGCTTTTAATGAGAAAACTTTCTGTACCAGTACAGATTAGCACCAGTTCTGCAACTTGTGGTTGTTTGGAAGAATGAGAGGTTAAGTAACTTGTTTGGTGTTATATAGCTAATATATGTGAGAGACTGGCCTTAAACTTAAGTCTTCCTGGCACTGAGATATGCTTTCTATCCAGTAGTTCTCACTGCTTACCTATGTGAGTACATGCACGTCTGTGTGTACGTGCACATATACGTGTTTGAATGTTATGGTATGGTGGCCATAATACAGTGTGCTGCTTTACCTATGGTGGAAAAGCTGGATTCTTGTCATTTCGTTTATTTGTGACACTTGTGAATTGTTTTTTACAAAGACATCTTGAATAAAGCACAGACTCAAGAATAATTAAGACCATTTTACTGTTCATTGAAATTAAAGAAATGAATTCAGTTTTGCATTTACATTTTACATTCATTTACAAATGAACACAATTTTACATTTCTTTAGATGGAGCAGCCATGCGGGCTGGAGTACAAACAGGTGATCGAATCATCAAGGTGAGGAAGACTTTTTTTGGTTGACATTTTGCTGAATGATACTTCTTATGTACTTATGTACTTCTTGACTAGTGGTTTCTTAAATAACAACCCAGTTGCATATCATGCATACATTATAGCTAAAAAAAAGGATTGATTTGATGTATTTGAGTTCAGTTCAGTGAATATTTGTTAAAGTTTTTACTATGAATAAGATATTGTGATAGGAGCTAATAATAAAAAGATTAAACTAAACATTTTCCAGTCCTCAAATAATTCATATGACCTGGTAGGAATTTGTTGGAAAATGTTTTATTTAACAAAATATGAGAAAGCACCTAAGATTTAGAGCCTTTGGATAACACCTAAATTCAGAATGTTTGAAAATGAACTTGTTGAAATGTTTATAAGTTATGCTTTTGGGGGGAAATGTATTATTTTTCTGAAAATATTATTTACTTCTTTATCTTTTTATTTTCTTATTTGACATCTTGGGTGTGGAGTTTGTTCATGTGAAAAAACAAAAATGTTTCTTCTTTGCAAGTACTCTTTACTCTGAGATTTGAAAGTTCATTGAGTGGTGTCTTCTTGTTTGAATAGAATGTAATGTGCTTCACCACAAGAGACCATATCTTAAGCTCAGATTCATAAAAATCTCTTCATATCTCCATTATATTATGGATATTTTGCAGTGTGTGTGCAAGGTTATAGATGAATGTTCATATCCTTTACGCCATTGTAATGAATCAGATATACCTACTTTCCCCTCTTTTTTTTCTAATAGGTAAATGGAACTCTAGTTACTCATTCAAACCATTTGGAAGTGGTGCAGCTTATCAAATGTAAGTAAATGTTAATGACATTTTTAATTTGACATTTCCTGAAACATTTAAGAAATGTCTGTGTCTGAGCAAAACTACTAATCTGCTGATAGCTTTTTATGCTATGGGTCCAATATATGGAGTTCTCCACGATATGCTAGTTGACATAGTATTGGAAACATATCTGAAAGAAATGTAGTATGCTTTAGAGAATTTCCTGGGGGTGGGGAAAGAGAAGTTGAAAGGAAATGGAAGATTATGTTGAATGATAAACTAAACTAGAAGGGATCTGAGAGATCATCTGATCTAGACGCTTTTTTGCTCAAATGAATGTCTAAACCATATAGATCTAAGAATCATCAATATAAAGATAATAGTTAAAGCTATGGAAGCTGAAGAGGTTACAAGGAGAGTATAGAACAAGGGTTCTTAATCTGGGGCTGTGGACTCCCAAAGAGTCTATGAATAGATTTTAGGGATTCTGTGAACTTAAATCTTTTAATGTTTTGTTAACTCTATTTCAACATAATTGGCTTCCTTTGAAATTTTATATATGTATTTTGTTCATTTATAAACATTATTCTAAAAAGGGATCCATTATGGTTACCACACTACCAAAGGTGGCAATACCCCCCAAAAGTTAACCCCAAGTATAGAGGGAGAAGAGAAGTGCCTTGGAAGAACCTGGGGGAACATTTATAGTTAGGGGGCATGATGTTTGGATAATGAACCAGCAGAGGAGACTAATGTAGGAGGAGACTAGCAGAAGAGTATAACATCATGAAAATTCAGAGAGGAAAAAGTATCCACAAGAGAGAGGGTGATCAATAGTATCATATACATAAGTCATGAAGGATTAGGACTAAGAAAAGATTAAATTTGATAGTTAAGAAATCCTTGGGGGCAGCTGGGTGGTACAGTGAATAGAATGCTAGGTCTGGAGTCAGACTTATCTTTGTGAGTTTTAATTTGACTTCTGATAGTTACTAACTTTGTGACCCTAGGCAAGTGACTTAATCCCATTTGCCTCAGTTTCCTCATCTGTAAAATGAGCTGGAGAAGGAAATTGCTAGTCACTCTAATATCTCTGCCAAGAAAACCTCAAATGAGGTCATGAAGAGTCTAACATGATCAAAAAACAGCAGATCATTGATAACTTCAGAGAGAGCTCTTTTAGTTGCATGATTAGTTTAAAAGCCAAATTGAAAAGAGCTAAGGAGTGAATGAAGGGAGAGAAACTAGAGGCAGCAAATGTAGACAACTTTTTTACAGATTTTGAATGAGAAAAGGAAGAGAGATATAGCATGATAGTTTGAAGGAATGATAGGGTATAGTGAGGATTTTTTTAGGAAGGGGGAGATTTGGAAATGCTTGAAGGCAGTAGGAAATGAACCAGTTCATAGGAAGAGTTTGAAAAATCAAGAAGAGGAAGGTATGATTGAGGATGCAGTCTGCTGGAGAAGGCAGGAGATATGATCAATAAGGAGTTGGCTTAGCAAAGAGAAGGGCTACCTTGTTGTCAGAGGTGGGGGAAAAGGAGGTAATTCCTTTAAGGTAAAGAGGAGGCTCAAGTTGAATAACCTCCACTAAAGTTGGCTGCAAGGTTCTCACCTTGGGGAGCTGTATGAAGGAAAAGAAAGTTTAGAATAGCTTCTGTGGGAAGTGAGATAGGAATTCAAGTAGCACTAGCTTGTTTCAGTGAGAGGCCGTTTGAGGTTGGAGGACATGAGATTGTCATGTACCCAGTTAGCACAATTGTAGGATTTCCTCCAGGTTTATTCAGCATCTTATGAGTAGGAGCAGAAAAGGGTGCTGAGAGTAATCCCAGGCAGATGTTTTACAGAAGACTGATGACAGGACAAAGGAGGCAGGAGGTTCAAGAGAAGAGGACAGTGAGGAGTTGAAATGACCAGCTATTAGATTGAGTTTGGAGAGAGAGTAAAGAAAGATCAAGGTTAATGGCTTGAAAGTACTGAGGAGTAGAAGAAATGGAGATCTTCAGTGAGGCTGAAGAATAGATGTGGGGGGGAGTAGCATGGAAAGAAGTAGAATGATAGGAGGTTTGGTCAGGTAGCTGAATGTCATTTTCTAATTTGGGAGGTGAAGTACTTGCAAGTAATGGCAATATCTAGTGTGTGAACATCTCTATATGTGACTGAGATGAAGTGAAGAAGTAGTTTATGGGATTTAAGGAAGTTGAAGAAATGGGAGGTCAGAGAGTTTGAGGAAGCATTTACATCAGTATTAAAAGTCCCCTAGTATAAGGGAAGGAGTTAGGGAGTAGAGGAAGGTGGAGAGTCAAGTGCTGCATTCCTTAAGAAAGAAGGAAGAATGAACTGGGAGCTAGTATTTTACAGCTACCATAATTTTGACTGAGTGGAAAATTTTAATTACGTGGACCAGAAAGAGGAAAGGTTGCTGAGTGAAAGAGGCAGAGGGAGAGTCTAGAAAAAATAAAGAGGAGCAAAGAGTATTCCAAGTCCTGTCTTCTCTCATCTCTCCTGCCCTGGACCAAAGTTACAGGCCAGGGTAGGAATGAGAGAAGGTACAGCCTCTGCTGGAGAAAATAGCCTTGGATCCAGCGTTATTATATGAGAGAGGGCTTTGTGAGATCTAATCAATGCATCAATAAAGCATAAAAAAGAAGTCCAGAATAAAGGGGAGTTTGTTTGCTATGGAACAGGAATTCCAAAATGTACAATGGAAGGAGTGGGCCAGGTTGGGTTGGGACATGGATGGAGTTTGGTTAAAGAGGATGAGGATAAAAGAACATGAAGAGGGGACAGGGGACAGTTTTCTCCTAAATGAGAAACAGGAGAGGCCATATGAATAATAGTGGCAGTCAGATGGGGAGAGAAGCTCACAGTCCCAAAGGGTCAACACCCAACATAAAGATCTGGGGCAGCCTGGGAGGCTGGAAGAGTAGGGGGCCAGTTGTTAGAGGTGGGGGGAAGGGGGACAGTGGTGTTTCAGGGTTGTCAGAAGGTGCTAATCAGTAGTCAAGCTTGGATCTTGGTTTGGCCCAAGTCTACCAGGTGGCCTTGCTGTCCTCCTGGGTGGCTGGTGAAGGGGAATGGAGCAAGTGTTTATTTCATTGGTGGGTAATAGGCCATGGTATCCCACCAGGCAACCAGAATTACTTTTAATTTAATCCCATTTCCTCTTAATAGTAGGCATGGATAACACTAGTCACCTTCTGGCATGGGACTAGATAACTTGTTAGGTGCTTCCCAATTCTAGGTCCCATGATTTTATGAATCTTACTTATATAAAGTGTCCTTTATATATTGAAATCAATAGTTCACTCGTAGAATCATAGACTGTTAAACATGAAAGTGTTCCTAGTCTGATGCCCTTATTATGTAGATGAGAAAATTTAGGCTAAGAGAGTTGAAGTCAATTGTCTAAGCCAGTGGTGTCAAATCACATAGAAATGGATCCCTGCTGGCCATATATTGACTTAGAAAACCACAAATTAACATTATCTGTATTGTATTTTTAAATTTTATTTTGATAAACATTTCTGAATTACATTTTAACGTGGTTCCCATACTTGGAGTTTTCAGGCTGAGTTTAACACCTGATCTAAGGTGATACAACAAGTAGTAGAGCTAGCATTAGGTCTCCTGGCTTCCAGATCTGGACTCTTTGCACTACAGAAGTCTTACTGAATACCTTCATTGCTGCCTTTTCTTGAAGCCAAACAGGCCTAATTCCTTTTATTTTTTTTTCTCACAGTCCTTGCTTTCTATCCCTTTTATTGCTTTTCTCCTGATCTTCTTCACATCATTTTATAAATATATTAACTAAAACTAGACACTACAGCTTTTTTCATAGTGGAACTGTAGGTAATGCCTTTCTTAACTTAAAGCTTCATCTTTCCAAAAGCCATCTGAGAATGAGGACTTGAGCAAAAGTGGTCTCTGAGCAACCAAAATGCATGCTGTAAAGTAGCTTATACATTTTAATTATAGTAGAGCTCTTTACTCAGATCCTGCTTGCTTTGACATAATTCTAGCAGAACAGATTATTTTCCAGCTCTTAAGAGACCAAAAGCATCAGATTAGAAAGGGAGGAGGAGAAAGGGATGGGTAAGGGTTGGGAATTACCCCTACTTCGGAGAGGAGCTATAAGTGCCCGTACTTTTTGTATATATCATATACAAATTGTAAACAAAAGAATCTGGCACACTGAGAGGAGTAAGTAGTGACAGGTAGTGCCTAACAAGGAGCAAGGATACAAACCCCCCCCCCCAAAAACCCCAAAACCCCACAACTATAGAAAGGCAGGGATGAGGAGAAAGTACATTCTAAGCTTGTGGAACTCCCTGTGCAAGGCTATGGAGATGGGAAATGGAATGTAGTATGTAATAGACAATAGCTGGTTTGGATGGACTCACAAATACATGAAGGAGAATAATGTGCAATAAAGTTGGACAGGAAGGTGGGAACCAGATTGTGAGGGCCTTTAAAAACCAAATCAAACAAATTGTATTGTGTCTTAGAAGTGAGAAGGAGCCAGCGAAGCTTCTTGAGCAGTTACATGTCAGATACTGAATTATGAAGAAAAATTTAAATAATGTATTGCAAATAAGAAGATAACAGAGAAGTTTAGAATATTTTAGAAATATTCCTATAAAATGGCAACTAAAAATTACAACTTAGTAACCATTGGTTACCTTTAAGATACATTTATGTGGAAATACTACATTTCCCAGAAATACCAGATAAATGAGTCATTGATTTATTTAGCTAATTCATTCACATCATACTTTTTCTCCCAAGATCTTTTTCTGCTCTACTGATGCCTTACTAGTATTTTCCCATCCTTTATTTTCCTTTTGGTCCTAAGTATACCATCTTGTATTTCTCTGTTGTGTTTCTTACCAGTTTTGTGACACCATTTCACCAGTTTGTGAAAATCATTTAAAATTGGTTCACTGTCTTCCAGAATTTTAGCAACCCTACCTAATTTGGTACTTTGATATGTAGGTTCATCTGTGTGGTACTCTTTCCACTGGTGCTGATCACCACCTATTCATGTCTTCTTTTTCAGTGTGATTATTTTCCATATCTTTCCATAAATTCTCAATAAAGAATCAGTCCATAATTCTGGGTAGACAGAAGCCTGTATTGTGTGTTTAATATTTCATGGAGGCCAATACAACACTTGCATTACCTGTCTCTTAGGTATTACTAAATGACTGACCACCTCCTTTCCCAGTTATATATGTCTTAGCAGATGTCTTTATATCACTTTTTTCATGTGTCTTTGTGGGTGATATACCCTGTACTGCTTAAATCCAACATATGTCTTCCCATTGATCTTTGGGTCACCTTAACATTTGATCCTCCTGAAATTTCACAAATAATAGCATTTAATGTCACTGAGAGTACACTGGTGTTAAATAGATGTATTTTGACAAGAGAGAGCTACTTGGGGTCATTGTAATCATTGACTATGCTATTCAGCTTTCCAAATGTTTTTTGGCCTATTTGTTCTTCCTTTTCACTTCTGGGCCTAGCTCACTGACCAACTGTGTGTGTGTGTCTGTGTGTATACAAACATGTCTGTACATAGGCATGTATTTGTGTGGTGTGTAATTACACACACTGACTTACTTTTAAAAAAATAGGCTATCCATTTAACTATGAGGCATAAACTGAAAATGTTCATTCTTTATCTGCTTGTTTTTTCCTGTATGGAATGCTTAACTAATCTCCTAAGGGGCCATGGATCTCATTCTGGAGGGTCTAAATAATGGTCCATGGCTTGATATAATTAACACAGTCTCTGAATGGGCAGCCACATGGCACAGTGAATAGAGTGCTGGGCCTAGAGTCAGGAAGACTTGAATTCAAATTCACTCTCAGACACTTATTAACTTTGTCATCTTGGGCAAATCACTTAATTCTGTTTGTTTCGGTTTTCTCATCTGTAAAATGACCTGGAGAAGTAAATGGCAAACCACTTCAGTGTCTTTGCCAAGAAAATCCCAAATGGGGTTATGAAGAGTCAGACAAAACTGAACAGCAAATAATATCTGTGGAAAGCAGTATGTGGAGAACACTGTTATATAGAGAGATACTCTTGCATTTGGACTTTATGTGGGACATCATTCATGACAGTAGTAACAATATTTATTGGCATATGTGTTCATATGTTAAGCATTATTTGGTATTGATAAACATGATCATTGATAAAGATTATCTTTGTGTTCTCATTCATCAAGGAATCATCTATGATCTGTCATTCGCATAAGAGACATTCTTTTTCAGGAAAGCTTTAAAGCTGAATTTTATTCTACCAAGATGAATGCATTTTGGCAATCAGATCTTGTATTCTATACACCTCTCAGTTATTTGAGAGGCAGTGTTGGAGTTAGGAGAAACCTGGGCTCAAATATCACCTCCAACATTTAGTAGTGTGACCATGGATAAGCCCGAAACTCTGGGATTCAAGAAGGAATTGAGAGACAGTGTGGTAGTAGAAATAGTATTTGCTTTGGAGTTGGAGGACCCGAATTTTAATCCTAACTCTGCTTTTTACTACCTATATGACCTTGGGCAAGCCACTTAATCCCTCTGGTTCTCAGTTTCTTCCTCTGTAAAATGGCGGGGTTATGCCAGATTAGTTGGAAAGGTCCTTTCCAGCTCTAAATATGTAATCCTTTAATCTATTATCTATTTCACACTTTTCAAAGTTAACAGTTGAAGATGTAATTGCAAAGATACACAGTGTCTTCATTTTTTCTTCTAGTTTGGTACTAATTTGACCATACTTCTAACCAGTTGACCTCATTGTATACACAGTTGATTCTTAAATGACTTCTACACTGGTAGCCAGTCACTGTAACTGGCTTGTTATAAGATATGAGTTCTAAGATAAGTACTAAGAAATAGTTGGCTTCATTTTCTTGGCAATATTTTTAAAGTATCATAACATCTAGACCTAGAAGGGACCTCAGAGGCCATCTAATCCAACCCTGTCTTTGTCAGTGAGGAAATTGAAGCCTAGAGGGGTTAAGTGAATTGCCCAAAGTCCCATAGTTAATGTCAAAAGTACGATTTGAACACAGGTTCTCTGACTCCATAGTCAGTGTTCTTTCTACCATCTCAGCTGCCTCTCTCCTTTAGCATTTACTGTATCTAGCTCTCTTTATGAAGCAGACATTTGTGATACATAGTTCTGAGGTTTCTAATTAACATACAAACCTTTAGCCTCTTTTATTTCTTAATCAGAAACCATGCTTTCCAACATATTTTTTCTTGTTTTATACTGTGCCCACATTTACATTAAATTCCCAGGGTTATCAAGATATATATTTATTTGGTTTGAAGGATCAGGTCAACTTTTCTTTAGAATTCTCTTTTTCCTCCACAGTGAATGTTGACACAAATTGCAAATGGTTTCATGGCCAGACCTTTTGCTAAACTCTTTATTAGTTCTCTAGAGAAAAATGACAAGTATCCCATGAAATATTTCTTGTTGCCTTTAGATGATGAAACATGATGAAACTAACCCTATCAGTTCTTTTATTCCCCCTCTAAAGAGCATCTATAAACCATATGCCCATATAGCTGCAACTTGTTTTGTCTTTGGCTTCATTTCTTATGATAATGTCAGTATGTATGTGGTTCAGTTCTTAGCACATTGATAATTTTTGTATCCCTAGCACAGTACCTAGCACGTAGTAGGTTCTTAGTAAATGCCTAATGAGCAACTGATTAGATGAGGATCTCATACTTAAAATACCAACAATTAATGTTACTAGAAGGTAAAAAAGCCAGATAGACGATCATTGGTTTCCTGTGTCCCCTTTTCTTTTCATTCTAATGTCTTCACTGTAGAAACAAAAAGGGATAGCATAAGACAGAACTATTTTGTTTTGATGTCTGCTTTATGGGTTTCCATGGTCAAATAATTTATCAGCTTCTTGTCATCCTCCTAGTGAAAAGTCCTTTTATACTTAGCTGGGATGGTCCTTAGCATACATAGTCCTTTTCTGGGACTATACTCAAAGTCTTTTTAGCTTGATTGAACCTTCTGAGGCTTCTGCTGAGGCTTCTAACTTTCAATAACCCAGGGAAACTTCTGCAACATAAGACATCAGAATAAGACTTGTGAAATCTGAAGTTTTGATGGCTTGCTCTTTCAACAGAGACAATGGTATTTCAAATTCCCTAACTCTTCTGTGTATGATTTTTATTCTCTTTTGATTTCAGCTGGTTTCAGAGTTTAATTTATTGACTAGAACATATCATTTACTCTCTAAGAGTTAAGAGATTACAGAGCCCCCCTTTTTAGAGATGCTTAATAGATGATAATATCTTCTGCTGTAGCAAATCCTTTCAGACCTGAGAAATAAAGATGTTCATTTTTCCACGTGCCTGTATGTATGAAGAAATGTGGTAAAACAGAGCACTGGACTGGGAGCCAAGAGATCTGGGTTTTAATATCTGCTTTGCCACTATGTAATTGTGTGATATTGGACCAGTCACTTAATGTGGCTAAGCTTCTTCAGTGTTCTCCCCTAGAAAATGAGAGATTTAGACTAGATGACTTAAGAAGTTCCTTCTAGCTCTTAATTATTTGATTGTAAAGCTTATTATTATCAAATTTTGTGACTCATTATCAAAATTTCCATTTTCAAAAATTCCATATCAATATTATTTTCTTCTTTTTTTTTCTCCTCCCTTTTCCTACTCTTGTTTTCCCTACTTTCCTCCTTAGCGGGTTCCTATGTAGCTCTCACTGTTCAGGGACGCCCACCTGGGTCGCCCCAGATTCCATTAGCTGATTCTGAAGTGGAGCCAGCAGCCTTTGGACATATGTCTCCCATCATGACATCCCCCCATTCACCTGGAACATCTGGAAATACGGAAAGAATCACCAGCCCAGTGTTGATGGGGGTAAGAATCAGAAAAAGTCTTGGAAAGAGCCTGGCCATATAAGAATATCTGATGTTTTATCTTAAAATTTCTGGGTTGAAGTAGAGAGCATATGTGTGCATTAAAAATTTGGATTTTGGAAAACTACTATATTATTTAACCTGTTGGATAGTTCAGGAAATGAGAAATCAGCAGGATAACAAATGATGAAAATGCACTAGCCAAATTGAGCAAGGGAAACTTTTACATTACTTGCCTAGACAGCTTCCTTTTTCCAGTCAGTGCTATTAATGGCTAATATTTCTAAGAACCAAATATAGTATAAGATATGGAAAGTCATAAATCCCCTTCTGATCATTCAGCTTTAAAAAGTGACCCAACTATGGTTCTGTGCAAATGGGAATCCCTAGAACAGCCTAGAATAGAGGAATTTCTGTTATTATTGATAAATTGAAGAAAGGCACAAAGTTGTCTGTCTTTTAAAATTAATTTTTTAGCTTGACTTTTTCTTCTTTTGTTTCTTGTTTTT
Organism: Phascolarctos cinereus; assembly: GCF_003287225.1. NCBI lineage: Eukaryota > Metazoa > Chordata > Mammalia > Diprotodontia > Phascolarctidae > Phascolarctos > Phascolarctos cinereus. The sequence continues at coordinate 176,163,333 of NW_027556098.1, forward strand.
CAGGAAGAAAACAATGTAGTTCACAACCAGAAAGTGGAGATTCTGAGGAAGATGCTGCAGAAAGAGCAGGAGCGGCTACAGGTACTAAATTAGAAATGGGACCAGGGAGAGGTCAGAAAAGGAAATATGGTAAAGAGAGTTGAGAGCTGAAATGTCACAATCCCAATCAGTAGGATGTTAATTATGTTAGCCAGTACACTCACAAGAACAGTAAGTAGGCTTTGCTGTGCTGGTCTAGGCTTTGGTGATTAACAAAATATTTTTTATAATTTGCCAGTTGCTGCAAGAAGATTACAGCCGCACACCTGCTCAACGATTGCTTAAGGAGATCCAGGAGGCCAAGAAACACATCCCTCAGTTGCAGGAGCAGTTATCCAAAGCAACCGGCTCTGCTCAGGTAATTCTGTTATTTGAATGCTCTTCAACCTTTCAGGTTTCCCTTCGAGAAATATTTCAAGGGAGCTGACTAATAACTCTAAAGAAAATCATGTATTCCTGTGAACTTATCTTCTTGCAGGAAGCACTGTGTAGGAAATTACAGCAATGTTGATGACTAAGGCTCTGATTGAGCTCTGAAGTGTTTGATGTTTCCCAATTGTGTGCCTTTTAAAAAAATAATAATTTTCAAAGAAGTTAACTGAGTTTTTTTCTTTTTTGATACACTTCTAAGGAGTATTAAGGTATACCACATGTGTTCCCACAAAACGAGATGATTATATCTTCTATGGTTTTAATAGATTCCATCTGAAGTTGATATTGTTGGTAGAAGTAACAGAGGTGATGTCTTACTCGAAAAATAGCCAAGCATTTGTGATGGCAAATATTTTTAAGCTAGTTTTGTAGTATTCAAATTTAAACATTAATAATAATAACTAACATTTATATGACACTTATGGTGTGCCAGGAAATTGGTTTTCACAACAACTCTGAGAGATAGATGGCCATTATTATCCCCATTTTAAAGGTGGGAAAACTGAGTTAGACAGGGGTTAACTGACTTGCCCAAGGTCACATAACTAAATCTTTGTCTGAGGCCAGATTTTAACTCAGGTTTTCCTGACTCAAGGCCTGGCACTGTCTCTGCTGAACCACCTTCTTGCCTCTTCCAGTCTTCCATCTTAAAGCATAAAGTTGTATGTAATATTTACATGAGGTTGGGGGGAAAATAACTGTCCCTATATTCACATTGGTTTATTTGTGGTGGTTGTCCTTTGACTCCTCAGTGATGCTTTCATTACACACTGAAAATATCTATGTAGACATCTCTGTCAAAGAGGTGAGATAGATCATCTGCTCTAACACCCTTATTTTACAGATAGATAAACTGAGACTTGAAGGAGCAGTTACTTGCCCAAGGTCAAACAGCTGATTGATATAGATTTAGTTCCTCTGATAGTGTGAATGGACTGGATTCCCTAAATCATAGAAATTCAAATTAGGACCTTCAGAATTGCTGGCCAACTCCCTTATGTTATGTACAGGGAAACTGAGTTCTTGAGAAGTTAAATGACATGCCCAAGTTCACACAGGTAAAAAGTAATTGATCCAGAATTCAAACCCAAGTCTACTGGCTTCAAATCTATTGCTCTTTCCACTGTTCCCCAAAGCCTTGAGAATTTTATCTCAATCCTATTGATAGCATTTTTTTTTGTAATTTATAGGTAATGGACAACATACTTGGTGCTTATATATCTATCCAAAAATGTGGTCTCTGCCCTTTGTGGTTGTTTGGTTATAGAATGATGTCTAAAAGTTTGTAACTCAATGAAACTGTGAAGGAGGAAAGAAACTAATAAGCATTTTTATAACTCCTTCTATGTGCTAGGCATTTTGCTAAGTGCTTCACAGATATTATTTCATTTGAAGTTGGGGAGTTGATTAACTAGAAGCTACAGTATAGTAATTTAAATCCCAAGGAACAAAAACTAATGGATGAAAAAAGTAAATTACACAGTATTTTCACAGATTTCTAGGTCATTGTGTCTCTATGTTGCATTTGTAGCTTCAACCTGCAGTCACTTTAACTGATGATGTCTTATTTCAAAATCACAGTAATCATTAACAAATTGTTTTGTTTTAAAATCTTCCATTGTTTTATATGTATTTATATGTGCAATAACAACTACAACAAACATTTGTTGAGTGCTCACTCTTTGCAGAGCTTCACCTTCTGGAGTGTAATATGACTCTTTACTTTTGGCTGGTCCCTGTACCTTTGTCTTCTTATTAATGATTTTTTAAACACAAATGTACGCACATATATACATACATATATGCATATATTTTAAAATCTGTTCTTAGGATGGAGCTGTAGTTACATCCAACAAGACTTCTGGTGACTCCCTTCTACTCAGTGAAATAGAAGCAGACAGTGGTGATGGGTTGGGCAGAATTGATTATGGCAGTGGAGATGGTTCTCGACCCAATAGTGACATTGCAGACGTAAGTATTAAATATTTCAAACTTTAGTCATTATTCTTCCCCACATCTGCTTTTTTGTTTTGCTTTTAAAAATTTGTCTTTACTTATTTGGTTGATAGCAGGTCATAGTAGATGCTTAGATTTTAGATCTGAAAAGGAATTTAGATATTATCCAGTCTAAAACCCTTGTTTTACAAGTGAAGAAAATGATGCTTATAAAAGCTAAGTGACTTGGTCAAGATTATCAGAAAACTTTAATTTTGGAGACAGAGGATCTGGATTTCCCACTTACCTCTGAAAATGAACTTCAGTAAGTTATTTTAGTTTTATGGGCCTGCATCAGTTCTTCATCTGTAAAATGTAAGCATTAAACTACATGACCACTAAGGTCCCTTCCATCTCTAAATCTGTAATCCTATGAATTCAGGTTTCCTGGCTCTGAGCTCAGTCCTTTTTTACATTCTTATCTTATTATTTACACAGTTATTTCTTGCTTATCAACCCCACCATTATCTTCTAACAGAGCAGTATTATGAGCGAAAATCTTAAATGCAATACTGTATTCTGATTTCCAGTTTTGGAGCTAACTTTTTCCTATGCATACCTAATGAAAATTTCTTTCAGTGGGATGGAATTTCCCAATAAGCATTTTGTTACTGCATAGAGAGGTCAGTAGTATCATTGCTTTCCTACTGAACCAGGAGGTCATTTGCTGATATCTTATAAAAGCATGTTAATATTCCATTTGTGGTCAGTGACTCAGACCTGAATCATAGGGCAGACTGCCACTGCTGAGAGGAAGAGTCCCAGTATTACTATATATACTTCAATTATTAGGTTATGATTATCAATAGATGTTTCTTCATTAATCTCTCTATACATATACATGTCAACTACACATGAATATTTACCAGATTATTAAAAAGAAGCTGTAAGTTGAATCTTAAATCTCTTTCTTCTGTCAGCATATTAATAAGAAGATTCTGTTAAAGTTTTATGATATCATTGAGTTGGTCAAAACTACATTCTCTTTAAGGAATAGATGGAAGTAATGGATTAACTAGTCATTCAACCCATCCTTTGAGGACATTTCAAGTTTGACAACTGAAAAGAATACAGATAAATTGCCAAAATAGTGATAATCAACTGTAATGAATTATTCTATATGATGAAATTATTTTTATGTCCAGCTGAGATAGTACATGTATTTTTGGTCTACAACCGTTAATTTATTTTAGCAGATGCTTTCTTCAGTCTTGCTCGATAGTTACTGTATTTAGCATTCTACCCCTTTCTCACCTCTGTCAAAAAAAACCCATATGTATAATGCGTGTGTGTGTGTATGTGTATATATATATATATATATATATATATATATATATATATATATATGGATTATAGAGTTACCAATTTAGAACTGGAAGCAGCCTTATAAGCCATGTAATCCAACCCTTATATTTTACGAATGAAGAAAGTGAGGCTAAAAGATTAAATGACTTTCCTAGGGTCAGAGAAGTAGTTAACTATTACAGGTAAAATTTGAATTTGGATCTTCTGGACTCCCAAGTATAGCATTCTGCTTAATTCTTGGCAGTTTTTGGAGCATTTCATACTCATTAATTCATGTTCAAAGTGACTGAAGAAAGAGCTATGTTCTTTTGTTTGATTCACAATTAACTTTTTAGCTATTCTTAATTCTTTCTTGGGGGAGCTAAGTGGCACAGTGGATAGAGTACTGGGTGGGAATCAGAAAGATTCATCTTCCTGAGTTCAAGTCTGCCCTCAGACACTTATTATTTGTGTGACCCTGGGCACATCACTTACCCCATGTGCCTCAGTTTCCTCATCTGAAAAGTGAGCTGGAGAAGAAAATGGCAAGCCACTCTAGTATCTTTGCCAAGAAAACCCCAAATTGGGTCACAAAGAATAGGAAGAGACTGATACCACCACAACAACATTATTCCTCTCGTCAGATATTCGAACTACCTAACCTCATACTTCAGCCAGTCACCCCCAAACAAATGAACAAAAAATCAAAATCTTGGAATGTGGAGAAGATAAGAACTGAAGTTGTGTGAACGATGTCACCTTCTTTCCTCTTCTCTGTGTAGAGCACTTTTCAAATGTTAATTCGTTTTGCCTTAAGGAATTATATTTTTGAATTGTATAGAATTTAAAGCTAGAAAGGATATTGGGGATCTTGTAGCATCCTTCTATTATTTTATGCATAAGGAAATTGAGACTTAAAGAGATTAAGTGACTTGTTCATAGTTAAGAGATTTATCTGGTGGAAAATGCTGAACCTGCAAATTTTCCATCTAGTATACATTTCTCTACACATTACTGCCGTGGTGTTATTCATAGTGACTCAGCTGTGAAAATAATATGATTTATTTCATGGATTCATTAAAATAAATTTCACAGAGACTAAAACATTTCTAATGATGTTTGACCTATATTTCATTGTATACTTTTTTCCCCAAAAAAGCAATAAATTAGGATAAAGCTAGGTATTGATAGATGGCCTTTAAAAAAATAGATAGCTTTTAATAATTAGCAGGTCTATAACATTAATCATCTTTAAAGAGACTCGATATCAATAAATAGTTTTCTTTCTTTTCAAACAACTTTTTCCCATCCAAAAACTCTGATTTAGATCAAGGACTTTGGGCTAGAAGTCATTAGGTATAAACTTAGAGGTGATTTAGGAAGCTTTATTAAGGATCATCCAAGACTTTTGAATACTATGCAAATGAAATTTGAGCATTTCTTTTTGAAAGAAGTTGGTAAGACTCTTGAATAGGTAGACTTTAAACTTCAATGAGACATTTAAATTTGACTAGGTAAAGAGGCTAATTTTATACTTAAATGTATGGAAGTTTAATACTTCCTCTATATTGAAATTTAATTGTTACTTTAGATTAGAAAGTGAAGGAACTACAAAAAGCTTTCATCACTACTGAAGTCTCCTGGTGCTCTATCAGATTGTTTTGCTGGTGCCACATCCTTTATGATTCTCATGTTCTACAACTTTAGTCCCCCTTGTGCCCGTGTGCATATTGGTTGTTTCTGCACATATTTTGCCATCTGTTTTTCTTTATGGTTATTCAGCAGGTAGAAGGTTTACTTTGGTTATAACTCAAGGGTTTTTTTTTTTCCTGATTCGTTTTTGATGGGTCTACTGAAATGCAATGATTTTTACATTTTTTTTTTTTGCAGAGTCCTAGAGGTGTCTTGAAGGAAAGGATTTATCTAGAAGAAAGCCCAGAGAAAAGTGAGATGATGCCAGATAATGTGAGTATGTAGCCCATTCTGTATTAGTGCCTTCTGTTAATGTTTTCTGTGCTTGAGTGAAATAAACTCTGAGATTTATGTAAAATATACAATGAAGATTTTTAGATATTTTGATTATTTTTAAAGTTAGATTTGGTTAGTGTTTTGAAATAAAGAGTTATAACCAAAAATAGTATATAAAAATATTAAATGACGAGCAATATGAGGACTGTTCCTCTAATCAGCAGTAAAATCAAGGAAGTTAGATAGCCAAAACTGCATACTAACTTCTATTCTTTCAACTGAATTTCTTTTGAAATATTAGGCACTAAAGGTTAAAGCAGGTAGCCAAAATAACAGTTGATGTTTTAGGAAGGGTTAATACATGCCTTTACAGTATACAAAGAGGAACAACAAATCACATCAACCTCTCCATTATCCATATGTGAATCCACTTCTGTAGCTTCAGTTATAATTTCTGTGCAGATGACACCCAGATTTATGTCTTTGGTCCTGACCTCTCTTCACTACTGTAGTTCTGTGTTTTAACTGACTGCTATATATTTTCACTGGCTTATGTTACCAGTATCTGAAACTCACTCAGCACCCCGCACATAACTAGAAGCATTTCTTTTCCTGACTTCCATCAGTGATGCCATCATTTTCTTAGTCACTTAGACTCAAAATCTTTTTTGATTCTTCTCTCCCATCAGATCAGTAGCCAATTCCTGTTAATTTCTTCTTTTAATCTGTGATTTTTTTTTATCCTTCCCACTACAGAACACCCCAAGTCAGGCTCTTATCACCTCACTTCCATTCTGTAGGTATAAATTTATGTACCCTTTACTCCCTATCCCCAAGAAAAACCCCACTCTACTCTAGATTTTATAATTTCTTTGAGGGCAGGAGACACACCTTAAGTCATTTGCATTTCTCCCAATTGAAAATGGAAATAGGAACTACAGAATATGAATGTAAAGTAGTAAGTCTTAAGGTATTTAGTGTATATGAAATCACTTGGTATTATGTTGTTATTTCCACAAGCCACATATAAAAATCATTGATTTAATGAATACTTGAAAAAAATAAATTATCTTCCTACATTATCATTTTGAAATTTTACTTTCCACATTATACTGCTTCTACTTCATTTCAAACTCTTAACCACTTTTAGCCTGAGTGATTATACTAACCTCCCAGCCTTCATACCAACAAACTCTCTTTCTCTTCTCTAATCTTATTTTATTTTTTATTTTAGACAAATACTAAAAGTTAAACACATAATAAAAAAAGAAAAAGAAACATATTATAAACTTAAATGTTAAACCTAAATATAAAATAAGAAAAGAAGAAAATGTTATGTGCACAGCAGAAAGTAGGAGAGGCTTCAGAATATATAGCAGTAACTTTCCATTTCAAGAAAGCCTAGATATTAAATACTGCACATTATATTGAAAGCTATCCATCTTTTCTTTTCTTCCTTGTAGGTTTTCTTTTGTTCTCTGCTGTACACTTTTTACTTTGTTCTTTTTTTCCCCACTTTCTCCCTACTTTGATCTATCTTTTGCCAGAAGAATTGTCCTAATGCACATGTATGACAGCACAACTTCCTGTTCAAAGACTTTCAGGCATTTCCTATTGCTTATGCTACAAAATAAAAATATTTTAGCCTAGCATTATGCTAACTGGTCTTCTGCTACAAATCTACCCTCCCAATTTTATTTCACATTATTCCCCTTTGTGTACTCTATATTTTTAAATATGTTGTCTTCTGCATCCACAGTCATGTGGGCTGACGTGCCCCTTCCTCATGTCTGCCTTCCAGAATATTTCATCTTCTGTGACACATGGAATTAATGTTATTATTAATGCCTAAATTTAGTAGATGCTTTATAAATGCTGCATTGAGTCATGTTGTTTCTCTGTTCAGAAATATTTAATGGTTCCCTATTCCCTATAAAATAGCCTCAGTTTAACATTTATAGCCCTACTAAGATTGTCTCCACTATACATTTTCAACCTTATCTTCTATTCATGGTACAGTGGAAAGAGCTGTGAACTTGGCATCAGAAGATCTAGGTTTGGCTTGAGCCCATACCCCATTATTTCCCCCTCAAACAAATGGGACCCAAATTCTCTTGGGCCAAGTGGCAAAGGTCTTGACTCCTGAAACTGCTTCCTGCTGGCGGGGGGTATAGAGATCCCCTTGAAGGGGGGGTCCAAAAGAGAGGGTTGACTGGAGCACAGACTGCATCGAGAGGACGATGAGGGGACATTGGCTGTTACCTGCTGTTTACTGCCAGCTGTAGATGAGTGCCTGTAGTCTGGAAGACACAAATCTGACAGAAAAGACTGCAGGGCCCAGATATAGGGAGAAGTAAAAGTGTAAGAGCCCCATTAAAATCATTTACATTTGACCTGTTACTTTTTCTAAAGTTTAAGTAACACTTTTGCGGGTAGGAATTTTCCACCTCTGGGTTTAATAGTTACACAAAGGAATTTGCCAAGAGACTGACTTTCACTTCAGTTATCACTGAAATTTTCCTCCCCAAACCAAACTGAAGATGTTTCTTATTAATTTCAGTTTTTTGGGGGTATTGAATGACTACACATTCAGGTCAAAATAGCAAGATCTCACACACTTGTGTTGTGCTTGTATCTTTTGCTGTCTATTTGCTCTGACTATAGAAATTTGCCAACCTTGCTGTATGAGATCCACCTCATAGCCAGACTCAGGAATAGCCAGGTGGGTAACATTCCTTTTCAAAGGAACATAATAGGGAAACTGAGCCAGGAGATCCCATCTTAGACTGAGGCTAAAATTGTCCTCTCAACTTTTCCCAAAGTTGACTTCTCACCAGTATCACATTCTGTCTGAGTAGCTTGTGGCATTTCTCTCAGATGGTGAATTATTGATAATCTATGGATTATTATGATCCATAAGACAATTCAAAATAAAATAATTTATGGTGCCATGAGCTTTTATCTCAAACGGTGTTTCACTAATTGCAGCTTAAGGGGAAAAAAATCCAGGATTGACGTCTCAAATTTAGATTTGTCCTGGTGTAAAAAGCCAGTCATCAGAGATTGTTTCTGTATAGTTGCAAATTCTTGGCAAGTTATAACCCAAACAAACTTTTTGGCAAGTTTACACATTAAGACAATAACTAACAATAGCCAAATTGTTTTTAGCAGTAACCAAATTATGAAGTTGCTTGACGTAACTGATACAAAAAGTTCACCAATTTGAAACTTAAAACAAACCCATTACCAATCAGGTGACTTCAGTTTTGTTAAATGCATTTCTAAATTACTTTATGCAGAGAATCAGCATCTCATCATTAACAGTTAAAACTACAACTTTAAAAGAGTGTGCTTACTGAAGTTTGGAGGCTAGCTTCTTTACCTTGACCCATTCCCCTTCCCTCTCTCCCTACGGCCACTGGGGTAGAGGTAGGGGTGGGGGGGGGGTGAGCAGGATGTGCTGAACCTGAGTGATGCTTCCAGGGAAAGGTTACCCTCAGGGCCATTGCCAGTGGGGCCTGTGCTGTAGCTACTGCTCTCCCCTCCTTCCTTTCACCAGGTGTGGGAGGGTGAATTTGAAGGTGAGGGGGGAAGTATGAAACTTTCTTCTCCTATGAGAGGGGTTAACAAAGACACCTTCTTGACTCTAGGGAAGGGAATGGGAGAAGGGAGTGACAAGGGTTGTAAGGAGGTGTGATCACAAGAACCTCTAGAATCTGCTAAGATGTTTTTAGCTGTTCTAATTTTTCCCTGTATCCTCCATGAAGGAGGATCCAGGGGTGTAGAGGGAAGAGAGTAAGTAAGCCTCAAGGAACCAAAAAGCACCTGCAGTTTTCCCCAGTTCCCTAGCACAGAGAGAATTGGCAGAATTGAGCATATGCTTCCAGATAGGGTGTCTGTCCTTGTCTTCTATGCTATGGAAGGTGTGCTCAGGTCCATGGCCTTGAACCAAACCAGTGGACTGAGCCTGAGAACGTCAGGCTGAGTTCAAGACAGCCTCGCAACTATCTGCCCAAAAGGCACCTCCAAGCCTTCCTAGGTGCTTGGAGTGCAACCCCAACTGCAGGGCACGAAAGAGATTGGGGAGAGGGGAGAGGCTTACATACCTTCTAGTCCTGGCTGGAGAAGAGCTTGGGATTAGGCAGTTTTTGTTGGTCAGGGAACCATATGTTGAGGTTTAGGGGTGCTGGGACCCCAAAATCACAACATGTGGGTTCTGCCTTAATGAATTCAACCCAAGCCTTCTTTCAGCCAAAGACAAGGTTTATTAGAACATCCGCTATATTGTCCAGACTATTAAGGAATCAGAACACTGTGAACTACTGGCTAGATTATGAGAATCTGAGCCTTGGCTAGACCTTTGCCCCTTACCCCAAAAGAATTTGGTTCCTATTTGTTTGAGGGGGGAATGATGGGGTACGGGCCCAAGCTGAGACCTTTGGCTCTCACTCCAAAAAAATTTGGGTCCTGCTTATCTATGAGCCCTAAAAAAGCCTTGGACTGCCTTTGAATTCTCTTACTTGATCAAGGAAGTCTCTAGCCTGAGGCTATAATCCTATCAACTGGCCTTTCCTTAATAGCCTAAGCCTAATCTCCAGTTCTGTGTTACCCCTCCACTTCCTACCCTTGATCCTGCCTAGACCCCTCCTGTAGTCACCCCAGCTTACTGGCCATTCCCATCAAGATACTCCTTCTCCCAAACCCCTCCTCCAGTCACCACAAATTGCTTGGCCACTCCTAGATCCCTCTCACAGTCTTTCTGTATATAAAGTCCCTGTGGCCTCTGTTAAGGTGCTGAGATTCTTAAAATCTAGCTGAGGCTCAGATTCTTACAATCTATCCAGTAGCTCACAAATGTTGTGATTCCTTAAGAGTCTGGCCAATGTGTCAGATCTTTAACAAACCTTGTTTTTGGGAGAGAGAGAGAGAGAGAGAGAGAGAGAGAGAGAGAGAGAGAGAGAGAGAGAGAGAGAGAGAGAGAGAGGGAGGGAGGGAGGGAGGGAGGGAGGGAGGGAGAGAGAGAGAGAGAGAGAGAGAGAGAGAGAGACAGAGAGAGAGAGAGAGAGAGAGAGACAGAGACAGAGACAGAGACAGAGACAGAGACAGAAAGAAAGAAAATGAACTCAGCCCTGCCATCGAACTGTGTGAACGTGGTCAAGTTAACCTCATTCCTCTGTTTCCTCATCTGTAAAAGGGGGGTTTGATTAGATGACTTGAATGGAACTGTAGATACAGTCCTCTGAGCCTAACTAATCTTCTTGATATTCCTTAAATTTACCTTGAGCTTTCCCTCTTTCACATCTTTGAATATGTTGTTTCTTCTGCCCAAAATGTTCCCCCCACCCCCCCATTTCTTCTTGTAGCAAGTCTACTTGTCTGTAAAGGCCCAGTTCAAATATGTTTGCTTTCATGGAACATTATCCAGTCAACACGCAATCATCCTTATTACCATTAACAGCAACAAGTATTTATTAAGTACATGTTATGTACCAAGCACTGGGGATACATAGGCAGAAAATTGGTCCTTGCTTTCAAGGAGCTCACGTTCCAATAAGGAAGACAACATAAAATAACTATATACATGCCACACATATCTATGTATATGCATAAAAATACACACACGCATATACATACATACATACATACATACATACATACACAGTGTAAATGGGAGATAATCTCGGAGGAAAGGTACTAGCAGTGGAGGTGCTAGGGAGGGAGGGGAAGGAAGAGACTTAATGTAAAAGGTGAAATTTGAACCAAGTCTTTGAAGGAAGCTGGGAGGTAGAAATGAGGAAGGGGAGCATGTGAGGCATGAGGAAAAGGCAATGAATTGGGAAGTGAGGTATGTGTGGAACCAGGCCCATGTGGATGGATTCTAGAATGTATGTAGGGGGAGTAAAGTGTAAGAAGCCTGAACAAGTAGGAAGAGGCCAGTTTGTGAAGTACATTAAAAGCTAAAAAATAGGATCAAACATATTTGATCCTAGAAATAATAGGGCCACTAGAAATTATTGAATGGAGGGTGACAGTCAGTCTTGCTTTAGGAAGGTCATTTTGACAGCTGAGCAGAGGATAGGTTTGATTTGGGAGAGACTTGAGGTAGGGAGCTTCGTGCATTGAAACAGGCCATTGCAGTAGTCTGGGCAGGAAACAGGGAGAGCCTCCACCAGAGTGGTAGCTATGTGAGTGGAGTGAAGGAGGCACAATCAAGATGTGAAGATAAAAACAGCAAGATTTGGCAACAGCTTGAATATGTAGAGTGAGTGTGAGAATCAAAGATTATGCCAAGGTTACAGACCTGGGTCACTGGGAGGATGGTAGTAGTAAGTTGTGAGTAGTAAGGAAGTTTGAAAGAGTGGACAGATTTTGGTGAAAGATAATAATTTCAGTTTTGGACACATCAGATTTAAGTTGTCTGTCTGAGATGTCCCAGAGGCAGTCGGTAATGTGAGACTGGGGCTTAGGGCCGGATCTGCCTACAGATCCTAATTGAGGAGTTGATGAGATCATCAAGTAAGATAGTATACTATCTTAACAAGAAAACAAAGACAAGACAAGAGGGTTCAGAATGGAACCTTGGGAGATAGCCACAGTTACTGGTTGTGACTTGGATAAAAATACAGTGGAAGAGACTGAAAAGGTGTGATCAGAAAGGTAGCAGAAGAACCAAAAGAAAGCAGTGTTGCAAAACTCCTGAAGAGGAGAGAACATCCAGGAGAAGTGAGTGATTGACAATGTCAAAGCTTTCAGAATGGTTAAGAAGGATGAGGATTGAGAAAAGACTTAGATTTGGCAAGTAAGATCATTGGTAACTTTGGAGAGCAGTTTCAGTTGAATGATGAGATTGGATGCTAGACTACAGAGGTTTTAGAAGAGCTAGAGAAGAAGTGGAGACAGTGATTGTAGGTGTGTTTTTCAAAGAGTTTAGCTATGGAAGGGGAGGGATGTAATAGTTAATGGGGATGCACCATCAAGTTTGTTTTTTAAAGGATTAAGGAAGCATAGATGTGTTCTGTAGGCAACAGGGAAGTGGCCAGTAGTACATAGTGAGAGGATAGAGATGAGAGGGCAATCTGTAGGAGAAGATGGGGTGGAATGCGATCACTTGTTGTAGAGAGGTTTGCTTTGGCTAGGAGAAAAACCACCTCTTCACATGAAATGGTGTGAAGGGGGTGTGGGAGGAGACATATGAGTGATATGAAATTAGGAAGAGGGTAGAAGAGAGAACTCTTCAGCAAACGATCTCAGTTTTTTCAGTGATGTATGAGGCATGAGGGAAGGGGGTACCTTGAGAGGTTTGAGGAAGTGTGAAACTGATGAGTAGCTGAGTGACTGATTTAGGAGTTATAAAAGGATTTCCTTGCTGAAGTTAAGTCAGTTGAGATTAAATAGCAATTATTTAATAGACCCAATCAGAACTGAGCTGGAGTGTGTGTGTGTGTGTGTGTGTGTGTGTGTGTGTGTGTGTGTGTGTGTGTGTGTCGCGCTCGAGTGCTTTCTCCAGCTCTCTTCAGCGTCATGTGAATAGGACTGAAGGCAGTGGATTGTGGGATTGAGGTTTAGCAAGTTATAATCAGTAATAGAATAAAGGTTCAGATTAGTGATGTATAACATTGGATTATTTCACTAAGCAGTTAAACAGATAGGGAAGAGGAGAGTGTGGTCAGAAGTCATGACATTATAGAATCTTAGAGTCACAAAGAGACCAAAGAAGTCGTCTAGTCCAGCGCTTCTTAAACTGTGGGTTGTGACCCCATATGGGGTCATGAAAAATTTGGCAACAGGAAAAAGTTTCTAAATGCGTAATGACCAAAAATTAATTAAAAATCAAATGCATAATGAATCCAACGTGTTTCTGGCGGTGCTTGCCAGTATTGCATCATGTAACTTCATTGCAGCCTTGGTTCTGAACACAAAACATACACACTTTGCATTGCGTATTCCCTCAGACCAAGCAACACCAAGGACACAGCCAAAACTCTGAAAAGGGATCATGAGTGGAAGAAGTTTAAGAAGCCCTGATTGTAGTCCAACTCCTTCCTGAAACATGAATCCCCTCTAGAGTATATATGATAGATAGTCATCTTTCAGGACCTCTGATGAATAGGAGTATACTATCTCTATTCCATTTTTAGACCTCTACAAAATAGGAATCTCTTCCTTTTCTAAACCAAATATGCATTGCTGTAATTTATAGATTTTAGTTCTATATCTGTTTTCTAGGACCAAGCAGGTAAAGGCAGATCTGTCTTCTTTTTTTTGGGGGGGGGTGGAGTGGTGTCTTTTTTTTTTTAAGGCAATTGGAATTAAGTGGCTTGCCTACAGTCGCACAGCTAGTAAGTGTCAAGTGTTTGGTCAGAGGCCGAATTTGAACTTGGGTCCTCCTGACTTCAGGGCCTGTGCTGTATCCACTGCGCCACCTAGCTGCCCCCGATCTGTCTTCTTCTTGATAACCTTTAAGATACTTGAGGGTTCATTCAGCCATCTCTCTCTGTTACCCTCCCCTTCCCCACCAAATCTTCTCGAGTTCTTTCAATCAGTCCTCATATGGTATGATTCTCTTCTTTTATTCTTGACACCATGCCTTTAATTTTTCATCCCTTGTTCCATATATGGCATGACTTCAGGCTCCTCACGAGCTTATCTCTTTCTTTTGATTTACAGTGCCTTGAAGTAGACCTATATCTGTTCTTAAGATGTAGTCTGATTAGGTAGACTACAATGAAAATATTAACATCTCTTTTCTAAGCTGCTTTTAATTCAACATAATATTGCATTACTTTTTTTCTAACTTCCACATCATATTGTTGACTCGTTGATCTTGAAATCTGCTACAAAGTCGTTTGTCTTTTTTCATGTAAATACCCTTCTAACTCTGTCACTTTCCCCTCTCCCCCTCCAATCTCATACTTGGGTAGTTATTTTTTAAAATATGAGTGCAAAACTTTTATTTTTATTATGTTTCTTTTTTTTTATAGTTATGAGTCATTTCTCTAAGTTGTCAGTCTTTTTAGTTTTCTTGCACTTTTGAATTTTCAGTTCTCATTATTTATACTACTCATGGTATTTGCCTTATGTTGATAGTAACTTAAATACCCTGATGGAGCTGTGATATCATTGATTTGGAAGTTCCCTCCAGCAATATATGTTACAACCCAGTCATTAATGTTCATCCTATGTGACTCTTATCCATGTTCTTCGTAAGTTTACCACAGGGAGTGGTAAGGCCTTTATCACTTTATTCTGTTTTGCATGGGTACCAGTGAAGCAATCAATAAATCGGTAATTAGTAAGTGCCTACTATGTGCTAAGCACTGTTCTAAGCACTGGGAATGCAAAAAAAAAAAAGCGGGGGGGGGGGGGGGAGGCGACGGCTGGCAAAAGATAGTTGTTGCCCTCTAGGAGCTTACAATACAGTAGGGGAGACAACATGCAAACAAATACAAAGCAAGTCTTACATAGGATAAATAGGAAATAATGAATAGAGGGAAGGGATTAAAATTAAGAGGTATCAGGGAAGGCTTCCAGTAAAAGATAGGATTTTAGTTGGGACTTAAAGGAAGCTTGGAGGTCTGTAAGCAGAGCAGAGAAGGGACAGTATTCCGGGCATGAAGGACAGCCAGAAAGAATGACTGGAGCAAAGAGACCAGGGTATCTTGTTTATGGAACAGCCTGGAGACCAGGGTCCCTGGATCAAAGATTATATGCTGATGAATAAGATGTAAGAATACTGGAAAGGTGGGAGGAGGCTAGGTTATGAAAGGGCTTTGAATGCTAAACAGAGGATTTTGTATTTGCTCGTGCAGGCAGTAGGGAGGCACTAGAGGTTATTGAATAGGAGAAATGACATGATCAGACCTGCTCTTTAGGAAAATCATTGAGGTGGGGAGAATCTTGAGGCAGGCAGACCCATTCACAGGCTATTGCAGTACTCCAGGTGTGAGGTGATGAGAGCCTGCACCAAAGTGGTGGCAATGTCAGAGAGAAGGGGTATTCTTGAGAGATGTTGCAAAGGTGACATCAGGAGGGTAACAACTTGCATATAAGGGATGAAAGATAGTGAGGAATCTAGGATGACTCCTGGTTGAGAGACTGGGGGATGGTGTTGCCCTCTGTTGTTGTTTGTCCTTTGTTCTCCATGAGGACCATGATATCAGGGAGGTGATGCCATGACATGCAAGTGAATTGGATTTAAGTGAGGGAGGGCTGTGCAAAATCACCAGCCTCACTTTCTCCTCAGGAACCATTTGGATCCAGTGGCAAGATATAGATTAGGACAACAGGAGATGGCCCTTGATGCAGTGGGAGACCTTGGTCTTTTTTTTTTTTTTTAGGTAGTTGAGGTTAAGTGACTTGCCCAGGGTCACACAGGTAGTAAGTGTCAAGTGTTTGTTCTGAGGCTGGATTTGAACTTAGGTCCTCCTGACTGCAGGGCCAGTGCTCCATCCACTTCACCACCTAGCTGCCCCTGAGACCTTGGTGTTTTTAAGCTTTTTTAAGGAAAGATAGAGGTTCAGTTTTGGATGTGGGGAGTTTAAAATTTCTCTGGACTCCCACTGAAAGGGGGTTGGAGATATGAGATTAGAAGTCAGGAGAGAGATTGAGGCTGGAAAGGCAGATTTTAGATCATCAGCATAGAAATGGTAATTAGATACATGGGAGTTGATGAAATTACCAATTGAAGTAGTGTAGAGGGAGAAGGGAAAAGGGCCCAGGAGAGAACCATGAGGGTGTGCTCTGGAGGAGGATCCAACAAAGGAGAAAGAGGAGTGGTCAGAGAGGTAGGAGGAAAACAAGGAGCGTGGTGTCCCAGAGAGAAGGGAGCATCAAAGAGGAGAGAGAGAAATGAAGTGTCAGAGGCTGCAGAGAAGTCAAGGAAAATGAGGATTGAGAAAAGGTCATTGGATTTAGCAACTAAGAGATCATTAGTAACTTTGGAGAGGGCACTCAGAATTTCTGCCATTCTGCTTCTTATTGTAATTATATATGTTATCTATCCTTTGAGTTTGCCAATGCTTTGGAAGTTGAGGTTATATTTTTTTTTAATCTTCATATGCTTTACAACACCTTTAAAAAGTGCCTTCCACACAGTTCCTCAGTAAATGTTTGAATGAATTGGATGCTTATCCATATAGTGTATTTTTATTCCAGGAATGCAAGATACCTTCTCAAGTAGTATATCTGAAGGCAGGCTCATCTAAATGTGCTAAGTTTGTAATTAATGCCACAAAAGTCATACAAATACAAAATTAATATAACATTGAGATAAATAGTTCAACCTTTCTGAGCCTCAGCCTCTTGACCTATAAAATGAGAAGGTTAGATGATCTGAGCCCTTTCCATCTTTTAGATTCTAAAATTCTAAATTATTTGGTGATTTGGATTATTTTTGCTACTCTTTGCCTCTCCTGTCACATTGTTTGAAAATGTTCTCCAGAAAAAAAAAGAAAGTATTTTCCAGTTTATAATTAAAATCTTCCTTTAAACTGTTCTTCCCACTTAGGTAAACTTAACAGCTCCTATTATTCATTCTTTGCATCTAGCCAGTGCCTCAGGGTTGTGTTATGAGGAGTATTGCTTACAAACTGGCTATGTGGTAGCACTTTGTGGTGGATGATATTGTTTAATTTTAGCAGGGTTCAGAAAATACCTAGAAGAAGCTAGATCCAGACATCTTAAGTAGAACCATTTTTTTAGCTACGTATATGTTTAGAGTGTACTATAATTTTAAAGACCTTCTTGAGCTAGATTTATCATTTTTTTCCTGAAACAGCCAATTATTATTTTTAATAGCGGCCAAAGCTTAGGTGTACTAATGGTGTTACATATAGGTAAGATAAGAGGTCATTATCACTTTTTGTCTTCTCTGTGTGGTATGCAAGGTCAACCATGTTTTCTTTACTGCATTGAAATTTCCATTAGAGTCTACATCTAAGAGTTGATTTCAGACCCAAGGTGGGAAATGAATTATGCTTATCTTCCATAGAAAAGAGGTATGATTGTCATAATAAATCACAATATATATCAATCAGATTCATTCACAACTCACTTTTAATTTAAAAAAAAAAGAATATTAGAAATTGCCATTTAAAATACAGTTCAACACAACACACATTTATTAAGCACTCACTATGTGACAGGTACTATGCTAAGTGCTGAGAGTAACAAACCAAAAGAAGGGTAGTCCCTACCCTCAAGGAGTTTATAATATAATAAGGAAAGACAATACTCAAAAGGAAACTAAAAAGGGGGCAGAGTGCAGCCTCTCTGTGTATATCTGGGGAAGAGGGGTATGCTGTTCTGTGCATTTCAAACCTAAGAGAGCTGCTGATAGAAAGTGGAGAATTACCTGGAAAGTTCAGATCCCAGCCTTCTGTAAAGGAAAGCTTTGGAAGGAGTTTAGTACTCTACCCTCCAGCCCTCCCATCAGAGAGCAGAAGAACCTAAGGGAGTTGGGAAGTTGTTTAAAAAGGATTCCAAGTGGTATTAAACATGTCAGGACACAAGGATACTTATTTATCTTAGCTTGGTTAGTAATTGCTAAAAAATATTTTGGTGGTCTCTGTTAAATGATTTGCTGATATTGAATTAGCCTCAAATGAATGGGTTACCATAGAATGGATCATTTACCAATACTAGAACTTCAGTGAGTCAATTAATGAGGCAAATGATGATAGGAGACCTAGTTTCTGTAGTTCATGTGTTGACACTTTGTCAGCTGAAGTGGATATACAATTAAGTAAATACTGGCGAAATTTTCAAATGCTCAAATAGCAACAACTTTAGCTGAGAATCTTACTTATTCTTCCTCCTTCCAAGTTATCTGTTGCCCTGAATATTAGACCCCTCACTATACAGGCCATACCCCTAAAATGAGAGATCTACAAAAGGAAAAAAAAAACATGTAGGTACCCAATGAACCGTAATGACAATTATTTTATTTAAGCCACCTCTGATTACTTTAAAACAGTATTAAAGTATGGTAGGATTCTTGGGTTAATCTAAAATGCAAAGGTAAAATTTGGTGTTTGGATAAAGTTTCTTAACCAAAATGGGATAAAAAAGAAGAGAAAAGAGCATTAATTAGCCACTTGATTGATTAAGACTTGCAGGTTTAGAACATTTGAAAGAATTAGAGTATGATTTCCACATACTTTTAACTACCATATATCAAAGGAGACAGCTTGGTATAGTGGAAAGATGATGGAACTTGGGATCAGGATAACTGAGACTCAGCTCTTGTTACTAACAAGATCTGTGGACTTGAGAAAGCTCCTTAAGCTCTTAGGACCTATTTTCTCAACCATTTTGTGGGAGATTAGGACTGTCATCTCTTCAGTTTTAAGTACTATGACTGCCATAATGAATTCAATCACACTGATGTGAGGAAAGCTACCTGAAGGCACAGTGAATGGATTATAAGAGTACAAAATCTTAGGTTTCATCTGATAGTGTGGTCCAATGCTGAGTACAATGCCTTGAAAATAATAGGAGCACAATAAAAATGTATTTTCCTCCTTTCTCTTCCCCATTCCTGGCCCTGCTCCTTCCTCCCATTCTTCTTCCTCTGTGTTCCCTTGTCCTATAGTGTGAAATAACAAAGATTTAGTAGCCAAGAGTGTAGTAAAATATAGGGCTCTGTCTCCAAAGAAGGCTTCTGGAGGATTCTCTGGCAAACGGAAGAGGGTTAGGTCAGTCTTCTAGTTGATTTTCTCCCTGGCGAAGTGATCCATGTTTTGAAATATTTGAGGGCTTCTATTTGAGGTTACCTAAGCCAAGTCTTTTAGGCCTGAGAGTGACTTTACTTCTCTTTCCAGGTTCTCCCTTAATTCTAGTGCCTTCTCTCTACTGATTATCTTCATTTAATTCTGTATGTATCTTGTCTGTACATAGTTTTTTCATTTTGTCTCCACCATTAGATTATGAGCTCTTTGAGAGCAGGGACTATTTTTTGCCTTTCTCTTTATCTCCAGCACTTAGCATAGCGCCTGGCACTGAGGAGTCTGTTAATAAATGCTTACTGACTGAAATATTAACAACTGGTTCTTTATATATTATTCTTTCCCAGGACACTCAATCAAACATTGGGAGTCCCTTAATTCGCACAGCACCTCAGATCATTGGAGCAGAGGATGATGACTTTGGCACTGAACATGAACAGGTGATGTTTTTCCTAAAGCAGGAACTATCAGTTTTTAAGATATTGCCCAGTTTGTTAACAAAAACTAACACCAGTCTGGGGCCGTGAAACAGCAGTTTCCAGGATTTGATGCTAAATTTTCAAGTTGACAGTCTCTTGGGTGAATTGCTGTTTTTATCCTTAAACTTCTCTGATGTTTAGCTCTGATGTTAAAGCTTATATGACTTTGAGGCTCTGAATACATTCGGTAATTATCCATTAGAATTTTTTTCTTTTGAAAAGTCTTTAAAAAAAAAAAGTAAGCTCAAGCTTGTCCTTATCTTGCCTACCCTCTTGTTGCCTCTTTCCTTACACCTAAATCTCCCAAAATTTGAGTTGATATAGGATAATTATAATGATGGTATTATCTTAATTATGTGATTCATACAATGAATAGCAAAGAAACTTAGTGATAGTTTAATAAAAACACATATGTTCACTCTCCATTTTCTAAGCTAATAGTCTCCAAACTTTTTTGATCACATACCCCTTAGCAAGATATTTTTTTGAGGATAGAGCACCGGCCCTGACGTCAGGAGGACCTGAGTTCAAATCTGGCCTCAGACCAAACACTTGACATTTACTAGCTATGTGACTCTGGGCAAGTCACATAACCCCAGCTGCCAAAAAACAAAAACAAAACCAAACAAAAAAAGATTTTTTTTTGAGTTTACTCTTCCAAAATATTTTTGTTTATTGGCTATATATTTACTTATTTATAAATTACATTCGGATAGTTCTGTATTAGTAATTAATACATCTTGAAACTTACACAGAAATAAAAATTAAGAATAAGATGAAGAGAAATAATATTTGACCTAAGAATCAGTAGAGACCTACTGAAGTTTTAGTATATAGGGGAGTGACACTGTCAGATCTGCGCTTTGGAAAAACGCTTTGGCAGCTTCATGGAGGATGAATTGGAGAACAGAGAGATTTGAGGCAGGGAGACTAGTTAGGAAGCTATTGCAATAGTTTAAGCAATGAAAGACTAAGCTGGTATGGTGCCTATGTGAATAAAGAGAAGGGGACAGATATGAGAGATGTTGTGGTGGTAAAAACAACATAATTTAGCGACTGATTAGCTGTATGAGATGAGGGAGAGGAAGCATCAGGGGTGACACCAAGTACGCACACGAGCACGCGCACACACACACACGTATTTGTGTATATCCGGGAGTAATCTGCATTGAGATGATTTAAACTAATGGGAGCTGATGAAGTCTCTAAGTGAGAGAGTATGCAGAATGAAGAGAGGAGAGCCATATTAGTGCCTTTGGGCACACCCAAAGTTTGGGATGTGAAGAGTATTCAGACTGGAAAAGAACCAAGAAATGTCGGCACAACACAAAGAGGAGAGAATAAGCAAGTGTCAGATGCCACAGAGAGGTTAAGAAGGCTGAGAAAAAAAGGCCATCAAATGTGGCAGTTAGATTCCTGGTAACTTTGAAGAGAGCAGTTTCAACTGAATTGAGGAGTCAAGGATAAGGAGGCAGTTGAGAAACTGAAAGGCTTAGTGGTATCCTTGACTGACATAGGGATGTTCTCAAGAGATTGGGATTTTGGGGAAAAATAATGTAATTGCAACCCCTCCATGCCTGCTCAGCCTATACCACTCAGTCTTTTTCACCAAAAAATGAGATGTGCTGGTGGAGGCTTATTCATAGGCCATTGTCCAGGATGTGGGGCTGAGCGTAAGGAACAAGAAATTTTTCCTGTGTATAATTATAAAGAGTATTTGAGAGGTTCTTACCAAAGTTGGCTAGTAGTGGGAGGAGGTGGAGTTGGAGTAAATACTGGAGGTAGAATAGGATAGATGTGCTGGAGACAAGCCACCAGTTGTCAATGGAGGATGAGATACAGCTCATCTTCCCATTCTCCAACTGGTTGATCGCTCATACTTTATGGTTCAAGGAGTGGCCCCTACTTTGGTAATCTCTGCTCTAAGTTACCCTTATTTGGCATCTAAAACTCAACATGCCCTGAATAGAATTCATTATCTTTTCCCCCAAATCCACCTTTCTTCCTCGTTTCTATTGAGGGCACCATCATTCTTCTACTTGCCCACGTCATTAGCTTCATCATAGTCCTCATTGCTTCATTCTCCCTTAATCCACATACGTACCTAGTTAGTTGTCTTGTCTTACTGTTTCTGTCTCCACAATATCTCTTGCATATATTCTTTTCTTTCTACACAAATGGCCACTTTGCCAGTTCAAGTCTCCAACACCTCTCTCATTGCTGTTACCCTGCTGATTGGTCTGTTTCCCTCTTCAATCTATTCCATGCACAGCTGCCAAAGTGATTTGGGACTCTCCTAATGTCTTCCTGTTATCTCAAATACAAACTTTGCCATTAAAAATAATCCTTCTTAACTTGGCTTTATCCTACCTTTCCAGTCTTATTCCATATCATCCCTCTTTGTGCATTGTAGGGTACAGCCAGACTATGTTTCTTGTTGTTTCTCATATAAGACATTCCATCACCTGTCTCAGTACCTTTGCACAGACTGTCTTTCATACCAGGAATACCTTCTCTCTTTACCTCCACCTCTTAGAATCCTTAGTTTTCTTCAAAACGTAGTACAGATGTGAGGCCTTTCATGAATTCCCTAGTGACTAGTGCCTTCTTTCACCTTCTGTTACCTTGTATTTATTTAATATATATTTTAAATATAATTATATAGGTATATGTTATCTCCCTACTTTGTGAGCTTTCAAAGGCAGGGACGGTTTCACTTCTGTCTTTGTATCACTAGTGCATCATCATCATCATCATCATCATCATCATCATCATCATCACTAGCATTTATGCTTTAAAATTTACAAAACACTCATTTTATCCTCAAAAAGCAAAAACAAAACCCCCTTCAACAAAACAAAAACTCTTGGAAGTAGGTGCTGTTATTGTCAGAGACAGAGGTTAAATTACTTGCTAGGGTCACACAGTCTGAGACTGACTTTGAACTTAGGTCTTCCTGACTCTAGGTCCAGTGCTCTTTTCATTGCATCACTTTAATAAGTGGTTATTGACTGATTGTCCAAAAGGTAAAGAAATCCATTGCTGAGTTAAAAGACTTATAATAACTTTGTTGTTCAGTCATTTTTCATTTGTGTCCAACTCTTTGTGACCCTGTTTGGAGTTTTCTTGGCAAAGATAGTGGAGTGGTTTGCCATTTCTTTCTTCAGCTCATTTTACAGATGAGGAAACTGAGTCAAACAGGGTTAAGTGACTTGTCCAGGGTCACCCAGCTAGGAAGTGTCTGAGGCCAGATTTGAACTCAGGAAGATGAGTTTTCTTGACCCCATGCCCAGCACTCTGTCCACTTTGTAGGATAGCTATTATTTAGTACAGGAAGAAGGGCCACATTTTTACTTCCTACATTATTGAAGCCAAGCTATCTAATCTAGTTCATTCCTTCACCATCAAAGATCCATTCTGTCTACCCTGAAATGTTGACAGATCTCCAGAGAGAAAGACCCTATAGTTTATTTTGCTTATGAATTCTTATAATTACTCTTAACAGTCTTGAATTTTCTCTTCCTTCTACCCAGTTAAAAAATACAACACACACACACAATAATAAATCTCTCAATGTAACTATTCCTATTTACAGATTAATGGACAATGCAGCTGCTTCCAAAGTATTGAACTTCTGAGATCCCGCCCTGCTCACCTAGCTGTGTTCTTACACCATGTGGTTTCACAGTTCGACCCTGCAACATTGGTGAAACATCATTGTTTGACATATTATTGTTGTTTACAAGTAAACTTTAGTGCACTCAAAGCTTAAAATTCAAGTGTTCACATTTACACAAGAGTTAAAGGTGGGAGGGGGGTCAGGTGGGAAATGGAGAAATGGGGAAGAATTCTTGCCCATGAAATTCAGATTCTTCCTGTTCACCTGACATAGCAGGACAAATCTAAAGATAAATAAAATCACAATGAAGCTCCTTTCAGAGTGGTGGCAACTTGGTAATAATATTTCTTAAAATAACTTATCAAGTTTTATGACTATTCTTTGAGGAAATGAACAGATTGAATACGTGATGACCTCTCACTTTCTCTCTTTGTTGTTTTTTTCCTCTGTTACAGCTCTGTTATCTTTATTCAGACTTGTACAAACAGACCAACTCCAAGGAAACTCGGCGCATCTTCCTTGAGTTTCACCAGTTCTTCCTGGACCGAGCCGCAGTGAGTTGCCAATTTAAAGTTTTCATCTTTAATTCACCAACTATTTATTAAGCACTTACCATATGCTTAATTGTGTTATGTGCTGTGTGAGATAAAAAGACAAGGAAACAAAGTCCTTGTCTTCAAAAAATTTACAATCTAGTAGTTGACATGTATACAGATAAATATGATATAAATTAGGATGTGATACATGCCTAAAAGGAGTACAAAAATGAAGCAACATCAGTTAGAGATTTCCTCATTTCCTTTTGGGGAATATATTTCTAAGTTAATGTGTAATTAGATGTTTGTTGAAGTAAAACATATATACATGTACACAAGTGTGTGTTTTGGAGTGTGTATTCATATGTTTATATGTGTATATGTACGCAGTCTTTGTAATACTTGCCTAATTACATTCTAAATGAAGTGTTTGGCACATAATAAATATTTTTTAAAATTAAAATGCTTATGGAAAAATGTCACTCATAATGAGTTAGTGATTTTTCCCACAACAAAATATTAGCATTTTAACCTATTTTAGGGCAAGATATTAGGGAATTAGCAATTAGCAAATTTGGAAAGACCTTGTATATATTGCTATTATCAAAACTACTCATTTTTCTTAAGTAAAATATCTTATTTTCAATAAAATTGTTAATTGTGTTCAGATTTCCCAAGTATATTTGTATTTCATGTATTTTCATTTTATACTAGCAACTCAGGATAAGTCATCAATGCTGGCTTTAAAAAAATTTTTAAAATAAGTTTTTATTGATGTATTCTGTTTTGTATGTCATCATACTTATCCCTAGTAAACCCTCCCCCTTCTGTCTCCCAGAAAGCCATCTCACAAAACATAATATTACTATTGGCTCTTAAGCTAACATTGTCCTTCATGTTATGAATTTGGTATAACGCAGTGGTTTTACCTGCTTTAGATAATGCTTACTTATAAATAAATGGGAATTTAAAATAAACATACATCTAAACACTTTAAGAAATGGTGATTTGTTATATTATCTAATTCAATCAAATGAAAGTGTTGAAACTCAATTTTTAAGAACTTCCATGTTACATTTCTTGCTGAAATATTAGAAGTCTCTCACTATGTTCTGTACCCTTTTGTTAAGTTACTAGAACTACAACCTGCAACTCTTGTGATTTATTACTCAGTCTTAGAGCTATAGACCTTTTTGGAAGCTTTTTAACTAAAGTGGTTATTATATATAAATCAGATGTTTTATAGATCCTTGAACATCCTTGGAGGGAGAATACCAAATAAAGCGTAGCTAAAAGCACCTATTGTACAACCCATTCATTATTTTAATTCAATAAGGCATAATTGCAGAAAGTTAAGCAGAGGTGGTATGACTCTAAAAATACTACATTTATATCTAGTACTTCCTCAGGTGAAAAGTACTGTAAACTTACATAGCAAAATGACTATGAGAGTTCACTGTGTTTAACTAGAAAAAGCATCTCTGATTTTGTTCCTCCAAATTATGAGTTTCATATTAGGTTTTAAAAAATATGTGATGATGTATACTTCCATGCTTCAAACTCAACATGATTTCATTCTCATGAGTACTTTTGCTGATCAAAGCATATCGCTCTCCTTTATAGAATGTCGTCTTGATTAGCTGTCATCAAAAATATTCCTCACCTAGTAGCCATAATCTGGAGATTATGTGTCTAAACTTAATCTGGTTCTTAGATGGTTTGCCGTCTGGACCCACACCAAAAGCCTTTCCTGCTGCATAGGAACTGCCAGGACTTGAATCCTGATGGCATAGTCTTTGAGAACTCAGGTGCATCTCTACATGCTGATGAGATAACTGAGAGGACCTTGATAATATATAAATTGTATTAATTTTCCCGTATTGCTCCAAATAAGCAGTCGATTAATTGTACTACCGGTAAACTTATGTGAAATTTACTTCATTTTTTCACTTTGGAAATTTATTTAGGAATAATCAGTTAAGTTACTTAGTAAACATTTTTTAAGTGCTTATTCTGTGCCTAGGCACTGGGCTAACTGCTGGGGCTATAAATATGAAAAAGAAAGATAGTCTGTGCTGTCAAGGATCTTACAATCTAATGAGGGCAAGGCAATGCACAAAATGAAACTGAAAAGCAAGAGGGTGGGAATTGGGGTAGGGTGGGGTGATGAAGTCCGAAAAGGTGTAAGTTAGTGGGAAATGAAGAGGTGGCTGGCCTGGGAGCCCTGTTTAAATGGTGGCTTTGGGAGAAACACTTTACTCTGCTCTCTAGCCCTCAGATCAGTGGGGTAGAGGGTACTGAGAATATCAATAAGGTGTGAGTTGATGCAGTCTCAGAGAATGATGAATTTTCTGATAATTAGAACTGGATAGGATGCAAAATTTTTATATTGTAGTGAAATTATTTGGCTCCTTTCTTTTGAAGCATTAGTTCTATGAACTTAGATAGCAAAATGGCTAGGAGGACACCCTAACCAAACATAGTGTTTGTTATAAGTACCCAGAAAACATCTCTGATTCAAAACCCTCAAAATGAGTTTTTTTCCTAAAGGAAACTCTCTGATGGGTCAAATATAAAAACATTCTAGATATAACAGATTTGGATAAGTAGGGATGTAGTCAACGAGATTGTAAATACTAAAGTGGATTTACAATCTCATTAGTGTGGGTACTTTTTCTGGTGATAAAGACAGACATTCCGCTTGTGAAAGACATCCCACACCTAATCCTGTTGCAGCTTTTTGTCCATGGCAGCCAACACATGCTCCATAGATAGCCCACCTGGGGTACTAGACTCCTTTTTCTTGGTATTTTAACATTATGTGCATAACAGTGTTAGAACTTAAGCTATTCTGTTATTCTTAAGCCTTGAGAAGAAAGTAATATAGTATTTGCAATAAGCATAGATCAGTGTGTATGTTTATAATTCAGTAAATATTGATCAAGTGTTATGTATACCATGCTAAGCACTAAGGGGTTCATAGAATCTAGACTGTATCACTGATGTGTGTTTATGCACACATACATATTTACTGAAAGATACACAGTGCTGTTTCTTAGCTTTTTTTCTCTCCCCCCCCCTTTTTTTTTAAAGCACTTGAAGGTTTCTGTTCCAGATGAAATATCTCTAGACCTGGGTAAGTAAGTCTCAAAGAATAAGACATATACAGCAACTAGGTGATGCAGCAGATAGAGCACTGCATCTGGAGTTAGCAAGACCTAATTTAAAATATGGCCTCAGACACTTAAAGTTTTGTGAATCTGGGTAAGTTATTTAAACCTTTGCCTGCCTCAGTTTTCTCATCTGTAAAATGAAGATGATAATAGCATCTACCTCCCAGGGTTGTTGTGAGGATCAAATTAGATAATATTTGTAAAGTGCTTTGCAAATCTTAAATTTTATATATATAGCTGTTGTTGTGGTTGTTTTTGAGAGATTTCTAAGTAATCTCTTTACAAGGTCATGTCAAGTGGATTTATTTAACTTGAAGGAAAGATATAATAGCTAATCACCAGATTTGTTTCAGAGGTTCAGACCTAGAGCTGAAAAGCTATGAGGCAAAGATAAAGTCTTTAATAAATATTTTAGGTTGTACTTAATATGAGAGGTAATATTGATCTTTTTTGTCAGCTGATGTATATTGACTCACAGGTAATGCAGCTAATTCCTTTCTTATTTTCCTTTAGAAAAAAGAAGGCCAGAACTTATACCTGAAGATTTGCACCGACATTATGTCCAAACTATGCAAGATAAAGTCTATCCTGAAGTTCAGAAGCACTTGGAAGACTTTAGGTCTGTATGTTGGCAGATTATAATTAATTTTATCATTAGAGATTATTTTAGGTAGAGGGAGACTTTAAAATCACTGCACCCTGGCTTTAGGGGCATGGTTCAAACCAATCTTGAACATCTAGGTCCTCTGTCTGTGAGTGGAGAAGAAGTGACATACATGGTCCATTCTGCCAGTTGCTTGCAGTTGTTGATCTCTGTGTTTTGTGTGTAAGAAATGTATCCCTTTGGGGGCATAAGATCTGTGTTCTGATATATGATTGTCTTCAGAGTTTCTTCCCCCAGCACCCTAGGTGATATTAGATTAACTATATGGCATTTTCCCCAGAGTTAGAAACTGTTAGCTAGAGGGACACACAGTCCAAACATCACCGAAGGGAGATACTTCTTCTCTAGTGTCCTTCTGTAGCATTCATCTCATTCTCTTCAGGCAGAAACGTAGTATGGGGCTAACCTTAGCTGAAAGTGAACTGACCAAACTTGATGCAGAGCGAGACCGTGACCGGGTAACCCTGGAGAAAGAACGGGCATGTGCAGAGCAGATCATTGCCAAAATTGAAGAAGTGTTGTAAGTAATAGAGTGTTATAAAATGGAGATTGTTTTTATCACAATATAAAAAAGACTGATTGAAAGAATCAGCATAAGAAAGAAAAATATACATATGTATGAAATGTTAGTGATTTCCTGCCCTGATATTCTGAGAATTTTTGTTAAATGAGTAAAAACTTTTTTTCCCCAAATCAAATGTTTATTATCTATTGGATGCCTAGAATAAAGCGTGCATAATTGATGAAATAAAGGTGAAAAGATTTTAGCCCCACTGTGGATTAGACTGTCTCTGGCACCAAATTCTTTGTACTAAGAATTTAGTGCCATGGCTTTGGCATCTACTGTCTTGAGTTTTAAGTATCAAAGTTAAGTGATGAAAAGATAATTTATTAAATTTTAATTTATTGTTTCTAAACTTTCTTGTTTGTAGGATGACAGCTCAAGCTGTTGAAGAAGACAAGAGGTAATATTTCTTGCATTTTCAGTGGAGTAGTAAGAAAAACACTCCCCAATCCTATTTTGTGATTCATTCTTTGTGATTTATAAGTAATATAACAGTCTCCCTCTAGTGGTATATATACATTAACAAAGAGACTTCCTAGTCTCTTCATGAATGGAATTTTTTTCTCTTTGTAGCTATAGATTATAGTTTATGCTTCACTTGTTGCCTTAGGCATATTGCCCATAGGCCTAAAAAGTCACTGATGCCTTTATCCTGTTCACCTTTCCTTATCAAAAGTAACAGTTAAGTTAATCTTTTCTCTTCTAGTTCAACAATGCAGTATGTGATCCTCATGTACATGAAGCATTTGGGAGTCAGAGTAAAAGAGCCTCGGAATTTGGAGCATAAGCGAGGTCGCATTGGGTTTCTGCCAAAAATCAAGGTACAAGTGGTGTAAAGGGGGCTTCTGCACTTCTTCGTGGATCCCCACCTTTTATTTGTATTGGTTTAATTTTCCTCATTGTGTGTTTATATTATCAGCATCCTCCCTTTCCCCCCTCCAAGATTTTTCATTGGCTATGTACATTATTCTGTGAGAATACTCTCCAGCAGATTTTGTCTTCTGTATCCTTATCTTAATTTCTCAAGTTTATGTTTCTCCATTCAGCTCATCCTTTACCTGCCCTACTTTTTTCATTTCCCCTAAAATTTGATGTGTTATCAAGCCTCCTTCTGTCTTTTGAAATAGTCCTTTAAGGTATTTCTGTTCTATGTGGTATTTTACCTTTGATGCTGACATATTCTTCTATTTGGCTCTTAATATGTTGATTAATTTTCTACTTCTATGTCTAGCTTCTAGATTCAGAGCCTGTTTTTAATGGTATTCTGCACTATTGTTTGTGTAGTATTATTATTATTATTATTATACTCTTGAAAACTATAAAAGTGGTTTGATTTAAATTGTTGGCCCTATAGACAGAAGTAGACTCAGATGGCAGTATGAGTAAATATCATGGATTGAAATAGACATCATCTCTTAGACAGTAAAGACTTTGCTTTTCACCAGTGGAACATGTTCTTATCTACACAGTAATGTTGTCTTTTGTATAGAAGAGGCAGCATAGGGGAAGTAGGAAGGAACACTGGATTTGGAGTTAGGAAACCTTAGATTCCGATTCAGTCTCTCTGTGACCTGGGGGAAGGCATTTACCTCTGTGGGCTACTCATCCAGTCTTTTCATCTGTAAAAGAAAGTTTGATGAGATAATCTGAAAGTTGCTTTCTGACTCCACATTTCCGTGATTCTAAGATATTACTAACTTTCCATCAGTAGGACATGTACTTAGAGCTGTCTGTCTAATAGTGTTGATAGAGTGATTGAATTCATGTTGATTCATACATATTTTCTTGCCTAGTGCTCTTGAGATCAGTAGCATGTATTTGGAAGATAACTTTGGATGGAATAAATGACCTCCCATTTACATTATCTTATATGTACTTAGTTGTTTGCATATTGTCTCCTCGATTAAAATGTGAGCTCATTGAGAGTGAGGACCATGTTTTTACTTTTCTTTGTATTCCTAGCATTTAGCACACTGTATGGCACACAATAAGCTCTTAATAGTAAGTCTTTTTGACTGCCTGTTACTGGAAAAGGCACTTATTAAATACTTACTACGTGGTAGGCACTGCTAAAGCATTGAAATTTCAAATACAAAAGACAGATAATCCCTACCATCAAAGAGCCTTATATTCTAACAACATATGGAATGAAACAAATCTGTTATATCAAAAGATCAGCTCTATGATGTGGCTTCATTAGTACCATTGTAATCGACTCATTTAATCATAAGTAGATTTTTCTACATTACTCCCATGGTATATTTAAATGCTTTACTCTTAAGTTTAAGTAAATAATAAGTTAATGTATGCAAGCCTTTATATTCATTTTAATTTTTACCCAGCTTTTAAGAATATATTTTTATTTTCAAGGAACAAGAGAAAACTGATAATAAAAAATGTCATATGTCTTTTAATTCTTTGATTGTTTGTTGACTATAGCAAAGTATAAAGAAAGATAGGGAAGGTGAAGAAAAAGTGAAGAGAAGAGGATTCCCAAACATTTTAGGACCCCCAAGGAGGCCAAGCCGTCATGACAACAGTGCAAGTATGTTGGTTTTGAAAGTGCTCCATTCTCCATTGTTTGCTGGTTAGCGGATGTTTATTTTGTTAGGATGAGTTATTAGAGAGGAGTTAAAAGTGAGACCAATCCAAATAACATATATAGGTAAATGTGAAACCACTTGAGACATTTTTTGCATATAGATTTCCATTCCTTCCTGGGGGTTTAGATAATATGTGATATTTTCACTCATTTTCACTTTTATTGAGGAAATACTTCCTTGAACTAGCAAAAATCAGAATTTCACTCAGTGACCTCCCTGATTTCTAATTAGTTTCTGTCTGTTCAGTTGGCAGAGCCATGGAACTACAAAAACAGCGCCATCCCAAGCACTTATCCACACCCTCTTCAGTGAGTCCTGAACCTCAGGACTCTGCTAAATTGCGCCAGAGTGGGATCTCCAGTGATGTAGCAGATGTTATATATATGCCTGCTAATCCCATGTCTTCTTTGACTTCAGGGACTAGTGCCTCCCAAGAGGGAGGAAAAGAGAATGAAATGGGTAAGTTGATAGAGCAGCATGTTTGAGAATCTTAGTTGGTAAGAAACCATTTCTGTCAGGTTATATATAATTACTTAGTTTGGATCTTTTGTTATTTATCAGAAAGAATTATTCAAACCTGGACTATTCATAAACCTTAAAAATTGTTTCCCAAATTACTCGGGGTAGAATTTAATATCTTAGATATTTCTTGGTCCCAATCCTTTGTATGTTTTTGAAGATTAGAGTCTGTTCCTTTTAAAGGAATATGTAATTGACAAAAGTGTTACATTTGGTTAGTACAAATGCCATTTAAATGCTTGATCTCTCTTTTCTAGGGTCAAAACAGATTGGAGAAGCACCAGCTTCTGGAGATTCTACAGATGGTACACCACGAACTCCCAATACAGTCTTTGATTTCCCAGCTCCGCCATTAGAACAACTGCAGGAGGAGGAAGGTGAAGTAGAAAGGTAATGCTGGACACCCAGTCAGTGAGAATTTAAGTCATTGTTTAACCGCTTAGGAACAGTGTGATTTATGTATCTGTAAATGTATAAATACAACTTGATGAATATCCACTCTTCCTTGAAAGTAGCCTTTTGGAAATTGTCTTCCAAACTGAATTAATACTGAAACTCCAAGAAAAGATAATATTAAACTTCCAATATATAGAAAAATTGCTTATCTCATTGATGATTTAGCCTGTACTTTAACTGAACATATGAGATATATTTCTTTTTCTGTCATTTTTTTATTATGAACTTGGCCAACATCACCACATATCGAGCATTTCAGTATTCTTAAGAACAGAAAATGAGAATTTCATATGAAATCATGGATTTCCATTATGTAGGTTTTTTTGAAAGTCCACATTAAATTTAACATGATAGTAACAGGACTGCCCTGCTTGTCTGACTCCTCTTGAACTTCTTTGTGCTTTTTTTCTATATATTTCTTTAGTTTCGCATTGATGCTTTTTTCTTTTCTTCCTTCCTTCCTTCCTCTCTTCCCTTCCCTTCCCTTCCCTTCCCTTCCCTTCCCTTCCCTTCCTCCTTCCCTTCCCTCCCTCCCTCCCCTCCCCTCCCTCCCCTCCCCTCCCTCCCTTCCCTTCTCCCCTCCCTCCCCTCCCTCTCCCTCCCTCCCCTCCCCTCCCCTCCCCTCCCCTCCTCCCTCCCCTCCCTCCCTCCCTCCCCTCCTCCCCTCCCTCCCCTCCCCTCCTCCCCTCCCTCCCCTCCCCTCCCCTGCCCTGCCCTGCCCTGCCCTGCCCTACCCTGCCCTTCCTTCTTGTTAACATTACCTAGCAAAATTTCTTCCTTCAAGGCAAGCCCTTTCTGGTAACACTTAAGTATATTCAAGCAAAGCAATGTCATACATTAGCCATGTCTGAAAATAGCCCATTCTGTGCCTTTAATCCATTACTTACTCCTCTGCCAAAAAGGTGTGGAAGGATCCTTCAATCTGAAGTCATTGTATTGGTTAGAGCTGTTATCAGAAGTTAAAAGATTGTTTTCCTTTACATTGTAGTCATTGTATAAATTGGTTCTCCTTGTTCTACTCATTTCACTTGATGTCAGTCCACCATTTTTTGATGTTGTTTTTTTTTCGTTGTTTAGGTTACCTGAACATGGAACACCAAAATCTTTCCGAAAGTGAGTACTCATTTTAAATAGCTTTCAGCAAAAACATGTATTAAGATAGATATATTTTAATATCACTAATTGCTACTGTTTAAACCTATTTTGTATCACTGTTCACTTATTAGATCTTAAATAAGTTTGTTTTTCTCTCTTCTAGGCTTGATAGTATAGCTTTTGGGGAAAGTCAGAGTGAAGATGAACAGTTTGAAAATGATTTAGAAACGGACCCACCAAATTGGCAGCAGCTTGTTAGCAGAGAGGTGCTACTAGGGCTAAAACCTTGTGAGATCAAAAGGCAGGAAGTGATCAATGGTAAGTGTAATCACTTTTTTCCTTGACCTTTTGTCATGTTCTATAGGAATAAGGCAGACTTTGCAGCCTTGGACTCTGTCTATCAGTCTCCTCTAGCCTCATGAAATAAGGTTAGACAAGACAAACCCTAAAAGTACTGCCCATCTCTAAATCTTTTATTATTATTAATCTAAAATCAAAAGGCAGCCTTCAGAATACAGAGAATTGTAGATCTTATAGCTGGAAGTGACCTCAAGTAATCATCTGATCTCATCCTTTGATTTCAGGCAGGTAAAGTATCATTATTTACATTTTTATACATGAAGCAGTTGAGACCTTGGCAGGGACTTAATTAGGGACACATCGCTACTAGGTGTGTATGCTGGAGGTCTCCTATGTTGTTATATAGTACTTTTCCCAGTAGACTATGTATTTGTGGCAAGTGTATAAGACTATGCATTACCTAGAATAAGCTAGACTTTCTATTTTAGGTGGAAAAGGCTCATGTTACAACAACAATAATAGTAATAAGTAATGTTAAATAGTCCCTACTGTGCCAGGCACTGTACTAAGTGCTTTACAAATATTACCTCATTTTATCCCTACAACAACCCTGGGAGATAGGTGCTATTATTATCATCACTTTACAGATGAGGAAACTGAGTCAAACAGAGCTTAAGTGACTTGCCCAGGGTCACACAGCTAGTGTCTAAGGTTAGATTTTTGACTCAGCTCTCCCTGATGTCAGGCTGGTGTGCTATCTAATGTACCACCTAGCTACCCATTTATTACATTCTAGAATGTGCAGACAGAAAAGTATGACCAGAAAATATTATCACTTCTGAATAGGACCCAGTTTAAAGTCATAGCCCACATGTACTGTCACTAAAGTCTTACTCCTGTTTTATTACTGAAAAGTTGAAGTGACTCGGGGTGCTTAAAGGTATCAATGCCAGCAAACATACTCCAGCATACCCAACTAATCTGAAAAGCCCCTGAATATAGGCCTGGTGGAGGACGAGTTCTGTTGTCCAAAGACTAGCATAGCTGAGTCTAGAGAAGATATCTTACCCTGGGGTTGACCCCTAGGTAATAACTTTTTCTGTTATTTCAAAGCAATTAATGAAGACCATCTACTTAAGCATGGAGAGATGCTCACCAGTGATCACCTGATGTGATAAAATCATAGATCTTCTAACTATAGTATATAGTCTTTTAACCATAATGATTTTGAGACTTAAGTTGGATGGCTAAAACCTATGAGTTTATGGTGCTAAAGTTTTGATAAAGTAATAGGGTTCTGTAAAAAAGTTAATTATGGTAAATGTCAGTGATTATTATTAGCTTAAAAGTTCAGAAGGTCAGAATGGTGCTATACAAATGATGAATGCTTCCTTCTTATCAGTAGGAGAGGCCTTGTGGTTAAGGTAAGAGATATCTGGCTTCAAAGCCAGGAAAATCTGACCTAAAGTCTAGCCTCCCTATGCTCAGATCATGTATGTGGGACTCTGGTCAAGTCACTTAACCCTTTGTGCTCTGGACAGTTCTCTAAGATTACAAGTTGCAGAAAAGGTACCAACTTTACTTGGCAGAGTTAGTTTCCTCACTTAAGAGTTGCCCAGAACAGTGAAGTCACAGATCCAGTTTTTCTCTCTCCGTAACTGTCAGTACTCAAGTACCTTATTATATTTTTTGTTGTTCAGTCGTTTTTTTTTTCAGTTGTGTCCAACTCTTGATGACCCCATTTGGGGTTTTCTTGGAAATGGTTTGCCATTTCCTTCTCTAAGTCATTTTACAGATGAGGAAACTGAGGCAAATAGGGTTAAATGACTTCCCAGTGTCACCAAATTAGGAAGTGTCTGAGGCCAGATTTGGACTCAGGAAGATGAGTCTTCTGACTTTGAGCCTGGTGCTATATCCACTGTGCCCCCTACCTACCTTACCTTACCTGATTATTATATAAGGTATGTCTTTCATATGCATGATTCCATTTGATCCTTAGAGCAACTTTCAGGGTTGGCAGGGGAGGTATTATAATTTCCATCTTTAGATTATAGATTATAGTATAATGATCGTTTATTATTTTAAAGTTTAACAAATGTTTTCTGTACATTATCCAATTTGATACAAAAACAGGAAACTGGGTCTCAGAAAGGTGAAGTCCCTTACCATGGCCAGTAAGTGGTAGATTATGATTAAAGTACTTCTTGCACCAGTAAGTGGTAGATTATGATTAAAGTACTTCTTGCAGCATCGTAGCTTGCAGATGAGGAGACTGAGGCTCAGAAAGGTTAAATGACTTCCCCACAGTCACCTAGATCATGTGAGACAGTGGGAACAGTCAGCTCAGGTCTTCTGATGTTTGGCCTATGACATCAAATAAGTATTTACCTGAGGCAATGTGAATGAACAGCTGAAACACTTCCTTAGAGTTAAGCTGTTGAATACAGAGATTATAATAACACATCCTCTCTAAACTGAATTATGTATTATGTAACTCTATCCTTCCTGAGCTGTGGCTTCTGCCAGTTAGAGACCTTGCTTGGCATTGTAAGACCTTTTCTTGACTGAAATCACTCCTTCTTTTCTGTGCAGAGTTGTTCTACACTGAGCGAGCTCATGTCCGCACACTGAAGGTCCTAGATCAGGTGTTCTACCAGCGAGTGTCCCGAGAGGGGATTTTGTCATCATCAGAACTGAGAAGAATCTTCTCCAACCTAGAAGAGATTCTTCAGCTTCACAGTAAGAAAGTAACACTGAGCTTGATCACTGGAGGCTCAGGGTGTGAAACATAGGAAGATTATGCCTGAAAAGAAACAAGTGCAGATCTATAAAGAGAAAACTTTCGATTCGAACTATGTGTCCTTTTGGTTAAAGTCCTGTCTGTTAACATGGAAGTTTCTAGAAAGAGTATTTTACTGTGGAATTTATACCTAACACTGTATTCCTTAAGTGCTTATTAATGCCTAGGTTTGTTAACTTAATGTGCAGATTCTGTTTTAAAAGAGGAAAAGCTACTTTGAAAATCCAAAGTGAAATAAATCTAATGTTAATAGTTTTCCAAAATTCTGTTTTCAATCCTCTTATCTGTTCTCCTACACTGTATCCTTTAGTGATCCATCTTATTATAGTGGCTTCAACTAATAATCTCTACGCAAATCACTCCCAAATCTATATCTTTCTCTTGAATCTTTCAGCCTGTAAACAGGATGCTTCCACTTGTATATCCTACTTTTATCACAAACTAACATATGTATATAAAGCCAAACTTAGTTTATTTCCCCAACATTTGTTTCTGTTATCTTTATAGTTGCACCACCATCCAACTATGTTCAAAAGCTTGGTTTTGGTGTGGCTTTGGCTTTTCACCATCCTCAGATATCAGTTGTCAAGTTCTTTCAGTTCATTCTCTTCACCCTGTTCTTCCTATTACCGCCCTAGTACAGACCCTTATCATTATCTACTCTTGTCTTCCTGGGTCTATCATCTCTTTTCGTTCCGTCCTTTCTACTGCTGCCATCCTAATCTTACTTATTTGTAAACCTGATCACATCTTCTGCTCAAAATGCTTCATAACTTCTGCATTACCTATTTACAAAGTTAAATTTTAACTTTAATAAAACAAAGTTAAAACTTCTTAGCCTGACCCTCCAAAACCTGGCAATCCTCTACTTTTCTATCATTACCTTTTACTACTCCCCTTTATATGTACTACATTGTAGCCAAACTGAACTACTAACCATTTTGTTTGCCCATGCCATGCATACCCATTTCTTTTCCTTTATTCATGCTGTTGCCCCTACATGAAATCATGCTTTTTCTTTCCCCACCTACCCTTAATCTATGAAATCCCTTCCCCAGTCTCCCTCCTCTCCAACTCAGTAATGATCTTTCACCCTTCAGACCTCACTTTGTTTGTACCTCTCTTATATGCACTTGCTGTATATATTATAATTTTGTGTGTGTGTATTTCATTAACATTTCTTCTGCCTCCCCCAAATGTATACTGTATTGTGTGCTCTATGAGGGAAAATATCTTTTCTTATTTAATTGTTGTCTCTTCTAAAATGTAGCTGAGCACTTATTAGACCTTTAATAAATATTTGTTGAAATTTAAATGTATGATTAAGTTAAGAATTATTTTTTTCCTCTTGCTTTTTTCAAGTTGGATTGAATGAACAAATGAAAGCTGTTCGAAAGAGGAATGAGACTTCTGTAATTGATGAGATTGGAGAAGATTTATTGATCTGGGTAAAGATTTTTACTTTGAAAAGTTTTAGAACCAGTTGATTTGTGATCAGAATGGAAGTTAAGCAAATATAACCTTTCCTAAAATATGCAAACTGCCACACTTTATAAACCTGAACTCTGTTGGTTGTGTCACGTTAAGTGCTCAAACTGAGAGCTCTTTTTCATTTATTTAAAAAGATGAGTTATTTGTCTTCTAATAGTGCAGATTGGAAGAGGTTGGCTAAAATTGTGTAATAGCTGCATGACTCCAATTCCTACATTCCATCAAAACCTGTATATATACCTAGAGTATTTATGCTGATAAATTCGCACTATCCCAACAATTGAAAAATGAAGATAATTTCACCGTATTTAAAATGTAGGGAAGGCAGTAGCAATATCAGTCAACTAACAAGCATTTATTAAGCATCTCCTGTTTTCCAAGCTCTGTGCTAGGTGCCAGGGATAAAGTGAAGGTGGGTAAGGATGGAAGGAAAATAGGTGTTTATGTTACATATGCTGTGTGCCAGGCATTGTGGTAAGTGTTTAAAAGTATTATCCCTTTTGATCTTCACAACAACCCTGTGAGATAGTTGCTATTATTATCCCCGTTTTACAGTGAGGAGACTGAGGCAAATAGAGTTTAAATGAGCTCAAGGTAACACAGCTAGTGTCTGAGGCCAAATTTGAACTCAGGTTTTCCTGACTTCAGGCCCAGTTCTCTATCCACAGCACCACCAGCTACCTCAATGAGACAAAAAGATAATGCCCCCTTCCCTCAAACAACTTGTGTTCTAACAAGGGAGACAAAATGCACATATATAGGTATATGCAAAACATATGTAAAGCTAATACAAGGTAACCTTAGAGAAGAAGGCAACAGTGAGAGACAAGAAGAAGATGAGGATCAAGAAAGGCTTCATGCAGAAGGTAGCACTTGAGTGGAGTCTAAAAGGAAAGTTTGGAAGAGGGAAGGATTTAGGGGAAAGATAGTGGGGCAGCTGGGTGGCGTAGTGGATAGAGAAGTGAGCCTGAAGTGAGGAAAACCTGAATTCAAATTTGGCCTCAGACACATAACACTTACTAGCTATGTGACTCTGGGCAAGACACTTAACCCCAATTGCTTTGCCCCCCCCAAAAAAAAAAAAGGAAAGAAAGGTAGTGAGATTAGGGGAGAGATGGCAGCAGAATTTGTTTTTGTGGGAGTCATCTTTATCAGGATAATAGTCCATGCAAACTGATGGGGTTAATGAAGAGAGAGTCTAGAGGAAAGAAAGAAGAACAGAACTTTGAGAGAGATGCATAGTTAGGGGACCTGATGTGGATGAATACCCAGCGAAGGACACCTGGAATTTTACAAAGGGGATTAGTTAACAAAGGTGTTAATACTAGGAAAATTGAAATTTTGTCACCTTACATTCATGCTTCATCTTCTTTCTCAGAACAGCAGTACACTTGGTGTCCCATGCTAATAAAGGAGCAGCTTTTCTGTGCATTTAGTTATGTATCATTGACAGAAAGGGGACTGTCAAGCAAGATCTTGGACAGGTCACTTAAACCACTCTGGACTTGGGTCTCCTTACTTTTAAGGTGACAGAGTTAAATGGAGGTGATCCTTGAAGTCCCTTTCAACTCTAATAATCTATGAATTTCTGTAAATAAATATTTCTTGATTGACAAATTGCTCTTCTAACATCAAGATCTTAGATGATGAGAAAAGATATAATTATATTAGTGGAATGGAAAGGATATTATTTTTGATGGATAAAAGTTCCTCTCCTTCCCCCATGTAAATAAGTGGCTAATCTACATCTATTATCACTTGAAAATACTTCCATTGAAAAGGTACTTTAGATGTTCATCATCTTGCCCTGTGTTGTGTTGTCTATTATCCCTTTCTCTATTGTTTTCTTTACATTCTTGGCACAGTTCAGCGGAGCAGGAGAGGAGAAGTTGAAACATGCAGCTGCCACCTTTTGTAGTAACCAGCCTTTTGCCCTGGAAATGATCAAGTCTCGTCAGAAAAAGGACTCTAGATTCCAGACTTTTGTGCAGGTAAATTGAGTTGCTAAGTCAGCAGTAAGAGCTAGTGCCAGTTCTGGTTCTTAACAAAGCTAGGATAAACTAGGAGTATAATTAAGATTAAATCATTTACTAGAATTGTGTCTGGCATTGGTCTTACATCAAGATTATTCCCAGCCCTAGATTATCTCTACTAAGTCATTTCTGGAGGGGTAGAATATTAACATTGTGAAGGGGTCGATAATACTTTGATAAAAAGAATATTTAATATCATGATCAAGACACCTGCCACAGATGTTCAGCAATGCTATTGGTGTATGATCAGGAGA
This sequence comes from Phascolarctos cinereus, assembly GCF_003287225.1. NCBI lineage: Eukaryota > Metazoa > Chordata > Mammalia > Diprotodontia > Phascolarctidae > Phascolarctos > Phascolarctos cinereus. Next base: position 176,203,362 of record NW_027556098.1, read on the forward strand.
CAGTTTGCATCTATTAGGATACTAGGGTGAAAGTAGTAGAGCAAAAGTCTTGACTCAAGAAGACACAATTATAGGCACGTGCTTTGGGAAAGAGAATGATGTAGATGCATTGTTTGCTGTGCCCATTTCAATGAAAAAAATACCACATTAGTTCACTAATTTATCCTAAGGAATGTCAAGCATTGTAAAATAATAGTTTGATTTTGAAAAATGGCATATGTTTAAAAAATTTTTAATGTGAAATTGATAGTGTCTCTAGAAAGCAGTGACTTCAATTTATTACAAATGATAACAAGTATCTGGAATGTGGGGTGGAAGCTATTGGTTTAATAGTTTTAAGTGATGCTATTCTTCCTGTATTTGATTAAAGACATAATAGGTTTGTGAAATGTTGATGATAAATCTTGGCATTTTTTGCCTTACTGGAAATGTGGATACACACACATTTACACATATACATTATGAATAGGTAGATTGTACATGTTCAGGTAATTACACCTTTAATATAAATGACAATTGCAGTTTAATTTCATACTATTTAATTTTAGGATGCTGAGAGTAATCCACTGTGCCGTCGACTGCAGCTAAAGGATATTATTCCTACTCAAATGCAGAGGCTCACTAAATATCCCCTTCTGCTGGATAATATTGCTAAGTACACAGGTACAGTATAGTATTCCCACTTAAATGCAGTAAGTTCATAAAATACTACCTCCTGTTAGTGTAACATAGCACCCCCTTATCTGCAGACTTATTTTCCTTCTGTTTTCCCTTACCAAACCTCACACTAAGTCCTCTAATCCTTTGACCCTTTCATTTTCTCCCCGGCCATTTGAAGTGCATATCACACAATGTCACCCTCTGTACCTCACCCCACCCCCTAATTCAGTCAACTCCACTGATTTCCTATCACCTTAAGGATCGAAATACAAGAGGCTTTGTTGGTATTCGAAGCCCTTCATAACCTAGCTCCCTCCTATCTTTTCAGTCTTTTTATACCTTATTCTCCAACACATACTCTTTGATCCAGGGACACTGGCCTCCTGGCTGTTCCTCACACAAGGCACTCCATTTGTTGGCTCTGGATATTTACTCTGCCTATCCTCCATGCCCAGAATGCTCTTCCTCAGCTCTGCCTCCCGGCTTCCCTGACTTCCGTCAAATACCAGCTGAAATCCCATCTTTTACATCAGTGGTATCAAACTCAAATAGAAACGGTCCCTGTGGGTTGCTAATTGACTTGGAAAACCACAAATTAGTATTATCTATGATGTATTATATTTTTATTTATTTTGTTAAACATTTTCCAATTACATTTTATTTTGGTTCTAGAAGTTTTGCAGGTATTTGGGAGTGCTGTGAGTTTCACACCTCTGTTCTTCAGGAAACCTTTCACAACCCCTCTTAATTCTAGTGCCTTCCCTCTCTTAATTATTTCCTGTTTACCATGTATATAGTTTGTTTGTACTTAATTTGCTTGCTTGCTTTTCCCTACCATTAGATTGTAAGCTCTTTGAGGGCAGGGACTATTTTTTGCCTCTTTTTGTATCCCCAGCCCTAAGCATAGCTTGGCATATAGTAGGCACCTAATAAGTATTTATTGACTGACTGTCTGTCCAAATGATATGTCAGGATTCAAGATATTACTTAATTTACTTTGTAGCCGCTTTACAATGGCATGTGCTGGTATTGTGTAATGCATGCTACACCAGGGTCAGAGGAAATTTTATCTTTTGTATAAATTTGTATAAATTAGGTTGGAGAAGAGGGAGGTCCTGAGGAGACAGTTGATAAGATCATCATTTCCCAAACTATACATTAGACTGGTAATATGTTTGAATTATCTACTGAGAACCCTCCTGGGCAATTTCAAATACCTCGAGGACAGAGGTTGGGAGCTTAGAATAGAGAAAGCTAGGGATTGGAAAGGAAAGACAGAGAGAACTGCTGGAAAATAAGTTAGTTTTTAAAAGCTTTTTAAGTCTATATTTAAGAAATAACAATCTTTTGTTAGTAAATGTTTAATGAATTGGTGGAAATTTGCCAAGCCCTGGTAATTGTGAAACATTGGACTAAATGTTCTTTTTAAGGGTCCTTCTAGGTTCAATTACCTATGTATGGCTCTTTGATTCTGTTCAGGCCTTACAGAGATGCATAAAGTACTTACTATATTACTGTAGTACTGACTTTCCTGTAGTGAAAATTGAAACAAAGTCATTTTTCTTCAGTCTTGCTTTAGGGTCATGTGCTTGTAGCTTTTTAAATAATTTAGTGCAACTAAGCTTTTGCTCATCTAATTTTATATCTCAAAATTTGAATATACAAATTAGGAAATTGAAAATTATAGTTCTTCCTAGAAACAATAGCTTACTCCTTATTGTATAAGTAGGATTTTGTCTTACTAAAAATTCCATTAAATTTTATGCCTTACTATATTTGTACAATATGACTGGATTATAATTGTCTGGGGAATTATAACTTTGATAACTGATTTTAGCATCCCTTAAATTCTCAGTAAGAGTATAACATTCACATACCTTTCATTGAATTTCTTTTTAATGATGTGGATTTTGTAGACCACTTTTTACTCTGTTTGAACTTGATTTCACATTCAATGAATTACTTTTTATGGAATTATTTGGATTCATAGCACTCTTCAAACAATTCTATGTTAAAATAAATATAGTTCTTTACATGTGGAGCTCTGTACACTAACTCTTTATTGCTTAAAATAGTGCTGTTAGAAGTATTTTGTTCTACTGTTTTCATGGCTTTACTGCCAAGCAAAATGTTTTCAAACCTGGTTAGTGACTTGTCATTGACCAAGGCTGTCATAACATTTTTGAACTTATAAATAAATTATTTTTCAACTAGATAGGAAAAAAATAGCAGAGCATTGATTTAATGGATTGGAATCAAATTCCATTTTTCATCTTCTCATCAAATTTCTACCATTTGCTTTTTTCTATCTTGCCTAATTTCAGAACGGCCAAAGGAAAGAGAAAAGGTGAAGAAAGCAGCAGATCACTGTCGTCAAATCCTAAATTATGTGAATCAAGCTGTCAAGGAGGCAGAGAACAAACAGGTAAAGAACAAAAAAAACACCTAACTATTAAGACAGCAAGGGAAGGAAAAGGTGGGACTGGTAAAAGAGAAACAGATATCCCTGAAATACCAGCTGTTTTAGTTACAGGGAAAGACTTTACTTCTGTAACTGGTATATCAAGGTCATTGTGCCCTGGTATAGCACCAGGTTGCAATACTATTTGAGCATCACTTCACCAGAGCAATAACCCTGGCTTCATGTTATCTCATTTCCAGCGCTTAGAAGATTACCAGCGTCGCCTTGATACATCTAACTTGAAGCTGTCAGAGTATCCAAATGTTGAAGAGCTCAGGGTGAGAGAGGTCTAATGGTCTTAATAGTTTTCATAGAGTTCAGTTTAACAGAACAGTGATAGGTAACCAAACTTTTTTGGAGTTTATTATAATGTAAAGAAAACATGACATATTGTCTACTTTTGTATTTTTGATGTTCCTTTAAACATCTGTACCATATTGTGATGGTAGCTCATTTAGAGGAATGCTTGTATGGTACTCTACTCTTTTGCACATCAGGGTAGAAGAAACTTCCAAGAAGTTTAGAAATCCTAATTATACTTGAATTTTAAAGAAAAAATTGTTCTGTAGTTTGTGCAGAGGTGCTGTTTACTGAATGGACTTCCCAGATTATTGGGTTGAACAAGATATTTTAATAGTCCTTCCTTAAGGTTCTTTTAAAGCGCAGAAAAGCTCAACTTCTATAATTGTGACACTAAACGATGGCAAAACTTATACTAAATACAACTTCTAGTAGTATTATTTCTTCATGACTACTTTTGAGTATCCCTAAAAATATAATTTCATTAAAAATGCCACCCTTACTATGTAGCCAGTTTAGGTAGGTCTTTTAAGTAGATATTTAAAACAGACTTCATTGTGTGGTGTAACTTTTCACAGATAAGCATGTTTTAATGTGTTTACCCTCTTTTTGTTGTCCCAGCACTCTTCTTTTGTGGCTAAATGAATGACAGAAAGAGGATTTTTATGTTAATAATTGGTAATATTTGAAGCCTCTTGGTCATCTAGGCTTTTAAGACTGAATATGAGCGGTGGTCTTTATGGGCCCATATAGTCAGGATCTGGTGACTGGGTAAAGTAGTTAGATCATGGTAATAATAAGATTGAGAAAACAGGTCTTGCAGTTGCTTTTCTGAGGTATCTCTATTCCTTTGTATCATTTTGTTTTAATTACTCTGTCTCTGTATTTTATCCTTGTTCAGATAATTTAGGAAGAATAATGCCTGCTCTGTATGAATGATTTGAATTTAAATAATGAATATACTTATTGCATTGATGATGGCAATGATGAAGGTAAAAGTTTTGGCAAAGTATTACGTCATTCAGGGAGTCACTTGTGTTTGCTTTTTTCATTTTGACAGAATTTGGATTTAACAAAGAGGAAGATGATTCATGAAGGACCGTTGGTATGGAAGGTGAATAGAGATAAGACTATTGGTAGGTTGGATGTCTTTTTTCAGTTGTTTTTTCCTTTTTTTTTCTGCTAGAGAGAAAGGGAATGTAGAAGTGGAATTGAGAGGAAGGTGAAATTCCCTTGAGAAGAAGAGGCTTGTTTTTCATGTTTTCAAGTAATGTCAAATTGCAGTGCTGTCACGAACAACTTGTAAATGTGAAGATCTGTATTTTCTTTCTTTCTCTCTCTCTGTCTCTCTGTCTCTCTGTCTTTCTCTCTCTCTCTCTCTCTCTCTCTCTCTCTCTCTCTCTCTCTCTCTCTCTCTCTCTCTCTCTCTCTCTCTGTCTCTCTCTCTTTCTCTCTCTCTCTCTCTCTCTCTCTGTTTTAAGGCAGTTGGGGTTAAGTGACTTGCCCAGGGTCACACAGCTAGTAAGTGTCAAGTGTCTGGTCTGAGGCCGGATTTGAGCTCAGGTCTTCCTGATTTCAGGGCTGGTGCTCTATCCACTGTGCACCCTAGCTGCCCCTGAAGATCTGTTTTTTAAGGGTTGTTTTTTCACTTATTTGTTTTGGTTACTTTTGCAGTGTGTCATATACTGCTTACTATGTACCAGGCACTGTGTGCTAAGCACAAAACTAATAGCTAACATTTATATAACATTTAACATGAATATCATCACAGAGATATCAGTTGGCTTTGCCATGATCCAATTGTATCTCTACCCTAGTACTACTATTTTAAAAAGTAATTGTAAGCATTTCATTTGTAAGCAAGGGAAGTTTGACATAGTAGTTAAAGTTCTGGACACAGAGTCAAGAAGATTTTAATTTGAATCCTGCCTATAACACTTAATGACTGACTATGGGCAAGTCATTTAATCTTTCTTCATCTTTCAAGTGGGGATAATGAAACCTGTACTACTGACTTTACTGGGTTGTTTTGAGGCTTAAATGAAATAATATATTAGAATGTGAGCTCCCCAATTAGATTGTGAGCTCCTTGGAGGCAGGGACTGTCTTTTGCCTCTTTTTGTGTCCCTAGTGCTTAGCACAGTGCCTGGTATGCTTGTGAAATATGTCTTGATTAAGATACTTTGCAATTCTTAAAGTGATGTGTGAATTTGGGCTACTATAAGGAAGCAAACTGATTATTGGATCTCATACATCATCATACTGCTTTTTTCCCCCCATAAAGTTGGTTATGAATGTGTGGTACCTTCTCTTTTGTAGATCTGTACACATTGTTGCTGGAGGACATCCTTGTATTGTTACAAAAGCAGGATGATAGACTGGTGTTGAGGTGTCATAGTAAAATTCTAGCATCTACAGCAGATAGCAAACACACATTCAGCCCTGTGATCAAATTGAATACCGTGTTGGTTCGACAAGTTGCGACAGGCAAGTACTTCCACTGGGTGAAAAACTACAACTTATGGTTCATTATAAAGTTACTTTAGAAATAGCACGTTGTCTAGTTAGGAAAAGGGATCTCAAATTCTTTGCTTGGGTAAACCTGGAGAAATTTCATGAGCTTTGTTTCCTATTTGTAAAGTGAAGCAATGATATGCATATATATCTATATATATATATACACATACTTATATACATATATACATATACATGTACATGTACATATACATATACATATACATATACATATACATATACATATACATATACATATACATATACATATACATATACATATACATATCTATCACAAGAGACTTGAGATACCTAAATTCTCTGAGCTTTCCTACCATGTGCCATTATGTACGTGAACAGTAGTAAGCTTTTTTGTCTTAGGTAAAATAAATGAACATTTAAGAGTTTAGAATAGTTGAAGTTGGAAACTCACATCTATAATGGAAAATGAATACAATGCTTGATTCAGTGATGTGAATACTCAACATCCCCTTGGGATCACAAATATTTCTGTTTGATCCATGATGGAATAACTTTCTATTCTCTCTCTTCCAGATAACAAAGCATTATTTGTCATCTCTATGTCAGATAATGGAGCCCAAATTTATGAATTGGTGGCACAGACAGTTTCTGAAAAGGCAGTGTAAGTGACGGTCTCAACTGTATTTTTCTACCTAGTATTTTCTGTTAGATTCAAAGCCTAATGTTTCACAAACCTGATTAGTTTAATGGCTAGAAGTAGTTGGACTACAAAAACACTGACTGTAAACTGAATACCCTCCCTGCTCCAATCTTTGAGGAAGTTTATCCTCTTCTGGGGCAGAGATTGTTTTGTTTTATTATCCTTGTATTCCCAGCACCCACCACAAGCTTACTTAGTTTCTTAATAAATGTTTGTTGAATTAAATTTAATCTCTTCTTAAATTTTCTTTTTATAACATTGTCTCAAGTTTTTAGTGGATCCTTTAAACAGATTACTGTATTACTGTTAGTTTTCTTGTTGAGATATGACTTTGGCATCTGCACTTTGCTACATAAGAGATTTCCTCTTTGCAAATTTGAAAGTTACTTTCTTTTTCCAAGTTGTGTTGGATGTGGTTTTTCTCATCTTCTCTTATTTTTTCTCTTCTTTCCCTTCCTCTTCCCCTGGGCCACCCCCACCCCCACCCCTACCTCAACAACTTCTTGGAACTTCCTGCAGCTGGCAGGACTTGATTGGCAGGATGGCCCTCTCAGTAAAGGAACAGTCCACAAAGCCCATTACACTACCAGAGTCACCCCCCTGCGAGTGAGTTTTTGCTTTGATTTTTGATTACTGTGATTTTGTATTGTGTACATTTTGGTGCAGTGGTGTTAGGTACCTGATGGTTATGAAAGATGGATTTTATATTTCTGTAGAGGTGAGCGTGATGAAGAAGAAGCTTCAAAGGTGAAGGAGGAATCACATGGTGTTTCTACCTCTAGTCTTCAAAGTCCAGGTAAACTCATTCCTATTAGCTCAGGGAAAATATGATCAATATATCTTATTAAATTTTTAAGGAATCTTTGAAGAGGTCTGTAGTTCATAGATTTAGCCTACTGATCTAACATGGCAGGATTGTCAGGATAGCCCATGCAGGTGAAATTCCTTTTGAATTCTTTAGGTTGAAAATTATAAGCTTTGCTAGGGATGGCTTTCTTTGCTTCTTGCTAAGTTTCTGTTTAAGATACTCAAACATAAATTATATAGAATTTCTTTTATCATTTGGGAAGCATGTGAGGGCATTACTTTGGTATTTGAGTCCCTACTATTTATAAACATCACACCTTTTATTCCCCATTGAGCAGAAAAACACATGGGAACAGATACTCCTTTAATATCAAAACATCAGTCCCCTTCATCAGTTACCTCTGGGAAATCAGAGATCAATGATCTACTGGCTGAAAGACAGTTTGAAAAGGAACAAGCAGAAGAGACATCTAAAGAGTCTGGAATGGACTATCAGAGCACTATCCCAGAGCCACGTTTCCCTGTCTCTGAAGAGCGGTGGGCATTGGACGCACTGAGGAACTGTAAGTGATTCAGTCAATCAGTCACATACTTTGTGCTAGGCATTGTACCATAAGGATAAGAGAGAATCCCTGCTCTCAGAGATTTTAATGGTCTAGCTGAAATGACAAGGCAGCATAGTGTAATTGAAAGTGCTAGATTCAGAGTTAGGTCCTGGCTGTGCTCTTACTGCCTGGTTGACTTTAGGCTACTTGGCTCTTCTGGGCTTCACTTTCTTCATCTGCAAAATCAAGGTGTTGGGCTAGATGATCTCTAAAGTCTCTTCTAATGCTAAATCCTTTAGTCTTATATTAGTTATGACTTAAAAGCAAAACTTGACAGTAAGCAACAGTATGTTTCAAATATGTAATAAATGGTGGAGACATTAACAACTAAAAAGTTTAGAGATTGCCATGGGCTGAGGTGACCAAGTAGGTTATCACTGAGTAGTTAGAATTTGTTCAATGGCTTGAAAAATGGATAGGCATGAAGGCAGAAACACGAGTCTTGATTGGGAGATAACGGACTAGACTAGTCTGACTAAAGTAGAGAATTCATGCAAATGAGTGCAGTTGATAAAATTAGAATAATTAGGTTGAGGCCAGATCATGCTAGACCTATAGATAGAGAGGAGCAACAAAAGGTGTTTGGGGAGGGAAATGATATTACGACAGTGGCATTTCAGGAAAGTTAAGCTGGTGACAATGTGCAAGATGGATTTGAGCAAGTAAAGACCACAGGTGGAGATCCTAGTAAGTAAGATATTGCAGTAAGCTAACCATTAGAAGGGCTTGAACTTGGATGGTAGCAGTGATGGAAATGAAGATTTTAGCAGTACTATATAAGGGAGGAATCCACAGAACTTGGTAGCTAGAGGGGAGGAAGGGAGGAGTCAAAGATGACATCAGTGTTTTACCTTTGAATGATAGAAAGAATGATAGTGAGGTTAATAGCATCAACAAAGGGAAGAGGGAAACTGGAGTTGTATCTTATACATGTTGAGCTTCCGATTGTGGCAGCACATCTGTGTGAAAATGTCTGTCTGCCAAGAATTTGGAGATGTGGGACTGGAGTATGTGGAAGAAAATAGGTCAGGAGATTTAAACTTGGGAATCATCCATGTAGAAGTAACAGTTGAAGTTGTTGGGGTGACTGGAAGCTCTGAAGGAGAGTATGAAGAGTAGAACAGGGTACTGAGAGTGGATCTTGGTGGTGGTGAGAATTAGTGCCTGGAAGGGGCACAGAAGATAAACTCAAAACTCAGGAGCCTTGCAGAATCTATTAAATCTATTTTGAGCCTCTCCCATTTATCTAATTTCTGGGTATTTTTACACACTCCTGGTAACTTCCTCATTGTAAAGGTTACAGCAAGATATACTTTGCAGCTCAGAATTTACTCTCAATTTTTTTTTATTTAAAATAAACTAAGGAAAATATCCTTTGTCATTGACAATGTAGTTTTACCAGAACTCATCAAAACTTACTTATCCTTTGGCTGCATTTTTCAAATATATAAGGAACTTGGCCAAATTTATAAAAATGCGAACCATTCCCTAATTGATAAATGGCCAAAGGATATGAACAGGCAATTTTCAGGAGAAGAAATCAAAGCTATCAATAGTTATATGAGAAAATTTTCTAAATCATTTAAGAGAAATGAAATTGAAACAAATTCTGGGGTACCACCTCACACCTATCAGATTAGCTAAGGTGTCAGAAAAGGAAAATGGCAAATTCTGGAGGAGATGTGGAAAAATTGGGATACTAATGCACTGGTGGTGGAGCTATGAACTGGTCCAACCATTCTGGAGAACAGGAACTATGCCCAAAACACTATAAAACTGTGCCTACCCTTTGATTCAGCAATACCATTATTAGGTCTGTCAAAGAGATCATAACAAAGGGAAAAGGGCCTACATGTACAAAAACATTTATAGCAGCTCTTTTTGTGGTGGCAAAGAATTGGAAATTGAAGGGATGCCCATCCATTGAGGAGTGGCTGAACAAGTTGAGGATTATGATTGTAATGGAATACTATTGTGCTATAAGAAATGATGAGCAGGATAATTTTAGAAAAACCTGGGAAGATTTACGTGAATTCATGCAAAGTGAAGTAAGCAGAACAAGGAGAACATTTTGCATAGTGACAGCAATATTGTATGAGGATCAGCAGTGAATGACTTAGCTTTTCTCAGCAATAATACAGTGATCCAAGATAATCCCAAAGGACTCATGATGCAAAATGCTGTCTACCTCCAGAGAGAGAGAGAATTAATGGACTCTGAGTGCAGATGGAAGCTTTTTTATACTTTCTTTATTTTCCTTACATATGTATGTGTGTTTTTCTTTTACAACATATCTAACGTGGAAATTTTTTAGAAAAATGTCCAGTCAAGCAAAATAAACTCTTGTATAACATGTCCAGAATCAGTCTTAAAAAAAAAAAACAGAAAAATATTGTCCTTTGGTTAATTCTACTACATGACTAAATTATTGGAACCAAAGAAAATTGTGGAGCATTTTCATTTTTTTTCTTAACACCCAAGGCAAATTCCTTAGGTTATTTTTTAAGAGCAGAATAATAATTGAGTTTGGGTGTATTTCATGAGAAATTTTCTTTGGTGTCCTTTATTTCAAGTGTTCTTTGCACATTGCAGATTAGCATGAAGTGATGATCAGTGTTTTTTTCGAAAGTTCATTTCAATGTTAGAATCAAATATTTTCACTACTGGTATTAAGACAGTTTTGCTTGGAGTCTTTTTAATATATTTTTGCATGTAAAAATATTCTTGCCTTGCCAAATCCAGATCTCAGATTACTCCCATCATTTGCCTTGTCTGCTGCTGCTAACATACTTCTGAATGGATTTGAGGAAATCAGGCACCTAAGCAGACTATGTCCACTAGAGATTTATGCTATCTAATTTTAATTGGTCTCTCACCTAATCAAGATAATTGCTTTCCTTCTCCTTAGTTGAGTCTCTGTCCTTCGCACAGAGGCTGTTCAAAACTTCTCTACTCAAGCCTCCCACAGCACCCCTTTGTCAACCCTCTCAGCTGAGAACCTTGCCTCAGACTTGGCTGATGGAGACCATTTGTCATGAGACCTTTTCTCTCTGCTATATTGTACAACCCTCTGATATCGTGGCCCACTCTCTCCTTCTTTATTCTGTGATAATTAGGTGGCCCTTTTTTCCCAGCCAAAGCTAACCTCTCTACAAGTGACCTTGATCCCTTCCCTTTGGTCTTTTTCATCAAATTCATATTGTCTGTCTTTCTCTCCTCCTCCCTCATTCCCTCCCTCCTTCCCCTTCCCCACCTCTTCCTCCTTCAATTTGTCCCTCTCAAGTAGTTCCTTTCCTGGTACCTAGCGTCTCTTCATCTTATCAGTCTGTATCTTGCCTCCCTTTCATAGCCAAACTCCTAGAAAAGCTATTTACAGCTGTTGCCTCTGCGTTCTCTCTTCTCTCATGCTTTTCCACCTTTTGCAGTGTGGCTTTCAACCTCAACCCTCAACCGAAACTTCTCTCTCTAAAATTTCTGGTGATCTCTTAATTGCCAAAGCTCATAGCTTTTTCTTAATTCTTATTCTTTTTGACCTCTCTGGAGCATTTGACATTTGACCACACTTCTGGATACTCTCTGCTCTCTGGATTTTTGTGACACTTCTCTCTCTCGGTTCTTCTCCTGTTTATCTCCTCAGTCTCCTTTTCTGATCCATCTTGGATATCATAACTCCTAACTGTGGGTGTATCCCAAGACTGTGTCCTCTCATTCATTAGCTTCCAAGGATATAATTATCATCTTGATGCAGATGACTCCCACATCTATTCAGCCCTCATCTTTTTCCTGAGCTACAGCTGTTCATTTCCATCTGCCTCTTGGATATTTCAAACTGGATATATTATAGACATCTCAAACTTAGCATTGAAATTGAACTAAAATTGAACTAATTCTCTTTCCCCCAAAAGACCATCTCCCTTCTGGACTTCTCTCTTTCTACTGAAGGCAACAACATCTAGATTCTCAGTTTCAGTATTGTCATTGACTCCTCATTCTCCCTTGCTTGATATCAGTTGTTAAATCCTTATTGATCCCACCTCCTTGACATCTCTCACATCTGTTCCCTTCTCTTTATTACCACTCTAGTTTAGGCTTTTCTAACATTTTTGCCTGGACTCTTACAGTGGTCTTCAAGCTTCAAGTCTTTTTCTTCTCTAGACTGCCTTCCTGCCAAAATTATTTTTACTATACTCCAAGGGATCTCTTTTGCCTCCAAGGTGAAATATAAGCTCCTCTATTTAGCTTCTAAAGCCCTTTGCAATTTGGTCCATCCTCCCTTTCCAGTCTGTATTATGCATGACTGTCTTCTACACACAGATTGATCTTCTTACGTTTCTCCTGTGTGATGTGCCAGCTCCCATCTCTGCACCTTTCATTACCTGTCTCTCATATGCTGAGAATGCACTCTGCTTTTTACTTCATCTTTGCCTTAACACTTTACTCTGTGTCTCTTTTGGTCTCATCCAATGGAAGGTCAGCTCCTCAAAAATAAGGAGTGTTTCATTTTCGTCTTTGTATCCCTCTTACTGACTGAGGACAGTGTCTGGAGCATTGCTGGTACTTAGTAAATGCATATTGGTTGATTGGATGGTACAGGGAAGGTGTTGTAGAGCTAGGTAATCATTGTGAGAGTGACTTATATGCACATATACTTATCCACTCCTGAGGTATCCAAGTAACCTAGGGAGGTGTTAAGTTTTAAGTCAAAATTTTAAAAAGCATTAAACCTGACTCTATATTGTATTGCCAACTTTCTTACAATTGTGGACCCAGATGTGATGAAAGAAAAGCAATCATCAAGTAAAATCTTTGTAATATGCTTACTATAGTTAATAGGAAAAATTTGATTCTAACTAAAATTATTTGCTTGAGTTGTTACAGCTCTGTTATTGAGTGCTTAGCATTTTGAATTTTCTGCTTTAACATCCTCTACTGTTCAGCCAACAACCATTTATTAATTGCTTGCTATGTGCTAGAGATTTTTCCAGGCATTGAAAATACTAAGATATAAATGGGATATTCTCATTGTCAAGGAGCTTACTTTCTGTAGGGGAGAAAACATGGATACAGAGAAGTCGATGCAAAATAAATATGATTTAATGGGGAGGGGAGGGAAGGCAGTGATGGCAGGGGTGTTGGGAAAAGACTGAGAGAAAGAGGCCTCTAAACTGAACTTTGAAGGAAAATAGCAGAGGTAAGGGAGGAGTGCCCTGCATTCCAGGCAGGGAGGATTAGTCTGTCGAAAGGAACAGAAATGGAAGATGGAATGTCATGTGTGAAGAATAGCAAGAAAATCAGTTTGGCTACGTCAGAATTCATGAAGGGGATTAATTAATAGGTTTGGAAAGATAAGGAGGAACCAGGTTACAAAGGGCTCCAAACCACAGGAGAGTTTTCCTTTGATCTTAGAAGAAATTGAGAGTCACTGGAGCTTATCGAGCAGAGCAGCAACATGGTAAGACCTGTGCTTAAGGAACTCTAAGAGAATTACTAAAAAATATGACTCCTTGTATTTACATAGCATCTGTTTCTGAGTAGCTCAAAAAAATTCATGCTTTTTTTTTAACCTGATTTTCTCAGTATACCTAGAAAGTAGAGGAAATTAAGTCACTAGTATCTAGGTAACGTGCCCAGGTCATGTAGAAAGTTCATGAAGGTGCCGTAATGCAACTAGATGGTATCTGCTGGCTCTAAGTGCAACCATAGGTGCACTTGGCAATTTATTCCAGTGTTTTAAATACCAAAGCATATACAAAATTACTTTAGTGTTTGGTATTTGTGTTATTAGAAACTCATTTGTTTATTAGATGTTAATAAATGCTTATTGATTGATTTACATTTAGAAATGGCTTGGCCACTTAACTGAATCCTCGTAGAAACTGGTGAATATCCTTTTTTTTATTTTTTCTTTTAGTGGGTCTGTTGAAGCAGTTGCTGGTACAGCAGCTAGGTTTGACTGAGAAGAGGACTCATGAAGACTGGCAGCATTTCCTAAGGTTTAGGACAGCCTCTCAGGGGGTACAGGTAGAAAGTCCAGGTGTGATCCAAAATGTCCTAGACCACTCTGAAAATAGTAAGACCAGACAACCTGGTGAAGGACAGATGCCCCTCCAAACCGTAACTGGTGAAATTGCTGCATATTACAGCCCAAGGACTTCAATTGAATCCCCAGTTCCACAGGATTATATGGAACTGGCATCTCAAGATAGCAGGGCAAGTAATGTTTTAGTCATGGACCACATGATCATGACCCCAGAGCCGTCTAGCGCAGAGCTAGAAGGGGGTCCTGATGACAGCGGAGAGCACTTTTTTGATGCCCGTGAAGCCCATAGTGATGATAATCCTTCAGAAAGTGATGGGACAGAAAGAAAGGAAGAGGATGCTCTTCAGTCACGGATCTCAGGCAAGTTCATTGTGAACCAGTTCTGATGACAATATATTGTTCCTTCATCTGGAGTAGACGATATCCTGGTATACATGTATCAAAAAGGCTGGATAAAAAATATTGAATTATTTTCTTAACTTGTGTGGCAATGTGTAGTATTTTAAAATTCAGATACAATTAGTACCTGAAATTGTTAAATAGCACTAGCCCCAGCATGATTAAATATGTGTATTTGGATGTTTATGAACTTGCCCAGTATCAGCTCTGTGACTTGGCAGCTGTTGATAGTAGTGGTAACTTGTTCTCTTGCTCCATCAACAGGAAACATTGTGATCCTCGATGGCTTTGAAACAGTGCAGGAGAGCTCTACGGAGGAGGAAGTTGGTTCAGGCCTCCCTTCTGTGGGTTGGGCTCACCAGCAGCAGCCTCTCCACCATCCCCGGTCTGATGGAGGGGGTTCTTCATTGACCCCTGAATTCCTAGTCCAGCAGCGCTGGGGAACTGGGGAGGAGTCTGGCTTCAGTGCCCAGAGTCCCTCTTCCACTGCAGACTCACACAGCCAAATCATGCAGTACATTCGGAAGATAGAGGCTGACCTTGAACACTTAAAGGTATCCACTGCTGCTTTTTTAAAGCCTGTTTCAGCATCCCTAATGCTTACTTCCAAGTGGCAAATGCTGCAGAATGGAAGCAAAGAAAGAATGAAATACTGATGTCAGTAAACCTGGTAGAATCTGAATATGTGTGCTCTCCTTGTCCATGGAGAGGACAGGCGGCTGGGATTCTCAGGTTGTTAAATCAGAAGAATGGGAAACATTCTTCTGTGTCTGTTTTCTTGTTATATTTCCAGGTTAAAGGTTCTGAATCTATGTGATTTTCTTGGCTGATATGTGAGAAGATTTGAGTAATGTGCTAAGACAGGTGATATCTATATTATTATAAATCTAGGCCTGGAAAAGCCATAACTTGCTATTGCCTATTATTTGTTTTGTAACACATTGTGGTGGCGATAGTAGCTTTCTGAGTCTTATGATGGATGAAGAAAAGCTTTAGTGGCTTTTAGACTGAGCCTAAAACCTTTTCCTTTGACAGTCCCAGCATTGAAGGAGAATTTTGGAAAGTAAACAGAAGTTCCCTAGGTCCTCTTAGATTTTTAAAGGCCAGTTTCATCAAAAGTTGAGACACTCATTCCAAGTAGTAAAGGGGCAGAGTATGGGGTGAATAAATAGACTGCCCTTTTGCTAATCGACCTCCTTATGCCATACATTTTCTCATTGTCCTTTTTTGTATGGTTTCTACAAGGTAAGAGATTGTGCCAACTTTGACTTATGTTTTCGGAAGTTCTGTGTATTACAGGATTAATAATGGTTTGAAAACCCTTGTTTTTTGAGGAATTGAATTACATTTTAGTATCTGCCACCTTGGTCTGTGGTAGAGAGAGATGTTAAAGAGCCTAGATGTATTATAGGTATGTTGTACTTTTGCTAGAATAAATAGCTATGGAAGGAAAAGGGGAAGGTAGGAATGTTCTAGCATTTTGGCAGTCTAACTTTTCTCACTTTCATATTTTGACTTCATTTGGATATATTTTCTTGATTTTTATACAGTGTTATATAGTGTTGCCCTGTAGTTGATGAAATGTCTGAAATTCATTTGTAAGGAGACTAATTTTGATGAACCTCATGTTATACAACATAAAACAGTTAATAAGGCAGCTTAACAAAAACCTTTTTGGGGATCTTATATGTTTGTTTTTCCTTTTTTGCGTACCCAAATGGATCTGTAATTTCATTGATTTAAGAGTACCCTCTAACAATAATGCACATGATTACACATGCATGCCTGCCATTCCTATTTAATTTCTATCCATATTCTATCAAAATTTTGGCACAGGGGGTCAGCCCAGTGTGCTATAGGACTTTTTCCTGACTTTGTAGGGGTACCAGGAATACTCTGGCTGTCCACCTGCCATCCCTTGCTCTTGCAGTCTAATTAACCCATCTTTCTTATGTATCACTTCTAAATTATTCATAGCATAAGATTGTAAGAAAAATGAAAGTTGTTCTTTTTCATAGGCAAAATTTCTAAGCAAGGTAATGTTCTTATTTGAAGGCATATAAGTGAAATAAGTAAATACTAAAACAATTTTGCACTGTTATTGCATAACAAGCTTTATTTCCCCTTAGTCTTCCCTCCCCTCACCCTAGAAATCGATGAAAATCATATGGGTTGTGTTTTACAGAAGGTGGAAGAAAGTTACATGACTCTTTGCCAAAGGCTGGCTGGATCAGCCCTCACAGAGGAGCACTCAGGTAGGTGAAAATCATCATGCTTTTATGCGATCATATATTTTCTTCAGTTAGCAACTCTAATGTCATTACATCTCTCCTTCTCACCTTTTTCAAGAGCCAGGAATTAGAAAAAAAGCAGATTAGAAAGTCATGATTACAGTAGCGAAAGATTTACTAAAGCTTCTCTTATTTCCTAATGATAGAGAAAATGGGTCTCCCTTGGCTTTTGTAGCAGTTCTGTGTTCTTTATGTGAACAAGGAGTTTACAAAAGGGTTTCCCTATGCCTTTGCATGTATCTTTACCCAATGTAGATGTTATAATGTGTTGTTTAGCATATCTCTCTAAGGTTAATTGGTTCAGCAAAAACACATTACCAAGACAATTATTTTGTCCATTTGTAACATCATTCCTCTAGCACAGGCCTGCACAACCTTTTGCCCATGGGCTGCTTGTGGCCTGCTGGCATGCCAAAGGCTTTTGGGCGGCAGTGAAAAATGTAGTTTTAGAGTTTTCTTCTACATTTTTCGCAGGCCGCCCAAAATCCTTTGGCGAGCCGCAAGCAGCCCGCAGGCCACAGTTATAGCAAGCTTCATGACATTATGGTAGGATTTAGTTATGCCCTATTGACTTTCTTGCACAATGACACCAGAGTACACCTGTACTTTCTGATAGAGAGCCATACGTGTTGTGTGTGTGTGTGTGTGTGTGTGTGTGTGTGTGTGTGTGTACATGCATGTATGTGTGTGTATAGAAATATAAAAGTGCATTATTAAAGTCCTGGGAACCATTTCCCCTGACTCACTCTGATCTCCTTGTGTCTTGCTTTTTCCCCAGATAAAAGTTAAAGCCACAGTTGTTATTGGTGGCTGAAGGTTGGATTCTGAGCCTCGGCCTTGCACCACCACATCCTGGCTCCAAAGCGGACTGGGAGAGAGTGTGTGACAGAGGATCTTCCTGTGGACCATCTGAATGCTAGCCATGTCCCAGTATGCTCAAAGTGGGAATCATTTTTTCCCAGTATGGCAGCTGCACTTGTCTGTCAGTGAGGGAGTGTCTATTCTCTCATCTTCTTCCCCTCACTATCGGAAATTCATTTCGATTTCAGAACAAAAACCAAATGTACAGAGCTTTGGGTGTAGGATATAAAAAAATGTATTTAGGCATTTAAAAAAAAAGAAAAAAGAATCAGATGTATTTATTTGACTTCATTCCACATTTTGAAAGCACATTTTAATTTTAATTTTGTTTTTATGGTTTTGTTTTAATTGTGTGGCAAGAGTTTTAGCCCTTTTTATTTAGTACACCCAAGGATCAGCTGCTCCTGAAATCACAGTTCAGGCCTGGGGGTTGGGGTGGTTTGGGGAGAGCAAGAGGGAACTAGGGTGTTTTGGTTTCACTGGACTGAATTTTAGCACTCCCTGCTAGCCCCTAGACTGCTACTTCCCTATGGTTTTCATGTACAGAATGACTATATTTAAGAGGGGTCAGATAGAAGATGAGCTTCTTACCTGTGGGGCAAGCATCCATCTTCTGTAGCTAAGGTCACCTCCTATGTCACAAAAATTCTTAATGCACTAAATAACCAGGCACTTGAAAATTGATTTATTCCCTTCCCTGCCCCCCTCCTACTCCCCCTTCCAACTCACTCTTCTTCTCTTCCATCAAATCATGGGTTCTGAGAGGGAAAAGAGAAGCCAAGTTTTATTTTCTTGACTGTAAAATAATCTAGATATTGTTTAATTTTTACAGTTATACATAGGGCTTTGGCACTTGTATGAATTGTCCCTGCAACTTGAGCAGAAAAATGAAAGTGGAAATGCTTCAGAGAGAGGGGACATAGTGGGGTTAGGGAAGAGGGGGGCGGGGATGGGATGGAGAAAAAGGGTGGAGAGGTTGGAAAGGATATGTGTCAAACTAAATCACTACTGAGCTGAACCATGGCTTCATTAGCCACGGGTACTGCTGATTATAGGGCCAGTAAGTTTTTAGTACCTGGAGGTTTGACTCTGATTTTTGCACTGATTGTGCCAAAATGCTCTCTACTTGTACTGCAAAGAGAGTCAAGGCTGGAATGGAAAGAAAGGCAGTGGAGAAGACAGGATTGCCCAAACCAGCTCTGTAAGCACTTGCTTTGGCTTTATTGCTGTAGCCCTTTCCATCCTGGGAGCAAGACTGACCTTGCAAATTGAAACCTGCAGATCAATACCAGAACATACACTGAACTCTCCAGGCCTGCACTAGGGTTAGTAGCAGCATTGGCAGTATCCTACAGAGGATAGTGGTTTCAAAACTGTCACTTGAAAATATCTTCAGTCACAGTCTTTGAACAATATTCTTTGTGTATCAGGTAAACAGGCTTTGGAGGTTTTGTTTTGTTTTGTTTTTGCCAATTAAAAACATGTGCCAAATCTGCAAAATCCTGTTCCTATACAAAGCATTCATTTCATCACATCTTCCAATAGTGTCTTCCACTTTTCTGTGAATGGTCAGTGTGTGATTTTTACTCCCTTCTTAGCTGTCACAAAGAAATCAGATTTATCTCATCATAAATAGCAGGAATTCCCAGCTGCTTTTCAACATCACCAGCTCATCTGACTACATCAAGTTCCCTGCCTGTGTTTTGTCACCTAAGCTTTGCTTTTTGGACATGGCCACAATCACTGACTTGGGAACATGCCTGTAGACTGGAACTGCATCTCAGATTATAAACAAAATATAATTTAAACTAGAATGGGGTAAGGAGCTTTAAAAGCAGAACCCTAGTACACACAGAACGCCAGCCTGGAGCTTTCCCTCACCTACCAGGAAGAGCCTACAGAAATGAAATGGCTCCATTAGGTGCTGCTGGCAAGAATGCTGTGATCACTGCCAACCCCAAGGGTTATCTGTACATGTGTATCCAGCCATGCACTAGCACCAGCCTGTCTGCATAAAAGGAGATGCTGTTAAGTGGGTATTTGAGAAGTGTCCACCAAGGCAGTTTAATTTGGGACAAGAGCAGTATGACACAACTATAAGTTTGCTGCAAACACCTACAGTGTAACCACTTGACAGTACATTAACTCCTTCAGGAGGTAGGAAAAGTGCAATGTTTTAAATTCTATCCTAGTTACTTCACTCAATGGTCTTGAGCAAGTTAGTTATTCTGTCCCTCCTTCAGCTTATTACTCTGCACAATGGAGATACAAAGTGTAGCTGCGCAGGGGTGGGGGGGACGCACATCAAATGTAGTTCAGGCGCTACGAAATAAGTTATTTCATCTTTCCAAAGCATAATCCAGAAAAGATCCCAAAGCTGCAAGTGCCCTTTGCATCTTAGAGCTGCCAGGTAAGAGGGAGAAAGTTTCCCTTCTGTTACTTTTAACAATCACACTCCTTAAGCAAAACTGGTCACTAGAAAACCCTTTTCCTAGGGAGTGATAAAGAGAAGATGGGATCCTGTTTTCTCAAAAAGACTCGAGAAAAAGAGATCTATGGAAAACCAACGAGCTGTCTTGGGGGATGCTGAATGGGCTTACTGAAGTGTGTTCTGTCCTGTTGTTTTAATGGCCTTCTGGACTGTTAAGTGGTGAAATACATTAGAACATCTCATTCCCTTTCAGAAAACAGTCAAGTTATATTGACAGTCCGAAAGCACCATGATTTGAAATGGAGTTCCCTGCCCTAGAAACCATATGCTCTGTGTACTCTAAAATCAGGACCAATTTGAGTTGACATTAACTTCCAGATTTCCCATCTGAATCTTGGCTGTTAAGAGTTAAGGATCACATTCATTGTAGAATTCTACATGGGATCTTTTTTTCAGACATTCTTTGTTTCTCTGATAGAGCTAGTGCCTGTTTTTGTTCCCTGTGTGTGTTTTTTAATGCTTTGTTTATAAGCTAGTACAGAAGAAAACAGGTATCACTTTAAAAATTTCTGTGTGAGAGCAGCAGCCCAATACCCTGCTGCTTCCCATTGCTTACTTCTTTTGCTGTTTGGTGATTGTAGCTTCAACAGGTTGTATGTGGACTGAAAGGGCGCTGATATATACAGATTTCAAACTGGGATCTATCTCTATATCCTAAAATGCAGTGTTAATTTGGACTATTGGACTCATAACCCATTGTTGAAAACTAGGCAAAATTTAAGAAGACGAATTAATACAGAAATTCATTTGAGTTTTTGCTTATGCTTCCCACCTTCAGCATTGTTACATTTTTGTAAAATGTTCTCTAATTCCCACCTCTAATACCTTCCAAAATGCACACCTCCTACCCCCCAAGTATTTTCCTTTCTCCAAAGAGTTTGTCATTTCCTTACTTCAATAACCTGTCTCTCTCCACTGGTGTTGGTGGTTTTGTTAATGAATTTGCTGAAGGAGTGTGCTTTCAAACCCCACTCCACCCCCCAATAAATAAATAAAAGGAAACAAATACCCTCTATTTCCAGGTGCAAACTGACAAGGAGGTGTACTGCAAAAATGGTCACTGTAATGTGCAAACGGTTGGTTATTATTTTTAATAAATCTTTGAATCTCTTCATACTAGAACATCTTATTTTCCTTGTACACCATACAATCATGTACTCTTAACAGAGATTACTTTAAAAAATCTGGAAGTATTCTTTAAAGAAAACTTTATTAATAATCCTGTATTTTTACTGATCATGTTTTGAAATGTCTGAAAGACTTTATTGTTCTAATTATCCAGATGTATGTTTGTAAAATAGCTCTTTTATGAATTAGATGATAAGGTTGTATGTTTCTGGAACAAAATATTGGTCATCTAAAAGGAACTTTGTTTTCTGGGATCTGGGAAAATAGAAAATGAGCATTCAAATATCATTAAATAAGTTTAAAGGAACCATTTTTGGTTTGTTTGTGTGTTGTTAGATTATCTCTAGCTGCCTGTTCTGTAGAGGAAAGTGGTGAGCAAGGCAAGCATTGTTAATCTTGGTAGAAGTGACTTTCAGAAATGCTTATCATGCCTCTTTCCTAGGGAAGATACCCAAGTACAGCTCAGTAATGCGAAAACTTTTATGAGTATTGTTCAATCTGGGCCTTGTGGGCTCCAAGCATTTGGGGAGAGTTCTTTATAGATCACGCAAAGATATTTTTACTTAAATACTGCCTTAAACTGAAAAGTTTTAATGTCATAGGGTAACTTCTGTTACCAGGTGCTGAAGCTTCTGAAAGTGCCAACCTCTCTCTCTGCTGCTGTGGATGCCAACAGTGGAGCCCCAAACGGCTCTGTGATGTGGTTCTTTTACTCTTCATGGAAATGAGAGCTTGCATGGTTTGTGTAAATGAGCACACTCCTGCATCTTTTGATTTTGCAATGTTCTGATTTTTGGTCATCCAGAGGTAAACATGACTACTGGTCCACATTAAAAGTTTTAACATGAGAAGAATATGCTTAGTGTTTGGTGGCACAGATTACTTACGAATATCCAGAAGTACTTTAGTCCTTTAACTCCTTAGTCCTTTCAGCCCTGTTACCTTTTGTATAAGTAATAAAATTCCAGTACTTTCCCTTTTGCTTCCAGTAAACAACCTTCAGAGGAGAATGAAAGAAAAATTATTTGTCCACATTTATGAAGTGCTTTTTAACATTCTCGTTTGAGTCTTACTATGGACAGACCTATGAGGTAGATACTAAAAGTAATATTATGCTCATTGTCTAGATGGGGGAACCAAGGCTCAGAGAACTGATCCAGGTCCACTGTTGTTGGCAGGATACCACCCTGAATCTTGCCCTCATCTTCACTGAGACCAAGTATTGTTATTATACCAGACTTTTTTTTTCCATAGCAGATAATTAATTTAGGAAAGTAAGAGGTTATCTCTTTTCTGCCATGCCATTTGGTTTTTACTTGTTTATAGTGCCTGGATAATAAAATGGCTATTAAGCTTTTATGCCAGGTAATGTGTGAGGTGCTAGGAATTCAGAGACAGAAATAAATGTCTCTGCCTTTGAGGGGCTTATGTTCATTCAGGGAGATCACATGTACTCTGAGTACATAAAAAATAAATGCATGATAATTAGGATGGGGGTGTCACTAGCAGCTAGGAGAAACACAAGATTTCATAGAGAAGGTGATTTTGGAGGGAATTATTTCAGTTTAGTGATAAGCTCAGAAGCCAGATTGCAAAGGGTTGAGAAATATCTCAAATGACAGGAAGTGGAGGCAGGGAGAGGAGGTAATATTTTCTGGAGGTTTGGCACTCCATGAGGAAAAGAGTGATACATCAGTGTCTTGAAAGTAAGTAGGATTTTTTTTTAGTGACTGTGGAAACAGAGCTCAATTTCATGGATAGAATTTTTGAGTAAGGAAGTCCCCTCTCCCAATGAGGATTAGCACTTTCTCTGGGCAGCTATGGATAGAGTGCTGGGCTTGGAATCAGGAAGATTCATCTTAATGAGTTTAAATCTGGTCTCACTAGCTGCGTGACCCTGGGCAAGTCACTTAAGCCTGCTTGCTTCAGTTTCCTTATCTGTAAAATGAGCTGGAGAAGGGAATGGCAGACCACTCAAGTATCTTTGCCAAGAAGACCTCAAATGGGGTCATGAAGAGTTGGCCGTGACTCAACTACAACAATAGCACCTGCTCTACAATTTATCGTCTAACAGTTTATGATGGTACACTGAAGCTAAATGATTGTCCAGGATCACAGAACCAGGAGAGATGGGACTTAAATCATACTCGGGGACCAGCTTTATTTTTCTTCCATCAGTGAAGCCTTAGGTCAAGGACAAGAGGAAAAATTTCAGGTTTCTCATTCATGTTACCTCTGCTTGTTACATGTGAGTCTTGCTGCTTGAAAACAAAATGCTAACAATTTGGGCTAGGAATCGGGACCCCAGAGCTCTCTGCAACTAACTTGCAGTATAACCCTCATTCAACAAATCCTTTTACCTCTCTGGGCCTCCTTCCCTTCATCTGTAAAATGAGTGTTGGACTAGATAGATTGTGTTCCAACTCGAAATCTTATGACTAGATGAACTCTGGCCTGTTTAACTTAGATTCCATAATTTTTTGTCATCTGCCTTATTCTCAGCTGGTAGCAGTGGTGGGTCATTTACCTGGCCATGCACTTCATCAATGACCTTATTTTCAAGGTTATTTAAGGTATATAAAATATTCTGTAATCCCTCTTTTCCTTATCAAATATTCCTTATCCTTAAAAACCTCTCACTACCCCTACCATCCCCTTAAGATATCCTGTAACTGTCTGCCTTTTCTCACACTCCCTATAAAAGCTGTCTACACTTGACTTCCTTTCCTCTGTAATCTGGTTTACAACCTAATCATTCAATTGAAATTTCTCTCCAAAATTACATATGATCTTTTATTGAAAAATGTCCTGGCCCTTTCTCATTCCTCATCCCTGATCTCTCTAACATTTGACACTCTTGACCACCCTCTTCTGAACTCCTTATATTTTTGTGATGTTTCTCTTGGTTCTCCTACTTACTGACTGCTACTCATTCTTTGCTGTTGCATCCATATCATAATCCCTGACTGATATATTCAAGGCTTCTTTTGTGGTGTGACAGAGCAGATGACAAGAAGCCTGTGCCTAACTGGGGATCTCAAGATCTCCTGAGACAGGCCATTCCACTTTCTGCGCAGCTCTATGCCCGTGTTAACAGGTAGTAGGGAAGGGAGGTATGAATGTTTGTCTTGTACAGAAGTTTGGGGACTTAAATGGAGAAGGTGGGAGGAGAAGGGGAAAAAGAGAAAGTTTGGAATATTAAGTCTCTTCCTTCCTGGCACTTTCTGCATTTTTAGAGAGATTCTTCAGCCCTTGTTCTAGTTGTACACTCTAGTAATATTTACTATATAGCTTCTATCTAGCTCTAACTTCTGTTCTATGTATTTCAACTAAATCACCCACCAGAATTTAGAAAAAGAACAAAAAAAAAACCACCCAAAACTCTTTCCATTCATTTACTAAAACTTCAATTTTAAAGTAACTTCAATATTGGCCCTAAGCTGAGTACTGCTGCTTTTGAGTGGAATTGTAGTATATGTGTTAGCAGCAATTCCATAATCACAGGTAAATATGGTAGTTTTCATCTTGCTAAAAAGCCCCATTTCATCCTTAGTGCCCATAATACTGCTTCTGAGGCTGCCTGAAAGTTAAAATAAGACTTATTTGGGTCCTGGAGAAGTATTAGCTTTCCCCCAAAGCTGGCAAAGCTCTCTTGGAATTGTGCTCTAGCCAGATATGGGAATCAGAGTTCCTGGGGACAGCTTGAGAAATTAGATGCAGGGGAAATAACACAAAGCAAATATGTACAGAATAGTTTATCTTTGTGAAAGACCAATTTCCTCCCCACCCTTTTCTTACCTGTTGGTAGATCTCCTTTATACCTTAATGATTCTGAGTTCTAGTTGATTGAGGGTACTCCCCTCCAGTGGTTCAGATTGCAACCCCTCTCAGCCATCTCTTTCTGTGGGGCGCTCATGCATGATCTAGATCTCATTAATAAGGAAGAAATGATCTTGCTTTCTACCCAAGCAGTATGATGTATGAGGATTGGAAAATTGCCACTAACAAGTTTTCAGATATTTACTTTTTCACATTTTTCCATTTTAATGTGAAATGTGTGAATATGATTATATGCAGGTGATGAAGTTGTACACACATTCAATAGAAATCCTGTGCATGCAGTCAAATATATTTATATCCATAAATATATTGTGCAAGGGGGAGTTGTCCTCTTCAGTCCTACCTGGAGTAAAGAGAAGAGAGACTAACCAGCAAGAGAATTTATGTCAATTCAGAAACAAAATATTTTGTTTAGCTTTAACCTTTCTGGTTTCTAACCTAACCCATAGTGATTGGTTTAACATTTAATTTTGTTTCACCCTTCAAATCCTCCTTTTCTCCCTTCAATATCCCCCCTGAGTACATCTCCTTTTATGTGACATGCTGTGCCAGCAGGTTAATCTCTTAGTTAAAGTTAGAACGTGGCAGTTTTTAAAACACTTGGAGTCATGTTTCACATACATCCCCTACTCATTTCCTCCCTCCTCTTCCTTCTTATTCATAAAAGGCTGCTATAGCTATCCCTATCATAGTGTACAAGTTGAGTTTTTTGTGTGGTTTGCTAATGACATGGTCTCATATTTTACTTTCCTAAATGTATCTGTTGTATGAATTTCAGTCATTTTGTCACCACAAAAATACTATAAATATTTTTGGACATATGGGTTCTTTTTCTTTGATCTCTTTGGGATGTGAGCATAGTAGTGGTAATGGTAGGCCAAAGAGTATGCGTAGCTTAATAGCTTGGGGAACATAGTTCCAACTTGCTTTCCAGAGTGTCAAGAGGGGCAACTAGGTGACGCAGTAGATAGAGCACTGGCCCTGGAGTTAGGAGGACCTGAGTTCAAATCTGGCCTTAGACACTTGATACTTACTAGCTGTATGACCCTGGGCAGGTCATTTAACCCTAATTGCCTCACCAAAAAAAAAAAAAGCACTTGTTTTCCCATAACCCAGCTTTTGTCGTTTTCCTTTTTATGTCAGTTTTGCCAGTCTGATTTGTTATAAAGGTAGTGCCTCAGAGTTGTTTTAATTTTCAGTTCTCTATTAATAATTTAGAACATTTTTTCGTATGGCTATAGCTTGGATTTCTTCCTCCAAAAATTTCCTGCTCATATCCTTTGACCATTTATCTGTTGGAGAATGGCTCTTATTCTTATAAATTTGACTCAGTTCTCTATATAGCTTGGAAAGAGACCTTTGACAGAGAAACTTTCTACAAAAGGGCCCCCCCTCCAATTTCCAGCATCCTAAACTTTGCACATCCTTAGTAGAAAGGTGCTTTGATTAGGAGCAGGATAGTATCACTCAGTTAAGTCTGTCCATGGATTAATTCTTTCTCTTTCTTGGAGTAGCTTTTGTTTGAAAGAACCTTTTAGTCCCGTGCTACTCAGGGTAAGGAGGTCAACAAATCAACATTTTTAGCTATTATTTCAGGTCCTCACTCCTTTTCCCAAGGAAGCTTATTGGTTCAAAAGAGAACTGCTTAGATGGAAGAAGACTGGCTGGTTTCTCCATGACCTTCATGAACCCCATACATGATCTTCTCTGTAAATGTAGGTCTGTTCTTTAACATTTATGAAGGATGGAGGAATTTTGAAAAATCATTTTGAGTCCTGCAATGTGATCTAGCCAGCTGGTCAGATCATTTAGTGAGCAAATGCATCATGAGAGAAGATGGTCTAGCCAGCAAAAACAAATCTCAAAGAACTGAGAAGCTTTCATGCAGCCACTGTAAACACAGTAAAACAACAACAAACATTAAAAGCCCAAGTGGAAGAGAAAATAAGACCTTTCCTTAATGACTTGCCACATCCTGAAGGTGGGGACCCAGGGTGCCACCTGCGTTTGTTGGTTTTCTTTCTTTGAAACCAATAATCTTTAACTTTAGAAATGCTTTTTCATCCACCCATGCATCCTTCATCAATTTATTCTGATGACAGCCTCATCTCTGACAGTGGATTGGAGAGTACCCTATTCCTACCGTGACAGTGGGGAGATAGAGTGAGGTTTATATTCTCATCCAGAAGTGCTGGAAAGAGGTTTGGGTCCCTTCAGACGTGACTTAGAAATAGCATCTCTTCTCAACTCACCCTTGAGCTCTCTTCATGGAGCTGTCATCTGAGAGACAGCTGAAATTGGACATAGCTAAGCAGAGCCCTAGCAAGCAATTTTTTCTAGGCTGGGCGAACTCAACAACAGAGATTGGAGAGTTTTAAGAGGATGTGGAGCAGCAGACAATGGAAAGGGGAGGGGGATAGTGGTTTAGAAGAAGAGTACAGAGCATTAAGATAGGATAATAATATGATACAGTGGGAATAGCCCTGGGCTAGGAGTAAGAGGATGCCCTCTGCAGACTGGTCCTGCCCTAGATACCAGACCAGGTTTCAGCGTCAGATCTCATTTAGCTGTCTACCCAGGCCATCTCATTCTGTCACCCCCTACTTTCCACCTTCCCCGAACAAAATACCCTTCCTGCTAACCACTCCCTTATGTGTATTGTCTTCCCTTATTGGAGTGTAAGTGCCTTGAGGGCAGAGGCTGTCTTTTAAAAATATATATGTTTTTAATATTTGTATCACTCGCACTTAGCACAGTGCTAGGTTCATAGTAAATACTTGAAAACCATCTGACTTTTCTGAGCCACAGTCTCTTATTCTTTAAAATGAGGAGTACAGTGCCACTCACCTTACAGGGTTTAGATGAAAATCAAATGAGATAATATGTGAAAGTGAAAACTATAAAGCACTTTGTGATGCATAGCAACATTAATTATTAGTTAATCCAAAACCATCTGCCACTAATCCTTTCCTCAGATTTGCATTTCCTTCTCCATTCTTTTTACAGCTGCCTTAGGAATCCAGACATTCACGCCAAATTTGGCCAATTCATGCCAGACTAACCAACAGAGTACCAAAGTGTGATGAGGCAGTCAGAAAAGCTAGTGTATTAAGAGAGGCATTGTAGCTGAAACAAGGGGAGCAATTATCCTACCATGCAGGTCAGTTAAGCAAAATGTGGAATATTGTGTTCAATTCAAGGCTCTACATTTTAGTAAGGACCTTAAGGGTTAGGAGGCCATCCAGAAGAGAGCTATTAGAATGTTGAGGGCACTGGAAGCTGTGTCATATGGGATGGCTGGAAGGAAGAGGGAATCTTCAAAACCCAGAGGAAAGGAGGCTTAGAGAAGACACGATAGCTATCTTTATGCTTTGATCAACAGCCATGGAGAAACAGGTTAGGCTCAAAGGCATAAGTAAGAGAGGCAGAGTGAGAATAAAGGTAAGAAAAACATTTGTAACACAACTGGCTAGAAATGGAGAGTTTGTCACCTAGGCCACTGTATCTACTATCATAGTACCTAGCATTAATATAACACTTTCAGATTTGTGAAGCATTTTATATATGTTGTCTCATTTGATCCTCATAACCCTGTAAAGTAGGTACTATTATTATCCCCATTTTGTGATAAAGAAACTGTTGTTGAGGTTAAGTGATTTTTTCCAAGAGTCTTACAGCTATTAAGTGCCTGTGGCAGGATTCAAACTCAAATCTGCCAGACTCCAAAGCCAATGTTTTGTCTACTATACTACCTAGCTGCTTTAGACACTAGACCATCCCATCCCGCCCACTCATCTTCCCTAAGGACTGGGGACATGGAATCTGGAAGTCCAGGTCTCATGGCCACTGTGGAAGGTGCTGGTCCGTGTGGAGAAGAATAGATTACTAAGAATGAAAGGAAAATGTCTGTGTGCTTTCCTGCCTCAGGAGGTGGTGAGTTCCTCATCATGGGCAGTCTTCAGGTATGGGATGGATAACTGCTTGACAAGATTATCAAGAGGATTCTTCTTTAGGCTCTGATTAGATTGAATGGCCACTGAGGTGAGTTGCTTTCAGATCTGAGATTCTGTGATCTCCCTTTCTTCAGATGCTCCTCTTTTCCAATCCACCCTACATACCTTTGCCAACATAATCTTTTAAAAGTATAATTTTTATCATGCCACTCTTCTACTTTGCCACCTGCAATGGCTCCCAATGCCTATTGCACTAAATTTAAATTTCTCTGCCTTGCTTGCAAGAGCTTAGACACTCATCAAACGTTATTTCCTACTTCTACCCCACACAAAACCTCCATTGCAGTAAGGCCAGCCTTGTAACTATACTGAATTTATGCCATATCATTTCCCACTTCCATGCCTTTGTTCATGCCATTCCTCCATCCCATTTCTCTATCCCAACCCCAACCATATTTCAAGGTTTATCTTAAGACTCACCCTTCTCCCTGATGCTCTCCTGCCATACTGCTTAGCGAATTTGTATACACATACAACATACATGTATGTATGTGTATGTAAATTTAGAAACCCAGAGATTTCCAAGCTCCTACTGATCTGAGCAGCTACAGTCAAACACGCTGTTCCTTGACCTCAATGTAGTGATGTCATTTTGGTCTTCTTTGAGCCTTAAGGGTGGCAAACAGTGAACCAACATATACATATGTGCATATGTAGATACATGTATACATGAATTGTAATTTAAATATGTTGATTTTTGAGTGGATCTGTGATTGATATCAGTAATCACGCCAACAATTTAAATCACGATCCACACTTCTTTTTGTGTGTTTGTTGAAGTGAATTGAATTGTGCAACTCTCATCCCTGCCTTCCCATAAACCCTTCCAAGGGAGTTCACTCAAAAGCTCAGAGTCTTCCTCAACAGTGGATGGACAGTAGTGGAACACGTAGGTTGTCTATCAGTTATTCCTACCTCATACTCTAGGACTTGCATACCTTTTCGAACCAAACTTTTTTTTTCTATCTTTTAGATGAGAACTCTATTATTATCTCCATTTTGTGGTAAGAAAACTGATGTTGAGGAGATTAGATGAGAGATGAGAGATGAGAGATACATTGCCCACAGGAATCTTTTTAGTGGCCTCTGTTTCAATTTGAGTTTGATACCACTGTTTTAGAAAACTTCTGCACAGTTCTGCATTTTCCCCATTTGCATTGATACCATGCTATAGCTTATTCATAGACACCATGTGCCTTACCATTGTTCTTTGGGCATCTTTAATTCTTCAGAGACTATGGTATTCCATGATTCCCAGCTTTATGGCATAACTAAGAAGTGTCAGTGTTAAAAAAGTGATTCTTCATTTTAGGAAGAAGCTTGGGTCATTAAAAACACTATATAATATCTCAAAAGCAATCCATCCTGCTTTCCTATTCAGATTGGACCCAGTTCATTGTCCATCTGCGGTTTTTGTCCAAGACATATGTACATGGGATTTGGGCTAAATGCTGTGCCCACTAAAATATGTACCGTAGTCTAGAGCCAATAGGTCTTCTGCAGTACATCAACTTAGATTTTCCCATGTGTATAGTTAGGCCAAACCCTTTTGAGTGGGCTTCAATTTCCTCATCTATAAAATGAAAGAGTTAGACCAGATGGCCTCTGAGGACCCTTCCAACTCAAATTCTATGATCCTGTGATTATAGGTCTCAGAATTCAGTTGTTGCATTATCCATAAACATGAGTATTTAGAGGGCTTCATCTGTAGGGTTGCTCCACAGCAAGGGCAAATACTTTTGGTCTACTTGTATTATATCTTGCTCAATTTTTGTAAGCAGATGGTCTTGAAACAAAGTTCTCTGCAGAATCTATGAAGGCATTTTTATGATCATAACATAGGATGTTGGAGGACCTGTGGAGAAAACCTTTAAGGACACATTTTTCCCTCTAATGTCAAATGCTTCTTTATAGTTGTCAAATAATAAGCCCAATGGGATTTTGTATTCTCTGCATCTTTTAGTCAATTTTATAACTGAAAATGTGGTCATCTATAGGCTATTGTTTGTGAAAGTCTGTTCCTTTTTCATATTTTCATCAAGGATGTCTTCAATACTTTTTGTAGATTATTTTCGTAAAGACTAGGTAAAGATGAAAAAGATGGTATATGGGAAATTTTTTAAAATAAAGTATGTATATGGCTCAGTAGTTATTAATGTTTTCTCAATTTAAAAAATATAACATCCATGATACTATTGGTATCCTACTCTTTTTCCAGATATCTTGAGAACCAGTCTCTCTGTGTACTCAAAATTATTTTGCCTCTGGTTGAACCCTTCTTTATATGTTTGATCTGGTCTTATTGACTATGATGTCAAAATAACCAAATGTGGTGCATCTACTGTATTGATAGAGAAGATTTTTTTTTGTAATTTTTTTTGCCTTATCCGTAAAAATACCTGGAGAAGGAAATGGCAAACCACTCCAGTGTCTTTGCCAGGAAAGCCCCAAATGGAGTTATGAAGAGTCAGATATGACTAAAATGACTGAACAACATTTTTTTGCCTATTTGCTCTCCTGCTTCCAATTTTATCTTTGAATATTTTCAGAATTATCAGATTTGATTGTTTCTTGCTAAGCTTTCTATAAAGTTTTCACCACTATAGTTTCTAGCTGTTTCATGATGTATTACTACTATTCATACTCTTCCACCATCATCCTCTGTAATATTTTTTAAACAAATGAGTTTATATTCTAAGGCAATGTTGCTTTTTGCTGCTATGTCACTAATTTTGAAAAAGATCATAGGATTATGCCCTCATTTACAATTGAGGAAACTGAAGCCTAGAGAGGTACAGTAATTGAACCAGGATTTAAATTAAAGTCCTTTGACTCCAAATCCAGCACTTTTCCCACTGTTCCGTGCTGTCCAAGGAGATCAATTGTTTGCTAGCCAAGGTGGTTTCTGAGCTCTTTTGGTCTCCTTGTTGTGGTGAATGATTTAAACTTCTACAGGAAATGGTAATAATCTATTTCAATATCTCTTTTATCTATTTTCAGTTTTTCAAGGTTAGTAAGTTTAATAGGTCATATGAGAGTTTTAATTGCATACCATATCTTCTCATTTTTATTTTTAAAATTCAGTATTGATTATGATCTTTGCTTTAAGTCCATGGTCTGACTGTCTACAGTTATATGAAAATAAAATTGCTGGAATAGATGATAGAAATGATAAGCTTTTAAAATCTAAATGGACAAGGATAAAGAGGCTGATCACTTAAAGATTTTCATTCCCAGTTAAGTCAACTTGCCACATATTTCCCTTCTCCTGGAAATGCAAAGTATACCTCTGTGTGTGCTGCTGCTTTTGCATCTCAAGAGCTGCAGGCAGGGTATATGCAAGGATCCAGTAAGTCCTTAGTTAAGCAAGATCTTGAATGAATGTAAAGCATTTATTAAGTGCTTACTATGTGTCCAGCACTAAATAAGTATTGAGAATACAAATACAAAAGAGACAGTCCTTGTGCTCTGGGAAGACAACGTATTTTGGAGAGTGGTAGCCCATCAAGGGAGTTACAATCTGGGAAGTCACAAACATAGTAAACTAAACAATAGGGTAGTACATTGCAGTTCCCTTTCCAGAAGCAAGTGATTCAATTATACTCCAGAGCAAGAGGTGAAATTCAGGTGTCCAATATTTAACAATAAGGAGGTGAAAGACCACCCCTTTCCTAATACTCCTATGCTGTTGGTAAATGAATGCTATAAGGCTCATTTTCCAAAGGCAGAAATGACACTGGAAGGTGCATGAAGTACTAACTAAATTTGAATGTGAGGTTTCCTATACCTGAGCTCAACATAAAAGCACTGATTTTTGGACCTAGGTTCAATTTTACCTGTCGTGCTTACTATCTGTATGACTTTGGGTAAGTCATTTAACCTTTCTGGGCCTTGGTTTCCTCAGTTGTAAAATGAAAGGGTTAGACCAGAAGGCCTTTGAGATCCCTTCTGTCTACAGGCCTGTGAGCTATGATTTCTAAGAACAATGACTTCTGCTTCTTGCTTCAGTAGCATGTAGGGGTTGTGGTGCTGCGTGATACCGAGAAGCGGGAAAGAGACAATTTATTTGGGTTCAATCATCTAGAAGACTTGGCAACCTTTTACAGGCCATTTGTTACATCATGTGTCCTACTCAATCCTATTGTTGAGTGAAGATGTCTCAGTAATCTCTTCTATTGCTTCATAAAATACAGTAATAAAGCTAATAGTTTCCTCCCTCAATAGCTTTGTACCAAGAGCACCTTCCCCTTTCCTCCACCAGCTGGGATTGCAGGACCCACAAATCTCTAGTTACTGTCCAGCAGAATAAAACACCCTATATCTTTCCTCCTGGTTCTTTAACTGGTTTGTGTTTGTTTTCAGATGCTGACTGTGTAAAATGTTTTCCCTGATCAATGTTTTAACCTTCTTTTTGATATTTATTCAGCTCTGCTGAATACACTGCATTAAACTGGGCTCCAAGGATGGGAGAGTAAATCCACATTTCTTTCTGCTCTCTGGAGGCTTCATAATATTTCCCATTATCTGAGGTTATTGTTATACTAGGATATTAATGAGCTTTTTCCCTGCTGGAGTTTTCATTGCTTATTCCCTCCCATACCTAAAAGAACACAGCTTTGAATTAACATAGGAACCAAGTTATAAATTTTTACTTCATTTCCTCTGGTTCTTAATCTTTCTTTTCAGTTTCATACCATTATACATAATTTGATGCTCCCATCTGTCCATTTCTTTTGACCTCAACACTGATTATAAGATTAAACTCTCTGCTCTATCGCTTTGCTTTCCTTGTAAATTATTTCCAGATACTTGTGGTATGCTTTCTTTCTTCACATCTAAGGTATAATTAGCCTAGGGATAGGGGAGAAGGAGGGAAAGGCCAGTACTGACCCAGGTCATTTAGTAGCTACAAACTTTCTTTGCACCAAGACGTTAGATGGGTGAGCGTACAGAACAGCCTGTCACATGTGTTACAAACTATTCTATATCTCCTGTCCTAGGAGAGAGAAAATCACCTACTTAACACGAATCCAGATGTGTGACAACAGCGTGTGTGTGTGTGTGTGTGTGTGTGTGTGTGTGTGTGTGTGCGCGTGTGTGTGTGTGTGTGTGTGCGTGCGTGTGACTTTGCACTTAGCAAGATTCTTTAGAAGTGATTGCACTGAAGGTCGTCTTCTATTTTTATTATCTAACATTCATTAAATGTCAATGTTGTGTTAGGGGTCCTATGCCAAACAGAAAGGATAACATGTTTCTACTCTAGTATGTTTATAGACTGGAATAGTTTTTGAATATAGTTTTGGGATTGGTGACTCAACCCTATGTATTTGTCAGTATCTTATAATTCTAGGCCTTAGGGACAGGGACCTCACTAGCCATCTGTTCTGACCCCCTTGTTTTGTAGATGAGGATGCTAAAGCCTGGCTTGTTCTAGGTCACACAGAGCATAAACTTACAGCTAGAAGGACCTTCCAAGGTAGTTAAGTATCAGAACCAGGATTTATTTCTTTGTCTTAAGGTGGATTTGAATTTCTTTCCCTGAATATCATTTGGGACTTTCCAGATAATTGGTAATAAATGATCTTTGCCTTAATAGTTAATAGCCAGTGTTTATGTAGTGCTTTGTGTATATGCCAGGCATTGTGCTAAGGTACTTTACAACTATTAGCTCATTTGATCCTCATGACAACTCTGCCAAGTAGATGCTAATATGACCCCCATTTTACAGTTGAAGAAACTGAGGCAGATGACTTGCCCAGTGTCACACAGCTAGAAATAATCTGAACCTGAATTTGAACTCTGTTCTTTCAGACTCACTCTTAAGTCCAGCACTTGGGGTGTAGGGAGGGAGGGAGCATGCAAATAGAGAGAGCTAGAATGACCAGAAAATAAATACCATTGAGTTATATAGCCTTTAACCACAAATGAATTCTACCAACATCTGTGTATGTTTCTCTATATAAACATGTATGTTTATATGACCTGTAGCTCATTTTTTAAAAAGAGTTTTATTTAATTAAATGTTTTTCAATTACATCAATTTTTTTTACATTCATTTTCAAAAATTTTGAGTTTCGAATTCTCTCCCTCCCTCCTGCCCTTTGAGAAGATAAGCAAAATGATATCAATACATGTGAAGTCATGCATAACAGATTTTTAAATTAGCTATGTCGCAAAAGAACACACACATATAAACAATAAAAATAAAGTAAAAAAAAGTATACTTCAATCTGTGCTCAGAGTTCATCAGTTCTGTCTCTTGAGGTGGAGAGCATTTTTCATCCAGCTCCATTTATTTAACTTTGCCCTTAATTTTAGGATATTCCCTTGTCAGTTAGGCCTATTATTATTAATATATACATCTGGATTCATGTTAAGTAGGTGATTTTCTCTCTCCTAGGACAGGAGATATAGAATAGTTTGTAACACATGTGACAGGCTGTTCTGTATGCTCACCCATCTAATGTCTTGGTGCAAAGAAAGTTTGTAGCTACTAAATGACCTGGGTCAGTACTGGCCTTTCCCTCCTTCTCCCCTATCCCTAGGCTAATTATACCTTAGATGTGAAGAAAGAAAGCATACCACAATGCGCGTGCAAAGATACATATACATATATGTTCAGATGTGTTTGTGTGTGTATAAGTGTGTGCCTACACACATACATGCATATATACATGCATACATAATTACTGCTTGGATGGAGGAGGCCTTCTGGGAGCAGTTATACCTGCAGCAGCCTCATTACCTGGGGGTAGAGAAAGACCCAGACCCAGAAGGTCATATTGAGGTGTTCCAAAGATGAGTGTATGTCTGCTTGTACCCTTCTTGCAGGGCTATGACCATGTGATTTCTTTATGACTTGGTAAACCCCTGTCCTTAGCTTACGGGGTGTGTGACTTGAAATCCCTAATGCAACTAACACAGCCGGTCTCCAGCAGGCACTGCCTTTTCTGTAAGCAGAGGGATCATTGGCTGTGGCTGATAGCAACTAGATGTGGGGGACGGGGATGGGGGGGGAGGGGAGGGGAGGGGAGGGGGAGAGTAAGGGAGAGGGGAAGAGGGCAGAGTAGGGGGGAGAGGAGAGAAGAGGAGGAATGGAAGGAAGCAGGGAAGGGAAGTGGGGGAGAGGGGAGACGGAGGGGAGGAGGCAACCTCAATTTTTATTTCTTGTGTTACCTAGCTGCTTTGCTTGAAAAATGCTTTCTCTCCAGATAGGGCTTCTGTCTTTCTTTGCCTCAGAGCCCAGACCAACAGTCCTGTTGTTGTTCCGTCGTTTAGTCATGGCTCTATGTGACGCCATGG
The DNA here is from genome assembly GCF_003287225.1 of Phascolarctos cinereus. Classification (NCBI taxonomy): domain Eukaryota; kingdom Metazoa; phylum Chordata; class Mammalia; order Diprotodontia; family Phascolarctidae; genus Phascolarctos; species Phascolarctos cinereus. Next base: position 176,239,756 of record NW_027556098.1, read on the forward strand.
ACTTTGTCCGTGGAGTTTTCTTGGCCAAGATACTGGAGCGGTGGGCCACTTCCTTCTCCAGTGTGACCCCATTTTACAGATGAGGAACTGAGGCAAACAAAAATGAAGTGACTTGCCCAGGGTCAGACAGCTAGTACATGTCTGAGGGTGGATTTGAGTCTTCCTGACTCAAGGACCAGTGCTGTACCCACTACCCCACCTAACTACTTAGAACAATCCTGCCTTGGGTCAAATGAAAAAAAGGACCTGAGATTTTTTTTTAATTTTTATTTTTTTTAGGACTTGTGATTTTAAAAGGAGTGAATATGGATTATAGTTAATGCCATTTACCACATAACCTTTGGTTACTTAACCACACCATATCTTGGTTTCTCCATCTGTAATGGCCCAGGGGCAATACGTTTGTCAAAATGTATAATAATGATGATATAGAGAAGGTGTTAGGTATCTCCATGCTGTGGGAAGAGGAAATTGTTTACTATGGCAACTCCAACTGTCTTTTTGTCCACCGTTTGCACATGTTTACATATGACTTGTTCATTTTGACTTAATGAAGTGATTTGGTTGCCATTGATGGTTGAGAATCAGTGATAATAATATTAGATTGAGGCAACTGAGAGGATTGGAGTTGCCTAGTTAGATAATAATGGTAATAATTGCTAGCATTTCTACAGGGCTTTAAGGTTTCCAAAGTACTTTATACAGGCTGTATTTGATCCTCACAACAACCTTATGAAATAGCTACAATTATGATCCCCATTTTAGAGGTAGGCAGAGGTTAAGTGACTTGCCCAGGGTCACACAGCTAGTAAGTAATTGAGGCAGGATTCAAACTCAGGTCCAGTGATCTATCACTTCGCCACCTAGTTGTTGTACAGGAAAACTCTTTTTCTCTCTACTTAAGGTTCCTACAAATGTGAAACATCTGGCTTTACACAGCTCAGACATAATGCTAGGGCAGCCTTTCTCATTTTACTTTGTGTTGACTTCAGATCTATAGTCAGAGAGAATCTGGGACTCACACCTTGTTCTACTTGTGTGACCTCGGACAAGTCCCTTAACTTTACCTGTCCTTCAGTTTCTTCAGTAAAATGAGCAGCTTAGCCTGGGTGATCTCTCATCCCTCCCACCATAACCCCCAGGCTCTGCTCAATACAACAAAATGCAAAAACACCTACTTCCATCACTAAATAATGAGCCTTCTCATTGATCCCTGTATCCCCAATCTCTTCCCTATTCTAGTTCTTCCTGTACATATTGATATTTCCAAAGTCTGCGTCTGACCATGTTACTCCTTGGCTCATGAAACTGACTCCCTATTGATTCTAGGCTGAATTACAAAGTCCTTTCATTGGCACTTAAGCCTTTTAGAATATGGCCCCTGCCTGGGTTTCTTCTCCATCATTCCCTTTCCTCACTTTCTCATGTTCCCCTTCAGCCAAACTAAATATTCAGTAGTCTCTGTGCACATCTTCCTGACTTATCTTCCTGAATTCAAATCCGGCCTTGGACACTTACTAGCTGTGTGACCCTAGGCGAGTCACTTAACCCTATTTGCTTCAGTTTCCTCATCTGTAAAATGAGCTGGTAAAGGAAATGGCAAACACTCCAGTATCTCTGCCAAGAAAATCCCAAGTGGGATCAAACATGAGTCAGACATGACTGAAAATAATTGAACACAGATTGTGGGGAAAGTAGAGAAGAGGTTAGTGAGAATACTGATTCTGGAGGAAGAAGACTGGATTCCAATCCTGTCTCCGACACTTGACACCTGAATGACCTTGGGCAATTATTACAACCTTCCTTGGTTTCCTTGTGTGTAAGTAGAAGGGTTTGAAGTTAGTTGATCTCCAAGATCTTGTCCTTTTCTAAATCATATGATCCTAATTTTCAGCTGATTAAGCCAGCTAGAATGGAATTCCTCCCAGCATCAATATACTTCTGTTAATCTAATAATAACATTTATGAAGCATTTTTAAGATTTACAAAGTTTTCTTCAAAACCACCTGGTGAGGTTGCAAGTGCAAGTATTTTATACATCCCCATTTTACACACAAGGAAACTGAGGCTCAGAGAGGTTAAATTATTTCTTCAGCATCCTTGGAAGGTCATGAGATTTTAGACTTGGAAGGACCCTTGGAGATCATTTGGGCTTACCCTTTAATTTTACAGATGAGGAAACCGAGGCCAGAGGTATAAACTGACTAGCCCACAGTCACACATGGTAGAGTACAAGATTTGAACTCTCCCAGGCCTCTCCCAGCTCTAAGTCTAGTAGTGCTTTTTCACTGCCCAGGCATTGCCTAGTATGATGTGTAAATGTTCAAAGTAACCACACACTCTTCAAGCTAGGGTGAGGAAGGAATTATTCCCGATAAATAGACAAGCATGCTGAACTTACTCATTTTACTATTAGTGTATTGCAAGCTTTATTCAGAGAGTTCAAATTAAATGCTTCATGTAAATGCTTATTGTTGCTATTAAACATACACATGTATATAACTGGGGTATCCCTTTTTGCAAACTGTCTGCTTAAAACAGACACATACTACAGATATAAAATATTCCTAAACCCTTTTATAATTCATGAGATGATTTTATGCCTGCTTTCAGCTAAGACAGTATTCTGGACAAGTTGTAAATCCCTAAAAAAAACCTTAGGCTGGTAGGAAAAAGTGCCAGCTAGTTTTTGGTGCTCTTATGGAAACTGTTGTATAACAACAGACTCATCTGTTCATTTGCTTAGTGTTTATTAGCACCTACTACCTGCCAGGTATTGTGCTAGACATCAGAAATAGGAATATTATAATGAAAGAATGACTGCCCTCAATGGTCTTCAGTCTATTGGAGGAAAACATAGATAAGTTTATACACTAAATTCAGGCATATGTAGGTTTAGGCAACTATAGGGGGAGGGCAGTGGGGTATTCAGAGGTGGGACTTGAGCTGGCCCAGAGAGAGCTGGGCTTGGAGTCAGGAAGATCTGAATTCAAATCCAGCCTTAGACCTTGATTAGTTTGACCCTTGGCAAGTCACTTAAGCTCTGTCTGCTTCAGTTTCCTCAACTATAAAAATAGGGGTTATAATAGCACCTACCCCCTGGGATTGTTATGAAGATTGTATTGTAGAGAGTCTTTAGGCTGTACATAAATGTTTATTCCCTATTCCTCCCTTGATGGAAGCTAGAGATTTTAAGAGGTAGTTTAATTCTGACATTTTTGTTGTTCAGTTTTCAGTCCTGTCTGACTCTTCATAACTCATTTGGGATTTTCTTTGCAAAGATACTGGAGTGGTTTGTCATTTCCCTCTCCAGCTCATTTTACAGATGAGGAACTGAGGCAAACTGAGTTAAGTGACTTGCCCAGGATCACACAGCTAGTAAGTGTCTGAGGCTGGATTTGAACTCAGGAAGATGAGTGCTTGGCACTCTTATCTACTATGGTACCTAGGTGCCCTGGCATGGGGCACAGCATATGCAAAGATACAGAGGCAGAGAGAATGTTGTGTGTGGGGAAGAGCAAGTTTTCAGTTTGACTGAAAATAGAATGTGTGAGTTGGAGTAATGGGAAATCAGTCTGGAAAAGTAATTGGAGCCAGATTGTGAAGCTTTAAATCCCAAAACAATAGTTGCAATAGGGAGCCACTGAACCTTAATGAGCAAGAAAGAAAGACGATCAGATCTGGGCTTTAGGAGGATCAATTTGGTATTTGTGAGGAAGATGAATTGGATAGGGTCATCGTGGTTATGGCTTGCTTCCAGGTAAACAAAGCCACTTTGAAGGTGAGTGGCTTCATCACCACCCCAGTGACCACCATGGCTTTCTGTTTTGTTAGATTCTCTTCATTGTTACTAAATTTGTCTTAGTGAAGTGGGAAGGCGGGGGGGGGGGGGGGGGGGGGGGGGGGGGGGGGCGATGTCTCTGTTTCAGCTTCTGTTTCTCTTGCTTAATTAAAAAAAAGTGATTCCCCTCACCTTTTTTTTTTTAAATCAAAATAATTTATGCAGGTAGGTAGTATGGCTTAGTTGAAAATGCAGTGAATTTGAAATGAGATTTGAGTTCCAAGTTCCAGTTTTGTCGTTTAATTACTAAGTAACCACAGGCACATCACTCAGTCTGTTTTCTCTATCTGTAAGGCAGTGATCTGGATCATTATCTATAATGATCCAGACTTAGTTGCAAGGTTCAAATGAGATAATAGATGCTGAACATAATTTGAAAAGTACAAAAAAAAAAAAAGAGAAATAGAAGTGAATATGCATGTTTGTTACAAGGACTTTTTGGTTGTTTTTTGTTTTTTTTCAGTGGGAGAGTGGGAAGGAGGGTGAAGGAGAATAGAAAAGAAAGAAAGGAAGGAAGGAAGGAAAAAAGAAAGAAATAGTCATTAAGGTATATATTTGCTTTAAATACAAAGAAAAGAATAGAAAAAAGGCTAAAAAGAGAGGCAGACAAGCAGGACTGGCTTTGAAAGCTACAGATTGAACTTGCATACTTGAAAAGAAAACTAAGCTGTATGGAATAGATCTACATTTTCATGTACCATCCTTTTTTCCTGTTCTATGGATAGGAAATGTCCATTTTACTTGGTGTTTTCTAAGTTTAGGATTAACAAAAACAACAACAACAAAGAAAAAAATGAAAAAGAGAAGTCTAACTTGGTGCTATTAAAAAGGAAATAAAAACAATAATAATAAATTTAGAAATGGCCCCCAGGGAGTGGCCAAGTGGACTTTACAAGGTTGAATCTCTTGTCTCCTCTTCCAGGTCAGGACCTGTTGGAGAATCCGACTGTCATTGCTCCTGAGGCAAATTCAGTTGAGGGCTGGCAGTAGAGCATGGGAGATAGTCCTACTGCTTGCAGGTGGGAAGAGTCATGAAAGTGGCACCAAAAGAAGGATCTTAGGACAGATTGAGGCTTAGGGATAATTTTCCCACCTGCTACTGGAGGACTAGGAAGCCAGGCCTCAGGACAAGTGCAGGCAGGATGCCCCCACAAGATGGCTACAGATGGCAAAGCCCTGTTCCCCCACCTTTGGCTACTAAGTAAAACTGTAGGATTCAATCTAAGAATTCACTGCATGTTCTCCTCCCATCCTTCCTCTGTATATGGGGAGAAGTCAGGGCACATGGATGGGATTGAGGACCCATCAGACAAAGTAACAGAAGTTGCAGCATGAAGAAATAAGCTCTGTCCTGATCAATGCGGATATGTATTTTCAATTTAATTCCACTGTGACCATCACTCTATGCACAGAATAATAAGAAGGAGATAAGAAAATGTTAGAGGAAGGAGTAGCAGAATAATAAAACTGTATTTTTCAAATGGGAGCGGGAGAGGGCTGGGATTCATTTAAGTTAGACTTGGTCTTTCTAACTGAGTTGGATTGAACAGTATGGAAGTCTATGACCAGGCACCCCTGTATCTATGCACAAATTCATCAGTCAGTCAACAAACATTTACTAAACACCTGCTATGTGCCAGGCACTGTGCTAAGAGCTGAGGATGTATATATATATATATATATATATAAAGGTAAATGACAATCCTTGGTCTTAAGGAACACTGAGTTTAATGGGGGAGCCAACATGCAAACCACTATGTATACAAACAATATATACAGGATAAATTGGAAGTGATCTGCAGAGGGAAGGAACCATATTTGTTCTTTACTAACACTGAGAAGCTGGTCCAGAACATCCCGACTTTTGGCCAGAAACTGCTACTTATGCCATGATAACATCAGCTAAAAGTTTTGGTTTCCTTTGGGACCTTGGGACATAAGTTGAAATAAAGAAAAGAAATTATTTTTACAACTTTAATTCTGCCTCTATACTGGCTCCAGGAGATTAATCCCTTAGGAACGAATCATTTATCTCCTAAGCGGGTCCTAAGAGCAAGACATTGAAGGGATTATTTTTATTTTTAGAGATTTCCGTGAGGTTCTCTAGGGTTTGACTGACTGTATATATACTGGTATAAGATACAAAAAGCACCAGGTTATCAGTCTCTTCTAAAACCTCTGTGCTTCTTACAGCTCTGACTCCCTGAGTTTGCCAGACAGAATGGAACAAATGAACATCCCTATATATTTGCTGAGTCCAAGCAGAAGGAAGAAGAAGCTTGATTTACCAGCTAACAGCAGCCAGGTAATGCAGTGGATAGAGCACAGGCCTAGAGAAAGACTAGAATTCAAATCAAGCTTCAGATACTTAGCTGTGTGATCCTGGGCAAGTCACTTAACCTCTGTCTGTCTCACTTTCTTTCGTGTGTGTGTGTGTGTGTGTGTGTGTGTGTGTGTGTGTGTAGGGGGGGCAATTGGGGTTAAGTGACTTGCCCAGAGTTACACAGCTAGTAAATGTTATGTGTCTGAGGTCAAATTTGACCTCAGGTCCTCCTGACTCCAGGGCTGGTGCTCTATCCACTGCACCACCTAGCTGCCCCCAGTCTCACTTTCCTTAACTGTAAAATGGGGATAATAAAGCATCTATCTCTCAAGGCTGGTATGAAGATCAAATGAGATATTTGTAAAATGCTTATCATGGTGCCTGACACATAGTAGGTAATTAATAAATACTTGTTTCCTTTCATGAGTGTCTCCTTTTTCTTCCCTTTCCCCCAATTATCTTTCATATTACATCCACAATAAGGCAGAGGGAGAATAAGATAAGGATTATTTTGTGCCTCAGTTCTCCCATTTCCATGATGGAAATGTTAGAGTGTGTGTGTGTGTGTGTGTGTGTGTGTGTGTGTGTGTGTGTGTATCCAGACTAGAACGTGGAAAAGGGATGGAAGGGGTGTGGGTGGAGATGGGGGATAAAGAAAGAGATGAAAGGTATTTATTTACTTTTCATTTTAAGGTATGGTATTCTGCTCTCTGGGTACAAAGGAGGCAGACACAATGACAGAAGTGCTAGGAACTTTAATAGGTCACTGGATCAGTGATCGCATCAATGTGGGAATTCTCTCCAACAATGTACAGTACAACCCAGCCATGCCTGCAGTTTAGGAAGGGAACTCAGGGACTCATGGGACCATCCCCTGACTAGTCTGTATCCAATAGACAGTGTTCTTGCTTGATTGTAAATATATCTAGATCCCAACCAGTGCAGTGAAAGATTACCACCAGGCTGTGTGGAAGACAGAGACTCTGCCACGTCCAACACCATAGCACAGTTTTTTAAAAATAGTATTTTAGTTTTTCCAATTACATGTAAAGACAATTTTAAACATTCATTTAAAAAAATTTGAGTTCCAGATTTTCTCCTTCCCCTCTCATTTCCCCCAAATGGTAAGCATTTTGATATAGGTTTTATTTATATATATATATATATATATATATATATATATATATATATATATATATATATATATATATATATATATATGCATGTGTATATATGTGTGTGTGTGTGTATATACACATATATATGTATGTGTGTGTGTATATATGTATATATGTAATTATGTAAAGCATGTTTCCATAATCCTCATGTGAAAGAAGAAACAGACCAAAAGAAAAAAAAACACAAAAAGAAAGTGAAAATAGTATGCTTCAGTCTGCATTCAGACTACATCAGCTCTTCCTCTGAATCTGGATAGCATTTTCCATCATGAGTCCTTTGGAACTCTCTTGGATCATTGTATTGCTGAGAAGAGCTAAGTTATCATAGTTGATCATTGTACAATGTTGCTATTATTCTGTATAATGTTCTCTTGGCTCTGCCCATTTCACTTTGCATCAATTTATATAAGTCTTTCCAGGTTTTTCTGAAATCCCATATTACACAATTCTAGGCTCTACTGATCAGCCTACTACTCTAATCTTTCCCCTATAGCAGGAGTTCTTAACGTGTGTGTGTGTGAGTGTGCATATATGTGTGTGTGTAAAATGGACTCCAGCATTCTGGTGAAGCCTATGAGCCATTCCTTATAATAATATTTTTAATGTATAAGATAAAATATACATAAGATTACAAAGAAAGCCAATTATATTGAAATATGATCACCAATATATTTTTTAAGTTCACTGATGCCAGTAATGTGGAGATATGTTTTGTACGACTTCATATGTATAATGGGTATCAAATTTCTTGCCTTCTCAGTAGATAGGGGAAGGGTGGGAGGGAGGGAGAGAATTCAGAACAAAAACTAAAAATTAAAAAAAAATTAAAATAAGTTTCACAATACAAGTTCATTGATGCCAGGTTAAGAAACCTTATCCTAGAGGCTGTAGATTCCAGAAATGAGTTGGTGTTCCCTTCTTTCCCCTTCCTTTGAGGGATCCTGGGGGAGGGGAAAACAAGTAAGTTTGGCTAGAATGAAATTTTTGATTGACCAGTAGCAATGGCAGTAAGGAAAGTGCAGAAGCATCAAGAGTGTCCAGAAGAGATGAACAGTTATCAGAAAGGCTGGAAGGTCTAGGAGTGGAGATGGCAGACAGTGAAAGGGCAGTGCCATTATGCCATGTACCTCGAGGGAAGGCCAGGTGCCATGGCAGACTTCACATGAGCCAAGCTTCCAGCTACGTTACCTTCTGTGAGGATCACCCAATAAATGTATCATTCTGCTTCCAGATGTCCTGGGTAAAAAGTCAAGCCCTACCTAAGGTGGGGCAGAACACAGGACACATTTTTCTCTCCAGAACCTGAAAGCAGTGCCCCTCACTACAAAAGCCCCCTTCTTCTCTCCTCCGTGTGGTCTTACTAGTCTTCAAGATCTCTTTGAAAAGAGGGACAGGGATCTTAGAAGTCACCCAGTCTAACCTCCTTATTTTGTTGGTGAAGAAACTGGAACTCAAAGATATGAGGTGACTTTTCCATAGCCTCACAGTGAGTCACTGGCAGAGCTGGGACTAGAACTCAGGTTTTCTGATATTGATTCAGTGCAGCAAGCAGTTTTTAAGTATCTACTATGTGAAAGGTACTATGGTAGAGCCTATACATATATACACACATATCTATACATATGTATACATATTTACACACACACATATATACATATACATACACACAAGAGCCTCTGCACTCAAGGAGTTTACCATTTTCGGACCACTGCCTTCTGTCCATTTTGCTTTATGGGGAAATGAATTCAATTATATTCAACAAACACCAAACACCTCCTATGCACGAGGGATTGCATAAAGTGTTGAAGGGATTGACAAAATGAGTGAGTTCTGCCCCAGAGAAATCTGACTCATTTATCTAAGGTCACCACAGAGGAATAATTGAATGGTTGAGAGATACAGTGAGAAAAGTTCCCTTTTTGGAGTCAGGGGAGCTGGGTTGGTTGGAATCTTGGCTTTGTCATTTACTACCTGTATGACCTCGGGCAAGTCACTTCCCCCCCAGGTCTCAGTTTCCTAGCCTGTAAAACAGAAGAGATTAGACTAATTTGCCTCTATGGTCCCTTTCAGTTCTAACTCTGCTCCTAAAAGCCAGGGTTCCTGATTCGCAGTTCTGGGTTTAGACTGACAGCTTATTATTGTGGGAAGAGCATAAGACTAAGAATCAGAGGGCTCCTCTTTAAAAATCCAGCCCAACTACCTATGTGACAGAAGGTGAATCATTTTACCTATTTGACCCTCTATTTTTGAATCTATAAAATGGTGTGATAATAGCTGTATATAACAATAGCCAGCATTTATGCAGCACTTTAAGGTTTACAAAGCACTTTACAAGTATCTCATTTTGATGACAACCCCGGGGAGGTAGGTGCTATTTCTCTTCCCATTTTACAGATGAGAAAGCTTGGGCAGAGAGCATTAAGTGACTCAGAAGCCTGATCTGAACTTAGGTTTTCCTTATTCCAGCCTGAGTTCTCTATCTCCAATGCCACTTAACTGCTTCTACTATCTGCCTCTACTGTTTACCTCCTTGGCTCCTGGGAAATTCCTTTCCTTCCCGAGGCGGTATTTGTAGAGATAAAGGAAATCGAGAACAGACCCAAGCTATCCTTCCTTAGTGACTGTGGGATCCAGACCTCTCCCCAAGGAATCATACCCAAGTTCAAGATGTAGACTCATGGAACATTATGTATCAGAATGGAAAAAGTTCCTAGAATTTCATCCATCAAGCTGGGTAGGAGGGGGAGGAGAAGTTTGGTTCACTTCAGGAGATATGGGCGGGGGAGGGGAGGGGGGAAGCAGGGACACAAACCCTCTTCCTGCTCCCTCTCTCCTCCCTTCTTTTCCTTTGCTTCCTCCTTACCTATCTATGCTTCGATGATGAAGCCAGCCAGGGATCAAACCTGGAATCTTCTGATTCTTCCTGTAGTCAGATGCGTTCTCCATTGTGCCACTGGCCCTAATAAATTTTTTTTTGACTGGGTAAAGAGGCCATTTTCTGCCTTATTACTTATTAAGCCTTAATCACTGAATGTGCGTTGCCCTGAGTCAAACTGTGATCTGTTAAAGACCTTAGCATGAAAAGGCCAAGGTCTCCCACTGCATCCAGGCCATCTCCAGTCATACTGATCTATATCTTGCCACTCTCTCTCACTTAAATCCAATTCACCTGCATCTCATGGCATCACCTACTTGATGTCACAGTCCTCATGGAGAACGAAGCACAAACAATAACAAGAATGACAGTTCTGTGCTTTCCTCTGTTCAGATCACCTCTGTAGGATAGCGTGTCAGTGCTGGGCACCATATTTTAGAAAAGATATAGACAAGTTGAAGCATACCAGAAAAATAATTAGGATGGTGAAAGGACTGAAGAACAGGCCATATATGAGGACTGGTTGAAGGAACTGGGTAGGATGTTTAGCCTGAAAAGAGTCCTCTTCGAGGACGAAGGATAAATAACAACACTTAACTACAAATGCTTCCATTCTTAGTTCTTTCCAACTCATCACCATCTCTCTGGAAACACTTTTTCCTTACTCTCTTTTCCTAAAATTCAATCTCCTTTCTGTCCTCTGCCCCATCAGGGTCCTTTCCTTCCCGCTGTGCACTCTCTGTCCACCAGGGGGAGCCCTTCGCCCATAGAAGAGTGCCCCATTCTAAATCCTCATGGCCCGGTGGCCCAGGGTCTATTTTGGCCTGCCTTTCTTTACCCTGTGCGGCAGAGGAGACTGTTTGCCCTCTTCTCTGCCGAAGTTCCTAACGCGTGGCTTTCGTGCTTTGGCGCTGAGTGCAGCAGCTCAGTCATCCCCCTGGTTGCGGGAGGGCCAGCTCTGCCCCTGGGTCGCCCTGTTCCTGCGCGGCTCCCTGCACACCTGACATTCCCGGGGCCCCTCATCCTTCCTCAACATCCTCCCGGCCGACCCGCTTTCGCACCCCACTGTTTTCCCCAAGCGCCCACCCTTTCTCTCAGCTTTCCCCCCTCTCCTGCTCTCTGTGCTGCCACAGGTGTGGCACCTTCTCAGCCTGCCAGACTCTTACTCTTTTTCCCTCCTTTGGTATTTAGTCCCTTACACACACACACACATTACACAATTATCCTTTACATCCCTTTTTCGCACGCCCTCTTTACACCACACACATAGACTTTACATACACACCCCTTACACGTGTCCTTTACACACATGCCTTTTACACACATACCCCTTCCATATACACACACCCTGTACACCACACCACAAATACCCCTTACACACACATCATTTCTATGCACACCCCTTACGCGTGCCCTTTATACACACCCCTTTTACACCTACACCATATATACACAGCCCCCTTTACACCTACACCACACACACCCTTTACACATATCCCTTACATGCATGCTCTTTACACATATGCCTTTTATACACAAACCCTTTACACACACACGTACACACACCCTGTACTCCACACTAACCAATCCCTTACACACCCCTTTTACACTCACACCATATATACACACCCCCCTTACACCCTACAACACACCCCTTACACACTCACACACTCTATATACACCCCTCTTACACATGCCTTTTACACACACACCTATCCTTTACACACACACACCGTACACACACATAGAGCGCTTTTGTTCCCCGGGGCCCCAATGGTACGCCGGCCCGCCGTTGAGGCCGGACGCCCCGCTGCAGTTCCCCCAGCTGCCCACCGGGTGTCGCCCCACGCCTCCCCGGGCCCTCTCTCTCCTCCCTCCCTCTCTGGCTCCCCAGCTCTCTTGCTCGCTCGCTCTCTCGCTCGCTGGGGCCGGACACAGACTGCCTTCAGCTGCCGGCGGATCGGGCTGGAGCCGCGGCGGCGGCTGCTGCGGAAGAAGGGGGGGGAGGGAGGAGGAAAACAACAGCCCAGCAGCCGGGTGACCCGCGGCGCGGCCCCTAGCCCAGCCCCCCGGAGTTGGGACCAGCTCAGGTAGGGCAGCCGCCCCCGCGCCCCAGCCCCGGACCTTCCCCGCCCGCTCCAGCGAGGCTCCCCGAGTCCCACCTGTGCGGGGTATCCCGACCCGCGCCCTCCTGCCTCGCCCCCCCACTTCTGCCCGCCCGCATCCTTTCCTCCGCTCCTTCCTGCCCCGTCTCCCTGCATCTCCATCCCATCTTCTTCTCCCTGGCATCCCGTCCCCTGCATCCTTTCTCCGCTCTTGCCCCCGAAGCCCCAACCCCTGCGTCTTTATCTTCTGCTCTTGGCCCCCCATCCCTCCGCACCCTCAGTCCCTACCCTCCGACTCCCTTTCCGCCCCCATCTCCTGCAGCCTTATTTCCAGTTTTCAGAACCCTCTTCATCCAGTCCTGTTCCCCAGCCCTCTATGTCCCCATCTATCCTGCCTCACCCCCCAAAACTCCTTATCTTGCTGCTGTCCCCTTCCACCCGATTATGGGCCCCCTTTCCCAATTCCTGCCTTCTTTCTTTCTGTCTCCCAACACGGGCTCTTCTCTCATACCTCATCTGCCTCTGCTTCTCTGATCTGGATCTATCCCCCTTTCTTATTTCCTCCATTTCAGCCCAATAACCCAGTACCCCCATTAAGTCTCCCTTTCTGTACTATATGCTTCTCCTCCCTCTCCCTTTCTCTTCTCCCCCCTCCCCCTTTCTGGACTCCATCCACCAATCTTTCATTCCCCCCCACTACCTTGTGCATCCCTGGGGGAGTCCAGCATCCTACTAGCACTGACCTCCCTTAGATCAATTGCGCCCCCTCTCCGTCCTATCCCCAGTTTACCAGAACCCAAAATCTGGAATGAGAAGTGAGGGAGAAACTCCAGAAACCTGCAGTGGTGTGTGTGTGTATGTGTGTGAGTGTGTGTGTGTGTGTGTGTGTGTGTGTGTGTGTGTAAGGAGGGGGGGTTGCTGATTGAGATTCACTCCAGTGAGGCACAGACAGTGCTGTAAAGCTGGAATTGGTTCAGGCCTGGGGAGACAGAGAGGGGTGTGTGTGTGTGTGTGTGTGTGTGTTCTGGTGGGGGAGGTGAGATGGGAGGTGGGGATCTGGGAGGAAGAGAATTTCTTGCTGGGGTTGGGGTTTCAAAACACTTGAAATGCTTATGTCTCCTCTGGATCCCTGAGAGCTTAAGGCAGAAGGGGAGGAGTTGGGGAGGAGAGGGGAAAAGAGTTGACCAAGGTGCCTGAGGTTTGGGTAGAGAGGGAGGGCAAGAGCAGAGTTGTCTGGTTCCCTCTGACTGGCAGTGGCTAAAGTCATGTAGGCTAAGATTTCTCCTCTCCGGACCTCTGGCTGTAGAGATCTTGGCATCTGTACTGAACGCTGCCATCTTCCTCCCAGTGCCTGCTGTCTGGTTGCCACACTGGTGCTACCTCTCTGTCTCCCTCCAGTGGATCTCCCGAGCATGTGTTTGAGTGGCTTAGATTGTTTAGAAGGGGGAGTGGGATGCTGTGCTAGCTCTATCCTTGGGGGCTGGGGACACCTGTGCCCCCTGGTGTTTTAAAAATGAATGGAATGGGACTTTTTCCTCTTTCCCAAACACCTGCCTCAGCCTTAGCAAAGGAGACCGTTTCCTAGTAGAAGCAAAGAGAGAAAGCTTCATGCTACCTGTGGGTAATATTTGGGTGATAGAAACACCTCCTTCCATACATGGCAAAGGTTAGATTAGCTTCACCTGGGAAAGAAGCTGTCCTTCTGCCAGCAGACACCATGCAGTGCTAAGGGAGACATGAGCCTTATCCTAGGGACCTTGTGGTGTGTATGGTGGGAAGCAGGGTGGAGTTGACTTCTCTAGTCTCACAATTAGGAGGGGACTACAGGGGTCTTCCAGGCCAGCATCACCATGTTAGCTCTCTTTTCTGAAGTTGTAGTTCATTCCTCATAATTAATCAGGCTTTTTTAATTTTCTCTCACTGGCTGGATGTGTTCCTCAAGGTCATGACCCTTTGGAGAATTAATCTAAAATGCACACATTACAGTGGCTGGGTTTGTTTAATTTTTTCCCTTTTATTCCATTTCTGTTGATCAAGCCTTCCACTGGGAGCCAAAGCCTCAGCTCTCCCATCAGCCTTCTCTAAGATCTCCTCTTCCTTTCAGTTCTACCCCCCCCCAGCCAGTCCTACTGGTTTCCTAAAGCCCCTATGCCTGCTGTCCCACTAAGATGATGAGTGGTGGGGTTACCCATCTGTCTGCTGTTGGCTGCCTCAGGGGACCAGTCCAGACCAGGAGATAGGCCTCCAAACCCTCTATGGGGTGGGAGACAATGGTGATGCCAGTGGGAGTGGGGTGAAGGTTGGGAAAAGCTTTGATTTTCATGTCCCTTGAACTCTTTCACAGACCAGTATTGGCTCTTTGTTTTTGTTTCTCAGTTTGACAGAGAGGGAGAGAGACAGAGACAGAGATACAGACAGAGACAGAGAGACAGAAAGACAGTCACAGGGAGAGTGAGACACACAGAAATAGAGACATACAGAAAGATATATAGAGTGGAGAGAGAGAGAGGGAAAGGGAAAAGGGTGGAGGTGTTGCTCTCTTAATGATTTAGAAAAAGGAGAGAACTTTTGTTTAAAAAGAGAGAAACTGAGAGAGGACCGTGAACATGGGAGCAGTGGGGCTGAGTATAAGTGAAGCCTTTGAGGGATATTAAGAAGAGAACCCTTGATAGCTAGAAGGGACAGTCCCCAAAAAAACCCTTACACATTGTAAAATAATGTTGGCCAACTCAGGTTGCAACCCATTGCAGAAAAAGTTGGAAGTTATGGCAGGGAGATAGAAGGGTGTGTTTGGATGTGTTTGGCACCACCTAGGAGAGGAGGGAGCTAGGGGCAATTAGGTGATGCAGTGGATAGAATGCTGGCTTGCAGTCAGGATGACTTGAGTTCAAATGTGACCTCAGACCCTAAGTAGTGGTATATCCCAAGTCACTTAACCTCTGTTTGCCTCAGTTTCCTTAACTGTGAAATGGGCATAAGAGTAGTACCATATCTCCTAGGGTTATTGTGAGGATCTAATGAGATATTTGTAAAACACTTAGCAAAATGCCTGGCATATACATAGTAGGGATTATATAAATGCTTATATCCCCACCCCCACCCCCAATAAAACAAAATGGTTATGAGGCCGGAGGAGTAAATTGTGGTTAATGTGTTTGGTAGAGAATCTCTTCCTATTTCTGCATAACAATACCATACCATTTGTATAACACCTTTCTGAAAGCTTTCAAATATATTATTTCATTTGTTCTTTACCGCAAACCTATGACAGTAGTCAGTGTAGCTTTTAATTATTCCTGTTTTTTAGATGAGGAAACTGAGGCCCAAGCCCAAGCTCATACAGTAATGTGGTAGAGCTGAGTGTCACAGAAATGCAGGATCTCAGAGTTTAAAGCCATCTTCGGGGCCATTCTTACCCTCTTGGACCTGAACTCAAACCCAGGCTTTCAGACCCTTCAAGTGCAGGGCGTTTCTCAGGGCCCCGCCTCCCCATTCTGGTCCCTAGATCTCTTAGAGCTAAATTGCCCGCTCCTCTGCTCTACACTTGACATGTTCATTCACTTCACTAGCCACCCTCTTATCTCCTTTAAAACCTGGCTCAAAACTTAACTTTTTTCACAGTTGCCAAGCATTCTGACCAATCTATCTACCTTTACTATTCCTTGTATTTGTATCTCTTTACGTGCTCAAAACTGCCTTATTGACATATATAGATATAGATAGATGTGTGTCACCCTACTTTTGAATGCTTAAATTTTTAGAAAGTTTTTTCTTAGCTAAGGTCTGTCTGCCTATCTAGTCTGTCTGTCTCTCTATCTATGTATCATCTCCAATTCAATCCAAATGCATTTACTGAGTGTCTAACATGTTCAAGGCACATCCTGCCTTCAAACTCCTTCTTTTATTTCTAGGCTGGTTCTCTTTGTCTCATTCAATGGCACCACTACCATACCCGGGTCACCCTGGCTGATAAACTTGGAAGCATCTTTGACATCTTCGTTACTATCAACAAGTCCTGACAGTTCCTTTTTTAGGATCTTTAGAATCTCTGCATTCCCACAACTACCACATCCAGTTCAGGCCCTGGCTAGATTACTGCAGTAGTTTCCTCACTGACTCCTTGCCTCCAGACTCTCTTCCAGGTCACCCCACACCACGGCCAGATTAATTTTCCTAAAACATTGCTTTTGACAAATTGTTCTCCTGCACAAAAATCTTCAGTGCTTCCTCATTGCCTGCGGGATGAACTGTTAACTCTGGCCTTCAAGACCACTCCAGTCCCTAACCTTCTGAATTCATCACCCACTTGTTCCCTTTGTGAGTCAGACTGGCCTTCTCACTGCCTCCTTGAAATGCTTTGTGCTGTTACAGAGTATCACAGAAGCTCAGTAGGTAGGGACCTCCAATATGGACTCAAGTTGGACTCCCTTCTATGTTACATCCCCAACAAGCCAGTCTTTACTTCAGACCTGCACGACGTGGCAGTAGGTAGAGGCCAAGATTAAGATAGGCTAAAGTGGCTCACTTTCCAAGTAAAGGTAAAATTAATGATTAAACTAGTTTGTAAATATATATATAAAAGGAAAATTTCAATTAATATCAATTAATTATACTTATTACTTAAGATTTTTATTTATCATGAAATCACATTAATGTTTAAAAAATTACTTTGCTGAGCAGTACAAGTTTTAATACATTTTTCGGGTTTTCTTACCATTTACATTTAGTAACAACTGAAAACAGCAAAAAGATACAACTCTTGCTCCTCTCAGACTAGAGATAGACCGAGGATGGTTGGTTGCTGCAGGTCACGTGACAAACAGGAAAGGGTGCTCGGAAGTGGCAACCCACCCCGCCGAGTTACGTGACAGACACAATAGTGACTGGTGGAAGGTGGGTTAAGCTGGCTCAGACAAAGCACTCATTACATCTTTACTTTCTTTTACATCCTCTACGTTTTTTGAGGATTGCCTGAAATCCTTTGGTGGGACGCATCTTGTGCAGGCCTGTTTTACTCGACGGCTCTGCTGAGGGAGAGCCCACTCCTCTGGAGGCACCCATTCTACTATGGAATGGCTCTTATTTTTAGGAAGTTTTTTCTTAGGTAATGGTGAATGAACATAGAAGACCTGTACTTTTCAGTCCAATCAATCAACCAATTACTCCCACCTAATTAATGTAACTAATAATATGATATATGTCATGATTCCTTTATCAGGTGAGATCACTTCTTGGATTGAGTTATAGAATCAGTGAAAGATGAAAAGCAGGTAGGAACAATCCCCAAACACCTCATTTGAATCAATCAATCAACCAGAGGCATAAAGTAGGTGAGGAAAAGTCCTCAATCAGTCTGAAAGGATGAAATGAGACGATGCTACAGAGAAAGTATATTGGGGTTGGTTGAAGAGAATTTGTTCAAGTCCTGTGGAGCTTGGATTAAAGCAACAAATCCGTTTAGAATCCAAGATTCCAATAGTGGGTCAACCTAGTGATGGAGCAGCACCAGCCAATCCCCTGAGAGGAAATCACTTGGGGGAGGAGGGGGTGGGGAGAGGAGAGAGTTTCTGTCTTTCATCATCCCCCCTTGCCCAGAGGAGGGGATACTCAGTGTTCCTGGAAGTGCAAGTGCTAATGGTATTGTCTGCATCAGGGGCTTATGATGGATAGGTAGAATAAGCATTACAAAAGTGCCTACTGTGTGCCAGGTATTTTACAAATATTATCTCATTTGATCAGTGTTCTATCCTGGGACCTCTTGTCTTCTCCCTCTATAATACTGTACTTGATGATCTCATTAGTTTCCGTGGATTTAATGATCATGTCTAGCTGATGATTCTCATATCTGTCTATCCTGCCCCAATCTCTCTGCTGCCCTACAATCATGTAGGTCCTACTGCCTTTCAGACATCTTGAGTCAGATGCCCAGTAGACATCTTAAACTCAATATGTCCAAAACTTAACTCATTATCTTTCCCCTTAAACACTCCCCAGTTCTTGCCTCCCTGATTCTATAGAGGGCAACACTATGTTCCCAGTATCTCAACCCAGGAGTTATCCTGGATTCCTCACTATCTCTCATCCCTCACATCCAAGCTGTTGCCAAAGCTTGTTGACTTCACCTTTGCAATATTTCTGAAATAGATCCCCTTCTCTTCTGGGACATTGCCACTACTTTGGTCCAGACTCTTATCACCTCATGCTTGATTATTGCAATAGCTGCTGGTGGGTCTGCCTGCTTTAAGGCTCTCTCTGCTCCAATCCATTCTCCATTCAGCCACCAAAATGATTTTCCTAAAGGTCGGGTCTCAGCATATCACTCCCCTCCTCAGCAAACTCCAGTGGTTCCCTGTTGTCTCCAGGATCAAATACAAAATCTTCTGTTTGGCATCCAAAGACCTTCATAACCTAGTCACCTTTCGAGTCTTTTTACACCTGACTCCCCAGAATGTACTCTTTGATCCAGTGACATTGGCCTTCTGGCTAAGACAGTCCATCTTTCAGCTCCTGGCTGTCCCTTATACTTGGAATGCTGTCCCTCCTCTGCTCTGACTACCAACCTTTCTGGCTTCCTTTAAATCCCAGCTAAAATTCTACCCTCTACAGAAGCCTTCCCCATCCCCTCTTAATTCTAGTGCCTTCACTCTGTTAATTATTTCCTAGTTATCATGTATATAGCTTGTTTTGTATATATTTGTTTATATGTTGTCTCTCCCGTTAGATTGAAAGTTCGTTGAGGGCAGAGACTGTCTTTGCTTTTTTGTGTGTGTGTCCCTAGTACTTAGCACAGTGCCTGGCACACAGCAGGCACTTAATAAATGTCTATTGATTAATTCTTACAATAATTAAGGGGGAGCTGCTATTATTAAACCATTTTACCATTGAGAAAACTGAAGCAGAAAGAGGTTAGATGACTTGGCCAGAATCATACAGCTAGTTAGGATTAGATAAGAACTCAAGTCTTCCTGCCTTCAGACCCAGTGCTCTATTCACTGTGCCACCTAACTGTCTCTGGGACAAACTGGACACACCAAAGAGAGACAGCTTTAGGACTCTACAATGCTCCTGACCCTTGAAGTCCAGGTGAGGACTCCAAGAAGGGAGGAAAGGTCTGTCATCCAATGAGGAGCTGTGAGGTTCCCATTTGCCAAATGTGCTCTCTAAGGTTGAGCCCACTTTGCCCAGGACTCTGTGTATACCTGTGGGAGAATATGTCCCCATCTTTTTTGTTGTTGGTTTTTTTTTTGGGGGGGGTTGGGAATGTCTTTGGCATTTGTTGTTATATCTTCTCGGTAAATATCACCTCATAAAAGCTACTTGATGTTAATAGATTAAATGACATTGGAAAGCACAAATAGGTGGGCTCCTGAGAAACAGAGAAACCCTAACCCCTCTGGGTTACCTCTAGAATGCTTTGGAAAGGCGTAGTCAGCTGCCCTCTGGGTCTAAGGCCTGCTGATGGGAGTGAAAATAAGTCCAGAAGCTATGCTACACTTACACTGGGTTGAAACCTGTTTCTTCTGATGTTAGAGGTGGGCTTTGTCCTAAGAACTGACTTAGGACTATAGAAAGCAAGTGAAATGCTGTGTTCTGCACACAGTGCTTTGAGCCTTTGATGGGTATACTATGTCATCCACAGGTGAAGTCCACTAAGGGTGTAGACGATCCACACAGTTTTTCATTCTGTGTTGCGTTTTGTCCATTCCCTTTTGTAAGACCTTCACAGGCAGGCAGTTGGCCCACTCATCGCAGCGAGGGCCCTCCTCTGGAGCACGTGACATTGCATGGATACTAATGGAGTACAGACACAGAGGCTGTCCATCCTTTTTCCCTTGCTCTCTAGTCAAACAACCTCGGTTTGAACCCTAGCGCTGCTTCTTGCTACCTGTGTGATCTTGGGGAAGTCATTTCCCTCTTTGGGGCTCATTTTCCTAATCTGTAGAATGAAGCAGTTAGAATGTTTGCTTCCTAAGTGCCCTTCTATCCCTAGAATGAAAAAGTGAATGAATGAATGAAGCATTTAAGTGCCTACTATGTTTAAATCACTGTAATAAACACTGGGAATGTAAATAGAACAGCAAAACTGTCCATGCTCTTAGGGAGCTTGCCTTCTAGTGGAGGAGTCAGCACGTATGGATGGGTTTAGTGGCAAGTCAGATGGAAAGGTCCCATGGTCCTCAGGGTGTGATGGTAAAGCAGATGGCACTGTCTTTTCATTAATTATTTCATGTTACGATATTACTGGGGCTCTTGGACTGAGGGTCCTGGGCTGTCCCCATTAGGGTTTAACGGGAGATAGTCATCAAAGTGGTGATGGTGGCTTGACTTGCTGGTCTCATGCTGTCTCCTCTCTCTCCCTCAGGGTATATCGCTGCTTCAGCTAGGCTGGCATAGTTGCTACCAGTTAATGGCTGGTTGATTCCCTAGAAGATGGCTATGAAGGCTAGCTCTATGATCTTGGTATTGATATCTTTTTTTTACTGTGTCTCCAATATGTTGCAACCTGCTTCTGCCCATCCTGTGCCTCTCCATGGCCCTTTAAGCAACCTTCTGCCTTCTCTGCTTGGACCAGTCATATCCGTTAGGGTCTGGATGAATTCATACTCTCTGTGAAGTCTTTACAGACCTTGTTTCATCTCTCCGGCTCTCAAGTCACTCTTCTTCCACCTGTCGCCCTTTGGAACTCAGCATATATCTGTTGCTGGTATTAGTTACCCATTCAAGTGTATACGTCTTGTCTCCTCTGAGGATAGCCATGGTACCTTATACTTCTTAATTGTTACTCAGTAATTCTTTGTTTGATTACATGTTCACTTGTCTAATATACGTCTGCTTTAAGAGCCAGTGTAGCTAGGGGTGGGGGTGCACACCTGTAATCCTTACTACTGAGAAAGCTGAGACTGGTGAATTGCTTGAGCTACAGTAGAGCTAAGTCGGTCTGGTGTCTGCACTAAGCCCAGAAACAATATGGAAAACATCCTGTGAGTGAGGGACTACCTGGTTGGTGCCAGAAATGGAGCAGGTTAAAGTTCTCATGATAATCAGCAATGGGATTGGGTGTGTGAGTAGCTGGGATGCTTTCAACCTGGCTGGGAGAGAGACTCAGGAGAGGGGGAAAGAGACAGAGACAGAGAGAGACAGAGACAGAGGGAGAGATAGAGAGAGACAGAGACAGAGAGAGACAGAGACAGACAGAGACAAAGAGAGACAGAGACAGAGAAAAAAGAAAGAAAATCCAATGTACAAGAAATCCAAGATTTCCTCAAACTCCTCTAAACCAAGTCATAAATGAAGGGTATCCATGTTTATTTTACAAAAGGATTCACCATAGGCTTTCCTTAAATAGCCAGCATCCATTCAACTCAGTTCACTTCAAAAACACATTGATTAAGGACTTCCTGTGTACAAAGCATTGTGTTCAAAAAGACAAAAGAAATAGTACCTGCTGTTAAAAAGCTTACAGTCTATTTTGGGGTTATAGCAGGTAAATATACAGAGAAGTCAATATAAAGTATTTGCAACTTTATTCAAAATAATTTCAAGAGGAAGATTGTTTAAACTATGATTGCACACACACATATTAACCTCTACTTGAATACAGTCTCTCAGAAATCAGTCAGTGGAAATTTTTGAACACCTACCGTGTGATCTACATCATGTCATGGAACATACAAAAATAAACTCTCATTTCTGTAGAATTTTAAGGTTTACAAAACAGGTCCCCCCGAACAACTACATGAGGTAGTAAGGGCAAGAATTATTCCTATTACACAAATGAGGAAACTGAGGCTTGAAGAGGTTGAGGGGTTTGTCCGGGGTCACACAGCTTGTAATCAGGACCTGAATCCAGGTATCTTGACTCCAGGATCAGTGTCCTTTCCATTGTATCAGACAAGAATAAGGGGGAAGCCCTTGTCCCAAAGGGATTTATGGTTTAACTGGGAAAGATAGAACTCACAGAGGCAGAATATTGAGGGAATAAGGTAGTGACTAGAAGTTGGGGCGGGGGGTGATTATCCCAGAGAAGGGAAAGATCATTTTTGATGGGCATGGGAGTCAGAGAGACTTTGTGAAGGAGGAAGGGGTTGAGGGACCTATGGCCGGGGTGGGGAGCCTGTGGCCTTGAGGCCAGATTGGACAGTCAGAGAAGGCGATGAACTATTCCTGGTAGAGGAACAGAATGAGAATCATTCTTTTATTCCTCAGGGTATTAAAGAGGATAGTCAATAAACATTTGTTAGTCAATAAGCATTTATTGAGCTCCAACTGTATGCCAGGTATGTTAAGTATGCTAAATATTAGAGATACAAAAAGAGGCAAAAGGCAGGTCCTATCTCAGGATACTCTCAGTCTAATGGAATAGTGAGGAGATATGCCTGATTGGGACAAAGGTTATAGTATGTAGGAAATAAGGTTGGATGATTCTGGCAGGCTTGGATTATGGTGACTATTCATTGAGATAAACCACATAAAACAGCAACTCTTTAGGAGAAGTCCTCCTTCATTTTTGAGTGTAAAGGGGTCCTGAGGCCAAAGAGTTTGAGAATTGTTGATGTAGTCTGATGCTATTATTTTATAGATAGGGAAAATGAAGCTCAGAGGGTAGTTTTCTAAGCTCTTCCATCTCCAGCCCAGGCTTCCTTCCTCAGAGATCAGTCAGTCAATCCAGCCTAAATATGCCTCTTTTTAACTTCTACCCACTGTTCCTGTTCCATCTCTGCAAGGCCAAAGAGTAATTAATCAGTAAGCATTTAATGAGCGCTGTGTTTGTGCATTACTGTTTTAGGTGCTGCAGATACAAAGGCAGAAATGAAACAATCCCTGCCCAGAAGGAGCATGTTAAGCCCATATTATACGCTAGGCGCTGTGCTAAGCAAGGGGCATACAAAGAAACGCAAGACCACTCAGGCCCTCCTCTCAAGGCACTCACAGACGAATGGGCATGCAAACCCACACGTACAGACAAGTTATGTACATCTTAAATTGGGAATCATCTCAGGGAGAAGGCACTAAGATTAAGGAGGAGTAGGGAACGCTTCTTGCAGAAGGTGGGGCATTAGTTAAGATTTGAAGGAAACCAGGGAAGCCAGGAGGTCGAAGTGAGGACGGAGAGCTTTCTAAAAGTGGGAGAGAGCCAATGAAAATACTCAGAATTGGCAGGTGGAGTGTCATGTTTGAGGAAGAGCAAGGAGGTCACTGTCACTAGATCATAGAATATAAGAAGACTGGAAAGCTAGGAAGGGTCCAGCTTATGAAGGGCTTTGAAAACCAAGCAGATGACTTTATATTTGAACCTGGAGGTAATGGGAGTAATGAGGAGAAGCAGGAGACCTGAGAATGGGGGAAGGAGAGAGAAGATGGCTGTGGAGTGAATACATGTTTAGAATTAGTTAAAGAACCAGAATTAAAGAGGATTTGATAGGATGATGAATCAGTAGCCCAGAGGAGGTTAAAATGTAAGTGAGAAGTAGGCAGCAAAGAGCATTTAATAAAAGAAAATACTTTCGAGGAAGAATTTGGTGATGAAGGATATGGAGTTGGTGATGTCTTCAAGTTGGGATTCAATATAGTTCTGATTTCCTGAGTCAAGAGCCTCTGAGAAGCTCCCCTGGGTAGGGTGATTTTCTTCATGTTGTGTTATCAAGTGGATTTTCCTTCTTCTTTTGTTAGAGTCTGCTTTTGGTTAGGAGCTGGGAATGAACAACTGAGAAAGGCCAATTGTGGCCCGTAATCTCAGGGACTGGGGAGGTTGAGACTGGTGGATCACTTGAGATCAGGAATTGGGAGATGAAATGAACTAAAGTTGATTGGGTGTCTGCATTGTCTGGCACTAATATGGAGAGCCTGTGGGAGTGGGGGAGTACCTAAGGAGGGGCAAACCAATCCAGGCCAAAAATATCACAGGTCAAAGCTTCTGTGCCAATCAGTAGTGGGTTTGGGCCTTTGAGTGACTTCTATTCTTCCAGGCCTGGATGAGATAGAGAGATCCACTCTCAAAAAATAAATCCAAAACCCCAAGCCCCCTGCATGACCTTTTGTGTGTGTGTGTGTGTGTGGTGTGTGTGTGTGGGTGTGTGTGTGTGGGTGGGTGTGTTCTTTATTCATTCTCCTTGCTCAAAAGGCAGCATGAGCTATGGTAAAAGAAGTGAACCCGGAATCAAGGGAGGTTATGGTTTTAAGTCAGGGATTCTTAACACCCTCTACCCTTTTTTGGTGTTATGCATTCCTTTGGCAGTCTGAGGAAGCCTATGGACTCCTTCTCAAAATCATGTCTGTTGCCTATATTCATAATGGAATCAAATGCAAAATTTCATTTAGAGGTTAGTGAAACTAAAAATTTAATTTTTTTCCCCATTCATTTTCCCGTTCTCATACCATTCGCATTTCTACAAATCCCAGGTTAAGAATCTCTGTTCTAAATCCTCCTCCTGAAGCTCATTAATTATTTAGGTGTAGACCAGTCCCTTAACTTCCCTGAGCCTCAGCTTCCTCATCTGTAAAATGAGGATAATAATGCTTGCAGCTCCAATCTCACAGGGTTGTTCTGAGGATCAAATTAAATAATACATAAAAAGGCATTTGTATAAAGTCACATGTTATTATTACCGTATTGAATTCTTTCTCGCTCTTGGAAGAGCCAGATTTCTTCTCTCTGAGTCTAGGACAAAGGTGGCATAGACTTGTGCAGAACAGCATCGGTACCTACCGAGATATTGGTAATGGGAATTCATAAAATCCCAGAGTTCAGACCTTGGAGGGAGGGACCTCATTTTTTCATGCTCCTGATTTTATAGATAAGGAGGCTTCGGTCCAAAGAGAGGAGGGAGTTTGAGGAATATTGAGTTCTTTAAAACATTAGACCCAGAAGGGCTCTTAGAGCTCACATAATCGAATTCCCTCTCCCTTTTTATAGGTGAGGAAACTGAGGCACAGAGAGGCTAAAAGTCTTCCCCAAGCTTGCCCAGGCAGGACTGGGACCCAAGTTTCTAGGCTCTCAGTTGAATGCTTTTCCCATTTTAGTTTGTGGCCTCCCTCTTCCGGAATACAGTGTTAGCTTTAAAAGAGAGACCTGAAGAGGTTATCTAAACTTATCTGCAATCTCCACACAGAATGGGATCTAAATTAAACTTGCAAATAACGATCTTAATGGATTTTTCTGTTTAAAACCAAGTGTCAAAAAGAATTTCTTCTGCCTATAATATTTGCTGGTCTTGCTCGCCGTTTCTAGGGACTCTCCCCTCACTCCCCCCCACGCCCCCGACTTTAACCCCACCAACCTATCTTTTAGAGCTCTCTGTCTCTCTGGCCAACAACCAATTCAATTTGACACACATTGATTAAACACTTACTGTGTGAAGAATGTTGCTTGTCACTGGAAGGGCAAAGTTTTCAGAAACCGGAGTCCCTGACCTAATGGAGCTTAAAGTCTGATAGCGTGGTAGATTTTTGTTGTTGTTCAGTTATTTCAGTCCTGTCCGACTCTTCATGATCTCATTTGGGGTTTTCTTGGCAAAGATACCAGAGTGGTTTGCCATTTCCTTCTCCAGCTCATTTTACAGATGAGGAAACTGAGGCCAACAACATTAGGTGACAGCTAGTAAGTGTCTCAGGCCAGATTTGAACTCAAGAAGATGAGTCTTCTGGACTTTAGGCCTGGTATTCTAACCACTGCGCCAGCTAGCTAACCAGGGAGAATAGATACAAACATAATTAAAATACAGAAAAGTGTGTTGGATTCAGAGTCAAATGACCTGGATTCAAATTCCAGCTCTGCTACATACTACCTGTGTCATTTTGGGAGAGTCACTTAACTCCTAATAATTCCTCACCTGCAAAATGAGTGGATTAGACTAGATGGTCAGCTCTAGCACTGTATCTATGATCCCAGGCACATTGCAAAGTACATGAGAGATGGAAGTCATATGGACATAGAGAGGGGATGGTTGAAGCTGTAACAATGGGGAGGGTATAGAGCAAGTTGAAGATCAGTGAGAGGACATTAGGGAACCCCTCAGACCCCAGAGGTCAGAAAGAGGACCAGGAAACACACAAGCTAACCCACTTGGAGTCCAGTCAGACACAGAACCAAAAAATTAAGCGGGCGACCAAGAATAGAATAGAATAGAAGTGAAATGCCTTGTTCTTCCTGGTTTCTCATTAGGTCTGTTGAAGAGGCAGGTCAGTGTCTTTGTCCGTGGGTAGCTTAACCTATCCCTGACCAATCTCCTGAAAAAAAAAATCTGTACCTTCTGATCTCTGGTAACTAGACTTTCCTCATTCAGGGGTTGCTGAGAGAAGGCTTGGTGATGGAGGAAGGAAGGAGTTAAAGGTATCGATGTAGTAACAGCAAGGCATGGCATTGATTGGAAGTCAAGCTGAACCTTGACTAAGCGAGGTTAATTGCAGCTACTGCCCTGTGAGGATGAAACTACGTGGGGGCCTTTAATTTTTTTCCTTCTAGATCCAGAGGGCAGGCAGGTATGGTAACCTGGGTTGCTCAGTTAGAGAATAAGGGCAAGACAGGGGGCTCATTTCGGTCTTAAAGATTTGGAATGATGATGGGAAATCAATTGGAGATCAACCATGGCTGCTTCCAGTGGAGTTGAGGAGGAGAAGTCAGATTGGAAGAGAGACCAGCGTGCAATCATGGGAACTTACTGGGGGCTGAAAGGGCACTAGAATGCTAACTTGCTCCTGTAACTCTAGAATCATCAAATCACACAGATATAATGGACTTTACAGGTTGTCTAGTTCAACCTTGTCCGAAATATAAATCCCATCTACAACATTCATTCTTTTTAAAAAAATAATATTTTTTTTTATTACATGTAAAGACAAATTTTAATGTTCATTTAAAAAAAATTTTGAGTTCCAAATTTTCTCCCTTCCTCCCTTACCTCCCCCATCCCTAAGAGGGTAAGCAGTTTGATATAGATTACATATACAACATTCATTCAAAAAAGATTTATTAAGTTCATATTGTGTGCCTGGCATAGTGCTAGGCACTGGGGATATAAAGATGAAGTAGTCCCCAACTTCAAGGAGCTTATATTCTACTGGGGGGTAATGACATACACTCAGTAAATATATCAAAAGTAAATAAAAAGTAATATCAGAGAGAGAGAGAGAGAGGAGAGAGAGAGAGAGAAAAGAAGAAGAAGAAGAAGAAGAAGAAGAAGAAGAAGAAGAAGAAGAAGAAGAAGAAGAAGAAGAGGAGGAAGAGGAGGAGGAGGAGGAGGAGGAGGAGGAGGAGGAGGAGAAGAAGAAGAAGAAGAAGAAGAAGAAGAAGAAGAAGAAGAAGAAGAAGAAGAAGAAGAAGCATTTATATATAGCACTTACTGTGTGCCAGGCCATGTGCTAAGGGCTTTTTAACAAATATTATTTCATTTGATCCAGCAGCTTGCACGGTCAGGATAGGTATCCTCTAGGAGGCACTTGATCTGATCCTTGAAAGAAGCTAGGGATTTTTCTCAGAAATGAAAGAAATAAGAGAGCACATTCCAGCTGTCCAAAGGCCTGGAGAGGGGAATGGATTGGTATGTATGGGGAGCAGCAGCTGGCCCATTTTGGCTGTAATATTGAATGCATAAAGGGGAGCAACATGCAATACCCCTGGCAAGGTAGACTGGGGCCAAGTTTTGCAGGGCTTTACATGTCAAATAGAGGAGTTTATAGCCTGTCCTAGAGACCCTGGGGAACTACTGGAACTTCATGATAAATGGTCCTCCAACCTCCACCTAAAGACCTTCAGTGATGGGGAATTCTCTACCTCCTGAGGTAGTTGGTTATAAGAAGGCTTCCAAAGCTTTCAGTTATGTACAATGAAATATTTTTGCATAAGTATGTGCGAAGCACAGGACAAGGTGTTAGAGGAGGCAGAAAAATAAATGGCTGAGCTCCCACCTTTATGAATCTTGTGGTGTAGTCAGGAGATAAAAAGTACATACGCAAATGTAATGCAAAATAGAACAGAAGTGCCTAAGAGGGGGGACAGCTAGGTGGCACAGTGGATAGAGTGCTGGGCCTGGAGTCAGGAAGACTCATCTTCCTGAGTTCAAATCTGGCCTCAGATACTAGTTGTGTGACCCTGGGTAGGTCACTTAGCCCTGTTTATCTCAGTTTCCTTATCTGTCAAATGAGATAGAGAAGGAAATGGCAAACCATTCCAGGATCTTTGCCAAGAAAAATCCCAGATGGGGTAATAAAGAATCAGACATGACTGAAATTAACTAAACAACAAGGACAAAAACCCAAGAGAGTCACCAACTTCATTTTGTTCTCATTAGCAATCACAAATTCAAGATAGTTATTAATTGGTGCCTTAACATCCCTCCTCCATGCACTTCTCTCCACTCCCTCCCCCACCCCAACTCATATTAGTCTTCTAAATCTGTGAGGTGTATAGGGACAGGGGTTAATTCCTCCATTTTACAGATAGTGAAAGCGAGGCCACAGAGTGTCAGTAACTAACTGAGGGTGACCCTGAATTTAATGGAGAAACTGAGACTAAAACCCAGGTTTTCTGAGCTCACAGCCCATGACTGTACATGAATCACTAGTTCTTCAGGGATACTGGTCTTGGCCTCTTTTTATAGATTGAGGGAGCCAGGCTCATTTGAGGTCACAAAGAAGGTTCTCAAGTGACAGCCTGTTTTTGTTGTTGTTTATCCTTCATTCTCAAAGAGGACCAATGGCATCACAAGGGTGTTGTCTTGACATGCTTGTGAATTGGATGTGAGGAAGAGCTACACACGGTCATCAGCCTCACTCTCTCTTCCAGAGTCATTGAAGTCTAGTAGCAAGACTGGCAATGGCCCAGGATGCAATGGGTGACCGTGACCTTTCTAAATTAAAGTCTTCCCCAGGTCTCAGCTTGTTTGAGGCAATGCTCATTCAATGATTAAGATCTAGGTAAGACTTGAGACAAAAGATGGCCTAGTTTACCATCACAAAAGTATCAGTCTGGGACGGGGAGAGCCTCCAAATTTCAGGCCAGAACAGAAAACCACTGCTATTTAGACTCATTATAAGCCACCAAAACCTGTTGTTTGTCCTTTGTTCTCCAAGAGGACCAGTGATCCTGGATGTGTAGGAAACAGCAACATTTGCCTAGGACTGATTCTCCCCATTTCACTTCCGATGCAAATGGAAGCCAAGGGGAGTTAGAACCACAGAATCTCTGATTTGAAAGGAATTTTAGAGGTTATTTAGTCTGACTCCTATCTGAATCCTTCTTAAAAAGTGATCATCTTTTTTTTGTTTGTTTTTTGTTTTTAGGCAATTGGGGTTAAGTGACTTGCCCAGGGCCACACAGCTAGTAAGTGTCAAGTGTTTGGTTTGAGGCCTGATTTGAACTCAGGTCCTCCTGACTTCAGGGCCGGTGCTCTATCCACTGCGCCACCTAGCTGCCCCAAAAGTGATTATCTTTTTAAATGCCTTTAGTTACAAGGAACTTTGTTACCTGCCCTAGTGACTAATTCTTCTTTTGTACACTTATTACAGTTAAGATATTTTTTCCTTTAGTCCAACGAAAATTAGCCTCTTCAGCTTCCATATATTACTTCCAGTTCTGTCCTCTGTGGCCCAGCAAACCAAATCCAATCCTTTTTCCTCTATGTGAAAGGCCTTCAGAAGACAGCTGCTGTTATGATCCCTGTAAGCCTTTTTGTGTCTAAGCTCGCTGCCTTCCACCAGCTCCCCCGGCTGATTCTTCCATGTCATGATTTTCAGAATTCCCTCCATTCTGGTTGCCCTTCTCTGTACTTTCTCCAGACTTTCCATGTCCTTCCTAAAATGTGGTGTTCAGAACTGAGCACAGCATTCCAGATGGGATCTGCCCAGGACAGAGGACACTGGTACTCTCTAGCCTTGGCCACTGTGCCTAATGCAGCTTACAATAACATTAGCTTTCTGGCTGCCTTATCGCCCTGATGACTCATGTCAAACTGGTAACACACTAAACCCTCAGATTTTTTTTGACAAAAAGCACTTTCCAGTCATTTAAAAGTCCCTACCCTGTGTTGATTTTTTGGGCCCAAGAAGCTTGCATTTATTTTTTTTTAAATTAATCTCATTAGATGAAACTTAACATATTTTTGAACTTCATTTGTGGATTCTGCTTTAGATATCCACCCTTACCCCTGCTTTCATATCATCTGAACATTTTATAAGCTTGCTACCTATTCAAGTATTGGTTATCTAAGTTATTGGCAAAGATGCTGAACAGACCAAGATGAAGACTGAAGCCTCATGGCATTTCACTAGAGATTTCTGGGGCTGGCATCCATTCATTAATCAACTTATTTCAAAATCACTTAATTGTACTATCATTTAGCCCATCTTTCTCATATCTTCTTTAGCAGAAAATCACGAGAGGTTTTATCCAATGATGCCTTGTTAATTCCAAAGAAAGACCGTCTATGGTATTTTCCTCATCAACTAGTCTAGTAACCCTGTCCAAAAAGGAAATGAGGGTTGTCTGGCATGCCTCGTTCCTAATGAAGCCATCCTGGCTTGTAATTATTACCACTTCTGTTTCCAAGTGCTCACCAACCATTCCTTTAATAATCTGTTCTAGAATTTTTCCTGGAATCGACATCAAGCTCCCTGACCTCTAGTTGGAATGATCCATCTTTTCTCCCTTCCTGAAAATTGGCACAACATGCACTTATCTCCAGTCCTGTGGTGCCCCTCTCATTCACCACCTTTTCTCCAAGATCACTGACAGCTTATTCAGCAATCACATCAACCAATTGTTTCAGTGACTTGGACTCATTGGAGGCAAACAGATGCTCTCTTACTATCTCTACACTTAAGGTGAGTTTCAATTTCCTGTTAGCCATTTCTTTGTCTCTCCTAGCCTAAAATAGCTGTTATTTTCCATCTCCATTATTGTCTTATCTATCTAGAGCAATAGCCTTATTCCTTCTCATTATTCCAACTTCTTCTTTGATCCTCCTTTTGCTTTGGTGGCTGTAAAAGGCAAAACAAAGCAAAACAAAACAAAAATCCTTGTCTCCTGAGTCACAGCGTTGGAAGGGATCTCCAAGAGCACTTAGTCTAGCTCCTATCTGAAAAGAAATGTTCTATCACATCTTAGACCAATGATCTACTAGCTTCTGTTGGGAAGACTTCTAGGGAGGATGTAGCACCCTCGACCTCCCTAGACAGCCCCATCTACTTTGGGAGATCTCTAATGAGGAGGAATGTTTTCCTCGCATCAAGCCTAGAGTGGTACTTTGTCCATTACTTTGACCTCTGATCCCAAGCAGAATAATTCTAATCCTTCTTCTATGCAACTAACTTGCAGATACTTGAAGACAGCCATTGTGTTCCTCCTTAGTCTTCTGTTCTCCCTTAAACATTCCCAGTTACTTCTAATTGAGCCTTGTACAAAATTATCTGGAAAACATTCACTACCCTGGCTTCCCTTCTGTGAATGATTCCCGCTTCTTACCAATATATTCCCTAGAATATGGCTTCTAGAACTAAACACAATACTCTAGATGTGATCTGCACAGGGCAGAGTACAGTGGGACCGTTGGGTTCCCCTCTGGATGTTTTACCTCTTTTAAAGTTGTCTGATGTTGCATTAGCTGTTTTGACTGCCAGCTCATATTGTTAACTGTCTTGGAATTTGTATTCCACTACCACCCCTGGATCTTCTTTTTGATGAACTGCTATCAAACTGTGCCTCATCCAACTTGTGTTTGGGACATTTAGTTTTTGAAGCCAAATGTACAACTTCATTTATTCCTATTAGATGTAATATTATTTGATTTAACCCAATGTCCTAGGTCTCTTGAGTTCTGACTCTGCCATCCGATGTATTAGCCATCCCTCCCAAATTTGATAAGCATGCAGTCCATGCCTTTATCCAAGTGATTGATTAAAATGCTACAGAACACAGGACCAAGGACAGATTCCTGGATCACTCTGTTAGATATCTCCTTCTGTCAAGCCACTGACTCCTGTTTGAATCATAATTATCTAACTAGGTCCAAATTCATGAGATTATACTATCTCACATCTTTTCTACCAGCTCTCCATTTTTTTCAGACTATTTTAAATGTTTTCTAAAGTCTAGTTAAGCTTTTTCTATCTATCTAGTTAAATTCACTCTTGTCTCTGTTTCTGCCTTTGTCTCTATATCTCTCTGTCTCTCAGTTATGTTTTGTCTTGTTTTTGACTTTCTTTGTGTCCTTATCACTTAGCACAATGCCTGGCACATAGTAGGTACTTTATAAATGCAAGTTGACTGACTCACTATTATTCCCTTATCCAGCTTTCAAGTAATCCCTTAAAAAAAAGACATGAGATTGCTCAGCATGACTTACTGTTGTCAAAGCCATGCTGGTTTTCTGTGATTCATGCTTCTTTTTCTAGATGCTCTCTACCCTGCTCTTTAAACATTTATTCTAGAATTTTGCTGGGAATCAAAGTCAAGCTTATTTGTGTGTAGTTTGCACACTGTACTGTTCACTTTTGTAAAAAATTGAGATGACATTTGCCTTCCTCTAGTCCCATGGTACCTCTCCTGTTCTCCACAATCTTTCAACTGTCTCTGACAACGATGCAGCATTCATAGCCACCCAATCTTTTAGCACCCTGGAATGTAGTTTATCTGGGCCTTGTGATCTGAACTCATCAAAGGCAGCTGTGTGCACTCTTATGATCTCCCTATTTTTCATAACCTATTGATCACATCATTCTGGGTTTTAAAAGATTCCTCCAACACTTCTTATAGGACTGAACTACATTGTATGTGTCCTCAGCTACCTGTCAGTTTCATTTCTTATGTCATTCAAGTCTAAGCTCAATGGTGAATAGATACATCAGTCTCTTTGGACAATTCATCCTTTTCTTCCTTAGAACCAAAGTGATTTTGTCCCGAGAATTTCATTCTTGAGAGGCTTTCATCCTTTTTGAGACAACTTCTTCTACCCCACCCCCACACTGCTTTTTTTTTTTTGACATTTCAGGCCATAAGATTGATCCCACCTTTATTTTCTAGAGTCTTTGAAATCTGTTGTATGAGGGTCCAGGTTTCTTGTTAGACTATGCCTTATATTTTCCATTTTTATCACAAACCCTAAGATGTCTTGTTTATTGCCTCCCAAGATTCCTGTATAGTCTGTTTCAGAAGCTCTTTCCTCCTGCTTGGTCAGAATCAAATCCAGATTTTGAAAAGTGAATTGATCAACAAGGCAATTCAAGAATTTATCAGTGGCAGTGCTGGTAGAGGAAGGAGCTATTTTCTATTACTTTTTAAAAGGATAGATTTAGAGTACAGAATGAGACATATATTTTCATATATAGTCAATGAGGGAATTTGTTTTGTTTGACTATGCATATGTGTTACAAAGAATTTGTTTTTCTTTTTTCTTTTTTTTTTCCAATAAGGAGGTTAGGGGCAGGAGGGAGAGAAAATAAATTTTCAGCTAAACAAACTAAAATTAGAGAGGGGAAGGGATACTACAGATGTGGAATGCTGTATGCATTTTCAGATGAGTTCGCTATGCTGTTAGTTTTAATTTTATTAAGTTGTTAAGTGAGACTTCTCACAGAGTAAGGGGCAATTTATAAATGTTTGTAATGTTAAAATATAATACACCAATAAGACTTTTTTTAAAGAAGAAAATGAGCCCTTATGTGGAGAACAATTTTGAAAAGTTAAAGTATTGTATACATTTTTGCTACCATTATTAAATGGCATTTATGCAGAGTGCTTTGCACAGAGTAAGTGATTCATAAATACTTTTTCATTCCAAAAACAATAGAGTGGGAAGAAGGGAGTATGGTATAGTTGAAGGAACCCAGGATTTGGAATCAGAAGACCTAATTGTAGCTGGGTTGGTACAATGGATAGAGCACTGGGCCTGGAGTGCCAGCCTCAAATTCTTACTAGCTGTATGTCCCTGGGAAAGTCACTTAACCTCTGTTTCTCTTGGCTTCCTTATCTATAAAATAGGGACAATAATAGCACTTACCTCCTAAAGTTGTGAGGATCAAATGAGATAATATTTATAGTCCATCAACCAACTAGAATTTATTAAGTGTTAGGAACTTCAGTAAAGCACTTTGCAAAACTCTTAAAGGGCTATATAAATGATCTCTCTCTCTGTCTCACTCTCTTTCTCTCTGTGTTATTTGGTTTCAGATCTGGACTCTGACTCTTATAAGTGATCTTGAACAAGTCAGTTTCTTAGTTACTCCGTGCCTCAGTTTCCACATTTGTCAAATAAGGATAAAATCTGTACTGCCCACTTCATGAAGCCATTTTGAAGATCAAATAAAATATTGAATGTAGAATGCTTTGTAAAATATGTTGTAGTATTGGCTATTATGACTCACTTAGCAAAAGAAGTTTTAGCAACTTACTTTTGAAAAATAGTTTCAACTATTTGTATAGTTGAAATCCCTCATATTCATGCAACTTTGTGACCTTTCAGAGAAACTCATTATCAAACTTAGACCCCATGTATAAATCTACTCAACAACATTTCTTATAGGTGGTTATCTAGTGTGTGTATTAAGTAATTTTTCAGTTGTATCTGACTCTTTGTGACTCCATTTGGGGTTTTCTTGAAAGAGATACTGAAGTGGTTTGCCACTTCCTTTTCCATGTCATTTTACAGATGAGGAAATTAAGGCATAAGTGACTTGCCTTGGGCCACACAGCTAGTAAGTGTGTGAGGCCAGATTTGAATTCAGGAAGAAGAGTCTTCCGGACTCCAGGCCTGGTGCTTCTATAAACTTATGCTCAAACACTTCCTTTAAAAAAAAAATTCATTTTTATTTCTGGTTCCAAATTCTCCCCCTCCCTCCACTCCTTTCCCACTCATTGAGAAGAAAAGAAATATATTACCCATTATATACATGAAGTAATGCAAAATAAATTTCCACATTAGCCATATTTTTAAAAAAAAGCAAGAAAAAGTGAAAAATATGCTTCAATCTGTATTCTGAATCTATCAGTTCTCTATCTGAGGTGGATAGCATTTTACATCCTGAGTTCTTTGGAGTTGTGGTGGATCATTGTTTTGATAAGAGTTACTAAGCATTGCACAGTTGATTATCTTTATAATGTTGCTGTTACTGTGTAGATTGTTCTCCTGGATTTGCTCACTTCCCTTTGCATCAGTTCATATAAGTCTTCCAGGTTTTTCTGAAACTATCCCTTTCATCATTTCTTATAGTATTCTATCACAATCATATATCACAACTTATTGGCCATTCCCCATCTCCTCAGTTTTTAATTCTTTGCCACTGCTAAAAGAGTTGCTATAAACATTTTTGAACACGTGGGTTCTTTTACTCTTTCTTGGGGCAAAAACCTAGTCGAGGTATTTCTGGGTCAGTGGGTATGCATAGTTTTATAGCCTTTTGGTCATAATTCCAATTTTTTCTCCAGAATGGTTGGACTAATTTGCAGCTCCACCAATAGGGCATTGATATAAATATTTTCTCACATCCCCTCCAGTACCTGCCATTTTCCTTTTCTGTCATCTTAGCCAATCTGATGGGTATATTTCAGAGTTGTCTTATTGTACATTTCTCTAATTATTAGTGATTTAGAGCATTTTTATATGACTAATGATAGATTTGCTTTCTTCTTCTAAAAACTGACCATCTATCAATTGGGCAATGGCTCCTATTTTAATAAATTTGGCTTATTGTTGTTCAGTCCTTTTCAGTCATGTCTGACTGTTTGTGACCCTGTTTGGGGTTTTCTTGGCAAAGATACTAGAGTGGTTTGCCCTTTTCTTCTCCAGTTCAGTTTACAGCTGAGGAAACGGAAGTAAATAAGGTTAAGTGACTTGCCTAGGGTCACACAACTAGTAAGTACTGGGGCCAGATTTGAGCTCAAGAAGAAGAGTCTTCCTGACTTCAGGCCCAGTACTCTATTCACTGCACCACTTAGCTGCCTCAAATTTGGCTTAGTTTTCTATATACTTGAAAAATGAGACCTTTATCAGGAAAACTTGCTGCAAGAAGTTCTTTGCCT
The DNA here is from genome assembly GCF_003287225.1 of Phascolarctos cinereus. Lineage (NCBI taxonomy): Eukaryota > Metazoa > Chordata > Mammalia > Diprotodontia > Phascolarctidae > Phascolarctos > Phascolarctos cinereus. Next base: position 176,276,085 of record NW_027556098.1, read on the forward strand.
TGGTTTCTCTGCTTTTCTTCTAATTTTGGCTGCATTGGTTTTGTTTGTACAAGAACTTTCTAATTTTATGTAATCAAAATCAACCATTTTACGTCCTGCGATCTTCTCTACTTCTTGTTTGGTCATGAACTCTTCCCCTATCCATAGACCTAATAGATAATTTCTTCCATACTCCCCTAATTTGCTTACGGTATTACCCTTTATATAGAAATCATATGCCCATATCTTCATATAGGATGTCGAATGTTGGTCTATGCCTAATTTATGTTTTACAGTTTTCCTAGAAATTTTTTGTTAAATACTGAGTTCTTGCCCCAGTTTCAGCTGAGATCTTTGGGTTTATCAAACACTAGCCTACAGTGTTCGTTTGCTTATTTCATTGACCAACCGTTCTATTTCTTATCCAATACCAAATTGTTTTGAAGATTACTACTTTGTAACATAGCTTGAGGTCTGGTACTGCTAGGCCCCCTTTACATTTTAAAAATTGATTCCCTTGATATTCTTGACCTTTTGTTCCTCCAGAAGAATTCTGTTATTATTTTTTCTAGCTCTATAAAGTATTTCTTTGGTAGTTTGATTCGTATGGCACTGAAAAAGTAAATTAATCTAGCTAGCATTATCATTTTTATTATACTGGTTCATCCTACCCATGAGCAATGAATATTTCTCCAGTTGATTAGATTTATCTTTTTTTGTGTGAAGAGTGTTTTGTGATTGTGTTCATATGGTCCCTGTGTGTTTTTTGGCAAGTAGATTTCCAAGTATTTTATTCTGCAGTTATTTTAAGTAGAATTTATCTTTCTATCTCTTCTGGTTGGGTTTTGTTAATAATATATAGAAATGGTGGTGATCTGTATGGGTTTATTTTATATCCTACAACTTTGCTAAGGTTGATTGTTTCAACTAGGTTTTTAGTTGATTCTCTAGGGTTCTCCAACTATGCCATCATATCAGCTACAAAAATGGTGCTCTTATTTCCCTGTTGCCTATACTTATTCCTTCATTTTTTCTTGTCTTATTGTTACAGCTAGCATTTGTAGTACAATATTGGCTAATAGTGGTGATAATGGACATCCTTGCTTCACTCCTGATCTTATTAGGAAGGCTTCTAGTTTATTCCCATTACAGAAAATGTTTAATCTTGGTTATAGCTCTATATGACTTATCGTTTTAAGATAAACTCCATTTATTCCTATGCTTTCTAGTGTTTTTAATCACAATTTTGTTAGGTTTTGTCAAAAGCCTTTTCTGCATCTATGGATGTAATCATATGTTTTTTGTTGTTTTTGTTACTGATATGGTCAGTTATGCTTATAGTTTCGTTGTTATAATCTTTTTAGAATTTTATTTAAAAAATTTGCATCAGTATTCATTACGGAAATTGTCGATAGTTTTCTTTCTCTGTTTTTGCTTTCCTTGGTTTAGGTATCAAACCCATTTCTTCATTGTTCACTTGTTTCAGTCATGTCCAACTCTTTGTGACCCCATTTGGGGTTTTCTTGGAAAAGATACCAAAGTAGTTGCCATTTCCTTCTCCAGTTCATTTTATAGTTTTTTTTTTTTGGCTAGGCAGTGGAGTTAAGTGACTTGCCCAGGGTCACACAGCTAGTAAGTGTTATGTGTCTGAGACCAGATATGAACTCAGGTCCTCCTGAATCCAGGGCAGGTGCTCTATCCACTGCGCCACCTAGCTGCCCCCCAGTTCATTTTATAGTTGAGGAAACAGAGGCCAAAAGGGGTGTGTGACTTGCCCAGAGTCACATAGTTAGTGAATGTCTCAGGCCATATTTGAACTCAGGAAGATGAGTCTTTCTGACTCCAGGCCTGGTACTCTATCTATTGTGCCACCTCTCTGAATAGAAAATTTGACATTCAGACTCAAGAGAAGCATAAAAAGGTAAACATGAAAGAGTAATCATAAGAGACTTAATAAAGTTAAACTGTTTACATTCCTATATGGGAAGATGATACATGTAACTCCTAAGAATTTTATCATCATTAGGATAGTTAGGAGTCTATATAGCCAGAAGTGGACACCAAAGATGGATGAGTATCCTTGAAAATCACTCAGCAAGCCCTCACAGCAGGAGTGCTAGCCTGCTACCCTGCCTTGAGCATCTCATACATTCCACCTTTGGTGTTCCCCTCTCACGCAACTCTGACCTGTGGCTCCAAGAGCAGCAGCCACACCCCAACAAAACCATCTCAGCAGATGACCTAAACCAGGTTGTAGGTAACCAATGGGCCTCGAACCCATTGGTGAGTTAGGGGGATGTCTACCCCAAGCATGTAAAGATTTCTCTCCAAGAACTGGTCAGATGAGAACAATTTGTTCCAATGGCTGCAAAGGCAGCTGAAGCAGGCACTATGGAGCTCTTAGAGCTTGGTCATTCACTGCATCCTGAGCCATTGCCAGTGGATTTTTACCACTGGATTTCAATGACTGTGGAAGAGAGAGTGAGACTGACAACTCTGCACAGCTCTACCTCACTTAAATCCAATTCATATGTAAGTCAAGACCTCACCCCTTGATGTCTTTGATCTTCTTCAAAAATGAAGGACAAACAACAATATACAGCTAAGTAAAAAACAAAACAAAACAAAACTGTACCTCTTTCTATCCCCATTCAATATTCTCCAGAGGTCTATCATATCTAACTTTTTAAAAATTCCATTCCTCTTAACTTTTTTCTTGTTTATTTTTGGTTAGATTTAAATGGATCTGAGAGGAACAAATTGAAGATTCCCACTAGTATAGTTTTACTGTCCATTTCCTCCTGTAATTAATTTAGTTTTTCCTTTAAGAATTTTAATGTTATGCCATTTGGTGCCTATGTATTAAATATTAATATTAATTTATCGCCTATGATATCTTTTAGTAAGATGTAGTTCCCTTGCTTATCTCTTTAAATTAGGTCTATTTTTGCTTTTGCTTTGACTGAAATCATGATTGCTGCCCTTGCCTTTATAACTTTAGCTGAAGGATAATAGGTTCTACTCCAGTCCCATCTTTCTGTTTCAAGGGTCACTCTCATCCCAACATAATAGACTCCCTCTGTCTAAGTAGATTCCATCTAACTGCCCCAGTGATGATAAAGTTCTTAGGGGTTATATGTATTGTCTTCACTTATAAGAATGTAAACTATTGAACTTTATTATGTCCTTTATGATATCTCATTCATATTTACCTTTTTATGCTTCTCTTGAGTCTTATGTTCGATTCTGATCTTTTCATCAGAAATGCTTGAGAATCTTCTGTTTCATTAGATCCTCATTCCACCCCCCATGAAGGATTATGTGGTTATTCTTGATTGTAATCCTAGATTGCCTTCTGGAATGTTATTTTCCAAGCCTTCCACATCTTTATAATGGTAATTGCCAAATCTTGTGTCACTCTGACTGTGGCTTCATGGCATTTGAATCATTACTTTATGGCTGCTTTCAGTATTTTATCTTTTACTCAGGAGCACTGGCATAGCATTTCTAGAGTTTTCATTTTGGGATTTCTTTCAGGTGGTGATCAATGGATTCTTTCCATTTTTATTTTGCCTTCTGGCTCTAAAATATCTGGGTAGTTTTCCTGTATGATTTCTTGAAGTTTGATGTCTTGGTTCTTTCTTTTTGATCATGACTTTCAGATAGTTCAACTTCTTAAATTATCTTGTCAACCAGACTGAACTGGCCTCTAACCTGTGCATGGCCAGAGTTGAACAGAGCAGGCTAGAGGGAGAAGAATCAGGAAACAAATAGAAGTTTAATTTCAAAGTGAGGGAAATGGCCTGCAAACAAGGACACATGTGTCTAGGCCCCTCCCCTAGTGGGGGGACCTGAACCAGTGGGGCTGAACCTTGATTTATATACTTGTGGCTAGACAAAGTGTCAAACAGTGAAGTGCAGCAACAGTGAGGCAAGGTTGTCTAGTGACAAAAGTCCATTCATATCAGGGTTTCATATCTGGGCCTGTTGGTACTGGCTCAAGCTTAGAAGGTGAGTGCGAAGGATTGTTGTTATGCCAAGCTCAGGGCACAGCTTGCTTGCTGGGGCTTAGCTCTGGAAAACAGGGTGTCTCTTCATAGTATCTTGACATTTCCCCCCTTTGGACAAGAGGGGGGGCAAGAATTTAGAGGTAGAAAATGTCAATGTATGCTTGAATCAGGGCTTTGGTGGTTGGTTACATAACAAAAGGGAAGAAGGGGAAAAGAAAAAAACTAGGATGGTATACACAACCCTCGTCTGGGAATTTGGGACAGATATCTCATCTGAATGTCAGCTGTTTCTGGGTCTGTTCTTGACAAACCTTGAGGTCGCTGGAGGGTTCTGCTATTCACTCAGGAGCAGGGAATTTCTTCAGATGATCCAGGAGTCCACACCCACAAGTTTAGCAGCTGTGGGAATAGTCAGAAAGACCTGGTACGGGCCATTAGAAGACATATGGGTTGACAATTGTGAAAAAAATCCTTGTATCAGTCTTTGAATCTGAGTTTCTGGTCAATATAACACAAGTCCTTAGTTAAGGATCTCTAAACAGCATGTAGAAATGGTCTGGTTTCCCAGCCATTCAGGGCTAGGTTCAAACAATGCAATAAAGTTTTCTCACAATTCCCATAATTGCATAATTACATTGTCAGGTACAGATCAAACTGCTTAGAGGGCTCACAATGGACTAGCTTTGAGAAGTGAGATTTACGTGTCACCAAGGTAACCAAGAAAACTTAAACATAAACCATACAAAGCAATACAATAATTATCATTGATGTTAACTAACATCGAGTCTCCTTGTATCCTAGTAACCCATTCTCAATATCCATTTAATCAGCACATTTTGAGTCCCAGATGTCTCGTGTAAGTATGTGTTCCCTAGATATCTTTTCTTGGACAATAGGTTTTATTCTCAGGACAGCTCTTAAGTGGGCTCTACTTTTTGGTTCCAAATCCAGAGGTTCCTAGATAATTCTGACTTAGTGAAATTTAGTGTAATCACTTAAATTTGGTTCTCCAGTCTGAAACTTCAGAGAATTTTGGTTTATATAATATTTGCTGTTTCTATCCTTACCTAAATCATGTACCCAATATAAGAATCTTTTAAAAATTTATGAAGGTCCAACCGCAAAATGAACTCTTTTGCCGTTTAGGATTATCAGACAAATAGCTTAAAAGTGGGAAGATAATTTCACTTTCTTTACCATTATCAACCCAATTTATGTGTAAAATCTTAATCCAGTTTTGAGAACTTATTACTAAAACATACTCAAAGTCTAAATTTCCATGATAGATAAATTTGGAAGTCAATCATCTAATGCTGTTGCTTTCTCAAAATTTACTATTCCATTTATTTAGAAAACTTTTACATCTTTGCCTTGTTTCTTTGTCTAATCATTTCCTCCTTAGAAGGATATCATCCCTATATTATAATTTGATCACAAATACAGGTTAGAATGGTAAGATATTCATATTTGCATCCTATTATAATAATTCAGAGATTTTCCAGTATCAACTCATTATTTAATAGGTTTAGTATTGTACTTACAAAACTTCTTGATTATAGAAATTTACTATAAAAGAAAAAAAAAGGACAAGTTATCATAACAGGAGGAATTGCTTAGCTCTGTTGATTCCAACATGAGTCATGTCTGGCAGCCAATCATTTACTAACAGAGTATTAAAAGCAAGGCTTAGGATTAACCAGGTAGGGAAATGTCCTTTTCAGAAAGGAAATAGCACAATTGGGAAATAGAGTCACAAGGAGCCTTCCTAGATCATGCTAAGGTCGTCCCTAAAACTTTTCCCACCTTTAGTAGTTCCCAGACTGGAGCACATGCCATTTTCTACTATTGGCTTCATGACAATTCAGACTACTATCCCTGTAATCAAAACTCAAAACAATAGTAAATTACAATCCCAGGAATTTTTATCTTAAATAGCAAAATTTCACTAACCACAATTTAGGGCTTGAATATTTTTCCTGATGTTTCCCTAACAGTTAATATTTCATTTATCCTTTACTTATAAATTAAAACTATCTGTATTCTGGGGCTTCAGACATACAGTAAATACCTGATAATTGACTCTTCATTAATATGTTGAAGCTACATCTTTAAACCACAATATACACTTTCATAATAGCCAAATCAAAATCTACTATTAAACATTATTATCTGTTTTGTAACAAAATATACCTCACTAAACATTTAATGGTTTTCAAATATCTGTTTTTTATTACATCCTTTTAAAAGCCCAATTCATGTGTAACAGTATCCAGATTAAAAAGTTGTTTTTAACAACATTTTGGTTACAGTTTCACAATATAAGAGAATTTAGAAATACAACAATAACATAAACAACATCACATTTAAAACATGAAACAAAACTTCAGATGATATCATTTGCATTTTCAAATAATCACCTATAAAAATCATTGATCTTAATACCTTTAGAGTTATTAGGTTTGAGACAATCATATTCAATTAAATATTAAATAATAATGCAGTGCTTAGCGTATGCCAGTCATTGTGTTAAGAACTTTACAATCATTATATTATTTTGATTTCACAATAACCCTGGGAGGTGGGTACCATTATTATTTTTCTCTTTACAGACTAGGAAACTGGGACAAATAGAGGTAATATAACTTGCCTAAGATTACACAACTAATAAATTTCTGTGACTGCAACTGAATTCAAGTTTCCCTATATTTTTCCAGAATTTTTTTCAATACTTTCATTTGAGAATCTGATCTGAGATTAGAGGGGATAACAGAGTAAGAGGGAGAGGGTCTCTGACCTGGGGGAGTCACAAGCATAGTCAAGGAGGGTTTAACAAGAGGTTGATATAAAGTGAAAACTGTTTCCCTACTTTGTTTTCTTCACTCGGAGGTTACTTCCAAACTAGCTGCCATCCTTCACTGGCCTAGAACAATGAAGCTATCAATGTTCAAGGGAAAATGCCATCTACTTTTAACTGTTATAAAATTTAATCCTTATTTTTCCTTAAAATAAATTCTACAGAGTGATTCCTCAAAACTTATTAAGATATTTTAGAAGGGAGTGAGTTCCTGGAATTACCCTACGATCTTAAAATGATTAATCTTCAAACTCCTTAATCTGCTAAGATGTTTTTAGCAGTTCTACAAACTTTGATTATCTGACCATTTTTATTCTTAACTCATCTCCCTGGGAATGTCTAAAGTGGGAGTTAGGTTTGTTTACTGGGGCAACTGCATAAAGTAAGAAAGTTCACTAATCTTTCCTAGTGTTCTAAACTTTTTGGCTGTAGCCCTTAGAAGTTTTTCTGGCTGGCTGCATTTTAAATCTTTCAAGGTAACAGAATCTACACAGACATTTTACATTTTCCAAAGACACAAACACAGACAAAATGACAAGACAGATACAAACAGAACAAAGCATGCAGCCACAGTCCATACCGTTACAGAGGTGAGCAATTTCAGTTTTACAGAGGCCTGCAGTTTAAAAAACAACAGAGGCATGAAAAGGGGCAAGAGGTATGCAGTTACAATTTTACTGAGTCTTGCAGTTTAAAAAAAATAGAAGCATGCAGAGAGGTCACTTAACTGAAATGTGCAGTTTAAGAAAGGCTATCCTAACCAGAGTGATCTGAGATGAACGAGTCACCAGAGGGGCCCTGGAGTTTTCCTCACAAAGAATGGTGAACTGAACCAAGGCAGGAGTTCAGGATTGGAGCAGAGAGGGCAGAGGACTCACCAGATAGAGGAGGTTAGACTCCAAAGAAATAAATCTCTGGTGGCACTGGTACTAGAGAGTCCAATGACCTGGTTCTATGTCTGGTCCCACTTCTGACACCAATTAACCAGGCTGAACTGGCCTTTAACCTGTGGGTAGTTAGAGTCAAAAAGAGCAGGCTAGAGACAGGAGAATCAAGAAACAAACAGAAGTTTAATTTCAAAGTGAGGGAAATGGCTTGCAAACAAGGACATATGTGCCAGGGCCCCTCCCTTAGTGGGGGGACCTGAACCAGTGGGACTGAACCTTGATTTATATACTTGTGGCTAGACAAAGTGTCAAACAGTGAAGTGTAGCAACAGTGGTGAGGCACAACAGCAGCAGTGAAGCAGGGTTGTCTAGTGACAAAAGTCCATTCATAGCAGGGTTTCATGTCTGGGCCTGTTGATGCTTACCCAAGCTCAGATGATGAGTGCAAAGGATTGTTGCTATAAAAAGCGCAGGGCATAGCTTGCTTGTTGGGGCTTAGCTCTGGAAAAGAGGGTGTCTCCTAATAGTATCTTGATATTTTCTTCTCAATCTATTTTCCAGGTCAGTTGTTTTTCTGATGAGATAGTTGACATCTTCTCTTTTTAGACTTTTGACTTGGTTCTATTGTTTCTTGGTGTCTCATGGAGTCATTGGCTTTCATTTAAACAATTCTCATTTTTAAAGGGTTATTTTCTTCAGTCAGGTTTTGTACTTCTTTTAGCATTTGGCCAATTCTGCTTTTAAGGAATTTTTTTTCAATTTTTTTTGTGCCTGCTTTTACCAAGTCGCTAATTTACTTTTCATAATATTCTTTACTCACATTTCTTTTCCCAATTTTTCCTCCACCACTCTTATTTGATTTTTAAAATAATCCTCCCACCCCTTTTAAAAGCTCTTTCTTTAGCTCTTTAGGAATTCTTGTTGGACTTGTGTTCAATCCACATTATTTTCTTTTGAGGCTTTGCTTGTAAATGTTTTCAAGTCATTGTCTTCTTATGAGTTTATATCTTGAGCTTCCTTTGTGACTATAATAGATTTTTGTGGTCAGGTTCTTTTTTTGTTGTTTGCTTATTTTCCCAGACAATTTCTTGACTTTAGATTTTATGTTGGAGTTGGGCTGTGCTCACCTCTGGGGGCAAGGGAGCAGGGGAGACATCTGGCAGAATCTTTTGTCTTTTATGAGCTTCTGATGCTTTTACAACTCAGTGGGTACCTGTAAGTTTTCAGTGCTTCCAACATGTTGTGATCCAGGGAGAGGTCTAGTCATTGTCCTCTGGTTTGCACTCTGGTCTTTATAAAGGTAAGAACCCCTATTCCCTTGTAACTGTGACAATTCCTTTCCACCCTTAGCCACAAATATATAAATAAGGTCACCCAGATTTAGGTAATGAGTAACAGAGCTGCTAAATGGCACCTAACCCTGTGCCCAGTGCTAGTACAGAGGTCTCCTGGGATCTCTTTCTGACTAGATGTTCAGTCCCTTTACTGTCCCTGAGTGCTTGGCTGTTACCCATCATCCCACAGCTGATGCTGCTTCTACCGCAGTGAGAGGTGTGCTTCTGGCTGGCCCCAGCTCCAGTGTCTGCAGCCCTTTTCATTCTGTGCATTAAGAGAGCTTAGCAAAAATGCTGACTTCACTCTGCCATCTTGGCTCCCCTTTTCTCTGTTCAAACTCTTCTAATGGTGAGGAACTCACTTTCCCACAAGCTAGTTCTTCTCATTGATAATTGTACTTGTTGGAAAATTCTTTCTTTTACTTAATTGACATCTGTGTTTCTACATTTCTACTGATCAGTGCTCTTTTGCCCCCTCCATTTTCCCCGTCCCTCTCTGTAGCAACATAAAACAAGATTACTCTTTTTACCACATAACAACCCTTCAAATATTTGGAGACTTGTATTAAGCCTCTGATTGGGCCAGGAAGGGAGCTCAGTTCTAATGGTTCCTGGTATAGAGTTCTTTGTACTGAACCAGGCCAGTGTCTAAATGGATCAGAATCTGCTATACCAAAAAGAGAATTTCACAGGCAAATGGGCCTCAGGGGACAATGTGTTTAACATGTTAGGGGTCTGAGGGAAAATAAATTACCCAATGTTCAAATCCTTTAACTCGGAAGCAGTGCTAAAGACTTGGCCATTGTGGTTAGAACCACAGATAAAGAGCAGAAATAATGATTAGCTCCCAAACGCTGATGTCTTTCAAATGTGCTTGAATTTCTTGTGTGACTTTTTTGTTCCATTGAAAATGATTTAAACAACCCTGTGGCTTCTCCCCTGTTACAACATAAGCTCCTTATGAGTTCTGATTGTTTTTACTAATTGTATTTATTTCCTCAGTGCCTCGCACAACGCCTGTCACGCAGCAGACGCTTGATAAATACTTGTTCATTCTATTGGGTATGGGGTAGAAGGGAGTTAAAGCATGGAACCAGAAGCAGGTGAGGCCTAGGAATGGGTCAAAGAAGTCTTAGAAGTTGTGAGGCTCTAAATCCTGAGAATAGGTGGGAGGTGCTAAATCCTAGAATTGGAAGGGCAGGAACAAATTCTGAGAAGGGGGATAAGTCCTGGGAATGGAGAAACTAACTATCAGTGTGTCAACAGCGGACCACCTAATTAGGACACTTTTTAGATCTTCCAAGGCAGGTATGGGCTGCTTATCTGGACATTCCATTGGAAGAGTAAAAAGGTCTGGAAGACCTGAATTCAGATAGTGAAGAGAGACTTAAGCTAGGTAAGGGGAAACACTCATTGGTTTGTAAGAGCTGAAAACAACGCTATATGGCTGGCTTTTAAAAAGCAAACTTCCTGCCAGAGTCCAAAATAAATAGGCTGGAACATGAAGTCTTCCAGGTAGGGTGCAAACTGGTAATGTACAAGGTAGCTGGACCATCAAAGGAGTGGAAAGTCATCTCTCAGAAAAGGGTAAATGAGCTTGTTTTTGTCAGAGTGATCTCCAGGTGTCTCTTCTCTCCTCACTTAGCTCTCCACACCCCGCTCCCACAAGTGGCTAGGGAAGGGAGAGCAGGATGGCAGCAATTTGGGGATGAAGGTGGTGAAACACTTTTATGGGAGTTAGCGGGGCCCAAATTCAAGAAGCCAAAGCATTTTCCTGGCTCTCTTCTCTCCTCCTCTGCCCTGCTTCCCGACCCCACCCCAGTCAGTAGTGCCAAGTCATTGTGCCTCCAGCCTCGAGGCCAGTCCCTGCAGGATGCTCAAGGTGGGGTAGAAGGGATGGCATGAGAGGGAAGATGCCTCCGATTCAGACCCCTCCGTGGTAGGGGAGGATAGTGGAAAGAGGGTTGGATTTGGAGACAGAGCATCTAGGTTTGGATCTAGACTTCTGCTCCTCGCTAGCTTTGCGACCTTGGGCAAATCACTTCCTCATCATAAAATAAGGTGGCAGAACCAGAAGACCTATAGGGTCCTGTCTAGCTGTCAGTCTAAATTCCTATGATCCTATGATCTGAATTCAAATTTTACTCTGCTAATGACTACCTGTGTGACCTTGAAGAAGTAACTTCCCCTCTCTAGGCCCGTGTCCTCATCTGTAAGAGGGAGGTGGTGTAGATGAGCTGAGCTGCAGGATTCTTTCTAGCTCAAAGTCTGTAATCCTATGACCCTTCTGAGAGAGCTCCAAGGCTTGTATTTAGATAGCAATTTACCATTGCAAAGTACTTTATATCCATTTGATCCTCCCAACATGTCTCTGAGGTAATTAATACAAGTGTGATTCCCATTTTGTAGATATATTTGTACCCTCTGGGCCTAGAAAAGTGCCTTGAGCACAAGAAACACTTAATAAATATTCACTAAACTGTTTTTTTATTTTAAAAAAATTTTCCTTTCAAAAATCAACCATTAATTAATTTTTAGCGTTTATTTTAAAAAATTTGAATTCCAAATTCTCTCCCTTTTTCCAACCCCTCCCCCACCCATTGAGAAGACAAGCAATATGATATCCATTATACATGTAAAATGGTGCGAAACATATTTCCATATTAGCCATGTTGCAAAAAAAAAAGGCAAGAAAAAATTAGGAAAGTGAAAAAAGTATACTTCAATATACACTGAGAGTTAATCAGTTCTCTCCCTGGAGGTTTTATCGTGAGTCAGGATTCACAATGGAGGACATTGGAGCTCAGAGAGGTGGGATAATTTGTCTGAGATTACACAGATAAGTAAATATCAGAATCAGAACTTGAACCCAGGTCTTCTGATTCCAAATCAAGTATTCTTTCCATCCATCCCAGTGTCAGTTGCTCGATGGCAGTTGCCTTTCAGCATGTAGATGTAGACTGGAAACAGGAATAATTTAAAGAGGTGATGTTCATGCTAAGGAAAAGAATACAGATGACAGGCCTTCTCAGTTGGAAGGGAACTCAGAGATCATGTAGTTCATCTGTACCTGGGCAGGCATCCAAGTTCTCCTTGAAGCCTTCTAGGGACTGATAACAACTTCCTTGGGCAGACCATTTCCCTTCTGGACGATGTGCAGTGTTAGGATGTTTTTTCCTTATGTCCATTGAGTCTGACTCTTTGGTAACCCTCTTTGGGGTTTTCTTGGCAATGATATTGAAGTGATTTGTCATTTCCTTTTCCAGCTTATTTTCCAGGTGAGGAAACTGAGGCAAACAGGGTTGCTAGAAAGTATCTGAGGCTAGATCTGAACTCAAGAAGATGAGTCTTCCTGATTCCCAGCCCAGTTCTCTGACCACTGCACCACCTAGATGCCTTCTATTGAGTCCAAATCTGCTTCTCTGTAACCTCCACTCATTACTCTTGCTTCCACCCTTTGGGGTTAAGCAGAACAAGCCCAAACCCTCTCCCAAGCAATTGAAGGTGACTGCCATGTTCCTCGTAAGTGATTTTTTTCTTCAGGATAAATATGCTGGTGGTTTGGCCTTGGAATCCTGGTCTCTGAGAGCCAGCACATGACCTTGAGAAACAGGTTGGGGAATTTGGACTTTATTTGTTATGGAATGGGGGGCAATGAAGGGGTTTTAAGCAGGGGAATTATGTGATTAAATGTACTCTTGGGGAAGAGGGGAGCAGATACCCTTGATCAGGTGAGAGTTTTAAGGACAGAAAATTATACATACACACAAACAACAAATATGTATATGTGCATGATATAATTGTACATATGATATATATACATAATTGCATGTAACATATCCCTATAGGTATGTACATTTGTATATATGATATACACACATAATAGTTAATTCATGCTTTATGTTTATATGTGTACATATGCACACACGGGGAGGATTGATTCATCAAGCCCCGAAAGGTGAGTGGCTGACTGGAGACAGGAAAAAGATATCTCTTGCTTGCTTTCCTTTCTCTCCACTGGCATGGCCTCTACCTTCATCATCAGACTCTCACCCTTTCTTATCTGGATTGTTACAATAACTTCCTCATTAACCTTCCTGCTGCCAGTCTCCCCTTCTCCAAACTGTCTTCCACACAGCTGCTAAAATCATTTCCCAAAGACGTTGGTCTATGTTATTTCCCTGCTCAAGCATCTTTAGTGGCTCTCTCTTGTCTCTAGGATAAAATACAAATTCCCTGGCCTGGAATTTAAAGATGTCTACAATCTATGTCCCATTCATCTTTCCAGAGTTCTTATTACTCCCACTAAAACACTCTTGTGTTCCAGTCAAGTTGGCCTAGTGGCTATTCTTTAATTCTGCTGTTCAGTCTCCCATCTCTGCACCTTTGCAGAGGCTCAGATTACCTTGTATTTACTTGGACCTCATGTTGTATCTCCCTATTAGAATGTAACCTCCTCAAGGGCAGTGACTGTTTCATTTTTGCCTCTGTATCCCCAGTATTTAGCACAGTTCCTTGCTTATAGCAGAGGCTTAAAAGTTTGTTGACTAGACAGAGGGAGGATCTAAACTATTGATCACAAGTACATGGCTGGGTAGGGGCAAGAAGGTGAGCCAACCAAAATCATCCAAAGCAGAGCCTGAGAGAAGAGAGGGATTTCCAGGAATCATAAAGCGAGGACAGATTGAAACCAGCCAGTCTCACTTCCAAAGTCAAGTTTTCAGCAGAAGTCAAAGGAGTATTCTTGAAGGCTAGGTCTCCATGTATGTAGCCTTATTCCTGCTGAGACCAATGCAGAGCTTGATTTTGGGGCTAGAGAATACAAGGTAGACGTCTTACAGCAGAAGTTCTCAACCTTTCTTATGTCAAGCACCGCCTTGGTGAAGCCTATGGACACCTACATATTGTTGCCTATGTTCATAATGGAAAGAAATACAAAATTTTAGCTAGAGGTTAATGAAAAGAAAGATATAATTTTTTTTCCCATCCAAGTTTATGGACCCCATGAAATCTATGCATGGACCCTCAAAAGGTGGGAGAGGGGGTTAAGAACACCTGCTCTAGAGGCATGAACTGAGGTCTGGGCAGCTGGAGAAAAAAGCCTTTAGATAATGCTGGAACCCGTCCTAGTCAAGGTAGGCAGTTGCATTAGGCTTCACATGCAGAGGGGTACGGCGAGGAAAGATTTTTAATGTGACTCTTAAAAATGCACGTATTTTTAATGCTAGAAAAGGCTGCTCTCTGTAGCCCACAGGTATTTATTTTGTGATACATCAAGCTGCATGTGTTCACTGAAGGTTCCAAGCCTCTGGTGGACAGTAACATACCTATTCTTTTAAGAGGGAAAATTGTGTTCCTATTTCCATTGATGGGGATATAATTTCCAAATCTTGCCACAGGCACACACGAATGCCTTATTCTGACTCCACTTTGGATTAAAGAGGAGTGATGGCAGGAAACACCTAGAAGAGACTCATTTGGGTACTTCAGATCGAAGTGGGGCTGCCTGGGTAAAGTCCAGCTGACTCAGCCTGGTGTTCAAGGTAGTCAATGTGTAGGTGTTAACTTGTGTTTTCATCCTGGCCTTCTGCTACTCCCTTTTAGATGCACAGCTTTATATCAGGGCCTGTTTACCCTTCTCTGAACACGTTCAGTGCTTTCTTGGCACTGTATCTTTACTAATACTGTTCTGCAAACCTAGATGCACTCTGTATCATCTCCAGCTGTTGTAACCCTACCTATTTTTCAAGGGGCAGCTTAGCTGGCACTGCTTCCGTGAAGTCTTCTGAATCTTCTCATCAAGCAGTGAGCACTCCCAGCTCTGAACTCCCATAGTCCTTTGTGCCTATGTAGAATCATGCAGCCAGGGGCAGCTAGGTGATTGGGTAGAATAGCTTGCCAGGCCTGGAGTCAGGAAGACTCATTTTCCTGAGTTCAAATATGACTTCAGATGCTTACTGGCTGTGTGACCCTGGGCAAGTCACTTAACCCTGTTTGCCTTAGTTCCTCATTTTTAAAATGAGCTGGAGAAGGAAATGGCAAACCACTCCAATATCTTTGCTAAGAAAACCCTAACAGTATCACAAAGAGTGAGACGTGACTGAAATGACCAAAAAACAAAAGAATCACGCAACCAGATTCAGTCAATCAACCAACAAGTCTTTATTAAACACCAGCACTGTGTGGGTTCTGAGAATACAAAGACAAAAATGAAACGATACCTGCCTTCAAGGAGATTATATTCCACACATATAGAGAATATGTAATCATAATAATGATAGCTAACATTTATATCGTACCTACTGTATGCCAAGTACTGTGCGAAGTGTTTTATAAATATTATCTCAATTGACCCTCACAATAACCCTGGGAAGTAGGGGACAGTATTATCTCCATTTCACAGATGAAGAAACTGAGACAAAGAGATGTCAAACGACTAACCCAAGGTCATGCAACTAGTAAATGTCTGAGGTTAGATTTGAACTCAGGTTTTCCTGACCCCAGGCCCAGTGCTCTATCCATTGAGCCAATATAAACACACACACACACACACACACACACACACACACACACAAATTGATATGGGGAGAGGAAAGAGAGATACTAACAGGTGGCTAGGTGGTCTAGTAGAGAGAGTGCTAGTCTTGGACTCAGAAAGATATGAGTTCAAGTTCTGCCTTAGACATTTATTAGCTGTGTAAGCCTAGGCAAGCCTCAGTTTTCTGATCTGTAAAATGGAGATTATGATAGCACCTTCTTCACAGGGTTATTATAAGGATCAAATGAAATCATGTATGTGAAGTGCTTCGAAAACCTTAAAGCCCTATATACACGTTAGTTAATGACTATACTCATATTTTGGTGGAGGGATCAGGTCAAGTGTTCTCACTGTAAATCAATCACTGTTTCTACTGCAGCAAGCAAGGGGCTTTCCCTGAGCCAATGGACCAGTTATTGCCTAGTTTTGTGGCCTTGACTCTACTCTTTCTAATTTTTTTTTTTGTGATCACACTATGGCATGAAATTGACATGAGAATATGACTGAGTTTGTAGAAATAGATCATCTCACAGTTTAAGATCATAGATTCAGAGCTAGACGGTGCCTTAGAGGACACTTACTCCAATCTTCTCCCTTTTCTTTTGAGAAACCTGAGGGCTAGAGGTGTTTAAGTGGCTTGCCCAAGGCCACAGGGGAAGTAATATGAGGGCTGGTGTTAAAATTCAGGTCTTCTGATTCCAAAATCCAGCATTCCTTCATTTGCACCTTCATTTGTCTGAGCTGAGCTTTCACAGAAACTTGGGATTATGAGACGCAAAAGTGTGGCCTCAGTGCATGTCCTGCATGGGAGTCAAGGCCCAGTGATAGGAGCTGGAATGCTGTGTGTGGGAAACAGCAAGGGACCTCAGCTAGTCCAATCTTCTCTTTGGACTTTATTGGACTATATTGTATTATCACATAGGAGAGAAAACTGAAGGCTAGAGAAAAGATGTGACTTCCCACAAGTCACACAGCTAGGTTTTTAGGGGCAAAACTGGGCTGAGAATTCAGATGACTCTTTGTAGCATTTGTACACATCCTTATGTCGTAGTTATTTGTCTACTTGTGTTATTTCTCCTACTAGACTGTAAGCCTCTTGAGGGCAGTGACTTTGTCTTTACTCTTTACTCATCTTTATACCCCTTCACCTACATTGAGCATATTGATTTGTTGAATGAATGAATAATGTTGCAAAATGCTATGATACTGTAAGGCTCTGTTCTTTCATTCATGTGGATATTCTGTCATTGATTGTAATACCCCCTAACCTTAGTCTTTGTTAGTTCCTGTAGCACACTTGCAGTAATATTTCAACTGTGTCTAGTTCACACAGATGGGCCCCCAATTTACCAATGTCTTGTGTTCTGAAAACTGGGTTGTAAGTCAGTTGTCTTGAACTCAGAACACATTTTGCCATGTTGTAAACAATGGTTAGGTTCCCAGGCTAGCCTATAAAACCCTATTTAATTCACAATAAATATGATTAATATTCCAGAATGCTTCTGAGCTCAGAGGCCCTCTGAACTTTGAGCCCTCTGCCCTCAATTTTGTTTAATCTTGAGTCTCAACCCCATCCCCCAGTCAGATCACAGAAATCATAGGATATCAGAGATAAAAAACAATAAAACAAACAACCAAAAACCTCAGAGATCTTCAAGGCCAAGCCCATCATTTGACAAGTGAAGAAATTAGGTCCAAGTGATTTGTTTGGCTTGCTTGATTTGAGACAAAAGCGAAACAGTCACGCTTTTAAGGAGTTTGTTATTTTTAAGAACTGATTTTTTTATTTATATCTTCTGTTTTTATATCTTCTACATTTCCACCTGTCTCTCTCCCTCCCACCTCCCAGAGGGCAATCTTTTATAACAAAGAATTTTTTTTTAAGAGGAAGAAGAAAAAAAAGCATTCAGAGGAACTCCTTAATATATTGAAAACAATCTGATATTATATAAAGTGCTTCATTCTTCTGCAAATGATTGAGGTGAGGTGTCTTCTCATATGTTTCCTCTTGGGCCAAGCTTGTCTTTTATAATTTCACAGCATTCAGTTTTGATTGTTTTGTTCGATTGTTCTTTTTTATTTACATTATTAAGGTGATTGTATATATGGTTTTCATGGTTCTGTTTACTTCACTTTGCATTAGTTCATATGTCTTCCTGTGCTTCTCTGTGTTTATCATATTCTCTTGTTAGAGACTTTGATGAGGTATATATGTCTGGCAGTAAAATCCCTGGGTCAATTGCTTTCCAGAATGACTGTACCAGTTTTGACAGCAATGAATGCATTCATACGCCTGTCTTTCCACAAGCCCTCTAACATTGACTTCCTTTCTTTTGTGTTTGTTGCCAATTTGCTGGGTAGTGGGTGGAACCTTAGGACTGTTTTGATGTGCATTTCTCTTATTAGTGATTTAGAGCATTTGTGCATATAGTTGTTAATAGTTAGCAATTCTTTTTAGACGTGATAATTTATATCCTTTGACCATGTATATTGGGGAATGACATTTGGTCTTATATATTTTTCTTAGTTGTCTTTATATCTTGAATAGCAAACCTTCATCAGAGATCACTTATCTAGTTTATTTCCTCTCTTTTGACGGCTTCCCCTCCTATCCTAAATGTGTTAATTTTGTTTATACAAACTCTTTTCAATATCATGTAGTCAAAATGATCTATTTTGTCTATAATTGTCTTGATCCCTTATTTGTTAAAGAATTCATCCGCTATCCATCACCTCTGAAAGGCATGTGATGTGTTTCACTTTTGATTTTTTAGGGTATTAGCTTCAATATTCTAATAGGGGGCTTACATTCTTTTGGAGGCCAACGAAAGAGTGTGGTGTTGAATCCTGGACTTAGAGTCAGAAGACCTAGATTTGAATCTTGGCATTGACACATACTAACTCTGAGACCCAGGGCAAACAACTTGTGCTCTCTGGACCTCAGTTTCGTTTTCTGTAAAACAGAGATAATGGCACTCGCACTATTTACTCACAAGGTTGTTGTGAGGAAAGTAATTTTTAAATTATTCAGAAGGCAATAAATTGAAGTTGCTACTGTTATCCACTATTTCTGGGTACTGGGTAGAGAGAGTCATATGGTCAAGGTCCCTGGCTTCTGGGAGTTTGAAATTTAAGGCAGATAGATAGTAGGCTATAAGAGAAATGACAAATGACACACAAGCTCATAAATAAGTATTTACATAATATCTATATATCAATATTTGACGCATTTTTAGCATGGTAGGATGCAATTTTGTGGTGGCAAAGGAAAGCCATCGACTCTCTTATCAGTCTGGAGAATCTTAGAGGGGGGTACTGGGATTTCAGGAGTGATTTAAATATTTGAAGGAGGATAACTTGGAGGGGGACCTTCCTAAGGAGCAAAAAATAACTCTTGTTTATGTGGTTGCCACACAATTTATATTCTCCATCTTACCTTTTCTTACCAACAGCCCAATGAAGTCAGTACTATAAATATTAGACCCATCTTACAGATGAGGCCCAGAGAGGTTTCATGACTATAGAAGTCACACAGCTTGTAAATGGCAGTGTCAGGATCCAGGTCCAAGCCTTTTGACTTTAAGTCCAATATTTTTTTTCTATTGCTTTATGGGGTAACTTGGGGAAGGCTTGACTCAGAGGCCATCGTGAGGAAATAGTAAGAACGAAGAGAAGTCAGAGGGTAAGTGGACAAAGTGAGGGTAAACAGTTTGAGAGAAGGGAAGGGAAGGGAAGGAGAAAAGAACAAAGAGGATGGTGAAATGTTTTGGATCTAATTCACGGTATGGTTGAATAAACCAGAACAAACTTCTTTGGTAAATGGTGATGTGGTTTCTAGACTTCTGGAATTTGGGGGAAATTGGCAAAACCAGGACCATCAAAGGGCCAGGGTGAGGCATTAACATGCCCTAGGTAGGACTTCAAAGTTGTTCTCCTTCTCCTGGACAAAGGAGGGAAGGAAGGAAGGTTCAAGATGGTAGCATAATGCAGTGGGGTGAGTGCTGCATTTAGAGGCAGAACACCTAGCTTCAAATCTTGCCCCTACCATTTACTGTATCTGTGATATTGGACGAATCACCCAACCTTGCCAGGCTTCACTTTCCTCCTCGGTAAAAGGAGGAAGTTAGACTAGGTAGTCTCTAAATTGCTTCTCTAAATCTGTGATCATTTGGTGCCTTTCATTTTACAGAGGAGGAAACTGAGGTTCAGAGATGAGAAATGACGTGTAGTACCCACAGTCAGAGAATAAGGGGTGCAGTGCCTTTTGACTTGACAGTGAGTACTCTTCCCATGACAACGGTGGTTTCTAGCTTGTGGACCACAAATCCCCTGGGGACTGCAGAGTTATTTGCAAGGAATTCATATCCAGCTGAGTGTTTTCCTTAGCCAAAGGCTGTTAATAATACAACTGCTTCCATGTGGGGTTTCATGAAATTTGTTTCACAGGGATTCTTATACATTTAAAAGTTGAGAAACACTATAGTTAATCCTACTGTCTATTGGAGTCTATGAAATTTCACTGTCATACCAGTGACTTGACTGCTCACGAGATAAATGCCTCTGTGTCCTGGAAGGCAGAATTTTTTATCATTAAAAATAAGGACATTAATTTTTTAAGATGTTCCTTTTTATTCTGCCCCTCCCCTCATGTGTTAGGCCCCAGGTAGTGTCCTGTCTATGCCTAGTTCCAGCATTGGTTTCAATGTCTGCCTTTCTTTCAGGGAGAGTGTAACAAAGCCCCAGTTTCCTCAAACTGTTACTTCTGGAGACTGAGCTTCAGCCAGAATGGTGAGCAGGGTATGAGGGATGAATGCATTGGTCCTTTTGCCATTGTGAATGCTTAACCACGCCGCTGGCCAGGCAGACCCCCCCTCAGCATACTCTGTGGGGAGGTGCCGGGGTGGGGACCAGGAGAAGCCAGGAGGATTTGGGGCATTGGTGTTGCATTCAATTAAAACTCCCCACAGTCAGATTCCTGCCAGGTGAGAGAGGAAGATTCGCAATATTTATTCTAGCCACTGTGGTGGGAAGGGGAGGGCTGCATAATGTGATCTCTGTCACTGTCTCCCCAGAGCCCACGTGCAGGGGATTTGCATCTTCACAGAGATCTCACAGCTTGCGGGCAGGAGGTAGCGGGATCCATTTGCATCTTGGAGTGTGTGGTGGGGGTGGGGTGGGGTGGGGGGTGGGGGAGGTGGGGAAACAGTAACCTTTATGATCTGTACTGTGTTTGGTTAAGCCAAGGCTAACCGAGCACTGGCCCATGGCCTTGTCTCCAAAGAGAGAGATGACTGTGTCAGTGCTCATAGACAATTGACAGAACAGATAAAGGCTTATTGTTGTCCAAGGTTTGCTAGGAGAAGGAGACAGGCTGTGGCTTGGTACAGCCATTCAGCCTGCTGGGAGAAGGTTTTCTCAAGCCTGTCTTCTCTGAGAGAGCCATGTTTAGTGGAAGGAGACCTGGCTGAACTTAGAGGCCTAAGACTTGGGTTCAAATTCCAACTCTATTCTTCATCAGCTAATGTGACTACAGGCAAACCTTGGTTTCTTCATTTATAATATGGGGATAATTGTTATAATTTTATTTACTAATCACCTTGTAGAGATAATTGTCAGTTGGTCAGCAAGAATTTATTAAGCAGCTACTATGTGCTAGGCATTGAGCTAAGCTAGGGATAGATACAAAGAAAGGTAAATATTGTGTCTGCCCTCCAGGAGCTCACATTTTATTGGAAGAAACAATATACAAACAACTGAGGACATACAAGATTGGTACAAGGGTAAATTGGAGGTTTACCTTTTTAACTGGGGCAGCTAGGTGGTACAGTGGATAGAGCACTGGCCCTAGAGTCAGGAAGATCTGAGTTCAAAACTAGTCTCAGACACTTACTAGCTGTATGACTGGGCAAATCATTGTTGTCCAATCATTTCAGTCCTGTCCAAATCTTTGTGACCCTATTTGAAGTTTTCTTGGCAAAGATACTGAAATAGTTTGCCATTTCCTTCTTCAGCTTATTTTACGGAAGGGGAAATTAAGCAAATAGAGTTGTGACATGCCCAGGGTCACCCAGTTAGTGAGTGTCTGAATCCAGATTTGTACTCAGAAAGATGAGTCTTCCTGACTTCAGGCCCAGTGTTTTGCACCACCTAGCTGCCCCTGAGCAAGTCACTTAACCTCTGCTTGTTTCAGTTCCTCATCTGTAAAATAGGAACACATTGGTGAAGGAAATGGTGAACTACTCCAGTATCTTTGCCAATGGGGACTTTGTTCATAGGGTCACACAGAGTTGGGCAAAACACAACAACAACAACAAACTGGAGAGAAGGAACTAGTATTGAGGGAACTGGGAACAATTTCTTGTAGAAGATGGAATTTTAGCTGGAATTTGAAAGAAACCAGAGAAGTCAGGGGGCAGATAATGAATGAGGTGGGAGAACAGTCCCTGCATAGGCAACAGCAAGTCAGGCTGATTTACTATCACTTACTTAGTAGGTGCCTCTTGGATTGAATGAAATTCCTTTAGCCATTGGGAAGGCAGATAGATGCAATATGGAGGATGAGGTCCCTTAATAAAGAAGGGGAAAAAAGCCATGTTGCACTATCTGCCTTCTTTTTCTAGTAGTGGGACCTTAGATTTAGAACAGGAAGGGACCTCAAAGGCCATGGACTGAGGCACAGAGAGATTAAATTACTTGTCTAGGATGACACAGCCAGTATATGTCTGAGGCAGGATTTCAACCCAGATTTTCCTGATTCCAAGTCCAGCACTCTAGCTACTGATTCTTGGCCATAGCCCTCAGGACTTCCTAGAATGGAATGGTCACTGCTTCTGACCATTGTTCTGAACTGTATTTGAGCCCCCTGCCTGGAATATTTTGAGTGTTGTCTCTTATCTGTGGCAGAGAGTCCCTAGTGTTGAGGGCAGTGCGTCCCACTTTTTCTATTCCATGACACATTTATAAATGTCAGAGTTCCCCATGGCTTACCATTGGATGGTGGGAGTAGGGAGTGGTGAGAGGAGAAGAGAAGGAAAGCACTTCCCCATATTGGGAGCTCCTTAAGGGCAGGGACTGTCTTTTGCCTTTCCTTGTATCCCCAGCACTTAGCACTAGACTGACTGACTGTTGAAGAAGTATGTGGTAGAGGATGAGGGAAGTGTGGTTTTTTTAAATTGAAATTCCTTTGGCTGTAACAAGTGGTGTCCCTGTTGTCAATTTCTTCTCCCAGCCCCTCTGCACGCTGTCGTCAAATTAATTTCCCCCAAATACCAATTTCGCCATGCTGTTCACTTGCTCAAAGGCTGTCAATGGTTCCCCACTGCCTACCTGATAAAAACCAAGCTCCTTGATCTAGCTTTCAAGGCCCTTCCCAAGCTAGTCCCTTTGCCTTCTTCTGCCCTTTTTCAGGAATCCTGTAGGCAGCTCAGATGATGACTGGATGACTTTTAAGGTTCTCAAAGAATTCGTAAACTCTTTGCTATCTTTCAAATATCTTTCTACTTCCTGCCTGTGTACCTTTACTCCTGTCCTTTCCCTAGCCTGAAATTTGTACCTATGCTATTTGTTCTGCCTCTGCCTATCAAAATAGTAACCACATCCCCATCCCTATACCCCTAATCTATCAAGGTATAGTTCAAGTCATACCTCTTCTGGGATAATAATAACTAATATTTATACGGTGCTTGAAGATTTGTAAAGGCCTTTGTACACATTATCTCATCTGATCCTCATAGCAACCCCAGGGTTAAAGGCTGTTATTATACCCATTTTACAGATGAGGAAACTGATATATTGAGAGGTTAAATGACTTGTCCCAGGTCATATAGCCAGTGAGTGTCTGTGGCTGGATATGAACTCTCAGGTCTTCCTGACTCAAGGTCTAATACTCTATCTCACTGCATCACCTAGCTCTCTCTAGGTCAGGGTTGGGGAGCCTGTGGCCTCAAGGCTACATGTGGCCCTCTAGGTCTTCAGGTGCTACCCTTTGACTAAATCCAAGCTTCACAGAACAAATCTCCTTAAGAAAAGGATTTGTTGTGTAAACTTGGACTCAGTCAAAAGGCCTCACCCAAGGAGCTAGAAGGCCACAGGTGGCCTCAAGGCTGCAGGTTCCCCAGCCTTGAATTAGGTTATTTGCCAGAATTCATTCAACAAGTGGCAGAAGGGGAATCTCTAAGCACCAAACCCTGAATTCTTCCCACTGGGCTCTGTTGTTTTCTGTGGCCTGTCCAAAACAGAACTCATCACCATTTCCCTGAAGCCCATCCTCCTTCCTAACATTCATGTTTCTATCAAGATCACTATCATACTTCTGACTGGAGTTTGTACAGGATCTCCAAGTCATCCAGAGCTCTTTCTCTTCCTCAGCCACCTTCTGCACTCAGTTTCCAAGCCTTGTGACTACTAACTTAGTCCCATTTTCCATATAAGTTCCCCTTCTCTCCACTTACATGGCTGCTACCCCCATCACCTCTTGCCTGGCCCAGTAGAATCACTTAATCTTCCTGCCTCTAGCCCTTTTCTAGCCATCTTCTACATACCTGTCAAATTGATATTTCTAAAGCACAGGTTTGACCATGTCACTCTTTTCCTCAAGAAACTTCAGAGGCTCCCTGTTACTCTGAGATAAAATACAAACTCCTCTGTTTGTCATTTTAAAACTCTTTAAGATCTGACTCCAATCTAACTTTCTAGACTGATTTCATTTACTCTGTGATCCAGCTAGATTGGTGTATACATGACATTTTAATTCCTCTTCCATGTCTGCAGTGTTTTCCCACCTCACCTTTACCTCTTGGAATGCCTAGCTCCCTTTAAGGCTCAGATTAAGTGCTGCAGTCCTTTATGAAACCTTTCCTGATTCCCGGAGGTATCAAACCTTCTCCCCGCCTCCTCCCAATTACTTTGTATAAATTTTGTATTCACTTATAAGTTGTTTTTCCCAATAGAATGTCATTTTTTTGATGTTTGTCATTGTACCTGTTGCCAGTGCTTGGCACATGGTAGACACATAATATACTAAAATTGTTTGGGAAATGCAGCATTGGCTATTACTGTCTTTGTGTGTGACACTAGACAAGTCACTTAATCTCTTTAGGACTCAGTTTCCTCATTTGTAAAATGAGGGATTTGGCTACCCGACATCTCAGGTCCTTTTCAGCTCTACATCTACATAGATGACTTTATGCTGCTGATATTTTCGTGTGTTTACGTCTTCTCCGCCTAACTGATTGTAAGCTCCTCCAGGGCAGAAGGCTACCTTGCTTCATGCTTCTTCCTATCCCCCACAGTGGCTTCCACATAGCAGATGTATTCAGTAAATACCTGTTGGTTGATTTATTGGTGACTGTTTTGTAAAGAGAGGAGAGGGTCTATTGGTGGCAATGACTGCTCAGCCAGCAGAGAGATGGGGAGGAGATTAGATCCTGTAGGTTGTCCATGCCCAGGGAAAGTCCCAAGTGGGAATGTGATTTGGGAAGGTGAAAAGGCTTATAGTTCTGGGGTGAGAGGGCTGGAATAAGAGGAATATAGGTCTGGAGTGGGAGAGGGAGGAAATAAAAAGAAAATAAGACAGGAATGCCATACCGGAGTGGTGGGAAAGCCCAGCTTTTTGTAACATACTCTTTCAACCTCTCAGCCCATACTGTTTCTAAACACACAGGCTAATGAGGACTTCATTAGGAAAAAAACCCCAAAACCTTGGGTCCTTTCTCAGCTCCTGTGACCTTGGGAGAGTCTATTTCCTGACCACAAGATGGTGGTAGGGAAGTGAGTCTGATTTTGATAAATGGCTCTTTGATCCCAGGATAACCAAGGCTAATTCAAGTGCAAACGGTTTATTAGTATTTATTACTCATGTTCCACTGCTAATAAAATTTGGGTTTTTAAAATAATAGCCAGCAAATGGAGCGGTCGATGGCCCCATGAGAGGAGGAGAGCAGCCATGGGTTATTTCATGGTGAGGTGTGACTGACTGTTGGCATTGCTCAGGGGCATGGTTTTGTGGGTCAGGGTGATTATTTTAGTTTTGGGGGAGAGGTTGGTGGCCTTTGTTGATTAGAAAACAGTCTTCTACCAGCTAGGGCAGCCCAGAAAGCCATTAAATTGTAGTTGTTCAATTATCCAAAGGCCCATTTGCAAGTAGCTGTGACACTTCTAAGCTGAAAAAGCAGCTAAATGGTTGGATTTAAAGTCCCTGAATATCTGTTTTTGTGATCTGTACTTAAAGTCTTCAAGTTGGAAAGCCCCAGCCCAGCCCAGCATTCAAGCAAAATTTCTGTGGCTGAGGCAACCTCTGAGATACATTGAATGAATGCTATCCCATTTGAAGACTGTCTCATCACATGGGAAAATAGAGAGGCATTTGTATAGGAAAGAGGAAGGAGGCCTCTGGGGTGGATGTGAATGGGGAAGAAGACTCTGTAAGTTGAAATCTTGGTCTAGTCCCAGTCTCCCTTTTGGGTACTGAAAGCAGTCTAAGGCCTGTAAAAAGCAAGAGCTGGCTGGATGTGGAACTACATGGCTTGGATTTGAATCCCGTCCAGTGCATTTACTTGGAAGACAACAGAGGCCCAGAGAGCTGAAATTATTCCCCTGAAGTTATACAGCTAGATATTAGCAGAGCCAGGACAACCCAGTTGTTCTGAGCCCTAGGACTATGCCTCTCCTCTCTACCTTGCTGCCTCCTGCTGCGATACCCAGTGTTAAGCAGCCTGCCCTTGATTTACACCTACCCCTAGCTCTGGTTTATAAGTGTCTCTAGCTCTGGCTTATTCATTGAAAATGAGAGCCTCGTGTGTAGAAAAATCAACCTATTGGGCTGCACCTACCTTGGTCCAACCTCTAGTGCATAATACGGTGGAAAGAGTCAAAAGGTAGTCCAAAATCTCTTCCGGTCCCTTATCCTGTGTGATTTTGGGTAAGCCATTTACTTTCTCTGGGCTTCATTTGTAAAATGAGAGGATTGGAAATATGCCTTGAAGGTCGCTTAGAGCTCTAAATCTGTGATCCTGTGAAGGATGACGGGGTATTTGGTAAGAGCTGGAATTACGACTTCTCAAAACTCTCCTGCTCTGCCTGCAGTCTTCCCAGGGGAACCCAAGAGCAGTGATGAAGTTCTCCCAGAAGAGTTGTGAAGCCACCAGCCCATGTTCTCTCTCCATGGAGAGCTGAGCATGCATCTGTCACCCCATCTGAGATTCAATCTGTAATGAAGCAAAGTCCCTAGAAGCTCTTGTCCTATTCACTTCCTGAATAGGAATGTAATGGGGGAGGGTAAAAGGTGTGGTCCTTTAAAAGTGGAGACAGAGGGAACCTGGGGTAAAATGAAGGACCTCTTCAGAGCTAGAGATTTCAAGGTTGAATCTGACCCATGTGGCTACCTGCTGTGTGAGAATGGACCTTCTAAACTTCCCCATTATTGTCAAAGGCACCACCCTATCCCCAGTCACCAAGATCTGCCAGCTGGGTATCATCAATTCCTCACTATCACCCAGCCCACATATCCAATCCCTTGCCAAATCTAATTGTTTTTACTTACATTTCTAATGCTTATCCCCTCCTCTCTTCTCACACTGCTGCCACTCTGGTTCAGGCCCTCATCTTTCGTTACCTGGACTGCTGAGATGGCTTTCTCACAGGTCTCTGCCTTCGAGTCTCTACTCAGCTGCCTACACATATTTTTAAAATAATGTTTTATTTCTTTTACCAATTCCATGTAAAGACAACTTTTAACATTCATTTAAAATTTTTTTTTAGTTCCAAATTTTCTCTCCCTCCCTTCCCTCCCCCTTCTCTGAGACTATAAGCAATTTGATATAGGTCATACATGTACAATTACTGCATATTTTTTCTGACTATGTAAATCTTCCCCGCCTCCTCTGCCAACTTTAGTGGCTTCTATAACCTTCAGGACTTAGACTTTCTCCCATTCCAAACACCCGATGATCTAACTACACTTGCAGCTTTTAACACACAATGCTTCATCTCTGGTCTCCAGGCCAACCCTCATGCCTGGGATTCTGCCTTTTCACTTCAGCCTCCTAGTCCTGGCTAGATTTAGTTCTAATGGCACCTTCTACAGCAGAGGTTCCCAAACTTATTTGACCTACTACTACCTTTAAAAAAAAACCACTCAGCGCCCCCCGGGAAATCTACTTTCATTAACCCTTTAATTTTTTTTTTTGGTAATTTGCATCATTTCAAAGAATTTCCCTGGCTTCATAATGAGCTTCCTTTGTTTGCTGGAGCAATCTTGCCATTACTCTAACTCCTGCTGCTGCCCAGGTACATTCTTTATGACTCATTCTTTAATGGAAGAATTTTTGGAGGAAGGTGCCTGAGCCCCAGGAAATGAGTCCAAAACCAGTCTGGTACCTTGTGCCGTAGAGATTTAAGGTGGTTTTTCCACCCTGGGGAATGTTTCTGGGGATGCACCTGACAGCACTAGGCTGGGTTCTCTTGTCAGCTTAAGTGGGGAGCTGTGCAAAGGGCTTCATGTGGAAATTTGGGAGGTAGCAGGGGAGGCTCTGGGAGAAGGGCAGTGAGTCTAGCAGCTAGGCATGGGGGTTAAAAAAGATGCATCTTAAATTTAATAATTTATTGTAAATTTGTTTTTTTTTCCTGCAGTGAAATTTTGATGACCCAATATTGTATCATGTAACCATAGAGTATCATATTGTAAACAAGTCATTACATACACATATTCCTGCCAATGCATGCTGTACTTCCTGACAATTTGCTACATGCTGGCCAGTCAACACTTATTTACTTATTAAGACGTGTCAGTAGACTTGACCACTGATCGGTTATAACTTGCATTTTGTGTGTTTATTTGGAAAATAACATAATCACCATGACTTTAACTCTGTTATACAAAAGATGAAACATGTACAAAGTTTTTCAAATTTTTCTTCTCTTCTTTCCCTATGCTTCCACCACCCCCTTATTTTTATTCAACACCTCCCACTTGCACCCAAGGCTACTACCACTCCCCTGGATCATTCCAGTGCCCCCTAGGGGGCGGTATCCTCACTTTGGGAAACTATGTCAGGAAGCCTTTCTCCATCTGCTATTGCTTTCCCATCTCAGATTACCTGCCATCTTCTCTGTATCTGTCTTGTTATATAAAGAGGTAAGCATAGTAGTAAGTTGGTCAGTCAATTAGCATTTACTAAAGCCCCTACCATAGTAGATGCCAGGCCCTGTGGCAACCACTGGGGATGCAGAGAAAAACAAAAATCAGCTGCTGCTCTCAAGATGCTCACAGATCTCATGGTAGAGACAACATGCAAATACTTATGTACCAACACAAAATATACAGGATAAATTGGAGACAGTCTCAGAGAAGGCACTAAGATTAAGGAGGAGTGGGAAATGGTTCTTGAAGAAGTTGTACCTTTATTTGAGACTTGAAGGAAGCCAACAAACTTGGAGGCAGAAATGAGCAGGGAGAGTGTTCCAATAGCCAGTGGAAATATTTGGAGTCAGGAGATGGATTGTCACCTCGGGGAAGAGCAAGGAGGTATTGAAATGGAAGCTATATGAGGCTTGTTGGGGATTTTGTAGAAAGGATTGCTATTCAGGTATAATTTGACTCTGGCCTGTGAGAGGCTCTTCTGACTCTGGGATTCTGTGAAGGTGCCAAACTGAGGGTTAGGTTAAAATGAAATTCAGGTACTCCATCTATATTCTAGGAATTTGCAGTTGTTATGGAAAATTATACTACCCTGCTCTGAATCTACTTTCTTTCCTCCCATCCCCAAAGAAAATTTCACATGGAGCTTCCCACACATTGGTGCTTGGACTTTTAGTTTCAGTTTTCTTAAGACATGGGTTTTGAATTACCACTCTGTTATACCATGACATTTAGGATGTCATGGATCAATTTCCTGCCCTCTTCCTTTTGCCCTAGGCCCAAAATGAACCCCCCTCCCCAGGTGTTACCATCTACAGATGTGTGGAAAATTAATGAGACACCAGACACACTCACTTTGATGTGAGCCATGAATGGCTGCTATTATGATGATTACAAAGTGTCATCAATCCCAAGGGACCTAGTAGCCAAAGAGTGAGTCAGAGCATTTCTGCCTCACCAGCCCCTGGGACCAAGTCCTATTCTTAAAAAGCCCCCAAGTTTCTTAGATGAAAGGTCAGCATTAGTGATTCTGCTTATGAGCCTTTGGGGGTCCTTTATGCACTCTCTCCATGGGACTCCTTCTTTTTCCCAGGTGAAGTGATAGGGCCAGGACTGCAGTACTGATCTGATGGGCTGCTGTGACCTTCTGTGTCCCTCCCTGTTCTGTTTAAAATGGGCTTGCCCATCCTTTTTGTTATATTGAAGGGTGCAACCTGTGAAGAGGCATTTAGGCATTGACTGGGAGGGAGCTGGGGCTGAATGTCTGAGTACAGAACAGTTGCATCAGGGCTGCTTCAATGGGAGAAAGAAAGAACCTGTATTGCTTCGATTCCGAGTAAATTAGTAACATTGTAACTGTTAATTGAGTGTCCATTGATTGCCTGTCAGGGGTTTGATTTAATCCATTCTTTTCCTTCCATAGTTTTAGTCTTAGACTGCTTAAATAGTGTAGTTGGCCTCTGTGTTGTTTTTCTTCTGTCTTGAACTCTCTAGTCCCTAGAACCTTCCCTTTCCTCCCCTCCCCCACTGCTTTATTTCCCTGGCTTCATAATGAGCTTCTTTTGTTTTCTGGAGCAATCCTGCCATTAAGGTACATTCTTATGACTCATTCTTTAATGGGAGAATTTTGGGGGGAAGGTGCCTGAGTCCCAGGAAATGAGTCCAAAGCCAGTCTGGTGCCTTGTACCGTAGAGATTTAAAGTGCTTTTTTCCTCCCTGGGGAATGCACCTTATAGCACTAGGCTGGGTTCTCTTGTCAGCCTAAGTGGGGAGCTGTGCAAAAGGCTTCATGTGGAGATTTGGGAGGTAGCAGGGGAGGCTCTGGGAGGAGGGCAGTGAGTCTAGTAGCTAGGGGCAGGGGTTAGTCTGCACTCTTCCAAGGGAAGAGAGCAGCCAGGGCTGAGCCCTAGCCGCACAGTGAACTTTCCTGGCTTGCTCTGGGGAGGTCGTTCAGTGCAGGTTGACTTTTTATGATTTCATGAATCTGTGATCTTGTCGATGTGGCTGTTCTCTCCAGTGATGCAGATCCCATCCCACCATCATGCCTTGTCATTGTCTGTAACTCTTGTTCATGCTCTCTTATAAATCCTCTGCCAGAGGCCCCCTCCAGTTTATTTGAAGGGGGTGGGTCATCTTTCAAGTCCTGCCTCTGATGCTTTCTACTTATATAGCTTTGAGTAGTCCCTTAGGCTTCCTTGGGCCTCAGTTTCCTTATCTGCAGAAGGAGAGGTTAGCCTATCAGGGAGGGGTGGGAAACCTGCAGCCTCGAGGCCACGTGTGGCCCTCTAGGGCTTCATGTGTGGCTCTTTGAACTTCACAGAACAAATCTTGACTCAGAGGGCCACACTTGAGGACCTAGAGGGCTACACGTGGCCTCGAGGCTGCAGGTTTCCCACCCCTGGGTCACTAAAAGGACTCTGGCATCTCCCCAGCTAGGATCTGTGATCCTAGTGGCAGCTGGTGACTCAGGGGACAGAGTACTGGACCTGGAGTTAAGAAGACTTGAGATTAAATCCAGCCTCATACACTTATCAGCTATGTGACTCTGGGCAAGTCACTTAACCACTGTCTACCTCAGTTTCCTCAACTGCCAAAATGGAGATAATAACAGCCCCAACTTTGCAGGATTGTTGTGAGGATCAAATGAGATAGCATTTGTAAAAAGCACTTAGCATAGTGCCTGGCACGCAGTCGTCAGATAGAGTTAACAAATGCTTCTTCTATTCTGCTTTGCTCACTCCTCCATCATCCTCTAGATTCTGAGTCTTGCATTTACTTGCTCTCCATTGGTTATAACTCACACACTCTCACTCATGACTGACCTACATTTTCTTTTTTCTGGTCATAAATTTCTCTAATGCCATCCTTTATATCACTTTTTTTGGGTTAAATTCTTAATTGGTCTTGTTTTGCAAACCACCCTCACATGTACTTCTCCACTGTCCTTTGAGTGGTCCTCAGTTTAAACTCTCTGCGGTCTTTGATAGTCAATAACTCCCAGCTCAGATTCTTGGGTTTGAGTGGTGGATTTACAGATCTGTCCATTCCCTAAAGAACAATGCACCAGCTCTCCCAGCTCCTGTTCCAGTGCTGTCATCCCAGTTTACTGGTAGAGAGAGGGAAGCTCTGAAAAGAGTCACTGGCCACCACCATTCTTAGCAGCATTTAACAGGAAAGAAACCTATGTGGCAATGGACACAGGATTTATATGTTAGCAGAGACTGGAGTCTGACTGCAGGGTGAAGTGGAAAGTGCACTGTATTTACAGTCAAGGGACCTGGATTCAAATCCCAGCTCTGCCACTCACAGCCACACAAATGTTAACCTCTTTCTAGGTCTGTAAAACAAGAAATATTGAACTAGATGACCCCTAAACTTCCTCCTAGCTTGAAATCTTTGATCCTATATGCTTCATTTTATTGGTAAGGAAATTGAGGACAGGAATTAAGTTGCCCAAAGTATTGCTCATGGACATTGGGGACAGTCCTGGTCTTCTGGGAGTTTCTGATGTAAAGTGTGGGTATGTACAGGCTGGCACATATAAGTATGTACTGAGAGACGGGGCAGATTCCATTGGTGGGACTTGACTGTTACTTCTAATGTTTGTGTAGAGTGTTTGATTATTAACATGGTAACAAGCTTCTGGAAGATTGTTCCACTGGGGAACCTAGACTCAGGAGACAGTGCAGAACACCCTGAGAAGGTGGGTGCTCCTGGAACCAGGAAGGGTTTGGTCAGACATTGAGCTTAGGTTCTCTCAGGCATTTCTGTGCTGTGAATGTGCTGGAAGCTGGAGGCCTTTCTTAGGTAGGAAGTAGAAACTGAATGGGAGCAAGTGGGTAAATGGAAAAAAAAATATAAGCTGTGGAGGCTGCATTCACCGGAACTGTGCTGAAGAGCTATACTTGGGTGTGGTACCTGTCACAAAGACTGCTCAGCCACTAAAGATACAGGGCTGAGGCAAGGCAAAGAATTAAGTCACTGGGTTATCCCATAGGCTGTGAGAGGCAATCTCATTTTAACAGGCTTCTTCCCCTCAGACCTCTAACATGCTCACCTATCATAGAATCTTAGAGCACTGTTGTGTAAGAGATTGAGCACTGAATCCAGAGTCAGTTACTAGCTGTATGATCCTGGGCAAGTCACTTAATTTCTGTTTGTCTCACTTTCCTTATCTGTAAAATGGGGATATAGCATTCACCTCCAAAGATCAAATGAGATAATAATTATAAAGTACTTAGCACAGTGCCTGGCAGAGTATAAGCACTATAGAAATGTTAGCTATTACTATTATTATTATTATTGTTATTATTATTAGCTCCTTTCTCTCAACCTCTAAACATACTCACCTCTCATAAAATATCAGAGCAGTGTTCTGTAAGAGATAGAATACTGGACCTGGAGTCATTAAGGTCTGGTTCATATCCACCCTCAGATATTTACTAGCTACATGACCCTGGACAAGTCACAACCTCTATCTGCCTTAGTTTCTTAGGGATGATAATAATATCTACTTTGCATGATTGTTGTGAGGATAAGTTGAGATAATATATATATAAAGTTTGCTCCAAACCTTAAAATGTTCTATAAATGCTAGCTGCAACTACTACTATAACTACCACTACCACTACTACCACCACTGCTGCTACTATTAATACTACCAGCAGCAGCGGCACCACCACCACCACCACCACCACTACTACTACTACTACTACTACTGTAACTGTACTATAACTATGGTAACTACCACTACCATTACTGCTACCGCTACTACCACCACCACCACCACCACTTCCAGCAGCAGCAGCACCACTAGTACCACCAGTACTACTTACTAACAATTTTATTCTCTCTGGTACTCAGTTTCCTTATCTGTATAATTGGGGGGAGGGCAGGGAGGGGGAAGGGCGGGGTTGACCTGTAAGGTTTCTTCTGGCTTTAAATCTATGATCCTGTGATAAGGAGGAAACTCAGAAGTCACATAAAACAAGCTGGACCTTGACAAGTATGCTCGCTTTAGCGTCCCTTTACTTGAAAACTTCCAGTGGGGGGCACAACCTCCTGGGCAGACCAATTCATTGCCCTCCAGGAGTAAGCAAAAAAAGTCTAATCTCTCTTGCACATGACAGATCTTCAGAAACTTGAAAGGCAGCTCTCATGTCTCCCCCAAGTCTTCTCTTCTACACACTAAATATTCTCGACTCCTTCAGTCAGTTTTCATGCAACATGCTCTCCAGCCCCCTTATCATCTTGGTCACCTTCCTCAGCATGAGGTTTTTTTTTTTTGAAACATGATTTTATTGGTATAGGGAATTAGTGAGGAAACTCCCTCTACCAGTGCAGATCAGCAATTGTTCTGCAAATTATTAGATGCCAAGGGCACTGAGAGATTGTGATTCTCCCATGGAATGTGTATAGGGGCAGGGTTTGAAACCACGTCTTTCTGACTGTAAAGCCAAGTCACTGTTCATGTTCTTTCTAAGACGTGATGCCAAGAACTGCACGTAATATTCTGATGTAACTGAAACATATTATTTTTTCCTTCCTTTTTCTTTCTCTCTTTCTTTCTCTCTTTCTTTCTCTCTCTCTTTCTTTCTTTCTTTCTTTCTTTCTTTCTTTCTTTCTTTCTCTTTCTTTCTTTCTCTGTCTTCTTATACAAAATGATTAATATAGAAATATTTTACATGATTACATATGTATAACTTATAGTGGATTGCTTAACTGTCTCAGGGAGAGGAGAAGGGAGGGATAGAATTTGGAATTCAAAACTTTAAAAAACCCAAGTCTTAAAAATTGTTTTAACATGTAATTGGGAAAAAATCAAACATTATTTGAAAATGGTAATATTCTGATGTGTTCTGTATAGTGGGATCTTCACCCCTCTCCTTATAGACATTATGATCAGCTCAGTTTGTGCAGCCTAGGATCATATTAACTTTTTTTAAAAAAAACTTTATTTATCTTTTTTATTTTTAGGCAATTGGGGTTAAGTGATTTGCCCAGGGTCACACAGCCAGGAAGTGTCAAGTGTTTGGTCTTAGGCCGGATTTGAACTCAGGTCCTGCTGACTTCAGGGCCAGTGCTCTATCCACTGCCCCACCTAGCTGCCCCCATATTCACTTTTATAGTTGCCATCTCACACCCCTGTTGGTCTTGCAGTCTGCTAAAACCCCAAGTCTTTTCCACACAAACTATTTTCTAGCCATATTTTCACCAACTATGAAACAAAAACCAACCCACAACCTTCCTTTGACTCTGCTGCTCCCCATGCTGTTGTAATCAGTGCCTCTGATCCATGTGGTAACTAGTCATTGCTTCAGAAGACTGGTTATGAGGTGGGGAAGGGATGAAGGATGAGACAGACATTTTTTTCTGATGTGGCCACCATGTTGCTTTTTTTTCTTGACTATATCTCATTCTCTTCATTTTGCTGCCATCATCCTGGAAAAGTCATCTGTTACACCCTTTGCCTACCCCTACTCCCCACTAATTTTCCCCTCAACCCCTTGCATTTTGACCTCTGTCTCTACCACTCCCCTGTAACTGCTCTTTCAAATGTCCCCAGTGACTTCCTAGTCATCAAATCCTCCATTAATGGCTCCTTTGCAGCTTTCATCTGCAGTATTTATCATCCCTGACCGTCTCCTTTTTCTGAATAATTTCTCCTGCTTTGATTTTGGGGACACTGAACACTCATATCTCTTCTCCTGCCTCTCAGATTCTCTCTCCTCTCAGTCCTCTGGTAGCTCCTCATCAACCTTCTGGCCCTTTATTGCAGGTATTCCCCAAGCTTTTGTCCTTGGCTCTCATCTCTCCCTTAATTATTCCATTTACTTCAGTGATTAATACTGTGCAGATGATTCCTGTATCTATATATCCATCTTAAATATCTCTCATATTGCTACTTACCTGTTGGATATCTCTACTTGGAAGTCCTGCCAGCATCTCAAAATAAATTCCATATTTCCCCTGGCCAAATCATGTTCTTCACCAGCTTCCTATTTCTGTTGATGATTTCACGATCATCAAAACTCCAGTACCATTTTTTACTTTTCTTCTTGACATGCAATCATTTGCCAAGGTTTTTGTTTATATCTCTGCAATATCTGTCCTTTCTTTCCAGTTCTGCCTTAACCCTCCTAGTGAAGGCCCTCATGTATTCTTACCTAGAAAGGAGGTGTCAAACATGCAACCCAAAGACTGCATGCAGCCCATGACACAAACCAGATTACCCATTACAGTTCCAAAGAACTCACGATGAAAATTGCTGTTTACCTCCAGATAGAGTATTGATGGACTCAAAATGCAGATTATTCCTCCCTCCCTTCTTTCCTTCCTTCTCTCCTTCCTTCCCTCCTTTTCTTCCTTTTTCTTTTCCTTCCTCCTGCCCTCCCTTCCTTCCTTCCTTCCTTCCTTCCTTCCTTCCTTCCTTCCTTCCTTCCTTCCTTCCTTCCTTCCTTCCTTCCTTCCTTCCTTCTCCTTCCTCTTTCCTTTTCCCTTCCCCTTTCTCTTTCTGTTTTCTTCTTCTTTTATTTTTTTTGGAACATAGCCAATGTGGAAATTTGTTTTGCATGACTTCATGTTTGTAATAGATTTTGTATTTCTTGCCTTCTCAATGGGTGGGGGAGGAGGTGGGGGTGAAGAAGAGAATCTGAAATTGAAAACAAAATAAAATTGAGTGGAAAATGTAATTGAGAAATATTTAACAAGATAAATAAGAATACAACAAAACATAGATAATGCAATATTTTAAAACTAAGTCAATATGCAGCCCTCAGGGATCTTTATGTGTGATTTAGCTGTCCCTATTTCTATTTGAATTTAATGCCACTGGGATTAATATAATGGCCTCCTAAGTGGTAGTCCTGCCTCCATTCTCTCCCCTCTGCTAACGTTCCTTTATATTCCTTCCAAAGTGCTTTGATCGCTGCTCTCTTTTAGTCAAAACCTTCAGTGGCTTCCTTTTTTTTTTTTCTCTAGCATAAAATATGAAATTAGTGTAATATCCAAGTTGAACCTAGCTGTCCAGCCTTGTCTCTTACTACTTTCTTCATATCCTCCAAGTTCCAGCCCCTATAGATCATATTCTGTGCCCTCTTCTCATCCTGCCCTCTCCTGTCTCCTTGTCTTTGCCTTCCTTGCTCTTTCTCTGTTTATAAAAGCCGATCTCATCCTTCTACATCCAAGTCAGGTGCTTTCTACATGTAGCTTTTCTGGTTTCCCTACTCAGCCCCCTTTGGAAAGTGAAAATGGTTACTTAGCCTTTACTTGGAGATTCTAAGAGTTCCCAGTTCTTAATCTATATCCTATGACCTCCAGTAATGGGGACCTCACTACCTCTGGGGGCAGCAATTCCAATTTCTGAACAGCTCTAGTTATTGGAAAAATTTTTTCTAATATTGAGCAGAAATCTTCTGTCCTGCCACTTCTACCCTTTGCTCCTGGTTCTACTGTCTGGGGCCAGATGGAATAAATCAAATCTTTCTTTCATCTGACACAAGCGACCAAATCAAGTGATTTGAGTTTTGCCTTCCTTTTCTGCCTCGGCTAATCCTCTGGCAGGGTTGCAAAAAGGGATGAAATACTTGAACAACAAGAAGCAAGCAAACCAGGTACCTGGGTTGGGTCATTCTCAGAACAAATGTCTAACTCTGAGCAGAAAGGATTCTTCTGGTTGCAGGTGAATACCCCTGAAGCTGCTCGAAGAATGTTCTGGTCCCACCTCCTCTTTATTCTTTGCTGAACATGTGTGTTCCTTAATATACTGCAGAAGCTAGTCATGGCTTCTGAAGACTGTTCTGAAGCATGCCTCCTGGCTTGGCAAAGAGGGCATGGAGTAGAAATTCCAAATTAGGTGTGCATGGACGTGGCAGACACGCCTGTGTTGTTTTGATTGACCATACTTATTTGTGGTAGGTTACTGCATAGGGATATAGATGCAAAAAAATACAGAAAGCCAAGAGCCACAGTAAAACATTGAATAATATACAAAAGCTAATGAAAAATTCAGAAGGGGATACAACAATTTTGTAATTTATCTTGCTAAATTTAATACATGCTTAAAAACTATATAACTCACAGAAAACTTACATTTTCATCTGCAACCCTTTTTGTTCTTTATATATTGAAATGTTTATGTATGAAGATTCTTAAGTTCGTAATAAAAAAGCATTAAAAAAGTTAACTGTTATGGGCTATTATGTCTCCTTTATGTCATCATTGATAAAGCTTATGAATCAGGTGGTTTGTCATCCAATTTGAGTGTGATTGGTAGGATGGAAAGATCTGTCCAGCATGTGCTTGAACTTTTGATAACTGTCACTTGGACCTGGATACACATACTTGGCTCATGTGGCAAACAGCTCATAGGGCAGGTGGGTTGTGCCATGGGTGGAGCAGTGGTGCTGGAGTCAAGAACTGGGTCAAATCTAACCTCAGAACATTTACAAGCTTTGTGAGTCCCTTAACCCCATGTGCTTCAATTTCCCTCAGTTAAAGAAAGGGGATAACAACAGCACCATTTTGTAGGGTTATTGTGAGGATCAGATCTGTAAATCACTTGGTATAGCACCAGGAACATAATAAGTGCTTAATAAGGGCTTAGAGCATCTAAGTGGATAGAGTGCCAGGCTTGGAGTATGGAAGACCTGAGTTCAAATGTGACCTCAAACGCTTACTAGCTATGTGGTCCTGGGCAAGTCACTTAACCCTATTTGGCCCAGATTCCTCATTTATAAAATGAACTGGAGAAGGAAATAGCAAACCACTCCAGTATCTTTGCCAAGAAAACCCCAAACAGAGTCACAAAGAGTTGGACATGACTGAAACAATTAAACAATAACAATAGGTGCTTATTTACTTCCTTCACTGACTCATAGATATAAGAACCCTTGATCATGTGCACATTCCCACATGTTTACACACATGCACTCTTGCTCACATAAAATGTGATGTGAAAGTGATGCCACTGGCCCATTGTCAGTCTCTGAATTGTGTATGCATGTGGGCACTCAGGTATTCTTTCTCAGTGATGGATTTTCATGGATCCATCTACTCTCTCATCTAGATCTTCCGTGTGAACAGGGACATGTAGGCAGTGTGGTTTAGTGGAAAGAGCTTGGATGTGTATTCAGAGGACTTCTACTTGATTCTTTACTAGGTATAGGACTTGGGACAAGTCACTTAACCTAAGCCTCAGTTTCTTTATCTCTAAAATGGGGGTGGTAATGCTTAACATAATTTTTCTTCTCAGCATGGTCATAAGGAAAGTGTTCTGTAAACCATGAAGCTCTATAGAAAATCTGAATTACCATGAGATTAAATGACACATGCAAAAGCACTTTCTAAAGAGGTGAAGGACAATTATTCTTATGGTTAAAATTAACAAGATGTTAACAGTGATGAGAAGGAGAGAGAGTGGCTAGTAGTGGGTGACCCAGGGTGGAGGATGAAGAAAGTCAAGGGGGTGAAGGATTCCAGGATGCTCTCAAAGGCAATGTTGAAGTGCCTCTGAATGGATTCCGGGCTGACTAGAGAGGCAAGTAAGCCAGAGACCTGTATATTGGGAAAATAGAGGTGGATGGAGGGAATTTCAGTCATAACGAGAGAAAAGAACAAATTCAGTGGGAGTGAGGGAGTGGGAGAGGTGGAAGGAAGCAAAGTTGCAGTTAGAGAGGGGAAGCTCAGAGTCTGAGATGTCTCAGTGCTTGATATCTATTCATAAAAGGTTTTTGCAAAATGGAAAGCTTAAAGAAAAAAAGTCACCATGCTTATTAACCGTGCTGTTTCATTGCCTTTTAATGCAGGTGAAGAGGAGCAGAGTAGTGTGTATAGATGAGATTTCCAGGATTCATCAGTAGGGCAACCTCCGTATTGCCTGGGGGAATCCTACTGACACTCCTCGAGAAGAAAGTAAAAAGGGATATTCTGGTGGAGAACGAAGAGGTACATTTCTGTACACATGTTGGGGCTCACATGCTATTGCTGTTCTCTTGAGAACCTTTTGGGGTATTTTTCTTGGGAAGAAGAACACATACCATGAGAGGGAGAGACTAGGAAAGGAAAATGGATGTAGGTACATACATATGTGCACAGAGACAGCCAAGTGGAGAGGAAGAACAGTTAACAAATTTGTGAATGGATTTCATGTGCCATTTGCCAAGGCTAACAGTGTAAGTGGAAGTCTCCGCCTTTATTATATAGCCTTGGTAAATGGAAGCATGTTTAGATGTCAGAGTCCTACATTTCTCACCAGGGAACCAGGCTCAAACAATACCCTTTCCAGTATTAATAGCTTTGATGAAGGCAGAATCTTTTCCTTATACAAATATGCAAAGAACCAGGGGCATAGAATGACAAAACTAGGGAAGCTAGATTTTAGAGTGGTTAGAATATGGAACTTGTTTTGGAGTTAGACCGAGTTTGAATCACATTTCAGATACTCACTGGATATGTGGCCCTGGGCAATTCACTTACTCTTTCAACCTCAGTTTCTTCATCTGTAATTATAGCACCTACATCACAAGGTTGCTATGAGGATCAAATGAGATAATATATGGAAAGCACTTTTTAGACTTTAAAGAACTATATAAATGTTAATTGTTAGAGTCAAACATAATTCACAAATGAGCTCATTGGTCTTCTCTTGTAACATGTATATTCTTAGATGGATATATTGTAAAATGTTCTCCATTCTCTTCTTTGCTTGTTGAATTCCTGTTCATTCTTTAAAGCCCTACTCAAATGCCACCATGTCTGTGAAGCCCTTTCTGATTCCTCCTGACAATAATACCAACCCCCAAACAAACTTGGCAGAGCCTTTATTTTGCAACTGTCCTGCTAGCATATGGAGAACCTCTGGTGCAAAAAAATGAGCAACCTTCACTCTGACCTTAGGCCTTCCATCCTCATTTTCTGAACTACTCTGTAGCTTTTGCCACTGTTCATCACCCTTTTCTCTCTAGGTTTTTGGGATACTACTCTCCTGCTTTTCCTCCTACCCATAGAAATAAATTTGTTATGTATTTTTAACATACATTTATGAAGAATTGAGTTCCAAGTTCTTTCCCTCCCTCCTCACACTTCTCCACCCATTGAGAAGGCAAGAAATGTGATATCAATTATACATGTAAAATCATGCAAAACATATTTCCATAGTAGTCATGTTGCCAAAAAAGCAAGAAAAATAAAGAGAAAAAATGCCCTAATATACATTCAGACTTTATTCTACCAGTTTTCTCTCCAGAGATGAATAACTGTTCCCATTATAAGTCCTCTGGAATTGTCTCACATCATTGTATTGATCAGAATAGATGACGAGCCTAACAGTGTTGCTGGTCCTCCTGATTCTGCTCACTTCACTTTGCATCAGTTTATGTAAGTTTTCCCAAGTTTTGCTGAAACTGTCCTGCTCATGAATTCTTATAGCACGATAGTATTCTATGATGATTATAATCTACAACTTGTTTAGCCATTCCCTGATTGGTAGGTATTCCCTCAATTTTCAATTCCTTGTCACCACAAAAAAAGCTGGTATATTTTTATACATCTAGGTCCTTTTAGACCTAGGTACTTTCCCATTTTCTTTAATCTCTTTGGGACACAGACCTTGTATGGTATTGCTGGGTCAAAAGGTATGAAGTTTTATAGTCCTTTGGGCAAATTGCTCTTCAGAATAGTTGAATCAGTTCACAACTCCAACAATGCATTAGTGTCCTAATTTTTCCGTGTATCCTCCAGTATCTGTGGTTTTCCTTTTCTGTCATTTTATCCAATCTGATAGGCGTGAGATGGTACCTCAGAGTTGTTTTAGTTAACATTCCTCTAAGCAATGGTGGTTTTAGAGCATTTTTTTTCATATGACTATACATAGCTTTGAGTTTTTTCTTCTGAAAACTGCTGTTCAAATGCTTTGACCATTTATCAATTGGGAAATGACTCCTATTTTTATAAATTTGAATCCATTTTCTATATATTTGAGAAGTGAGGCCTTTATCAGAGAAACTTGCTTTAAAAAATTTCCCCACCCAGTTTCTTGCTTTCCTTCTAATTTTGGTTGCATTGGTTTTGTTTGTGGAAAACCCTTTTAATTTAATGTAATCAAAGTTATCTATTTTACTTCCTGTGATCCTCTCTATCTCTTGTTTGGTCACAAAATCTTCTCTTATTCATAGATCTGACAGGTGAACTTTTCCATGTTTCCCTAATTTGCTTATATCATCTTTTATGTTTAAGTCATGTACCTATTTTGACCTTATCTGGGTATGTGGTATGAGGCATTGGTCTATGCTTAGTTTGTGCCAAACTGCTTTGCAGTTTTCCCATCAATTTTTGTCAAGTGAGTTCTTGTCCCAAAAGCTTAGGTCTTTGGGTCTATGAAATACTAGATTACAATGATCATTTAATGCTGTGTATTATGTACCTAATCTGTTCTACAGATCCACCACTCTTTCATAGCCAAATTTTCAGTACCAAATTGTTTTCATGATTACTGCTTTGTAATACAGTTTGAAATTTGGCACTGCTAGGTATCCTTCCTTCACATTTTTTTCATTGATCCCCTTGATATTCTTAACTTTTTGTTCTTCCAGATGAATTTTGTTACTGTTTTTTTCTAACTCTATAAAATGATTTTTTTTAGTAATTTGATTGGTACAGCACCAAATAAGTAAATTAATTTAGGTGAAATGGTCATTTTTCATTATGTTGGCCCAGCCTACCCATAAGCAATTAATATTTCTCCAATTATTTACATCCATCTGTGTGTGAAAAGTGTTTTGTAATTGTGTTCATACAGTTCATAGGTTTGTCTTGGCAGGTAGACTTCTCAGTATTTTATATTCTCTGCAGTTATTTAGAATGGAATTTCTCTTTCTGTCTCTTCCTGATGGGCTTTGTTGGTAATATGCAGAAGTGCTGATGGGTTTATGGGTTTATGGGTTTATATGGGTTTATTTTATATCTTGCAACTTTCCTAAAGTTGTTAATAATTTCAAGTAGTTTCTTAGTTGACTCTCTAGGGTTCTTTATACCAACGTATTGTCTGCAAAGAGTGATATTTTTGTTTTCTCATTGCCTATACTAATTTCTTTAATTTCTTTTTCTTCTCTGATTGCTATAGCTAGCATTTCTAGTACAATATTGAATTATAGTGGTGTAATGGGCTTCCTTGCTTGCGCTCCTGCTCTTATTTGGAACTCTTCTAGTTTATCCCCATTACAGATGATGCTTGCTGATGGTTTTAGACAGATACTACTTATCATTTTAAAGAAAGCTTCATTTATTCCTGTGCTTTCTAGTGTTTTTAATAGGAATAATTGTTGTATTTTGTCAAAAACTTTTCCTTTATCTCTGATATAATCACATGATATTGTGATTTCTTTTATTGATATGGTTAATTATGCTGATAGTTTTCCTAATAGTAAACTAGCTCTGTATTTCTAGTATAAATCCCACCTGGTCATAGTGTATGATCTTTATGATATATTGCAGTAATCTCCTTGCTGGTATTTTATTTAAAATTTTTGCATTGATATTCATTAAGGAAATTGGTCTATAATTTTCTTTTTGTTTTTGCTCTTCCTGGTTTAGGTTATCAGAACCATATTTGTGTCATAAAAGGAATTTGGTAGGACTCCTTCTTTGCCTATTTTCCCAAATAGTTTATGTACTATTGGAATTAATTATTCCTTAAATGCTTGGCAGAATTCGCTTGTGAATCCATCTGGTCCTGGGGGTGTTTTTTTCTTAGGGAGCTTGTTGATGGCTTGTTCAATTTCTTTTTCTAAGATAGGGTTATTTAAGTATTCTATTTCCTCTTCTGGGAAATTTATGTTTTTGTAAATATCCATCCATTTCACTTAGTTTGTCATTTTCACTTAGATTGTTACTGG
This sequence comes from Phascolarctos cinereus, assembly GCF_003287225.1. Lineage (NCBI taxonomy): Eukaryota > Metazoa > Chordata > Mammalia > Diprotodontia > Phascolarctidae > Phascolarctos > Phascolarctos cinereus. The sequence goes on from NW_027556098.1 coordinate 176,319,713, forward strand.
CATATAGTGGGGCAAAATAGCTCCTAATAATTACTTATATTTCATCTTCACTGTTGGTACATTTACTCTTTTTATTTTTGATACTGGTAATTTGGCTTTCTTCCTTCTTTCTTTTAAAATCAAATTAATCCATGGTTCATCTAGTTTATTGTTTTTTCATAAAGCCAACTTTTAGTTTTATTGATTAGTTAAATGTTTTTTTTTTTTACTTTCAGTTTTATTAACCTTTCCTTTAATTTTCAAGATTTCCATTTTGGTGTTTAATTGGGAATATTTAATTTATTCTTTCTCAATTTTTTTAGTTGCATGGGCAATTTATTGATCTTCTCTTTCTCTATTTTATTGATGTAAGCATTTAGAGATATAATTTCCCCCCAAGTGCTGCTTTTGCTGCATCCCACCAATTCTGGTATATTATCTCATCATTGTTATTCTCTTTAAAGAAATTATTGATTGTTTCTATGATTTTGTTCTTCAACCCACTCATTCTTTAGGATTAAATTATTTGGTTTCAAATTAATTTTTAATCTGTTTCTGTAGCCCTTTATGGAATGTAATTTTTGTTGCATTATGGTCTAAAAAGGATGCATTTAGTATTTCTTCCTTTCTACATTTGTTTGTGATATTTTATGCCCTAATACATGGTCAGTTTTTTGGTGAAGGTGCCATGTACAGCTGATAAAGCAATGTATCATTTTCAATTCCCAGTTGTTTTTCTCCAATAGTCTATCATATCTAACTTTTAAAAAATTGTATTCATCTCTTTAGCTTCTTTCTTATTTATTTTATGGTTAGATTTATTTAGTTCTGAGAGGGGAAAGTTGAGGTTTCCCACTAGTATAGATTTACTATTTATTTCCTCCTGGAATTCATTTAACTTTTTCTTTAAGAATTTGGATGTTATGCCATTTGGATCTTATATATTTAGTATTGATATTACTTCATGATCTGTGGTACGTTTTACCAAGATGTAATCTCCCTGCTTACCTTTTTAAATTAGGTCGATTTTTGTTTTTGCTTTGTCTGGGATCATGATTGTTACCCCAGCTTTTCTTTTTTTTTACTTCAGCTGAAGCATAATAGACACTGCTCTAGACCCTTACTTTTACTCTGTATGTGTCTTTCTGTTTTAAGTGTATTTTTTTTGTAAACAACATATTGTTGGATTCTAGTTTCAGCTCTCTGCTTTTGTTTTATGGGTGAGTTCATCCCATTTACATTCATAGTTATGATTACAAAGTGTGTATTTCCCTTCTTCCTATTTTCCCCATCTCTCTCTCTCTCTCTCTCTCTCTCTCTCTCTCTCTCTCTCTCTCTTTAGTATATGTGCTGCCGAAGCGAGTACTCTCTCTCTCTTTTTACCGTGTTCTTCCTCAAAGTCTGTTTTGCTTCTGACCATTGCCTCCCTTATTCTACTCTCTTTTCTATCACTCCCACCCTTTTTCTTAACCACTTCCTTTCCTACTTCCCTGTTGGGTAAGATAGATTTCTATATCCAACCGAGTGTGCATGTTATTCCTTCTTTGAGCCAATTTTAGTGAGAGTGAGGTTCAAGATTTGCTCGCCTCCCCGCTCCATTTTTCCTTTCACTGTAAAGTTCTACCTTATGTGCCTCTTTTATGTGAGATAATTTTTCCAGTTTTCCTCTCCCTTCTGCCTTCTCCCAGTGCATCCCTCTTTCTCATCTCTTGATTTAATTTTTTTAGATCATCATCATTGTTTTTTAGATTATCATAGTTTATACATATCCATGCCCTCTTTTTATGTATACTCCTTTTAACTGCCCTAACAATAATAAAGTTCTTAGGAGTTATAAGTGTCATCTTTCCTTACAGGAATGTAAACAATTTAACCATATTAGTATTAAGTCCCTTATGATTTCTCTTTCATGTTTGCCTTTTTATGCTTCATCTGAGCCATGTTTGAATGTCAGATTTTCTATTTGTGTCTGGTCTTTTCATCAGGAATGCTCAGAAGTCCTCCATTTCATTAAATATCCATTTTTTCCCCCTGAAGGATTGTACTCAGTTTTTCTGGGTAGGTTATTGTTAGTTGTAATCCTATCTTACTTTGCTTTATAGAATATCATATTCCACAACCTGTGATTGTGAAAGCTGATAAATCTTGCATGATCCTGATTGTGGCCCTAGGATATTTAAATTGTTTCTTTCTTGTTGCTTTCAATATTTGGTCCTTGACCTGGGAGCTCTAGAACTTGGCTACAATATTCCTGGGAGTTTTTATTTTGAGATCCCATTCAGGAAGTGATCAGTGGATTTTTTCCATTTCTATTTTGCCCTTTGAATCTAAGATATTGGAGCAATTTTCCTTTATAATTTCTTGAAATGTGATGTCAAGCTTCTTTTTTAATGATAGCTTTTAAAATTAGGTCTATGTGATTTATTTTCCACATCAGTTTTTTTCCAATGAAATATTTCATATTTTCTTCTTTTTTCATTCTTTTGACTTCATTTTTATTATTTCTTTATGTCTCATGTCATTAGCTTTTACTTGTTCAATTCTAATTTTTAAGGAATGATTTTCTTCAGTGAGCTTTTGTATATCCTTTTCCATTTGGCCAATTCTGCTTTTTAAAGAGTTCTTTTATTTAATGAATTTTTGTGCCTTTCCATTTGTGCAGATCTCCTTTTTAAGGAGTTTTTTTCTTAGTGAATTTTTGTGCCTTTTTTGCCCTTTGGTCAATTCTGCTTCTTAAGGTATTGTTTTCTTCAGTGTGTGTGTGTGTGTGTGTGTGTGTGTGTGTGTGTGTGTGTGTGTATGTATATGTGTATCTCCAAAACTGAACTCATTATTTTTCCACCACCCTCCCTGTCCCTCTGGCTTGCAACCTAGATGTCATCTTTAATTCCATACTACCCATCACTTCTCATATCCTATCTGTTGCTAAGGCCTGTGAGTTTCACCTTTGCAACATCTCTTGAATATGCCCCTTCTCTCCTCTGGTATTGCCTCCACTCTGGTGCAGACCCTCATATCACCTCATGCATGGATGATTGCAATAGCCTGCTGATGGGTCTGCCTTTCTCAAGTCTCTTCCCATTCCAATCCATCCTTAATTCAACCACCAAAGTGATTTTCTTAAAGCACAGGTCACCTATGTCACCTTGCTATTCAGTAAACACCAGTGGCTTTCTATCACTTCCACAGCCAAGTACAAAATCCTGTTTGGCATTCAAAGCCCTTCATAACCTTTATAAACCCTTATCTTTCCAGTATTCTTATACCATACTCTATGATCCAGTGATACTGGCCTCCTGGCTATTGCATGAGGAAGACACTCAATTTCTTAGCTCTGGGCATTTTCTCTATCTTCCATGCCTCCCTTATCATCTAAAATCTCATCTTCTAGAGGAAGCCTTTCCCTTATCATCTAAAATCCCATCTTCTACAGGAAGCCTTTCCCACCCTCTTTTAAGTACAATGGCTTCCTTCTTTATTATTTTCTCTTTATGCTGTATATAGCTTATTTACACCTTTTGGCTTGTTGTCTCCTCTATTAGATTGTGAATTTCTTAAAGGCAGGGGCTGTCTTTTGCCTCTTTTTGTATCCCCAGCATTTAGCACAGTGCCTGGAATATAGCTAATGTTTAGTAAATGTTTATGAACTGACATTTTCATAACATATTGAGGTATAAAATGCCCTATGATGCATGATCTCGTTTGAGCCTTATGGTGACCTTGTGAAATAGGTACTAAGTTTGTTACTACTCTCACTTTGCTGACAAGGACATTGAGACTCTAAGAAGTTAAGTGATCATGATCACACAGCTAGAAAGTCTTGTAGGCAGGATTCCAGTCTTGGTTTCTCCCAGCTCTGAATACCATGATGCCTCTCATGAATGAATGAATAAATAAATGCCTCTGAATGAATCTCCAAAATGAAATTGCCTTTCTAAAAATGCTTGGACAAATCAAATCCATAGCACCTTAGAAAGTTGGAGCTGATAAGAAGATAATTTATACAATCACCTCATTTTATTTTTTTCCCCAGTTCTTAATAGCAAGAACTCTTCATTTCCATTTTTTAAAATTTTGTTTCTTTTTTGGTTAAATGTATTAATATATTTTTTTGACACAACAGACACTTCCCAACAAGTGCCCTGATGATTCCCCCCAACCCTTACAAAGTACACTCTCTATGAACAATAGTTTATTGGCAGATAGAAAGGATATGACTTTTCATTTTAATGATATGCTACTAAACTTGACTATTGTAATTGACCATTTTTGTAGCTTCTAGATGTAGACTTTATTTACATGGTCAAAGTCATTACTTTCGTTATTCTCCTGGTTCTGTTTTCTTTGGGTCATTCCAATTTCCTCTGAATTCTTTGTATTTGTTATTCCTTATAGTGTAGTATTATTTGATTACATTCATAAACTATACTTTGCTCAGCCATTCTCTCGATCTTTGGGATCATATTTTGCTTCCATTTTTTTAAATAACAAATAATGATGCTGTGGACATTTTTGTAAGTGTGGGCCTTTTCTTTCTGTCAATAACCTTCTTGGGATATAGTCCCAGAGGTAAAATCTCTGGGTTGAAGAATATGAACAGTTTAATCACTTTTCTTACATAATTCCAAATTATTTTTCCAAACAGATGAACTAATTCAAAGCTCTACTTGCAATGAATAATTGTGTCCGTCTTCCCATAATCCTTCCAGTAATGAGTTTTACATTTTTTAGCATCTTTGTAGCTTTATGGGTATGAAGTAATAGCTCATGTTTGTTTTAATTTTCATTTCCTGCTTATTTATTATTTTGATAATTTCTATCAGCAGTTATTGATAATTTATATATAATATCTATCTATTGACTTATTGATGTATCTATATCTTGATATATAGCATATATTAATATGTATTATAATTATGTATATAACTGTATGTGTGTAGATAGATACATAGTTTCTTTAGGAAACTCTTTGTTCTTTATCATTTGGCTACTTGTCTATTGAGGAATGACCCTTAATCTTTTAAACTGGAATTAATTCCACATTGATATTGGATGTCAGCCTGATAAAAATATGACATCCAAGGTCTATGGTGAATTGATGTCTTATTTACCAAGTGATGAAATTGAGGTTCAGAGAAGGCTGATGGCTTTTCTGTGGTTGTACAGCTAGTTAGTTGCAAAGCCAAATGTAGAGTTCAGGTCTCTGGCTCATAGGTCAGTGGTTTTTCTACTATTATGATATCTAAACAGTAGATGAAATTTTCATAGATTCATTCTCAGGGTTAGGAGGACTCCCAGGTATCATGTAGTCCAACCCCTACTTGACTAGGAATCCCTTCTTGAACGTCTCCCCTAAAGTAGTCATCCAGTCTGTACTTGAAGCTATGGTGAGCTCACTATTTCCTGAGGCAGCAGTATGTTCCCTTTATAACAGCTCTTATTGGGAACATTTTTAAAAAAAAAAAGAATTCTAAATCTGCCTCTCTGCAAATTCTACCTGTTGGCCCTACTTCTGCCTTATGGGGCCAAGCAGAATAATTCAAATTTGTCTTCCATGTGACAGGCCTTCAAACACTTCAAGGAAGCTATCATGTAATATCTAAAGAAGAAAATCTTCTCCAGACGAAACATCTCCAGGTCCTTCACTTCCTCCTCATACAGCTGTCAGAACCTAGGGCCAGAGAAAAGCATTCTCCCTAGTAACGATGGCCAGCGAGGAGACAGCATAAGCCAGCTGAATCCCAGAGGTGCTTTCTTTAGTTGAATTTCTTTCTGGGGAAGTTCCATCCTATATAATGTGTCAGTTTTCCCTGTATACTGGAATCTGGCCAGTCCATCTCCTTAGGCCTTAACATTCCAAACAAATTTTCTGCTTCTTTCTCTCTGGTTTAGAATCTATTTTCATGTTAGTTATGAAATTGTATTTTACTCATCTGGTATCGCTGGCCCCCTCACTAGTCAAGGCTGGCAAGGTGGAATGGCTCTGATTCATCTCCGTTGCTGATGTAATGAGATAGGCTGACTGTTGTCTGTGTGGGATCTCTGACCGTGCAAATCCTGGGCAGCTATTTCCCCACTGCTTCTAGCCCTTGGGAACAGGGAAAGAAAGTACACACAGGAAGACAGGAGTGAGTCAGAGATTGCTTGTCTAGTTTAACAGAAATGGTTTCAGTGGTAGTCTCTATCTGAAGCAGGCAAGGTAAAATACCTATGATCCCCGGTGACCTGGCAGAGTTTCCTGGAAGGTTTTAGGCTGCTGTGATAACTTCTGATATCTTTTTAAGTGAAACTGTGCCAACTCGCCTACAGTCAGCTTTCCTGCCTCATACTCAAGGGCTCCACACACCAGATTTTTAGGCCCTTTCAGGGTAGAGAAACCACAACTGTAAGCTTCCTGAGGGCAGGACTGATTCACTTTTGTCCAGCACAGGGCCTTGCACATAGTAGGCATGTCAGTTAAAAAATGTCTCTGAGAGATTGTGAGAAGTCTTTTCTAAAGTTTTGTCTCAGAAACTTAGAAATGAAATGACCAGTCAATTATATCACTGTGCTTTGTTGTAGATATACTTCAGTCCTGTTATGTCAGAACTCCATTTAAAGATTCTATGATGTCAATTATTGCAAAAGCTAGACATGATGAGGGAATTGCAGGGTCCAGACAAGTTTCATAATTTTCCCAGATCACACAGCTAGTTAGAAGGATTGATTCTTATGCTTGGAAAAGACTGTAGTTTAGAGTTATCTAAAGAGTGAATGCTTTCTCCATTATTTCTGGGGTCATCCAATCTTTACTTGAATACCTACAGTGTGAGAAAATTCATTATCTACTGAGAAATCCTATTTATTTTTGAATGGCTTTCATTCGTTTGAAAGGGTGAAGGGAAAAAGGGAAGGAAACAAGCAGTTATTGGGTGAAGTATTCAAATTGTGGTCTAATGATCTTGATGTCATTTTCTGACCCAATTCTAAAACATATTATTATAGGAATGGTTCACGAAAATCTAGGAAAGAAACAGTGATCACTAATAACTAGCATGGCTTAATCCAGAACAGGTCATACCAGACTAACCTCATCTCATTTTTGATAGATTTAATAGAAAATAGATTGGGGTCACGTGATAAACATAGTAGAAATGTATGGTACCAAAACATTTGACGAAATCTGTCATGTTATCCCTGTGTACAAGCCAGAGAGATGAGGACTGGACAGCAAAATGTTTGGTTGGATTCAGAACTGGTTGAATGATATACCAGACCCAAGACTTGGGTTCAAATCTACTCTCAGACACTTAGGAGTTGTGTGACCCTGGGCAAGTCACTTAACCGCTGTTTGCCTCAGTTTCCTCATCTGTGAAATGGGGATAATAATAGCAGCTACCTCCCAGGGTTGTTGTGAGGATCAAAGGAGATAATCATTGTGAAGGGCTTAGTGCAGTGCCTGGCACGTGTTATTGTTGAGTCATTTCAGTCGTGTCCCACTCTTTGTGACCCCATTTGGGGTTTTCTTGGCAAAGATACTGGAGTGGTTTGCCATCTTACAGTGCAATTTACAGCTGAGGAAACTGAGGCAAACCTGGTTAAGTGACTTGCCCAGGGTGACACAACTCCTGAGTCTCTGAGGCTAGATTTGAACTCAGGTCCTTCTGCCTTGGGCTGATGCTCTATCCACTGTGCCACCTAGATGCCAAGTGCTATATAAATGTTAGCTATTAATATCGTCATTAGTGACTCAATGTCAACTTTGAAGGGAGTCTCTAGTAGAATACCTCAAGGATCTGTCAATATTATTTTTTATTGGTGATGTTGAATGAAGGCAGAGATGGCATTCTTATTAATTTTCAGATGTTATGAAACTAGATAATACCATATAGATAAATAGAATAACTAATACTGTAGCAACAACTAACAGTAACACAGTAACTAACACAGTAACAATAACAATAAAAATTAGAGTCAGGTTCCAAAAACATCCTGACAGATAAGAACAGTGGGCTGAATCTAATGAGAATAGAATTATTTATTTTAAAGAAATTGTAAGCGCAGCTAGGTGGCACAGTGGGTAGAGCTCTGGCCTTGGAGTCAGGAGGACCTGAGTTCAAATCCAGTCTCAGACATTTGAAACTAGCTGTGTGACCCTGGCACTTAACCCTGATTGCCTCACCAAAAAGAAAAAAAAAAGAAATTAATAGGGGTAAGTGTAAATGCCTATACTTGGATTTTAAAAAAAAATCCACTGTACAAGTACAGGATTGGGGAGGGATGGCTACTTATGAGTCTACTTATGCCTACTTAAGAGAGGCAGGGTGCTCAAAAATAAAAGAGGTGATAATTTCTAGCTGATAGTCGAGGTTAGACTATTTCTAGTCCAATGCAATCCAATAAACATTTATTAAGTACCTACTGTGTTCCAGACACTGTGCTAACTGAGCATTAGAAATACAATTAATAAAGACAGTCCCTGCCCTCAAAGAGCTTTTAATCTAATGAGGGAGAGGGCAACACATAAAAGAAAGCAGAAAAGTGGGGTCAGGGGACCCCAAGCAGTATCTTGTTCTTTGTAACTGAACCCAGACAAAGCAGCATATGCAAAGTAGAGTGACCTTAGGGAAGTGGTGTCAATGAAAGCTTACATATTGTGTTCAGGTCTGGTTGCCACATTTTAGTAAGGACATTGATTTAATGGAGAGCACCCAGAGGAGGGTGGTGTGAATGGAGAGGGAACTGGAAGTAATGCCTCATGAGTTATTAGTTGGAGGAGGTGGGAATCATTTCCCTGGAAAAAGAGAAGACTGATGTTACTGCCTTTGAATATTTAAAGGGATGTCTAGCAAAACAGAATTAAACTTGTTTTGCTTGATTACAGAGGACAGAACTAAAAGCAATGGGTAGAATTAATGAAGGGATGGATTTAGGTCCAAAGTAAGGCAAAACTTCCTAACAATTAAACTTGTCTATAAGCATAATAGGCCAACCTAGGAGGTAGTAAAGCCCCCATTTCCTGGAGGCTTTCACAAAGGCAGAGCAATCACTTGGGGATTTCTGTATAGGTACAGGTTGGACTAGATGGTGTTTGCATTTTATTTGAACTCTGAGATAACTTTATGGTGGTGACATTGGCCTTCCCTTCGTAGTAGGCCAGTAGTACCATCTCCAAGGTCTCATTCTACCTGCGCCCCCGTGACACTAGGGAAAACAGAAACGGCACCATAATGCCAGCAGGAGGAGGCTGAGCATTTCTGGATAAATGCTGAGAGTTGTCTCTTTCTAAGCCTTAAATACTGAGAAATGCTGCATAAAGATAGGCCCCAGGGAAGACCATCTGCTGTCAGTGGGTTTGGTCCAGATTCCTGTTGTCCATCCTCCTGGTGGTGGCAAAATTGGAAATCTCTTAGTGTCTGTTTTCAGACTCCCCAGGGATGAAAGCCAAGTGAGGCCCAGGGTATCCTTGATATAGAGATCATTAATACTGAGTATGAACTGCTTCTCCTTCCCATCTTACTCCACCCCAGTTCCAGTTGGCATATCTCCAACATTGGGGAAGGAAAGTATCATACTGAGGATGGGGTACTGAAAAAATAGAAGCACGGATGAATGGATGAGGAGTGAAATGGGCATAATGAAGAGAACAATTTATATAGTAACAACAACACTAAAAACAACTTTGAAAGACTTAAGAACTCTGATCAAGGCAATGACCAACTATGATTCCAGAGGACCATTGAGCAAGCCTGCTACCTACCTCCTGACAGAGAGCCGGTAAACACAGGGTACAGAAGGAGAAACACATTTATGGCCATGGCCGATGTGGGAATTGTCTTTGCTTGACTATGCTTATTTATTACAAGGGTTTGTTTGTTTGTTTATTTTCAGTGGTTGGGGTAAAGTGGGAGAGAAAGTAGATTTTTGTTAATTGAAGAAATAAAACTTAATTTAAATAAATACAAACACTGACCCTACCATCCTTTGTTTGCCACATCTCCAGTACTAGGTAAGAGAAGTTCCATGTTAGTGGTAGGGAACAGGAACACACTGGCAGACAGAAGCACTGACTCAGTCATGTCCTTGGAGTGTATTCAGCTTATCAGGCAAAGCTTGGCATTAGGAAGGTAGGAAGGATCCAGGTATCCAGCCTAGGCCAGCCAAGCAGCTGTTACTTATCCAGTTGTGGAAGATGATCCTGTTGGTTTGGAACTAAGATTGGAAAGAAGCACATGGGAGCCAGCACCTTCAGGGGAGGACATTCTGCAGAGTGACAAGGTCAGGTGGCCAGTCCAGGGACATCTGCTGAGCAGGCCCAGATTCTACCTGGTAAACAGACTGTCTTCTGGAGTTCTGCTGGGCAGAATCACAATCCATGGTTATAGATGGCCATCATCTTAGAAGATTGGTGAATTACAAATGCACATCCTTTCATAGGAATGACCCAAGAGGGATGCGGGACATATAGACCAGGAAGTCTTTTCATTCTGGGCAAGCAAGTAGGGTCTGTAATGAAGGACAGGTAGGCCAAAGTCTTCAAACTAACCTTTGAGCCCCAGGAAACCTTGCAAGAGGAACACAATCTGACTACAGAATTCTTCATATGTGTTAAATGTAGTTGACCATAAATCAAAGGAAAGCTCTGGTGTTAAGCTACTTAGAGTTTCTAAAGACCTTTTATAAGATTCCATGCTAAAGGTTGAAAAAAAAATGAATCAACGTGAGATTAAGGGTGCTGGTTTGTCATGAATGAATTCAGAAAAGAAAAAGTAGGGATGAATGGGCCTTGAATAGAGATGTATGAAAAATCTAGTGCCTTAGGGAGAAGTGCTAAAACAGATTCTCATTACATATCTGTTAAAATCAAAACTATGTAACTTGGCAGTTCAAGATCCTCTGGAATTTATCCCCAACCTAATGATCTAGCTTTGTGTTCTCCTATAGTAACTCCATCCAGCCTGGTCTCCTTGAACACTGTACATACCCTTCTCTGGCCTATAACCTTTGTTTCTGCTTTTCTCTTCTGAATGTTCTCTTTGCTTTGTTGAACCTGACCATGTCACAATCCTCTTTCCCCCATGTGATAAACTCCAGTGGCTCCTTATTGCCTTCAGAATCAAATATAACATTCTCTGTTTGAGTTTTGAAGTTCTTTATGACCTTTTCCTTTCCTACCTTTTGAGTCTTTTTTCATCTTACTCCCCTCCACATACTCTGCCATTCAGTGACACTTACTGCTTTATTGTTCTTTGCACTCAAAACGTCATCTTCAGACTCTGGACATTTCTTTTGATATTTTATTCCCCCCCCCAATTACATGTAAAAACAATTTTAACATTCTTTTTTTTTCTTCAAATTTTGAGTTCCAAACTCCCCGTCCCCCATTAAGAAGGCAAGTAATATGACATAGGTATACATGTGTAGTCATGCAAAACACATATCCATGTAAGTCATGCTGTGAAGGAAAATACACACAACCCCCTCCACCAAATAAAGTAAAGAAAAGTATTTTTGAGATGCATTCAGGTTCCATTAGTTCTTTCTCCGGAGGTGGACAGCACCTTTCATCATAAGTTCTGGGCATTTTCATTGGCCATGTCAGGAATTCTCTCCCTCTTCATCACTGCCTCCTGGATTCCCTGGAATACTATATATATACCATTTTGCAAAACCATAAACTAGCTTGTAGTATTAACTAATGATTCCATCAAATATTTTCTTCTCCTCATTGAAACTATAAGCTGCCTAAGGACGGGAGCCATGTCTCATGTCTCTTTTGCAATCTAGTAGACATTCATTGAAATACACTACATTATCTGGTGGAAAGAGACAAAGCCAGTGCTTTTTCTTTCCCATCCTGCCTCACTTCTAAGCTCATAATCTAATGGGGGACAAGAACATACTTGTAGAAGCAGTTACAGAAGGAGTTATCAACACCAGCTTCATGATTGGGTAGACTATCCCATCCAGTGTTAAAGGAATTAAACTGATTGGCTGGACTGATCTGAAGTCTGTATGGTTCAAATTTTAAAAGCTTATAATCAGATTCTGATCTGTCTCACTGGATTCACAACTAATAGCTTCTTTTTATGTGAAGAATGTTTAAGGATGAATGATGGATTTTCTATTTACCTTGTAAGTTTCTTCATGAATATTCTTTTATTAAAAAAAATTATTGATGCCTTGCTTTTTACATCAAAATTCCCTCTAGTATTCTTCTCTCTCCTCTTCTTAGAGAGTCATCCTATATAACAAATCATATTTTTAAAGAAAACGAAAAGAAAGAAGAGAAGAAAATCAGCAAGTTGATTGATACAGTTAAAAAGTCTGAAAATGTATATATAATGTGTGGCTCTTATGGACCTCTGTCCTTTGCAAAAGGTTGGCGTGGCAGATATCTTCCTTGGAGGCTTGTTTTGTTCTTTGACATTTTTGCCACCTTAACTTTTCATAGCTTTGTGGTGGTTTCTTCTGTTTACATTGTTGTAATCATCGTGTTTTCTTGGCTCCATCAACTTGACTTTGCATCAGTTCATGTAGATCTTTCCATGCTTCTCTGTGATCGTCCTAGTCATCATTTCTTATAGCACAGCACTACATTCATGTGTCACAATTTGTTCTTTTAAAAATTATTGATTTTAGGGGCAGCTAGGGGGCACAGTGGTTAGAGCTCTAGCCTTGGAGTCAGGAGGACCTGAGTTCAAATGTGACCACAGACACTTGATACTTACTAGCTGTGTGATCCTGGGCAAGTCACTTAACCCCATTGCCTAGCCAAAAAAAAAAGAAAGAAAAGAAAAATTATTGATATTGTTTGTTTTTATGTTCCATTCATTTTCAACTATATCCCTCATGCCTCCCTTACAATACCTTGTAACAAAAAGAGAAAAGGCAGGTCAACAAAACCAAATAACTTATCAACTGAGTGTGATAGGAAATGTGATATTCATTCTGTGCCTACAGTCTACCATGTCTGCAAAGAGTGAAGGGAGGTGAATTTTCTATCTTTACTCTGGAGCCAAGTTTCTTGGTCATTATAATTACATAGCATTCAAATTTGGGGTTTTTTTTTGTTCTTTCTGTTTACATAGTTTTTTTCAGAATATTTCCCACTCACTATCCCTGTAATATTCCAGATAATATTGTTCCTCCCTGGCTAGCATTCCCCTATTATCTCCCCCTTTAGAATGTAAGCTCCTTAAGGACAGGCACTTTGTTTTTGTATTTGTATCTGTAGAATGTTTGGCACATGGTAAGTAAGCTCCTCATAAATGCTTTTTCATTCATTCATTCATGGAAAGGATGTTGCCATGAATAGAAGCAAGTGCAGATATAGTATCTAGTGCTCCCAAGGCCATACCCAAGGCTGGTTGCTTCTCTCATTGTTGAAATAAAAATCTACATTTCTATAGTTACTTTATAAAATAATACAATTGTTGTTTAGTTGTTTTTCACTCATGTCTGACTTTTCTTGATACCATTTGGGGTTTTCTTAGCAGAAATACTGGAGTGGTTTGCTATTTCCTTCTCTAGCTCATTTGACAGATGAGGAAACTGAGGCAAACAGGGTTAAGTGACTTGCTCAGGGTCTCACAGCTAGTAAGTATCCAAGGTCAGATTTGAATTCAGAAAGATGAGTTTTCCTGACTCCAGGTTCAGCACTCTATCCACTGTACTACCCAGCTGTGCTATAAAATAATATAACTTAATAGAAGTCTACATTTCTATAGTCTACTTTAATATTTATAAAACCCTTGCCTCAGAAAAACCCTTACAGGTCAGAAGTGGTCACCATACTAGAGTCAGAATTTTAACACAAGTCTCCTGATTCTGCATTCAGTGCCCTTGTGGCTACACCATCCTGATTTTTCCTTGGCTATGTGCTACACTTGGGATAGATTATTTTGAGGGGAGCTGTGGAGGTTTCTGCATGTGGCTTCTGTTCTATTTTTATTTTTCGACTACCCAGATAGCCTCTTTCCACCAAGACATAGCAAGGTAGATGCAGGGTTGGAAAGGACCTCCGAGTTCATCTAGAGTCCGATCCTCTCATTTTACAGATGAAGAAACTGAGGCTGGGGAGTAAGTATAAGAGGCATAACTAAATCCAAGTTCTCGACTTTAGAGCCAGTGCTCTTTCTATTGTACCAGTAGGCAATGTATCTTTGACAATCTTATCCAAGGGTAACTGATAGGAGTGTCCTGGGGAGGTTCCATGGACTGAGGTAGGTGGATATAAGGCCAGGAATAGAGGGGGAACATGGAGGAATAAGGATTTATTAAGTGCCTACTATGTGTCAAGCACTTTTGCAAATATATGGAGCATGCCAATATTGACAGGAAATCTCTTCTTCCCTATTTCATCAGCCTCTAGGGACTGAGAACTTCCATGACGTGGCTTAGTTAAAATGTGGGAATATTCCAAGGCTAGGCAACCTCCTGACTTTTGTTCCTGCTGTGTGCTGAATTCTGTCAAGGAGGTGGAAAGGGGAAAGGGAATGTAGAGGAATAGAGGTCTGCTTCCCACCCCTGGGGAAGCCTGGAATCTAGTTAGGGATACAAGAAACTCATATGTGAAAAAGAGATTGCCAAAAAGACAGCATACCAAGAAGTGAAAATTGAATTCTGGGCAAACTGAGTTTGTGAGTACTGAGAATCCAGAGGTGATCTGAGCTGGTGAGGGTAATCAGAGAAGACTTCGGGCTCCTTGTTAGCCACTGATATCTACCTCTTGCCTAGTTCCACTCAGGCACTCACTTGACTTTTCCTTCGAGGAACTCCTTATGTGGAAAATCAGAAAATTCTGTCTTCCTAGGGAGGTGCCAAAGATTACATTAGCTCATCATTATTATTTTTTTAAATTAAAATAAAGTCACTGCCTGCTATTTGGTAAATGCAGGTATCCCTCCTGGGCCTACTCATGTGCTAGAATCTGGGTTTAATGTATTGGATTTTTTTTAATAAAGATTCTGTTATGGAACCTTGCTCTGTGGGAGGAACCTTGTTAGAGAAGTGAGAAAGCTCTCATTAGCGGGATAAATGTGGCAGAGTGGAATGGAATCAACAAGCTGGCTGCCAAGCCAGCGAGTCTGTGACTGCAAGTGGATTGGTCCATGGGATGCCAGGGGCTCTCTCTCCCCAAGCAGGTTATGTCTTAGAAAGTGAGCTCTTGAAAGTTGAGGGAGGGAAGCTAGAGAAGCAATATGGCACAAAGTAGTAAATTTCAGGGCCATTGAAGTTACAGGCAGAAGGGACCTTAGACATCATCTCATCTAACTCATTTTACAGTTGGGGAAACTGAGGCTGTGGGAGGGATAGTAATTTTCTTCAGGTCCCGTAAGTAGTGAATCACAAGGGTGGAGAGAAAGAAGGTTTCCAGGAGGATGTAAACTCCTAGAGAGCAGAGACTGTTTTTGTCTCTTCAAATTCTCCCTTCCTCTGAACTTTTTCTCTGAGCTCTATCATCCTCCTAAGTCACCCTGGCCCACAATCCTGGTGTCATCCTCAATTCCTCCCTCCCACTCATTCCACACGTCCAATCCATTGTCAAACTTCCTAGGTGGCACAGTGGATAGAATGCTAGGCCTGGAGTCAATAAATCCCTGAGTTCAAATCTGACCTCAGGTACTTATTAGCTGTGTGACTCTGGGCAAATCACTTAACCCTTGCTTGCCTCAGTTTTCTCAACTGTAAAATGGGGATAATTAAAACACCGACCTGCCAAAGTTGCCATGAGCATCAGATGAGATATTTGTAAAGGACTTAGCACACAGTAGATGCTATGAAAATGTTAGTTATTGTTGCTGTTACTATTACTCCTTCACAACACCTCTCACATATGTCCCCTTCTCTCCAGTCAGCTGCTCTCCTAGTTCAGTGCGGCCTCCCCTCTCACCTAGACTATCGTGATAGCTTCTAACTGGTCTCTCTTCCCTTCAGTCCATTAACTACATCATTCCCCTGACTGATGAGATCCAACAGTTCCCTGTTACTTCTAGGATCAAATAGAAACTCCATCGTGTGATATTTGAAGCCTTTTACAACATCCTCTTCCTATCTTTCCAGTTTCTTGCCCTCTCCTCCCCCTCCACAAACTCTACATTCTGGCTCCATCACCTTACTTGCTATTTCTTGCTTAGAACATTCTGTCTCCTCTCTCCATGTCTCTTCACTCAATGTCCTCCATGCCTGGGCTGCTTTTCTCTCATCTCAGCCTCCATTTTCTGAAAGGGAATAAACATTTCTATAGAACCCGTTTTGTGCCAGGCGCTGTGCTAAGCCCTTTACCAATGTTATCTCATTTGATCCTCACAACAATCCTGTAAGGTTGGTGCTAGTATCATTCCCATCTTACAGTTGAAGAAACTGAGGCAAACAGAAGTTAAATCGCTTGCTCAGGGTCACAAAGGTACTTAGTGTCTTGAGGTGGGACTCAAGTCTTGACTCTAGGCGTGGTGCTCTATCCACTGTACCAACCAGCTGCCTGCTAGGTTAGCCCACGATAATAATAATTGCTCATGTTAAGGAGCTTTCTGGTTACAAAATGCCTTACTATGTTTTATCTTATTTGATCCTCCCAACAACTCTCTGAGGCAAGTAGATCCTAATTTTGGATCTGGTAGGAGATTAGCTTGTCCAGGGTCCAGAATCTTAAACAAGGTCACACAATTAGTAAATAGCAGAGCCAGAAAGTGGGAACTTGAGTTCTCTGGCTCTAAAGCCAATGCACTTTCCACTTTACCACACTATCTATGTTATTATCCTTCTCTACCTTCCCCCGTTTTACAAATGGGACAGCTGAGGCTCAATGAAATGAGACAGGCAGCAGAGACTTAGAGAGGTGCTGTGATTGGCCTAAGTGGTAGAGCTAGGACTTGACTCCCAGGCCTGTTCACTCTGAGTACAATGCTTTTCTCTCCCGACACTGAGTGGCCAAGATAATAAGCATGTGTGTGGAAGTGTTGACTAAGTCTAGGCATCCCACAACAAACCCCATCAACCTTACCGAGTGATATGCAAATCTCATGGGGAAGCAAGCTGGCTCAATGAACAAACTTTTCCCTTCTAGCTAAGGTCAGGGAGGAACAGGAGATGTAGCTAGAGTCCTTATTTCTGGGCAGAAATACCATAGCTCATCATCCTCAGGGTACAGTTCAAATGCACAGATGTTAAAGTAAAGGTTTGAATAGCAAGGAAAGAAAAGAATTTGTAATGGAAGGCTGGGTTTCAGGTCAATATTAGGAAGAAGGAGAAAATTATTAGGGCAGAGAGAACAGAAGATCGAGGCAAGGAAACAAGAATCTCATCATCGAAGGAGATCAGGAGAGCTCTTGGCACCAGAGTACAGTTATTGGAACTCTAAGGACCTCCCTTGTTGAGTGGCCTTGAACATTTACTTTACCTTTCTAGGCATCAGTTTCTTCATCTGTCAAATGGGTGTAAGGAACAGACTAAATGACTTTGTAGATCCCTTATCACTCCTAAGTTCTGTGGCAGTGGAAAGGCACTGGTCTTCCAAGTCTGGTGCCCTTGGCAAATCATTTTGCCTCCTCAGTAAACTGGGAATAAAAGAATTTACCTACCTGCCTCACAGAGCTAGTATGAGAAAAGTGCTTTGTAAACCATGAAGGTCTACGGAAAGATGAGCTGTCATAGTGACAAATCTATGAATGTCTGAACTTAGGAATGAAAGAGTATGAGCTTCTGCTACATTAAGTAGGGCAAGAAGCCTCAGTTTATGAATCTCTGTAGTCAGGGATGATGGGGTGGCATCCGGAGCTTCTGATGATGTTTTTCCTCATGTATGACAGACTATAGATTTTCCCCCAGGCCAGGGGCTCTTAACCTTTTTTGGGGTCATGGATCCCTTTGTGAGGCTGGTCAAGCTTATGGACACTTTCTTAGGATAGTGTTTTAAAATAATTGAAGGAAATGCTAAATTTCAGTTATAGGTTAGTGAAAATAAAGTAACTTTTTTTCCTATTCAAGTTCATGGATCCTCAGGAATTACTCCATGGGCCCAGGTGCAGGGACCCTAGACTAAGAGCCTTTATATCTAGGGAGACTGACAGTCCACTGCTTAGCAGATGTTACAGAACCCAGGCCCAAGCAGATGGATGTGAGATGGACTGTTTGTACCAGCCCCGACTGCCATCACTGCAATGAATTACAGTCTGTACATAGCAACCGTGTTTTGCTTTGGGCCAAATATCTTTTTTTTCCCCCTGCCTTTCTTTGGGAGCACATCTCTGAGATTACAGTGGAAGTCATTGGGAAAATGATTCAATTTCACACAGTTTGTTGCACCAATAGGACATCTCTTCCACTAATAAGTATACTTGTACTTCAACGCACATATTCCCTTTGTGAATGTCAGCCTGGGGTGCTCATGTTCTGCACTGGGGTGGACTTGGTGTCTGACTCTGTTCAGCCCGTGGTTTTTTATCAGTGAGGCAACTTTGTCTTAGTGTGTTCCAGCTTCTCTGTGCTGGATGAAACTTGGGACTTTGCTGTGTTGCTTGGCTATTTCTAGGTTAGAAGGAACATGTTTTCATGGGGTAAAGGCAGTGGACCCAGAAGGTCATAAACAGCAATATGCAGGAAGAGAGGATTAAAAAAAAAAAAAGGACTGGGATGCAGACTAAGATATATAAGATTACAGGTGGCTGTGTTGTTTGTTTTTGTTTTTAAAGGAGAACAATCTAGGAAGATGCATGGGCGCAGAATGGAACCAGTCGCCAACACTCCACGCTGAGTGCTGCACATGAGGGGCCTGGTGGTCTCTCTTCTCTCTTTGGCCGATCTGTGGATGAGCATTGAGGAGAGCCTGTGAATAGTAAGAGGCTCAGATCACACCTTAAACGTGGGAAAAGATGGCTGGCAGGAAAACCGAGCAGCTATAAGAGAGCTGGTGGCAGCAACAGGTAAAAACAAGGGAAAGCTCTGAACAAATGGGGGGCTGAGCATGCCAACCAGCTGTCACTCAGAAAGAGCTCATTACAACTTAGATATTCAGACCTCCTCAAGACAGACTGGGAACATTCCCAAGAGACCAGTGTACTGGGGGTGCTGGCCATTGTTGTACAATGTCTCTTGGAAGAGTGGCCAGTTATAGACCATTAGAGCTATAAGGGACCTTAAAGATTGCCTACCTCAATCCTGTCATTTTATAGATGGGGGAACTTAGGCGTAGAAAGAGGAAATAACTTGTTCAAAGTCACAAACAGCGTGATGTTCTCCTGGGGAATTCCTAAAGAAGGCTTATGGAGCCAGAGTTGGGAGGGCCCTCAGGAGCACTCTGGTCCCATCCCCTCAGTTACTGATGAGGAAATAAATCCCAAGTAAGTTAAGTGATTTGCCCCAAAGCATAGAAACAGTAAGCATTAGAGGTGCAATATCAAGGCACGTCATTTGATTCTAGAGCCAGGGGTCTTTCCACTGTCACACGCTGTCTCCTCCTCATCCTTTGGGGAAGGGAAAGCTGGCACAGGAGGCAGAGAGTTCCTCTTTGATTGTCTCTTCTGCTTAAGGAAGCCCAGGAAGGGACTAGCCCCATGATCAGTGGCCAGTGAGAGTAGGGGGAAATCAGTGGTTTTCTCAAGACTCTTCTCTGAGAAGCTGTCATTGTGGTGAGTCAAAAGAATCTGCTCAATTGTTAAGGAGACTTCTCTGTGGAGGGGTGGAGTGGGCATGGGTTGAGATTGATGAATGGATCGCACATTGACCAGACATGTCAGGAAGTGCTGTAGGGAGCAGCAGAAGACACGGTTTCTGCCATCAGCACCCCGGCTTGCTAAGGAGATCTCAGTCTCTACTTGCTGCTCTGACAACCGATGAGTAGGGAGAGGAAGTGGAAGACAGCTTTTGGGACCGTCTGTGGTATGAGGGAAAATCCCAGCGTGCAGGAGAAAGCACCAAAGTTTTCAGTTAGATAGGGCTGCTACAGGCTATCTTGTATATCCCCTACCTCTAGGAAGAGTTACACATAAGTAATCAAAATTAGCGAACATCCAGGGTCCCAAATATATTTTTACTGGAATTGGCTTCCTTGTGTGTGTGTGTGTGTGTGTGTGTGTGTGTGTGTCTTTCATCCTTCCTTCCTTCCTTCCTTCCTTCCTTCCTTCCTTCCTTCCTTCCTTCCTTCCTTCCTTCCTGTTTTTCTTTCTTTCTTTCTTTCTTTCTTTCTTTCTTTCTTTCTTTCTTTCTTTCTTTCTTTCTTTCTTTCTTTCTTTCTTTCTTTCTTTCTTTCTTTCTTTCTTTCTTTCTTTCTCTCTTTCTTCTCTCTCTCTCTCTTCTCTCTCTCTCTCTCTCTCTCTCTCTCTCTCTCTCTCTCTCTCTCTCTCTCTCTCTCTCCCTCCCTTCCTTCCTTCCTTCCAATGGCGAGTCTGAACTTGCTCACCTGTGCTTAATTGTCTAAGGAAATAGGAATGGAAAAGAGGATAGGAGAAATGTGAGTGACGTGGTCAGATGAGTTGGGGGTGTAGTATATGACCACATCCACACTTCCACCCATATCTACACATTCTGAAGCATTGATGAGGCAGATGATGGATAAAGAGGTAGGTTTTTGTCAGGTTGATGGGATTTAGGATTTAGTCAAGAAGGTGACTAAAAGCAGTTAATCTCTAGTTGGACTCGAGAAAACTCTCTACATCTTTTATATGAGTTCCTCTGACCACTTACAGGTGAAACACCTTTTATAAAAATGCTAACTTTAGTAATTAGCAGGGTGAATAGGTGTACTCAATACTCTATGATTTTTTTTAACTTACTAATTCAACTTATTTTTAAACTACATTTCTTTTGTGAAGCTTCCCAATGTCTACTACTTTCCAGTGGTTAGAGCAATGGGACCTGGATTTGGGAGGACTTGTGTTCCAATTTGACCTCGAGCAAGTTACTTATTTCACCTCTCAATTCCTTCATCTGTAAAATGGGCATAATAATAATAATTGCATCTGCCTCCTAGGATTATTGTGAAGCGCAAATGAGATAATTTTTTTGGGTTTCTTTTAGGCAATTGGGGTTAAGTGACTTGCCCAGGGTCATCCAGCTAGTAAGTGTCAAGTGTTTGGTCTGAGGCTGGATTTGAACTCAGGTCCTCCTGATTCCAGGGTGGGTGCTCTATCCACTGTGCCATGTAGCTGCCCCCTAAATGAGATAATTTTTGTAAAGTGTTTTGTAGATCTTAAGGCATGATATAAATGCTACCTATTATTATCTTTTGCCCCACCCCCCTCCACTCTTTTTGGCTTCTGCTGACAGTACCCTACTACTATTCATATGTTTATATATTGCTTTGAAACAGTTTCATGGCTTTTTAATGGGTGTGTGAGCCTTGCTTCTGTCAACTACATTCTAAGGTCTTCAAGGGCCTGGGTCTGTGATATACTTCTTCTCTATCCATGTGATGACTGTCCTTCTGCTTATATAGGAATGTTGTAATTTATCTCATTTTGCATGGTCAGAAGTTCCTTCATGGCTTCATGTCACATATAAAGGTGAATACTTAAAAAGTTTAATTTACAAAGACTCAGAAGTTGACTTGGAGGAAAGGAGGAAAAGACAATGGGGGAGCAGCAGGGGTGCTGGGAAAAGAACTCCAGAATGGCACTCAGGAGATTCATGGCCCTCCATCCTCCTAAATCACTTACATCAACTGCAATGGCAGCAAAGAACTAGAAGCAAAGTAGATTCCCATCAATTAGGGAAGGGCTAAACAGATGGTGGCCCCTCAATTTAATGGAGTATCATTGTAGTGTCAGAAACAATAAATATAACTCAGAGAAGCATTGGAAGACTTATATGAATGGATGCAGAGTGAAGAAAGTAGAACCAGAAAAACAACACACTTATGACTACAACAACCTAAGCGGAAAGGACAACAACAAAAATTGAAACGAAACGCTGCATAATTGTAATGACCAAGATGACCCTGGAAGAGAGTTGAGAGAATATACCTCCTTTCCTTCTTTGCAGAGGTGGGGGACTATGAAAGTGAACTATTCCATATGCCATCAGATTCAATTGATGCATCGGTTGGTTTTGCTAGAGACTGTTTTTTCCCTCTGATTTTCTTTTATTCTTTGATGAAAAGTTGGTTTACTGGGTAAGGGTAGGTTTTGGTTTGTATTTGAAGATAAAGGTGATGTAAAACAAAAATATATACATCAATAAAAAGGATGGGAACAAGCCAAAGTCAATAGCTGTGAAATTTTCTTAGTGCCCATTGCATGTAAAGTTCTGTGCTGGGTGCTGAAAAGACAAAAGTGAAAAACAACGTAATTTGTTTTAATTTACTAGTAGAGAATAATGTGTGTAAAAAAGTTACAAAGTTACAAGGTAAAGTGTGAGAAGGTCAAAGGGGAGATATAGCTAGCTCTTTAGGAGCATTTTAGGGAGACGGTGCTTTCAGCTGGGAAACCAGGGAATGTTTCATGGAGAAAATGACCCCTGAAGTAATTCTTGAAGGAAAAGAAGGCTTTTAACATGAAGAGAGGAGGAGTGTGTTCCAGGCACAGACAATGACCTGTGCAAATGTTTTGAGGTGGGAAGATAGCAGAAGAGGATCAAGGAATAGCTCATTGTCCAGTTTGACTAGAACAGCATTCATAAAGACGGATAAAGTGAAATCTGGCTGCTTTCAGAGATTTCTCGGCTATAGTAAACCATTGGAAGGATATGAGACAGCATTCGGGATGGGGGAGAGGACCACAAGCAGACTGTGATTTTAAGAGAAACAGACAAAGTGACCAGCAGCTTTCTATCAGAGGGATTCCGTGGAGGTTTCACCACCAGCCCCCCAGAGCATCTAGTCCTCTGCTAGGTATGCAGGCACTTATAGAAATGTCATTTAATAAATAGGTGGGGGAAAACACATTGAATTGATGAGATTGTTTATAGATCGAATAGGCTTTTGGACCCCAAGTGGCCCAGCTAGAGAGGGGCAGTCATCTCAGAACTGTCCTGGATAAGATGTCATGATGTTCTTGATGCTCACAGTCAAAGAGTTCTTTCCAATATCCAGCTGGTGTCTCTCTTGCTGAAATTTACTGCCTTATCTTGAATGTAGAGGAGCAATGAGGTCTCAGATGGTGCCTCTTAGGTATATGTATTTGTGTGTGCATGCCCATGTGCACGTGTTTGACACAGTTGACATTTATATAGTGGTTTGAGGTTCATGAAGCACTTTGTGTATAACATCTCATTAGAGCTTCATAATAATCTTGTGGGGGTAAGGTGTTATACAGCTTTTATAGATGAGGAACCTAAGCCTTGAGAGATTAAGTGACTTGTTCCTGGTCTCACCATTAATCAATGTCAGTGGAAGAATTAGAACCTGAGTCTCATATGATTCCAAGTCTAACATTCTTCCCATTCCACCATTCCCTGGTGGTGGAGATGGTGGCAGTAGTGGTGGTGGTGGTGGCGTGTGTGTGTGTGTGTGTGTGTGTGTGTGTGTGTGTGTGTGTGTGTTTTAGAGGATTCAGGAGGTTAGGGTAAAAGATAAAAGGTCATGCATTTAAAGCTAGAAGGGATCTTATAGGCCATTGACTGTGAACTTTCATTTTACATGTGAGGAAACTGAGGCAAAGAGAGGTCAAGAGCTGGACTCAAGGTCAGTCATGTAACTATAAAGTGTCTGAAATGTGATTTGAACCCAGGTTCCTGACTCCAAGTACAATGGCCAATCCTCCAAATTCTGCCTCTACCTCCATGTTGATTCTTGTTCTCTCTAGTTTACTTGCTCTATCCCCTCAAGAAGTCTGCACTTAGTTGAGTGGAATAAACCAAGGGGAGGTTAGTCAAGGGGCCCTGACTCCTGTTCTTGCCTCTTCAGCTGAAATGGCCTAGGACATGGGCTGAACTGCAGAAACGTTGGCACCTCAGCTCTCCCATCTGCCAGTTGGCCAAAGGAAGGCCACAGGCAGTGGGGGTGTAGTGAAGAGAGGCCCTGGTGGAGCAGTGAGAAGAAGCAGCTACCTGGACTTCCCTACCACAGCCTAAGCAAGAGTTGTGGGATTCAAAAGCTATTCACAGAGAAAGTATAGAGGAGGAACTTCCTCCAGGTAGACAGTTAACACCCTGTTAGCCACCCACCTGACTGGTCCCTACTCTAATAGGCCAATGGTCTGGAACAGGGGTGGGGAACCTGCAGCCTTGAGGCCACGTGTGGCCCTCTAGGTCCTTGGGTGTGGCCTTTTGATTGAGTTCAAGTTTTATGGAACAAATTCTTCTATTAAGGGAATTTGTTCTGTGAAGTTTGGATTCAATTAAAGGGCCACACTTGAGGACCTAGAGGGCTACATGTGGCCTCAAGGATGCAGGTTCCCCACCCCTGGCTCTGGACAGTAGCCTAGGTCATGCATTTCTGGGAGAAAGTGTAGATGATGCCATGTAATTCATCCCCACTATAGCATCAGACTTTCCTTTTGCAAGTGGATGGGGGGCTTGGAGAGGAGGAAGAGTTGTTAGCTATGGGGGAATCAAATGTCTTTGGCACCATTGGAGCCTTAATTCAGAGGACTAGCATGCAGCACCTCTGTTATTTACTAGGCCTGGAGACCTTACTTAGCACAGAGGGCTCATTATTAGGACGGGGTAAACCAGAGGACATGCTGAAGCATTGAGGGCCAAGGAAAGTAGAAAAACCTTCCATGGCCCTGACACAGCAGCGGAAGTCTGGCTTTTGTTTGTTTCTAAAGTCTGATTTGCATTTCTACTGCTAGGAAAACTTTCTGCTCCATGCCCAGAGATTTCTTTCCTTTTCTCTCTAAAAACAGATGCATATGTTTTTTCACCCTTCCCTGGGGCCACTCACTGCAGGGCCTGAGGGAAGTCGGTGCCAGGTTCTAAACAGCTGGTGTGGCCTTGCTCTTTTACCTGCACCTGCTTTTTACCACCCTCCCGTTTCTGCATAATTCATAGTTAGCGCTTTTCAGGTGATGGAGAAAAGCAGCAGACTTGGACAGCAGTAAGGTGCTGGGGCAGAGAACCAGCTGAGCAATTATAGAAATTGAGAATAGATACAGAGCCCAAGTTTGTTTAGCCTTCTCATAGACTCACAGAACCTCAGAACTGGAAGGGAGGGACCTCAGAGGTCAGCTAACCCAACCCATACTTGGTGTCTCTCTGGTTATGAACTTGTACAGTTAATTTTTTGAATCCAAATATAAGACTGACATTTATGTCCATGGAATATCATCTTATGAGATTAAATACATTGTTTTGACTAGTCAAGATATTTTTGGATTTTAATATTGTGATTCGGTCATCTAATGTATTAAATATTCCTTCCATTTTGGGGTCATCTGTAGATTTTAGAAGTGAATTATATATGTGCATATATTTATATCTTTATATGCACATATTACATATGTATATGTATTGCACATATATGTATATGTACATATATGTGAGTATATGCATACATCCCTATACATATAAGCATACATACCCACATATATGTAATAATTAGTATGTGTATATTATACACACTGATTAATTAGTTGATTGGTTATATATATATATATAACAGAAGAAGACCAAGGATTAAGCTTTGTGGTGCTCCATTAGAAATCTCATTCCATGTTGACATTAACCTATTAATTATTATCTTTTTTGGGGTGGGTGTCTTGATTTGCCAAAAAATTCTGAATTTATTTAACATCTGCAGCCAAAATCTCTTCGTCTTGGAGGATAATGTGTGAGACTTTGTCAGATAATTTGCTAAAATCTAGGTAAACTGTATCTATAGTGTTCCCCTGATCTACCAGTCTTGCAACACTGTGAAAAAAGAAAATGAGATTAGTCTGGCACGCCGTGCTCTTGATAAAGCCAATTCTGGCTTTTAGTGATCTCTGAATGAGGCCCAGAAAGGTAAATCAATTTGCTTGAGGTCACACAGCTTATTAGTGGCAGAGCTGGGCTTTGATACCAGAATCTTCTCCTTCCTAGTCATGAGTTGTTTCCATTCCACCATGCTTTCTCATGGATAGTGTGGTTAGGAATAGCAGCTCAGAATTCTGAGCAGATGAGAGAGTCCACATAACAGCATAGCTAGGGGGTGTCCATGAATCCCAAGACAACAACTGTCTATTTTATGCTGTGGTTATAGATGCCTTTCTGTTGTGGGAAGATCATAGGATCACAGATTTAGGGTTGGATCTGAGCTAGCAGGTGAGTGTTGTTCCCCAGAGTGAAGCAGGACACTGCAGTCACTTGTGATTGCCACCATCAGCTAAGCCCTGAGGATCTACCAGAGACCTTTAACACATAACCCTCTAGGGTACCCAAGGAAGCAGTGATAGTGGCTTATTTCTCTCTGGAAGCTTGTCCCTGCTTAGCTGCACTGCATTCAACCTCGTTCCTCAGGCTCTCTTATCCATCTTTCACCTAACTTTTTTGTCTCTAGCCGGCCTTTGTCTAGCATCTGGACCCTCTTTAGAACTTAGAATCAGAAAATCTCAGAGTTAAAAGTAATCTAGTCCAACTACTTGCTTAATGCATGAGTCAATTTTATAGTATCCCAGAGCTTCTAGATGAACACTTCCAGGGGATAATGAATTCACTATCTTAGGAGACAGTCTATTCCATTGCTTGATATGATATTAGCAAGTCCTTCCTTTAATTGAGGCAAAAATCTGTTCTGCTCTCTCTGGAGGCACGCAGAACATGGCTAATCCGTCTTCTACAAGAAAGCCCTTTCAAACATCTGTTATTTCCTGGAAATACGGAGTCATTTTTTTTTCTCATAAAGGTTCTAGAGGTATCTTATTCTTACCTCATTACCCATGGATTCTTCATTTTATTTGTTTTTTTTTTTGAGTCTGGGTCTCCCTATATCTCCCAGGCTAAAAGTGCAGTAGTAACTCATGAGTCTGATTCCCATCTAAGCTGGTCCTCCCCTCCCACACCTCCCACCCTTATATTGGTACCAGTTGAGTGTATATACCTGATTGGCTTTAGTGCTGTTGCAGTTCAGAACTCCCCAGATCAAGAGATCCCCAAATGTCCCCTTTAGTAGGGATTAAAAGCCTGAGACCAATGAGCTCTTAACATGACATAGCCCACTATATTAGCTTAAATATAATAACATTAATAATAATAACAGCAGCTGGTATTTATCTAAGGTTTCTAAAGTGCTTTATATTTTATCTGATTTGATATAAATCCAATCCAATCCAATAAGCAGTTACTAACCACCTGTCATGTGAAAGGCACTGTGCTAGACACCAGGCATACAAAGACAAAGTAATATCAGAACTATTCCTGCCCTAAAGGAACATGTACTCTAATAGAAGGTTACATATCAGCAGCAAAGTAAAGTTGTGGTAAGTCACACTTTTCTTCTCAAATCATGAGTGTAACCTACAGTATTTGTTTCCTGTTTGTCTGTCTGTCTGTCTATCTATCTATCTAACATCTATTATTTCTTCCTCTCTCTCTCTCTCTCTCTCTCTCTCTCTCTCTCTCTCTCTCTCTCTCTCTCTCTCTCTCTTCTCTTTCTCTGTCTCTCTCTCTCTCTGTCTCTGTCTCTCTTTCCCCCTGTCTCTCTCATTTTCCCTTTAAAGAGATCTCATTCTAGGGGCCTTGCTTAACAGAAGCTAGCAGCTCAACTACACCCAGGAAACATCATGGATGGCCAACTTCACCCACACATCACAGGCTGCCCTGAAAACCCAAACACACAAGGACTAGGAAGGATAAACCAATTCTATTAGACTCCTTTAAGATTCACTGTCAGGTTTCCTTTTGGTCCACCTAATTTGTCTTAGTCCTGGGGCACCTGCTTATTTTCATGATTATACTGGATAGCAGATGCCTTGGGAATTGACTTTGTAGTTATCTTCAGGCTTTGCTAAAGGGGGGAGAAACAGCATTCTTTCCCTAACTCCCCACCCCCCCACCTTACATGAAAGAAACCTTTTTTCCCTGCATTCCATAGGCTCATAATTACAGTAATTCACCACCTTTCCACTCATTCACTAATTGTGAATGGCAGTCACGTCCCTTCCCTTGTGTCAGTTTAACTCAACCCACTGTGCTGGTCCTCTGATTTTTCCTCATTAGTCGCCCTCCCCTCTGTCTGGCTTGCTGTCCTTCTTAGCTCCCTGCCCCCACCTTCCTAGTGGACCTCCCCTTTCTGGAAATGAGGGGTCCTGAGATGATGCTTTGTCCTTTCTGCCTTTTGCCAGAAGGCTGGTACTGACCTCTGCCTCCTGCTGGGAAGTTGCTCTGACTGGGGCTTAAATTACTCTGAATTTTTGGGCAACTCTGTTATTCTTAGAGCCAGCCTGATGATCACTTTCAGTAATTTCTTCCTTCTAAGAGAGTAGCCCCTTCATCCAGCATCTGACTTTAATTTCTCCTCCCTCTGCCTGTGTTTTGTAAGTAGCATGGAATTCAAAAGATCTCTTTCTCTCTCTTTGTTCGTAAGATCATCAAGGAAGAAGATCCCGTTTGCTGTTGAATGATCCTTACTGTCAGAAAGTTCTCCACTTGTGGCTAATGCGAGAGTTATAATTAGGAATTCTGGCCCTAGGACGAATGTGGGGATGGAAAGGGGAATTAATGGATCAGTGAGATAGGAGGAATGTCCCTCTAAATCTTAGTACCCTGGGACAGAGTTCTGGTTCCTAGTTATATCTGTATCTGATATACACTGATCCTGCTGTAGTTTCAGTCCATATTCTCTTCTTCTGTCCATACCTCCTGCTCTCTGGTTCTCATCTTCGGACCAACAGAACTGACCAGTCTGTCAAGTGCCTGCCTGCTCTGTGTCTCCAACTGTTCTCATCATGGCTTGTTTATAATTTCTCAGTCCCTTTGCTGTCCCAATGATGGAAGCTCTCAGCCAGTCATTTTGAATTCATTTTGCAAGTAAAATTTCATTAGATGACCTATCAAGCGCTACACTAAATCAAGATGTCTTATTACTCCACTCCATTACTTCTTGCATCTAGTACCCATTCATTATGAAATTCCTCCTTTCCCCTCCCACCAGAGTGCTCCTTCCCCACCTCCCCTAGCAAACATTCAGTAAGCTTGGGCCACAAATAAAAGGGCCAGAGGAGAGTGTGTCAAGGTCTTCGGTCAGAAAGGACCTTTCCCTGAACCAGTTTTATCATCAGGGAGGCCTGTTAGTCCCAAAATCAAAATCAGAGGGAGTACTTATTAAGTAAATGCCCATTGATCTGTGGTACTCTACAGAGTGAGTGAAAGAGATGGGGCCTTTGCCCTTCCAGGTGCTCACAATCTAAGACAAACACACTCATGGGAAAGGCTTTGTAAAGAACCTGAATACAGTTGAATAAGAAGCACTGGAGCCAGTACATAGACCACTCCCATTTCCCATGATTTTTCAGATATCATTGACAGTGGTTTGTGGAAGGAACCCTCAGAAGCCATTGAGTCCAACCCCCTCATTGTACAGATGAGGAGAAAGAGACCAAGAGAAGTTAGCAACTTATCCGAAATCACATAGGAAGCATACAGTCAGTTTTTGAACACGTCGTCTTGATCTTACACCCAGTTCTCCATTCATTGTACCACTCTACCTGCTCCCAAGGATATAGTTCATCTGAGCCAGGTTATTTGAATTGTATCCTAATATAGCTTTAAAAAACCCCCCAGACCTTTTTTGTTGCTCTTAGCTTCCTTCTTCAGCTTCAGCTCATTCTAAGTTTTAGAGTCCCTGACATTTTTTAGAGGACTGTGGACTTCTTTTTAAAATCTGAGTTGGTTGGTGAGTTCCATGTGAACCTACATCATTCTCTTCAGACAAATACCATTTCCTTCCTCCTCACTGGAATTGAGTATATTCAGAATTTCATTCTTTAGCATCTCCCATCCCTCCTAAACTGACTTCCTCTGTACCATTTTAATCTGTGGGATCCTACCTATTTCCTCTGAACCCTTCAAAATCTGTTGTTTTTTTCTCCCAAAATCTAGAGTGCATATCAGACTAGGCCAGGCTTTTCTCTCCTTCTCAAGAATGTATAGTTACTTTCTCCCAGGGTTCCTATTACTTGTACCTCAGCAACCAATTCCTTTCTGTTAGTGAAAATCAGATCCAGAAGAGAATTTCCCTTGTTGGTACCTCTTCCCTTGAAGAATAAAATTATTGGTAAGTCAAGTCAAGAAGTTGTTAAATGAACAGGAACAGGGGAGAGAGAGGCATACACAGGGACATAGACAGAGATACACAGAGATAGAAAGATATATAGGGAGACAGAGAGACAGAGACAGAGATAAAAAGACAGACAAAGATAGACAAAGACAGAGGAAGATGGAAATACATATAGAGGCAGAGATGGAAAGAGATGGGGAGGAGAGAAGGTGGGGAGGGAAGGGGAGAAAGGGGGAGGAAGATGAAGATGTCTGGTTACTTGAAGTCTCCCATCACCCACATATTAAACCCCTGGGATCTGATCCCCAAATTCCTCATCGATTTCTTTATGTCCGGGTGGTATGTGATATACTCCAATGATAAAATTGCTTCTGTTTTCCCCCTTCATTGATCTCCATCCTACTTCTCCCCTCTAGTTCCTAAGTTTCCTTACATGAATATACCTTCTCAATATACAATCCCACATTTCTTCCCTCATTTACCATGCCATTCCTTTTGACTGTTACACACATCCAGAGCCTTGTTCTGGTCATGTGTTTCATCCTACCTATTCTCAGTGATATCTATGGGGTCAAATTTGCCTTTTAATTTACGGCTGTTAGTTCATCTGTTTGTGGATATAAACTTTGAGTATTTGTGCCTATCTATTTGAGGCCAAAGATTTTTACTATTGGCTCCTTTCTCAGACTTTTCCCCCCTCATGTTTGGGTATCTCATTAATATTCTTCCTTCTGTGAAGCTATTCTTTATGGCATCTAACTCTGCCCCATCCCCATCCTTTTTATTTTAAAGCTTTTTGATTAGACTTGAAAATCACCTAACAGATACGTTCTTACCAGTATTCCATCTCTGGAAAGGAATTTGTTATGTTTTTGGGTCATGGGCCAGAAGAAATCCCATTCCATGGCACTACTTTCTTACCCTGTTAGTCAGTCAGTAAGCGTTCATTAAATGCTTGTTATGTGCCAAGCACTGTACTAACCCCTAGGGATAAGAAGAAAGGCAAGAACAGTCCCTGCCTCCAAGAAGCTAACATTCTAATGAGTGAGACAATCTATAAAAAATTTCACATGCAAGATATATCTATCTATCTATATCTATATCTATATCTATATCTATATCTATATCTATATCTATATCTATATCTATATCTATATCTATATCTATATCTATATCTATATCTATATCTATATCTAGATATAGATATATATAGTGTAAATGTAGTGTAACCTCAGGGAAGGAATGAGGAGTTGGAACTGGGGGGTGGGGGAAGGTCTCCTGCAGAAGGTGGGATTTAAGTGGAGTCTTGAAGGAGGCCAGAGATACCAGGCAGTGGAGATGAGTGAGAAAAACATTTCAGGCATGGGAGATAGCCAGTGAAAAAGTACTTTCTGGAGATGGAGTGCAAAGAACAACAAGGATGCCAAGGTTTTGGGATCATAGAAGACAGGGTGAGAAGTAGAATGCAAGAAGACTGGGAAGGGACCAAAATATGAAGAGTCTTAAATGCTAAAAAGACAAGTTTGCATTTGATATTCATGGTAACATGGGAACCACTAGAATTCACTGCTAGCTATCATCTGGTATCTTTTCTTCCCCTTTTGGCTAAACTCCTTGAGGAATTGGTCTACAAGCAGTGCCTTCTCTTCCTCTCTTCTCACTTGACTCTGAACCAGAGACTGCAGGTTCACCACCCCCTACCTAAACCCTGAGTGTTCTGACTTCTGACCTCACCATTCAATCAAAACTTTTCTCTCCAACATCAACAATAATCTCTTAATTGCCAAGTCTAATGACCTTTTCTTAATTTTCATCCTTCTCTTTCATCCTTCTCTTCCCTCTCTTTAATCCCACTAGAATTTACTGAGTAGGGTGATGACAAGGTCAGACTTGCTTTTTAAGAAAACCACTTTGACAGCTGGATGGAGGATGTATTGGAATGAAGAGAGAATTGAGGCAAGCTGACCAAGCAAGCTATTTCATTTGTCCACCTGTGAGGTATTGAAGACCTGTAACAGAGTGGTAGCTGTGTGAGTGGAGAGAAGGGGATATACCTGGGAGATGTCGTGAAGGTGGAAATCAGAAAACTTGGCAACAGATTGCATAGTGAGCGAAAGAGAGAAGTAGACAATGATACTAAGGTTGTTGCAAGTTCAAGTGATTGGGAGGATGAAATGCCCTTGACATTAGTGGAGAAGTTCAGAAGAGGGGAGGATTTGGGGGCAAAGATAATGAATTCTATTTTATACATGTTGTTTATGGGGCATCCCATTTAAAATGTCCAAAAGGCATTTGGTGATAGGAGACTGAAATTCAGGAGGGAGGTTGGGGCTGAATAATATCAATCTGAGAATCATCTTTATAGTGATTCCTGAAACCCATGGAAGCTGATGAGATCATCAGGTGAGGTGATGTAGAGATAGAAGAGAAGAGAATCTATAATTTGTGTGTGTGTGTGTGTGTGTGTGTGTGTGTGTGTATGAGAGAGAGAGAGAGAGAGAGAGAGAGAGAGAGAGAGAGAGAGAGAGAGAGAGAGAGAGAGAGAGAGAGAGCGCGAGCTGGATGAAAATTGAGCAAAGGAGACTAAAAAGGAGTAGTCAGACCATTAGGAAGACAACAGGAGGGAGCAATGTTATAATAACCTAATAACCTATAGGAGAGAGTTTCCAGGAGAAGAAGGTAATTGATGATGTTCAAGGTTGAAGAGAGGGAAGAGAAGGATGAGGACTGAGAAAGGGTCATTAGATCTGGCTGTTATGAGATCATTGGTGACTTTGCAGAGAAAAATTTCAATGAATGCTGAGGTCAGAAGTGAGAGTACCAGAGTTTAGAGAGAAATGAGAAGAGAGGAAGAGAAGGCACTGCTTGTAGACCAGTTCCTCAAGGAGTTTAGCCAAAAGGGGAAGAAAAGATGCCAGATGATAGGTAGAAGAGGTGATAGGATCAAAGGAGAGATTTTTAGGGAATTCATTTTTCTCTTCAGTATCTCTTGCATCTGATGAACAACTGTGAGGAATGTACGAGCTGTGCCCTTATGAACTACAGTTTATTGTCCAAGATTTTACAATACAGTCAATCTTCAACATTCTCATTTAACTTTCACGACTTTGGGCATTCTTGTGATTTTGTTAGTAACTTCAATTTCACTTTTGAGTTGGCAACCACAGATATTAGTGGCTATGAGCAGTAGAGAAAAAAATGAAATGCTGTGCATGCAAGTTTGTGGAGTGCCTGGTATCCTACTAGGCAGTCTGAAGGTTAAATGTCAACTTGCCTCTGCTATGCTCATATACTCTAAGACCCTTTAGGATCTCAAATGGCACACAAAGCAGATGTTGCTGATAGATTATTTTAAGCTGGTGCATTTTTCACAATCTCTGCCATCTACTAGCAGTGAAGGACTGAGGGTCAGAGGTGATGGCAGTGACTAAAATCTGAGCAATTTCTCCTTTGGTTTTCAGAGGGTGGCCAAGATAGAAAGGTTTGTAGCAATATAGTATTCTATACAGCACCCTCACACCACCATTTGTCACAGTGGAAGGTAAGATTCAGGTTAAAAAATATTTTAGTTCTGAGAATTTTATTTGCTGTATAGTATTTATGGTACTGTAGATTTCATGTGTTACGAAAAGTAAATATTGTTTGAAATCAATGTTTTTTTTAACTGAGATGTTAACACAAAAGGTCACAGAATTCTAGGCAATTACTAAAGCAAAAATGTTTTGCATGTTACCAATTTTATTTTGTGTGCTGCATTTTATGGGTTATTTTGTGGTTACTGTGTTAGGAAAAGTGTATATTATCAGAATTAATGTTTTGTTATAAAGAATTATATGCAGAAAAGTGCATTTTCAGCAATCTTCAGTGAAAGATTACAGTTTTTGGTGATCATGGGAACCTAACCCCCTATTTCCCATAGGTTCAGTGTATCAGCATTTACATTTTTAAACTTTTGTGCAGTTTTCTAGGAACACTACTACACAAAAGTTGAGGATTGACTGTGCTTGTTAAGTTCCTTCTGGCAGTACCGTTTGTATTCATGTGAATCATCTGAAGTTAGTGGGTTTCCATTTTGACAAGACTCAGGTGATTCCATGTTATGTTTGGGCAGCTAGGTGATACAGTGGCTGGAGTGCCAAGCCTGGAATCAGAAAGAATCATCTTCTTGAGTTCAAGTTATGTGATTCTGGGCAAGTTACTTCACCCTGTTTGCTTCAGTTTCCTCATCTGTAAAATGGGGTGGAGAAGGAAATGGCAAACCACTCCGGTCCCTTTGCCAGGAAAACCTCAAATGGGGTCATGGAGAGTTGGACACAACTGAACAATAACAACAGTAACATTATGATTTGGTTATGTGTCTAGGATAACCATGAACTTCTCTATTGTTTACTGGTTGACATATAGTTCCCTCCCATATTACTGAGCAAGTAATCATCACCAACTGCTACTTTTCTCTTGTTAGATGATGACTCACCTGGTAGCTTTGGTGGCTTTACTCTGTCATTCTTTGGAGGACAAACAGCTTTTTCCTTCTCAAAGCAGCCTGCTCCCTCCTCTTCAGGAAGAGCTTCAAATCCTTACCTGTACAGTTGTCCTTTGGTTCCCTATTCTCCTCTGTGTATCAATCTTCTACTTTCCAACATCCTGACAGGGTCAAATTTCTCCTTTGTTGCAGATCCCATCCCATCCCCTTCTCCCATTGGAGCCTCACTTAAAAAAAAAAACAACCCAAAACACTTCATTCTCCTTAACAATCTGGAGGTGCGTGAGGGGAGATATTCTTAAAATCTTTTCACCTTCTCCTGCAGAAGGAAGATCAGTCTACACATGGAACACAATAAAAGTCACTTAGCTGTGGCAGAAGTATAAACGTCAAACACTGTAGAAATGCTGCTGTATAATTTCTTCTACATCCCAAATGGTCAAGATTTAAAAAAAAAACTGTTTGTGAATATTTACACCTCAACCCATAGCATCTGGTTTAAACTTTTAAACCTAATTATCACCTATTAATAACTTGATAATCCCATATAACTTTCTTCCTTTAGTCCTTCTAACAACAACATAGCCATACCTAATTGTTTCAGGCTTGCACCAACTTCCTACCTTTTTCACCAATTTGTTCCATCTACCTATCTACTCTGTCAATTTATTTTACTCTTTAATTGTTTGATCTGCCTTTTCTTTTTTACCTTTCCTTGTCCTGCCAATTACCTTCTTCTCTTCCTTCTTGAATTCTCCTTCTTCAGATTCTATTTCCTAATCCTTCTTAATCTTATAAAATTTATATCCTGCCTAATTGTCCTTGATCCCACTGTGTTTTCAGCCTCTATATAGAATCTGGATCAGTATCTAGGGCTGGAGATTGTCCTGCTTTAACATTTCCTCAATTTCTCCTAAATAAAGCTAAATTTCTCTACCTCAACTTCAACCTATGGCCTACTTCACTGTCTAAATCCCACCAAGTCACCTCCAAGATTATCATCTTCTTCTTCTTCTTCTTCTTCTTCTTCTTCTTCTTCTTCTTCTTCTTCTTCTTCTTCTTCTTCTTCTTCTTCTTCTTCTTCTTCTTCTTCTCCTCCTCCTCCTCCTCCTCCTCCTCCTCCTCCTCCTCCTCCTCCTCCTCCTCCTTCTTTTTCTCCTTCTTCTAACTAGGCTCAAGTCCTTCTCTCTTCTCCTGCTTCTTCTCCCATCGCTCATAGGAAACTGGAAGCAGGATGCCTGACATTTATGTAATGCTTTAACATTTGTGAAGCATCTTAGTTATATGGTAGTTTCACAATAACAACCCTGTGAGGTAGGTACTACAACTCTTTTCATCCCCTTTTGTCAGATGAGGAAATTGAGGGAGAGGAAGAGGGAGAGAGAGAAAGAGGGAGAATTAAGTGACTTGCCTATTCTACCATAGGGGGTATCACAGACAGAATTTGAGCCCCTAATACAGGTGCATCCTTCTTTCTATAATACCATTATATTTCTTTTCTTGTTATTTATATATTCTATCTTGTATCATAGTTGTGTCTTACGTATGTGCCTTACCTTCCTTATTGAATAGTAAGCTTGATGAACACTAGGACCATTTCCTGTTATCATTTGTCTCCTCATAGCACCTGACCCTGTGCCTTACACATAGTAGACTCCCAAGAATACTTATTGTGCCAATACTTATTGACTGAATCAGTGAGCAAACAGGAATTCATCATACTCTTCATCTTTCTGTGTGTGTACTCAATAGAACTTAACCTTGTTTTGATGACTCACTGGAGCTTGGACAATAAATTACCGTGGGGATTAGATATTCTTCTTGGCCCCTGAAGGGGAATACAGGACCCACAGGTGAAAGTTATAGGAGGAAGATTGCATCTTAATGTAATGAAGAGCATGCTGATCTTTAGGACTGTTTACAATCACAATCAGCAAGCCTGGAGGTTCCTCTCTTATCTTCTCCTCTCTCTATCTCTGTCTCCAGATATAGCTCTGTTTTTATCTCTCTGGAGAGTTCAAGCAGAGTCTGGACAATAACTTTTGGATGGAATAAAGAGGAGCTTCACATAGGATTGGACTCTAAGAGTCAACTAACTCGAAGACAAGAGGCCTTTCCCGACCTCTACGGGGCTAGTGCTTCCCAGACCCCCAATTATCTTGTATTTATTTTGATTTTGCACACATTTGCACGTGTGCATGTTCTTACCCCTGAGGGACAGTGAGTGCCTTGAGGACATGGACTGTTTCATTCATCATCTCTGTAGCCTCAGCATAGGCAGAGCCTCGAACATAAGGGACCCTTAATAAATGCTTGTTGATTGACTGACTGATTGTTAACTGACTTGCTAGGCCTGTTTGCCCTTACACTAAATGACCCCATACTGCTACACTTTTTTGACTTCTGACTGCTTCTTATTGTATCCTCCCGTGATGTCAGGCTGACAATTCTCACTTCCTGTGGCTTGTGGTAGGTGACCCTCACTCAGGCAGCTCTGCCCTCTCTCACTTCTAATTTCTTGCTTCCAACATGTCTTGGGCCGAGAAATTAGCCAATTAAGCCTTTTTGTTCCAAATTGTGCTTTGAAAAAGGCCTGAGGGGGTTGTCTTTTGAGTCAAGGGTAATAGTCCATGTAGCTTTTATTCACTGCCTTTTTTAATCTTTTTGGATTACCAGCAGTGTTCTGAGTAGTTGCAGCTGCTTTTCTTTGGTTAAGTGAAAATGTGTTGATGATTACTAGCCGCATGACCCTGAGCTTAACCCTGTTTGCCTTAGTTTCCTCATCTGTCAAATAAGCCAGAGAAGGAAATGGCAAACGAGTATCTTTGCCAAGAAAATCCCCAAATAGGGTCATGAAGAGTGGACACAACTGAAATGACTGAACAACAATTAAAATGAAGAGGTTTATGGGAAGATGCAGGCTATCACAACATAGGAAACATGAAGAACCTCAAATAAAGGATGTCATCAGGGAAGTCTATGATTCAAAAATGTGGGCTGGCTATGCAGCAAAATGGAGGGATAATTGGTGAACAACTTGGATAACCCACTGATATCCTTTTTATGTCAGGAAAAAGTTTGGAAACCCTCCTAGCACTTGGGTGGACCCCCCTGTGGTGAACATATGGGAGGACTATGGAAAAGAACTTCCCAGGATGCTTTGCTGTCTGCATCCCTGGAGGGAATGTCTGTAGCAATGAGATCACAGACCCAGTCAGGTTTGAGTGTGTTTTGTTTTCTAGCCAGACTGCAGCCCCTGGAGGACAAGGGACATGTTTTACAATTAAATTCTTATCTTTCCACATTTCTTGCTGATCTCTCTCTACCTCAACTCTCAAGTCTCTCTCCTACCACCTGACAAAGTGTCATGACCATAGTGTGCTCTCAATCACTTTTTGAATAAATGAATTTACTGATTGATGGAATATGGAAGCATAAAACTGTGGAGCAACTGTATCTAGGGGAGGGTAAGAGTATTAATGATAATAGCAATAATAGCTAACATTTATATAGCAAATACTAAGAACCAGGCACTATGGTAAATACTGGAGAAATATTATCTCATTTGAGCCTTGTAATAGCCCTGGGAGGAAGGTGCATCTTTTCAGTGATACGGAGCCATAATAATGCTAATAACAACAATAATAATAATAATGACTGACATTTTAATTGAGCTTTAAAGTTTTAGGATCTCTTTATACGCCTTAACTCATTTTATCCTTAAACTAACCTTGTGTAGTATTATAGTCATTATTACCCCATATAGCAGATGAGGAAACTGAGACTTAGAAAGGTAACTTATTAGTGTCAGAGGCCGGATTTGAACCCAGGTTATAATAACAATAGCTAGCATAGTGCTCTAAGATTTGTAAAGTGCTTTATGTGTTATCTCATATGATAAATAAACCTGTTAGGTAGGTGATATTATTATTCCCTTTTTAGAGATGAAGAAACTGAGGCTATGGGGTGGGAGTTAAGTGACTTGCCTAGAGTAAGTATATGAGGCAAAATTCGAATCTAATGTGCTTTGCACTTG
This sequence comes from Phascolarctos cinereus, assembly GCF_003287225.1. NCBI lineage: Eukaryota > Metazoa > Chordata > Mammalia > Diprotodontia > Phascolarctidae > Phascolarctos > Phascolarctos cinereus. The sequence goes on from NW_027556098.1 coordinate 176,358,320, forward strand.
TTTACACTGCCTATCTCACTACTGGGGTGGAGACATCAAGGGGAATTGAGACATTTAGTGTAAACAATTGAACTTTCCAATGTTTTAAGGGGTAGGTGATGGTGCTAATTGTTAGACCATAGTAGGTAGAATGTACATACGTCTTTATAATACAGTGTATACCCCAGGTTGGGAGAGGGAGAATAAGTAGCCTTGTAGTTATTACTGCAAATTGTGAGAGAGATTATGAAAGCAGCTGAAAGTTTCTACTTAGAGATTGGGGGCAGAGCCAGGAGTCTGAAGACCAAGAAGAGAGAGTAGGTTTTCAGATTAAATAATTATAATAACTGACTTTTATATATTACTGTACAACTTGTGAAGTACCTTACGTACGTTTTATTGTTCAAGTCCACTTTACAGATGAGGAAACTGAGGCTCAGAGATGTTATATGACCCTGCGCATGGTCACACAGATATTAAGCACATAGATTACCATAGTGAAGTAGGATTCTAACTCAGGACTTAACAGATTCCAGGTTCAGTACTTTTCCTACTACTTTGTGTTTCATCTGCTAAGGCAGGTTGGATGAGTTTCTGGGCTCCTAAAATCAACATGGGCGCCATTAGGATCTGGAAGCAGGTTTGTTTAGTCATCTGAGTTGGTATTGGGCATTGTGCCTAATTTGAAAGGTTAGAGTGTAAGTTAGAATCCCTAGACTCTGTTTGTCATCATTTCTATATACTTTGAAAATTGTGCATGTTGACTTTTCCATATAGAACTCGTAAGTTCACTTTTAACATTAATTTTCTGATTTTTGACTTGGATCTGGTAAAAGGAAAGAGAAAGGTAGGGGAAGCAGAGAGGAGAGTTCGTTGACAATAAGAGAAATAGAGACAGAGGAGAGAGAAAGAGAGAGAGAGAGAGAGAGAGAGAGAGAGAGAGAGAGAGAGAGAGAGAGAGAGAGAGAGAGAGAGAGTGAGTCCAAGAGCTGGCTGGATGCTAGAAGGTTATATTTGAGATGCTTGAGCCAACCTGGAGGGCTTGGGGTCTCAGAAAACAGAAGGAGGAATTTGGTTAGCCTCCCCATCTCAGGCTCAGAGCTGGTGGCCTGCTCAGTCATCTACAATGCCTGGATTTTGCTAGGGGCTCTGTCTCTGGCCAGACCTGTGTCTCTCCCTTGCCTTGTCTTCCCTTCCACCATGGCCCCTGTGAAGGTCTTTATTTAGCCTCAGATGGATATTAATGCAGAAACGTTAGAGCTGGAGATTTCCACAGCCTCTGAATAATAGACATTTGGAAAATTAAATATTTCTGTCAAGTGCACCATAAATCTTAGCTGTTTAGGAAGGTGAGAAATTAAAATTGCAAAACAGCCAGTGAGGGAGCAAGCCAGCAGCTGGGTTGGATGGATCTCTTGGATGAGGAGGGAGATGCCTGGGCTGGGGTGGAGGGAAGGGGAATTGAGAAGTGAAGGTGAGGGGTGGGGTGGAGAGAGAAGCTCTCAGTTCAAGTCTGGGAACCCTGGGATGCAGAGCTCAAACTGTGATGGTGGGATGGGGAGAGGGTTGGAGGATGAAAGTCTACAGACTTTCACTCTACAGATGAAGTGTAGACCATTTTGATGAAGGCTTCCTCCATCCCCAGATTCCCATTATGGCTGTTTGACTCCATCTTTGCTTTTGTCCCTTGCCTTTTTTTCACCATTTTCAGCCTCCTCCTCCTACCCCTCACCCCAACCCCTCCCATGCCTCTGCCTAAGCTGTGGAGGGAGAGAGGCTGACAATGGTACTCTTGTTAGTTTCACTTGGCTGCCTCAAAGCCCTTTTCCATGACTCTGCTGAATACCTTGAAGTTGTTTTCTGTGCCTGGGGAGCGGAAGAGTCCTCCTGAGGGCACTGAGCAGGGCTGGAAGGAGAAGAGGAGACAGTGGGTGACCCCAGTGGCTGAGAGCTGCCACAGAAAGGTCCCTAGAGATTGCAGAGGGAAAGGTGGCTTGTATCCCCCATGAGTTCATGCTTCTTTCTGACCATTTTTAAAAATACATATTTTTATTGAAAGCTTTAGTTTTCACATCTATATTTCTCAATCTCTCCCCCATTACCCCATCCCTTATAATGAAGAATGAGAACAGAAGGGGAAAAGTTTAGCACAGTTAAGCAGCATATTGAACAAACCTAACGTTATGTTCAGTATATAATACATTATAAACATTATAATATATTCAATATGTTCAATCCTAGTCCCTTACCTCTGCAAAGAAGTGGGGGTGGGGGTGAGGGGAGAAGCGTCTTCCTATTTCTTCTTTGGGGCCAGGTTGGTGTTTATCATTTCACAGGCTTCAGTTTTGATAGTTTTGTGGCTGTTGTTTATTTTTACATACGTTGCTATAGTTAGTTGGTATGTTGTTTTCCTGATTACTTACTTCATTTTGCCTCAGTTCATATAAATCTTCCAATTCTCTGTGTTCATCATATTTGTTCTTTCCTATAGCACAGTGATATTCTATTCCATTCCATTTATTGACTGCATTCCCAAACTGATGTCTCTGCCCTTTTTCTTTTGGGAACAGTCTCCCACAAAGACAAAGAATAGGACTTTGGATGGGGGACTTTTAAAATAATACAGTCATCTTTCAGATGTGTCTGTCTCTTTGTGACCCCGTCTTGGGGTTTTCTTGGCAAAGATACTGAATGGTTTGCCACTCATTTTACAAATGAGGAAACTGAGGCAAATAAGGTTAAGCGACTTAGCCAGGGTCACAGAACTAGAAAGTGTTTGAGGCCAGGTTTGAACTCAGGGAGATGAGTCTTCCTGACTCCAGGCCTGGCAGTCTATCCACTGTGCCATCTAGCTGCCCTTTAAAATCGCTGTTGTTGTTGAGTCATTTTTCAGTCAGATCCTACTCTTCATATTGAATGGTTTGCCATTTCCTCCTCCAGTTCATTTTACAGACCAGGAAACTGAGGCAAACAGGATTAGTGACTTGCCCAGGGTCACGCAGCTAGCAAGTGTCTGAGGTCACATTTGAACTCAGGTCTTCCTAATTTAAGATCCAGAGGTTTCGCTACTTTACCACCTACCTGGCCAATACATAAGCATTAATTAAGCTCAGCCTTGATAGAGGGCTCCCTTGGTAGAGGGAGTTTCCCCATTAGGACTGCTCTAGATGTATGAAGCTATAGGTTTAGAACTGCTTCACTCTACCCCCACCGTTCTCCTCAAAAACAACTTTACATGCAAGGTGTTGTATTAGGCAGACACACACTCATTTCTGGGAATTTCTCTCTCCCTCTCTCTATCTCTATCTATGGGGAGAGTTAACGAGTAAATAAAAAGATGTTTCTGGATTCCTTTTTTCCTCCATCTCTTTGCAATAAAACTGGAAGCAACTAGTTGTTCTCCAACCCCTTCCCCAAACCTGTTGCCTCAGTTGGCTTCTTGGGCATCCCATGGCAGTTGTTCACAACTGCTCTGTCCCCTCTCTGGAGTCCAAGAGGCTTTGGGAATTGATTGAACTGGATGGATCATTACAGTGTGTCCTGTGTGGAGGGACCTGACTGAATTTGGGGGCATGGGTTCTTTACCCAATTTATGGGGATGCAATGGAGACATTAGGACATCCTGCTGTTCCTATGATGATGGAGATGTTAGCTCCTTGTGTAATTTGAAAACCCATACATATCTGTTTTGACTGCCAATCACCTTCATCAAGAATCATGATGAGCAGGGGCAATCATTGTAGGGGTGGGAAGAGGGGAGGAGGGGACCCTTAAGGAGGCATTGTGGTTGAGTGGAAATAGTGCTGGACCTTGAATAAGATCTGGATCTCCTTTATTAGGCAGAAAGCAGGGTATGGTAGAAAAAGCCCTGGATTTGGAATTAGATCAGCCGGGCTCAAATCCCACCTTTGATGCTTACTACTTGTATGACCTTAGACAAATCACTTAATCTCTTTGTACCTCATTTTCCTAATTTATAAAATAAAGGGGTTGAAGTAGATGCCTCTGCTATCCCTTCCAGCTCTAAGTCTGTGATCTTATTATCCTACCAGGTCTGACCACTGTACTTTTCTGAGCCTCAGTTTCTTCATCTATAAAATGGGGATGATATAATACCTCAAAGGACTATTGTAGGGATAGAATGAAATAATGTTTGTAAAATGCTATAAAAAGGCCATCCATTATTATGGATCAGAATAACACTTCAAATACAATGTCCTTCAAGTGAAAAACCTTAGAAAGGACTTTCTTTATTAATTGTAAAAGAAATAACATCTTCCATGAGATCTGGTCCTTTTCCAAGCCGTTTTGGTTTTGCTGCTACCTCACTGGGGGACAATCCTTTCATGCCTCTTTAATCTCCCTCAGTTTCCTTATTTGTAAAATAAGACATTATGAATTAAATAAGGAAGGTTCCTGAGTGTATGAGTCATTGATTGAGATGCTTAGCCAGAGAACATGCCTATTGGTTTCAGTTTCTCTTGGATACTAAAGTATTCATAAATGGTCACTAGATAGGAAAGGCAGATGCCTGGGGAGGCCTTGGCACCAGGAAATCAGGGGCTCTCATTCAAAATGGAGCCAGGTTGATGTCAAGAACACATGAGGGGACTGGGTGACTCCCGATGGTTGGACAGAATGGTTCCTGAAGGTATGTTGTGTTCAGGCAGAAGATGGTTTCATTGATTCTAGATCCCGTTTTAATGACTGGGTATCTATCTCCTGTGGTTGCACTAACCCCTTCCCAGCAGTTGCTTGACTGTAAAGTAAAGGGTTGGCTTCTAAAAAGTTTGGAGGAGTAGCTGAATTCAGTCTGTTTGGAGGTAGAGAGGGTGGGGCAGAGTTGGGAAGAACATTACCTGGTAAGTGGATCAAAGAAAGGAGTAAATTTTAAATAATTGAGTGAAAGCTTAAAAATACAAGTACATGCAAGGAAGTTCATTTTATTCTTGTCTTCAGTCTTTGTCCTGTGTTTCATTTTCTAAGCCTAAACTTAAATATTAATTTTCAAAAAGTTTCCATAGCACCAAAGTAAAAAATGTAATATAATAATAGCTAGAATAAAGTTTGCAAAGTGCTTTACAAATATCACCTTATTTGATCCTTGCAGCAGCCCTGGGAGGTTGGTGCTATTATTAGCTCCGTTTTATAGATGAGCAAATTGAGGCTGAGAGAGGTTAAGTGACTTGCTCAGGGTCACATGCTACTTTTGGACAGCTTGGATTGTCAGGAAGCTTTTCATTGTACTGGGCACCAAACTATGAAGACCTAAGACCACAGTCTGTGTGTGTGTGTAGTCTGAGCAGGACCCCATACAGTATACCAAGAGCATCACTGCCATGTCCATCAAGTCAGAGAAGTGGGGAAATAGAGATGTGTAAGAAATAAATGTATATAATAAATATATACACGTGTGTATATATATCCATATATGTATATATATATATATATATGAATATGCATGTATATGTGTATGTGTGTGCATATACTATATATATATGTATATATATATGTATTTGTTGTTTAGTCGTTTCAGTCACATGCAACTTTTCATCACCCTATTTAGGGGTTTTCTTGGCAAAGATACTGGAGTGGTTTGAATTTCCTTCTCCAGCTCATTTTATAGATGGGGAAACTGAGGCAAACAGAGTTAAGTGACTTGCTCAGGGCCAGACAACTAGTAAATGTCTGGGACAACATTTGAACTCAGGCAGATGCGTCTTCCTGATTCCAGGCCTGGTACTCTATCCACTGTACCACCTAATTGCATGTATATGTATATGTATATGTATATGTATGTGTATGTGTATGTGTATGTGTATGTGTATGTGTATGTGTATGTGTATGTGTATGTGTATGTGTATGTGTATGTGTATGTGTGTGTGTATGTATATGTATATGTATATGTATGTATGTGTATGTGTATGTATATATGTATATGTATATGTATGTGTGTGTATGTGTGTGTATGTGTGTATATGTATGTATATGTATATGTATATGTATATGTATATGTATATGTATATGTATATGTATATGTATATGTATATGTATATGTATATGTATATGTATATGTATATGTATATGTATATGTATGTATGTGTATGTAATGTATATGTATGTATATGTATATGTATGTGTATGTATATGTATATGTATGTATACGTATGTGTATGTATGTATATGTATATGTATATGCATGTGTATGTGTATGTGTATGTATGTGTATGTATATGTATATGTATCTGTATGTATATGTATCTGTATGTATATGTATCTGTATGTGTATGTATCTGTATGTGTATGTATATGTATGTGTATGTGTATGCGTATGTGTGTGTATGTGTGTGTATGTGTATGTGTATGTATATGTATATGTATATGTATATGTATATGTATATGTATGTATATGTATATGTATGTGTATGTGTATGTATGTGTATGTATATGTATGTGTAGGTGTATGTATATGTATGTATATGTATGTATATGTATATGCATGTATATGTATATGTATGTATATGTATCTGTATGTGTATGTATATGTATGTGTATGTATATGTATGTGTATGTGTATGTGTGTGTGTATGTGTATGTGTGTATGTGTGTGTATGTGTATGTGTGTGTATGTGTATGTGTATGTATATGTATATGTACATGTATGTATGTGTATGTGTATGTATATGTATGTATATGTATATGTATGTGTATATGTATGTATGTGTATATGTATGTATATGTATATGTACATGTATATGTATATGTATATGTGTGTGTACATGCACACAAATGCACATATGTGTATATATGTATAGCATAGTTATCCCTTTTACATGTTGGGTACCCCCACAATCTAGAAAATCTAGAAAATGTAAAATTTTGGGGCCCTCCTTTTGTACCAACCAGAGAAGAAGTCTGAACTATTATGCTATTAAAAGATAAACTATATTGATATTATACAATACTATACATATATTTTATGCATTTCTGAGTTTCTTTTTCTTTTCTTTCTTTTTTTTTATTTTTAGACAATTGGAGTTAAGTAACTTGCCCAGGTTCACACAGCTAGTAAGTGTCAAGTGTTTGGTCTGAGGCCAGATTTGAACTCAGTTCCTCCTGATTCCAGGGTGGGTGCTCTATCCACCTAGCTGCCCTGATTTCTGAGTTTCTAAGCCTTTTCTGTGTCATCTGCTTGCCTTCATGTGTTATCTGTGGTTTCTGCAAAACTCTCAAAAACTTCCCATTTAATTTCTTATGCCAACCCATGGCGTATTGAAACTACAATGGGAAAAGTCACAATGTAGAAGGGATAATTGTTTACACACACACACACACACACGTATATATGTGTATACATATATATACAAATATATATATATATATGTATACATACATTCCCCTACATACACATATTCCCCTGTACATGTATATATACATATACATATACATATACATATACATATGAATGTACACATATATACAGTAGGTAGTAAACAGAGCGCTATACCTGAAATCAGGATGACCTGAATTAAAATCTGACTTGAAACACTTTCTAGCTGTATTGTATGCCCTTGGGCAAGTTACTTAATCTTTGTCTGCATCAGTTTTCCACAACTGTTAGGATCAAAGGAGATAATATCTGTAAAATGCTTAGCATGTTGCCTGGTGCATAGTAGTCAATTAGTTGTGTTGTCATTTTGCTTTTTTTTTTAACCTGTAAATTGAGGGAGTTAGATGAAGGGCCTTTGAATTCCTTTCCAGTTCTTAGTCATTGATTTCATGAAAATCATAAAATCATGGACCATAGGCTAGAGCTGGAAGGGCTATTAGAGGATTATCTAGTCCAAACATTACATTTCTTAGAGAAAGACTCAGAAGAGGCTTGCCCAAGGCCACCAAGAAGTAAGTAGCACAGCCTGGATTCAAACCCATGTCTTCTGACTCCAGATGCAATGCTCTTTTACTACATCATGCTGCTCTTATAAGTGAGATTCTCTTTTGGGTTATGGTGGGTTGGACCAGGTGGGCTCTAAGGTTCATTCCAACTCTGAGATTTTGTGATTTGTTTATTTTAAACAGGAAACTGATAAGCTAGAGTAGGTCCAGAGAAGGGCAGCCAATGTGGTGAGAGGACTCAAGAGCATGTCGCAGTGAAGATTTGGTTAAGGAACTGGCAATGTTTAACTTGGTCATCATGCCAGACTAATCTTATTATTAAACTAGTAGACTGGGAAATGCTGTACATACCTAGATTTGCATATAAGATAAAAGTATGGAGAAGAGTTAACATACCACATGATAGGATCCAGAAAGAACTTGATGGACTAGAACATTGGTCTGAATTTAATATGATGAAATTTGATAGGAGTAAATGTAAAATCTTATACTTGGGTCCAAGAAATCAACTTTGGGTAGTACAAGAACGGGGGAAGGTGTAGCAAGACAGCAGTTCGTCTGAAAAAAGATCTAATGATTTTAATAGACTACAGGCTCAGTATGAATCAACAGTTTGTTATATCCCATTCCTCTTCCCCACCCCTCACCCATCCCCAAAAGGGGAAAAAACTTAATGTAATCTTGGGCTGCATTAAGAGAAGCGTGACTTCATTTTCTGGTTTCCTTTTAAATAATGGACATTTTTTGTTTTTATATCACTTTCTTTTCTGAATATGTCCTTTGCCCTGTCTTGTCTAGCAAGCTATCCATTTTTAACAAAGCTGTCCAAAAGATTTTAAAGGGGATGGGGGAAGGCATCAAAACCAACAAACACATCAACTGTGTCTGACAGTGTAGACAAAAGTACACACTTGTGGTCTCCTGATTCTTCAAAGAAGGGAGACTGTACATTGGGGAACAAGCTTGGTCATTATAATTATCCAGTGTTCAGGTTTGGGTTTTTGTGGTTGTTGGCTTTTCGTGCCTGAGAGTACGAGCTGGAAATAGAACTCAGGCTGCCCTCCATGGCCCTTAAGGTTCCTTCTAGCTTTGAATTGATAATCTTAGGAGCCCATGAATCCCAAATGGGGAGCAGGAATCAGGCCAGAAGAAGCCTAAGTCGGGGAGCTTTTTTTCCCAGCTACATTTCTGAGTACTCCTGCTTCCCCACTGAGAGAAGTAGCATCACCAGTAACACCACCTCCATCATCATCATTGTCGTCATCATTATCAGCAACATTTCAGAAAGAGCCTCCACTTCTCTTCCCAGGCTTATTTGCTGGGACTTGGTTACTCTGGCAACTCTCCCTGGTCAGGCAACACCAGGCAGCTGAATCCAGTCCCTTGTTATGGGGAAAATGCTCTCATTGAAGCTCTGGAGCAGAGCTTCTGCCTTTTATTACATGAGGCGCCACTGGCCTCCATTTGGAAACTTATTAGTGTGCCTGCATGGGGCAGGGAGGAGGTGGGGGGCGGGGAAGGATTGGGAAACAAAGCTGTAGTCGCATGCTAATTAGGGGATCCAGTCGGCTCTCCTTGGATCACAGGGGCCAGAAGGGTGTAGAAGTGGTACCAATGTACTGGAGAGTAGGGAGCTAAATGCTAGAAGGGATGAGGAGTTAGAAATTCATAGCTTCTCTACCCCATGCCCAGCCCCCTACCCAGATTTCCTACCAGGGAAATGGATAAGAAGATAAGGCTTAGGGGTAGAGGGTGGAGGAGATAGAGTTGGTCTCTGGAAATGTCTCAGAGTTAGAGAGAGGAAAATTGAAGATGTTGCTGTGTGTGTGGAGTGAGGTGAGGTGGGGTGTGAGGAAAAGAAGATGCCCAAATTGAGAAGCTGAGAGAGGAGACTAACCTGCTCCCTGTTCCCCCTTGCCCAGGTCCTTCTGGGATAAGGAACATCTTCCCCAGAGCTCAGCTTCCCGGCCCTGACGGCTTCCTGGAGCCACAAAAGGTTCTCGCTATGGCAAGGCTGATGCTGTGACCCTGCTTGCAGAGGGAGTCTGCTGCCTAGAATGATAATAAGCATTCTCACTCAGGCCTTTTTATTTTATTTATTTTTTAAAGAAGTGGCCAGGCTCCTGCACAGGGTATTTAACTGGACAGATGGAGATGGCGCTGACTCTGTTCTTCCCCTCTGTCTCCTCCTCCCTCCTCTCCTTTCCCCTCATGCTTTCCCCAAGGGCTATAACGTAAGACTGCCCAATCCTGAGCCAAAAGAACAGTCCAGAAATAAAGTACATCTGAACTCATAGAGGGAATATCTGACTTTGCCTGGGAACGATCTGACTCCTGCTCTTCACTCCTCATTGGCAACTTTCATCTCCATTTCTCCTTTTTTAACCCCTTCTCTTTCCAGTGACTTAGGACCTTTAGACTTCTAATTCTTCCTCTCCCTCCCCCTTTCTCCCTACATCTTTTTTGTTTCTCCTCTGCTGGTTCTTTCTCTCCGTTTTTCTTCCCTGACACTTCTCATTCTAACACAGATCTCCTTGCCTGCCAGTCTGTGTGTTTTTTCCTCTTTACCTGGGTCCAAAAAATTGTGGGGTGTGTGTGTGTGTGTGTGTGTGTGTGTGTGTGTGTGTGGTGTGTATGTGTGTGTGCGTGGGCGCGCGCATGGGGGGCAGATAAGGAAGAAGCAGTAGGGGATGAAGTGGGTAAGGTGAGGTACACAGAGGAAGAAGAAGGCTAGGAAGAGGAGATGGGTATGCAAGAGATGTCATCCTCTTCCCAAAGGGGAACTGTGGGCCTGCTCCCCCGCGGGCTTGAATCGGTACTCAGGCAGCAGACGAGTGCGATCTGCCTGCTGTATCTCATGCCCTCATTAGGACCTATATCTTATAGGAGCTGCTGGTTAAAAGAGCACAAGTAGCGCTAAGTAGCTGCAAAGATATTGACAGTATCCCTGGAAACTCTCTTTCCCATGAGTTGCTGCATCCCCTCCTCCTTTAATTAGCAGGAGGGAGCCGGACAAGTTGTTACAACTGCAGGGAAAATGATAAAAGATGGCTTTGTATTAGTGTGGCAAATTTTATTAAACCGAGAGAAAGGGTAACTGAAACATGACAGCAGTGTGTGCGGTGCCTCCTGAATCTGTAATAACCCAATCTTGTTCTGAATCATCTCCGCGTTGGCAAACGGAATATAAAGCATTGAACGAATCCAGTATTGTAAGAGGTACAACAGAGAACAGCCAAGTGGGGAGGGACAGGTAGGCGAGGGAAGCCTTCCAACCCCGGGGCAATGCCAGTCACTTAATGAGACCAGAGTAGAATTATGGGGTCTGGCTTAAGGCTTTTACATGTTAATTACTCCTGCCCCCATGGCTCTTTACTGTGTTTAGGTCTTTACACTTAGAATTCAGATGTGAAATCTGGTCACATGCAGAAACTAACCAATAGCACCTCTGTCAGTGGAGAAGGGAGGAAAGGTTTTCTTTCTTTACCTTCTTTTCCTGGTGGTAGGTAGGGTTGCCCAGAAGGAAGAACATAGCATTGAAAATATGGAGACTGGGGCTCTGAGTTTTATTTTGCTTATTGACTTAGTCTGTGACTTTTCTTCAGTCATTGGGCTTCCTCACCTGTCAGACGCAGAATTTTATCCTTCAGCTATTCCCATGTCATAGGGAGGCCATTAAGGAGGGAATCAAACCCTTGAAAGTTGGAAGGAACCTTAAAAGGTTATGTGAATCAGGTCTTTAGGCATATAAAGTATTAACCCCATTTTACAGATGTGGTCATTGAAGTAAAGAGGAATGAAGTAACCCATTCAAAACCAGGATGCCAGGAAGTGATGGAATGGACACTAGGGTCCAGATCCTGAGTTCTGTGATGGAGCCAGGATTGGAACCCAGAACTGCTTTATAGGATAGTGCTACCTATCTATCTTTCCACTGCCTTGAGACCAGTCTGAGCTTAAAATACATCGATCAGTTAGTAGGTATTTATTAGGCACTTGTTGTGTGCCAAGCACTGGGCTAAGGATATAAAGAAAGGTGAAAAACCATCCCTGCCCTCAAGGATCATACATTCTAATAGGGGAGGCACCATGTAAATAACTAGAAACATACAAGATGAATACAGAGCAGTTCTTAACAGGATGTGTATGTGTGTGTGTGTGTGTGTGTGTGTGTGTGTGTGTGTGTGTGAGATGGACACCAATGGGATTCTAATGAAGCCTATGAACCCCTCCTCAGAATAGTGTTTTTAAATACATAAAATGAAATACATAAGATTACAAAGGAAACAAATTATATGGAAATACAGTTTTCAAAATATTAAAAAAAAATGTTCACAACCCAATTTAAGAACCCTTAGAGTAGATGAAAAGTTTATCTCCAACAGGAAAGTACTAGCAGCTGGGGTGGGGTGGGGATGAGGGGGACAGACCTCTTGCAAAAGGTAGGCTTTGAGTTGAATCTTGAAGGAAGCCAGGGAAGCTAAGAGGCTAAGGTGAGAGGTTAGAGCATTCCAGATATTGGGGACAGCCAATGCAAAGGCAAGAAATGGTCCCAGGAGGTGCCTTAGGTGTGGTCCTCTCAGTAAGCAAGGATCGTTGCTTTTTACTGTTGATGCAGAGCTCTTAAAGGGAATGTTAGGCATCATCTAGTCCCTCCCCCCTTGGACAGATGAGGAAACTGAGGCCCAGAGAGATGCAGTGACTTGCCCAAAGTCACAAATACAGCAAATGGCAGAGCCGAGCTTGGAACTCTGACTCTTTTGGTCCCTGTCATTGCACTTTGCTGAAGTGCTCTGCACCTATGATCTCCCTAGCCCTGAGAGAAGCTTTCTGCAGGTATTCTTATTATGTCCAATTTGAGGCATGGAATGACTTTGTTGGAAGTACCAGCCTAATATGTAGTGGAGACAGGACTCTAACCCAGATCTTTTGACTCCAAGAGCTGTGCTTTTTTTCACATTCCATAGAGAAAATTTTTTATTCACAGAGGCTGGATTTTCAACTTGCTGAATCTGGGATAGGTGGGGATTGGGAGGATTTTAACTGAAATGGGTTGTAGAAATTAAGAATCTATTATTCCACAGTAAATTGCTCTCATGTTGGACAGTGGGGAAGAAGTGATGTAGAAAATGAGGTAGGTAAGATGGTATTCACCTCATCTTACAGATGTGGTAACTGAGGTACTGTGAAGTTTAGGGAATGTTGAAGTGTAGACTAGATTTAAGGTCTCTGGGTCTCCTAGTGCAGACTGGTTCATCTATTCCCCTGTTTGGGGCAGGTCTGAAGGGACTCTGAAGGAAGGATTGCTTTATGAGAATAACAAGAATAGCTTAGAGAGTGAGGTTATATAAGCAAGGGCAAGCCAGCATTTATTCATTGAAGAGTAACCTAGAACAAGGTCGTGTATGCAAGGCCTTTTGTAAACCCTAAAGTATCCTATAAATTCAAGTGGTGATTATTACTGGGTGGCCAGTCTTGTGTGAGGATTTCTGGGGTATACACAGGCAGCAGAACACATGGTCTAGCATAGTGCTGGGTACTTAGAAGTTGCTTAATAAATTGATTGATTGATTCTAGGGACTGGCAGTTTAATTGTGGGGGAGAGGGGAGTGATAATAAACATCTTGTTCTGTGAAGTTACTTGCAACCATTCATAAAGCTGCATCAAGCCAAGTATGTGACAATGTGATCCCAACTATATAATTTACTTCTGGAGTGATGCTCAGGAGGAGAGAGCAGAATGAAGGCAGGTTCACTAGGGAAGAAGTCATGGTGTGGGCTTAGCCACATCTTGAAGGAAGTGATGCCAGGCATTTATTGGCAGTGGAGTTGAGATGCCGTGCCAGGGAAGGGATGCCTCCTCTTGAGGTCGACATTTGAGTGGGTGTCTGAGATAGACACAGTATGGGTATTTTGTATGGACGTGTGATCATGTCACTTCCATCTTCTTGCCTCAGAGGAAGCCAGAACCTAAAATATACCACGGATAGAGCTGTTAACACTTCAAAAAAATCTTCGGAGACTTCCAAGCCTGCCTTGGGAGCGTGATCCGGTGTCTCCTGGCCTCTGGCAGGGCTGCACTTCTTCCTGCTGCCTAGCCTCAATCCCTTCTGTCGTCATTCTTTGTTATTTTATTATGACTGGAGGCAGATCTGCCACTCATACCTCTCCTCTGTCTGTCACGTCAGTTTGTCTGTTTGAATGACCTGGTGTTTTACTTCTGACCTCTTCTCTATCTCCAACCTTGCCACTCAGAGCCAGGGCTGAGCATCTGACTAGTTTTACCTCCCAGTCATTGAGAATGATTTTTAAAGAAGTCCTTTCCCTCCACTTAGACTAAAAAAACAGTCAAAACCCTTCTGAGAAAGAATGGGGTCAGGACTGGGGGGAGGGGATGTGGGAGGGAGAAAAAAAGGGAAAGAAGAAGGTGAGAAAGGTGGATGGGATGAAAGGAGGATGGGAAGGTAGCAAGAGAGGAAAGAGAGGGAGGGAGGAAGGAAAGTAGGGATGACTGGAAAAAATCTTATGCAACCTCAGGCTCCAACTCAGCTTTGCAAAATGGAAAACACAACAGAACTATTTTCCAGTTACATTTATATGATTGCCTCCAGAATATGCCCAAAAATATTTTTCCAGAGATTCATCTCCAATCCAATAAGAGCAGTGGTGGTTACCATTGCTGTGAAGAGCCACTGAACATTAGCTAGCAATTGTGTTTCGTGAGGGGGAGTGCTGCAGGTGATGTGATCCTTTGCCTGAGTGTGCCTTGGGCCTCCAGGAGAGACCCTCTGTAGGCCTGCAAGTCAGGCAATCACCATGACTCCCCACTTCCCTCCCCTCCCTGGCGCTGCCACTCCTTTGGCTAATGTGGGGAAGAAAAGAAGCAGTTCCTATAGCTCTTGGTAGCTCCCGATGGCTTTCATCTCCCTCCTCACTGGTCTCCCTGCCTCCAATCACGCTTGTTATCTGTTTCATACTGTGTTACTGAATGTCGGCTGCCATTGTATACACTACTGTGACATCCAGACCAGAATCCCTTCCCTATTGACTGGTGCTCCTAGCATCTTTTTTTTTTTTTTGTTCCCTTAGCTGTGTTAACCCTTCTTATCCTCAACTTCATATCAGTGCTTCCAGAGAGAAGTGGGGTATTTGCTCAGGAACCTATGAGGTCATCTGGACTTTGGGTCTTTTTGTGACCAATCCATATGGTGGGATGACCTCAAAGCCAGATGGTCAAGACCTCCCAATGTCAATCCAGTGGCTGGGGTATCCAGGGACTCAGGTTATTGCCTTCAGCCTTATCTATGCAACACTTAATTAACTCTAAAGTGCCAATCTTACCATTTTATGAGCTAGAAGGGACCTGAATAGGTCATCAAGGCCAACCTATCAACCAGCAGAAATATTGTTGAACTTAGTCATAAGACTTGGGTTCAAATCTCCATTCTGCCATTTATTTCTTCTATGACCTTGGGCTAATTATTTAAACCTCTCTGGGCCTTAGTTTCCTCATCTGTAAAATGAGGGGGTTAATAGATACCTCTGGGGTCCCTTTCAGCTCTAGATGTACGGTTCTATTATTTCTGCTTCTCTTATTTCCTTCTCTTATTCCCTAGACTGTTGGAGAAGCCAGCCAAGAGATAAATCAACAGGGGAGAGTGGGGCCTGGCCTGGATGCCATAGTGGAACACTGCAGGGAAGAGGAAGGGGCTAGACTAGAGCACTGACTGTGGCAGGTGACTTGAGCAGCAGAATGTGGCCAGTCTAGCTCTGCTTGAGCACATCCAAGAACAAAGAAAAGAAGTGATTCATGTGTTGCCAGGGAACCTCTGAGGTTCCTTTTAACTCTAAAAGGTTCTAGGAGTCAGGAAGAGGAAGAGTAGTCACAGCTGGAATACCTGGACAAATCTCCTATCAGACTAGCATTGAGAGGATTTACCCAGCCAACTTTAAAGTGGTCATTCTACCTTGGCTACTCCCAAGAGCTGATCTCCATGAGCCCCCATGGATTTATTAAGCCATGGTGTGACACTTTTGTAGTAGCAAAGACCTAGAAACAAAATAGATGACCATTCGTCGGGGGAGTTGTTAAACAAGGTAGGATACATGAATGTAAAGGAATTATTTCATTGTAAGAAATGACAAAGATGAAAAATTCAGAGAAGCATGGGATGATTTGTATGAATTGATGCAGAGAAGTAAGCTGAACCAAGAGAATAATATGCACAATGACTATGACAATATAAGTGGAGAGAACAAAAGCAAAACAATTACATTTGAACGCTATAGAAATGTTGATGACTAAGCTTGGCCCTAGCAATGAATTATGAAAACGCATTTTCTTCCCTTAATCTTAGAGGTAGAGGACTAAGAAGCAGTCAGATATAATTGATGTACAAATAACATCATAGTCAACATTTATATAATTTGATTCTCACAAAACCCTGGGAGGTAGATTGCGTGTTGCCTAATTTTGCTGGAATGCTTTGTTTTTCCCTGTATTTATTATGAAAGATGGCTTACTGGGCAGTAGAATGGAGAGAGATATTTGGAAACAAAAAAATCAGATATGTACAAAAGAATAAGCATACCAGACTAACTTAATTCAGTTAGTTTTGGGGCAGATGTATAAAATTAGTAGATCAGGAGAATGCCATAGGAAAGTCTTTCATGTTCTCATGCACAAGATGGAAAGATGGGGGATGCTATATTTAGAAGGATCTGGGACTAATTGATCAAACAAAAAAAATAGTGACTAGAGGAGTACTTTCCACACAGAATACCCTTCTAGAAGAACTCTGTCATTGACCAAATACCTTTGGTTTTTTTTTTTTAAATCAGTTTTATGGATGAAGGCACAAATGGTATGTTTATATCAAATTTGTGGGTGACAAGAAGCTAGGAGGGATAGATAAAATGTCAGAAGATGGAATTGGGATCCTAAAATAACCAGACAGGCTGGAAGGGTGAGCTGAAGTTAACAAGATGAAATTTAATAGAGTTAAACGCAAAATCCTGCTCTTGGGTTTAAAAAACAATGGCACAAAAATAGGACAGGGAGAAAGCAGTTCATTGGAAAAAAGACCTATAGGATTTTACTGGACTGCAAGCTCAGTGTGACTCAGCAGTAGAATGTGGCAGCCAAAGAAAAAGCTAACGTGATTTTAGGCTCCTCATAGAAGTAGAGGGTCCAGAATGTGGGAAGTGTTAGTCTTGCTGTCATGTGTCCTGATCAGACCACATGTAGATGATTGTAATTAGTTCTAGGTGCCATCTTTGAGAAGGAATCTGGACAAGCTAGGATCCTTTCAAAGGATGATTGACACGTCCTAGCTGTGTGACCCTGGGCAAGTCACTTAACACTATTTGCCTAAGTTTCCTCATCTGTAGGATGAGCTGGAGAAGGAAATGGGAAATCACTCCAGTATCTCTGCCAAGAGATGGGGTCACAAAGAGTCAGAGATGACTAAAACAACTAAGTAACAACAAGATGATTGTACCTAGTTCTAGGTGCCATCTTTGAGAAGGAATCTGGACAAGCTAGATCCTTTCAAAGGATGATGGCCAGGATGGTGAGGGGACTGGTAATTGGGGCAAACAGGGGTCAGTTGAAGGTCCTGGGGATGTTTAACTTGGACTCATGATACTTGTCTTCAGTTATTTTCAGAGTTGTCAGTGTAGAAGAGAGATTGGACTTGTTCTGCTGGGCAGTAGGAGGAATAAGTGGGAACTGTAGGGAGACGTCACAGAGAGACTGAGTTTAGCACAGGTCATGGAAAACTTCCCAATAATCCCAGCTGTCCGGCCACGGAATGGGCTTCATCAGTGCCTTCTCACTCAAATAAAGAACACCTGTTGGAGAGAGTGTAGATGGGATGAATGCTCTGTCTGTGGGTTGGATTAGGTGATCTCGGGGGTCCCTTTGGACCAGGAATTCCAGTTGGAATTGAAGCCAACTCTAACAAGCTTGGGAGAAAGCAGACTGATAACTTTTCAATGTGAGTATTTACACCTTGGAGACTTACCAATCAGGGCTTGACTTCTTGTTTTGTTGATTGTCTAGACTTAAGAAAGTGTTAATAAGGCAGATTAAATTTAAATGTATATGCCTAATTCCCCCACTACCACTACCACCTGAGCTCTGTTGTTAAACGTTTTACAAGCACAACCCCGAATTTCTCTACAGACATTTGCTTGAGCTCAGCAGGGGTGCAGTAGAAGGGTCAAGGAATGAAGTTATCACCACAGCCGCAGCAGCAGCAGGAGGAGGAACAACACCTAGAATTTACATAGGTTTGCAAAGTCATCCATGATCTCATTTGAGCTTCCCAACTCTCCTTTTTCCAGCCCTATTGTTGTTCATTTGTGTCAGTCATATTTAAATCTTCATGACTCCATTTTGGATTTTCTTGGCAGAGATACTGGGGTGGTTTCCCATTTCCTTCTCCAGCTCATTTTACAGATGATGAAACAGAGGCAAACAGGGTTAAGTGACTTGCCCAGGGTCATGCAGCTAGGAAATGTCTGAGGTCAGCTTTGAATTCAGGTCTTCCAGACTCTAGGCCCAGCACCACCTAGCTGCATCCACTGCACCACCTAGCTGCCACCTTTCCAGCCTTAGAATTCTATGATTCAATGCCTCAAGGTTTAGCTCTTTCCCTTAGTTTCTCCAAATGCCTTCCTCTGGAAGCCTTGGGGGTGGGGTGAGAGAGTGGAGTAGAACAGGGATGGAAATTCCTACCAGACTTCATGCATAAATGAAACCTACAAATAGTTCTGAGACTTCTTTAATTTTAATCTTTCTCACCTAGTAGTTAGAGAGGACAGTTGCTGATTGAGTGGTATCTCTTCTTTCACTTCTGCTTTTCCCTCCTCCCCCGCCTCAATCAAGGTGCAAATTTGCAGCAAAATGACCTGAATAGACCAGTAGACAGTTCCTTGAGAAGCAAGACATCTGGAAAAATCCATAAATTAAATAATCAAGTCTTGGATAATTGAGAGTTGGTGCTACTGGATTTCAATTTCCGTGTTAGGCTGGAGAGTTGTTCTCAACCTTTTTTTTTTTTTAACATCAAAGAGAAAAACAACAACAAAAACCTCTACCAGACCACCTGTAATAAGAGTTGTTCTATCTTGAGAAAATGTGGAATGAGAAAAAGCTCCTATGAATTCAGGAATGCTTTTAAGTAAATTTACATTGTATTCCTCAGAATATTTTCTGCATACATTAAAAAATGTCAGTACATATAGGAGTGAGGTTTATAATTTATTCAGCCTACAGAAAGAGTGTCTGGTTGTTTATAGACTTTCAGGCCCCTGTCAATTAGACTGCAGACCCCCAGATTGGGAATCATTCGTGTAGTGGAAAGAATATTAAACCAGGCTTCAGAGAAGCTGGTTTGCAGGGTGGGATCTCCCATTTATTAGAGGATTGTGTGCAAATCTGTGCAGCACACTGGTTGTATTTTGTTTGTTTAACACAAAAAGAGGATTCTCTATGACACCATGAATCTCCATTTCACACTTCTTGCTAAACCCCCCCCCAAACCGAAAAACCCTCTATAATAAATTAAGCATATTCCTTTCAAAATGTCCCTGTTTGTTTCTGCTTATTTCTGAATTTCCTTTTTCTTCTCTTCTGTCCATTTAAAAATGTTACAATGGCTCTTTTTTCTTGGCATTACCAAATCCCATCTCCCTCTCTAACTTCTTCGCATTAGAAAGGGACTTAGGCAGTGTGTGTGTGTGGGAAACCCCACCTTTTGTCAAGCATAGTCAAGCAAAATTAATGCGTATGGTGGCTGTGTCCAAAAATATGTCCCTGCACCTTGTGTCCATCACTTTACAATGTGCATCACATTGTAACAGGGACATTGACAAGTTCTTTTTGCTTCCAGCTTTTTCAAACTGAGCCATCAGGGTATCCAGATATGAACAAATCTGGCATCCCAAGCAAGACTAGAAGCCATAGATTGGAGACTTTTACCTTGGAGAAGGGAAGACTTGGGAATTACATTATAGCTGCCTTCTAATATTTAAAGGGTTGTCATGTGAAAAAGACATTATTTTTTTGGCCATGGAGGAGAAAGGACTAGGATCAGGGTGAAAAGGTACAGATTTTAGCTTAGTATAAGGAAAGACTTCCTAGCAAATGGAACTCTGGGAGTAGAGAGTCTCTTATCTCTGGATGACCACTCATTGAGAGTATTGTAGACAGGATTCATTGTCAAATACAAGTATTTGGACTAGGAAGCATCTGGGTTGCTCAGTGGGTAGAACACTAAGCCTGTAGTCAAGAAGACCTGAGTTCAAATCTGGCCTCAGACACTTACTTAGCTGTGTGACCCTGGACAAGTTACTTAACCCCATTTGCTTCAGTTCCTCATCTGTAAAACTGCTCCAGTATCTTTGCTGAGAAAACCCTGAATGGGGTCAGGAAGAGTTGGACAAGACTGAACAACAACAATAATTGTTGGGGCAATTAGGTGGCTCAGTGGATGGAGCACTGAGCCTAGAGTCAGAAAGACCTGAGTTCAAATCGGGCCTCAGACGCTTACTAGCAATGTGACCCTCAGGCAAACCTCTGTTTGCTTTAAGCCAGTGGAGAAGGAAATGGCAAATCACTCCAGTATCTTTGCCATGAAGACCATGAAGACTGTATGGTCCATGGAGTCATGAAGAGTTGGATACGACTGAACAGCAACAACATAATTCTACAATTCTATGATTCTGTGATTCTAGCCCATGACTTTGGACAAGTCACCTAATTGCTCTGTGCCTCAGTTTACTCATCTATAAAACGATGATGACACTGCATGCATTGTCTGCCATGTGAAGTGTTTGTGAAGCAAGCAAGGAGGCAGCACACTTGTTCTGAATTTAAACCTTGGCTCTGACGGTTGTGAGACTGCAAATTGTTTCACCTGTCTGAGCCTCTGTTTTCTAAAAATGGGGATGACCATGCTTCACATATCTGCTTCACAAGGTTAGATTATGGGCAAAACTCTTGGCAGACCTTAAGGTGCTTTATAAATGTCAATATTTGGAGTCAACGGGCCTCAGTGAAAAATTCTGGCTCTGCCACTTACTACCTGTATTATCTCATTCCAGTCATGGAAAGTCTCTGAACCTCAGCTTTCTCATCTGTAATAGGAGGCATCAGGCCAGATGACCACTAAGGCGCTGGAGTCTGTTTGCCCTCTTCATCTCCACCTTCTGGCTTCCCTGGCTGCCTGTAAGTCCCAGCCAAAATACTACCTTCTATAAGAAGCCTTTCCCTGTCCCCCTTAGTGCTGGCACCTCTCTTTCTTAACTCCTGGTTATCTTATTTGTACACAGTTACCTCTCCCATGAGACTGTGAGTCCCTTGAGAGCAGGGACTGTCTTTTGCCTTTTTTTTTGTATCCCCAGTGCAGTGCCTGGTATACAGTAGGCACTTACTATGTTTATTGACTAAAAGCCCTAAACTTGGGATCCTCCAAGGAGGAAGCTTCTTCTGATCCCCCATAATTCTAATGCCTTCGCTCTGAGATAATCTCTAAATTATCTTGTATATATATTGTTTGTATGTAGTTGTTTGAATGTTGTTACTCTCCCTTTAGACTGTGAGTACTCCGTGAGAAATGGTTTTTGCTTTTCTTAGTATCTCTAGCTCTTAGTCCAGTGCCTGGCACAGAGTTATTCATTAATACGTACATGTACCTGCTTGTTACCTTTCCCCAAATGTTAATTGACTGACTGACTGACTAAATATTGTTGCTGTTAATTCCTGATCATCTCTTTGATAAGATGGTAAGCTTCTCTAGGACAGGAAATGATGTCATATATTTCCTTGGTATTCTGAACATGTACTAAGTTCTCAATAAATACTTGTTGAATGGGTTTAAACAGATGGGTGAAATTGTTTGGTTGCAGATGAATGGGCAGAGAATGGTATTAGGAGCAGGGAGCCAAGTTAGAGCAACTGAGATAGATACCCCTTAACTTCCTGCTCCCATTTCAGGTCAGCTTATGGAGAATAAGCATTGAATGGAATATTAAGAAAGTCCTTAATGACTTTACCTAGGGTAAATTAGGAAGGGGTTGGCAAGTTGGAGGATAGACTATATAGAGGAAAAGGAGGAGATAATTTTTTTTATCGTGAATAAATCTTTAAAAAATTTTTTTTCAAAATAAGACTTTCATCTGTCAGCTAATATGTGTCCCTACTGTGTGCAAATTTTTGTGATATATGCAATGGGGAAAGATAGAGTGAATGGGTGGAGATAAGGCATAATGATATATAGGTGGGAGAAAGCAACACTTTAAGAACACTTAGCAGATACAGCTAGGTGATATGGTCATAGAGCACCAGGCCTGAAGCCAAGAAGATCTGAGTTCACATTCAGCCTCAGATGCTTACTAGCAGTGTGACCCTAGGCAAATTACTTAACCACTATTTACTTCAGTTTTCTCATCTGTGAAATGGGGATAATAATAGCACCTACTTCCTAGGGTTGTTATGAGGATAAAATGAAATAATAATTGTAAAGTACTTAGCACAGTGCTTGGCACATAGTAAGCACTATGTAAATGTTAGCTATCATCATTATCATTTTTGTCATCATTACCTCTCTGGTTTGTAAAGTACTTAGCACACTGTTGTTATTCAGTTGTTTTCAGTTATGTCTGACTCTTTGTGACCTCGTTTGGGGTTCTTTTGTCAAAGAAGCTGGAATGATTTGCTGTTTCTTTCTCTAGCTTATTTTATAGATGAGGAAACTGAGGTAATTAGGATTAAGTGACTTGCCCAGGGTCACACGGATAATAAGTGTATGAGGCTAGATTTGAACTCAGGTCTTCCTGATTCTAGGAGTAACACTCTATCCACTTTGCTTTTCCTTTTCCCCTTCCTTCCTTCCTTCTTTCTTTCTTTCTTTCTTTCTTTCTTTCTTTCTTTCTTTCTTTCTTTCTTTCTTTCTTTTCTTTCTTTCTTTCTTCTTTCTTTTTTTCTTCCTTCCTTCCTTCCTCTCTTCCTTCCTTCCTCCCTCCCTCCTCCCTCCTCCCTCCTCTCCCTCCTTCCTTCCTTCCTTCCTTCCTTCCTTCCTTCCTTCCTTCCTTCCTTCCCCTCCCTCCCTCCCTCCCTCCCTCCTCCCTCCCTCCCTCCCCTCCCTCCCTTCCTTCCTTCCTTCCTTCCTTCCTTCCTTCCTTCCTTCCTTCCTTCCTTCCTTCCTTCCTTCCTTCCTTCCTTTCCTCAGAGGCTTTCAAGGGAGATTGGATACATCTTTGGTGATGGATTAGGATGTCCTTATTTCATTCCCAATATACTAGCGACTTCCCGAGGACAGGTGATTCTCTGTGTCTCTCCTCTTCTATATCTTGCTTTTCTCTCTCACTTACTTCCTATATCCAAACAATTACCAAGTCCTATTGATTCTATCTTTGTCTCAAATCTGTCCCCTTTTCTCTATTTCTACTGCTACCACCTTAGAACAAACCAATTGGACCAGTGCTTCTCCCCCAATGCTCTTTGTCCCTCCCTCTAGTCCTTCCTTCATGTTACTTCCAGATTAATGTTATACACAGATCTGAGCATATCATTTCTTCACCCAAATTACCTACCCCCGACAAATAAAGTTCTGATTTCTTAGTACTCTGCTGTCTAATACTAACTTTTCAGACTAATTTCATTCTACCTTACCTTATGTCCCAGCCATATTGAGAAAGCCCTTCCTCTTCTGCTTGTTTAAATTCTAGCCGTGTTTTAATATGCCACCTCTTCCAGGAGGCCTTCCTTGATCTGCCTCTAGTGGATAGTGACAGTTGGTTCATTCCTTAGCTTTTGCAGAACAGTGAAAGTACACTTAAGATCATAGGATCATACATTTATTTTTTATAATTATATTTATATATATTTATATTTATAATATGTATTATAATTTAATTTTAATTTTCAACATTCACTTCCATAAGATTTTTAGTTTTTAATTTTCTCCTCCTCTTTCTCTTCCTCCCTCTCCAAGACGATGTGCAATCTGATATACTCTACTTATACATTTATATTAGACATATTTTCATATTAGTCATGATGTTACAAAAAATTGGAACTAATGGGAGAAACCATGAAAAAGAAGAAACAAAACAAAACAACAAAAGAAAAGGAGAGCAAAGAGTATGCTTCGATCTGCTTTCAGACTCCAGAGTTCTTTCTCTGGATTTGGATAGCATTTTCCATCATGAGTCTTTTGGAGTGGTCTTAGATCCTTGCATTGCTGAGAAGGGCTAAGTCTATCAAAGTCAATCATCTCACATTGTGTCTGTTACTGTATACAATGTTCTCCTGGTTCTGCTCACTTCACTCAGCATAATTTCATATAAGTCTTTTCAGGTTTTCTGAGATCTGTCTGCTCATCATTTCTTATAGCATAATATTATTCCATTACTTTAATATACCACAGCTTGTTCAGCCATTCCCCAATTGGTGGACATCCTCTCAATTTCCAATTATTGGCCACCACAAAAAGAGCTGCTACAAATATTTTTGTTCACGTGGGTCCTTTTCCCATTTTTGTGCTCTCTTTGGGATATAGACCTAGAAGTGGTATTGCTGGGTCAAAGAGTATGCACAGTTTTAGAGCCCTTTGGGCATATTTTCATATTCCTCTCCAGAATGGTTAGATCGGTTCACAACTCTACCAATAATGCATTAGTGTTCCAATTTTTACATGTCTTCTCCAACATTTATCATTTTCCTGGTTTGTCATGTCAGCTAATCTAATAGGTGTGATGTGGTACCTCAGAGTTGTTTTGATTTGCATTTCTCTAATCAATAGTGATTTAGAGCATTTTTTCATGTGACTATATATATTCTCCATATATTTGAGAAATGAAGCCTTTATCAGAGACACTGGTTATAAAATTGTTTCCCAGCTTTCTGCTTCCCTTCTAATCTTGGTTACATTGGTTTTGTTTGTGCAAAAACTTTTCAATTTAATGTAGTCAAAATCATACATCTTGCATTTCATAGTGTTCTCTATCTCTTGTTTGGTCATAAATCCTTCCCTTCTCCGCAGGTCTGACAGGTAAACTATTCCTTGCTCTCCTAGTTTTCTTATAGTAGCAGCCTTTATATCTAAATCATGAACCCATTTTGACTTTATGTTGTTATAGAGTGTAAGATGTTGGTCTATGCCTAGTTTCAGCTATACTTTTTTTCCAGTTTTCCCAGCAGTTTTTGTTAAATAGTGAGTTCTTATCAGAAGCTAGAGTCTTTGGCTTTATCAAACAGTAGATTACTATAGACATTGAGGATCATACATTTATGCTTTATTTTTTCCCTCCTAATGTATCTTTACTTATTTCATTCAATATTTTTCTATTACATCTAAAATTATTTTAACATCTTTTAATTTGAGTTCCAAATTCTCTCCCTCCCTCCATTCCCTCTTTACTCTTTTAAAAAGGATATAATTTTATGTGGATTATACATGTGAAGTCATGCAAAATACATTTCCATTTTGGACATATTGCAAAAGAAAACACACACAAAAAAGCCCCAAGAAAAATAAAGAAAGTTTAAAAATTATGCTTCGATCTGTATTCAGACTCCATCAGTTCTTTTTCTGGAAGTGGGTAGCATTTTTCATCATAAGTTCTTTGGAATTGGATCATTATATTGCTAAGAATAGCTAAGTTATTCACAGTTGATCATTGTACAATATTGCTGTTACTGTGTACAGTGATCTCCTGGTTCTACTCATTTCATTTGCATCATTTCATGTAAGTCTTCCCAGGTTTTCCTGCTCATCATTTTTTATAGTACAATAGTATTCTATTATAATCATATACCACCACTTGTTCAGCCATTCCCCAGTTGATGAGCATCTTCTCAATTTCAATTCTTTGCCACCACTCAAAGAGCTGCTATAAATATTTTTGTACATATAAGTCTTTTCCCTTAAAAAAAACAAACAAACAACTTTTTGGGATACAGACCTAGCAGGTATTTCTGGGTCTGGAAGGTACTTTAGATATCAATGTAGTTGAATTCTGTCATCTTATGTATGAGAAAAACAGCTCAGAGCTATGCATACAGTACATACTTAATAAATCTTTCCTGAATTGAATTGGTTTTCAGTAATAAGAGATAATGAATTATAAAGGAAGATGGGTGTCTCTGGAAATGGGAGCAGGATAAGTGGAATAATTAACAGATAGAGTGACATTTTTTGCCATTTGGTTATAAACAAAAGAAAAGGTTCTTTAAGACCATCTGTAAGGTTGATTTAAGTGATATTCTGTTTATAGGCAGGGGACTGGACCAGTTGACCTTTTAAAGTCTCTTGTATGCTTCTTTTTTTTTTTTGGCTAGGCAATGGGGTTAAATGACTTGCCCAGGGTCACACAGCTAGTAAGTGTTATGTATCTGAGTTCAGATTTGAACTCAGGTCCTCCTGAATCCAGGGCTGGTGCTCTTTCCACTGTGCCACTTAGCTGCCCCCTCTTGTATGCTTCTTGAAGAAGAAAGCCATGATGTAAGGAGGGGAAAACAATGATATCTCTTCTAGGAAGCCGTCCTTGATCCCTGCTTCCCACCCCCTCCAGGTGGTAATGATATTTTTCTTCAGACTTTATATGGTATTTTTTTATCTCCTCTAATGAATTCACCATATATCATCGTCTTAGCTATTGTATTGTGTGTGTGTGTGTGTGTGTGCACACGTGTGTATCCCCACTAGATAGAAAGCTCCACAAAGCCATGAAATATTTTATCCATTCTTTAATATATCATCTAGTGCCTAGTCCTGTGCTTAATATATTGTATGTGGTTAATAAATGCTTGTTGAATTATTGTTGCTGAATCAATTGAGTAATTTGAACCAAACTGAATTTCCATGGAGCTTTGATACATGAGTCTATCAAAATTTGTGATTCAACCAGTGTTTATTAAGCACAAGTGGGCTCAGTGCTATTACCTCAGTGCTGTACAGTGCTGTCTAAAATGTAACTCTTTATCTTACACTCCCCGATTCCAAACTTCCTTATTACTATGGAGGGTGCCACCATCCTTCCAGTCCCTCAGGCCCACAAAGTAGGTATCAACCTCAAGTCCTCACTATCTCTCACTCAGACCCCATACCAAGCTGTTAACAAGGCCTGTCCTTTTCACCTTTGCACCATCTTTGGAATATGCTACCTTCTGTTCTCTGAGGCTGCCTCCACGTTGGTGCAAATCCTCATCACCTCATGCTTGCCTTCCTGCAATAGCCTGCCAGTGGGTCTGTTCAACAAAATTGTCTTTGGCATTTACAATCTTTCATACCCTAGCCACCTACCCTCTCGGTCTTCTTACACCTTGCTTCCCTTCATATACTTTTTGATTCAGTGACACTGGCCTCCTTGTTCCAGGATACTCCATCTCTCAGCCTGGCATTTTCTTGGGCTATTCCCCATTACTGGAACTCTTTCCCTCCCCATCTCTACCTGCTGACCTCCCTGACTTCCCTCAAGTCCCAGCTAAAATCCCACCTTCTACAGGAAGCCTCTTCTATGGCCCCTGTTGATTTTAGTGCCTTCCCTCTTTTAATATTTCCATTTTTCTTATATAGAGCTTCTTCACATATATTTATTTGTTGACTTGGTGTCCCTCCCATTAGATTGTGAGCTTCTTGAGGGAAGGGACTGTCTTTTACCTCTTTTTTCTCCTCTGTGCTTAGCACTGTGCCTGGCACATGGTAGGCACTTAATAAATGATTGTTGGCTATTGACCTGGGCTAGAATATGTATGTGTGTGTGTGTGTGTGTGTGTGTGTGTGTGTGTGTGTGTGTGTGTAGGGAGATGGGACAAAGAAGTATAAGGCATAGTTCCTGCTCTCAAGGACCTCATAGTCTTAACTTATCTTGCAGCCTACCCCTTGTATTTTTTTTAATCAATCAATAAACCAATAAGCATTTATCAAGCATTTACTGTGTGCCGTGCATATTCTGGAGATAAAAAAAAGACGAAGATGAAACAGTCCCTGCCCTCAAACAATTTATATCCTATAAGGGCAGAAAACATGAATATAGAAGAGAGAATTTTGGGATCTGGGGTCCTCAGTTAATATTTCATTTCTGTACTTAATACCTATGTGATCATGAGAAATTCCTATCACCCCTGGGCCTCAGTTTCCTCATTTGCCGTATGAGGGAGCTGGACCTCTGAAGAGCAGTCCAGCTTTAGTGCTCTGATCCTATTACAACATATCCCTATAGAAGTACACACAACATTGAGGCTTAGGACTGGATTTGTGATTTCACTGGAATAGAGAACTCAAATAAGGAAATCTTTCTACTAGTGCAGATCAGCACCTTCTCTGCAACTTATATATTAGCAAATTACCTCCAGCACTGAGAAATTAAATGACTTGTCCAGGGCCACCAGTTGGTATATGTCAGAGGCAGGATCTGAACCCAGGTCTTCCAGGTTATAATGCTTTCTTCCCTTCCCACCACCCCCACATTTTGTCTTCCAAAGTGACAATGTTCACTCATTCACAGGTCTAGTCATTTGACCACCTAAGTCCCATCAACATAAAAGACAATATAGTAGAATAGAAAGTCTCTTCATCAGCAAATACTTATTAAGCACGGAGCATGGGTCAGGCATTTCAGTGGGCGCTGCTGGGGGATACAAAGAGGAAAGCAAAATCAGTCCCTGCCCTGCCTCAAGGAGCATCCATTCCCAGCGACTAAGTGCTACATTACCCTCCGGGAAACTTGAATAACAATTTGTGGAACCTTGAAGAAAACCCAGGAGTCCTGCCTCTCCTTGTTCCTCAACTCTGCTATCGCCCCTTGTTGATGAATTTGAGGGCTCCTTAAGGCTTCTTCCTTTGCCTCCCTCTGGCTGAGGCAGATGCAAACATCTTGCAAATGCTGGAAAGCCGGTCTTCTGCTGGGCTGGAAGCCCACTGACACCTCCTCTGTGCTGGTATCTTTCCATTTATCTCCTTCCACGGCTCCTCTCCCTCTCTCAGCCTGGCAGTCTGCTTTTTACCTGATTTAATTTTCACACCTCATTCAACGGCTCCTCATGACACTTGTCTGCATCATTTTCCTTCTGTTCCTTTGCCAGAGTGGGACTTCCCACCAGCTCCCCACCCAGTAACATTACTGCAGGGAGAGACTTTCTATGGAAGATAAGCCCCCAAACTCTCTCTACTGGGTATCCAGCCAGGATTCCATGTTGGCTGAATGGGGTGGGAAGTGGAAGGGTGACAGTGGGAGGAGGGGAAGGAGAAAAGGGATGGTGTTGGCAAGCCCAAGTGTGTTACACATGTAGCTTATAGCTCCCGATTCATTTTCCTTCTTCTTTCTAGCCACTTTCCCTTCTTTCTGTCCCTTTCCCTCACAGCCTTACCCTGCTCCCTTTGCTTCCTGCCGGGAGCCTGCTGGAAATATCAGCGGGGGTGGCTTGGATCAGTCCAGCAGTGCCTACTTTCCACCGCTGATGTCCCATGTCCCAGGCTGAGCAGCAAGTCTGTACTGCTGGCAGGGAACCCTAATGAGCAGCTCAGAGGTAATCCAAGGGCTGTGCAGCCACACAGCAGGCTTCCTGCTGCAGCTGGAAGGAAGATGCACTGCCTTTGTGTTTTCCAGGAGGGGAGGAGAGGAAAACAAAGTATGAATGGTCATAATTTAGTGGGCTCCTGGGTAAATTTGTATTTCATCCTGATTATTGAATGTGTTGCCTAATTGTGGCTATAAAAAGGAATAGTCCATCTTCCTCCAGAAAGCAGCAGGGCTGGGTGATTGTTGTTTAATTAGTTGATTCCAGTGGTCGAGGGGTGAGTTTAGAATTACAATTACAGCTCCTATTATTTCAGGGAGATTGCTGAATTAATTAGTGCAACAACAGGATTCTTCATTGTTGACATCTTAAGTACCCACAATAATAACTTTAAAAATGGACCTAACAGTGGAAATAGGTGATAGATTCATCTTTGGTGTTGGACTCCCAAGAAAGGAATTGGATTTGGACACAAACCTTGCTTTTTATTTAACTCTCCTGTCAGGCACTGGAGGTGATGGGGTGGAGGCAAGGAAAGACAGCTCTTGGTTGGCACATTCAGAGGTCAAAAGGAGGAGAGGATCAGACCAGACCTTCCCTCAGCATTTGGATAGAGATAGGGAGAAGAGAAGGAAAATAGAGGATGCAGATGAAGAGGCTTTACCCAAAAAGGAAAAGCTTTCTTGGTCCTGACCAGCTGGGGAAACTGAGGGCTGGGAGGTAGCAGAACCAAGGTCATGCAGGGAGGCTGTGACAGAGCCAGGGGAGAGAGCTTACAGACTTGTTTTCCCAGGGCTCTACTGTGACCACCAGACCGTGTTCCCTCCTGCAGGTGGGAGCACTGCCTGCTGTTGTTTGCATCAGGATTGACCTCTGTGTTTCTGCTCAAGGTCTTTCTTCTTTCCAACTGGGCACTCACAAGCCACCTGCATTGGGGTGTGGGAAGGAAGACACTGGGTCACCCATTTCTAAAACTGGCTTTATTTTTCTTTCTCTCTCCTTTTTCTTCTTCCCTCTCCATTCTGTGGAGAAATTAGAGGTGATGGGTGTCAGATTAGATACAAGGAGGACTTTTTTGTTTAGAGGGCGAATAGATCTTAATAGCCTCCTCTGGTTTTCTCAAGCCACTCATGACTGTTCCATCACAACCCTGGGGTGTAAATAAGAAGGGATGGGGGGGACAAATCCCCTTGGGGCTTACAGATGGGAGGATAGTCTGATGCTAAATGGTTTTTCTTGTTGGAGCTTGAACCCATCACTTCCTCCTCGATATGTGAAGACCCCTGGGAGGGAGGGGTCGTGTTTCCTGGGATGAGGAGACTGAGACTAATAAAGGGAGGATGGGTATTGTGAGGAAGAGGCAAAGACTGAAGAGAATGGAGGCTTCTCCGTTTAGAAGGATCTGGACACTCTGAAGACTTGTGTATCAGTCAATCAGTCAGCTAACCAATGAGCATTTATTAAAACCCTCCTATGTAGCAAGCATTGTGTTAAGCACTGGGGGGGCAGAGAAAAGGAAAAACATGGTCTCTGACCTCAAGGAACTCACATTCGAATGGAGGAAACAACATGCAAACAATTAATACCTAGGACCCCCCCACCCCCCCCAACAATGTAAATGGGAGGTCATCTCAGAGGGAAGACATTAGCGGTGGGGGGAGGGAGGAGGACCAGGAAAGGCCTCTTGCACAAGAGAAGGTTTGAACTGAGCCAGGGAGGCCAGAAGCTGGAGAGGAGGACGGAGTGCATTCCAGGCATGGATGACAAGCAGTGGAAAGCTACCAGAAAAAGGGGGAAGCTGCAGCCAGTGGCCATCCCTACTGAGTAAATGACTCAGCTGTCCCCTCTGCCCCTCCCCCATGCTCCCATCCCTCCAGCCAAAACTCCCAGCCCTGGTCCCCAGGGCTTCCCATTCTCCTGAGGCCAGAGTTGCCTGGGAATGGTTGGAAGGCAGATCATTAAGATTTAATGGGACATTTCCCGACAGACCCGGGGGAGTTGTAAAATGCGGCTAATTTAGAGAGCTCCGGGATCACCAAGTCATTTTGCCTGTCTACTTGCAAAGGCCAGGCATAAAATTATTCTGTTCCTTGCCCTTCTCCCTCCACCTCTCCCCAAGCTCAGAAAACCTCCCCTTTGCCCTGTCTTTCTGCCAGGCTATTGCTGCGGAGCTGGGCTGTCACACCTGCTGGCCCCGGCCCCTCCTCCCTGGCTGTGCGTCAGCCAGGCTTTTAGTCAGACGTGAGTAACTGGCTGGGATTCAGCATGGCTGGAAGCTTAATGAACACACTCCATGCCCGAGCAGGGCCTGGGTGGCAGCAGCAGCAGTGGTAGACAGCTCCAAGGCTGTGTGCTCATATCTACTAGTTCAGCTCCAGGGAGCACAGCCACAGCCCAGATACCCTTTTGATATCTTTGGTGTATGACAGCAGGGTTTCCAGAGCCTATACCAGCCTGGGGTCTGCGCTCCTGACAATGTGGGCTAGGTAGTTGGAGGTGAGTTGTGGAAGGGGAAGGGTGGTCTGTGAATGCTTTGTGAAGACTAGACACTGTGGGGGTATGTTGGAAGATGGAAGGACAGTTTAACAAGAAACAATTCCACAAGCATTTATTAAATGTGGCAAAATGGATAGAGTATCAGTCTTGGGAATAGGAAGATCTGGGTTCAAATCTTGCCTTTGACATACACCAGTTGTGTGTTGCTGGGCAAGTCTATTGACCTCTCAGTGTACCCAGGTTCTCCTTTAAGACTGTAAGTTGGGGCAGCTAGGTGGCGCAGTGGATAGAGCACTGGCCCTGAAGTCAGGAGGACTTGAGTTCCATTCTGGCCTCAGACACTTACTAGCTATGTGACCCTGGGCAAGTCACTTAACCTTAATTGCCTCCAAAAAAGGAAAAAAAGACTGCAAGTTACAGATGAATGCCTATTTGCATTGGTAGGAGTTTCTACACAAGAAGCTGTCTATGCCAAGCAAAGCACTGTGATTTTATTGGCATAGCAAATTCTTCAACCCCCCCCCAAAAAAAAAACAAAACCAAAACTCAAGGAATTGTGCTAGGTAGGCCTTGGGAGTTAAAAAAAAAAGTCCCTGTCCTCAGGAGCTTCTATTCTGATGTAAGAAAGTCAGCAAGTCAACAGGTCCTTATTAAACATCTCCTAAATGCTAGGCATCAGTTGCTTTACATAAGGGTGATTGGCTTGCATGGAATTGGGATGAGCTTTATGATCTATTTGAGAAGGGAACAAAGTCCAGAGTCAAGTCCAAACTTATTTGCCTGGCATCTCCCTTTGGTGGGTGCATTTTCATAATTTAATACAGTTTTCCAGTGAAAACACCTCAAAAACATGTCTCCTCTTGCTATATGTGTATCTATACACAAATACACTCACATTAAAGAAGAGATCTTCATCACCATTTTCATCCCAGACTCTTTTTTTTTTAACGGTCACAATTTTTTCCTTTATAGACCTGTGTCTAGTTTGGTAGCTCTTAGGCATAGTTACATAGGGCCATGTATGCAGTCTGGTGCCAGCCTCCCAAGCCAGCCTTTTCTCATATTATTCCCTTCATATCCTTCAAGTTCCAGCCAAACTGGAGTACTCTCTGTCCCTCAAACATGTATTGTGTTTCTTCCCCACCCCCTGACTTCTGCTCACTCTGTTCCCCATGTCCAAATTATCCTTCCTCTGACATTTACTTCTAGAATCCTCTAAAACCTAGACCACATTCTGCCTCCTCCATGAAGCCATCCCTGTAGATAAGCACCTTCCTCCTGGGACCTCACATGGCACTTTGTTTAATAATTCTCCTTTTCTTATTTAGTCTGACTCTTTGTGATTCCCAATTGGGGTTTTCTTGACAAAAATACTGGAGGTGTTTGCCATTCCCTTTTCCAGCTCATTTTACAGATGAGGGAACTGAGGCAGAGTTAAGTGACTTGTCCAGGGTCACACAGCTAGTAAGTATGTAATGTACACACACAGTAAGTAAGCTAATACAATTTACTAGTAAGTAAGTAAGCTAGTAAGGTGGATTTGCACTCAAGAAGATAAGTCTTATCTCCAAAGGCCTCATGATGGAAAATGTTATCCACATCCACAGAAAGAACTATGGAGTTTGAATGCAGATCGAAGTATACTATTTGCTATTTTTTTTCTTCTATTGTGTTTTGTTTCCTCTTTCTGGTGGTTCCTCCTATTAGCTCTAATTCTTACTTACAACATCACTAATGTGAAAATATGTTTAATAGGAATGTATATGTATAGCCTAGATCAGATTGCATGCCATCTTGGGAAGGGAGGTGGGGAGGAAGGGGGAG
The DNA here is from genome assembly GCF_003287225.1 of Phascolarctos cinereus. NCBI lineage: Eukaryota > Metazoa > Chordata > Mammalia > Diprotodontia > Phascolarctidae > Phascolarctos > Phascolarctos cinereus. Next base: position 176,392,044 of record NW_027556098.1, read on the forward strand.
AAAAAATTTAAAACTCAGAAGCTTATGGAAGTGATTGTTGATAATTCAAAATTAATTAATTAATAAAAAGTACTTAGCATAGTAAAAAAAAAAAAGATACGTCTTCCTGATTCTAGCCTCAGCACTTTGTCCCCTGTACCACCTAGCTGCATCTACAATTCTCTTACTTATCCACGAAAGTGTCCTCATCTGTAAAATGGGGATAATAATACCCATAGTCATTAGCTCACAGGGTTATTGAGCAGATCAAATGACATAATGCATGTGAAGAGCTTTAAGGTATTATATAAATGCCAGTTATCTATATATGTGCTATCCCTCTACTAGAACGTAAGCTACTGAAGGGCAGGGATCTGCCTTCTTTAATATTTGTGCACCCCCTAGTGCTTAGCCTAGTAGCCTGCTCTCCATCAGCACTTCATTCAAATGAATTGAATCGGATTGAAAGAAAAGTAGAATTTGACTGAGGAAGAAGCTTTTTATAGAGTGAATAAGAAAAGGCTAGACAGTACAATAGCAGACCTACCCTGAAGAAGCCCTGCATGTTTTTTGTCTGCCGTTCCCCTCTTCCTGCTGAGATGATGCTGAATTGGTCCCTAGACAAGGGGAGGGAGGATGGAGGGAGAGCTGTTCCTTAGGAAGTGGCCAGTCCATACTGGGGAGCAGGGAACCCTGCAGGCAGGGTTGTGTTGGTGGAGAAGCAGCTTCCTCCTGGGACTTTCTCCTACTTCTGTATTTATGTTCCTCCATCTTCTGTTCTCTTCTTTCTTTCTGCCTTAACCTGAGTTAAGGGGGCACCTTGAATCACACATCTTGCACCAGCGTGTAAGACCTTGATCCCATTTGAAAGCTTGTGGTGAGCAGGGCTGCAGATAAGAATGATGATGATATTTGTTAATATTTATGTAGTGTTTTAAAATGTGCAAAGGACTTTGCATAGGTTATCTCTCTGTAGTCTCCTGACAACACTATGATATTCAGATGGTACCCCAATTTTATGCATGAAGAAACTGAGGCTCCTACAGAAGTGATTTGCCCATGCTCATAAAACTAGCAAGGGTCCCAGGTAGGATTTGGACCCTGATCTTCCTGTCTCTAAGACCAGAATTCTATTCACTATGCCCTTGTTGTCTCCCACATAGCTAGTATCAGGGATATCAAAGAGGTAGTAGGTACTTCATGTTGAAATTTTAAATCCATCTGCCACAGAAAGAGGGCAGCTAGGTGGCTTAGTGGACAAAGTGCCAGGCCTGGAGTCAGGAAGACTCATCTCCCTGAGTTCAAATCTGGCCTCAGACACTTATTAGCTGTGTGACCTTGGGCAAGTCACTTAATGCTATTTGCCTCAGTTTCCTCTTCTGTAAAATGAGCTGGAGAAGGAACTGGCAAACCACTTCAGTATCTCTGCCAAGTAAACTACAGTTGGAGTTAGGAAGAGTCAGATATGACTGAAAATAACTGAACAACAACAATAATGCCACGGAAAGAGTGGGAAGATAGAAAGAATTTACAGGTTGTCTTTGGGACCTTAGAACACAACTGATTCAAGATTGGAACTTCTTAGACTACGAGTGAGAGACTGAAGAGACAGGTTTGGAAGGAGAGAGATGAAAGTTCCTCAGAAGAGCTGGCTGAATGGATGAGAAGGGAAAAGGAATGAGACCACCAGCAGTTTTGTTCCAGCCCGCACGGAAGCCAGGAATGATGGGTGGTGAGGAATAGTGACACACTACTTATGTTCTTGGGGTGGAGGTGGGGAGAAGAAAAACAACAATGCCTTTTGGGAGGAGGTTTGTAGAGAGAAGGTTATTTCTGGTGAAAAAAAGGAATTTAGATGTTGTGATCTCTCCGGGCTCGAGCAGAGAGAGGTCCTCAGGATCCTCCTAGGTAGGACCGAGTGTCCGGGTGATCAGGAATTCCCTGAGGCAGAGCTCCCCAGGCTCACACTCCTTTCCCTGCTTGCACTCCTCCTGTCCTAGTCCTCCTCCCATTTCACTTTTCTCGTTCAGCTTTGCCTCCTGTTCAGCAATGTGTGTGGGGCAGGCACTCTCCAGGGCACCCTTTTTTGACTCCACATACACCACTGACCCCATCAGGCCCACCTGTGGTGTTTTCTATTGCTTCCACCCATCGTGTTGCTTCTCCTGCTTGTCTTCCTCTAGTCTCTTCCTCTTTACATCCCCTTTTCCCTTCCCCCATTCCCTCATTCTTCCTTTCACTTTTTTCTCCTTTTCTATACTCCTCCCTTAGTAATTGCAACCCTTTCTGTATCTCTGCCAGTGATGTTTTTCAGCCTTCTGTATATGCATGTGTCTTGGTCCCCAGGGATCTCCTAATGATTCAACCCCACAATTTAGATGAATCTTCATTCCTTTTGCCTTTCAATTCATGGAGCATAACTGAGACTGGGGCATCTGCCATCCCCACTGCTGCTCCAAGAGCTTCCCAGATCCCAGGATAGGAAAGTGAGGAGAAGCCTGACCAGACACTTGCCATGGAGGCTCTGAGGGCATGGGTCAGCTCTTCCATCCATTGGCCTAATCAGGCCCTGCCTGCCATGACAGGAATACAGATTTGATGCTCCTATTTCACTCTGTCTAAAATTGCTTTGTAATAACAGTAGGAGTCAGAGAGGCATTTTTATTGATTAAACAATCGAGGCTATTTGTCTTTACAAAACTGAAAATATAGAGGTGTCTCTCTCTCCCTCTGTATACATTACACTTTCTTATTTATTAGAAGCAACAATCTCTGCTTGTAATCAAAGCAATGTTTATGACGGGGCTGCTTTAGAATGCCAGAATGCAGTGACATAATGGGAATTGGAGTGGAGGAAACTTGGCATAAATATCCTGATTATCTGGGGCCAGATGTCCCTGAAGAGATGGGCCCAGCTAGAATCTGGATGCTTTTTGGTCAGGAAGAAGCAGGGTATTCTCATCCTCCCCACACTCAACGAAAAAAGAGGGTGTAGGATTAAATGAATGAATAACCATTTATTAAATACCTAATATGTGCCAGGCACTATGCTTGGTACTTGGGATACAAAGACAAGAGGGAGACAGTGCCTTCCTTCAGGGGGCTTATGTTCTAATAGAGGAATATATAACACATAGGGAAGTAGGGTCCCCGGAAAAGAGTTTTGGCCTGAAGAATAACCAGTATTGTGAGGAGAATCACAGGCAGTCAGTTCTCACAATATGTCCAGTAGCAATGGGAATGTTGATTTGATTGCCATTCTTAGAACAAGAGCAAGAGATGAAAGGAAAGTGGGGAAGGGTATGATCATGCCAGCAAGACAGATGGCAAGATGCCTATGCTGGATGTGCCTTGGCTTTCTGGTGAACAGCTAGAGGGGAGGTAAAGCGTGATCTGGGTCTGCCGAGATAGAGTGGCAGATTGAGGGGGCCTTCCCTGACCCCCTACCAACTAGGATACTTGAGGATGTGGACCAGGACTCTGTATAGGAATTGTGGCTGGTGATATTACCGATCTCAGCCTGCAGCACTCTTTTTAGCAAGCCCTGTATTACTGTGGTCTAGATTCCTATTGCTTCATAGGAGGCCAAGGTTGCCAGTGCACCTGGCATAGATTTGGGTTCTAATTCTAGTTCTAATACTGACTAATGCCTATTTTATTTGGAGCACACCATACAAACTCCCTAGGCCATGGTTTTCTCATCTATAAAATGAGGGGGTTGTGCTGGATGTTCTGAAGACTTTTCTGACTCTAAACCTATGATGTAGTTTGAGGGGATAAGAAGGCTGAAATCAAGACATAGTGTTGGGAAAAATGAGCTTTTGGGAGAGTGTGGTAGAGGGAGGCCAAAGACCTGCCCCTGAGGCAGAATAGGGGTGGGAACAGAATTCTGGGGCGTGTCAGAAGAGGGAATAAGTTGCATTATTAAGAGATCTTTCTAATTCCATCCCTGATAAAAGTAATTGCTCTGGCCCAGCAGGGGTGAGTATAAAAAGTGCTGTCTATCTCTTGGCTGCCTGAGTCTGACAGACTATATTCATGAATTCAGTTTATTGTTCCGGATTGTGAGCTGTGGCATGCAGGCTGTGGCAGAGCTAGTAGCCTCTGTGTGCATGTGCATTCATGAGCCTGCCTGTCTTTGCTAGTTCGTGGCTCAACTTTCTTCTTTCTTTGGGGCTGATGGGGCTTGGAGAAAAGTAATACAACATAGGGAGGGTTGCTGGGATTGGAGCATCATAGATTTAGAGCTGGCAGGGGCTGTAGATAACATGATCTAGTAAAACGCCCTCATTTAATGATCTGCCCAACGTTCTGTGGGTGGTAAATGGTGAAGCTAAAATTTGAACCCATGGCTTTGGATGTTAAACCCTGTGTCTTTTCCAGTGTTTCTTTCATGCTGTCTACTCTAGATTGGGAGAAAGGGGTAATGGTGGGTGGGGTTGCAGCTGTTTTGGATGGAGACTGACTTGGATTATGGTATTCTCTGGAATGGTAGGTCCTGGTGCAGTTAAGGTGAATTGATCATCCTGCCCCTTTGTCTTTCCTGAGTTCTGCTATCAATTATTTGATCAACTGAGATTTCTTAAGTGTCTACTACTTGAATACTACAATCTCTCATACTTAGTGCTAAGGAGGAAAAAGAAAACGACTCAGTCCCCATCCTCAAAGAGTTTACTGTGTAGCTAGGGAGATGAAATACATATGAAAAGACAATGTACTATGTACTATGGAGAAGGGATCCCTTTGGACTGGGATACTCGGGGAATGCTTCAGGTGAGATTTACAACTTCTCTAAGTTGCTAGGTGGCATGGTGGACAGAGGGCTGGGCCTGGCGTCAGGAAGACATGATTTCAAATCTGGCCTCAGACACTTCCTAGTTGTGACCCTAGGCAAGTCACTTAACCTCAGCTTCCCTCAGTTTCCTCAACTATAAAATGGGAATAATAATAGTTCCTACTTTGCAGGGTTGTTGTGAGAATCAAATGAGATAATATTTGTAAAGTGCTTAGCACACTGCCTGGCACATAGGAGGTGTCAAATAAATGCTTATTCCTTTCTCTCTCCCCCAAGAGTAGAGGAAAAGGGAGGGCATTACAGACAAGTGGAACAATTCAAGAGCAGGTTGGAGGTGAGAGAGGGCAAGTTGTCTTCCAGAGACCATAAGTAAGAGTTTGCAGAAAACTGAGCGTGATTGGTGGTGGTTTAGTGCCAGGTTGCGTTTTCTGCTAGGGGATCCAGAATTGATCCTTTGGGCCTCGGGTAATTTTTTTAAATTTTGTTTGTTTGTTTTTAGTTTTCAACATTCACTTCTATGAGATTTTGAGTTCTAAATTTTCTCCCCTCCTTCTGCTCCCTGCTCCCCAAATGACAGGCAATCTGATGTAGGCTATATGTGTACAATCGTATTAAACATATTTCAACATTAGTCATGTTGTAAAGAAGCATGGGAACCAACAGGAAAAACTGTGAGAAAGAGGAAACAAAAAAAAAAAGGAGAGAGAGAAAATAGTATGCTTTGATCTGTAATCAAATTCCATAGTTCTTTCTCTGGGTGTGGACGACATTTTCCATCATGAGTTTTTTGGAGTTTGTCTTAGATCCTTGTGTTGCTGAGAAGAGTTAAGTCTGTCAAAGGTGGTCATTGCACAATATGTTCTGTTTGTTCAATGTGTGTACACAATATGTGTATACAGTGTTGTCCTGGTTCTGCTCACTTCACTCAGCATCAGTCCATACAAGTCTTTCCAGGTTTTTCTGAAGTCCATCTGTTCATCATTTCTTATGGAACAATAGTATTCCATTACATTCATATACCACAACTTGTTCAGCCGTTCCCCAATTGATGGGCATCCCTTCAATTTCCAATTCTTGGTCACCACAAAAAGAGTTGCTATAAATATTTTTTTCACATGGGTCCTTTTCTCATTTTTAAGATCTCTTTGGGATACAGGCCTAAAAGTGGTATTGCTGGGTCAAAGGGTATGCATGGTTTTATAAACCTTTGGACATAGTTCCAAATTGCTCTCCAGAATGGTTGGATCAGTTCACAACTCCACCAACAATGCATTAGTGTTCAATTTTCCTACATCTTCTCCAACATTAATAATTTTCTTGTTTTGTCATGTTAGCCAATCTGATAAGTGTGAAGTGGCACCTCAGAGTTATTTTGATTTGCATTTCTCCAATCAATAATGATTGAGAGCATTTTTTCATGTGACTATAGTTAGCTTTAATTTCTTCCTCTGAAAACTGCCTGTTCATATCCTTTGAGCATTTATCAATTGGGAAATGACTGGTATTCTTATAAATTTGACTTAGTTCTCCATATATTTGAGAAATGAAGCCTTTATCAGAAACAGTGGCTATAAAATTGTTTCCCAGCTTTTTGCTTCTTTTCTAATCTTGGTTACATTGGTTTTGTTTGTGCAAAAGCTTTTCAATTTAATGTAATCAAAATTATCCATCTTGCATTTCATAATGTTCTCTATCTCTTGTTTGGTCATAAATCTTTCCCTTCTCCACAGGTCTGACAGGTAAACTGTTCCTTGCTCTCCTAGTTTGCTTATAGTATCAGCCTTTAAATCATGTACCCATTTCAACCTTATCTTAGTATATGGTGGAAGATGGTGGTCTATGCCTAGTTTCTGCCATACTGTTTTTCAATTTTCCCAACAGTTTTTGTTAAATTTTGTTAAATTATCCCAGAAGCTGGAGTCTTTGGGTTTATCAAATAGTAGCTTATTATAGTCATTGACTACTGTGTCTTGCGTACCTAATCTATTCCACTGATTCACCACCCTTTTTCTTAGCCAGTACTAACTAGTTTTGATGATTGCTTCTTAAAACATACCAGTTTTAGATCTAATATGGCTTAGGTCACCTTCCCTTGCATTTCTTTTCATTATTTCCCTTGATATTCTGGACCTTTTGTTCTTCCAGATGAATTCTGTTATTATTTTTCTCATTGTATTTTATTATTTATATTATATTATATATTATATTTTATATTATTTATATTTCTGTGAAATAATTTTTGGTAGTTTGATTGGTATGGCACCAAATAAGTAAATTAGATTAGGTAGAATTGTCATTTTTATTATATTAGCTTGGCCTACCCATGAGTAACTTATGTTTTTTCAATTATTTGGATCTGATTTTATTTGTGTGAAAAGTGTTTTGTAATTGTGTTCATATAGTTCTGGGTTTATCCTGGCAGGTAGACTCTCAAATATTTTATGTCGTCTGCAATTACTTTAAACAGAATTTATCTTTCTATCTCTTCTGCTGGGCTTTGTTAGTGATATATAGAAATGCTGATTTATGTGGGTTTATTTTATATTCTGCAACTTTGCCAAAGTTGTTAATATTTCAAGTGGTTTTTTAGTTGATTCTTTAGGATTCTCTAAGTATACCATCATATCATCTGCAAAGAGTGATAGCTTTGTTTCTTTGTTGCCTGTTCTAATTCCTTCAATTTCTTTTCTCTTATTGCTAAAGCTAACATTTCCAGTACAATATTGAATAACAGTGGTGATAATGGGCATCCTTGTTTCTTATTGGAAATGCTTCTAACTTATCCCCATTATATATAATGCTTGCTGATGGTTTTAGATAGATGCTACTTATCATTTTAAGGAAAACTCCAATTTATTCCTGTGCTCTATAGTGTTTTAAATAGGAATGAGCCCAGTATTTTGTCAAAAGCCTTTTCTGTATGTGTTGAGATAATCATATAATTTCTGTTAATTTGGGGGCATAGGGAATTCTTGAAGATTTCCAGAGAGAGAAATGTCCTGATCAAAGCACAGGTTGGGGAAGACTAGTCTGGAGGTGGACATGTGGGATGGTGTGAAAGGAGGAAACACTGGAGGAGGTGAGATCAGAGAGGAGGAGAAGGAAGAGGCTGCTGCAATCACTGAGGCAGGTGACCAAAAAAGTGCCTAAACCATGGTCAGGAGTTAGGAGCCTGGTCATGCTTGGTCATGGTAGATCTGTTATTTACTAGCTGTATGGCCCTAGACAAATTAGTTCACCTCTGAGATTCAGTCTTGTCATCTGTAAGATGGGGTAACACTTTCATACTGCCCACCACAGTGAGCAAATGCTTTGTAAGCCTTAAAGCACTGTAGGAATGTGAGTTGTTTTTTATTATTATAGTTATTGTAATGGTGGTGGTATTCAAAATAGAAAGAAAGGAAAGTCAAAATTACAAAGGAAGAATCAACAACACTGGGTCTTTGATTGGATATTGGGAGTGGGAAGTAGAAGGCAGGAAAAAGATACTTATTAAGCTCCCACCAAGGGCCAGATACTGTGCGAAGTGCTTTACAAATATAATCTCATTTGATCCTCACAGCAACTCTATGAGGTAGGTGTTACTACTATATCTATTTTATAGCTGATAAACCTGAAGCAAACAGAGATTAAGTGACTTGTCCAGTTCTGTGTGACTCTGGGCTAAGTAAATGTCTGAGGCTAGATTTGAACTCAATTCTTCCTGACTTTAGGCCCAGCACACCGTGCTACCCAGCTTCTTAACCCTAAAGAGGACTTGACATTGTAAGCATTTACCCATGCTTCTTAATAAACTCATGATGTTAATTTCCCTTCACTATCCAACCTTCTTCATCCTCTTGAATGAGTGATCCATTCATGTCAGAGTAAGTGGATCACCTGGGCATGAATGGCTTCTAAGTGGACACTGACTCTGTAACTCTGGATCTGAAAGATCTTAAATAGTGGCACCCAGGACTAAACATAGTATTCCTGATGTGGTCTGACCAGAGAAGACTATAGCAGGACTATTACTTCCCTTACTCTGGACACTATGTCTCTCTTAATTTAGCCCAGGATGGCATTAGCTGTTCTGGCTTCCTTCTTGTCTGTTGTCAATGACTTGCAGGGTTGAAGTCCATCCCAAGATATTTTTTTGACAGGAGCTACTGTCTAGCCATATCTCCCTATTCCGTACTCATCAAGGTGGTTTTTAAAAAATACAAGTGTAAAACTCATATCTTTATTCAATAATTATCTTATTCTATTTGACCCTTAATTTTAGCCTGATGAGAGCTATTTGGGTCTTGGTTCGGTCTTCCAACATATGAACTCCCAGCTTCATGTCATCTGCAAACTTGATGAGCGCTTTTTCTGTAACTTCCTGCCTATTTCCAAACCATGCCACTTGGACTTGGATTATCCTCTTCATTCTTTTCCTTCCCTGGCTCTCTGCCTCTGGGCTCTGATAGGTGACATTTTACTTTATCTTGCCCAGACCCAGACCTCCACTATCTCTTCCTGGCCATTTCCAAACCTTGCCAAAATGTGTGTTCTCCCTCCCTATCTCTATGGTTTTCATTTGGGGTACCTACCCAACCAATCCATGCTGGAGCTAAGAAGTGATAGCATCAAATCTACCTCCTGGGATATGAACTAGAGTGTTTTGGTGGGAAAGCAGCTCAATGTAGTGGAAAAGATGTTATTTTAGTAGTCAAAATATCTTCAACTGAATACTGGCTCTGTCTCTGATCACACATGTTATCTCCCTGAATTTCATTTTCTTTATCTGTAAAAACAGGAGAATGACTTAGATAACCTCTAATATACCTTCCAGTTCTAAGTCCTAGCATAGTGCCTTTGCCTTATACTTCTTTGCCTCCAATTTATTTTTTTAAATAAACTTTATAGATATATTTTGTTTATACATCACTTAATTTTCCCCCTGTATCCCTCCACTCCCCCTCTCAGAAAGTCATCCTTTAAAACAGAGAATGTCTTTTATTTAAAAAAGAAAACAAGAGGAAGAGAAACAAAAAATCCATATGTATGTGTATATAAATATGATGATATATACAACGTCCCATACTTGTGGACTTCACATCCCTGCAAAAGAGTTAGGGAAGCTATTTTCTCAAATCTCTTTTTTGGGGCCAGTGCTCAAATTAAGAAGATGAAAAGCCAACCATCATGACTGATCCAAGATGTGATGTTTTCCAAGCCAGAGATAAAGTTTTTAGAAATTTTTATTGGCTCAACCAACTGGCCCTTCTCAGGCATCTTCTTCTAGTTATCAAGGCTCTTGGGTTAGACTTAGCCCCTGGAGAAGAGCAGGGCTCAACTTGACAGGCTAGGAAAGGCATTTAGATGTCAACCACTTGCTTTGGGAGTGTTCTCTGTCTGCAATCGTCTGCTCCCACCGGGTGCTTGGAAAACACAAAGTAAAGCTCTATGTGACCGGGGCCATCCCCTGTAGTGTTTTTCTTCCCCTCTGCTTGTTCATTTCTTCTTTGGCAGTAATAACTTCCTTTCTCAAGAAAAGCATTTGATTCTTTAAATATATGTTTAAGAGGTATGATAGCAAAAAGGGCCAGAGGGACACAGCTTGGTACAGCTTGGGCTTCTAACATTTTCTCACGGAAAGTTTTCTCTTTGCTTCCACTCAGAAGAACCTTTAGCCCTAAGGGCTCTGGGGTGGCAAAGAAGAGCACTAGGTTTAGAGTCAAAGAACATGGGTTCTAATACACCATTCACAAGCTGTGACTTCAGGCTTCATTGAACTTACCTGTAAAATAAAGGGATTTGAATGAAGTAATCTCTACTGAGGTTTCCAGCTCTGAGTCTTGTGAAACCCTATGAGAATTATTTAGCTTGAATTTAAGGTCCAAGAGAGCAAACAATTTTTTGTCCAGGCAGATCCAGGCAGCTTTTAGCTGATAGTATTCTCACATGAGATTGTGAAAACCTTGAGATGAGGAAATATGCCTGATTTGACCATTGTTTTTCCCATGCACAGTGTCTTGCTCCTAGTAGGTGCCTAATAAATGGTTTTTGGATTGAATTGAATGGATCGCTTATGGTCCTTTCTCTCTTCCCAACCCATCCTCTTCCTTGGAGGATTGTATCTTCTTGTTACTGCCCTGGATTTGGGCCCATCCTTCAGCTTCTTTGTGGGAGTCAGCCAAACACCTCAGTGGGGCTAAAGGCCAGTATAGGACATCAGATTCAATCTACCTTTTTTATAAAACTGGGGCAAATTGCCATTCTGAATTCTTCTTTCCTGTACCTCTATCTGTAAATGTCATGTAATTCATTAGGAATTGCTCATTGAAAAATAAATTAGAAGACTTGCTATTTTCTCTTTCTTTGAAGGGCAATATTGAAGTAATGGACAGAGAGTTGGCCTCAGATTCAAAAAGACCTAGGTTCAAGTCTAGGCTCTGCTACATATTGGTTGTGTGACCCTAGATAAGTCACATCCTCTCAGTGTCCTCCAGGAAAGTTGCCCTTCTATTTTAGTAGATATAATTTCCTCACAGGGAATTCTTCATACCAGGGAAGCCACATGGATAGAAAAGACACTTCTTTCTTACTCTGTCATCATTTCTCTTAAACCCCACTGAGCTCTAAATCTTAAGTAGTTTTGAGCAGCTCTCCTCTTACTCTCTTGGTAACTGATAGTATGGCTTCTGGCCCCATCTTTTAGCCAGAACTTCTCTCCCTCAAATTACTGATCAACTCTCAGTTGCCAAATTCCAATGCCCTTTTCTTGGTCTTCATCCTACTTGACCTTTGCACATCATTTGACTCAGCTGACCACCCTCTCCTCCTATATGCTCCTTTCTTCCTTCATTTTTATGATACATTTTCTCTTTGTTTGCCTCCTAGCTGACTGTCTGCTCCTTTTCAGTCTCCTTTGTTGGATCATCATTCTTGTTCCATGCCCAAATTGTAGGGAACAGCACAAGGCTCTGCCCTGAGCCTTTTTGTCTCTATAAACTCTCCCTTGGTGCTCTCATTAGCTTTCATGGGTTCAGTGATCACCTCTAGGAGGATGACTCCTAGATCTATGTACTCAGCCCCTAGCCTCACTCTCTTGAACTCCAGGCCTTCATCACCAAATGACTATTGCAAATCTCAAACTGGATGTTCCATGGGCATCTCAACCTCAACATGTCCCAAAGAGAACTTTCCCCTTCCAAACCTGCCTCCTTCCAGACTTCTTATTTTTGTCCAATGCCACTTCTAGTCACTCATGTTCACAACCTTTGAGTGATCCTTAACTTCTCACCTCATGTAGCCAATCTGTTGGCAGGCTTTGTCAATGCTACTTCTACCTCTTTCAGGTCCTTTACCTTCTCTCCACTCACATGGCTACCATCTTGGTTCGGGCCCTCTTCACTCCTCAATTCAACCATTACAATAGCCTCCTAGTTCATTTCTCTACCTTTGTCTCTTCCCTCTTCAATCCATCATCCTTACAGTTGGCAAAGTGCTTTTCTTGAAACACATGTCTGACTATGCTATTCCATTTATTTATTTTATTTATTTTTAGTTTTTAACATTCACTTTTATAAGATTCTGAGTTCTAAATTTCCCCCTTCCCTCCCCTTCTCCTTCCCCAAGATGGCATACAATCTGATATAGGTTATATATGTATAATCATATTAAATATATTTCCACATTAGTCATGTTGTAAAAGAATCAGAGCAAAAGGGAAAAACCATGAGAAAGAAAAAAAAGAGAAAACAGTATGCTTCGATCTGCATTCAGACTACATAGTTCTGTCTCTGGATGTGGATAGTACTTTCCATCATGAGTCTTTTGGAATTGTATTAGATCATTGCATTGCTGAGAAGAGCTAAGTCTATCAAAGTTGCTCATCAACCAATGTTGCTGTTACTGTGTACGATGTTCTCTGGTTTTCCTCACTTCACTCAGCATCAGTTCATATAAGTCTTTCCAGGTTTTTCTGAAATCTGCCTGCTCCATTTATTTATAAGAAACTTTATTTTCTTATATTGCTTATTTATATTTTATTTATGATAAATAAGCATTATTTATAAGAAACTTAATTTTCTTATGTTTCTTATATCATTATACTATGTCACTATATTATTTATTATAAATAAACATTATGAGAAACCTAATTTTCTTATATTACTTATTATATTATATCTTATTATAAATAAACCTTTATAAGAAATGTAATTTTCTTATTATATCATGTTATTTATTATAAATAAACACGAGAAACTTAATTTTCTTATATTACTTAGTATATCATTACATTATGTCGTATATTATTTATTACAAATAAACACTATAAGAAACTTTAGTTTCTCCCTGTAGCCTCCAGGAAAAAATATAAAAGTCTTTATTTGGCATTGAAAACTGCTTATAAACTGATTTCAAGCTAACTTTTCAGGATTAATATGCATTTACACGCTTTAAAGTCTAGCAAAACTGGCCTTCTTGCAGGGCCTCATACATAACGTTCCATCTCCAGTCTCCAAGTCTTTGCGTTGGCTGTGCCTCATGCCTGGAATGTCCTCCCTTCTCATTTCTGTCTCTTAGATTCAGCTCAACTCCCATCTCCTTTCCTTATTCTTCCCAGGTACTAATGTCTCCTGTTCCCCCTCCCCTCCATAAATTACTTTGGATTTATTTTGTATATATCTTGCACATTTTTCTCCCTTAATAAAAAATAAGCTTCTTGAGGACAGGGATTGCTTAATTTCTTATTTAATTTCTTAATTTCTCATTTATCTACATCTGGCATGGTAGAAGAACTTAATAAATATTTACTGATTTATTTTTTCTTCTGTTGGTTTTAAACATTACATTATTGGCCCCAAATGGCAGACTTAACTATTTCTTGTTTTTCTTTCCTGCAACCTGTCTTTTAAAAAATCCAGCCTCTCATCTTGTCTTTAGCCTGCTTTATAAGTCTCAGCTCCCTGGTTTTGTTCTTCCGGACACTGCTCTTCCAAATCCATGCCCCTTTCATTCTCCCTCTCAGTCACAGGGGATTGAGTCACACCATACCAGTCCTTATTCCTGTAGGAAACCTCTAACTACTTTGAACCCCCCTAGAGTCAGTACCATGCTGATTAGCGTGTAATTATTTCCTGAGTGCTAATTGTGTCTACAACTAGGTTGTAAGCTCCTTAGCTCCCCTGCCTTGTATTATTGTGTGACCCAGTAACAAGAGGTTCTAGGTTCTAGTCTCAGCTTTGCCATTTACTAGCTTTGTGACCTTGGCTAAGTCAGCCTCAGTTTCCTTATCTGTAAAAAGTAGGATAATATTTCACTACCTACCTTGCAGAGTGGTTGTGAGCATGGTCCTTTGTTCCCTCTAAGGTTGTATTGAATTGTGAGAGGTTATTAGTACTGTTGGTACTTCGGAAATGTTTGTTTCAGTATTTAAATAAATTTCTTAGTTATAAGCCTCTGTTTCTATCTTTTATAAAAGTCGTGTTAAAATCTGAACTCATGGGAGAGCTCCCCATCTTTCCCTTCTCTGCCTCCTCAGGATCGTGGGGTTGCATTGTCAGAATATTGTTTCTGAGAACTTTCCATTCCTCTCGAGCCATCTTTCCTTTCAGAGTCTCAGATCATAGAGTTATAGAGAGTCTTGATAATAATAAAAACATTATAACATTAGCTGGAGTTACTATAGCACCTTAATGTTTGCAAAAACAATTGACATACATTATCCATTTGATTTTCATAACCATCACGTGAGGCAGGTACTATTATTGTTCCCATTTTATAGACAAGTTAATTGAGGCTGAGGGAAGTTAAGCTACTTGGTGAGGTCACACAGCCAGTATGGGTTTGAGGAGGATTTAAACCCAGGTCTTCTTGGCTTCTAATCCTATGCTCCATCCACTACCTCATACTACTTCTGTTGATTGTAAAGCTGAGAGACCTTAAAAGTCATCAAGCTTACCTGACTCATTTTACAAATGAGAAGAATGAGGCCCAGAGAAGTGAACCAAGGTCACCACACATGTAGCAAGTAGAAAAAGGAAAGAAACAAGCATTTATTAAGCACCTACTATGTGTCAGGCATTGTACTAAGTGTTTTAGAAATGCCTCATTTGATTCTCAAAAAGCCCTGGGAGGTAGGTGCTATTATTATTTCCATTTTGCAGTTGAAGGAACTGAAGCAAACAATGATTAAGTGACTTGCCCAGGGCCACACAACTAAGTGTCTGAGACTGGATTTGAATTTAGATTTTCCTGAGTCCAGGTCCAGCACTCTATACGTTGGGCCACCTCACTGGCTCGTAAGCCAACATTCAAAACTGAGTCTTCATAGGCCAAAGTCAGCGTGCTTTCAGTTATGCCACACTGTCTCATCTGTGTTCTCCCCTCGCTTTTCCAAAGTACATAGTACACGACTGACTGTGTCTAGTCTTCTCTGCTTCCTGGCTGTTGTTCATTCTGTCAAGCCGTGCTTTCTTTCTTCCAAGGTTTCTGTCACTAATCAGTTGCTGCTTGTTGGTCAAATTTAGATCAAGAATAGAAGTCATTTTACTTTGCTAATAAATACATTCTAGGCATTTATCGAGTCTCTTCCCCACTGCACCCCCATCTCATCCCATTACTCACCTGCTCTTCCGCATACCTGTAGACATGAATGACACTTAGATGACTTTTTCCCCATTTAAAAGAAAATTCTTACCAAACATCAACTAAAATGTGCACTTCCAAATACACAGTAAAACAGAAAGTGAGGGTTGTGACTGTGGATCTCTACTATGTGTATTTTGCTTCTGTTTATATGTAACTTTCAAAGCTGTCCTGTTTGTCTATAATTTCTTCTGCCCTTTCTCTATTCTCTTCTGTGCATTTCAAAATAATGCTTCAATAACCTTCTTTCTTTTCCCTCTCTTTTTCCCTCCCCCTTTTCCTTTCTCCCTCCCTTTCTTTATCCCTTTCTTTTCTTCCTTCCTTCCTTCTTTCCTTTCTTCATCCCTTCCTCATTTCCTTCCTCTTTTCCTTCCTCCATTTCTCCCTCCATTCCTCCTTTCCTCCCTCCTCTCTTATTGAAAAAGAAAGAAAAAAAATCTTTGTAACAAATATATGGTTAAGCAAAACACACTCCCATGCTGACCTTTTCTGAGAAAGTACATCTCATCCTGCAACTTGAGACTATTACCTGTCTATCAGAAGTGGGTAGCATTTTTCATTATTGGGCTTCTGGAATCATGGTTGATCATTACATTGATCAGAATTCTTAAGTCTTTCAAAATTGTTTGTTTTTACAGGGTTGTTCTTCTGGTTCTGCTTCACTTTGCATCAGTTGATGTAAATCTTCCCAGTTTTCTCTGAAAGTATCCCTTTGGTAATTTCTTATGGCAAAATAATGTTCCCTTACATTCAAATACTATAATTTGTTCAATTATTCCCCAACTGCTGGGCACCTTTTTCAGTTCTTTGCTATATAACAAAGAGAGTTGTGGTAAATGTTTTTGTGTATATGGAATTTTTTCCACTTTCTGTGATCTCTTTGGGGGTATAGGCCTAGTAGTGGTATTGCTGGGTCAAAGGTCATGTACAGTTTAGTGACTTTGGGGGCTTTAGTGACTTTGCTTTCCAGAATGACTGGGCCAACTCAACCCATCTTACATTTGTAACACAGGAGGGCCTTACTCTAAGAAAATCTGGGGATGAAAATTTAAACTAGCAATGCCTTTAAATTAGAGTATAACTATTCACATCACTCAAATATTCCTCACTTACAAAATGATTCAATGCTAGGTTCCTTTCATCTGAAACTATTTCTATTCATTTACTGCTTTACAAGCCATTAAGTAGGGAGCCTTTGGGGAAAGAGATAAGAAACATAAAGGCAAAGTGTTAGAACCATTACCAATTGCAGGTCAATCAGAAAGGGAGATGGAGCATCTCTGAAAGTAAGCCTCAGTTTCACTATCTGTAAAATAAGGGCTTTGGACTGCACGATTGATCTACCTTCTTCCATGTCCAAATCCTATAATCTTGTGATCCATGGAGAAATAGAATTTGATTTCTCCAAACTGCTTTTACCCACAGCTTTTTAGGCTATGTCCATTAAGTAGATAACAATGCCTTGATTCTTCACAGTCTTCTTTGCTGGATCAATCATCCATGACCTGCTCTGTAACTATTTGTGCTCTTCTCTTATCTCTTTATGCCTACCCTCCCTGATGACATCATCTGCTTCCATAGATTTAACTAATGTCCTCTATGAAGATGACTCCCAGACCTATAGTGTGTTGTTGGTCAGTTGTTTCAGTCATGTTTGACTGAAACCATTTGGGGTTTTCTTGGCAAAGATACTCATTTTATAGCTCATTTGATAGATGAGGAAAACTGAGTTAAATGAGTTGCCCAGGGTCACACAGCTAGTAAGTGTCTGAGGCCAGATTTTAACTCAGGGAGATGAGTCTTCCTGACTCCAGGCCTGGCACTGTATCCATTGCACCACCTGAATTTCTCTCCTAGATTCCAGTTTTGTATTACCAACTGCCTGCTGGACATCTCCACCTGGATGTCTGTAGATATCTCAAACGTGTTCACATCTTCTCCCAACTAAACAATCTCTTTCTTTAAACTTAATTTTTATTGAAGGCACTGTGATCTTTCCAGTTGTCTTGGTTCATAACCTTGGATCCATCATTGACTGTCACTTTTCTTCATATCCTCCCACCCCCACATCCAATCAGTTGCCAAGTTTTGTCAATTTAATCACCACCACAATCTTTTGTTTTCCATCAACACCTTTTCACATCACAAAGCTCTAGAATGTACTTACAGATCTAAGCTCTTTGAGGGCAGGAACTGTTTTTCTTTTTGTCGTTGTATCCTCAACAATTAATAATCTAGTAGTAAGCATTGATTATGTACCTGTTGTATGCCATGCGCTTTGCTCAGCTTTAGGAATACAAGCAGAAACTGTCACTCTTTTCAATGAACTTACTTTCTAACAAGATGAACAACATGCACTTGGTAAGGCAGATTAAATACAAAGTAGGTTAGAGGGTGGGGAAGGTCTCCCGTAGAAGGTAGTGCTTGACCTAAGTCTTGAAAGAAATAAGTTATTCTAAGAGGCAGGAGTAAGGGGAAGGTGTATTCCAGGTATTCCAGCACACAGGTGTGGTGATGGGAGATGGCATTCCGATAAGCAACGCTATGAAGTTGAGTTTGACTAGACTATATATCATGGGAAGGAAAGTAGTACATAATGAGGCTGAAAAATTGTGTTGAAGCAAGGTCGTGATAGGCTTTGGAAATGAACAAAGGAGTATGTATTTGTTCCTAGAGATAATAAGGACCCACTGGAGTTAACTGAGTAGGAGAGAGATATGGTTAGGGTTTGCTTCAGGAAAATGGCTGTGGTAGCAGCATGGAGTGGGGAGGGTGATTGTGGCAGTGTCACAAATTAGGAAGCTTTTGTAATAATCTAGCTGAGGGCTAATGAGGGTCTGAACTAAGATGGCAGCTGTGTGAGTAGTGAGGAGACAGATACAAGAGGTGTTGTGAAGGTGGAACAGACAAGACTGGATAACTTAATGGATGTGTGGGGTGAGAGCCAGTGATAACACAGAGCTTGTGAACCTGGGAGACTGGAAAGATGGTGGTTCTCTTGACAGAAATGGTGAACTTTGGGAGACAGAAAAATTAATGAGTTTTGTTTTGGACATGTTGAGTTTGAGACATTGTTGGGACATCTAGTTTGAAATGTCCAACAGGCCGTTGGCGATATGGGACTGGATCATGAGAGAACCTAGGGCTAGATATAAAGGTCTGGTTGTCAGCTACGTAGAGATGATAATTAAACCCTTGGAGAACTGACAAGGGCAGCAAGTGAGAGTGTAAAGAGAGAAGAGGAGACGGTCCATAACAGACCCGTGGGGTCCACTCACTGTTAGAGAGCATGATGTAGATGAGGAGTCAGCAAAGAGTGCTGAGGAATTGTCAGAAAGATAAGAGGAGAACCAGGAGAGACTATGCAGGAGGAGAGGGTGGTCTGCAGTGTCAGATGCAAGGGAGAGGTCAAGAAGGATAAGGACTGAGAAAAAGGTCATTTAATTTGGCAATTAAGAGATGGTTAATTTTGAATAGAGCAGTTTCAGTTGAGTAATGAGGTCAGAAACTAGATTGTAGAGGGCCAAGAAGAGAAAAAATGGAGATAATGAGTGTGAATGACTTATTATAGGAGTTTGGCTGATAAAAGGAGAGATATCAGATGATAGTGGAGTTGGTAGGGTCTAGTCAAAGTTGTTGAAGAATGGAAGATAATGGTAGATACTTAGAGGTTAAAAATAAAATGGGGAGGGGAGAGAGAAAGGGGGGGAAGGAGAAAAAGGGAAAGATAAAGAGGAGGGGGAGAGAGAGGGAAAGGAAGAGAGGGAAAGAGAAAGGGAGGGAGGGGAAGGGAAAGGAAGGGAAAGAGAGTGAGAGGGAAAGAGGGAGTGGGAGGGGAGAGAGGAGAGGGAGGGAGGAAGGGGGAGAGAGAGAGAGATGCAGAGAGAGTGAGAGGAAGAAAGGGAAAGTGAGAGAGAGTGGGGGAAGGTGAAAGGGGGAAAGAGAGAGAGAGGAAAGAGAAGGGGGAGGTAGAGAAAGGGAAAGAGAAAGAGGGAGAGAGAGAAAGAGAGAGGAAAGAGAAGAAGAGAGAGGGGGAAGGAGAAAAAGGGAAAGAAAGAGGGGGGAATGGGAGAAGGTGAGGGCTGAGAGTAGAACTTGTTGGAGAAGATGAGAGAGGATGGGTTCAAGAGCATATGTAGAGGTTTTGGCCAAGGCTGACAAAAGTATTTAGTTATCAGAGACTAGAGAATGATAATAAGACAGTTTACGTGTGCCTAGCACAGTGCCATTTAGTAAGTAGGTACTTAGTAAATGCTTGTTGGCTTGGCTGGAACAAAATAACAACTCTCACTGAATTGAAGGAGTAGAAAAGCATTTTTTAAATACTTAGTACACATCAGACCCTGTGCTAAGCTCTGCAGATAAAAAAAAAAACACAAAAAATGAGGCAGCTGAAGGCTGGCAAGAAGCTGACTTTTGAATGGAGGGAATAACACATATGTGACCGCAGAGGGGAACTATAGTTTGGGGAGTCAAAGGGATAAGGAATTGATCCATAGGAATAGGGACTGGACCTGTGATTTCATCTGTATAGGGAATCCCAGTGAGGACTCTCCTACCAATGCAGGTCAGCATCTTCTGTGCACTTTAGAGACTTGGAGAGCTTCCTAGAGCACTCAGTAGTTACCTGTCTTACTCAGGGTTATACAGGCAGTATGTGTCAGAGGTGGGACTTGAACCCAGATCTTCTTCATTCCAAGGCCGGCTCTCTATTTTCTATTTTTGTTGTTGTTTAGTTATTTTTAGTCATGTCTGACTCTTTGTGATCCCATTCCAGGTTTTCTTGGCAAGGATACTAGAGTGGTTTTGCCATTTCCTTCTTCATTCTGCAGATGAGAAAACTGAGGCAAATAGGGTTAAGTGACTTGCCTAGGGTCACACAGCTAGTAAGTGTCTGAGGCCAGATTTGAACTTGGGAAAGATGAGTTTCTATCATTGTACCACCTAGCTGCCCATTTTCTATACCACACTGCTTCTATCCATAGAACCTACAATTGACATGCACTTTCCAAAACCATGATACAATTTTCTTTTACTCTGAACAGAGTAAGAAGTAGACAGAGAGGGTTGGGAGTAGGGGAGGGCATGTGAGCACAAAGCAGGCAGATGTCATCTTGACCCCAGGTAGGTAGCTGGAAGGGATGTGAGCATAGTGTGTTCTGCTATGAGATTGGCTAGAAATAGTGCCTTTTAAGGTTCACAAACCGACATCTCAGTGTAGTTTTGCCTGTTTTGTCTCTTGTGGAGAGGGACCCTTATTTTCCCAATAAGCCCATCTCATTCAAGGCAATGGCCATGAAATCTCTGTGAGCAGTGTTTTAGAAGAGACTGATTACTTGCCAAAAACATGAGTTCGGGAATAGACATCCATGCCCAGTACCTATCCCTGTCAAATATTTGATGTTTCTGCATTTGTATGCTTTGAATAGTGGGGAAAGGGGGGGTGGGTTAACGATCAGCTGGGCACGTGGCTCAAAGAGAGTGGGCTACTGAGGAGGCAGATGGAAGAAAGAGATTGGGTCTGGCTGGGTGAGAGAGAATGGGTGGGTAGAAATGAGGGGAACCAATTAGTGAGCACACTCTAGGAGGTACAAAACAGTGACATGGAATGCCAGGTTTATTTGTTGTTGTTGTTTTTTTATGTGATAAACGCAGCATAATGTAGTGAAGAGATCTTGGAGTCAGAAGATCTGGGTTCAAGTCTAGACCCTCACAATGACTACCTATATAAACCCGGTCAGGTCACTTAAGGAGGAAGGTTCATTCCATTTGCTCATCTGTAAAATGAGAATGACAAATTTGGACCATCTACCTTTATTGGGTGGTTAAGAGAAAGTGTTATGTTGATATGAGTTACCATTATTATAATTATTATCAAGGGAGGAGGTCTCAACCCTCTCCCTTCCACTTCTGCAGCTGCTTCCCACAAAGCAGAGAGAACATCTGTCAGCCCCATGCTAGGCCCTGACTGAGGTGGCTTTGTCCCTTAGTGGCCATGACTGCCAGAGACACTTGCACTTAACTTGGTCAGAAAAATCCCAACGGCACTGACTTCCTTCTCTGCACTTCCCCGACCCTGCCCCACTGCCCTCCAAGCCTGATAGGTGTCCTCAACCTGCCTCTGCTCTGCACCCCAAGCCATAGATCAGGGGCAGGGAGGGGGGTAGAGAAAGGCTGCATGTAATAAGAGGCAATTTCTTTAGCTGCTTCTTTTTAAACAACAAAAATAAAATTACCTCTCAGTCTTACTTGGCTGCCTCAGCCAAGTGCCTTGTCAACATGTTTACACTATGGGATCCGTGGGGGTCCTTCAGGTTGTGGGCTGTGTGTGTATGTGTGTATGTGTTTTTCCTCCTTAATTTGGCTCACACTTTGTCTTTCTAATTTCCTAATACTGTATAGCAGGCTCATTTTTTTTTCTCCCTTAAAGTGTGTGAAAGGAAAAGGGCATGGGTCTGGACGATTTCTCGTGCAGCAGCTTCTCCGAGTTTCCTGCTAGTCTTTCCCTTTCCCTTTCCTAATTAGAAACCTATTTGGCTTTTAGGAGCCCAAGTGCCCGTAGCCTGAGATTCCTGTTCCCAGCCCTAATTACCTCTTGATGGAATGAATAAAGAGGTTGTGTTGTCTACATTTTACTTACAAAGGTGCTGATGCAGTGAATGCTGGATGAAACGTCTCTCTTTCTGAAGATCCAAGCAGCTGGGCTCAGGAATAATGCAGTCCCCCTCCCAAGGGCCCTCTCCTGCCCCACCCCCATGAGTTTGAGGAAACGTGGAACATAGGGAGGGGAGTCCTGGCCCATACAGAGAGCTGGAAGGACTTCAGGAATCATCTGGGACAACCCTCTCATTTTCCAGAGAAGGAAACAGTCACAGAGAAATGAAGTAACTTTATATTGTCTCCCAAGCCCAGAATGTCTTCTCTCTACTCTCCATCTGTTGAAGCCCTTTCTTTTAAGATTCAGCTTAGATGTTATGTTTTCTGTGGTCTTTCCTGCCCACCCCAAGTGCAAAAGGGTGCTCCATCCTCCAATTTTCCATAGCATTTTTCCTGTGTCTTTCCTCTGAACTTACCTCACCCTCCATCGAGGCCATTGTTATTTGTGTATCTGTCTCAGAGGCTCTGCCCCCATCCCTACTCCCCCCTCCATTAGATTTGAATGCTTTATCTTTGCCACCAAAGTGCTTAGCTCAATTCAATTTGTTCTGTTTAGGTGCCCCAGGTCACATAGCTAATAGTGATTATAATAAGCTAAGGTGTATATAATGTTTTAAGATTTGCAGAACATTTTAAATATATGAGCTCATAGGCAGTTTGGCTTAGTGGATAGAGAGCCAGCCTCCAAGCCAGGAAGACATGGATTCTATTCCTGCCTCTGACACATACAGACTGACTTTATGACCTTGGGTAAGTCACTTGACCTTTCAGTGCTCTAGGCCAGAGGTGGGGAGCCTGCAGCCTCAAGGCCACAGGTAGCCTTCTAGGTCCTTGGGTGTGGCCTTTTGACTGAGTACAAGTTTTACAGAACAAATCCCCAAAAGGATTTGATATGTGAAGTTTGGATTCAGTCAAAAGGTTGTACTTGAGAACCTAGAAGGCCATCTGTGGCATTGAGGCAATTCCCCACCCCTGCCCTAGGCAATCTTCTAAAACTGTCAGTTTTAGAAGTCAGGCTTATATCTAGCAAATTATCTCAGATAGGATTTGAACTCAGGTTTTCCTGCTTCCAAGACCAGTGTTTTATCTACTCTCCCAGGCAGAGAAACTTCCGGGAGGTGGGAGACAGAGGACCTTGGCCATTTGGCCAAACAGAGCAGTCTCAAGGAGCCCTGGGCAGGGTTTGCCCATCCCGAGTGAGGATTGATTCTTTTAGCGGTGTGTTGTGGTGGGAGAGACGATATGAAAAGTTTGAAGTTCTTAAGAAGGATGTTTTAGAATCAGAGGTTGTGGAGAAGACATTTCACTCATGTCCTTGCCCAGAATGGGACAGCTCCTAAGCCAGTACGGTGCCTTGACTTATTTTATTTGTGGGGGTGGGGTGTGTGGGAGTGAGGGAAGGAACACTCCAGGAAGTGAGATTGCAGAACCTTCTTTATTACTCTATCCATGTCCTCATCACAGCCATTATCTTTCCTTATTTTTATTTCACTAGGCCAGATGCTCAGAACTGCCCACGAGTGCATCTTTGGAGCTGGTGGTGGGAAGAATGCTGTAGTGAAATTTGTGACTGGGGTGTGGGGAAGGAACTACATGTTCCCAGCCCCCTCCAAGTCTTTGCCCAGTTCTCTTGATTCAGGGATGCTTACAGCAATATTTTGCTTCTCCTCCTGAACGTAATGTGCTTTCCATCAGCTGGGAAGTTGGGATCACAGTATTCAAGCCTCTTGAAAGGAAGGCCCTGGAGAATCTGTTATTGAGGTGTGAGAGCCCAATTTCTCCCTGAAATACCCACTTAGTTCATTCTCTGATCATCCTCCTCCACCCTGCTCTCTCCCCCCCCCCACGTCCACCTTGTGTCTCCCAGTCTATTAAGAAAGCCCATTCTTGTAAAGCAGAACCAAGAGGGGATATTAGATATTGTGAGCCCCGGGTCACTGTTGGCCTTGAGAGACTCTCTCCTTTCCTCCCAGTGGAAGAAGACCTGGCTTCTGAGGATACTCAGACCCTTTCTCCTACTTGCTTTCCACTGGTTAATGTTCATAGATCACTCCTAGTAGGCAGCCTGAATCCTGAAGTAAGGCATAGCAGGACCCGGTCCCTGTAGTCTATGTTTGCCATCTAAAGGTGAAACAATCCTCAAACTGCATTCCATAAACATGTATTCAGTGCCTACTTTGCGCAAGGCTCAAAGATGAGGAAAAGAACAACCCAAAACCATAGTAAAGCTCAGGAAAGTTTAATCTAAAGTGAGGGGGAAAATACAATAGATACTTAAAAATGTGACAGGGGCAAAGCTATGTCAGAAAATTTGAGGAGGGAGAGGTAACATTTAGGTAGAAGGATCAGGGAAACCTTCCTGACAGAGGTGGTACCTGAGCCAGGCCTTGGTGAAAAAGACTTGTAATAGGCAGAGAGGAAGATGGAATATGTTCTAGGAAAGGGGATAAGGAAGGAAGGAAAGAAAGAAGCGTTTATTAAGCAATCTATTATGTGCCAGGTACTGTACTAAGTGCTTTACAAATATTACCTCATTGGATCCTCCCCACAACCCTGGCAGGTGGGTGCTATTATGATCCTTAGTTTACAGTTGAGGAAACTGAGGCAAACAGAGGTTAGGTGACTTACCTAGGATTACACAGGTAGTAAGGGACTGAGGCTGAATTTGAACCCAGGTCTTCCTGACTCCAGGCCCCACCTGTTAGACACTATGTCACTAGCTACCTCAGTGGCATGCTAAAAACCACTAGACTGATTTGATGGGTTGGGATGTGGAGGGCTTGAAGATAGTTGGAACCAGATCGTGGAGAGCCTTGACTACAATTTCTGTGCCTCTGTCTCTCAACCGTGTGCCCCTGGCTATGAGAAAAGGGACTGAATCTTCAGATCGACCTTGGTAATGGAGATTGTGGTTGTCTTGGGTGATTACCTCTCTCTTAGGATCAGGGCAGGGCAGGGAAAAGTCACCCTGTGAGGGGAAGGACATGGCAAGTTTAGTAAAACCATTTTCTTGGCTGGTCGGGTAGGGCTGGGAAGAGAAATAAAAACTCCAGCCCCGAGGGCTTTTGCTTCCTCTGCCATCTGGAGAGGAACAGTGGGTGGAAACTAGAGAGAGGGAGATTTTATCTTAATAGAAAGACTTCCTAGCAGAGCTGCTTTTGGAGACAAAATCATAGAATCACAGAATCTTACTTAGAATTGGGAGAGACATCAGAGGCTCTGTAGTTTAACCCATGCCTCAATAAGAATCCCTCTACAAAGTACTGGACAAGCGGTCATCTCGTCTTTACCCAAAGAGCTCTATGGGTGGAATGGAGGTGGGAGTGGAGGAGGACCCAGCCACCCTCCTAAGGCAGTGCATTCTGCTTTTGGAAACTTCAATTGTTAGCCTCAGTCTTCCTGTATATATCTTATATCTATTGTTTCCACTCCTGCCCTTTGAGGATTACCAGAATAAGTATCATTCTTCCTCCATGATTTTGTCCAATCCTATTATTTTGCAGATGAAGAAACCAAGGCCCAGAGAAATTAAGGGACTTGCCTTTAAGAGTAGTTAGTCACTGGCGTATCTGGTCCAAGAAGCTTAATCTCTTGACTCTAAGGGCAGTGCCTAGTCTACTGCTAGCACAAAGGCTAGCAGGTGGACAGTGTGTTCTCCACCACTGGAGGTCTTCAGGAAGAGGATAAACAACTACATCAGTCATGTGGGTTCTGGATCCGGTGGGCATTGGACTGGATCACCCCTGAGGCCACCTTCCAGCTCTGAGAGTCTGTGACCACTGAACTTAGCCCCTTCACTGCCTGAGTCTGGAGAAGATTTTCAAAAGCAAACCAGTATGCCAACCTCAGTCATCTCTGTCCCTTTACCTTTTTTTTTTTTAAAGCTGCAAACTTTGCTAAGACCTTTGGAACACTATATAACAAGTAAATACAGGGGCAATAGTACCTGGGGGGAATCAGGAAAGGATTAATGTGGTTCTTGAGCTGAGCTTTGAGGGAAGCTAAGGATTCTAAGAGGTAAAGTGAGGAATGCATTCCAGGGACAGAGAACACAGCCTGCAAGAAGGTTCAGAGGTGGGAGATGGGATGTCATGGGTGAAGAAGAGCAGAACTGTCAGTTTGGTTGAATTATTGTGGGCATGAAGAGGAGTAATATATAATAAGCCTGAAAAGGTACACTGGAGCCAGATTGTCAAAAGCCAAATGGAGTAGTTTGTATCTATATTAGAAGGTGGAATGCAGTAAGTGCTGTAAGAAAAATGTCTCCTTTGAAAGCAAAACAGGAGTTTGTATCTATACTGGAATATGAAATATAGTAAGTTCCATAAGAAAAAGGGGCCCCAAAATTGCTCTTTTTTTTTTTTTGCTGCCAGACCTTTCTAGGTCCAGAATCAGAGCAAGAGAAGAAATGGTTTTTATTTATTCCTACTCTCTCCCACCAAACCAAACAAAGCAAGGAAAAAAAAAACTCCCAAAGGAAACCATTTTCCCTAGAATTAAACGTCAAATCAACTTTGGCTGAAGGATTGACAACTTTGCAGAATAAGCAGGCTCACATCTAAATGGGGAAGCTTAAGCTTCCTAGCCTTCATGTATCCTTGTTTTAAAGCCCACGTGGTACAGTGGAAAGAGCCCTGAATTTGGAGTTAGAGAACTGTGGTTCAAATCTCATCTCAGTGGCTTACTACCTATGCCACCTTGAGCAAGTCAGTTAGGCTCTCTCAGTCTCAGTTTCCTCAACTGTTAAAAAAAAAGAGGATGGGACTAGGTGACTTCTAAGGACCCCTCTCTAGCTCTAAATTGATGATCTTTGTCTGAGCCTGGAAGTTCATCAGCAGAGAGCATCCCTGTGCTTTTACCACCTTTGTTTAAAGATTGAATCTCTGGTTAAATATCTGGGGGAGAGGGGAGCGGGAAGGGGGAGAGGGTTTTCCTTCTCATTTTGTGGAGCTTTGCAAGAAGCTTGTCTCTTTAATTGATTGTGGGTTTTTTTTTAAGTTGGAAGTGCTCCCAGAAGCAAAGGGGCTAAGCTGAGCAAAATAAATAAGGAATAAACAGGCTAAAAGTGTGAGAGATCCAGGAAGCAAGACGGACTAGGAGTTGAAAATGAAACTGTCTCAGAGATGACTGGCAGCAGAATTGAGGCAATACTGTCTGTCTCTTCTTGCTAAGCTTAATGAGATGGAAACGGAGCCACAGAGCTGCATTCCCTATGTTTTGTTTTCTGCTTTGGCTATTTCAAAGTGTTGTTCATTACATAATTAAAGATGAGCTCTCTTCTTTCTTTAGATGGGATGCATTTGGTTCAGAGTGGCTCTTTCCATCTCCAGCAGGTACCCAAGGATTAAAACCGAAATCTTAGCATACTTGTCATGTGATCATTGCCTTTGATTTTTTGTTTCCTTTAATTTTGTTGAGTGCCTCAGCCAGGGAGTAAAGGGTCCTTTTTAAGGGGGCCATGAGGAGCCTGTCTTGGGAAATGGGTCTGCTAAATTCTACTGGATTAGTGGTCCTGAGCAAAGAACCATGTCTAGGAAACTAAAACTCCCTTCCTTCTGCCAAAGGAGACCTTCCCACAGTCTCACTGAATCTCCATGATTTGTTTCCGCAAACAGGGATGCCAGAAACTGCCTTGGGTCCCTCAGAACAGCAGAGGATTTTCAAAGACTGGCTCAGGGCTTTGGGTGCCTGCAGAAGAGCACTTGCCCACAAACTCCATGTGTTTTCATTATTACTGTTATTCACACTAACAGCATCACCATCAAGCTCAGCCCTAGCTCCAAAATAGCCAAGCAAGAACTACACAGGGGGAGGAAGGTTATCATCCACTGGGGAATCTCATCTGTTGAAGATCTATTTTTGTCTCACTGTGTATTTGGGAGGCTTCATGGAGTGTCTTAAGTGTGCAGCTTATAAAAAAAAATCTTAACAGCCCATTTAAAAATGACCATTCCCCATTTGATGGGCACCCTTTTTAGTTCCCAGTTCTTTGCCTGCTACAAAAGGAGCTGCCAGAAATATTTTTGTACATATGATTCCTTTTGCTCTTTCTTTAATGCCTTTGGTGTGTAGGCATAGTAAAAGGTATTGCTAGGTCAAAGATTATGCACAGTTAAGTGAATTTTGGGGGCATAGTTCCAAATTGCTTTTCAGAATGGCCAGACCAATTCACAGCTTTATCAGCAGTGCATTCTTGTACTTATTTCCCACAGCCCCTCCGACATTTTATTTTTTCCCTTTTTTTTTGGTCAACTTTGACAATCTGGTGGATGTGAGCTAGAACCTAAGAGTTGTTTTAATTTGTTTTTCTTTCAATATCATGAAAACAACTGTGAGTTACTTAAGAAATCTGATCAATGCAATGACTGACCATCATCCCAGAGACTGGTGATGATCTATGCTGCCCATCTCCTGAGAGGCGATGGATTCAAGATGCAGAATGAGGCACAGATATATGGACATGGCCAATGGGGGAAGTTGTTTTGCTTAACTATGAATATTTGTTTTTAGAGTTTTGTTTTTCTTATTAAAATAATAATACCAGCTAGCATTTTTGTAGAATTTTAAAGTTTGCAAAATACTTTACAAATATTTAATTTTAACCTCATGACAACCTTGGCCTGGAAAATAGGTGCTGTTATTATCCTGTTTTCCTCAGATTAGGAAACGGAGGGTGAAAAAGTTTAAGTGACTTGTTGGCATAGCCAGTTAAATGTCTCAAGTAGGATTTTAACCCCTAACTTCCTGACTCCAAGTCCCATTGCACCACCTATCTTCATAGCTACAGGTGGGAGTAGGAGGTGGGAGGTAAAAAAAATAAATGTCTGTTAATTGAAAAAAAAAAGACCCTTCCTTCTCTCCTTTCTCTCCCCCTCCACCTCATTAAAAAAAAATCCCCTAAATAGCAACAATAACCTACAGCCCCCCCAAACATAAGACAGAGCACTCTTCCTTCCTCTTGATAATTTCAGGGGAACTTGCTATCCCTAGTCAGAGGTCCCTTTCTTTTTTTTCTTTTTCTTTTTTCTTTTTTTGCAGAGGTCCGTTTCATCATGGCATTTAGACTTTCTTCTCAGCTATCTTTCCAGCTTCCTTAATTTTCAAATAACCCATCTATGAGTATCAGAGCTGGAATGGACCTCAGAGGTTGTCTAGTCCAGATTCTTTCCTTCTACAGATGAATAATCTGAGGTGCAGAGAAGTTAGGTGATTTGCCTGAGGTAATACATAAGTAGCAGAATTGGATTTTGAGGCCATGTCTTCTGACTCAGAGTTCATTGTTAAGGCACTAGGGTCTGGAAGGGACTTTCAGAGATCAATGCAGTCTACTCTCCTGTCTATAGGACCACATCTAAACATTCTAAACAAAAGACTTGTTTGTACTTTTAAAATATCTAATATTAAAGAGAGTCTGTAGCTTCCCTCAGTCAATCAAAAAGCATTTATTAAGCGTCAACTATGTTCTAGGCAGTGTGCTAGGCACTAAGATAAAAATGGAAGAGTTCCTGCTCTCAATGAGCTTATATTCTATGTATGAGCCCCCATTCTGTTATGTAACAACCCTTACACTCAGAAAATTTGTTAACATCCCACTTAGATCTTTTATACTTTAGTTTAAACCTATTTTCTCTAGCTTCAAGATGTGATAGACTATTGATTGAGAGATGTAATGTAGTAGATGAGACCTGGAACCAGAACACTTGAATTCTAATCTTGGCTCCAGCAGCTTACTAGTTGGGTAGCCTTAGGTAAGTCATTTACCTCCCTGAATCTTAGTTTCTTCATTTATAAAATGAGGATAATAATGTTGACACTATTTTATAGGATTGTTGTAAGCAATGAGCTTTGTATGCCCTAAAGTCCTGTATAAATGTGATTATTATGTTAAAACATTACTGAATTTTCCTTTGACATTTTCTTCATGATACTGAATAATCCTCATACCTTTAGTCTTTATTCAGAGGTTGTATTTTTCAATCTATAGTGACCTTTAAAAAAAAAAGAGAGAGATCAGATTTCCAAAAACACAGGTCTCATTCCTCTGCTCAAGGAGTTTCAATATCTTGTAATGCTTCTGGGATAAAATAGAAATTCTTCTATTTGGCATTCAAAGTCCTTCACAATCTGACTCTTACCTGTCTTTTCAAATTGGTTTCATGTTATTTCCCCTCACATACCCTTCATTCTGTCCCAAATGACCCACTTGCTGTTCCTTCTTCTAACCATGACCTTGATATGTCTTGTTCTATGCCCTCCAGCCTAGGTTAAAAACTCACCTTGGTAGAATAGTCAACCTCTTCCTAAATATCCTCTCACCTTAAAGTGGCACTTTATTTACATTGTCTTCCCTTGAAAGATCAGGGGAAAAGGGAAAAGTCAGAGAGATACTGCTGGTAAAGCTAGGCCTGGCTTTTTTTGAACAAATCTACTAAGAGGCAGTGTGGATGACATCTGATAAGATGGCAGTCACAGTTTCTGGTGAAATGTAGTTCCCTCTATCAATATCTCAAAAACAATAAGAAATGTTACAATCAGAACAAAAGATCAATAACTAAAAGAGAAAAATGAAAATAAACTTCTGAAAGGTAATCTCTGTGACAAATGAAAACCAGTATCAAAGAGCCTCACTATTGGGTGCACTGTTCCCCCTGTCATTCCTTTGCCCTCACCCTGAGCTGAAAACTGAGGGCTCTGCATAGCTGCTATTAGCCCTTTCCTTGACTCGTCTACCTTGGATCTGAAGTCTTGTAGGAGTCTAAGGGTTCTGAATGACAGTTGTAAAAGAGAGAGAAGTTTGGAAGTAACAATAGGAGGGGTAGATCTTTGCCAGTCATCCACAGTGGAGTTGCCCTATATCAATAATTCAATTAAAGCCAGAAATATGAGTCCCCAGGGAAAGTTAAAAAAATTAAGTGAAGTGACTGAGGTAGTGAACAAGTATAGGAAAACTCCTAATACAGTAAATAAAGATATACTCTAGAATACCAGGATAAAACTGCAAAAGAAGAGAATGATCCTGTAATAACTAAAATTAAAACCCAGAGAAGAGAACTAATTGGCTAAAAGGACTCTGAGAACAGTTGAAAGACCTACTAAAATTAAGGAAGGAAATGATCAAGAGTGAAATGAGAGCTCTTGATAAAAAAAAACCCTTGAAAAGAAAATCAACAGTTAGAAAAGCCTGAAAAAAAAAATCTTTCCAAGGTAAAGGATACCTTGATGAAAAAAAACCAACCAGGAATCAATTCAAAAATTCAATGATGCAACTAGAGCTATTACATCAAAGTCAAGAGACAGCAAAATTTGAAGAACACACAAGGTGTCTATAGCTCTATGAAGAATAAATGACCTGGGAAAATAGAGTACAGGGAGATAATTTAAGTTTCTTTGGGATGACAGGATATCATGATGAAAGAAAAACTTGGATACTTTTATTTAAAATGAATCTTCAAAGAAAATTGTCTATAAGTATTGGGACCAGAGGACAAAATGAAACTAGATAGATCACACAGATCATCATCATCAGAAACCCCAAATTTAACATGCCCAGAAATATGATTGTCAAACTGTAGAGCTTTCAAGTCATAGAAAAAAATAGTGCAAATGTCCAGGCCTAGAAGAGGCAGATAATATACTTAGTAACTTTGGTCAGAATTACAGAGGACTGTATATCTAATATAATAAAGAAAAAGAAGTATTAATATAGAATATTGAAAAACTGGGGGAAACTCTCATGGCCAATAATAACTTATCTTGAAAAGCTAATCATTTAATTTAACAAACCTCTACTAAATGTCTACTATGTACTATAAGGGACTGTACTAAGTAATGAATAATTGTCCTTGGCCCAGAAGGCCCTGGGTGTAGGTATTCCCTCTGACATATACTGGCTGTGTGACACTGGGAAAGATGTTTAGTCTTCCAGTGGATGAGGCATCTCTCTAAAACCATAAATTGCAGAGAAGGTAGAGGGAGTTCCTTACTGGGAGTTCCCTATACTAATCAAGTCACTGGTCTGGTCCCTATACCTATTCCTACTGTGTACCAGGCACTAGGTGGGGCCTGATAATAGAAAGGCAAACATAAAATAATTCCTGCCCTCAAAGAGCTTACATTCTATTGGAGGGGAGAACAACACAGAGAAAGTAAAATACAAATATACAAAGTATTTTCTGGAGAAAAGACACAGGTTTAATAGGGAGGGCAGTTTACTAACTATAGAATGGGAATTCCAGAGAGTACAGTGGAAAGTGAGGGTAGGATATGATAGGGTCGTGGTAGGGAAGGAGCTGACAAAGATAGGTTTTAGGGAGTAGTAAAGTAGTCAGAAAAGGGAATTTTGGCATAGTCAGAGTATGACTGAGAAACGAAGGGACTCTGAGTAGGACCATAGGGCAGTAACAATAGTAATATAGATTTGATGATCAATTCCTCAACAAGGTGGAGGTGGGGAGGAGGAATCCATATGGAAACAGTAGCAGGGCAGACAATTCTGCATGATCCTTGAGGCAAAAGTCAGTGGAGTCTTTGGGCTTGTCTGGCTAGGGGTGTGTGTGTGAGTGTGTGTGTGTATGCAGTACTCATCCCAATCAGCTCTGTCCTATTTACTCCAATTTTGAGCAGATTATCTTTTCCAAGGTAGTTGGGAACAGGAACATAGGAGGATCTTTGGTGCTTAGACTACTGGCAGTATGTAGGAGAAAAGATGGAAGGGTAATTGGCACATTTCTGGATCTTCCTGATAGTGAAGGCAAAATCTTTCAGGGCTTTGGGGAGAGAGGGAAGAGAAGGACTTTAAGCAGAATTACTGACTTCGTCACATTCCTTTTGAGAAAACCAGAGCTGGTCAAAATCTGTGGAAGACAAATGCAGTAGAAAAAAGAAACCTTGAAGTGTAAGCCCATTTGAACACCTTGAAAGGGTCAAGTGATGATACAAAGTATCACAAAGTGCTTCCATCCTGAAAATGATAAAACAGA
The DNA here is from genome assembly GCF_003287225.1 of Phascolarctos cinereus. Classification (NCBI taxonomy): domain Eukaryota; kingdom Metazoa; phylum Chordata; class Mammalia; order Diprotodontia; family Phascolarctidae; genus Phascolarctos; species Phascolarctos cinereus. The sequence goes on from NW_027556098.1 coordinate 176,425,074, forward strand.
ATATTTAATCACAGATTTTCAACTGGGCGATGGGGGAACAAAGAAAGACACCCTCAGGGCTTGGGTATTCAGACACAGGAAGGTGCATTGAAAAGATCCCTAGAGCTGGGGTTTGTAGGGACTTGAGTGTGGAAATCATGGCTCTGATTATTTATTAGCTGAATGAATGTAAGTCACTTAATCCTCAAACTTCAGTTTCTATCTGTCAAATGGATTCAGTACTACTTGTTCTACTCTTCTCACAGAGTTCCCTCTTAAATTGCTATTTAAATATCAACTATTTGCTCCTCCAGTAGCCCAGGCCCTGTCTCTATCTCCTCACTCCAGCCCCAAGCCACTACTTTATCTCCATAAGCCAAACCCTTAAACTTGAGCAAGTACACCAGCTCAGTGCTTGATTTATCATCCAACCTTTGGTAGCTGCTTTCTAGTCTCATAAAATATTAAATACATCCATATTTTGAATATCACATTTTGATATGTTTTCACACCTCATTTACTACCAGAATCAAGGACGCCTCACATTTTTCATGGCAAAAGGCCCAGATTTGTCATGTTCCCATATTTTATTATATTTCCTTTCATCCGCCTGTCCCAAACTTGCATGCCATCCCTCTGTTTCACACTTGAGTGGCCACACTGATAGGCCACTCTGGCTGGATTATTTCTGGGCCCAAGTAGAAATGACCCATCCATTATCCCCAGGGGATGGATATTTACATAACAGTGTAAATATTTGAAGAAAGGCAAGGTCATTACTCCAGATATTTGTTGATCCCTCTTCAGACTTTATCCATATTAGCAATGGTACCTTGAGGAAAAAGTCATGGCTGCCTGACATTCCTTCAGATCTATTTCTCCTAGTTGTCACACGTATTCCATGTTCCAAGATTCTATGAACACCTGTGAGCATCATACCTTTCCAGCCTTCTTATGTTACTCCCCTCCACATATTCGGTACTAATAGGACAGTACTCTTGTACCCGTATGCCTTGGTTCACATACTTGGTCCATGATTCTCTGTTAGAAAGTCTGTCTTCCCTTCTTTTCCTGTTAATTCCTATTCATCCTTGTCTCCTTCCCAAAGACTTGTTCCTTTAGTAAGTAATCATCTTCCCCTCTCACTTCCTATAGCACTTGGTTCTGTACCTATCTAATGCCCATGTTCTGAATTACATTACCTGTGTTTTGTTCTCTTCACTTACTATACTGTGAGCTTCAGGAGGGCTGAGACTGTGTGTCATCCAAACTGTTTAACTCCCCTGCTGCCCAGAGCAGTGCTCAGAAAGGGGCTTTATTGAAAGAATAAATGGACTAGCTGAATAATGACCCCTGATCCTCTGTATATCTCCCAGTGCCATAGCAATGATGCTAACTATAAGAAAGACTCTTTAGATGTCATTCATGTTTTAAATCAGCTAAACTTGTCCATCTGATGCCAGAATCAACCTCAACCTAGGTAGAATACACAAGGCCCTCTGTTTTGTTACAATTTTGCCACTGGTATAGTCATTCCTTAAGGGATATAAGTATGTATGAATTGGGCTAAGGCATTGTGTTATCTAGGAGGATTAATATACAAAATCAGAACAGGAAGGAACTTCAAGGGTTTTCTAGCCTAAAGTTACCTGCATCAGAATCCTCCCTACCACATACCTGGAGTGGTCACCCAGCCTTTATAAAGTCCTGTGCTATGGTTAGATCCTATATATAAAGCAGTAGTTAAACCCCTGCAATTTATAGATGATTAAACTGAGGCACAGGGTGAGTGGGGAAGGGGAAAGTGACTTGGTCAATTAGGTAATAATTAGCAAAGCCATCATTTGAACCCTAATTCTATGACACCAAATCCAGAGTACTTTCCACCTTAGTGCAAGTTCTGCTCTGTGGCTGTGGAATGCAGCTTAAATATGTTTTCTAGATGTCTTGAAGATGCCAGGAAGGAATGCTATATTTGCAATTTGGAGAGACTTCAGTTTGAATCCTGACTCCATACCCACTAGCTGCATGACAATGGGCAAGTCACACAGCTTCTCTGAGCCCCAGGATCCTTACCTTCAAAAAGGGGACAACTTCTAGAGTATTTACCTCACAAGATTAGCATGAGGATTTAAAGAGATGTCTGCAAGGTGCTTTGTAAACCTTGAAAGCTATAGTTTAGCCCTTTGTATTATTATCACTAAGAAAAAGTTTTATATCATGAAATCCCATTAGTCAGTTAATGTATTCCCAGAGAACTGTGTAATTTGAAGCCATGTAATTAGAGACATTAAGTTTATGGAAGGTTGGTGGATGGGGACCTGTGAATGAGAGGTGGTCTTATTGCAGAAGGATGTTTAAAGGAAAAAAGCATGTAATGGAATCAGATCCAAGAGTAGCAGAACTGGAAGCATGTTTAGACATCATCTAATCTAGGGGTTCTTAACATTTTTGTGTCATAAACCTCCTAGAGAGTCTGGTGACCCCTTCTCATAATAATGTTTATAAATGTAGACAACAAAATATTTGAGGTCACAAAGGAAATAAATTATATTGAAATAAAGTTGTTCATATATCTGTAGATATCTATGGAAATATAAAAACATGAACTTGTTTTATTTATATCTATAGATCCATCTGGATCTATAGATATACACAGGTAGGTCTACAGAGATAGATTAAACGCTTTCATCTATATCTATGTAAGCAACTTTGTCTTAAGAAGCAAAATTTGTAATCAAAACAAGAACCCTTGACCTAGTCCAGCTCCTAAAAGAGGAAAATGAAGCGTGAGAAATATAGGGAGTCGCTTAAGTAGAGGTTAGTAATACTTGAATATGGATTATTTTAGCTGATTAAACCATTTCCATCCATTGTCATCAGACTAAGAGCATGTCCCTGAGGAAATGAAGACAAGAGGTTCCGAGCATAAGGTACTGTCCTGGGTCCTTGGCATATCAGCTTGGTGATTGATGGTTCACAGGTGCAGTGGAAAGCCTGAAAGAGGAATAGAGAGGAGCCAAACCCAAACAGCCATAGACAAGCAATAAGTTATGCTGTATACCATACTAGGCATTGTCTAGGCTACAAAACAGAAGAATAGGCTATAATCTGCCTTCAAGGGGGTTAAAACCTAATGGGGGGGGTACAAGGCACATATATAAAGCTAATACTATAAAGCACTTACTGGTGAATTAATGGTGTGTGTATTTTGTTCTAGCTATAGTTCAGATGAGTTGGAATTTACTTCATGCTGGGGTAGTCAGGGAAGTCTTCATGGAAGAGGTAGAACATGAGCTTATGCTTTGAAGTGTAAATAGCATTCAGGTAGATGGAAACAGAAGGATTCCAGGAGGGGAAAGGATAGTATGTACAGTGGTTGTAGAAACAGGCATGTTCTAGGGGCAGCTAAATGGCACAGTGGATAAAGTACCAGCCCTGGAGGCAGGAGGACCTGAGTTCAAATCTGGCCTCAGACACATAACACTTACTAGTTGTGTGACCCTGGGCAAGTCACTTAACCCTCATTGCCCAACCAAAAAAAAAACATTTAAAAAAAAAGAAAGAATAGGCATGTTCTAGTCATATTCAGGAGACAGTGAGGTGACTTGTGGGACTGGAGTGGAATTTGTATGGAAGAGAAATGAGGAATAAGGTTGAAAAGGAAGATTGAAGACAAATCTTAGTGGACAAAGAATGCCGGGCTAGGGAGTTTGAAGTTTTACTTATTATTGATGGGGAACCCTGGAAGATTTCATAGCAGTGAAGACAGTAACATACTGAGAGTGCTGTTGGAACTACATGGAATTGGGTGAGGAAAGACCGGCAGGGACACCTGTTACAAAGCTATTTTGAAAGTTCAGGTGTGAAGAGTCAAGGTGGGCTAGGGTGATGGCCATTGGTGTGGAAAGGAGGTGATACATTAAGAGACCTTATCAAGGAAGATCAACAGGAATTGGTGACTGATGAGATTGAGGAAGAGTTCTGCTAGACACAGCCTGATTTTTTTTTCCAGTTTAGGAACATTGCAAACTCACATGCATCTGGATGGGATGGGTGTATGTGGATAAGAAGCATCTTTATGTATTCTGTCTCACATTATTCGTTAAACTCCATATTTCTTTGTGTTTCACATTTATTGAGGTACATCAGGTTCATACTACTGGGCTACATATAGAATTTCTGAGATAGAAAGGACCAGGATGTACTGGTAAATGTTTAACAATTGGCTCTTGGGGGGAGAAAAGTATGTGTGACACACTTTAAAATTTAATCTGCATTATCAACATTTTCACCATCACTTTCTTAAATCTAGAAATCATCAGAACAATAACTCAAGTCCTAATTTGTAGCATTTGCTGATTTCCGGTGTAAATACTTACACCATGAACAGTAGACTCTCCTGAGACTTTAAGAGCTGGTTCCAGCATACCCCTCAAAGGTTATGTGTAGTCCCACCCAATCTGAGCAAAAATGCCTTTTACAACACCCCAGTAAGTGGTCATGTAGCCACTACCTGAAAACCTTTAGGAACAGGAAACTCACTACTATCAAACTACAAGATATCGTATCTGCCTTTTATTAATTTATCTGACTAACATTAACATAGCTTATGGACAGGGCAGCTGAAGCTAGCACTAGGTGTGTGATGTCAATTGCCCTGACTGTCACATACTCCACCCTTGTTTTCTTTTTTATGTTTCTGGAAGTCTTCAGCTCTGTCCCTCAGGGGCCTTGTACTTCTACTTTTAAGGGACATCTTTTCCAAAGTGAATCAAAATAGTTCCATGTTGGTAGACCCTCTGCCATGGTGGCCTCTGGACAGGAAACCATCTGCTAACCACCTTTTCACTTTTTTCTTTTCTAGTTTTGGGGTCATTCTATAACTCTCTGGCAAGGCTTTTATTGAATGTGATTTCTTAAAATACATAAGCAAATTGATTTTTCAGCCACCAGCGCCTGTAGCAAATCCCGAGTGAAGCTGGGACACCACCGTTGTAAGTGAATGGCATTTTAATTCTGTGTCATGTCTAGTAAACCTGAGCTCTTGAGTCACATGGAATAGGCAAGGGTCTCAGAGGATGGATCAGCCACTGAAAAAAGCTACCTGTGGCCTGAGTATTCTCATTCTATACCACCTTTGCTGCAACTGCAACATGCACTCCGTTTCTTCCCATCTACCCCATTATAAGGGTACCGAGATTTGGGCTGCAGGGAAGGGTGAAGGGAAAGAGCTGGAAAGGACCAGAGAAGATTCAAGGGGGTTTGGAGAGCTGTCTTCTGATATTTGGAAGGGTATCACATATAAGAGAGATTACATTTGTTCTGTTTTAAAAATGAAACAGGATATTATGTACTTTTAGTGACCAAGCTTGGCCCCAGAGAAGAGTTGAGAAAATGTATATTCCTCCCTTCTTTCTGGAGGTGGGGTACTATGGGTGTGGAATATTTCATATATTAGCAGACTTGGTCACTCTGTTGGCTGGTTTTGCAAAACTGTTTTTTCCCCTTTTTAAAAAAGTTCTTTGTTACAAGAGATGGCTTTCAGAGTAGAGGAGGGGGAAGGGATATCTTTAGAAATTAAGGTGATGTAAAAACAAGATACCAGTGGGGAAAAACAAATTTAAGTAGTGTTCAGCCTATGATTTCCCTCCTCCCTCTCTTTCCTTTCCACCCACCTCTTCTCCTCATTCCCTCCCTTTTCCTTTATCTGTCTTTAATCTCTACCCCTCTCTTTCTCACCTACTGTTCAAAATTCTCTCTGTCCCCCCCCACCTGTTCCCACACCCTAATTCCTCCTTCCATTCCATCTTGTCTTCATCTTTTCTTCCCACTCTCCTTCCTGTTCTTCCTCTCTTGGCATGGGTTGAGATTTATATGGTCATCCTGTACCCTGGCCATGTTGAAGCCTCAGAAAAGGAACTCCCAGTCACTGCAGTGAGCACAGAAGCCTCTGGATTACCTTTTATGAGCCCTGTGCCTTTAGCACTGAGCTGGGCTGAGTGAAGAGCTGGCTTCCTCCCCTCCCCCAGAACAGCCAAGTAATTGAAGAAAACATGAATGTTAATGATGCATTTAGCATTTGGAAGTTAGAGGGGTGATTAATATGTTGTAAGTTGTATATTAACACCTTCACGATGGCATAATGAAGACAAAATATACACTTGGAGACGAGATTGTTTATTCTTATGTGCCCTATTCCTGTTTTCCATACCCCTAAGCCCCAGGAAACAAGATGTTCTGGTCTGCAGGGGTTAGTGTTTCCGCATCAGCATGTGCTGAGTGATCTTTCTCACCTGTCTGAGGTCTCAGTGTGATGCTAAAAGCCTCCTTCTCTCACCTGGTCTAGAGGCCCTGTGTATAGAACACTTGGAATGCTATTGGATTCCAGTACCTTGGGGGTCCAGTCTAAGCAATGACATTGGCTCAGTGTGTGAGGCTGGAGCAGCTGGGGTCAGGAGGGGGCTTGAGAAACGTAGGGCAATGGGGTCCTCTCCTGGTGGCCTGTGGACCTGTCCTGTTTGCAATTTTCCTGCTAGAATGAGATAGGGAACTGTAGCAGAGGATAGAATCTCTGGGAATTCTGCCTAAATGGTCTGGCCTCTTGGGGATTTGCCCAATCTGTTCTCAGGAGGTCATTTTAACCTGGTCAGTAGGAAACACTGGGAACTCCAAGCCTGACTGACAGAACAAAGCAATTTAGATCCCAGGTACAGAGGCAGAGAATGGAAGTATTGGAAGAGAATGCTGGAACTCAAGACATGGGAATACTGATGCTGTAGGGGAAACTGAGGCTTATAGAAAGAAATTACTTGTCTGACTGAGATCACCCAGTGACTGAGCGACAGCCAGTGATGTAGCACTTCAGGCTAGTGCTAGTGGTGATTCAGTCCGTTTAGGGCAGCTAGGTGGTGCAGTGGTTAGAGTGCCGGGTCTGGAGGCAGGAAGACTGAAGTTCAAATCTGACTTCAGACCCTGGCTCTGTGACCTTGGGCAAGTCACTTAGTCTTTGTCTGGCTCAGTTTCTTTGAAATGGGGACAATACCTCACAAGGTTGTTGTGAAGCTCCATTGAGATATTTGCAAAGTGCTTAGCACCGTGCCTGGCACATAGTAGGGTTGGTACTATAGCACATAGTTGTTGCCGTTGTTGAGTCATGTCAGTCATTTCCGACTCTTCATGACCCCATTTGGGATTTTCTTGGCAAAGATACTGAAATAGTTTGCCATTTCCTTCTTCAGATGATTTTACAAATGAGGAAAGTGAGGCAAATGGGGTTAAGTGACTTGCCCAGGGCCTCACAGCTAATAATTGTCTAAGGTCACATTTGAACTCAGGTCTTTGTGACTTCAGGCCTGGTGATCTATCTACCATACCACCCAGCTGTCTCCATAGCACATAGCACAGAGTAGGTGCTGTATAAATGTTTATTCCCTTCCCCTTCTCCCTTTCCATTTGGGAGTGAGTTACTCTTTCTCTCCCGCCATGGTGTCTCCATAGGCCATAAAGATTGTATTGCCTGGTTGCTAATGTTCCTCTCAAGTGCTCACAAAGGCTGTCATACTCAGTGTTATGACAGGAATGAATGGGTCAAGTAACAGAACATGGAAAAGACTCATAGGTCATAGATTCAGTCCCTAAAAGGGCCTGCTAGAGTTGCTTTCTTCCTTGGTCAGTCTGTACCTTACATATTGGAAGAAAAGGGGCCAGGCAAGAAATGGTAAATGGATCATCCCACATCCATCTCTAGTACTTAAAAAAACAAACAAACTCTAATTATGTATTCTGTTGATGTTGAGTATGTAGCATCGAGGGCAACTAGGTGGTGCAGGGGGTAGAGCTCCTGGCATGGAGTCCAGAACACCTGAATTTAAATCCAGCCTCAGACACTTACTGGCTGTATGACCCTGGATGGGTCACTTGACTCTGTCTCAGTTTCCTTATCTGTAAAATGAGCTGGAGAAGAAAATAGCAAACCACTCCAGTATCTTTGCCAGGAAGACTCCAAAAGGGGTCATGAAGAGTAGGACACAATTGAAAACGACTGAACACCACTACCATATGTAGTATCAAAAGGTTTCCAATCCCTTCATTTTATTTAAAAATTTAAAATTTTAATTTAATTTTTCAATTAATAAGCATTCATCCTTCTTTTTCTCTCACATACCCTCCATTGAAAAAATTAAAAGAAAACCTGATAACAAATATGCATAGTAAGCAAAATAAATTCCTGCATTGTCCATGTCCAAAAATCCCTGTCTCATTTTGCAACCTGAGTCTATCACCTCTCAGTCAGGAGGTGGGCAGCGTACTTCATCATTGGCTTTCTGGAATCGTGGTGGGTCACTGCATTGATCAGAGTTCTTAAGTTTTATAAAGTTGCCTTTATAATGTTATTGTTATTGTGCAAAATATTCTCCTGATTCTGCTCATTTCATTCTATATCGGTTCCTACATGCCTTCCCAGATGTCTCTCAAACCATCTCTCTTATAGTTTCTCATGGCCCAATTATTCCATGGCAGAATTTCTCATGGCATAATTATTCCATGTATTCCATTATATACAATGCCACAATTTGCTTCACCATTCACCACTTATATACGGCCTGTATTAGTTTCTAGTTCTATGCCACTTCAAAAAGAGCTGGGTAAGATATTTTTCTTCCCATAAGCCTTTTTCTTCTTTCTTTCATCTGTTTGGCAATACTTTCATTTTACAGCAAAGGAACTGAGAAACAGAAAAAGTATTTTCCTTAGCATCATATGGGTAATATGGAGCACAGCTTGATAAAAACTACGTGCTCAGTTTATTACAGCATGCCCTTTATATGTGTTTGTTCAAGACCACACAGGGCTAATCACAGAATCATAGAATTTGAGAGATGGAAGGGACCTCAGTGGACATCTAGTTCAACCTATAATGAAAGGAATCTTCCCTATCCCTCGCCAACACTTGGTCTTCCGTTTTCTACTGGAAGATCTTTAAGGAGAAAGAACCCATTATTTCTCTGGTATTGAGAAGTTTTCATGACATCAAGACTAAATAGGCTTATTTTCAACTTTCTCCCACTGCTTCTGGCTCTGCCTTCTGAGGTCACACAGAACATTTTGGTTCATTTGTTTTATAGCCCTTTGAATACTTGAAGACAGCTATAAGTTCTCCCTTGAGTCTTCTCCAGACTAGACATTTCCCGTGGTTTCTACAAATCCTGATGTGTCGTGGACCAAAGGCCCTTCACCATCCTGGCTGTACTCCTCTGGACACTTTCTAGTTTATCAGTGTCTTTCTTAAACTGTGGTGTTCAGAACTGAACGTAATATTCTAGATGAAGTCTGAGGAGAGCATAGTGCAGCAGAATTATTACCTCCCTGTTCCTAGAAGTGTTGCCCTTCTTAAGGCATCCCAAGAGCTTACGCTGTTCCTGCAGTCTATTAAAGTCTCCAGTTATTTTTCAGAACAATTTTCTGTCTAACCACACCTTCCCATCTTATACTTATGAAATTGATTTTTTTTTGCACCTAGGTACAAAACTTTACATTTATCCTTGCTGAATTTCGTCTTATCAGATTCATCCCAGTCTATCAAGATCCATCTGTATCCTGACTCTGTCTGTGTTAGCTATCCCTCCTAGGTTTATGTCATCAGTAGATCTGATGCATCTATATCATTATTCAAGTCGCTGATAAAAATGTTAAATAGCATTGGCTCAAGTCAGTCAATAAACTGTGCCAGGCACTGTGCTAAGTGCTGGGGATACAAATAAAGCAAAAGACAGTCTCTGCTTTCAAGGAACTCACAGTCTAATGGGGAGAGCACATGCAAACAACTATGTGCAAACAAGCTACAAACAGAATCAATTGGAGATAATCAAAAGAGGGAAGGAATTAGAATGAAGGGGGATCGGGAAGGGCTTCCTGGAAGAAGGATTTTGACTGGAACTTAAAGGAAACCAGGAAGCAAAGATGAGGAGGAGAGACTTCAAAGCATGGAAGATAGCCAGTGAAAATGCTTAAAACCTGGAGATGGAATGTTTTGTTTGAAGAACAGCAAGGGGACCAGAATACTTGATTATAAACTATGTGGAGATGAATAAGGCATAAGAATACTGGAAAGGTAGGAAGGGACTCATTATGAAGGGCCTTATATGCCAAATACCTGAAGGTGATAGGAAGTCACTGAATTTTGTTGAATTGGGGAGGCATAACTGGGAGGTGACATGGTTAGACCCATCAGACCAATTTGACAGCTGACTGGATGATGGATTGGAGTAGAAAGAGACATTCCAGCAGAGAGAGCCACCAGCAGGCTATTGAAATAGCCCAGGCATGAGGTAATGAGGGCCTGCACCAGGATGGTGATAGTATCAGAGTTGAAAAGGAGGCATATACCAGTGATTTTACAAAGTAAAATTGGCAGGCCTTGGCAACAAATTAGATTTGGGGGATGAGAGTGAGTGAAGAGTTGAAGATGACATCTAGGTTGTGAGCCTGGGTGCCTAGCGCACCTGGGGTATTCCAATGAAGACCTTATGCCACATTGATATTAAATGTTGAATGTGGCCACCCAACCAGTTTTCAATCAATGTGATTTTATTATTGTCTAATTCATGTGTTTCCATCTTTTCCACACGAATAGTATGAAATACTAGCTAAAATCTAGGTAGGCTATGTCTGTAGCATTCTCCTAATCTGCTAGTTTAGTAATTCTGTCAGATAAGGAAATGAGATATGCTCTGGAATGAACTATTCTTGATAAAGCTATGCTGGCTCTTTGAAATGACTGCTTGCCTTTCTAGTTGTTTACCAACTATCTTTTTAAATGATCTGTCCTAGAATTTTCCCAAGAATCAAATACAGACTGTTCTGTCTCTCTCTCTCTCTCTCTCTCTCTCTCTCTCTTTCTCTCATGGTTGCTCTCCCATTTCCATGACCTTTTACTTATCACTGATGGTGATTCAGCAAGCATATCTGCCGGCTAGCTAGACCAGCCATCAGTGGTATCTACCTAGATACTCTGTTACTATCTTCTTCCTTGAGTATCGGTTCCCTGTTAGTCATTTTTGTTTTCTCATTTTCAATATAAAAGTCATTCTCCTTTGTAGAGAAAATAGAAACAAAATTAGAATTTTATAGTTTTTCCTTCTCTCTGTTGTCATTTATCCTTGTTCTGTATACCCCAAGTAAAAGTCCCATTACTTTATTGACCCTCTTTCTTTCCCTCTCAGTATTTCTAAAACAAACAAAAAAAGATAACCCGACCTATTCTTTGTTGTCCATAGCTTCCCTCGCCAGCCTCAGCTCATCCTGAGCTTTAGCATTTTTGATGTGATTTGCTACAATACTGAGCCACATTCTTATATTTATCCTCTGTTATTTGGACTTACTTCCATCTTCTAGACATTTCTTTTAGAGACCTGAGTTGGTGAGTTTCCTGTGCATCCACAATGATATATATCTTCAGACAAATCTCATTTTTCTTCCTCATTGAAATTGTTTCCTTTTATGTTTTCAGAATTTCATTCTTAACTCACGTTCCTTATGGATTAATTTAACCGGAAGCATTTCAGTCCACAAGATACTACTTATCTTTCCTATGAATCTTTTGAAATATTCTCTCCCCAAATAACATTGTGCCTGGATTTATTCTCCTCTATCACAAATTCTACAATCACTTTCCCCCAAGGTTTCCATCATTTCCACTCCAGCAACTAGTTATTCCATGTTAATGACAATCAAATCCAGAATAGAATTTCCCAATGTTGGTTTCCCACACTTTTTGAAGGATGAAATTATCATTAAGACAAGTCAAGTTGTTATTAACTGCTCTGCTTTTGGCAGAGAGAGGAAGAGAGTTCTAGCAGTTGTATATCAGTACAATATCATGCCTCAGGTTGAGTTGTTTTTCAGTCACGTCCAACTCTTCGTGACCCCATTGGGAGTTTTCTTGGCAAAGATACTGGGTTGGTTTGTCATTTCCTTCCCCAGCCCATTTTAGAGCTGAGGAAACTGAGGCAAACAGGATTAAGTGACTTGTCCAGGGTCATGCAGCCAAGTGTCTGAGGCTGGCTTTGAACTCAGGTCCTCTGGACTCCAGGTCTGGCCCTCTATCTACTGTGCCACCCAGCTGCTCTATGCCCCAGTGACAGCTCAAATCTGAAATATTTCCTCAGTATTTTGGCTTACAGGAATCTATCCTTTCTGTGAAGTCTTATTGAATTTATAGTACAGTTCAGTTTTCAGTTACTTTTTTACTATTTAATTTGTCTTTCTGACTAGATTATTAGCTCTCTTGGATTGGGGGAGTTAAGTGGACCAGTGGATAGAGTTCTAGGCCTAGAGTCAAGAAGATCAGATTCAAATTCAGTCTCAGATACTTCCTATGGGTGTGACACTCGGCAAGTCACTTAACCTCTGTTTTCTTCAGTTTCCTCAACTGTAAAATGAGGATAATAACAGCAATCTGTCAGGGTTGTTGTGAGGATCAAATGAGATAATATTTGTGAAGCTTTTAGCACAGTGCCTAGCTCATAGTAGGCTCTGTATAAATGTTTATTCCCTTCTCTCTTCCCTGTGTGATGACAGAAGCCATGCCACTCTTCTCCTGTGTCCTCTCCATAATACCAGCACCATAGTTTGCTGGGTGTGTAGTTTATCTCCTTATCTTTAATTGAGAGAGTTGTACTAGGTCATCCCTGAGGTTCCTCCTAGTTCTAAATCTATGAACATATGATCCTGGTTGAGAGTTAAATAATTATTGATTGCCTGATTAGCAAATTCATATATCAGAGTTCTACTTAGGTTTCTTTGGAAGAGAGTGATGATTTGATGGCTTAAGAAGACTCTGATATCCAGTCCTTGAATCCCATTAGCACCCCCCTTGCAAGACACAAAGATGGGGTCACAGCCTGAGTGCCCTGCCTTTCCATTAAAAGGAAGCTGAATAAGAGGTATGCACTATGATACAACAGCCTGCCTTCATCTTCCATGCCTGCCTGAGCTCCCTACACCCTTCACTGGCTCCCAGTGTTCATGACTTCTGGCTTCCATCCCAGTTCTTCTGTGTCTGCATCCTTTTGACTTCTCACTTCAACCCTTTCTCTGTATGTACTCTTCACTACCCCCAGTACTTCCTTTATTCCCCCAACCACCACCTCTATTCCCCAGCTATGGATACAGCATTCTGACCCTGACCCATGCTCAGGGCCTCCTAGGAAGGGCAAACATGTGAAACTGAAACTGGATGCTAGTGGTTTTAATAGCTTTCTGATAATTTATAGACAGGCAGTAATTACTTTAATGAAGGAAGAAGATCTTAGTTAAAACAAACAAATGATTAAATTTGACAATAGAGGTTGTAAAGGGATCCTAATTAATGAAAGGGCTAATTGTACGTGATCTGAGTATGAACTGGATTTTGGTCTTTAACTGTGACAAAGATGAAAGATGGCATGTTTCTGTATGCACTGGTCAGTCAGCATGCCCTGGATATGAATCAGCTTTTGGTCTTTAACTGTGACAGAGATGAAAGATGGTATGTTTCTGTGTATGTTGGTCAGACAACCAACGTCGTGGATGGAGCCTGCCATTTTGTGCAGACACCTGTCCTGGGTGCTATAGGAGACACAAAAGACCCAGCTTCTGCCTTCAATGAGCTTGATGCTAGGCGGGGAACTGGACAGAAGCTCATATGACATGGACACAAGAGGAAAATGTTTACATTGAAAACTTGTTTTGGTTGTAGTAAATAGAGCAACAGTTCAAGAGAAATGCTGGAGTGAACACTTATGGAACCCAAAGGAGTCAGGGGTGAGGTCAGGTGCTGCCTTGGAGGACAGGAGGGCTATGTAGCCTTGGTCATCTTCCTGAAATTTTCTGGACCTCAGGTTTCTCATCTGTAAAGTGGGAGGGAGGGGTTGGAATAGATGATTTTAAGGTCTAGTGCAAGGGAGGGGAGCCTGCAGCCTCAAGGCCACATGTGGCCCTCTAGGTCCTCAAGTGCAGCCCTTTAGCTGAATCCGAACTTACAGAACAAATCCTTTTATTAAGAGGATTTGTTCTGTAAAACTTGGACTCAGTCAAAAGGCCGCACCCAAGGACCTAGAAGGCCACATGTGGCCTTGAAGCTGCAGCTTCCCAACTACAAGTTCCCAACCTTTGGTCTAGTGGAAAGAACATTGAACTTAGAGTTATTGGACCTTATTTTAAATCTAGGGTCTGTCACTTACTACCTATATGACTTTGTCTAAGTCACTTGTGTTCTCTGCACCTCAGTCTTCTTCTGTAAAATGAGAATGTTAGAAAACATGACCTCTAAGGTCCCTTCCATTGCTAGATCCTATGTTCCCTTCTGGTCTAACATTCTATGGATAGATGATTCTGTGACTCCATGGAGAAAGTGAAGTATTTTTTAAAATGCATTTTTATTGATATTTTTGTTTTTTTACCTCACCATATTTCCCCCAAATACTCCTTCCCCTCCCTCTCCCAGGGAGCCATTCCATATAACAAATCATATTTTTAAAGACGAAAAAAGAAAAAGGAGAAAAAGAAGAGAAAAATCAGCATAACTGATCAACACGTCAAAAAAAGTCAGAAGATGCATACAATGTGACATATTCATAGACTTCTCACCATTGCTAAGGGATGAGGGAGGGTACTATGCTTGTTTTTTGTAATAGGGAGTGAGTTTTAAGGAAAATTTTGAAGGAGAGTGAAGGAGAAGGACAATATACACAGAGCAAATGTACAAAGAGTGAGCAAGTGTCTGCTGGGAGCAGGAGAGGTAGTAAGATGTAGTGGATTTTTTTTCATTTAACAAATTGTTTTATTGAGTCTTTTTTTTAATACCACTTTTATTTCCCCAGAACTATCCTTCTAGACAAGCACACAAGTAAAATAGACCCTCGCAACAAAGAATTATATATAGTTAAGTAAAACAAACTGACACATCGACTCTGGTTAACAACATATGTCTAATTTTGCACTCTTAGTCTACCATCCCTTGACTGAGAAGAGGGAGGCATGTTTTATTGTCCATCCTCTCAAGCTGAATGGTTGTTGCATCGATCTGAATTCCCTTGTCTTTTAGTGTTTTTCTTTCCATTATTGTGGTCACTGTGTATATTGTTTACTTGGTTCTACTTCTTCCACTGCATACAAGTGTTTCCAAGACTTCATACAAATCTTCATACGTTTTCTCTGAATTCCCCATATTCCTCATACATTTTTCTTATAATGTGATATTATTCCTTCACATTCATATCGTAACTTGCTTAGCCATTCCTCAGTCAATGACCCCTTTTGTTTACAGCTTTTTCCCTAGCACAAAAAGTGCTTTTCTGAATAGTTTAGCACATATGGGATTTCCCCTCTGTTTTTACCTTCTTTAGGGTATATGGCAAATGGTATTGGGGGTGGGATGTCAAAGGCTATAAAAAATATAGTCACTTTCTAGCTTTAGTTCCAAATTATTTTCCAGAATGTCTGTACTAACCAAGTAGCATATTAATAATATGCTTGTCTTCCACAGTCCTTTTAGCATGAACTATTTCTGTCTTTTCAGCTTTGCCAATTTGCTAGATGTGAATAAAACCTTGGAATTGTTCTAATTTGTGTTTCTCATATTATTAGTAATTAGGGAAATTTCCTTCCCATGATTTTTGATAGTTTTCTATTCTTTTAGAAACTATTTGTTACTATCCCTTGACCTGGATTTCTTTTTAAAAAATAAGGAATAGAATACTAAAGTTGGAAGGAGATACAGATCCTAAAAATGAATCTCATCTCCCGCATCCTCAACAATACTTATTCATCTTCTCCAGCAATGTAGAGTGACCCTAACAAGCCAGTCTATTCCGTTGTTGAACAACCCAAAATGCTAGGAAGCTCTTCCTTCTATTGTGTCATTTCCCTAGAATGTCCATCCATTACTCTTAATTGTACAGCTCTCTAAAGCCAAACAGAACAAATCTAATCCCTTTTTCATGTGAAAATATAATATCGTAATGATGAGAGTTAAGCATGATTTTCCACATGATGGGATTCAATGGTGGTGATAAAGATGCACTGGCCCCTGTTTGTAGTCAGCATCAAATCCACTTGATTCTAATTCTGGCTCTGCGGTTACTTAGCTAAACTTTGACAAGTCACCACGTTCCACCAGCCTCAACTTTTTCATTGGTGAAGTGAAAGAATTCGACTAGGTGATCTCCAAGGGCTTTTCCCATTAAATCCTATAGTCTTACATACATAATGTTTCTCTCTGGAGTGGTAGTTCCAGGTCATTGGGCAATGAAAGTTATTGTGGTCAGACTGTATAGACAGCTGGTGCGAGGGTCCTGAAGTCAGTATGAGGTTTAATGTAAGGGTGCTCAGATACAAAAAATGTCAAATTGAAGCATAAACCTGGCCTGATGTTTGCTTTGTACTCATAGACATCAGAGACCGGTGGTTCATTCATGAGCCATGACTCTTTCATTGTTTGGTACTGGTTAAGTATAGGGTTGGAGGCTCTTGTGCAGGTTTCCCTTGTGGCAAAAGGGAGATTATACTTGCCTTTCTGAACCGAAATGTGTCAGGGGCAGGGAGAGAGAGCTGAGTCTATTTAATTAGCTGCTGTTGGTAAAAAGCTTGAAAGAGACAAAGCTCTAGATAAGAGCTAATCCTAGTAAGCTGTACAACTTTGGTGTATATTTGCAATATATAGGGGACAAGCAGGAATGGGGGATTTAACCAAGATCCAAGTCCTCAGAGTGAGTGCATGCATATGTGTGTGTGTGTGTGTGTGTGTGTGTGTGTGTGTGTGTGTGCGTGCATGCGCGTGCACCCACACACACACATGCCCTTGGGGGATCATTGGAGGGGGGGATTATTATTGGAAGGCTGTATCTAGCTGTGCAGAGTGGAGGTTCCTTAATCCCAGTTGAAGGTATATGTGCTTTTGTAGGGCCGTGGTCTGACAGTAACAGGACTGGAGAGCTACGTTAAGGTCTCCATCATCAATGTCTTCAGTCTCTAGCACCATGTAAACAAAAAACCAAAACTATCCTGATGAAGTACATTGGTAAAGTTACCAGCCCAGCTAGAATCTGGAGCTAGGGATCCTTCCATTGCTCAATATCCTACCCACTCCAGTGTTCTTTCCTTGGCAGTATGTCTTCTGCCAACAACTGTACTCACTGCACATTCTACTCTTCCACTCCTATCCCAAGGCCCATCTCTGAATTCTCATCAGCTAAAAAGAGTCTACATATCATGATTGCTCCACCACCACCCAGAGAATATGGGGACCTCACTCACAGAAAAACAGATTGGTCGGAACTGCAAGGGACCTCAGGGGCCACGTGCTCTAATTCATTCCTGGACAAGAGTTCCTGCTACAAGTCTGTTGGACAAATGGTCATCTAGTCTCTCCAGTGGAGTAGAGGGTTGGGGGTGGAATGGGGAGGCTCACTACATTCTGGGGCAGCACATTCCACTTTGGGCTAGTTCCATTTCTTAGGACGTTTGTCATTACATCAGGCTTCTATCTGTTTCTTTTCAACTTCTTCCCCATTGCTTTTGGTTCTGACCTTTGGGGCTCATCTCTCGTCCACAAGACAACTCTTCAAGTACTTAAACACAGCTACCACGTTCCACCTGAGGCTTCCGTCCTCAATGTCAAACACGGCCAGTTCCTTCAGCTGATCCCCATACAGCATGAACTTGAAGCTTTCATCCTCCTTGCTGCTATGTGCTAGAAGCTCTCCAGTTTATCAACATCCTTTCTAAAATGTGGTGCCCAGAAAGAACATAGTACTCCAGGTGTGGCTGGGTGAATGCAGAGTACATTTCATTATTCTTGGAAATCATACCTTCATGCAAATTGCATTAATTTTTTGGCTGTTATATCATTGTGTTGACCCTTAGAGAGCTCACTGCAAAGGCCATTGCCTCTGGGCATATTCATGAGTCTCTGTGTTCCAGAACCCAGTCATAGGAATATATTTCCCTATAGGAGTGTCTCTGGATTTAGAACCAGAAGAGACCTCAGAGATCTGTCCACAGGAAATTAACACAGAGAAGGAAAGTAACTTACCAAAGATTCTAGATCAGAGGTATCAAACTTGCAGCGTGTTCACCACATGTAGCCTGCAAAACTGAAGTGTGACCCAAACCAGATTAAAATGTAATTGGGATATGTTTAACAGAATAAAAATACAATACAACATACATAATGTTACTCTATGGTTTTGTAAATCAATAAGCGGCCTGCAGGAATCTGTTTCAATTTGAGTTTGACACCAACGTTCTAGCAGCAGTAATTAGAGCTGGTGTTTGAACCCATGTTCTCTGATCAATTCCGAGAAAGCCATGCAGGCTCAGATGGATCTGCCCTTTTATAGTTCCACCCCTGATTTGTCTACCAGCTGCTACCTTGGTTCTAGGAAGGCACTTCTGAAAAGCTGATTTTCTAATACCATCTTGATTTGCATGTCTGTGCAAATATCTGTGTTTATGGACAAATAGGCATTTAGCAACATTGACTAGAATGAGGATGGGGCTCCTCCTTTGAGGTCTCTCCATATATTGAAATGCCAAACTTTTTTCTAATCAATCTAAAAACTCATTAGTGACTCCCCTGAATTATGTACTTATCAATGCTACTGTTTTGGCTCTCATTCGACGTTTGGAGAATACTTCTGTTTCAGCCCCTCAGATGAATTCATCCTTGCCTGGCAGTTGTTTGGACCCTGACTTGTTCTCTTGCTTCTAGGAAACACAATCCTGCCAACTCCTGCTCCTCCCCCTCATTGTCCTGGGGATCCCCCCAGGGCCTCTCAGTAACACACTCAGTAACATAGCCTTCCTGTCATAATGGACTACAGTGTAGGGGCTTTGCTGGGCTGTGTCTTGGTTAGTTGGCTTTTGCCTCCTGGGAGAAAGGCTCAGCGGTCATGCAATGGAGTGCCAAGTACTTTGTTATCATTTTTCATCAGTTTCACTTTCTTTCCCCACCCCAAACATTTTCCTCATAAGAATACTCTGAATATTTTTGAGTTGCATTCATTCTACAGATGGGGCACAGACAGGGATGGACCTTGTTAAAGACAGCACAGCAAATCAAAGGGCTGAGGTGAGAGTTCTTGACCCAACAGCCTCTTAGCATACTCTGTTTGTACTGTTCTCTTTCTGGTCCCATTTGGCAGTAGAGGCATCTGATGCCACCCACAAGGGTAGTAGTGTCATACATTTTGAGCTAGAAAGGATTTCAGAGATCAGATGCTTTCATTTTACAGATAAGGAAACTGAGGCCCAGATAATTCAAGTGATTTGCTCAGGGTCACAAGTAAGTAGCAGAGCCAGGATTTGAACCTGTGTTACCGACTCTAACTCAGCGCTGTCTCCGTTGCTTCCCACTGCCTCCCCTGGGGTTGAAATAGCATTGGCATTCCCTTCAGTGTTTTGAGAAGCAGGAGGATCCTTGAGGGAATCATTCACCTCTGAGTGGAGGAAGGGTTGTGATCTGTGTTTAGAGAGACTGACTAACGTTTCCTGGCTTTTAGACATGAGTCTGGCCTTGCTGCAAATTGGGTCATAATCCAAGAGCTGTGGAATCTTTGGAAGGTTCCCCTTGTGATGTATTGTGATCATTCAGCTCATGGGTCAATAATCCCTCCACTAAGGGATTCCCCAGGCACACCTTAACTGGAGCTCAGAGCCATTAAGACAGCCGTGGAGGAAGAAGCCATTGGAAGTGGGGCCTCAGAAAGCTACAGGTTAGATAGCCCATCCAAATTGGCTATGACATTGCATCCATGAAGTACCACTGCCAGCTCTCTTATCAGAGCTCCTGAGATAGCTTGGACCATTTAAAGTGGAGGATTTGACCCTGAACCTATGCTTGGCACACAGTGGGTTGGGTAGGTAGGGTAGGTAGGGTTTGTGGATGAAAGGATTTATCTATCCTCTGGATAACACATGAGCATCTGTGGTTGGAGAGAAAGGATCTGATTCTCTTTACTCAACATTCCTCCTTTCTTCTCTCCAGATCCACATAACTCCTTGTCTTCTGCTCTGCCCTCACCTTCCCCACACATACACTATTGTTTCAGGAGTTATGAGGAAAATCTTAATAGTAGATATTTTGGGAGGCTAAGCATGTACAAAACTCTATGCTAGGTCAGGGATAAAAAGAAATATGGAATATAGTCTCTTGTTCTTGGGAACTCTGGGGCTAACTGGGGAGACAGGACACACACATGAAAAGAGAACCCATGAAAATAACACAGTGTTTGGTGCAAAATGATCCTGATAGGCAAAAATTGAGAAGGGAGGTCAGAGGAGGAATTAATTACTATGGTCCTTGATGCTTGTTGAAGGCTTTGTGGAGGGGAGAATCCTAGGCTAGACGTTGAAGGAAGGGGGAAGTAAGCATTTATATAGCACCTACTGTGTTCCAAGTACTGTGCTAAGCATACTTTTTCCTTTTTTTTTTTTTAACAACTATTACCTCATTTTATCCTCACAACAATCCTGGGAGGTAGGTGCTATTATTACCCATTTTACAGTTGAGTTGGAGTGGGTAACCTTAAGCTCTGAGGTGAGCATGGAGGCTGGTATCAGCAGTGTTCAGAAATGGGGCTGGGAGAATGACCTTGCATAGAAGTCTTTCTAGTTGCTTTCCTTGTCATGGTTCAGCCCAACATGGGGAGACCCACAAGCGTCCTGGCTGGATAGGATAGCAGGATCAGTACTTAGGAGCTGTCAGAGAGAAATATTGGAATCCTTTGAACAGGTAATCATAGGATATGGTAAGCTTGTTCAGCACAAAAAGGGCTCATTGGAGCAGAAATCCCCCTCCTAGATAATCGATAAGGTTTGCCTTTGAGAAATTCCAGCCAGATAGAGTTTTCCTTTGGGCTTGGGTTGTAGGGGTGAAGTCACAGGTTGAAAACAGATTAGGGCATTTCAGACTGAAATATCTTCAGAGTGCTTAAGCAGAGTGAGAACTAGGGTTAGACCAGGTAGGCAGATTCCCAGGGTGCAACAATTTAGGGACCCTGTTTAATATGGCTTTATGTAGATGCTTATATTTTTGATGCCAGTAAATTCACCTCTCTGCCGACTTTTGGCATTTGTTTTGTGATAGATCTCTTCACATGTATCACTGGAGAGTCTCAGAGAGTCTTATGCACAGTAACACACATACAATTTTTAAACTTTGCCTAGGGCACACATGGCCTTGTTCTGCCTCTGATGTTTTTCTGCTGTATCTAAGACCAAGCTTACATTTTTCCATCCGTGGTACAGCCTGACACTGTAAATCTGGTTCTGAACAGAAAGATGCACTTTCTACCTTTAGGACACAGGCCTCCTCTGACCTTCATAGCCTCTCTGTACCAACCTTAAATGTTCGCTCTTCCCTGCTCTCTCCTCCCTGTGTCTCTTCAACTTTGCTCAGCCTCTTTGTTGCCGTTATGAGAGGCTAATGGGAAAATTGCTCACAGATGGCACGAATAATATGGAAAAGAGTCTCTCTCTTCAGTAGAGCAACACAAGATAGTGTTTTTAAATGATTAAATTGTTACCACAATAATTATGCTGAATACTAAGCACCTTCCTTTGTGTGACTTCAGGCTCTTGTTGAAGGCTTTGGGATAAGGGTAGGAAGGAGATGCCGGTGGGTACTCTAGGGAAGCTACTAATAGAAAGTTCACTTGAGTTGGCAGCCCGACTGGCCTTTATGGCAATTAGAAATGTGTCTGGGAGCCTCACTAGGACAGTAGCTTCAAACCTGGGGTCTTGTCATGACCTTAGATGAGAGATACTTCATCATCGTTGGCCTCAGTTTCCTTGTCTGTAAAATAAAGGGAATGGATTTGATGATCTCTGAAGATTTCTTCTACCTCTAGATATATGCAATCATACTCTATTCTGATTATCCCCTATGTAACCTTGGGGTGAGCTGGGATAGGGGGAGGCCTCCCTGAGCTGGGGGATACCCTGGGCAATATCGTAAGGTTGACAAAGTTACTCTTCTGTGGTCCTCTCTTAAGACTGTAGGATCCTAGATCCAGAGCTGGAATTAACCTCAGAGGTCATCTTGTACAATGCCTTCTTTTTACAGATGAGGAAACTGAGGCATAGGGAGGTTAAGTGACTTGCCCAAGATCACACAGGCATTTGACATTCGAGGTGGGATTTGAGCCCAGGTCTCCCAACTCCAGGGCCAAAGCTCTTTGAATTTTTGACTCTTTCCTCTTCTGTGTCCTCAACCCCTAGATAATCACCCTTGTCACTGTGGCTCCCCAGACAACCTGACTCTTCTGAACAGTGTATCCCATGCTCTAAAATAATCCCTGCCAGACTCTAAGCTTGTCCTCTTGGTGATCTCCCTTCATAGAACACCACTGGTTCTCCTTCACCTACCTAATTCTTCTTGTTGTTCAGTCGTTTCAGTCACGTTCAACTCTTCGTGACCCCTTTTAGAGTTTTCTTGACAAAGATCTCAGAGTGGTTTGCCATTTCCTTCTCCAGCTCATCTTATAGATGAGAAAACTGAGGCAAACAGGGTTAAGTAACTTGCCCAGGGTCACACAGCTAGTATGTGTCTGAGGCCAGATTTGAACTCACAAAGATGAGTCTTCCTGACTCCAGGCCTGGCACTCTTATCCACTTCGCCACCTAGCTGCTAATCTAGTTCTTACCCTCCATCATTAAAACTCCCTCTTACTGTCAGTCAGTTGCCATAGAGAAAAGTGATCTGAAGATAGACCAACTCCCACGGACTTGTTAAAAACTACATATAGTATAGTGGAGTAGAAGGAGCCCTGGTGGAGGAGACAGGAGACTTGGATTCTCGTGGCTTCTTGGCTGCTAAGTAGCAGCGTGGCTTTGAGCAAATCATTTCCCTTTTCTGAGTATAGTTTCCTCATCTGTACAATAAGGAGGATGGACTTCACTAAATGATCTCTAAGGTCCCTTCTAGTTTCAGTCATCCAGGATAATAACTTTATATGTTATTCCTCTGAGGGCTTTTCAAGTTTTTAAAGAGGGCCTGGAGACAGGAAGCTTTAACCCAAATGGCCCTCTCATGGTGGGATGATCTAGATGCTATGAAAAAAAGATAGGCAGTGGGGATACTATTGGGCATAGGGGCATTCCTGGCCCCATAGGCAGCCACCATCTGCCTACAAATTAAGCTGGTATTGCTTGGACCCTCTGTGATATGTCATCCAGAAATCATCTCCATTCACTGCCTCTACATACCAATGTTCCCTAATCTATGCCATGATTTTATTTTTAAAGATCTCTAAGGATGAGAATTTATACCAAGGGTGGAGAAACTTATTTTCCTATAGATGGCCAATGACCCTCAGAGAGACAAAAAACTAGTCGAGGGTCTCTTGGAATTGAAATACAACTTTAATTTAATTAGTTATGGGGGTGACGAAGATTTGACAGGGTGGGACATACAAAAGGTTAAACTCATTTTAATCTAATAACAGAGAACAAAATGTATTAAGTGCAACAAATTTTAAAATGTGTTTCTGTTTGATTTTCAGCCCATTAAGGGAATGGGTAAGGGAGAGGAAAAGGAAAAGGGGAAAGAGGGAGACAAGATTGGCAATGGTGGACAGGTGGAGATAGGCAAAGAAATAGCCACTGAGAAGAAACACATAAAGGGAAAGGAAGATAGAATCTCCTGCCTCTTGGAGGGAAAAGGGAACTAGAAGGAGAGAGACACGGAAGGTTCTATAAATGAATTCCATTAAACTCCACTCTTCACTGGCTTTGGGTCTTAAAGTGTTATCATCTCTCAACAGTAACATTTGGAAGGCTGATTGGTGGACAAACTACACTCACAGTTCTTCAGTGACATGGATTGTATAAGGCAGCATGGTGCAGGAGACAGAATGCCAGATTTGTAATCAAAGAACTTAGGTCTGAATTCCATCTCCCTGACTAGGGTGATCATGGACAAATCTGCTAACCTTCTTGGGAATCTGTTTCAACAAGACAGTCTCTAATTTTCCTTCTAGTATGAGATCTATGAGTCTATGAAATTATTCTCTGAGTTTCACCAGGATGATGTCAAACTAACAGTCTGGTTGTGCCTTCAGGAGAAAGGATTTTATTCCTTCTTTGGAAGACAGCATGGAGTAGAGTCAGAAGAACTGACCAAAAGTCAGAATAGCTAATTGAGTTTGAGCCCCAGCTCTGATATTAGTAGCTAGGGGGCCATAAACAAATCATTTAACACTAGCTGTCTAATGAGGACTGGATTTGGAATCAGAGGACTTAGGTTAAAATCAAAGTTCTGCCACTTATTACTTGAATGTGAACTTGGTCAAATGACTTCATCTTTCTGGCCTCAGTTCCTTCAGCTATAAAATGAAGGGGTTGAACTAGATGGCCTCAATGTTCCTTCTAGTTCTGAATCAATGGTCCTAACGTGTTTGAACCTTGTTTTCCTTATATCTGAAAGAAGAATAGTATTTATAGAATGTCACTCAAAAGAGTAAGACCTAACAATTCACAAAGGACAAACCAAGTGGATGAAAAATACTAGTTCAGACTATGATTTACATTTAGACAGGCAGCCCATTTAATTGGCTCATCAGTCATTGTAGATAGATAATGAGTTTGGCTCAGAACTGAATAGGAGAAAGAGTGGGTTATATTGCATTTGGGAGAAATTGCTCAGTGTTTTTAATAATTATAATAGCTGACACTGGTATAGCAAATTTTAAGTGTGCAAAGCCCTTAACACATATTATCTCATGTGACTTCAGGTATTATTGTTGTCATTTTACAGATGGAGAAACAGATTCAGTGTTAAGTGATTAGGAAGAAGAGAGGATTTGGGGGCATACACAAGTTGAGTTTTGGACATGTTGAGTTTGAGATGTTTATAGCATATCTAGTTCTAGGCAGTTGGAAATATAAGACTGCAGGTCAGAAAAGAAGTTAGAGTAGGAAAAATAGATCAGAAAATCATCTGCATAGAGATGATTAATCCCATTAAGTGATTTACCCACTTGCCCACATAGCTAGTAAGTGTCAGAGGCAGGATGTGAACCCAAGTTTTCTTAACTCCATGGCTAACTCTTTATTTACTAGGCCATGGTGAGCTCTCTTTCTCCCTCCCTCTCTCTCTCTCTCTTTCTCCCTTCCCTTCCCTTCTCCCTAAAACAAAACCCCATCTTTTTAGCATTGATATTCTTTAGTTTCTGCTTTATGAGTGCAACTCCTAAGTACCATAGTCCTTGAATAATTTAAGTTGTGGATCACCTGAAAGGCAAAACAGAGGTGTATGGTGAGTAAATGGGCAGCAGAATATTACCAGCACAGTATTGCCCACCAGAAATGATGTGAAAGAGATTACCCAAGAGATGTACTGGGAGGCAGAGACATCCCAAGGACTTCTTTGGTAGCCATGCAATGCCAAGAGATCTAGGGGAAGATTCCCAGTATACTTGTTGGGACCCTTGACAAATGATTAACAGAAGGCAGAACTGCTTAACTCTTAGTGTCCTTCTGTTTTCTCTGCCAAGGAGAATTATCTTCAGACAGGAAGAAAATTGGGTAGCAGCTCCCCAAAAGGACTATAGTGATAGTGAAGGAATGCCTATGTGTCATCAAGGAATTCAAGCTACCAGGTTCAGATGAACTGTATCCTCCAGCATTTAAAGAACTGGTAGATCCAATTTCTGAGTCTATGTCAGTGATATCTGAAGCACCATGGTGAAAATGAAAAAAGCCACAGGGTTGGAAGAGGGCAAATGCCCCAGTTTTTACAAGTGGGAAGAGATTAGAGCCAGCCACCATTAGCTAGTAATCTTGACTTCCATGCATGTGGAAATTCTACAACATATTATTGGAGAGATGGCTAGTAAACTTTTAGAAAATGAAGCAAGAATCACAAAGAACCAGCGTCACTTTATCAAAACCAAGTCATGCCAAACAAACTTCATTTTCTTTTTTTTTTTACAGTTATTAAACTTAATAATTGAGGGGAATGATATAAATGTTGTCTACCTAGATTTCCCTTTTCTTTTATTTCTTTAAAAATTGTATTAAGTAAAAAAAACATTATAGATTTACCCCTGCCCTTATAGAGCAGTTGCTTTATGAGTTATTAACAGGAAGTATGCATCCTTCAATGATAGAAAGTATGGTATGTACCCTGATCACTACACTAACCTTGTTTACAGTGTTGTCAGTTTTCTTGTCTATTTCTCTTTTGGCTCCACTTTCTTCATGACACATCACTTTAAGCCTTTCTGTGTTTTTTCCCTGAATTTTCCACATTCAGTAGTCTTTATGTTGTTGTTTTTTGGTCATTTCAGTCATGTGTGACTCTTTGTGACCCCATTTGGGGTTTTCTTGGCAAAATAATAGAATCATTTGCATTTTCTTCTCCAGCTAATTTTACAGATGAAGAAACTGAGGCAAAGTCAAGTGACTTGCCCAGGGTCACACAGCTAGTAAGTGTCCAAGAACAGATTTGAATTCAAGAGGAGGAGTCTTTCTGATTCCAGGCTATCACTCTGTCCACTGCAATCCCTTATTTTCTTTCCCTCCCATTCCCAATTGAACAATGAAAAGAAAAAGAAAAAGAAAACTTTCATGATAAATATGTACAGTGAAACAAAACAAATTCCCACATTGACCATGGCCAAGTATATATGTCTCATTCTGCATTTTAAGTCCATCACCTCTCTGGCAGGAGGAGGGTAGCCTGCTCCATCTTTCATTCTCAGAAATAATGGTTTGTCATTGCATTGATCAGTTCTAAGGTCATTCAAAGTTGTCTTTTTAAGGTTTTCATTATGTAAATTGTTCTATAAGTTCTGCTCACTTCCTTCTGTATCAGTTCATACAGTTCTTCCCAGTTTCCTCTGAAACATTATTTTGTAATCTTTTATGGTGCCATAATATTCCATTGCATTCATTTATCACAGTTTGTTTAGCCATTCCCCAATAATTTCCAAGAACATCTTTATACATGACGCTTTTGTTGCTGTCAGTAGCTTCCTTGGGACATAATCCTAGTAGTGAAATCTCTGGGTCAGATGGTATGAGCACTTTAGTAATTTTCTTAACCTGATTCTAGGGGCAGTGGAGCAGTTGATAGCTCTGCCAGCAGTGAATTAGCTTGCCTATGTTCCCACAGATTCTCCAAGAATGAGTTTTCCCATCTTTGCTTTGTTGATGAATGTTAAAGTGAAATCTCAGGGTTGTTTTAATTTGCACTTCTGTGTTATTAATGATTTTTGAAATTTTTATGAGTGGTTATTGATCATTTATACTTCTTATTTAGAAAACTGTTCATTCCATTTGATCACTGATTGGATTTTTATAATTTGACAAAGTCATGCTATTCCTGTGGAAATTATGGATATGTAGATTAGATAATAGTTTAATGAGATGGTTTAAGAACTAGTTTAGTGGCATGACTTTAAGAATATTCCCTAATTGTTCATTGTGAATTTGGAAAGAGGTCTCCAGTGGAGTGCCCCAGGGACCTGTGCTCCCCTTTGTAGCTAATCTTGAGGTGGCTATCTATAATAGGTGCTTCCACTTTTCCTTTCCTTTCCTTTCATTCTCTCTTAACTTACTATAATCTGGCATCAGACCTCATCATTCAACTGAAACTGCTTTCTCCAAAATTACTAATGATCTCTTAATTTCCAAACCTAATAGCCTTTTTCTCAATCATCATCCTTTACTTCTCTGCAGTGAAGTGAAATGATTGGGTGCTTTGCAGTGCCCAATCCCCCTTTACTGTGTGTTTTCAGCCTTAGACACATCCAGTCTCCCATTTCTCCTTGATACTTCCTTCTCTCTAGATTTTTGTGACATTCCTCTTTCCTGTTTCTCCTCCCACCCGTCTGACTATTCTTCAGTCTGCTTTGTTGGATTTTCATCCAGGTCACATCCAGTAACCATGGGTGTCTTCCAAGGTTCCATCCTGGGCCCTTTTCTCTTTTCCCTTTATACTATTTCTCTTAGTGATCTCATCAGCTCCCGTGAATTCAACATCATCTCTATGCAGATGATTTTCTGATCTATTTGTCCCACTCTAACCTCTTTCCTGACCTCCAGTCTTCTATTTCCAACTGCCTGAAACTAGATGTGTTGTAAACATCTCAAATTCAACATGTCCGAAACTGAACTTGTGTATGTCCCCAAATCCTCTCCTCTTCCTAATTTCCCTATTATTATTGAGGGTGCTACCATCTTCTCAGTTGCCCAGTCTTGCAGCTTAGATGTCTTCATCCTTGCCTACTCACTCTCTCTTATCCTCCATATCCAATCTGTTGCTACGCCATGTCATTTCTACCTTCATAAAATTTTTCATACATGTCCCCTTCTCTACCACCAGTGGCACAGACCCTTATGACCTCATGGCTGGACTATTGAATTTGCCTGCTGGTTGGTCTCCCTTCCTCCAGTCACACCCCACTCCAGTCCATCATCCACTCAGATATCAAATTGATCATCCTAATATTACTGGTCTGACCATGTCACCCACCCTATTCAACAAACTCCAGTGGCTTCTTATCACTTCCAGGATCAAATATAAAATCCACTGTTTTTTTAAAGCCCTTCATAGCTGTATCCCTTCCTACATTTCCAGTATTCTTATACCTTACTCTATCTCCTCACCCCTCATACCATTCTTGGCAGTCCAGTGACGTTGGCCTCCTTACTGTTCCTCCCACAATACAGCAATTTTCACTGGTTGTTCCCATGCCTGGAATTTCTCCTTCTTCACCTCTGCCTCCAGCTTCCCTCACTTCCTTCAAGTCTCATCTAAAGTCCCACCTTCCAAAAGAAACTTCCTCTAGTCCTCCTTAATCTTAGTGCCTTCCTTCGGAAATTATTCCCAAATTATCTTGTATGTATTTTGTTTGGACAGAATTGTTCATATGTGGTTTCCTCCATTAGACTTTGAGCTCCTTGAGACTAGGGACTGTTTTTCTTTTTGCTTTTATAGCCCTAGCACTTAGCACAGTCCAGGCACAAAGTTAGCACTTAATAAATGCTTGTTGGGGGCAGCTAGGTGGTGCAGTGGATAGAGCACTGGCCCTGGATTCAGGAGGACCTGAATTCAAATCTGGCCTTACTAGCTGTGTGACCCCGGGCAAGTCACTTAACCCCACTGCCTAGCAAATGAAATAAAAAAAAATGCTTGTTGACTTGACTTTCTCTCCAGCTCTCTGATGCCTCCAGTCTCCTTGTACTTGTCTTCTCTTTTAAGGCAAATTATACCAAAGATATAATTCATGTGTGTGAACTAGCTGTGAATCATCATCAGTGTGGTGTTAAAGGAGGAAGAAGTACCCAGAGCCATGTAACCTTATAAAAAAAAATAACTTTGCTAAGGGAATTTCACATTTTATTAAGGAGACCTGTCATGGAATCCCAGCCTCCTTTCAGAGTTCAGCTAGGTTGCTGATTCTTTGTGGAATTCTTTCTTCATCTCACCGGCTGTTGGTGCTTTCTCCACTCTACTTTATCTATATCTATCTGTATAAATGTATGCATTGCATCCCACAGTATAATGTAACTTCTTTGAGGCCAGAGACATTCACTCTTTTCGTCCTTATTTCCCTGGCACCTACCTTAGTGCACATAATAAGCACTTAGATGTTTGTTCATTTGAACTGAATTGAATTGAAATGGCTCATCTTTAGGGCAATAAGGACTAATGGCAAGGGGAGTTTAGAACTTGGTAAAGAAGCAACTTCAGTGAGAAAACAAATGGGGCAAAAAGGAGTAGGGACAATTTCTGGATGAACTTGGATGAAAACAACTATCATATCTCCTTCAGTGTTGTCCTCTCCAGGCTAAACAAACTGTTCATTCAAATAATCCTTGCTTGGCATGGTGTAAAATCCTCTCACATTGTCGGTGTCCTTTGATAAAGAGGTTGAACTAAACAGGACCAAGGACAGATCCCTAAAACACTCCCCTAGTGACTAGCTCTCCAAATTGACATTAACTCATTATTGACTCAGCAGCTAGGTGGCACAGTGGATAGAGTGCTGGGCCTGGAGGCAGGAAGACTCCTGTTACTGATTTCAAATCTGACTGTGTGACCCTGGGCAAGTCACTTAACCCAATGTGCCTCAGTTTTCTCATCTGCAAAATGATCTGGAGAAGGAAATGGTAAACCACTCCAGTATCCTTGCCAAGAAAACCCTGAATGGGGTCATGAAGAGTCAGACATTATTGAAAAAACTGAACAACAATATTAATGACTACCCTTTGCGTCAACCAATCCCTGAAGTTCCACTCAACTATTATTTATCCCACATCTCTTCACCTTAAAAATAATTATAATATGAATAGTATACATGGCAAAGTAATGTGGTAGAATTGAAGGAGAGTTGAATTTAGGTCACAGAACTTGAGTTCAAATATTACCTTTATCATTTATAGCTTTCGTGTCATGTAACATCCCCAGTTTCCTTCTCTATAAAATGAAGGATTTGGACTAGATCACCTCTGAGGTCCTTTCCAACTCTAACTCTATGAAGAAAGTGTTTTGTAAATCTTAAAATGCTATGAAAGTATGAACTATTAAGTTATTTCTGTTTTCCCAATCCAAATTTTGTCCTGTTCATTCAGGTAGATCTTTTGGTCATCTGATTTAAATCCCTTCTGCTGCAGTATAAGTTAATTCTCTTTCATTTGAACCCCAGTAGAGCATTCTTTTGTTGTTGTTTAGCCATCTCAGACTCTTCACATAAAAAAAAAAGAACCTAACAAGTTTAAATCATCTGAGCACTTTCTTTTTAATGCATAGTCATGGACTCAAAGACATCGCCAGATTTTCATCTCTCTGTTCTTTCTCTTTCTTTATCCCCATGCAACTAGATGGAATGTTAGGAAGGAAAGGAAAGAAAAATGGCTTTCCAGATTTTTCTAACTGCCTGGAGTTGCAGTAAATGTTAGTCATTCATTTAGCTAAACTTCGGCTTCCATCATATCCCTCCCCTTTTCAGTAGATAAAAACAAAGCAGTCAAGACCTCAAAGACCTTACATTCTCCTGGAATACTTTATATTTACACTTCTGTGTGTATATGTATGTATATCTACAGCAATACATGTATATAATATGTATGTATTTATACATATAGATATGCATATTTGGTCTTTCTGGTTAGACCATAAACTTTCAGAAGGCAGAGACCATCTTATATAATTTCTTGTATTGTTCCTAGTGCCTACTTTATGTGGTACTTGGTAGTAGATACTCAGATAAGATCAGATATTTCTAATTTTAAAGTATTCTATGTGTGTATTATTTCCTTGCACCAATTCAGCGAGGCAGGTAGTGCCAGTGTTATTAACCCCTTTTGGTGTGTAAGGAATCTGAGGTTTACAGGAGTGCCTTCTTCAAGGTCACACAGTGGGCAGCATGCATACAGTGCCAGTGGGAGCTGGATGTTAGAAGCTGAGCTGAGCTTGTCCTCCTGGTCCATGGATTGTGGCTCCCTCTTTGGGCTAGTGAGAGTATCCTGCTCTTTACTGTTAGACTTAAATTCAGATTAAGGTTGCTGACACAATATTTGAAGAAAAAGCTGAGTTCATCTTCTAGGACAGAATTACATTAAGGGGGATGAAATTAAAGGCTTTTCATGGAAAGATCTCCTGGATAATTTGATGGAAGACTTTAATTATTTCAAAGTACCCAAGAAAAAGATGCTTTTAAAAGGAATTCATTTGAGGATCACATAAAAATATTATATATAACTATCTCTGTGAACTTTTACAACTGCAATTGATCTGGAGAGCTAGCTTAGAAAAGGAGGGACTTTGATTTCCTACCTTCTCTAGCCCAGGCAACACCCACTAGGGACATATGAAACAAGACTCAAGTCACGGGAACAGCAGACCACCGAAGGATGACATGGGTTTCAGTTTCAGCAGAGGCTTGGGTTAGACAGCAGAAATAATTAGAAATCAATATGTATGGAGTTCACTAGATTCATGCATCTTCTACCTTCCCAGGAACCCAATTAATTTCAACAAACATTAATAGAGACAGTCAAGTAGAGAAAGAACATTCATTTGGAGTCAGAAGACCTGAGTCCAAATCTCAGTCCTGATATTTTCTACTTCTGTGAGACTGGGCAAGTTGCTTTCCATCTCTGGGCCTTATTTTCCTCATCTCTGAAATGAGGGGATGGGATTAGAGATCTGTTGTAGGGACTTGAGAGGCCCAGTTTCTTTTAGGGGTCCTTATGGCCTCATTGAAGACATGACAGTAAATAACTGTCATACAGATTGGAATATGTAAAAACTTGGGAGAGGTGTGGATGAAGTGCTCTTTGGAAAGACAGTGTGGTGTAGGTGAAGGAGTGTTGGAGTTGGTATCAGAAGGACCTGGATTCAAAGAATATCATAACATCTCTGAATGCCAGTTTCTTCTTCTATAAAATGAGGATAATAACAGTCCCAGTACCTACCTGACAGAATTGCTGTGAGGCTCAGAATGAGATAATGAATATAAGGCACATCCAAAACCTTGAAGGGCTATATAATTGTAGATTTAGTTCTGAATGGAAAGACCAGGAAAGGCTTCATGGGATAGGTGGCGCCTGGCCTAGTCTTGAAGAATAATAGCTATAATAGCTAACATTAACATGGCCCTCTAGGGTTTGCAGAGTACTTTAAAAATATAATCTCATTTCTTCCTCAACAAAAGCCTGAGAAGTAGGTGCTATTATTACTCGGGGTCACACAGCTAGTATGTATCCCAGGTAGGATTTGAACTCAGGTCTTCCTTTATCTACTGTGCCACTGAGATTTCAGTAAACAAAGTTGGTGAAAGAGGGTGATGCATTCCAGGCTTAAGGGATGGTATGAGCAAATACTGTAAAAGAGGAGTTTAGGGCAATGAGTTGTCCAGTTTGGCTGGAAGGCAGAGGCACTTGGCATTGGGGAGCCTTTAATGGTTTTTTATTGTAATCAAAGATGCACATTAGGAAAATTAATTTGGCAGTATCTAGGAGGGATTGGAGTGAGCAGAGACTGGAATGCATGGGAGGATTTAGAAGATTATTATAGTAATCTAAACAAGAGGGAATGAGGACCTGCATTAGGATGGTGGCTGTGGGAATGGTCAGGAGGGTTCAAAAGAAAGGAATGAAAGAGTTATCTTGGAGAGAAACTAGCCAGCACTTGGAAATTGCACATGTAGATATGTTGAGGGAGCAGTTGGGGCAAATTGGTGAAGGAGAGAGGGACAGTGGTTGCCTTAGGGTGGTTGGACGAGAAGAGAGAACCCTGTCCTAAATGTGACATGTGGGGAAACTCGGAATCTGAGGGGCTTTGATTTGATTTATAATGCTTGAATTAGTTCATTCCCTAAGGAAAGAGTTCTTAACCTGTGATCTAGGAACTTCTCTTTTTTAGTTTTGAAAACTATTTTTTAATATATTTGGTTTCATTGCAATCCTATGTATTTTATTTTATGCATTTAAAAACATTATTTTGACAAGGGGTCCATAGGTCTCAACAGTATGTCAAAGGAGTCCATGACAAAGACAGGTTAAAAACTCTTCAGTACATGCTATATGTGTTTTTACTTTATTTTTCTTGCTTTTTTGTAGCATACTTAATACAGAAACATATTTTGCATAACTTCACATGTGTAATGGATATATTGTTTGCCTTCTTAATGGGTGGAAGAGGGGATGAAAGGAGGGGAAAAGGAACTCAAAATTAAAAAAAAATAAAGTAATTCCAGACTCCTAAAGACTTCCAGAGTTCGATCAGTCCAACCCTCTGCCTCCAGGCAATGCTGTACTAGAATCTCTTCCTTTGATCCCTTCTCCTCTTTTGTGATTAAGAAACAATTCAAGAAATCTTGTCTGACAATGTAGATATACAATCAGGGGTATTGTGATATCTAATGAGATACTGTAAGGAAAGCACTTTGTAGGCTGTGAAGTGCTATAACGCTAAATGTCAGTTATTATTATTATTATTATTATTAGCCTTCAGTCACCAAGTCTCCAGCCTGGTGATGGCTTCACTCCCTGAATCTTCTACTGCACTCCTGCTGATTGCAAGAAATGTTTATTGAGCAATAAATGGGATGTGCTGGTAAATGTTTAATAACTGGGCTTGGGGGTGGAGATGGGGATATATGCACACTGTTTAATTTTGGTCAAGTTTAATCTGTATTACTAACACTTTCTAATTAACACTTTATAATGTCTAAAGAATCAACAAAATAATAACTCGAGCTCTTATTTGTAGAGTTTGCCTATTTCTGAGATGTAAATATTCACATTGAAAATTTAACTACCAGCTCTCAAAAGATGGTTAGAGCTGGCTCCAGCAAGCCTCTGTATGCAATATTCTGTCCTAGTAATCCTCCCCCCCCCTTTCAACTGTGAGGAAGATCTCTTTCAATCTACTTTGCTGTAGTTTCTCCCCATTTCCCCTTATCCTGTCCTCCTCAGGAGGAAGAAGTTACCAGGAAAAGGAAGATGAGCTCTGGGCTCCAAATTTTACAGGAAAACAAGAGGCACAGACTCAGCTTAGGACTGGGTTGTGCCCTGAAGGAGTAGAGTCTGACCTAGGGTCAGAGAAATAGAAACTAGAGCCAAAGCCTCCTCCATAGTATCTCTAGTTTCCTTTGCTTGGGAAGCCAGAAAGACCACCAGAGAGACCCAGGCCTCTTTTCCTCTACCAAGGTGGTAGAACAGAGAACAGAAAGCACTTCAGATAATGGGGCAAGGCTACAGCATATAATTGTGTAGAAGTGGCTGGTGTCAGTCCTAGAGAGTTACATCTGGGAACATTTATGGAGCCGAAATTAAGCCCACTTTTCATTAATGGAGAATTACACACTCCATTTGCTCATGAAATCTAACTCTTCACCAGGGCCTTGGAAAGTTTTACAAGCCTCTCCTTTGGAGGAGAATATGCCTTCTTTCCTTTCTCTCCTCTGTGTGTGTGTGTGTGTGTGTGTGTGTGTGTGTGTGTGTGTGTGTGTGTGTAGGGGGAGGGGAACTCAGCCCTGCCATCAGAAAGCAAGAACAGGACCCTGGTGGTGGGTGGGGCATGGTATAAAACTGGAAGATCAGTTAATGGTAGAATTTCAAGTTTATGGAGCCTAAGAACCAACTCTTCCTTCTTTCCCACACACACTTCCTATGCAAAGAGGGATTCTTGGCTGTACTAATGATTCATTCATATACAGCCTAACCTTCTGGGAAGACTCCATTTCCCGGTCTTGACTAGGTTCATATAATGTGGGAGATAGAGGGAGGAATAGCTGTCAGCACCAGCTCCTTGCTATCTGGGTTACAGGTCTGGAGCTATAACAGTCCATAGGATTAGAAGGTATCTAGCCTTTTGCTCCCAAGTCAGAACAATCTGGAACAAACCCCAGTGGGTTTGACCCTGTAGCCTTTGAAATGGGGTTGAAAGTAGGAAATGGGATTCACGAGCATTTGCCCCCTCCATCAAGGTTTATTTGTTCAGTTGTTTTTTCAGTCATTTCTGACTCTTGGTGACCCCATTTGGGGTTTTCTTGACAAAGATACTGGGAGTGGTTTGCCATTTCCTTCTCCAGCTCATTTTACAGATGAACAAACTAAGGCAAACAGGGTAAAGTGACTTGCTCAGGGTCACAGAGCTAGTAAATGTCTGGGGTCATATTTGAACCCAGAAAGATGAATCTTCCTGACTCCAGGTCCAGCATTCTATGCACTGTGCCACCTAGTTGCCAAATAAAATTTGTTTATTATGTATTCTCTTCCTCATGACTATTTGGAGGCAGCTGTCTTGTTTTACTTAAGTCTATTCTTCTTCAGTTTAAACAGCCTCCGGTCTTACCGTGGTTATCATCAAAAGTCCTTTCCACCTAGCACATCATTAGGCACAAAGCAGGCTTTCAGTAAGTACTTCTTGGACTGAATTGAAAGCTAATTGATCTCTTGGACTATGAGTTTGAGAGGCAGCAAAGGGGACTTGGAAGATCCTGGCAGTTGATGATGTCAGAAGGCTTGATGCTTACGAACTGTATGACTTGACCCTGTTTTTTTATCTGTAAAGTAATGATAGTCTATGTCATAGGGTTGTGAGGGAAACCCTTTATAAACCATAATCTCTGATATTAATGTGAATTATTACTATTGTTGACCATTGGCTGGGTTCCATGTGCTCTAATTAAATGTCTTAAAGAGGTCGGTATTGATCTTTTGCTAGTTGGTATTGGTTGGGAGGGTGATACTTGAAGAATATGGCGATGTAAGTAGGAAATTTTTATCTTGACAATAGAAGGCATAGATAGAATGTTAATCAGATTTTTGGATGATATAAAGCTAGGTGGGAGAGCTAATACATTGGGTGATAGAGTCATGGTCCAAAAAGATATTGACAGGGTAGAGCCTTAAGCCAAAATGAAAAGACAAAATCTCCTAGGGAATTTATGTAAAAGTAAAAACTAAAGGCAGTATGTTATACTAAGGTGGTCCTCAAAGTGTGGTAAAGGTGGGGTGAGAAGGTCTTTTGAGGTCATAACTGTTTTTATAATACCAACATGTTTTAATGTCTAATATGGTGAAAATGGATAGATATAACCCACATAAACAAAAGATCTGTGGGGTAGTCCTCAATAATTTTTTAATGTTTGAAAGGGTCCTGAGACCAAAAAGGTTTGAGAACCACTGGTATAATGGATATAACCTCAGAGTCAAGAAGACCCAGGTTTTGTTGCTGTTATTTAGTCATTTCACTCATGTCTGATTCTTTGTGACCCCATTTAGGATTTTTCTTGGCAAAGATACTGGAGTGGCTTGCGACTTCCTTCTCTAGATCATTTTTGCAGATGAGGAATTGAGGAAAATAGGGTGAAGTGACTTGTCCAGGGTCACAGAGCTAGTAAGTGTCTAAAATCAAATTTGAACTCAGGTCTTCCTGACTCCAGGGCCAGGTGCTCTATCCACTGTGCCACCTAGCTGCCCTAAAGAGGAGA
This sequence comes from Phascolarctos cinereus, assembly GCF_003287225.1. Taxonomy (NCBI): domain Eukaryota; kingdom Metazoa; phylum Chordata; class Mammalia; order Diprotodontia; family Phascolarctidae; genus Phascolarctos; species Phascolarctos cinereus. The sequence goes on from NW_027556098.1 coordinate 176,462,048, forward strand.
AATCTTAAAGAAAGATAGGATAACTGTTAAGTATTTGAAGGACTATCACATGGGAGAGGAATTAAATTTGTTCTTGGCCCCAGGTGCAATAGGTAGAATAATATATCAGATAGTATTTACATAGCACTTTAATAATATTATAATTATAATATATATAATACATATGATATATAATATATATTCTGTATAATTATACATGTAATTATAATAATATTATTTCATTTTTTCCTCACAACAACTATGAGAGATAGGTGGCTATTATTATCCCTCAGGAAGACCTCAGTTCAAATACCTTACTAGCTGCATGACCCTGGGCAAGTCACTTAACTTTGTTTCAGTTTCCTCATCTGTAAAATGGGGATAATAGTCATATCTACCTCCCATTGTTATTGTGAGGATAAACAGAGATAATATTTGTAAAGTGCTTTGCAAACCCTAAAGCAATGTATAAATGTTATCGATTATTTAGGTTTAATAGGAGGAGAAAAGGTTTTTTGATAATTATAATTACCCAAAAATTGAAATGGGCTGACTCTGGAGATCTTAGAGCCTGGGCTAACTTACCACTTGTCTGGTTTATTATAAAGGGGACGAAGGGGATTGTTCAGACACCATACTAGATGACCACTGGAGTTCCTTCCAGCCCCTGAGATCCTATGATTCCATCAAAGCTAAATCATGGTTCATAGAATCAAGAGATATTAGAATCAGAAAGGACTTTACAGAACCTTTTGTTTTACAGGTGAGGACACTGAGCTCTAGAGGAGTAAAGTGACTTGCCCAAGGCCATACGATCAATAAGATGAGACTAGATCCAAGATTTCCAGTATTCTTTCCACAAAACTGCATTGTCTCCCTCGCATTCTTGAAATATTTGACTAGTGTCCATAGCATTAAAGGATCATAAGAACATAGATTTAGAGAGAGAAGGAACCTCGGGCATCATCTAATCCAATCCCCTCATTTTACTTATGAAGAACTGAGCCCAGGGAAGTAAGATGAAATGCCCAAGGTCACACAGGTAGTACTTGAACCCAGTACTTGAGCCAGTACTTGAACCCGTACTTGAACCCAGGTTCTCCATTTCCAAACCCAGTGCTCTTCCAAGTCAACAAGCATTTGCAAAGTGCCTACCATATGCTAAGAACTTTCTACTACAATGTATTATGGACAAATTAATACAGGCACTAAGAAGAGCACTTTTGGGGCCAATAGAACTCATCTCAGAGAAGTTCAATATTTCCATGTAATATGGTAGAAATAGTATCATATTAAAAGTCAAGGGGCGGCTAGGTGGCGCAGTGGAGAGAGCACTGGCCCTGGAGTCAGGAGGACCTGAGTTCAAATCTGGCCTCAGACCAAACACTTGACACTTACTAGCTGTGTGACCCCGGGCAAGTCACTTAACCCCAACTGCCTTAAAAAAAAAGTCAAGAGGCTTGGGTTCTGGTCCGAATTCATTATTGTTGTTGTTCATCCTTCATTTTCAAAGAAGACCAATGATATCAAGAATGAGTGATGACTTGGATTGGATTGAAGTGAGGTAGAGTTACTCAAATCATGGGCCTCACTCTTCCAGCATCACCAGAGTCCAGGGGCAGGACAAAAGTCAGGATGACTGATAACTATTACAACTAGGGATATGACCTTGGGCAAGTTATTTCAACTAATGTCTATTTCCTTATCTGTAAAATGGGTATAGCAATCTCAATCTTAAAGACAGAGTTGAAGAATTATTCTGAGGACCAAATGAGATAGTATTTGTGTAAGTTCTCTGACGCCAAGGGCTATGTCTATGCAAAATGTGAACTGACTTGGGCACAGTCAAGAGATGTAACACACTAGAAGAGAGATAGTCCCACTGCATTCTGCTCTGGTCAGGCCATGGTTAGAATTCTGCGGTCTGTTCTGGAACCACACTGTAGATAGGGCATTGATCAAAGTGGAATACAATTTAGAGAAGGTTTATCTGGATGGTGAAGGACTGGAGACTTTGACTTATGAAGATCTGTCGAAGAAACTGGGAATGAGGATATATGAACACTGTCTTCAAATATATGAAGGAATATTGTAGAGGGTTTAGATTTGTGATGCCTGCTCCCACAGGGAAAACCGGGAGCAGTGGATGGAAGTTATAGTAAGGGAGCTCTTGGCTTAGTATTAGAAGGAACTTTTTAATTAGATCTGTCCCAAAGTGGAATAAACTGCCTTAGAAAGCAGTGAGTTTCTTCTCCCTGAAGGTTTTCAAGTAGAGACTGGATGGCCATCTATCAGGGATATTGCTGGGGGGATTTCTGCACTGGGTAGGAGCTTGGACTAGATGACCTATAAATTCCCTTCGAAGTATAAGATGCTATGACTCTAGGTTGTATACAAAGTCTATAGGAAGTCCCAGTGGAAACCTGGTGGAAACAAGTCTAATGCCTAATATGTTTGGAAGGTGTACAATTCAGGACTTTGGAAACTTTGGGGTAGCAGAAAGGTTGATTGGCTTCTGTGTCCTGTTTTTGTGCTTCCTGATTCTGATTTCTCTAGGCTCCATTTCTCTGCTACCAGGGCTTCAGAGAACTCTGTCCCAGACCCACTGACATCTTCGCTCTATTTAAGCCTGAGACTCTAGCAACTCCTTCACTGTTCACAGCTGCCCTTACCTTTTGTTGTAAGGTATTAAGTTCTCCTGGTTATGGGGTCCTTATGGGTTTGTCTTCTACATTCTCATTCACTGAAGAGGGTCTGCCTGAGGCTAAAAACTCTGAGCAGGCTGGGCCTGGGGTCTGCCTGACTCCCTCTGAATATCACGCAGCCAAGTGCCATGTGCAGGAAGAAGGCCAATAAAGGTTTCCATTAGAGCTAATGAAATGATGGAACCTCTGAATTTGCTGAAGGAACTAGGACTGTTTATCTTAGAGAAGGGAATATTTAGTGGGGACATGAGAGCTAGCTTCAGGTGTTTGAAAGGCTGTCATGTGGAAGAAAGATGAGGCTGCATTTTGCTTGGCCCCAAAGGGCAGAATTAGCAATGATGGATGGAAGTAACTGAGAGGCAGATGTCAGTCTAATTCAAGGAGGAACTTTTTAACAATTAGAACTGTCCAAAGGTAGAATGGATTGCTTCTATGGTGGTGAGTTTCCTTCACTGAATGACTTCATTTAGAGGCTGAATGACTCATTTGTGGCATTGTAGGGGAACCCCATGCTTTGAGTTTTGTTTGAGTGAGATGACTTCTGAGGTGTCTTCCAACTCTGAGAGTTTATGACTCCAGGAATTCCCTAAAGAGGAGAATGGTGGAAAAGAGTGACTTCCAGTGCAGGGCTAGGCAAAGGGATGCTGTTGAGATCCCAAAGGGGTTTCACTGGCATTTCAGTCATTTCCATCAGCTCTTAGGTCTAAAGCAATTTTCTAGAAGCAGCTGTGAGATCAGAACTCCCAGGGTCAGGGTCCCTTTAGATTAATTTTTATCTCATAAATGATAAATGTGAAGGAAAGGTGACTCCAGGGGAAAATATTCAAGCTAAATTGTTCCTTTCTAGAAACCAGAGAAAGCACTTGATTAGGAGTGGGGAGATCACCATTGCAATGGTCTGGGGTCTGCCTGGCTCTGCCATAGAGGAGCATGGGCAGATCACTTGATCTGGGCTTTAGTTTTTCATCATCAAAATTAGGGAACTGGACTATATGATATCTAAGATCCCTTCTAGCTATAATATTATGTGATGTAAATATTTAATCATTCCCACATCCATTCACTTCACAGGTGTTTTTTGAGTACCCACTATGTGTAAGGCAGTGTTTTGCCTAAAAATAGGCCACATAAGACCATGACTTACAATCTTATAGGAGAGGCAAGACATAGACAAAAGCAACTGAAAAATACAGCAGTGAATACTAAATTTTTTATGAGGTGTCCCAAAAGTCTTATGATTTATAGGACACCACATATCTGATGAGTATAGACAAGGTGTTATATATATTATGTACAAGGCACTGCATACAGTATGCAGAAATAGATTTGACATAGATCCTGTTCTCAAGGATCTTACAATATAATGGGGAGAAATAAACATATACAAGTAATTGTGACCTAAAGGAGAGTGAGTGGAGTACAGAAGACAAGTCTAAGTAATATGTTATAAGACATTTGAGAATGGAGAGGATGAGTGATTGGGGAGGTAGAGGGGATCAGAGGAGTCTTCTTGGAGGGGGTGGTGCCTGTATTAGACCTTGAAAACATGAAAGGATTTCAACAAATGGAGATGGGGGTGGATGAAGGGAATCCATTCCAGGCAGAGGGGGATGAGACAAGCAAAGGCATTTCACTGCCAAACTCCTAGAAAAAGCTGTCTACACTCCCAGCCTCCATTTCCTCACCTCCCACTCACTTCTCAACCCTTTGCAATCTGGTTTCCAGATTCACTCTAGTGAAACTGCTCTCTCTAAGGTCATCAGTGATTTCTGAACTGCTAAATCCCATGGTCTTTTCTCAGTCCTCACCCCTCTTGACCTCTCTGTAGCTTTTGACAATCTTGAATACTCCTTCCTCTCTGGGTTTTTCCAACACTGCTCTACTCTGGTTCTCCTCCTACCTATCTGACTGTTCCTTCTAAGTCTCCCTTGCCAGATCATCATCTACATCCCACTCACATCTCAAACTGGATGTCCTTTAAACATCTTGAAGTCAACATGTCCAACACAGAACTCATTATATTTCCCTTGAAACCCTCCTCTCTTCCAAACTTTGCTTTTGCTGTTGGGGGTACCATCATCCTTCTAGTTACCCAGGGTTGTAACCTCAGAATCATCCTCAGCTCTTGTCACTCACCCCACATATCGAATCTGTTGCCAGGTTTTCTCATGTCTACCTTTACATGTCTCCACTCACATAGCTACCATCCTGATTCAGACCACTGACAAAACTATTACAATAGCTTTCTATAGATCTCCTTGCTTCATCTCTCCTTACTTCAAATCAGTCTCCACTCAGTTACCAAGGGAATTTTTCAAAAGCATAGGTCTCATTAGGTTCCCCCCTCCCCACTCCTGCTTAAGGAGCTCCAGTGGCTTCCTTTTTACCTCTACGATCAAATAGAAGCTTCTCTGTTTGTCATTTAAAGATTTCCACAGAAGAAACACTCACATTAAGTTGTGTTTTTGTTTTACCTAAGTGAGCAGTCTGAAGACAAGAGCAAGCAGCTGAACTTTAGGGAATGAAATGGTGTTGATTTAGAGGCACACATACCTGCATTTTACATTTTCTTGATGTGTAATCATATTACCAAAGACAAACTATTTTATCAATTATTGTAAATAACACTTCCCCCCAAACCTACCATAAAATCTCTGTGATGTAATGTCTTCCAGTTGCAATAAAAATTACTGAGTTGTGTCAATTGAGGAAAAAATAGTATTGTATGTACTGACTCTCAATGTAAATGTTGAGCAGTAAAATTTATATTTCTTACCTGCAAAAATAAAAATCTCCATTACCTGCCCTTTGCGTACTTCCAGCAACTTCTAATGCTTTACTCCTTTCTACATACAATCTATAACCCAACCTGTGATTGTCCAGTCATTTTTCAGTCACGTCCAACTCTTGATGACCCCATTTGAAGTTTTCTTGGCAAAGATACTGGAATTGTTTGCCACTTCTTTCTCCAGCTCATTTTACAGATGAGGAAACAGAGGCAAACAGGGTGAAGTAACTTGCCCAGGATCACACAGCTAGTAAATGTCTGAGGTCAGATTTGAACTCAGGAAAGTGAATCTTCCTGACTCCAGGCCAGGTCTCTATCCAGTGTGCCATCTATCTGTCCGATAATCTAGCTACATTGGACTATTTACTGTTCTCAGAACATGATGCTCCATCTCCTGGCTGTTCCTGATTCCTGGAATGCTCTGACCCTTTCCCTCTGTCTTTTGATTTTTTTAGCTTCCTTTAAGACTTTGCTCGAATCCCACCTTTTGAAAGAGGACTTTCTCCATACCTCCTCCCTCCACACCCCTTCCCTTCACCAGCTTCTGGTGACTAGCCCTCTAAGAGTACTTTTCATATACTCTCTATATATCTTGTATTTACCTAGTTATTTACATTAGAATATAAGCTCCATGAAGGCAGGAACTAGTCTTGCTTTTCTGTGATCCCTAGTACCTAGTACACTACTTGGTGAGTGCTTAAAAAAAATACTTCTTAATTGACTGCTGAATGATCTTTTCCCTTGTGGGCCAATCTTTCATCATCAAATGGATATCTCTACATTAATGTTGCAAAGGCATCTCAAGCTCAATACGTCCAAAACAGAATTCGATATTTTCCTCGAAAAACTCATTTTGTTCCCGATATGACATTCCATCTTTCTCCTTCAGGTCTGTCCCCCTATGCCTGGAATGCTCTCCTTCCTCCCCTCTGCCTCTTGGAATCCCCCAAGGTTCAGTTTCAATTCCACCTTCTACCAGGGCCTTTCCTTATTCCTCCAGTTGTTAATGTTCCCTTGAATTAGTCTGTATTTACTTTGTGTGTATTTTGTATTGATTTATAATGTTGTTTCCCCCTGTAAAACGTAAGCTGCTAGAGGGCAGGACTGTTTCATTTTTGTCTTTGTACCCCACCATTGTCTGTACAGTGGCCACCTAGCCCACTGGGGGAGCTAACAAAGGTTTGTTGAATTCAAATGAAAAGTCAAGTAGGTGGGAGAGGATGGGGGAGGTGTGGTTGGGGGTTACAAACAGAAAAAGAAAGAAGCACAGATGGTCTGGAACATAGATTACATATGATGAAGAGTAGTGTGAGGTGAATAGAAGAGTACTGTAGACCCAGACTTGAATCTGGGACAAACTCAGATGTGCAGACAGCGAATGGAGGAATGAGTGTTTCCTATGTGTGGTGATAGTGGTGGAAGCATTTATGAGGAAAAAAAATATAATTATAGGTGCAGTCGTGCTGGGAGAGGAGAGAGCCTATTCCCTGGAGAGTACAGCCTCCAACTTCTGTGGGGTTAAGGGGAAGGTGGACCCCAGGAGAGGTATCACGTTGGTGCCCAGTGAAGGTGACAGCGCAGAGGAAACCACACTGCTCAGTGGCATGGACTGGTGGTAGGCTACAAGATGAGGTGCAGGGGTGGGAGGTGAGCAGAGGGAAAAGGTGTGTCCCTTCAAATGTCATCACCATGGAACCCCAGTTACCCCTACTAGTTACAGTTAGGCTTCAACCCTGTAAAGAGTTTTTCCTTGAAAACGTTATAGACAAAATGTTCAATAGGAATTTAGAAAAAAGAGATTGCTCCTGTGGGGTATAACCAGGGAAGGCTTCAGAAGAGAGTTGGTAGGGGCAGCTAGGTGGCACGGTGGATGGAGCACTGGCCCTGGATTCAGGAGGACCTGAGTTCAAATCTGGCTTCAGACACATAACACTTACTAGCTGTGTGACCTGCAAGTCACTTAAGCCCATTGCCTAGCCCCCCCAAAAAAAAAATAAGAAAAGAGGTGATAATGGTTCTGGGTCTTGAAGGACAAATAGGGGATGAGGAGGGAAGAAAGATAGTTCCTAGAGACAGTGGCATTCCTTGTGATCAACACTGCACTGTGGAAAAGCCTATTCTACCTCCCTGCCCTCTCCCTTTCTCTCCATGTCCTTGATGATCAGGACCCACTTCTGCCTACTTCCTAGTTGCTCCATTTCCTGGCTCCTTCCATGCTCTCTCCCTCTCTGGGCCTCGGTTTCTTCATCTGTAAAATGAGGATGTCAGATTAAATGATCTCTAATGGCCTTTCCAACTAAATCTTGTGAATTTTATGAATGTACCTGAAATCTTCCCTGCGACAATGTGAGTTACTACTATCTGACTGTTAACTCGTGCTCCCTTGCCTACCTCCACACTGCAGAGGATCCCAGAGATCCTCAGGCAGTTCCCTCGAAAACCTTTCTCCCTCATCCTTACCTGTCCTGATTGCTCTCTGAGGCTTAAAGCTTGCTCCAGCACTCTGTATTGTTAGCTCCTCCACAGCTTCTCCTCCCTGCACCGCCCCCATACTCATGCTGAGCCTTTGAGGAATTTCCCTTTTTCTGGGAGAAGGGGAAAATGGTGCCCCTGAGGTTTTGTCTGCTTACCTGTGTAGGAGCCCGACATTTGGCCTTGACCAAAGGCCACTGTACTAATTGGGAGCTGTCTCAGTGTCCAGTGTTAATCCAGTAGCATTGAGCCTATTGAGTTGGGGTGAGGACCCTCTGGGGATATGGGCTCTGCACAGACATGAAAGTAGGCTGGCTCATATGATGGAGGGTGGGGAAAGGAGAAAGAGGTACATTTCTTAGTAGAGTATCTGGAAAGTTGGATAGCTCTAAGCTGTATCATGGAAAGAGCTTAGCTAGATTTTTTTTCTCAGTATTCTCCGGCTGCAGGCTGTCCCTTTATATCTTGTCTCTACCCTTCATACACTCTCACCTAGCTTCTCCATTGTCTATGTGGGGGATTGAAAGCCCAGGAAAATAGAACCGAGGCCCCTCTGGGAGCAGCCTGGCTGTGCCTCAAATGCCCTGCTCTTTAGCTCAGACAAAAGGCTCTCCAGCCACTTTGTGGTGTCAGTCACAGAGTGCCTCTTAAATAAATCGAAATATGCTTCAGGCCCAACAATGAAGATTAATCTGTTTGTGTTGCTTGGGCTCCTGCTGGAGTAGGCAGGAGCCAATCCTGTGTCAAAGCTGTCACCAGTGCTACTGATGGTCCTTGGCTAGGGTAAGTCACTTCCCTCTCCTGCTTTTCCAAGAAAAAAGGAAAATCCAGAGAGAAACCTTCTTTTCTCTTCTTCCAAGCTACTGAGCTGGGTTTTGGGCTGTGGGGACCACCACTTGGGAACTGGTAGGTAAAGGGAGAAACTTTCTTGGAAGATGGGGATTCTCATGGTCTATAATAGTGCTGAGCCAACCAGATTTGGGAATGTATATCAAGTTTCGCTTTGCCTTGGTTACAGTTCGGTTCCAGCTTCTTCCTTGCCTCAGAGAGAGATGCTGGGGAGAGGCTTCATGTTACAGGGAAATAAAAGTGGTCTAAGGAGTGAGGAGCCTTGAGTCTGCTGCTACGTGGCTGTGTGACTTTAGGAAAGTCACTTCCTGTCCTCTCTGCCTCAGATTGATTCCTCATTTGCAAAATGAAGGGAGTGATGATCTTTACGGCTCATTTCATGGACCGTTTGCTGTTGGTTAGATAACTTGTGAATTGGCCAGAGAAACAAAGAAAGATGGTTACAATAGAAAGAGTTCCAGGTTTGGGCTCAGAAGAACCAGGTTCAAATCTTGACTCTGCTACTTAACCTCTCTGGGTCTTATCTGTAAAATGAGGGCTAGATGAAGCCAAATTGACCTCTAAGATCCTTTCCAGGACTAGATCTATGATCCTATTGACTGAAAGTAGAGTGCAGATGGCATCTATAATGTAGACACAGGTCCCAGAGTGGGACTAGAGTCTTTTTGGTTCCAAAGGATGGGTTCCCTGCCAGCCAAGTGGAGGGCACATATGGAAACCACAGCCAGGAGGTGGTAAACACCTGTAGGGAAGGGATTTGAGTTGGTATTTATGATGCGATGGAAAAAGTGCCCTGGTACAAATCCTGGCTCCTTGTGACCTTCTACCTATGGGATGTTCTTGTGCTTTCTCTTTTTAAATTATTTTCTATTAATTTTATGTATATTTGTTTGCACATTTTCTCTGTCATGAGATAATAAATGCCTTGAGGGCAGAAACTGTCTTTTGCCTCTTTTTGTGTCCCTGGCACTTAATGTAGTAGACATTTAATAAATGTTAATTAATTGATTGATGTTGTGTGAGTCACTTAACCTCACTGGGCCTCAGCTTCCTCATATATAAATTGAGAGAGTGGACAAAATGACCTCCAAGGTCCCTTTCAGTTCTGAATCTATGATCCCATGATTCTTTAGAGCTGGAAGGTTTACAAAGTATTTTTCTCATAGTAACCAAGTAAGGTGACAGGTGTAAGTATTGTTATTGCCATTTTACAAATGAAGAAATTAAGGCTCAGAGAGGTTAAATTGCCCAGAGTCACACAAGGAGTAAAGAGCCCAGATTCAGCTAAGATCTGCTTCCTTAACTTCCTCCTTCCCCCCATACACATCATGGAGCTTCTTAACATCAAGAGGGGGTGAGTCTTGAAGACAATATTATTGATCCTTAATTCTTTAGCCCATGCCAATCTCTTTATCCTATTTCTTAGTTGTTAACATGGTGGGGAGGTGACCCTGGGTTCTCCAAGGCTGTGCCAGTGGAGTGTATGGTCTGAGGGGCTCTAAAATACTGAAAAACCAAGTATGGCATTTACAACAGACTGGGTCTGTTTTGGGGGATCAACTTGACTAAGTACAGATAGATTCAGTATCAGGAGGCTGACTACTTGGAGATGAGTATTTTTGTCTATAACAACACATCAGAGAGCTTAGAACTTAATTTCTCTCTAACTGTTTCATATCTCTCACATTAGACCATAAGCTTCATGAGGACAGATGTACCTATATCCTCCATAGCATTTAGCAAAGAACTGGGTACATAATAAGTGATTAGTAAAATGATTTAACAAATTTAACTAAAAGTACATGTTAATTACCTACTTCATTCTGAGATATAGTTTTAATTATATAAACTCAGATACTTTCCCAAGCCTGAGCAAACCAGCTTGGATCATTGGGGGTGACCCAGAATTCTAAGTTGACTTTCCGGAGGATAGAGAATTCCCTGCCGTAACTGAGGCTGGATAAAACCGACAGCTCTCTCAGAACATTGTGTTTTAATACTGGATAGACAATCTATCTCTTCCCTAGGAGCTTAGCTCATTTGGAGGAAGGAAGTGATATGAGAGTTCTGCCAAAAAATGTGTTAGCATTAGGTTAGGTCATGGGATGGCATCATGGAGAGAGCTCTGGACCTGGGTTCTATTGCTTCCACAGCTTCTATAACCATAGATAGACAAGACCCTCCAATTCCATGAATTCCTTCATGTGTAAAATCAACACTGTGATGTAGGGCTTTGCACACAGTAGGTGCTTTTTATTACTATGAGTTTGACAGATATCAGCAAATGAGCATTTCTCTGTGTAAGGAAGAACAGAAAAAGAGGACTGTGTATGAAACATACAATTTGGTTTTTTTGCTTTTTTATGTAATTCAAATTTAACAAGGTAATTCCAACAGTGCCCTGCTCATGTATAGCCCCTTCTGAGCTTCCTTCTGTTCTTTTCTGTATCTTTTAAAATGCCTCATCTGCTCTTTTCTTCCTTTTTTAGTATCATTCATTTCCCCCCCAACTTTTCCTCCTCCCCCTTCACAAAAATAATATCCAACTAAATATAGTCATGCAAAGCAAATCAACTCATTGAATATTTGTTGATTTTCAAAAATGGACTTCATAGAATTTAAACTGTAAGTTTAAAGTGCCGCATCAAAGTAAGGTACTGTGATTATTTTTTATTGCACCCATTGGAAGAGAAAGCATGCTGATATGAGATGTAGCCACCTACCTGGGAATAGGGCAGGGAGTTAACTAAGAGTGTTTTAGGTTCAGTGATGATGCCTTTAGAGTCTAATTTGTCCTCGAGCTTAATTTAAGATAAACTGCCATCAGCAAGGTAATTATCATTATCGGTGTATTTAAAGTGGTTAAATATTCAAAGCCATGTCAAGTTTTAACAGCTCTCTAAATCAGAGGAGCATTTAGTGTGTGGACAGGAGTGGCCCCTGCTCCTGGTCAGGGAAAGCAAAAAAACCTGTTTCCTGTGAATATGGAAATCTTCCTCTCTCCCATTTCTCCAGTCCTTTTCTGTACTACTAAGGTATGCTGCTTGTGTGTGTGTGTATGTGTGTGTGTTTATGAGTATGTATTTGCCCAGCATGTGTGTGTCTTAAAACTCCCTGATTTATAAGTTAACAGATTAAGCTGTAGTTGGAATGAAGCTGCTTGAGCTGCCATCAAGTCAATGGTGCTCGATCAGGGAACTGAGAAGCTTTTAACTTTTATTGTTTATTAATAAAGATAAATTTGGAGCATTAAAAACTCTCCTGATTTAGCTTTTTTAATTAAAGGGGAAAACGGAGGTGACACATTCTTTAGGTGAAAGGGAACCGGCTGTGTCAGCACTGGGAAACGCTGGGACAAGGAGACTGGAAAGTCAGTTTTATGTTATCACTGGGGTTGAGGGCTGGTTGAAAATATTACCATTCAGAAAATAGAGTACTGTACAATGATTTCCCAGGGAGGATGAAATAGAAGAAGTGAGAGACCTTGGCAGAACACTGAGTTACCCTAGGAAATGTACTCTCTGTCCTTCAAAAGATGCTGGGTCCTAAGCTCTGCTTGGGGATTTAGGCCTGGAGAATGACCATTCACAATCCCATCCCCCTACTAACTTGCAAGCTGATAGCACCAAATTTGGAACAGAACAGAATAGAATAGAAATCAAGTGGAATTCAAAAACTGGATAGAGTCTAGTGATGAGCTTGAGGAAACCCCTGACTTCATTTTTTTAAAGTTATTCTAAAATTTTGTTTCTATTTTATTTTCAATAAAAAGCATTTATTTTTTTTCCCTCTTCTATTTAATCATAATGATAATGATGATAATAATAATAGTTAGCATTTATACAGAGCTTTAAGGTTTGCAAAGAGCTTTAAAAATATAATCTCATTTTATCTTCACAACAACCCTGGGAAGTATATGCTAATATTATCCCCATTTTACAGTTGAGGAAACTGAGGCAGAGAGAGATTTTAGTGACTCAACTAGTGCCACACTGCTAGTTTCTGAGGCAGGATCTGAACTCAGGAATTCTTGATATCCAGTCCAATGCTTAATCTATTGTGATACCACCCTTGGAGAAAATGTACATATTCAGACAATATTGTCCATGTCCAAAAATTCTTCATTTTGCATCCAGAATCCAACAGAAGGTAGATAGCATGCTTAGTCATCTGTCCTCTGGAATCACAGTTGGTTATTGCACTGATCAGAATTCTAAAGTCTTTCACCTCTGATTTTAAAGAGGCAGTATCTGAGGCTCGGGGTGGTTAGGTGACTTGCTTACCCACAGGACTAGCCCAGGCAATATCCTTGAAAATACATTTTCCAGCTGTGCTTCTGTAGCTTCTTAACTTTGTTCTCATCATAAAGGTCTCCAATCCCAGCCCAAAGGCCCCAAGGGACCCAGCCAGAAGCAGTTTTGCCCCAGCTCAGCATGGTCCTCTGTCTGCCATTCTATAAAGTTCCCTGGGGACATTAAACAAAGAATGCTAGGAAAGTCTCCTTCCTTTCCAGAGGGATCCCTCAGAAATGCTTTATTACCCTTGAGGCCATCCAGCTCTGAATTTGTCAGGTAGGGAACCTGTTGGTGTGCTTTGAAAACTTTAGTAGTTTATGGCTTGTGGACTTAGGAAGTGAAAGGAGCTGGATGACAGAGGAGGGAGAATGAGAGAATGAGAAGTTCTGACAAGCCCAGGAAGAGGAGACGTGGTAACTGCCTCACTACTCACCAGGTGCTTATCTTCCTCCCTCTCCTGCTGCTCTCTCCTGCTTTGCTCTGGATGACTCTGCCCACCAGAGCAGGTCCTAGAACTGGAGGTGGGTCTTCTTATTCTTCCCACTGCCTGAGGAAGGAAGGTAGAGCCAGCCCCAGCCCCTTTCTTCAGATGAATTCAGCTCTGAAAGCTTCAGGGCAAATCACCTGAGAAAAACGCATGTGGAGAAGCCTGGTGACTTCCTGGAGCTGGGTTTGATTTCCTAAGCCTGAGGCTCAGCCACAAAGGGATATCAGAAGCATAGGGGTGTTAGAGAGAGAGAGAAAGACAGACAGACAGACCGAGAGAGGTGATGGTATCCTGGAACAGCTGTCTCCCATACATAACATCTGGAGAGTCTTCAAAGGTGTCAGGCTTTGAATAAAATTCTCTCTTGTCCACTTGCCCCAGCTTATTTCACTGAGAATCCATCTCTGGCTTCAGGGGCCCCAGGCAAGTCTACTTAATGCATCTGGGGATGAAACAACTTGGAGGCATGTTCACTGATAAGTCGTAACTCTCAGAATTCCCATCTGTGGGTGCTGGTAAATATTTAACAACCAGCTCTCTGAAAACATGTGCTACATTATTTAGCCTAATTTACATTTCCTCCATCACTTTCTTAAGTCTGAACAATCAGCAAAACAATAAATCAAGCCCTGGTTAGTAGAGCTTGTAGATTTCTGAGATATAAATGCTCATACTGAAAATTTAACATTCGCCTCTCCTGAGCCAGTACATGCTAGATTCTGCATACCCTTGAATATAGCCTTAGATCTCCTGTTATGTTGCTATGTTATATGTCCTATAATTTCTCATTTTTCTGAAAGTGGAAACTTATCCTGGTGTCAAACAGAGCTGGGTTTATGCAGAGTCAGAGGAGAAAACTGTGTGGTCTGATATGATTATGAATGATTAGTGAGAAATGATTATTAATAACAAATTATGGGGAAGATTCAGGCCTATTCCCTGTCCTATTTCCTTGTTTGAAATCCAGCTTTTGAAGGACTTTACTGACCTCTGCCAAACATTTACTCCATCTAGACCATCTTATCTAAGGTGCATTCCACTCAGGGTTGGGTGGAGGTAGATCCTGTGTCTAGATTGCCCAAGGTTGGGAGTGGTGTGGGTATAGAGATAGTCTCTCAGTCCAAGAGTGATGTAATGTCATTCTCTCAGCCCCTCTTTGGAGAGAGCCCACTTCTCACTGTAATATTCATTCTTTCATTGTTAACCAATCAGAGTTGATTGCCACCCTCAGGAACATCCACTCTTCCAAGGATATGTAAACTGTGAGCTTACCACTATGAAGTGTCTTTGGCATTCAAGAGTGCACGGACCTCTTTTATTAATAAAATTTTAGCATTAATAATAAAATGATTAATTACCCAGGAACTATGTCTCTTGAACTTTTTAAACATCAGAGATAGGAACAGTATTTGGAAAATAGCCTCCCCTGACCAGAAACCAGGGAACCCTTTTCCCCCATCCTTCTCCATTCTCACATTGCTGGTTGGAGATTCTTTCCTTTCTGTGAAAGGATTACTACCTATTAAAATATAAACCCTGGGCCTAGCAATTGAGAAATGGTTGACTATGTCATGGTATGGGTTGTGATAGGATACTATCATGCTACAAAATGATGAAGAGGATGGTTTCAGAGAGATCTGGAAAGACTGCATGCTGAATTGAGCAGAACCAGGAGAACAAGTCATAGGACAGCAGCAATACTGCATAGATGAACAACTTTCAAAGACTTGGGAACTCTGATCAACACAATGACCAACCAGAGCTCCAGAGGACTCAAGATGAAACAGGCTGCTTACCTTCTGATTGATAGAGGGGTGACAGACATAGAGTTCAGATGGAGTAGATATGAAAGCATGGCCAGTGTGGGGAATTTTTTTTTCCTTAGCTGTGCCTATTTGTGATGGCAATGTGTTTTTCTTGCTTTCTCAACTGGGGGAGGTGGAGGTGGGAGGGAGTGAATGCAGATCTGAAAGTAAAATGAAATTTAAATGAAAAAATATAAGCCCTACTCTTGCAATCATATTAAACTTTTTATATTCATTTCTATTATGGTGTGAATTAGTCTATCACCTACTTTCTTTTTTCAATTAAATTATTTCGATGAACAATTTTTTTCTACCCTCCAATTTTACCTGTCTAAAGAAGAAAGGAAAACAAACCCTATGTAACAAATATGCATGACCAAGCAAAACAAATTCCCTTGTTGCTCATGTCCATAGGGTATTAATCTCCACCAATAAGGAGAGAGTCCCATACCAGTGGACTTCCAGACAAGGGTTACACGTATGTTTCAATTTGTACCATGATTTGTACCTCTCTGTTGGGAGATAGGTAGCATGCATTATTATGGGAGCTCTGCCATCATGGTTAGTCATTGCATTGATCAGAGTTCTTAAGTCTTTCTAGGTTTTATTTTTGGTCTTTACAATTGTTGTTTGGTCTTTACAATTGTTGTTATTGCACAAATTATTTTCCTGGTTATGCACACTTTACTCTGTACTAGTTCATATAAGTCTTTCCAGATTCCTATGAAACCACACCCTTCATCATTTCTTATAGCACAATAACATTCCATGGCATTCATTGTACTAGAATTTGTCTAGCCATTCCCCAGTTGATGGGCACCCTCTTCATTTCCAGTTCTTTGTCACCAGAAAAAAAGCTTCTGTAAGGATTTCTGTATATAAAGGTCCTTTTCCTCTTTCTTTGATCTCTGTGGGGTAGAGAACTAGAAGTGGCATGCCACCTACTTTATGTGCCCACCAAGAGAAGGGGAAAAGGGGGAAGAACATGAGAGGAAGAAAGGGAGTAGAATTGAAATAAGAGATGGAAAGTATCAAAGGCAAACTTTACAGTTTTGCCCAACATGATCCTGCTACCTAAGGAAAGCAGTCCCGAAGGTATTGAGAACACTTCAACAGACATTTAGTAAGTGTTTATTAGGTGCAAGGTGGGGAAAGAAATAAGCATTTATATAATGCCTACTATGTGCCAGGCACTATGCTAAGTGTTTTTAATAAATATTATCTCATTTGATCCTCACAACAACCCTGAGAGATAGTTGCTATTATTCCTATTTTGTAGTTGAGGAAACTGAGGCAAACAGAAGTTAAATGACTTGCTTAGGGTCACACAGCTAGTGAGGGGAGAGGAGGAAAGGTGAGCTTTGGATTCAGGTCTTCCTGACTCCAGACCCAACACTTTATTCATTATGCCACCA
This sequence comes from Phascolarctos cinereus, assembly GCF_003287225.1. Taxonomy (NCBI): domain Eukaryota; kingdom Metazoa; phylum Chordata; class Mammalia; order Diprotodontia; family Phascolarctidae; genus Phascolarctos; species Phascolarctos cinereus. The sequence goes on from NW_027556098.1 coordinate 176,478,843, forward strand.
ACTGCTTCTGTGGCATTGCTCTAGGCAATTGACATACAGAAATAAAAAGGGAATAGTTTTTGTTCTCAAGAAACATGCATTCTACTGGACAGTGTATAATCAGATAAGTTAGTGCAAGGGAGAAAGCACTGAAAGCTAAGGACATCAGGAAAATATTCATATAGCAGGTTACACTTACTGAAGGTGTTTGGATTCTGCTTATATTCAAGCCTTAGAAGATGGCATTCAAGAACTTAGCTCATGTTGTTCCTGAGAACTAAGCTAGAATTCAGCACCATGGAGACAGATTGTAGTACAGCCATCTGTCTCAGTGAGACATCTCACCAGTGAGAGGTCACAGGTGCATCCTAGGGGGGAAAATATTTCCACAACCAGTTTCCCTTTCCTAAGTTCTGGTGACAATAACAGCATTGGGCACTGGAATGGAAGGAGAGAGATGAGAGAGGAGTGGGGGTGGGGAGAGGACACAGTGTAACAAAGAATACTGGACTGGATGTGAGGATACCTGCATTGAAGTCCTGGCAGCACCATTTGTTAGCCATATGACCGATGATCAAGTCACTTAACCTGACTTACCCTTAGTATCTTTATTTGTAAAAGGTAGGAGTTGAATTAGATAATTGTGATAGCTCTCTCTAGCCCTTTCATCATTTGTAGTCCCTTCTAGAAAGACAGACACAGGGAGACAAAAAATGGAGATGCAGAAAGGCAGAAACAGAAACAGAGAGAATACTGATAGAGACAGAGAGAAACAGATAAAGATAGAAACAGAAATAACTATGCAGACAAAATCATTGAAAAAGAAGGGAGAAAGGCAGAGACAGAGGGAGACACATTGAAAGATCTGAAGAGAGAGAGAGAGAGAGACAGAAACAGAGATAGATGCAGAAGAGGGGAGGGGAGGGAGAGAAAGGAAGGGAAGAATTTATGATGGGAAGGAGGAAGGAATGAGAGAAAGAGAGGAGAAAAACAGAGACAGAGATAGAGACAGACTGAAACAGATGAGAAAGGAGAGAGAAGCAGAGACAGAAACCGAGAGAGACATTGAAAGACATGAGGAGAAAGAGATAGAGGGACACACTGAAAGATATGGAGATAGAGAAAGGAATTGAGGGAGGTTCTGAGAGAGAGGAAGGGAGGAATTGAGAGGCAGAGGAGGGAGAAAAGGAGTGGGAGAAAGAGGGAGAGAAAATCAGACATAGAGAAGACAAGAGAGAGAGAGGGAAGGAGGGAGGGAGGGGGAGAGAGAGAGAGAGAGAGAATATATGAGTATATCCTTAACTTTTTCTCTGTTCCCAGAAGAAACAGGACAGTGGGGATGGCCAAAGAGATTCAGAATCTCGATCCCTCCTGGGGTTCACAATGTCACTGTGCACCACCAAGTACCACCACAGAAGCACAAACACGAGCCTGCTATGATGCAGTGTCAGGCTGCCCTAGCGGGACTGGCTTTCTGTGGGCTGGCTGAGCAAGGCACATTCAAAGGCAGAACGACTTCCCTGGCCATGCAGGCTGAGCACCACTGATTGCCAAGTTATTCTTTATTCATATACCTTTTGCCGAGCTGAATAACAAATTTGCTGTAAATTTCAGTGCATTAGAAAGAGCCCTAATACATGAGAGAGGAATCCCTCCCTAACACAATGAAGCCAGATCAAATTCAACACACATCATAGCAGTGTGGAGAGTGATGGCTATGTTTCAGAAGTAAACATTACTTTTAAAAAGGAAGAATCCATTTCCAACACAATTATTTTGTAGGGTGAGCTGAGGCCACAGCTGATGCAATCTCTTTATTCTCCTCTCCTTAGGTTTTCTTGGCCAAGTGGGCTAGACAGCCAATGGCCCATGCTGCAGCTTCTTCTTCCATTGGAGTGGTCAAGTAACCATTTTGAGCTGCCTGCCCCATTTCTTTGCATCAGGAGCTCAATCCTTTTATTCCTTATGTGAGGGTGGAGGGGAAGGTGAGAGGTCAGTTGAGCCACATCTAAAGGAGTAGGAAAGTAGCTGGCATAGAACACTGACCTAGAGTCAGAGGATCTGGATTCAAATTCTGCCTCTGTTTCTTACTACACAAGTAGCCTTGGGCAAGTCACTTTATTTCTCTGGCTTTTAGTTTTCTTATCTGTAAAATTAGTGAATTGGACTAGGTGGCCTGTAAGGTACCTTCTAGCTCCATAGCTATGATCTTATGAAAAAACACTAGAGTTGAAAGACCTAGATTCGAGGTGTGGCACTTTTATTTCCTAGCCGTGCTACTGTAGAGAAATCATTTAACTTCTATGCACCTTAGCTTCCTCATCCGTAAAATCAGGAAAATAACATTTGTACTTACCCTCTCCCTCCCAGGGTTGTTGTGTACTTTGTAGAATCATACACATGCACATATATGGTTTTACAAAGTATACAATAAGGTGGAAGGGGCTGTATGTGTGTATGTATATATGTATGTGTGTGTGTGTGTGTGCATACACACGCACACAATATGTGTACACACTTGTTATAGTCAGCATTGCTTTTCCCCCCACAGTTAGCCCAATCAGTTAAGGTTCTGTATTTTCAAAAATTTAGAAGTAATTCTCCACCAGAGTGAATTGGTGTGCTGGAGGCAAAACTTTCCCACATCAGTAATGAGCTTCTTTTTGGTCCAACTTCAAGGTTGAAAGGGACCTCAGTGACCATCTAGTCTAACCCATTCCTGATAAAGAATCCCCATTACAATGTACTCACTCACAAGGGTCTCAGTTTGAAGACCTCTAGTGGGAGAGAAGGAACCCATTATCTTCCAAGGCAGCTCATTTCCTTTTGTTGGCACTCCTCTAATACACCTATTTTAAATGTTTTATTTTATGTTTTATTTATAAAATGCTTTATTTATTTAAAAATATTTTATTGATTCTCTTCCTTTGTTGTATCGTTGCCAATGTAACCATCTCTTATAGCAAATATAGTCAAGCAAAACATGTCTGTAAATTTATGCTTCATTCTATACCATCTCCCTGCCAAGAGGCAGGAGAAATACTTTCCCATCATTCCTCTTAAATCAACTCTGATGTATTTATCAAGTAATATTGTGTATTAGACTATTTATATTTGTGTCTCATCTCTTTATTAGCCTGTATTCTCCACAAAGGCAAAGTCCTTTTCATTTATCCTTGTGCCTTGCATAATGGTTTACATAGAGTAGGCTCTTAATTAACATCTGTTGCTTCTGTTGTCCTCCCATACGCTCATCTGTCTGTTACTGTCTACTGGATGCTCTTACCTTTACTATTAAAAATGCAATTCAACTTGTAACAAAATAAATACCTAGGACCAATTGAAAGTAATTTTTCTGATATTGAAGCATGTGAATTTATTTAAAACAGTATTAACAATGTTCTTCATTGCATCCTTCTCTCCTGTACATTGGAACTTAGGCTGCTGTTTGCCGCTGTTATGTGTCTGTTTCCTATTCCAGGGTGTATTGTTGACTTTTGTCATTTGTAAAATTCTAAGAACAACAGTTGTACTACACCAGGCTATGAGAAGTATTTCATAAACCTTAAAAAAGTGATGTAAATTTGAGTTATTATTTTTGGTTTTATTTGGCAAACACTATCATAGTGGAAAAATCATTGTACTGGGCTCTGTATCTAGAGTATTGGATTTGAATTCCATGTCTAAGTTTCAGCAAAGACAAACAATCCATACTCTTTCCCTCCTTACCTTCCTGATTTCCTTCTTCCTTCTTCCCTTCTTTTTCCCCTCCCTCCTTCTGTCCCTCCCTTCAACTTAGAATTTTGAAGGTCATAGATAACCGACATTAGAGTCTTCTCATAGTCTCATTGTCTTCATTGGTAGAAGTGGGGTGGGTGAAGAGAGGGCTAATGGCTTCAAGGTTAGCAACTAGCAAAACAATCATAGCTTATGCCTTCAGAGGTTCACTTGGTACCTAGGCAGAACCTGACAATCAGCACCATGGACAAAAGCAGAAAAGCCAAGGAGACACTCTGGTGAGGCAGAGTCAAGTCTTCCATGCAATGGAATTAAGAATGTAGATGAATCTGTGTTGTCCACACTTTCTATTACACTAACATGAGATCCTGAAAAGACACTTGATCCTTTCAACTTTACTGATGTCTCTTGATATAACCTATTCTTTCCTTTCTTCATTTTTCCAAGTCCTTTTTTTTTCTTTTTCTTTTGCTGGTCTTCATAACTTTTTTTTTAAATCATGAAGAAATTAACTCTCCCTCTCTACAGTATGGATCCTATTTCTTCAAGGACCTTCCTTGGGACCTCAGACAGCAAAATTTGGGCTCCAACCTTTAGAGGACCTTGGAGTCAGCTCACAATTGACTGCTCTTTGAATCTAGGATAAAAAACTCTTTGAAATGGATATCATGGAAAGGGCACTGGATTGGAAGTCAGAAGAATTGGGTTTTAATCCCATCTCTGATGACCATGAGCTGTGCAACTTTGGTTAAGTCACTCCACTCCTCTGGGCCCTGTTTTCTCATCTGTAAAATGAAGGTATTGGACAAGTTCTTCTAAGGTACTTTTCAGCTCTAAATCCTACATCCTCCCTTCCTCCTTTATCCTGTTTTCTACCAAAAAATCCCCTGCAAACCAGCTGCTCTATTACCATCACTGATTATTTTTCAGAGTCATCTGGAGAGAGGCCATAACTCCCTTTCCCCTCCTCCCCCACCTCCACAACTTTCTGCTGAAACATTAAACTCCTAATGAGTCTCACACCCCCAGTGACAGCATTTAACCTTTAGCCAGTAATGTAAGCATTGGATCATTTTTAAGAGTGTTTTATTTATTTTTAAAATTCTTTAAAAATTTTTTTATTTAAAGTTTTGAGTTCCAAATTCTATCCCTCCCTCTCTCCTCTCCCTCCTTCCTGAGATGGTAAGCAATCAGATATAGGTTATACATGTGCAATTACGTAAAACATTTCCATATTAGTAAATTTATACAAGAAGACTAAAATGAAAGAAAGTGAAAAATAGCATGCTTCAGTCTGTGTCCAATCAAAATCATTTCTTTCTCTGGAGGCAGATAGTGTGCTTCATCATTAGTCCTTTTGTATTGTCTTTGATCTTTGTATTGCTGAGAACAGTCAAGTCATTCACAGTTCTTCATGGAACAATATTGCTTTTACTGTGTACAACATTCTCCTGGTTCTGTTCACTTCACTATGCATCAGTTCATGTAAATCTTTCCAGGTTTTTTTGAAATCATCCTGCTTATCATTTTTTTTCTTTTTTAAAATTTAATTTATCTTTAGTTTTCAACATTCATGTACATAAGCTTTTGAGTTTTAAATTTTCTCCCCCTCCTTCCCCTCTCCCCTTCCCAAGACAGGGTGCAATCTGATATAGACTCTACATATACCTTCCTATTAAACATATTTTCACATTTGTCATGTTGTAAAGAAGAATTTGAACCAATAGGAGGAACCACAAGAAAGAAGAAACAAAACAGAAAAAAAAGAGTAAATAGTATGCTTTGATCTGCATTCATAGTTTTTTCTCTGGATGTGGATAGCGTTTTCCATCATGAGACTTTTGGAGATGTCTTAGATCCTTGCATTGCTGAGAAGAGCTAAGGCTATCAAAGTTAGTCATCGCACAATGTGGCTGTTACTGTGTACAACATTCTCCTGGTTCTGTTCACTTCACTCAGCATCAGACCATATAAGTCTTTCCAGGTTTTTCTGAGATCAGCTTGTTCATCATTTCTTGTAGTACAATAGTATTCCATTACATTCACATACTGCACCTTGTTCAGCCATTCTCCAATTGATGGGCATCCCCTCAGTTTCCAATTCTTTGCCACCACAGAAAGAGCTGCTATAAATATTTTTGTACATGTGGATCCTTTTCCCCATTTTTGTGCTCTCTTTGGGATATAGCCCTAGAAGTGGTATTGCTGGGTCAAAGGGTATGCACATTTTTATAGCTCTTTGGGCATAGTTCCAAATTGCTCTCCAAAATGGTTGGATCAGTTCACAATTCCACCAACAATGCATTAGTGTTCCAATTTTCCCATATCTTCTCCAACATTAATAATTTTCCTGTTTTGTCATGTTAGCCAATCTGATATGTGTGATGTAGTACCTCAGAGTCATTTTGATATACATTTTTCTAATCAATCTACTTGTCATTTCTTACAGCATGATAATATTCCATTATACTATAGCTTGTTTAGCCATTCCCCGATTGATAGGCATCTCTTTTATTTCCAACTCTTAGCCACCACAAAAAGAACTACTATAAATATTTGTGTACAAATAGGTCCTTTCCCCTTCTTTTGGATGTCTTTGGAATATAGACCTAACAGTGGTAATGCTGGATCAAAGGGTATGCACAGTTTTATATATCTTTGGGCATAGTTTCAAATAGCTCTCCTGCTCCCCTGAATTAGTTCACAACTCCACCAGCAGTGCATTACTGTCCCAGTTTTCCTGCATCCCTTCCAACATCCAACATTTTCCTTTTTTGTCATGTTAGCCACTCTGATAGGCGTGAGGTGGTACCTCAGAGTTGTTTTAATTTACATTTCTCTGGTTAATAGTGATTTGGAGCATTTTTATATAACTATAGATAGCTTTGATTTCTTCCTCTGAAAACTGCCTATTCATATCTTTTGATCATTTATCAGTTGAGGAATGACTTATAGTTTTATAAATTTGACTCAGTTCTCCATATATTTGAGAAATGAGGCCTTTATCAGAGATACTTGTTGCAAAATTTTCCCCCAAGTTCTCTGCTTTCCTTATAATTTTAGTTGCATTGATTTTGTTTGTGCAAAACCTTTTTAATTTTATATAATCAAAATTATCTATTTTATATTTCCTAATGCTCCTTATATCTTCTTTGGTTCTAATTTCTTCCCTTATCTATAAATCTGACAGATAAACTATTTCATGCTCTCTTAAATTGCTTATGGTATAACCCTTTATGTGTAAATCATGTACCCATTTTGACCTTATCTTAGTATGTGGCATGAAATGTTGGTCTATACCTAGTTTCAGTCATACTGTTTTCCAGTTTTCCCAGCAGTTTTTGTTAGATAATGAGTTTTGGTTCCAAAGGCTTGGATCTTTGGGTTTATCATATACTAGATTATTATGGTCATTTACTATAATGTAATTTATACCTAAATCTATTCCACTGATCCACTACTCTGTTTCTTAGCCAGTAGCAGATTGTTTTGATAATTACTGCTTTATAATAACAGTTTGAGATCTAGTACAGTAAGACTACCTTGTTTCACATTTTTTTCATTGATTCTCTTGATATCCTTGAGTTTTTGTTCTTCCAGATCAATTTTGTTATTATTTTTCTAACTCTATAAAATAATTTTTTGATAGTTTGATTGATATAGCACTGAGTAAATAGATTAATTTAGGCAGAATTGTCATTTTTATTATATTGGCTCGGCCTACCCATGAGTAATTAATGTTTTTCCAATTGTTTAGGTCTGACTTTATTTGTGTGAAGAGTGTTTTGTAATTGTGTTCACATAGTTCCTGGGTTTCTCTTGGCGGGTAGTCTCCCAAGTATTTTATATTGTCTACAGTTATTTTAAATGGAATTTCTCTTTCTATCTCTTGCTGCTGGACTTTGTTGACAATATATAAAAATGCTGATGATTTATGTGGGCTTATTTTGTATCTTGCAACTTTGCTAAAGTTGTTAATAATTTCAAGTTGTTTTTAGTTGATTCTCTAGAATTTTCTAAGTATAACATCATATCATCTGCAAAGAATGATAGTTTTGTTTCCTCATTGCCTGTGCTAATTCCTTTAGTTTCTTTTTCTTCTCTTAATACTCTAGCTAAGATTTCTAATATAATATTAAATAATAGATGTGATATTGGGCAACCTTGCTTCACCACTGATTGTACTGGGAGAGTTTCTAGTTTATCCTCATTACAGATAATGCTTTCTGATGGTTTTAGATAAATATTAGTTATCATTTTAAGGTAAGCTTCAATTATTCCAGTGTTTTCTAGTGTTTTTAATAAAAATGGGTGCTGCATTTTGTCAAAGGCTTTTTCTACATCTATTGAAATGATCATATAAATTGTGTTGGTTTTGTTATTGATATGGTCAATTATGCTGATAGTTCTCCCAGTACTGAACCAGCCATGTATTCCTGGTATAAATCTCACCTGGTCATAGTATTTGACCCTTGTGATATATTGCTGTAATCTCTTTGCTAGTATTTTCTTTAAAAATTTTTGCATCAATATTCATTAGGGGAATCTGTTTGTTTTGGCTCTTCCTGGTATGGGTATCAGCACCATATTTGTATTGTAAAAGGAATTTGGTAGGACTCCTTCACCTATTTTTCCAAACAGTTTATATAGTATTGGGATTAATTGTTTTTTAAATGTTTGGTAGAATTCACTTGTGAATCCATCTGGTCCTGGAGATTTTTTCTTAGGAAGTTCATTGATGGCTTGTTCAGTTTCTTTTTCTAAGATCGAGTTAAGTATTTTATTTCTTTTTCTGTTAATCTGGGTAATTTATATTTTTGTGGTTATTCATCCATTTCACTTAGATTGTCAAACTTATTGGCACATAATTGGGCAAAATAATTCCTCATAATTATCTTAATTTCCTCTTCATTGGTGGTGAGTTCACCTTTTCATTTTTGATGCTAGTAATTTGGTTTTTTCTTTCCTTTTTAAAATCAAATTAACCAATGGTTTATCTATTTTTATTATTATTTATTAGTTTTTTCATAAAATTAGCTTCTAGTTTTATTAGTTCAGTGGTTTTCTTTCAATCTTATTAATTTTTTTTGATTTTTCAGAATTTCCAATTTGGTGTTTAATTGGGATTTTTAATTTGTTCTTTTTCTAGTTTTTTTAGTTGCATGCCCAATTCATTGATTTGCTTTTTCTCTATTTTGTTGATGTAAGCAATCAGAAATATACATTTTCCTCTAAGTATTACTTCGGCTGCATCCCATAAATTTTTTTTTTTACTTTTTTGATTTTGTTTTATTGTATCTTGATGTCTCATTGAGTCATTAGTTTCCACTTGTTCAATTCCAATTTTTAAGGAATTATTTTCTTTAGTGAATTTTTGTGATTCCTTTTCCATTTGGCCAATTCTATTTTTTTAGGGAGTTATTTTCTTCAGTAAATTTTTGCATATCTTTTCCCATGCTATTGACTCTTTTTTCATGATTCTCTTGTATTGCTCTCATTTCTTTTCCTGATTTTTCATGTACTTCTCTAACTTGCTTTTTAAAAACATTTTGAAGCTCTTCCAGGAATTCTTTTAGGGCCTGAGACCAAATTACATTTTTCTTTGAGGCTTCACATGCAGCCATTTTGATGCTATTGTTCCTTCCAAATTTATGCCTTGAGCCTCCCTATCACCATAGTAACTTTCTGTAGTCAAGCTCTTTTTTGTTTTTTGGCTCATTTTTTTCTGCCCCTTTTTTTTGGTGACTTGTTTTTATGTGAGAGTTGGGCTCTGGTCCTGCACTGTCCCAAGCTTCTTGTTTTTGGGCTTAGGGTCTTACTGCTGGCTTTCACTGGACTTCAGGGCTTAGCTGCTTGCTTTCTCTGGAGGGTAAGCTTCTCTTCTGGCTTGTACTGGGGGTGAGCCCTCCTTGTTGGTCTCCTGGCTCCAGGGGTGGGGCCTTGCTGCTGGGTTGCTATGATGACAGAGTCTTTCTGGTGGCTGGCCCTGGAGGAGAAATCTTGCTGGTCAGCCCCAGGTGTGGGGCCCTGCTACTGGGTTGCTATGGAAACAAGGCCTCTGCCAGCAGGCCCTGGAGGAGTCATTTTATTGCTGGTCTGCTCTAAGGGTGGGGCACTGCTTCTGGGTTGCTATGTAAATAGAGTCTCTCAGCTGATAGACCCCATGTACTGGGTCTTACTGTTAGCCAGCCCTGGGGTGAGGCTTCACTGCTGGTGAGCAGTGGGGTCAAGGCCTGGCTAGTGGCTCATGCAACGGTGTGGGATCACAGGGTTAGGACCTTGCTGCACTGCACAGCCTGCTCACTTGCCTAGGGATCTGCTGATTTGCAGGAGGGTGAAGCCTCACTGGTAAATTATCCCAGACTCTGAGCCCTGCCTCAGGCCCCCTGCTGTGAGGCTGGCTGTTGCTGCTGCTGTTCCTCTTGGACTTTGCTCCCCTCCCGCCCTAGTGAGACAGTCCTTTCCTACAGGGCTGGTAAGCTGCTTCCCTGCTCCTAGATCGATTCTAGGCAGTTTTCTGGTTGTTTGGAGGAGAATTTGGGAGGACTTCAGAGGAGGGTTCCTTCCTCACTCCACCATCTTGGTATGGGAAATCATAAGCATTGACTCTTACTACTCATTTAGTGGTTTTGTGTGTCCATTGGTCATCCTGTGTAGCCCTGGATGTCAGCAGTGTTTTGTCTTGCATGTAGTAACTTGATTACAAGCCTCCAGAAGGTAGGGTTCTGGGTGTGCCATTCTGGCATGCACAGATCCCAGTTGAACCAGTTCTTTTAAAAAAATCATGAAAGCTCTTTTGATGTCTGGATCATTGCTGGACTTGGACTCAGGGACGTACTTAGAACTGCTTACCAGCTATGTGATATTGGGTATTTTACTCCATTTCTTCATTTTTAAAGTAGGGGAAATAATGTGACACCACCTACCTGTGAACTTGCACCACTGTGTAAAATCACACTAGAGCATAAACCCCTTTATAAACATGAGCTATTTCACGATGACACTGACACCTTTTACCAGAGCCTAGCATAGTGCCTTCCACATAATAGGTAATCAAATGTTTATGGAATAAATGGAATTATATTACATTTGCATAGAGTCTGACAGTTTATAAAACACTTTTCTCAAAATCTTTGTGATGTAGCTTATATAAAGATTACCATTCCCATTTTAAAAATGGGGAAAGTGAGGCTCAGAGAGGATAGATTTGGAACTGGAAAGGATGTTAGAGGTAATCTAGTTCAACCCCCTCATTTTATATATAAAGAAACTGAGGACCAGAGAACTTCAATGATTTATCTAAGTTCACTCAGGTAGTAAATAGTTGAGTCAAGATTTAAAATCAGATCCCCTGTCTCCTAACCTCACTACATTTAGGTGATACAGTAAATAGAGTACTTGGCCTGGAGTAGAGAAGACATGAGTTCAAATTTGGCCTTAGTCACTTACTAGCTGTGTGACCTTGGGCAAGTCACTTCTGTTTGCTTCAGTTTCATCAACTGTAATGTAGGGATGATAATAGCACTCATTTCACAGGGTAGCTGTGAGGATCAAATGAGATAATATCTGAAAAGTGGTTGCTTAGTATGGCGCCTGACACATAGATGCTTAATATATGTTTATTCCTTCTTCCCCTCCCCTAAGTGACTTGCTCGAGGTCACATAGTAACTGCCAAATCTGGGGTCTGGGTCTTTTAACTAGTAGCCCAGTACACTGTACTTCAAGGCGAAAGAACTGGTTTTCAAGTCCCAGCGGTAATTAATTGTATGACCATAGACACATCATTTCCCACCTTGGGCCTCAGTTTCCTCACATGCAAAATGAAGGCATTGGAGTCTTTCATTCCCCCTCCCCCATCTCTAATACTATATACTTCTAAGAAGGAGAATTCCTGGTAGCCCAAGATAACATTGTTAGTTAGGAAAACAAGTGAAGATGTCACTGCCCATTGCTAGAGGTGAGAATGGAAACTGTGACAAACAGAAACTAACCTTGATATGGTGCTTTGTAACTTTAAAAAGTGCTCTCCATACAGCATTCCTTTTGATTCTTCTGACGACCCTCTGAAGTAAGTAGGACCAAGTGTTTTACTAAGGTTCAGAGTGGCTCAGTAATTTGTTCAAGGTCACACAATGGTAGAGCCAGGAATTAAATCCAGGTTCCTGACTCCAAATGTGATGCGCTTTCAATTATGCCAGAAAAGAAAGGTTTGGTCTCCCTGTTCAGCTTACCTTCTGCTCTGCCCTGAAACCTGTTATTTTGCTCATTATGCTCTGTGAAAAGAACATGCTGTTCACAGGTAGCTTTTTTTGGGCATGGAAGTAGGGCTAGGACCTGATTGAATTAGGTCTGGCCCAGGTGCTTCTAGGTCTCAAGTATGATTTTGGGTGATTCTCTTTTGGGACATGTGTTAACCCAAACCAGACAATGATGGTGCTAACATCACCTAAGTTACCTTTGTGGGGTATTGGGAGGGTTAATGTCTTGGTGCCTACAAAGAGGACAAAAATTCTTGGTGAGATAAATCTATCACCAATGCCCAAAAACATTTATTAAGCCCTTACCTGTATATAGTTATGAAGGCACTTCAGAATCCCCAGGGAGAATCCCTAAGGGATAGGGATAGAGAGCTTCACTCTCAGATAAGATGATCCCACTTACCTGCTCAGAGGCAAGGTCTTACTAGTATTTCTCTACCTTTAGCTATTGGAGGAGCTCAGAACAGCTCCTTGGTGCCACATCACTGCCTACAAGCAGATTTGGATGAAAAAGAAAAGTTTGTTGCTAGGGATCTCTGCTCTAAGAAACATAGACAATATATTGTAAATTATATTATAAAATCTAATATAAATATTATATTATAAATTATATTGTATTGTATTATATAAATACAGAGAAAATACTGATCCACAGACTCAGATGGAGGGATTTTGAGGGATGTATACCTATGCACACAACTGAAAATGGGAAATAGTATCCCAACTTTGTGCAAGAGGAACAACCCTGGTCATATAAGCCTTGCTATCATTCCAACTGCACGACTCAATAATTGGTGAACAACAATCTGTTTTGCCTGAGTGGAAGCAAGTGGCCAGAATCAGGTCACCAATGACTGGGTAAGCCTGCTGCTGGTTCTCATAAACTGTCTTCATAAAGAGGGGAGTGAGTAGTGCTGTTGATGACCTCTGTCAACTTCATGACTACATTTGCTTTTATTTTCCCATTCTGTTAATAGCCTCTGCTGAGCATCCTTGCCTGGGGAAAGTGAAGGTGGTTTCACTACCTTATGCATGCCATTTTCTTTGCTTCCTGTTGATGTCTTTGAGGCTCCATCAAAATCATGTCCTGGTTGTTAGGCATGCATCTGGGTTAGGCCTTAGATGAGACAAAGTCTCAGACTTCTGAGTATCCACCTTTTTCTTCTGACCTTCTGGTTCCCAACCTCTCCCCACCTAATTGGAGCAGCAATGGGGCTTCCTTCCTTCCTCTCTCTCTGGCTTTTGCCAGCTTCTCCTTGGGTCGTGCTAAAAAGCAAAGCATTGGAACGTTGTTTTTCCCCATGGTTAATGTGCTCCCTGCCTGCTGCATCCCCCTGTGCTCGTGTTCTGGGTAATTACCCTCCTGCCGGGTTTTGTAGCCGAGCACAGCAGGTGGGCCTTGTTTGTAATTCACTTGCACCATTAACACTGAGTTGGTACCGTATGGGTGGCTGATCCACTCAGTTCCTTCAGCCCAGGATGAAATTCAGTAATGATATTAAGTTGGCCTCTGGGGTCATGACAGTCAAAGCTCATCTGGACCTAGGTTGAGTTTCCTCCACTCATTACTATAAGAGAATCCAAAAATCCAGCTATAATTACAATCAACTTCCCAGTTGTCTATAGTAATGAAAGGGAAATAGTGACATGGATAAACCAAAATTGTGGATAATCCAAAAGAAGTCACTTTGTTAAGATTGGAGTTCATTGTGTGAGTGGTTATGTAAGGGGGAAGGGGAAGTTATCCTCATAATCATTTCTTGCTCAGGTTAATTTTTAAATGAATTTTGTCCCCTAAGCAGACCAGCTAGCCAGTGTATGTGTGCAAAAGCATGTTGTTTGACCAGGGGAGGCTTATTTCTGGCTAAAAATTCACCACAGGTAATCTGTGTAAGAAATAATCGCCATGTGGATAATCAAGAATGCACTAACTTTGCTTTGCTTTCCTGGTGGGAGAAATCCCATAGTGCTGGTCTTTGAGTGGAAGAAGGCCACTAAGACCTTATAGTCTTTTTTTGTGGAACAAGTTTGGGTATCCTAATTATCAAGAAGTTTTGAGTTAATCACCTTAAATTTGTTTTACCTGCATTTAGATTTACTTCAATTCAAATTCAGTTCAATTCAACAAATACCTACTAAACCCTAGTAGTTTCAAAGCACCGGTAGAGTGTGCTCTCTTTGTATGTGTGTGTGTATATATAAAATACACACACACACATATGTACATATTTGTGTATCTATATATACCTATGTGTGTGTATCTTTATATGGATATGGATATATATATGGATATATATATATATATGTATGCATATATATACACACGCATAGATAAATAGATAAATACGAAGTACCTGGTTTTTGTGAGGCATCGTTTAGGTGTTCTGAATATGAAGATGAAAACTAACAACGTCCCTGCCCTCAAGGAGATAACAATAAATTAAGGTATATGGTACCTATCCCAATAAGTATAATGTAAGGTAGAATATGATTAGAGTACTCAAGGAAAATTTGAATACTCACCTCATTCCTGAACTATTCCAATAACTTTGCATTGCATAGAGCTCTGGAACTGTAGTCAGGAAGACCTGAATTTGAATCCTGCTTCAGACACTAACTTGCTACGCAATCTTAGGGAAGTCACTTAACTTCTCTCAGCCTCAGTTTCCTTATCTGTAAAATGGGGATGATAATAATAGCACTACCTCCCGGGGTTGTTGTATCAGCTGAGATAACATTAGTAAAGAGCTTTGCAACCTAAAGTGCTATATAAAGGGCCAACTATTAATAATAACAACAACAGTGATATTAGATCTCTGGAGTCTAGATGTGTGGGTTTGAATCCCAGCTCTGCTACTTACTACGTGCATGACCTCGACCAAGTCACATCTTTCTGTGCCTTAGTTTTTTATTTGTAAAACGAGGGACTTGGGGTAGGAATCTTTAGGGTCCTGTCCAGGACTAAATTCTGTGATTCTTACCTGTCTCCCAATTCATCCTTCCTGGAATGCCCTTTTCCTTCCTCTCCACATCCTCTAATTTTACCTGGACCCAGTTCAAATCTGTCTCCTCCCTGGATCCTTCCCAAATGTCTTGAGTTCCTGCCCTTATAGTCAGTTGCTGTTTCTACCATCCATGTAGTAATTTTTATGTACTGCCTTGGAATAACTCTTGCCTTCTCATTATTTATTTCCATATTCATCTGTTGAAGTATCATCTGCCCAAGTAGACCACAGGCCCCTTGAGGACAGAGAGCTATGCTTCATACTTCCCCTTCAGTACTTAGTGTAGGAAGCGCTTGAGGTGTACTTGATTGATTGAACAATGGTTTGTATGATGCTTTAGTGTCCTCCATGGATGTGTCTCCTACCCCAGAAGCAGCTGGATTTTTGTGGGGTTGCAGGAGGAAATAAGATTCCCTCATTGTCTATAACATTTTTCTGCCTGGACATAATTGTGCTCTCATTTTTATTAGCCATTTGTCCCGCTGAAGTCTCAGGCAGCTAGTTCACGTTGGGACACTACTGTCTCAAAACAGAGCAGATATATCCAGAGAAGAGTGATTTACCCTAGTTACTTGAGAAGTCAGTAAAGAGATGGCAATTAGAATCCCCAGTCTCTGGATTTCCAACTCACTGAGATGCCTAGTCCCTTAGAAGTCCCTGTCTATGGTTTCCATGGCATCTCAGAAGTCTGTTATCACTGCCAAAGAAAAGGCTTTAGTCGTTTGGCATTGTTGATGAAGGATGCTGTCAGCAGAGGTGAGAGAGGGGGAGAAGGAAACTCGTTCAGGCTGCTCTGTGGTATCTGCTGAAGCCCAGACCCAATTCCCATGGATAAAGACTGTCTCAGGACCATCACTACCATTTCTGTTGGCAGCATGTTGCTGTTTGCATTGCATCTAATCCTGGAAATCCTCACTAGGCATCCTCCTTTCCTGCATTTCACCTAACACCCACCCAGAAGCCTAGAATTTACTCAGGAATAAACAGCCCCACACAACTATTTCCACTAGGGTTGCAGTGACATATGCCATTGACATCAGGCTGTAGTTGGTAAAGGACTGGAGAGATACTGACAAGGAGAGAAAGACAGATAGAAAGGGTGAATGTCTGTGGCTGGGCAAGAGAAGGGTGGAGGGTAGAAGAGCATAGGTTCTCAGATGAGAGTCTCTAAGAGAATAGGCCTAGTCACTGAATGGGCATTGCCTCATTCAGAGTGAGAACTTGGAAAGACCTTTGCTTAAAAAGGCCAAGGTCTCCCACTGCATCCTGGGCCATCTCTAGTCGTCCTATTAGAAATCTAGGTACTGGACCCAGATGGCTCTGGAGGAGAAAGTGAAGCTGGTGACTTTGCCACAGCTCTCCCTCACACAAATCCAATTCAATTGCAAGTCATGACACCATCTCCCTGATGTCGTAGTCCTCTTTGAGGATGAAGGACAAACCACACAACCACAACCACAACTGTAACAGAAGATGAGGGAAAGAAAGGTCTAGCTCTGTGTTAGCTTCAGGTATACACATCTTTCCATTGGTTGATCTTTTGAAGCTAATGGATAGGTAGAGTGGCAGTGCCTAGCAGGATGCAGCAGGGCTCAGAGAAAGGAAATCAGCAGTTGGCATATCCCACTAGCTCCACGTAGACTGAAAGCACAGTGCGTGGCTTATTGTGGGCACTTAATAAATGTGTGTTGACTTGTTTATTAAAGACCACTGAAGGTCTGTTACACGGCTTCTTTGCTTGGGCACCTGGAGTCTCTAGGGAAGTCTGAGCACCTGCTTCCTTTTAGGTACAAACCTTCAGTGAAGAAAAATTATGCAGAGCACAGAAAAGAATTGAATCCAGCTATTGACAGCTTCAAGAGACTTGGATATAGAGAGACCTCATCATTAATTCATTTATACTATTTTGCCTTTCCACAGCACCTACTGTGTGCTCAGGCTCACTTTCCTAGAGGAACTGGGAGGAATAAAGATAGAAGGTACAGTTCATACCCTTGAGAAGCTTAAACTCTAACTGGGGATCAGGACAGCAAAATGCAAGAAGCATCTAGAAACAAAAGCAAAAGTACAGTAAAGTAAACCAGACCAGATGCAAAATAGAGGAGCTGATATGACTCTCTCCCTGGATCTCTGGAACCCAACAAACTCGCAATATAGTTCTTTAATGATAACCACATACCATATTACAGTTGGAGCCTGTTTCCTCCTATTTTATCCTTTGTGGAAATATTAACACAAGATATCTCAAAAGTTGTAGGGCAGTTTTTTGCTTACAACTGCCCTAGGACTTTTAGGGTACCTTGTATAAGATCTCTGCCCATCAGAGGCTCAAAGTTCAGCCCCACTTAGACTTCTCCAAGTGAAATCATCCTAATTTGTGTTGTTTGCCTCTATTCATGGGAGGGTGAAGTACATACAGCCTCATTCTGTAGCACAGGCAGGCTCCTCTAAGATTGAGCTCTGCCCTTCCATACCATAAAGTGCTCAACAGCAGGGGCCAATGGACTGTGGTCATTTGGAGGTGAGCAACAGCACCCCCTTACTAATTTGTCCATCTCTGTCCTATTTCTGTCTCTTTCTCTCTCTCTTTGTTATGTGTGTGTGTGTGAGTGTATGTGTCTGTTTTTGTCTTTCCATCTCTCTCTGTGTCTTTCTTCTCTGAATCCCTATATTTTATTTGTCCTCTAGTCTACAAGGTTCCTCTGCCCCAAATGTGCCAGGGCTTCAATTCCTTCTTGCTCTGTTTTAAAGTTCCCAGCTCACGTGGGCCCTCTACTAGGAGCCAGCTCCCCCAAGACCCAGGCTGGTGGCCTCAGATAAATGCCAGAGACATTTTTCACGACTCAGAGTCAGTCCTGCCCTTCCCATCTGCCCTGGCTGCTCTCATTTCCCTGCTGCCACTGGTATGTCTCCAAGCTCACAAAGGAAGGATGATTTACTTTTGCTTTTGTCCCCTTTAACAGGCTCCTTCCCTCCAAGAAGGTCTCATTTGCCTCTGTTTCTATGTCTCCTCCTTTTTCTCCTTGAATAACAGACTGTGAGAGGACAGTGTTAACGGATATTGACAGATACAGTATAATCAGCATCAGAGAGTGCCCTCTGAGTGTAGTGCTCCACACTGGGCACCCATCAGAGATGCAGAGGGAAAAGACATAAGTATCTCAACCTTGGGGAGCTCACAGTCTGAAGAAGGTCAGAGGATAATGAATGTAAAGTATTTTGTAAACTATAAAGTGCTATTTAAACATAATCCATTATTATCATCAGTTACCCACAAAATCCTAATCTAATGCCTGCTCAAACCAATATTATCAATAATAGTGAGGAGGATGAGGAGGATGAGGGAGACCAACACATACAACAGTCACACACAGAGATAACAGGTTAATTGCAGACCACTTGGCCATGTCAGGTGAGTTTATGAGCTCTGAAGGCTCAGAAAAGCGAAAGGAATGAATGACTAGAGCTTCACAGGGTTAGTCAAGGTAGGCTGCCTGAAGGAAGTGGGTGTTGAGCAAAATTTTGAAGGAGAAGAGGGACATGGGTCAATGGAGAGGTTGGAGGAAGTATTTCAACGGCATGGGAGAATGGAAAGAGCACTAAATTTCGAGTCTGAGGACCTGAATTCAAATCCCAATTCTCCTGCTTACTCCCTGAGTGACCTTCGATAAGTCCCCTACTCTCTTTAAGTCTTGGTTTCATCATCTGTAAAATAAAGAGGCAGGATTACTTGGCTTCTAGGGTTCCCTTCAACTTTGAAATCTGTAATTCCGTGATCCTATGGGAAGGCTTGGAAATAATATAGAATGAATAAGGATTCAGAGAATAATAAGAAATAAGGGTCGAGTGGAAGTAGAATCATTTTGGAAGTGCATATAGGAGGAAGTTTAGAGCCACTGCAATATAAAAGTTCATTGACTAGCTGTATGGTCTTAGATAGGTACACTGAGCCTCAGTTTCCTCATCTACAAAATGGGGGGTTAGACTAGTCGATTTTTGAGATTTCTTCTGGCTCTGTCATCTCCAGAAGTCCTTCTTTTCTAGCTTTCATCTTTGGGAAGTCAAGATGCCAGGTGCTAATTCTCTTGTATTGCTTCCCTGGGCAGATTCCTTCTGCCCCTGTTCCCTCCTCTACCAGCGTTAGATTCAGAAGCCCTGGGTTTGAGTCTTGGCTCTGTTAAGTGTGTGACCTAGCATAAATCATTCCCCTTTCAGAGCCTCATTTTTCTCTTCTCTGAAGTGAGAGGTTGGACTAGATCAGTAGTTCTCAAACATTTTGGTTTCCAGGTCTCTTCAGGCTCTTAAAACTTACTGAGGACCCCAGAGAGCTTTTGTTTATGTGGGTTAGCTCTCTTGAAATGTATCACATTAAAATTAAAACCAATAAAATTTTAAAATATTAATTCATTTAAATATAACAATAACCCATTATACATTAACATAAATAACATATTTTATAAAATTAATTATATTTCTGTAACAAAAATTAGTGAAAAAGATGGCATTATTTCACATATTTTTTGCAAATCCCTTTAATGTCTGGCTTAATAAATGATAAACTGGATTCCCATGTCTGCTTTAACATTCAATCTGTTGAGATATTTTGTTGTGGTTGCAGTACATGGAGAAAATCCAGCCTCATACCAATATGTAGTTGGAAAAAGGAAGGTTATTTTAATAGGCAAATACCATTTTAGTATTATTATGAAAATAGTTTTGACCTTGTAGACCCCTGAAAGGGTCTTGGAGACTCTCAGGGGTCCTCAGAGCACAGTTTGAGAAGTCTTGGACTTAGGTGATACCTAACAGCCCTTTCAGTTTTAATATTGTGTGATTCCATGACTTGCCCATCTCTCCATCTGCTTACAGCCTCTCATCTAGGGGCAGAGACAGGGAATCAGCAGGGAAGTCCAGGTCCATTTATTTTAAATAGCCTGTGGCATCATGAAAAATAATCAGGTTCCCACAGCTGTGAAAAGACCTGTAATTATTCCAGCTGCCCATCTGATTTCTTCAGCCCTCCCCATCTTGAAACCCATCTGGTCACTGTCAGCTTTCTTTCTGACCCTCCCAGAAAAAAAAAATCACAATTAGTAGTGTAATAGCCCCTTGAGGAAGAGAGAGGGAGAAAGTATCAAAGGGACTTAGCAGAGATGAGGAGAGATCATTAGCACCTGGACTGAAGGAGTTCAGCTACCATGCTTGGCATTGGAAAACATTTAAAATAAATCTCATACAACCCCAAGTCACTCAGGTAATTAGTGATAGGACTGGGACCCAAACCCAGTCCTCTTGACTCCAAATCCAGTACTTGAATTTGTTCACAGTAATTACTAGTCTATATTTAGCACACATCTACTGAGCTCTTGGACTATGGAGGTCCCACAGAAGTATAATGCACAGTCCCTGCCCTACTTTCAGATAACTTCCAATCTTACTGGGGAGATAAGGCATGTTGAAAACATGAAAAGTAAAAATCAAGAAAATCCTAGAGGATTTGAATTGGAAGGGAGATCAGCTTGGCCATTCATAGGTATACCCCCCTGTCCTTTGGTTCTTTTGTATTTCTGGCATGGCCAAAGGCCTCCAACTTCCTTCTCCCCTAGGGTGAAAACTGTTGCCATCCCTACTAATCTGGTGACCTTAAGTCAGGGTTCCTTAACCTGGGGTCTATGAATTTAAAAAATATTTTAAACTGTATTTTAATATAATCAGCTTCCTATGTAATCCTGTTTTATTCATTTTCAAACATCATTCCAAGAAGGGGTCCATGGGCTTTACCAGATTAACAAAGGGGCCCATAACACATATATACGCACATGTACATGCCAAAGGCCTGCCTTATGTCCTCAGGGAAATAGAAAGTCATTCACACATCTGAAAAAAAATTGAAGACTCTTTTATTTAATCTGTTCTTCTCATTTCACTTCTCCTTAAGCCCAAGAGAGGTAAGCTTCCTTATTTATAACTTTGCACCTAGAATCAGAAAACTTGGGTTTTAATTAAAACTATTATTTACATAGACTGTGGTAACTTGGGCTGTTATTTCCAGCCCTTGGGCCCTCAGTTACTTAACAAGCATTTATTAAGCACTTACTATGTGCCAGGCACTGTGCTAAATGCTGGGAGCACAAAGACAGAAGACAATCCTTGCCCTCAAGGAGCTCACATTCTAATGGAGGGGATGACATGTCAGTTACAAGTTCTATGCAGGACATAAACAGGGTAGATGGAAACTCATGTGAGAGAAGATACTAGCAGATGAAGGGATTAGAAAAGGTGGGATTTGGGCTGAATCTTGGAAGAAGCCAGAAAGGTAGAGGTAGTGGAGGTGAAGGGGCAGAATGTTCCAGGAATGGGGGAAAGCCTGGCGGAAGGTGATGTCATGTTTAGAGAATAGCAAATTGGCTATTGTAGCTGGGTCATATCCTGGGGAGCAAAGCATAAGAAGACTGGAAAGGTAGGCAGGAGGCAGGTTATGAAGAGCTTTAAATGCCAAACTGAGATGATAGGGAGCCACTGAAGTTGCTTGATCAGGGGATGACATGATTTGACTTATGCCGTAGAAAAATCACCATGGCAACTGAGTGAAGAATTGATTGCAGTGGGGTGAGACTTAAGGCAAGAAGGCTATTGCAATGGTCCAGGAGAGAGGAGATGAGGGCTTGAACTGGATTGTGGCTATGTGAGTGGAGAGGAGAGATGTGTATGAGAAATGTTGTAAAGGGAGAAACAACAGAATTTGGCAAAAAAAAAAGTGTAAGATGAGAAAGAGTGAAGAGTTGAAGTTGAGGATGACCCTGAAGTAGAGAGCTTGGATGACTAGGAGTGTGTTGGTCCCTCAACAGGAATAGGGAAATTTGGAAAGGGGAAGGTTTAGAGGGAAATATAACAAGTTCTATTTTGGATGTTTTGAGTTTATGATACTATGGGCATCTGGTTTAGATTGGTAATGTAGGAAACTGGAGCTCAGGAGAAAGATTAGGACTCGATACATATCTGGAAATCATCTGCATAGAGATGATAATGGAACCAATGGGAGCTAATGAGTTCCCGTGGCATAGATAGCACAGAGTGAAAAGAAAAAGAGGCCTAGGAAAGAACGTTGGGGGATACCCACATTTAGTGGACATATCATAGAAGAAGAATTAGCAAAGAATGTTGAGGAGTAGTCTTTCAGATAGGAGGACAACTAGGAGAGAGCAATGTCAAAAAACCTAGAGGAGACAGTATCTAGGAAAAGAAATGTTGAAGAGTGTCAAATGCTGCAGAGGTCAAAGAGGATGAGGAGTAAGGGAAAAAATAACTAGGTTTGGTCATTAAGAGATCATTGGTGTCTTTGGAGAGGGCAGTTTCAGTTGAATGTTGAAGGTGGACCTTAGATTGCAGTGATGAAGAAGAGAGCGAAAGGAGTGGAGATGGAAGAGCCATTGTAGGTGGCTTTCTCAAAGAGTTTAGCCACAAAAGGGAGAATAGATATAGGAAGATAGCTTCAAATGAGGGATTTTTCTCCCCAACACTAGAGAAGACTTGGACATGTTTGTAGGCAACAGAGAAGGAGTCAGGGATAGGGAGACCCAGTAGATAGGTAAATATTAAAGATGAGAAGATGAAGGAAAGGGAAGAAAGGAATAGAAAGAGAGGAGAGAGTGTGGATGGGAGGGGAAGATGCTGGAGCAATCTGGCGGAGAAGATGGGAGAGTATGAATCAAAAGTGCACGTAGAGGGGTTGGCCTTGGCAAGGAGAAGGACCACCTTTTGACCTAAGATAAGAATGAAGGAGAAGATAGTAGGGGAAAATACCTGAGTTATAAGAGATGAAGGTAGTAGAAACGGAAACTGTCTGAATGGATTCAGTGTTTTGGTGATGGTCAGATCCTCAGTTGAAAGGGTGGGAGGAGTAAGTGCCATGGGAGACTTGGGAAGAGATGAGAAGGCTTAGAATAACCACTGTAGAAAGCAGAGTACCCTTTGACATTCTCAATATTGCTTAGCTAGTCAGTGTCAGAGCCAGAATTAAAGTAGTTGTCAAATAAGTGATATAAAAGTGAGACCTCTGAGGCCCCTTCTAACTCTAGGTCTATATGATTCTTTGGTCCTTTGAGTACGGTGAGACCAGAGGAAGGTGAAGTCATGGGCACAAAACAGATGACAAAGTTCTTGAAGACTACATAAATTCTTGTTCAGACATCTAACTTAGTCCTTAGGGGTAAAATGTTTTTAACTGAATGGGAAAAACTCCTCCTAAGACTGGGGATATCTATGGGGTTGGCCTCTTCTCTCTCCAGAAAGTTACATTTCCCACATTATAGGTATTGGGATGTGGGACAGCTAATTCCCTTCCATTTTTGTCTTGGACCTCAGGCCTTCATGCCCCTCAGGTCTTCAATGCTGACACAGCTCAGTACAGGCAGGGATGGCCCAGAGACCCTTTAAGAAAATAGTCTTTAAATACACTGCCAATTTTTCTTTGCTACCTTCCTCCCAAAACCTGTCTCTAAATCTATGTGCTGATATGATGTCTCTAGTGATACTCCCTATGAGAGTTCTTGGTGTGGATGGTGTCTGCTGTGCCTACATACGGCTGGTTTCATCTATATTTTCTGGGCTTATTAAAGAATTTACCAGATAGTTATGTCAGTTTGGAAGGTGCTATTTTATATGACTGCCAAGTAATAAGAAGGTTTTTATCCCAACGTCAGTGTTTTGATGGCTTTATAAAGGAAGATATAGCTTTACATGTCCAGGCTAGATTAATCTGAACATTAATGAGAATATTCAATAATGACACCCTGAAATCATATAGCAGATAGGATCATAGGATTCTAGAGAATGGACTTTTCCTATCATCTTGTCCAGTCTCCTCATTTGACAGACGAGGAAGTGGAGACCTGTCCAGGAACCTCATCTTTCTATTAAAAAAACAAAACAAAACCTTTTATGGTTCTACTTCTTAAATGTTCTATTGGTGCTTTTTGTCTTTATACCATGTAATTTCTGGAACCTCTCTACCCCTCTTCTAGATGGAGCCCTCCCACATTGCAAAGAAAAGCAGTCAAAACAAAGCAAAAACATCTGATACAGTGAATGCATTGGGTAATATGTATGTGCAACATTCTACCCTAATAAGCCCCCATCCCTTTCCCCTTAGAAAGGAGGTTATTTTGTTATCTGTGTTCTGGGACCCCTGTTGATTTCTCACTTCTTTAGCAGCTCTCTTTAAGTGATAGCAGCTCTCTTTGTGTTGTAGTAGTTGTTCATTAGGTTGTATTGATGTCGCTCTCCATCAGTTATACAAATCTCCCGATGATTCTCTGAATTCCTTCTGTTCCTCGTTTCTTATGGGACAACAATATTCCATTATAGTCGTATGCCATAGTTTTTTTCAGTTAGCCCCTAACTGAGGGAACATTCACTTTGTTTCCAGTTCTTGGTAACCCCAAAGAATAATTTTGGGGGCATATATTGAATTTTTCTTTCTTTCTTTGGCTTCCTTGGTGTATATGCTCAATAGCAGAATCCCTGTGTTAAAGGGTGTGGACAAAGTTCAGTCACTTTTATTGCATCACTGTTAATATTCAGACTGGTTAAACCAATTCACAGTTCCACCAATAATGTGTTAGCATGCCCATCCTCCTCTGGTGCTTCCAATGTTGCCTCTTCTTATTTTCTGTCACCTTTGCCGGTTTTCAAAGTGTGAAGTGAGACCTCAGAGTTTTTAAATTGAATTTCTCTTATTTATAATGATTTTGAGAGTTTTTAAAATTATCACTTATAGTTTGAGCTCCTCTAATTTTTTTTATATCATTTGAACATAGCATTTGGCTCTTGTTATATATTTTATTTGCCTGATTCCACATAGAGATATATATCCCTGTCTCTATCTGTGTCTATTTTCTATCTGTCCATCCATTTATCT
The DNA here is from genome assembly GCF_003287225.1 of Phascolarctos cinereus. NCBI lineage: Eukaryota > Metazoa > Chordata > Mammalia > Diprotodontia > Phascolarctidae > Phascolarctos > Phascolarctos cinereus. Next base: position 176,503,743 of record NW_027556098.1, read on the forward strand.
TTTCTATCTATCCACCCATCCACCCATTCATCCAGCTAACTAGCTATCTTTCTTTTTCTTTCTTTCTACCTATTTATCTATCCATCTATCCATCTTTTTTCTATCTATCTATCTATCTATCTATCTATCTATCTATCTATCTATCTATCTATCTGTCTATCTATCTACCTATCTACCTACCTATCATCTATCTAGCTCTTGATTATCAGACTTTTATTAGATGTAGAGATTTACCAGACATTTTCCCATTCTCTTGTTTCTCTTCTTCTACCGCCTTCATTGATGTTGTTTGTACATGCACTTTTAAATTTTATGTAATCAAAATAGTCTGTTTTGTCTTTTATGACCTCCTCTACCCCATGTTTAGTTAAGAATTCTCCCTCAAGCTATAGTACCTTATCTCATTCTCTTCCATTTTTTTTTAATGAGATGACATTTTGTATTCAAATTTTGAGCTTATTGTGGTACATGCTTTTTTCCACTCTTCATGATGATTCCAAGGGTGGGGAGGAGAATTATGATTCATGTTTAATGTTGGGAAAATCGAGGCCCAAAGAGATAGATCAACTTGTCTTGGTCACGCAATGGAGATTTGAGAACCCTGGCTCCCAGACAATGTTCCTTTTAATTTTTTATAGTTATGAGCAGGCAAGCCTGAATAGGCATGACCAGAGTTTAGTGCTGAAATTAAAACTTACAACAAAGTTAATCTAACACATATTTAAGGGTGCGCATAATCCTCACTGTGCTGCATGGTGATTAGGCGTGAATGGCAAGTAGTTGGCTTAAATGATTGTAATTAGTATTACTTTTATACAACCAGGCCGAGTTTTTACAGGGCTTTTTTCTTCTCTTTGTCAGCGCTCCAGTAGCTATAATCTGCATCAATGTGACAGTTTTCCTTGATACTATGAACATCTCAATCCTCTTCACTCTCTCTCGCCCTCCCTCTCCACCCGCCTCCCCTCCATACTCAGTAGGGGGTGGGGAAGGCAGGAACCAGGATGCTCTAGGGCCTCAAGTTTGTGCTGTACAAAGATGGGTAAGATGAGTATGTTTAACCTGGAAAAGAGAAGACATGGTGGGGGGAGCGGAGGAGAGAACATAATAGCTGTCTTCAAGAATTTGAAGAGCTGTCACTTGGAAGATGGATCTGACTTAGTCTGCTTGGCTCCAGAAGGCAGAAATAAGAGCAATGGATAGAAAAGCAGATTTAGGCTTGATTACTATTTGGCAGAGGTGCCCAAACTTTCTCGGTTGAAGGTGCCCTTACTGTGTCAGCAATTTTTTCACTGTGTCCCTAGGTCAAAAAGAAAAGACCAAACAGTTCCATTTATTAAGTAGTTAGGTGTAAACAATTTGATAGGCATTTGCATTCTAAGAATGTAATAGCCAGTTTTCTCCTTGAAAATTTAAAATTCTTGCTGTACTTCTGTGAGTTTGCTGGGGCACAGCAGGGTGCTGTGGCAGGAAGTTTGGGAATGGTGGATACAAGGAAAAACCTCCTAGCAGAGCTACCCCAAAGTGGAATGGTTGGTTGTCCCTCACTGTAGTTCTACAAAGTCTAGATGCCAGGTTTTGGGGTATGTTGTAAAAGGAATTCTTGTACATTTATGATTTTGACTAAACATCCATTCAGGTGCGAATCCAACTCTGTGTCTCTAAGAGACGGTGTTATGGGTTGGACAGCCAAACAGCTAGGACTCCGCTGGCCTCCCATGATGTCCTGCATGGTATTCCCTATGCACATTCCCCATGTTCTCTAGGGATTTCTGAATATTATTATATTATATTCATCTGATGCCTGCTTTTCTGCCTATGATGCTGCACAGATGGAGATTGTAGAGATTCTGGGCACTGAAGGACAGTGAGGACAGACTTTGTACTCTTAGCATCTGGGGACTTTGGAGGAGGAGGCCAGATGTATACTCAAGTATCATAATAATAAGGATAATGATAATAATAATATCTAAGAGAATTTTCCCACCATGTGAGTGTAAATCCAGTTATCCCTAATTTACAGATGGAGAAACTGAGGCATATAAGCATAATTTGCTCAGATGAATGCAACTAGTAACTGCCCATATCAAGATTTAAACATAGGTTTCATGACTTCAGATTCAATGTATTTTCAAGTATAGCACAGCACCTGTCTGGGAGGGGCCATCTAATCCAACCCTCTTGAATGATAACTAATGAAACTCTATTCCAGAGAAATTGACTTGCCCAATATCATGCATGTATTAAGTAGCAGAACTGGGATTTGAACCCAAGCATTATGACTCTGAATGCAGCGCTCTTTCCACATTCCACCTTCTACCTCTTCCACATAAATGTATTCATTTATTCCAAATGAATAAATAAATAATTCACTCATTCAGCAAATCTATATTAAGCGCATATTATGTCCAGTGGAGAGTCTGGAGGGAGTAGGTTTCAGGTCTCAGAACTATTGAAGTAACTAGGAATGTGGAACACTTTCATCCATCCCCAACAGCAAGTGGGAATAGACCTCTAACAACTGGGCTGCTTCTGCTTGTCCAACCTAGGGGAGCAGGGGACTTCCCTAAGGTGGGGAGACAGTTGTTAAATAATTCATTCAGTACTTTGTATCTTCCTACCTTTGCTAATACATTTTTATTACTTGTTTATGAAAGAGGAGAACTGCCATGGACCATGAACATACCATGGACCGACAAGCACATCTCATAGTCATGTTCTCTAACAAAGTGGAGAATGGCTGGCCAATCTTACAATTGTGGTAAGAAGACAAAGAATAAATTGGGGTAGTACAGAGTTAAAAGATGAAATGGGGATTATATGATGCTGAAAGAGGAAAATAAAAAGTTAGGTGATGGATGGTTAGATGGTTGACAGAACCCAGAGTCTGAATGGTGATTGGGATGTTCTAAGAACAAGCATATGTAAGTTGAGCAGGTGATTCCCATGGAACTCCTTGTGATCAGCATTCTTGCCCATGGGGACACACTTCCCTAGAGTTTCTTTATGTTGTCAATGTTCTTTCTTTATTTTGTTTCCTTCATTTAATTTTTATTTTATTTTTCTCAATTACATGCAAACTTGTTTTTTAGATTTTGAGTTTCAAATTCTCTCTCTCCCTCTCTACCCTACCTCCTCCTTGAAAAGGCAAGCAGTTTGATATAGACTATACATGTGTAGTCACACAAAACATTTCTATGTTAGCCATGTTGCAAAAGAAAACAGGGACCAAAGAAAGAATAAAGAAAGTTTTAAAGAAGTATGATTCAATCTTCATCCGCAAGCTATCAGTCCTTTCTCTGAGAGCAGATAGCAATTTTCATCATAAGTCCTTTGAAATTGTTTTGAATCATTGTGTTGTTGAGAGTAGCTAAGTTATTCATAGTCCAATATTGCTGTTAATATGTATAATGTTTTCCTGGTTCTACTCATTTCACTGTGCATCATTTCATTTAAGTCTTCCCAGGTTTTTCTAAAAGTATCCTGCTCATCTTACTTATAGCACAATAACATTCCATAACAGTCATAATCCACAACTTGTTCAACCATTCCCCTCAGTGATGGGGCATCCCCTCAATTTCCAATTCTTTGACACCACAAAAAGAGCTGCTATAAATATTTTTGTACATATAGGTCCTTTTTCTTTTTCTTTGATTTCTTTGGAATATAGACTTAGTAGTGGTATTGCTGGGTCACAGGACACATACAGTTTTATAGCCTTTTGAGCATAGTTCTAGATTGCTCTCCAGAATGGTTGGGTCAATTCACAACTCTACCAACAAAGCATTAGTGTCCCAATTTTTCACATCCCCTCCAGCATTTGTCATTTTCCTTTTCTGTCATATTATCCAATATGTGTGAGATGGTGTGACATGGTACCTGAGAGTTGTTTTAATTTGCGTTTCTCTAATAGCGATTTAGAGCATTTTTCCCTATAACTGTAGATAGCTTTGATTTATTCTTCTAAAAATGTTCATCTCCTTTGATCATTTATCAGTTGGTGAATGGCTTATATTCTTATAAATTTGACTCAGTTCTCTATATATTTGAGAAATGAGGCCTTTATCCGAGAAACTTGTGTTCCAGTTACTCCAGTTCCTTGCTTCTCTTCTAATCTTGGCTGCATTGGTTTTGTTTGTGCAAAACCTTTTAATTTGATGTAATCAAAATTATTCATTTTTTATCCCACAATGCTCTCTATCTCTTCTTTGATCATAAATTCTTCCTTCATCCATAAATCTGACAGGTAAAATATTCCACGCTCCTTTAATTTGCTTATAATTGTCAATGTTCTTTCCATTCCATCTTAACAGCCTAAGACTTGAGGCTGAGGTGGAGTGGGGTCTTCCTAGCAGTGTTTTTTTAAAAAATAATAACAATAATAATGAACTAGCAATTTTAAATTTTAAAAAGTGCTTTGCCTATGTTCTCTCATTTATCTTTACACAGATCTTTACTGAGATGTCATTTTACCCAGAAGACAAGGCCAGGGCCCTGATTCCATCCAGTGGACTGTTGGTCTGTTCTTATTCTCTCTGAATAAGCTAAATAAGATTATTCTTCCTTCATGACCACATAAAGTAGGTGACATGAAATTTCAGGGGCAGCAAGAAAGTTCTACTTCATTCCTACTTCTATCCCTTCTACTGTGGTACTATGGAACAAGTCTTAGATTTGGAGATCCTATGACCTAGAAATAAAAGGTTTAAAATACAAATTTCTGGATAATGAAAATTAATCCAGATTGTAAACAACCAACACCATAACCTAGGTAGAACACTAGAAAGGCTCTTGGTACCTTATGGAGGTGGGACAAAAAAGGAATGTCCAGAACTCACAACTTTGCTTTGGACCAGCCTCTTTTATCTTCATCTGGGTCCAGACAGATAGAAGCTTTGATTTGGGGTCACTGTTTGATCCGAAGTGGCCTTACCTGCGAATAGGTTAGCAGGTGAGTTGCCCTTTAGAAATGCCCCTGGGATGAGACTGATGAAACTCTTTAGAATCACAGACTTTTATAATCAGAAAGGATTTTTGAGATCATCTCTGTTCAGCCTAACCCCTCCCTCCATTTTACAGAGGAGGAAACCAAGACACTGAGAAGGGGAGTGACTTATTCAATGTTCCACATGAAGTTAATGACAGAAAGAGAACTCAGATCTGTTGGCTCCTGGTCCAGGGTTCTTTCAATTCTGCTACACAGGCTAGGCAAGGTGAGGTGGAGTGGGGTCATCCTACTAGTGACAATAATAACAACAGCAATAATGATAATAATAACAAATCTAATGATTTAAGTTTTGCAAAGTGCTTTGCCTGTGTTATCCCATTGATCTTTTCATCTTTGAGATATGTGCTACTATTATCTACATTATATGGATGAGAAAACGGAGGCAGATAAAGTTTAGAGGATTTGCCCAGAATCTCAAAACTAGTAACTAGCTGAGGCAAGATTTGAATTCCAGTCTTCCTGGCTCTCGAGTCCAGAATTATATCGACTGTACCACCCACCTGCCTTTTACTCCAGTTTTTCCCTCTCTCTTGCAGAGTTATGTCATGCCCAGACCAGTGGAGGGCTCCATGAGGATTCATAGAAGATGCCCCGGGTCTTGGCGCCTCTGGTGCTTCTTCTGGTATGGCTCATGACAGTCGCCAGCAGCCCTCATGCTCTGAGGATTGGTAAGCTTTATTCAAGTTTCTCTGGGGGACAGGGAAGAGGAGGGGTTAAGGGAAGGTGATGTCCATGGAGAGCTAAGTGTGAAGAAGACTGAGGCAGCAGGGACCTTATCAGGAGAGGATATAAGATCAAAAAAAGGCCCAGTTGTATGCCTAGAGTACCTGTGAACAGCAGCTTGGCAGCTCTCACTGCCCTTTGGTGCCATGTTAGACATTGCTCAGAATGAGTTTGATAGGACTGACCCCTGCCCTGATGGATCTCATCATCTAGAACAGACCCATGTGAAGCTGCCAGCTCCTCTAAGGTGAGGGTCAGCTGCTCTTATTCCTCTTTGCCCTGAAATGCTCAGCCCAGGGTTTGGCATTAAGGAATAGCCATCAAGGGCTGGCCAGTGATGGGCAGCATTGATTAGAGCAAAAGTGAGGAGAGCAAATTATTTCTACACTGAAACTAGCCAGTAAAGGCACTGATGTATAAAGGGTATGTTTGATGTGGAGAACAAAGGGAGTAGTCATTGGAGATTCCAAGTCCAACCAGGGTTGGAATTAATGGATGAAGCCACCTGTCCTTTGATGAATGCAGGAACGCTTTGTGACGGAGGTGGAATTTCTGGAGACATTTGAATTGTGTAGGAGACATGGCTTAGTGGGTTTTGGTGGGAAAGGTGGAGGATGTTTTTGCTCGGGAAAGAGGGATGGTTGTGGGTGGTGGTGGTGGTAGTAATGGTGGTGTCTTGGTTCCTGGTCTTCCTCAATTGATTTCTTAGAGCATGAATGGTACAATTATTTGGGTCAGCAGAACCCCCACTGATGTTTACCCAAACACACTTATTTCCCTCCCCTACTTTCTGGTGTCATTCAGGCTAGCTCCAGGAGGTGTTAGGGTTCACAGGGGAGTGAGATCCCTGGCACTGCCAGCCCTGCTGCAAGAGATGCCAAGGAACATGTGTCAGAAGCAGGTGTGGAAAGAGGCTGGGCCTGCTTTCCTTACCTGAGGGTACGGCTTCTCTGAAAATTTGTGCTGACAGTTTCCCTGAGTAAGAAACTTGGGCAAGTGACCTGTTTACTTCCTCTCCAATACTCTCCATTTTCTTTTGCTGAGCTCTGGTTATAACTCCACATGCTTCCAAAAAAAAAATAATAAAAAGGAAAGAAAGAAATCAAATCATCCCATGGTTTCCTCCTCATACCTTCTTCTCCATTCATTTTGACTGAAACTTCAAAACCTAATTTAATTCTGTTTAGCAGCAATGCAAAACGCTTCATATCCTTAAGATGCTTAATTTATAAGATGCCTACAGTTATTCAGAATTTGCTCTGAGGTTTTTCTCCCCCCGCTTCTAAATGAGCAGATGAAGCAGTAACCCATCAATTTCTATTTGTCGCTAATGTGAAGTGGAAAGGGACTCAGCTACAAATTGCCATGCTCAAGTGTCTTGACTTCCCTGATGCTTGCCTTCCAGAAAGGAGGCAATAAGTGAGACTGGCACTTCTTTTACTGCTACAACAGAACCCATCCCCTAGCCATCTCTACCTCTCTGGGTGGCATTTAGCCAACATTCCTGGGGTTTAGGTCCAGGCATTCATTCTTCAAACTGATCTGGAACCCAAGGGGTCTTCTGGGTGATATGTCTAAATAGGTCTAGTACCCTTTTGGGACAGGGTGTCAATCCAGGAAGGAAAGACCTCACAAACAAGGTTTCCATGTGCATACCAGTTTTACTCTCTCCTTGGCTATTTTGGGAGCCGGGATCTTTTTTTTTTTAAAAAAAAAAAAGGTTCTTGTCATTCCAGAGGGATAGGCACTAATTACCCAGGCCCAGAGGGGAGCAGAGTAGAATTGTGGGGCCAGCATGGAAGAGAAGTAGGTCAAGAAAACACATGTGGATGTGCTTAGTGGAAGGTAACCTTCTGCACAGATGGACCTGAATTGCAATCAATGGCATCTTCCTTTCTCTGGCTGCTATGAGGATTGGGGAGAGGCCGACTCATTGCTCTTTCCTTTCTCAAGTTATACTTAACACGCCCCGCCACACACGCACACTTTGTATTTTGAGGATGTCTGCCCTCCCTTCAGCTCTTATAATGGATGGTAATCAAACCAGGGCTGGAAAAAGGGCCCAGAAATTCCAGAGATAAATAATCCTGCTGAACTCTCCCCCAGATCACCTTGTCTTATCTTGTCTTGTCTTGAAAATATGAATGTTTGTGAAGAGATGTCTGCGCCCATTGCCTGGGCATCTGGATGCTGTTTTTCATTCATAAGAGGCATGAGGTGGGAGATATAACCAAATAATTTATTCAGTTTACCCCCCAAATCTAGGTTTTATAGTTTGGGGTAAGAGAGGATAATTTTATTTATGGCTATGGAGTCATCCACATAAATCCTCCAAGCTTCCACTAATACATGAGTTCCCCTCAGTGATCTGTCTTTTTCATATGCCCTTTGATTTCATTCTGATACTTCTATGTCCACTGTGAGTGATAGTCCGGGAAACCAAGAATCTGATAAATACCCTCTATCCTTCAAGCTCCCCTATCACTTAAAGTGATTTTGGCCAGCAAAGTTCATTTAGCCCCCCCGGCATGGCACAGATGCAGTTGAACAAAGGGCCTGAAGCCCTGAGTGGTGGTGGTAGTGGTGGTGGTGGTGGTGGTGGTGGTGGTAGTAGTAGTAGTTGTTGTTGTATTAACAGTAGTAACTAACACTTATGTAGCACTTTAAAGTCTGTAAAGTGCTTTATAAATATTATCTCTTCGTATCCTCACAACAACCCTGGGAGGTAGGTACTGTTGTTATTCCCATTTTATAGCTGAGAAAGCTGAGGTAGACAGAGGTGAAGTGACTTGCTTAGGATTACATAGGTCCCCCGTGTCTCAGGTGGAATTTGAACTGAGGTCAGTCATTCAATAAGCATATGTGAAGCATCTACTATGTGCCAGGTTTCTGTGCTAAGCTCTAGGGATACAAAGAAAGGCAAAAGTGATGCTTTCAAAGAATTCATAGACTGATGGCGGAGACAACATGCGAGTAACTATGTACAAACCAGACATATACAGGCTAAGTTGGAGATAGCCTCAGAGGGAAGGGGCTAGGATTAATAAGGGCTGGGAAAGTCTTTTTGAAGAAGATAAGACTAGCTAAGATTTGAAGGAAACCAGGAAGTGGAGATGAGAAGGCAGAGGGATTCAGACACTGGGGACAGCCAGTGAAACATGCCAGGAGTTGGGAGATGGAGCATCTTGTTTGAGGAGCAGCAAGGAGGCCAGTGTCCCTGATCTTTGGAATACATGGAGGGGAGTAAGGTGTAAGAAGACTGGAAAGGTAGGAAAGTACCTGGTTCTGAAGGGCTCTAAAAGCCAAACAGGATTTTATATTTGAACATGGAGATGAAAGGGAGTCACTGGTGTTTATCGTATAGGAAGACGACATGGTTAGACTGAGTTAGGGGAATGCTTAAGGTTGACTGTAGTGTAGAGTTCATGAAAGGGATTAGTATGAAATAAAGCTAGAATTGGTAGGTAGGAATGATATCTTGGAGGGCTCTAAAAGCCATGTTGAAACATTTGTATTTTAACCTAGAGGCAATAAGGAGCCGTTGAAAGTTTTTGAGGAGGGGAGTGACCTGGTCAGACTGATCAAACATTATTTTTAGTGGCTGCATGAAGGAAGGATTGCAAAGGGGAGAGAAGCGAAGCAAGGAGACCAACTAAGAAGTTATCACAGTAGCCTCTAGTAGTTTAGGTGAGAGGTGATGAGGGCATAAACTAAGGTGGTGGCTGTGTCAATAGAAAGGAAGAAATAGAGGTTGAGAGATGGTGTAAAGATAAAAATGACAAGGCTTGGCTACTGATTGAATATGGTGGGTGAGAAAGAGCAAGAAAGTGAGGATCACTCCAAGAGATTAAATCTAGTTGACTAGAAGGGGTGGTGGTGCCCTTAATAGAAATAGGAAAATGTGGAGGAAGGGCAAGTTCAGGTAAAAGATGATGTGCTGTATTCTGGACATATCAAGTTTGGCTCTTGCCCTTAACCAGGACTTCAGGCCTCTTCCTGGCCATCTCCAAATCGTGCCAACTACACTTCGGCCTTTGTCCTTATCTCCCTTCCTCTCCTCACCTCTCAGGACCTTGGACAGTGACCCTGGGCTGCTGGGCTTTGAGGGGTGAGCCTTTCTTTGCCTTATCCTCACCAGAACCAGGCCTCTGTGCCATTTTCTGGTAGTTGCCACACCATGGCCCGGTGTGCTAGCATTTATCCCTATCCCTACCCTCTTTAGCTTCTCTTCATGTGTTGTCTTTACCCATTAAAATATAAGTTCCTTGGTGTCAGAGATTGTCTTGCTTGCATTTCTTTTCATGGCATTTATCAGTGCCTGGCACCTAGTAAGTTTTTAATAAATGTTTCTTTTTTTCTATTTAGATGCTAATCATTTTTGCAGCAGCATTTCATTGAAATAGAAATTAGTATCAAAGCAGTAAAAATAGTATTTTCCCATACCCTAATAAGTACAGTATTCTTCTACTTCAAACATCGTATAATATGGGACTCAGGCTCTTCCAAATTCATGACATAACTAGAGGACACTCTTGTATGATCCTGGGACTGAAAATTTCAGTAAAGGTCCAGCTCTTCATGTAGGATTGCCTGTTTCCCCTTCTGCTGTCTCCACATGTCCAGTCTGCAGTCCACCTTTCTCTGTATGGCTCCTACTTATGATGTTTTCCATGCAGGCTGGCTAGGCTTGCCCCATGTTCCATAGTCCTCACTAACCCACTCCTGATCAGTCTATCTTCATCTTTTTTGCGAGAAGAATAAAGATGTCTATAAGCGTCTCACACAGAAGATGGCAAGAATGGCTCTGATTAGTTTTGCTAGGAAGGTGTCTTTTCCGGCCCCTGTGCATGAACAGTGAACCTCTTTCGCTTCCCTGGGGAAGAGAGTTGGGGAAAAAGTTACACAAGCTGGCCTGGCACTGCACGCCAAGGAGCCACTGGCTACATAAATAATGATAATAGCTAACATGAATATAACACTTTATGGTTTACAAAGTGCTTTCCAGATTTCATAATATTTGAGTTTTACAACCCTGTGAGATGGTAGTTTAAGCATTATTATCTCTGTTTGAAAGAGAAGGAAACAGAAACTCCAGAGAGGTGAAGTGACTTGCCTAAGAGTCTGTAGTTAGGAAGTAGTGCAGTTGAGATGCAAATCCCCATATTCTGACTCCAAATTTAATGGACTTTTAAAGGAAGACATACCTTGGGACTGCACATGGGGAAATGGTGTGGTTTTCGCAAAGGAGAAGAAGGTGAATTATTCTAATAAGAGGCTGATAAACTTAACTTTAACTCCTAGAAAATTATATAATCAATTTTTAACAAGATGGCATATGAGAAAAGGAAGTGGTGATCACTATTAATTATTGTAGATCTTCAAGCTCAAATGATGCTATACTAGCCTCATTTCCTCTTTTGATAGTGTTACTCAAGTGGTAAATGAGGGGAATTTCATAGACTTCATTTATGTGAATTTCAGCAAAACATCTGATAAAGTCTTTCCTGATATCTTTGTAGACAAACTAGAGTAACATGGACAAGAGTTTCTAAACTGTGGAAAAGGTCTCGACCCACAGTTGAAGAAGCACTGAATTCTGGAAGATAGTACAATTGGGTGGATTTGGAAATGACTTCATGACTGGACCCAAAGAATGTCAGGATCCCACAACTTCTGATTGCAAAAGTCCATTGACCCCTGGCAAAGTGATGCTCAAGAACATACTCAATGCATCAGAGGGTGTTAAGGATTCAACTATTATTAACTCACTAACCTTTTGCATCATAACTGCCCAACACTTTGATATACGCTGTGCCTAATGAGTCTGCCAGCTTATGCAGTGAGGTTTTCCCTATGGCTATACATATAACCCAAGAGATTCAGGGAACTCTCCTGAGGTACACTGATGTTCCATAAAACTTAACTGACTATCTTGCTCTCCTGACAGTGCAAGAAGGTCTACATGATAATGGCTCTGAATAAGGCTGGCTCCAAATCCTGGACTCTGCTTGCTTTTGTTAGTTGGCTACAGGAACAGAGGCTGGTCTCCTCAGTAAGGTTATTGGCCACAACTGATGCCTTCCTGCTCCATAGATCAATTGTCTGTTGGAAGTGTGGGTGGTGCCTTTTGTGGTTCTGAGCATTAATGGAAAGGAGGGGTCTGCCTTGATCACTGTTGTTAGAAACATGGTGATTAATGGATTTCTGTGAACCTGTAGAAGGGCCATGGGGTGTTATGGTATTCTTGGCTTTTTTTATTTAAAATTAAAAATCAAGTACTTGGATGAAGTTATGCTTATCAAATTTGCAAATGATGCAAAGCTGTGAGAAGTAGCTAAAACATTGGATATCAGCATCCAGAAGCATCTTGACAGGCTAGAATGATATGGTAAAATGTGATAATGTGAAATTTAATAAAGGTAAATGTAAAGCTGTAAACTTGAATTCAGAAAATCAACTGCAAAAATATGAAGTGGTAAGCATGGTTAGACAAAAGCTAGTATGAAAAAGGCCTGGGGAGTTTTAATGGAATGCAAGCTAGTGTGAGTCTTTTTTTTAGAAGATCATTTTATTCAATGAACAAAAATCTACTTTCTCTTTCTTCTACCTCTCTCCTCTCATTAGAAAGAAACACAAAACTTGTAACAAATATACATTCATGCAAAACAAATTCTTGCATTGCCCATATCCAAAAAATGTCTTAATATACATCAACAGTATGATATGACAACCCTCAAAGCTAATGTTATCTTAAGTTGTATTAAGTGAAGTACTATCCAGGATTAAAGGAGTTATATTTCTTTTGTATTCTTCCATTGTCGGGCCATGTTTGAAGTATTATGTTTAGTTCTGGGAACTTAGGTTAGGAAGAACAATGACAAGATGAAGAGAATCCAGAGGAGGGTAGGCAGAATGGTTAGGAGCCTGGAGAATATGCCACCCAAGGATCGATTATTTTATTTTTTAATATAAATTTATTTATTTTTAGTTTTCAACATTCACTTCCACAAGTTTTTGAGTTCCAAATTTTCACCCCATCTCCCCCCTTCACCCACCCCAGGATGGCATGCATTCTGAATATCCTTTCCCCTAGTCTGTCCTCTCTTCTATCTCTCTCCCCTTGTCTCATCCCCTTCCCCTTCTATTTTCCTGTAGGGCAGGATAGACTTCTGTACCCCATTTCCTGTATTTCTTATTTCCCAGTAGCATGTGAAAACATTTTTTTAAAACATATGTTTTTAAACACCCAAGGATCAATTAAAAGAAGTGGGGATGTTTAGTCTGGATAAGAAAAATGGGACGAAAGGGAAGTATGATAGCTCTTTTCTAGTATTTTAAGTGCTCTCATGTGGAAGAGATATTTAATTTGTCTTGCTTGACCCTGAAGGGCAAAATTATATTTAATGAGTAAAAGTTGTAGGGGGACAGTTTTTTACCTCAGAGAAAGGAAACATAACATTTAGAGCTGCCCAAAGGCAAAATGGACTGCCTCAGTTTGTAGTGGATTCTCTATCAATGGAATTCTTCAAGAGGAGTCAATCTTGGTAATGTTGTAGAGGGGATTTCTATTCGGGTACCAGTTGGACTAGTTGACCAAAGAGATTCCTTTCCACTTATTATATTGCATAGTTCTGTGACACAACTGCCTCAGTAAACATATGCTATACTACAAAGCCAAATTCAATATAAATTAGAAATGCTGCTAGATTTGAGCCATGAGCACTAAGGCACATGTATTTGTATGTGTACATGTGCGTTTCATGTACTTGTGTAGCATGTTTCCATAAGTATTCTTCTAGAGCTTTCCCATGGCTCTAAACATGGAATATGGTCAAAATTACATTTCATTAACTTGGATAAACAGACATATGCTCCACCTTGGTTTTACAGGGACCCAGGCTTTGCTGGCTAGGAGTATTTGGATAGCAAGATGATGCAGGCCAGCTGCCGGGCTTCCCAATAGCCCCTCTGTGCCTTGTTTGTGTGTTTCCTCGAATTGTACTGAATTATTGTTACCGATTTGTTTGTGGTGGATAGGACTGGCCAGGCACATTAAGTACACACTGATGGGGAAATGTAGCAGAAAGCACAAAGCACAGCTTCATGCTGTTTGGATTTACCTCTGCATGCAATAGCCTACTTGCCTGGGAAGTTAGGTCTTTGGGGAGCAGGTGCTTTGCTGGATTCCCTATATAGGAGCCACAGATGCTAGCCGGCATGGCTGAAGGTTCTTTCATTTATTTTTTATTTTTGCCTAGTACCATGGACAGCACCCTCCACTTTTATTTGGGATCCTTGGCGATATGAGCACGATCTCTTCCTTCATAGATTATTGAATATTAGATTTTAAAAGGACTTTGAGACCATCTAGTTCAAATGAGGAAACAGAGACCCAGGGAAGCAAAGTGATTTGCCAAGGTCGTATAGTTCATTAATGACAGAACCAGGACTAGAATTAGAATCTTAGTCCTGTATTCTTTCCTGTCTTGTCCCCTCCAGTGGATCCTCTCAGGCAATCATGGCAGCTATTTATTAAGCTTCAAGTTCCCACTTGAATCTTAGTGGCCTCTTTTCTCTCTCCTCACCTTGCTGTATTCCTGGTAAGAAAACTAAGATGACCGAACGTGGACCCACCCGCCCGCCACGAGAAAGACATGTAGAACTCCTCATGCTGCCTTCTGCAGTTCCTCCTTTGTCCACTGAAGAGCTTAATAGTGTCAGGCTCTTTTTAAGACATCTTCTTGGCTTCTCTCCAATCAGGTGTTTTAAGGGCTTCTCCAAACTGATTAGTACTTGGAAACACCAAGAACAAGCTGAGTGGAGATGCACTGCAAGTCGTACTGCAATTACCTTCTGACATCCCTCTACCTCCTCCCTCAACTGCATCCTTATTGCATTTTGTCCCTGTTCTGATTCTTCCCCAGCCATGCAACTTGTCTGCAGTCTCTCATTCCAACCAACAAGAATCATACTGTGTATAATGCCCTTCCTCCAATATGATGCACAAGGCTTGGATCATCTTTCACTCACAGGGAAATCAACTTCCTCCAACCCTCTAGTAAAGATTTGGAAACCGAGGGCTTGGGACAGGCATCTATGTCTCTCTTTTAATCCCCCTTATTCTTTTAAGCTATGTGCCTCCATCATTCTAGACCTGCTAGTCAAAGATCTTGAGAGTTCCACTCCTCATTCCTTCCTTAGCTCCCAGATGAAACTCATCTTTCCCTGACTTAAACTATCTTTCTCTGATTTTCATTTCCTCCTCCCTCCCCCCATATACCTTCCTGGGTGACTCCATGCTTTTGGAGATATTCTTTCTCATTCAACTCTCTCCTTTTCTCTTTCTTTTCCACCTCTTTCTCCCTCCTTCTCTTCCCTTTTCTCCTTTTTCTCCCTCACTCTCACTCCTCCCTCTACAATTTTATTCAAGCTCTTCTTTCCTGCTTTTTCTAATAGAAACACAATTCTAGCCAGGAATTCTGTCTCCCCTGTTGTATAACTTCCATCCTCCCTTTACTGTTTACTCCCTGTTTGGGAATTTGTCCTTCCTTCTCCCATTCCTTCCACATCCTACTTGTTGAAACCCCTTTTTCAAGATCAGCACAGCTGCTATCTCCTCTTTGAAGCCTTCCCTTATTTAGTGGTCTTGCTCTCTCCCTTCATTTGTATTTAGCTTCGTTGTCTGAGGCTTCAAGCCTGGGTGACTGGGAGCCATCAACAGACACAGGAAAGTTGGGGGTAAAGAGGCTTGAGAGGCAGAAATGAGTTCAGTTTGGTACAGGTTGAGTTTGAGGTGCTGAGTAGAGTAATATCCAGGTGGAGATGTGTAGCAGGCATTTGGAGGTATGAGACTAACTCAGGGGAGAGATCTTGGGAGATATAGACTTGGGAGACATCAGCATAGATGTCATTGAAATTATGGGAGTGGGTGAGATTACCAAGTGCATATATGGCTATAAAGAAAAAATAAAATAAAGAAAAACAATATGATGATGATAACTCTTCATCATCATCATCCTCATCTCTGTGCTTTCTGCTGTGTTTCCCCATCCAAGTACACTTAATGTGCCTGGCCATCCCTACCCAAAACAAAATAAAAAATAAGGAAAAGAAAAACATACTCTTAAATAGACTGTATACATCTTCCATATGAATAGGGCCTGGTAGGATATATTACTTCTCCACTAAATCATTCCATTTTGCCCTATTCAAAACCTGGCTTTAAAGTCTTTTTCTCCTGAAGACTTCCCTGACTGTTTACAGCTGGTTCTGTACCACCACCCTGTCTCCATCCCCAGTTTATTCCAAAACCTAGCACTGATAGTCTGTGATGGAGCCATCCCCTGCCTATTCAGAGCAAGGAATGATTCTTTAAAACCTCTGATGATTAAAGCAGAATCCTCTCAGCTTGTAAAGGACTATGAGTACAGGGGTGATATTCTGGGCTTTCTGACTTCAGTGTCATAGGGATCACAGGATTTGTGGCTAGCAGAGACCAGTTCATCTAACCCCCTCTTTTTACACATGAGAAAATTGAGGTCATCGAATGTTCAGTGACTTGGCCAAAGTCACACTGGTAGCAAATACCAGAGCCAAGTCTTGAACCTTACTCTCCCTGCCTGCTTCATTCCCTGTCCTGACTTTGTGCTGTGAGGGATGCTGCCTTTTCTGTCTGGAGTGAACAGGTGATACTCCAGAAAGGGCTGGAAGGGGGAAGGGATGCTGCTACTGCCAAGAATACTCATAAATTTCCCCCATTGGCAGGGATCTGACGACATGAGACTTTGAGCTGCCAGCTCACAGATGAAAGAACACGGGTTTTCCCGGGGATGACAGTTAAGGAAAGCAAACAGCCCCAAGGGCTTCAGCAAAAAGTCGCATTAAAGAAACATACCAAAGGGGAACCCAATATGAGCTTCCCTCTGAGCAGAACCTGGAAATATCCAGGTCCTATAGCCAACTGACCTTGCCAGTGGGAGCTGGGGACTGGAGGTACAGTGACACTCCCAAGGACAATATTAATGAATTCTCTTTGCGCTTCCTGGAGCTGTGGGGGTTTCTATAATAAATGTAGCTTTATGTGAAAATGATGGTTGAATGTTAGTTTCCCCAGTGAAGTCAATTTGGAAAACCAGAGCTCTGGAAGAATTAAGATTGTTAAATGGAAATAAGTCTAGTCAGTGAAGATAGAATAGAGAACAAATGATTAAAATTATTTATGGATTACCCCCACTGGATCTCTACCTTTATTTAATAAACTATTTTTTCAAACTGTCACAAAGATATTCTCGCAGAGGGGAAGATTAGCCCTGAAAGAGGCTTCATAGATCCAGAGGCTATTGCTTCATCCCTGCTAGAAGGGAGCTGACCACCATTTAGTCATTGTTTGAGTCTGAATTTGGGATTAAAAGATTTAGAACTGGAAGGGAGAGCATCTATTTATTTCAACCTCTTTATTTTATAGGAAACTGAGGCCCAAATAACCTGGTGGTTGTTCTCCCTGCCACTCTAGTTCATCCTTCTCTCAGCTGTCAAAGTGATCTTCCTTAAGTGAAGGTCTGATCATGTCACCTCCTCCATTCCTCAGTAAACTCCAATGTCTCCCTGTTATCTCCATGATCAAACATAAAATCCTCTATTTGGCATTTAAAGCCTTTCATAACCTGTGATGGTGCAGGGCAGCTCTAGAAACTCAGGAATCAGGAAAGTCACTGGGAGAACACAATTTCACATTCAGCTACCAAACTATGAAGGATGAGCTTCATAGAACAGGCCAGGAAATGTTCCCAGACCATTCAGCTGAGTGATATAATGAACATGGCATGGTAGGAAGAACACTGGATTTGGAGTCTGAGAATGCCAGTTCAAAGCCAGGATTTAATACTTACTCTGTATGTGACCTTAGGCCAGTTTCCTCATCTATAAAACTGAGGGGGTTGGACTCGGAAGGAAAATGGCCTCCAAGGTCCCTCCTAGCTTGAAATCTATGGTCCCATGACTTGAGTCCTAGATCTAGTTTGTCACTGTGCCCTTTAATTGGAGGCCTTTCCAGATTCCCCACCCCCCATTCCAGGCTGCTAGTTAATAATTGGTATTTAATTCTATATGTGTGTATATGTAATTTCTCTGGTAACTATGTTCCTTGAGGCAAGAACTGCTTCATTTTTGGATGCTCAGCACCTGGAACGGTTCCTGGCATGTAAGAGATGTTTGATAAATGCTTTTTGATTAGAAAATTCACTTAACATCTCTGGAGCTCAGTTTCTTCCTCTGTAAAATGAAGAGGTTGGATTAGATGACCTTGACCCCAGGGTGGGGAGTGGAAAACTAGAAGCAAGTAGCAGACTTCAATGGAAACAGATTTCAGTGGAAAATGACTTCTCCAGGACTGGTGGGCTCTCCTTACCCCCCTTACTGGATATCTTCAATCAATTAATAAACATTTATTAAGCACCCACTATGTGCCAGGCACTGTACTAAGTGCTTGGAATAGAAAAAGAGACACAAGACAGTCCTTGCTTTCAAGGAGCTTACAGTCTAATGGGGGAGAACAATATCCAAACATAGGCAAAGCAAGCTAAATATGGGATAAATAGAAAAAAATTAACACAGGGGAGGCACCAGAATTAAGAGAGGTTAAGGAAGGCTCCCTGTAGAAGGTGGGATTTTAATTGCGATTTAAAATAATCCAGCGAAGTCAGTAGTTGGAATGGAGGAGGGAAAATGTTCCAGGCGTAGGGGCAGCCAGAGAGAATGCCAGGGGTTGAGAAATGGCACATTTTGTTCATAGAACAGAAAGGCCAGTATACTGGATTGAAGAATACAATTGCAGCAGTCCAGGTGTGAGGTGATGAAGGCCAGCACCAGAGAGGCGGCAGCTTCAGAGGAGAGAAGAGAGCTTATCGGAGAAATAGATGGTACAGAGGTGAAACCAAGAGGCCTTGTAAACAGCTTGGATATGGGAGTCAGGGCAAGAGAGAGTGTGGCATCCAGAATGACTCCTAGTCTGTGAGCCTGAGGGACTGGGAGGATGGTGTAACCCTCTAAAGTAACAGGGAAGGGAGGAGAGGGGCAAGTTTTTAGGGGGAAAGATAAGACATTCCATTTTGAACATGCTGAGTTTAAGATGTCTACTAGACATTCAGTTCGAGGTATCTGAAAGGCAGTTGGGGATGCAAGATTGGAGGTCAGCAGAGAGATTGGGGCACGATAGGTAGCTTCTTCAAGCAGAAGCCAGAAGGCCGCATGCTCAGGTATGAATTGGATTTAATGATCTGTCATTGTTTAATGGTAATGATAACAACAACAACTCCTATTTCTATAGCCCATTATAGTTTACAAAGCCTTTCTTCACAGTAACCCTGTGAGGTGGGTTTGGTGATTGTCAGCACAAGTTGTTGTTGTTTTTATCCCCATTTTACATATGGGAAAACTGAGGCCCAAAGTAGTGAAGGGACTTGCCCGTTGTCAAACAACTAATAAATGACAGCCAGTTTTCAAACCCAGGTCTTCTTACTCTGTGTCTGAAGCTCTTGTCAGGCCACTAGTAGCCTTCCTGTGATCTCTAAGTTTCCTTTTACTCAGTCAATCAGCAAGCATGTATTAAGTGTTTATTACATACAAGGCATTGTGCTAAGTGTTTGTGATAAAAAAGGTAAAACCAGTCCCTGACCCCCAAGGAACTCACATTCAAATGGGAGAAACAATATGCAAACAGTATACATATAGGATATATACAGGATAAGTGGAAGGTAATTTCAGCTCTAATATTCTATGAATATTGGATTCAGAGCATTCCTGTCTCCTTCCCCACCAAAAAAGTACAGAGTGCTTAATGTTAGATCCTGAGGCAGGGTTTTGGTAAAGAGAGAGTTAACCAGGGCTACCCTGGGTTTCTTCAAGGTTATAGCTTTTTACTAGGGCCAGCAGAGGGCAGCAGTAGCTCAGTCGGGCAGCTGATGAACTCACTATTTACAGATGAGGTGTAAGGCACACCAGAAGAGTGGGAGCAGCCCACAATGCACAGTGACAACCTGTCATGCACCAAAGAGTCCAGCAGATGTAGGAAGCAAAAAAACATTGGGTTAGTAGGAAAGGTAAGAGACAACCTGAGGGGCAGGTCAAGTTTAACAAAGTAGGATTGGCACAAGTCAGATCTTAGAATGGAAGAGCAAGCTAAGGTTAGAGACAAGATGGTGTTGGCAAATGCAGGCACCTAGCCTGGTTGTAATGATGGAAGCAAATTTTACACTATCAGGTCTCTGTTGGAAATTTTTAGAACAGGCCTTTCTGACAACCATGCCACCCTTATGTTCCTAAATGGTCAGAAGCCTGTGAGACTCAAGGGCCTGGTATGATGTTTCATGGGCCACCAGGAAATGACCCACTGCCTCTGAAAAACACCTCTTGGATAAAACCATTGGACTTAAGAGCTGGAAGGAATCCTAGATATAATTTAGTCCACCCCCTCATTTTACAGATAAGGAAACTGAAGCCTGTAAAGGTGAAGTGACTTGTCCATGGCCGGATAGTTAGTAAGTAAAAGAACCTTAACTATGGACCAAGTATTTTGATTCTAAGACCAGAGTTCTTTACATTGTGCCACGCATGTCATTGATCCTCTTTGAGAAGGAAGGTTTGGATGAATAACAACAAACCCCTTTAAGGAGCTTGGGTGTCAAGTGAAACATTGTGTAGGGGAGAATATGCTTCACACAGGAGGGAAAAGCGATTTAACAGATAGAGAAGCCCATCCTATGAAAAAAGAAGCTATTGTATTCCAAAGCTTCTCTTCATCCTTGTTCCTAAACCTGAATTGTTGTGACTTTCCATGCCATGATCTATTTTTACATGAGTATCACACAGACTGGTAAATCCAAAGCAGATAAGTCTCCATAGGGTCTTCTTAGACAGGATGGAATCCCATATGTAGGCAATTTGGCACTAAACAGAATTGCGCCTCATTGGGAGAGACCGCTGGGATGAGGTTATGGAAGGACAAGTACTTTATCAAATTTATTCAGTAACCTAGCCATTTGTTATATGTGGGGATCTCAAAGAGATACATGATGAGGGAATATTGTCTGAGTCTGCATCACATGGATCATCTCTGGGACTGGCTTTAAAGGATATGGTCACTTCTTTCCATGATGGAGGGTAGAGGATGGGAAAACTAAGACTGGGAGAAAGTAACATTTTCTCATAAGTCTAAGGTCTTTCGTCCCAAAACAGTCTTTTGATCTCTTTTTCCATTACAATATTTTAGGAAAAGAAGGATAACAATACCACAATAACAGTTTCTATTTATAAGACTCTTTAAAGTTACAAAGTACTTTACGTACACTTTTCCATTTCATCCTAATTTATGGAAGTATAATTACAAATAATTGAGGTTGCAGATGATTAAGCTGAGACCCAAAGAGGTAATGGGACTTGCTCAAGGTCACACAGCTAGTTAGTGACAAAGCTAGGAGGACTCAAATCCAGGTCTTCTCCCTACATCAGCATTCCTCAAATGAGTTCCTCAGAATTCTGGGCTTCTGCCAGGGGCCATTGTGAGGACAAGGACTTCGGTGCCTGATAAGCACAGAGAGCAAATCCTCCCAGTTGGCTGTGTGTCTCTCTTCCTGTGTGGTCATGCAGGTGCAGGCAGCAAATATATCTGCATGTTATCTGAGTTGACTGCACATTAATGTATACGCTCAGCCTATGTGGAAAATCATCTGAGACTGGTGCAATTGATTATGTAATCAAAAGTTGGCTTGGTCTAGAAATGATCATCAAATACATGCACTATTGTAACACATCTCATCAAATATTTGCTTGCCTCAGCAGTGTGTATGTCCATTTAGATGATTATTATTTTTACTTTTCCTGTAAATATTTTCTCTTGTCTCCATTATTGAAAATTTGGCCAAAATTAGGACACTTAAAGAGGCAGGTGCTAAAGTGTTAATATGAAAATGACTAACCCAAGTAGAGGATAAGCTACTTGAGGGTACAGACTAGTTTTGCACTTTGTCTTTGTAGCCCCACCACCTAACAGGATCCCATGCTTCTAACAGGCATTTAATAAGTGTTTGTTGAATTGAATTGAATGAACAAACATCCCAGAGATAATTTGAAATGAAAATGTAATGATAGCTCTCTCCAATTTGGGTTTACTCTTCCTGATCCTGTAGCACCCGGTGGGGTATATTACTGTTCCATGATTTCATTACAAAGGTATTTACCAACACAAGACAGCAAATGTATGAGAAAATTTCTTGAATTTTTTAAGGGGAAAATGATAAGCAGAAGCAATCCCCCTAATTCTTTCTTATGTAAATAAAGGGGAAAATGAAAATTATTATCAGTCTGTAGGATTTTATCCAATCCAATATTGTTTCTAATTATAAAACACTTATTGGTAGCAAACAGTCATATCTTTCCCACTAAGTTGTTTGTGATGTCGTTAAATGTAGAATAGAATGTATCTGGAAATATTTGATTAAAAAATTAGTCTTATGTTATTAGGAACCATTAGTAATAGGGTTTCTACCACCATCAAAATGTCTGAGTACTGCAT
This sequence comes from Phascolarctos cinereus, assembly GCF_003287225.1. NCBI lineage: Eukaryota > Metazoa > Chordata > Mammalia > Diprotodontia > Phascolarctidae > Phascolarctos > Phascolarctos cinereus. The sequence continues at coordinate 176,526,041 of NW_027556098.1, forward strand.
CCTCCGTTATTTGATGAGCCAACCCAATATTAATATTTAACTATTGAGTGAATAATTGAATAATAGTGGTATTATGGAAATAACATCAGACTTGGAGACAGGAGACATGTAGGTTCTTCTGATGCCTTCCTTGGTCTGTTAGATCAGCATTGCCATGGCCCAGACACCATGCTCTCAGCTCCCTCTGCCTCTGACTTTCCTTAGAAGACACAGTCAAAGGAGGGTCTGGTTATATATTATTTGGAATATAAATGAAAAATGGATCCATAGTATCATAGATGTAAAGTTGGAAGAGACCTCAGAGCCTGTCTAGTCTATCCCTTTCATTTGACAAGAGAGAAAACTGAAGTCCAGAGAGAAGCTACTTGCCCAAGATCACACACAGAGGTAGTAAGTGCCAGAGACAGGATCTGAAACGAGCTCTTCCGACTTCTAAATCAGAGCTGTTTCCACTGTACCAAGAGAGGTTGGGTAAATAATGGAGTAACCATTGGGTTTGGAATCAGGAGACCAGGAGTTGCCTCCTGCTTCTGATGGTACTTACTGTGTGGCCGCAGACAAGTCGTTTTATTTCTGAGTCTCATTTTCTTCCCGACTATAAATTTGGAGCAATAACACTTTGTACTATGAATTGAGAGGCATAGAATGTAGTTCATAGTATAGTGGATAGATAACCTTGGAGTCAGGATGACTTGGGCTCAAGTACACCTCTGACACAGCCTATCTCTATGACCAGGGCTGTGGCCAAGTCACTTAATCTCTGAGTACCCCGGGTCACTCTATGAGACCTAAAATGAATCTACAATGATAGAGGGAATTTCTTTTATAGGTGAAATTCTAAGCCTAGACAAAATGAAAATGGTTAGTTATTATAATTGCCTATCCCAAAGGTTTGTTGTGTGGAGCGCCTTTCATAAATATTAAAATGGAGTGGATAATAATGAAAATTATTGACATTTCCTTCCAAAAATCATTGCCTTCCGTGACTAATCCCAGGGCTGGCTACTCTGGCCTTCCCTTAACTAATTACTTGCTTAATTTGAGAAGAAGAAAGAGATGCAAGGCTAAAGAACAGATTCTAACAGTCCTATTCCTTAAGAGACACCAAAGACAGACTCCTCAGTATAGCCACCAATGTCCTCACCATTCCCAAGTGGTTTTTCCCTTTCTAACACTTTAGAGAGAGAAATTAACTGGAAAACATTCCATAGGAGTCATGCAGACTTCACCTTTAGGCTAAAAATAAGTGCTGAGCCCGAACAGCTCTGGAGGGACTATCCTGCACTCAGACTTTATTTATAGCCACTTATTTATTAGATTCCAAATGATGTTTAACCAGGAATCATATGGCAGTGATCTTTGATTGCTTGTGTGGCTAATGGCTGAACATATATTATTATAGCTGTTTATTCAGCTCTGTTAAATGTCCCTGGCACTTCATACTCAGACAGGCATTGGGCAGGGAGGAGGAACTGGGAGAATTATTTATTGTCCTAATGACCCATAGGAACTGAGAAAACCTAGCACTATTCCTCATATTACCAGAAAAGCATAGAATCTGGAACTGGAAGGGACCACAGAGTTCATCCAATCCCCTCGTCCTTTTTTTTACAGAAGAGGAAACTGAGACTCAAAAAGGATTAAGTGAGCTGTCCAAGGTCACATACCTAATAAGTGACAAAAACTGGGTTTGAATTTAGGGAGACGTCTTAGTACAGTAGAAAGATGCTAGATTTAGAGCAGAGGATATAGGTTCAAAACCCTAGCTCTACCACACATAAATTTCTCTGGGCTTCAGTTCCTTTGACTGTAAAATTAAGGATTTGGACTAGATGACCTCTAAAGTCCCTCCAAACATAAATGTTATGACTGTGAACTCTTAAACTTGTCACCTTCACACCTTATGACCTTGGGCAAACCACTTGAGTTCTTTGGGCCTCAGTCACCTGATCTATAAAATGAAGTTGAATTAGATGGGCTCCCTTCCACTTCTAAATCTATGGCTTCTAGTTAGTGCTTTCTTTCATTCATTCATTCATTCCACTTCACCACTCTGGTTGCTGGTCTGACTGGGTCCAGGGAACTATAAAAAAAAATGACCCCAGGCTGCAACAGTGTCTCTGAATTCTACTCGCTGTCTGCGTGCAGACACATGTTTCCAGTGGCCAAGCATTTCTACTGTGAGACATAAGCGTTGATGGAATAAGCAAAGAACCAGAGCTCTCCTCTCACCTTTGTTGCCCAAGGGAAGAATGAGTCCTTAAGAGCTCATTCATCCAGACTCTAGAACTGACTCTTAGAACTGACTTATTTCAAAGTGGGGCCACGTTGTGATTTTTAAAGGCTCTCAGAGATGTGGCTGAACTTTAGCCAGTGAATCAATTACCTTCATCCAATAGCCAAAGCCTTATAACATTATTAGGTTGTTCATATTCTGTTATTGGTTGTTTAGGAAAACTCCGTTTGATCAAAAACCACCTTAATTTACCTCCTTTACAAAGGAAAGTTCAATGAAGTTGTGTCTGGGTTGGTATTGAGTGCTTTTTTTCTTCCTATCTGGACATATCTTTCCATCATCTCAAAGCCGAATGAACAAAAATGTATTTATTAAGCATTCACTCTGTGCCAAGCACTGTGCTAAGTACTGGGGATGCACATACAAAACTGAAACAGAAGCTGTCCTCAAGGAGCTTACTTTCCCTTCTGGAAGTGATGCTCAGGGAAGGGAGTGTCAGGCAGAGTCACTTGTGAGTTGATGTCAATTGGTGTACCTCTTCTGCCTTTCCAGGTGGAAGTTCAAGACTTTTCCGTAGACCTTGCCAACAACAATGGAGATATTGATTTGATACTGAGCCCGGAGCAAGAAACAGAAAAAGGAGACGGGGGTCATAATATGCAGGAATCAGGATAAATGGCAAGGTGGCTGAGGTAGATGACTAGATGAAAAACATAGTCTGGGCTGGTGGTGTGGGGTGGTCTCACTCAATCACTTGCCAATCGAGACGTCGTGGCCCAGAATTCTAAAGCTGAGTGTATTGACTCCTCCATCCCCTCCAGGAAGGGATGACATTTGTTCTGGCTTCCAGAAGTGTGGATCTAGGTGTGGAGAGAAACTCAGAAGAAGTAGGGCAGAAGACAAGATGGATGGAATCAACCCAATTAGGCTTGAGGTGGGAGCGGGGCTAGGGAACCTATTAAAGAAAGCAGCATTTGTTAGAGCCAAGAATATTCAGAGGTGGGATGTTTTTTCTTCAGCCTACGATATTTTATTGGGCATAAGGAGCCTGGACAGAGGGGTTATGTGACCCTTAGTAGTCTAATCCAAATGTCCCAGGAAGGAACTTTGGGATAGGAAAACACATGACTATAGCTTATCTCCTTGCAGTGCTTCCCAAGGAGAGGCAGTATGATGCTATGGAAAGGGTACTGGCTTTGGAGTCAGAAAGCCTGGATTCAAATTCCAATTCTCGTCATTTTGGACAAGTCATAGAACTTGTCTTTCTTTGCCTATAACATGAAGAGGCTGGACTAGTAGACCCCTAAGGTCCCTCCAAACATCATTATTATGACTATGAACTCTTAAACTTAACACTTTCGCACCTTCTGGGCTATCATTTTGGAGTTCATTCTCAGTCTTTTGTGTAGAGAGTAGATGGAAGCAAACAGGGCTGCCAGCAAAAGTCAGTCATAAAACATGAGGCTTCACCAGTGTCCCAGGGAGGCAACGGCGGAGCTTCAGCTTCAAGGGTTAGAGAGTTCACAACCAGAAAGGCATTGGGCCAAGTGCTGATGAGTGGCTGTGTTCTTTTTTCTTGACTTTTTTCTGGATTAGAAAGTCCAACATGAGGGCAGTCCGGTGGTACAGTGGATAGAGCACTGGCCCTGGAGTCAGGAGGACCTGAGTTCAAATCCTGCCTCAGACACATAACACTCACTAGCTCTGTGACTCTGGGCAAGTCACTTAATCCCAAATGCCTCACCAAAAACAAAACAACAACCACCACCAAACAAACAAAAAAACCCCCAGAAAGTCCAACATGGCCCAACCTGGGGGCCTCTACTTCTAGCCCTAGGTAAACTAGGAAGAGCTTAAGGATCTACTTGAGAGTGGAGATTAGCTCATCGTATGTCTCTGTACTCATATGTACTCTTCAAAATATTCTCCTTATCCTGTTTCCAGCTTTAAAAAAAAAAGTCTGATTGGTGTTCTTTTTTACTTCACTCTCACTTACCAATGGTTCAGTGGTTCTTTATCACTCAATAGAACCCTCCTTTGAAAGAAGTACAGCTAACCCAGCAATAAATAGAGAGAAAAACACACAATACATTGGCCACTTTTTCTAGGCCTGGAAACCCTGTGCTCCTGATTGGTGCACCAACCATTGGAGTTCACCATATCTAGGCTCCCCTAGACCTACCATGTTATAAATAAATAACTAGCATATCACCATATATCCTCCTTCCCCTACCCCAGGGGTGGAGAACCTGCAGCCTTGAGGCCACATGTGGCCCTCTAGGTCCTCGAAGTGTGGCCCTTTGACTGAATCCAAACAAATTTGTTCTGTGAAGTTTGGATTTAGTCAGAGGGCTGCACTTGAGGACCTAGAGGGCCGCATGTGGCCTCAAGGCTGCAGGTTCCCCACCCCTGCCCTACCCTGATTTCCAGCTCTTTCTCCTGGAATAGTAATCAGATAAACAGTACCATTCCTAGAAAGGACAAGTTAATCAATTTCCCTATGGCTCCATTTACTAGCTCTGTGCCCTCTCAAACAGAAAGTCACCACCCTCCTCTAAGTATTGTTTTCCTCTTTTAGAATGTAAGAGCCTTGAAGGCAGGGACTACCTTACTTTTGGCATGCCTGATAGGTAACAAGCACTTAATGAATGCTTTTTCATTCATTCCTTGTGCACCTAACATTCACCACTACTGATCACTGAGTTGACTAGAGTTCAGAAGTCTTTCAGTTTTACTTTTCTTTACATTTCTGTCATCATTGCAAGCTTTATTTTTTCCTGCTCCTTTCTCTAGCATGACTCATATTTTCTATTCTTTCCATTTAATCTAGATGTTGTAGCTGGAAGGGGCATTAGAGACCATCTAGTCCTATCCCTTCATTATATAGATGAGGATTCTGTGGTCCAGAAAAGTCAATGACTCACTCAAGGCCACTCAGCTGATTAGTGGCAGGGCTGGGACTAGAATTTAGCTTTCCTGATCCTAGCTCAGTGCTCTTTCCTTTTCTCTATCATACTTGCTCTATGTGTCTTTCCTTTCCCTGAATCTTGTGCTTTTCCTCTCCCTACTCCCTTTGCCCGAGTCCCATAGTGGCTGCTTTTCTCACTCAGAAGCTTCCTTCTCACACTCTCCCTTACCCAGTGATGTTCTTCAGTTCCTCCTTCTCCTGTGCTTTCTGTTCCCATATATCATCTTTCAATCCCCCTAGGCCCACCTCCCTGCAGCCAGTATTTGTGTGTGCAGTGGTGACCACACAATAGGATGGTGTGTGTGTCGAGGGCATTGGGTGTGCATGTGTGGATGTTGAATAAGGTTAGAAAGGTCTGATCCCCTTGTGGTTTTAGCTTTGGATTGTGTGATGACACCTGCTCATATGGGATCTGGATGTCCAAGTCAGGAAGTCCTAGAGAGCCCACCTGAAGCAATGCCAAGCTCACACAATCCTCCTTTGAAAGGTCAGGCACTTCACACAGTTGTATTTTGCTAAAATTGAAAAGGCCAGAGACTCAACTTTGGTATTACAAGGACGAGAGGGGCATCTAGGAAATCTTCATTTTCTTAAGCCAAGGTCCCTTTCTCCTTCATCCCAGAGCCTGGGACATAGCCACCAATCAGAGGCTTTCCCTGCCCTCCCCCGTACCTGAGCCTACTTCTCTCCCTCCCTGTCTATTTTGGGATATGTAGCCAAAGGGCTCCAACCTCCTTCTATAGCTCATTTAATCCTTCCTTCTGACCAGCCCTCTCTATTCACTGCCCTTCCTTGCTCTGTATACTCTCAGCATAAATCCTTCTCCCCTGCAGGTCCACCTCTTAGAATAGTGTTCCCTGGCTTCATCAGCTCCCAGCTTGTTCACCCACCTCAGACCTTACTCCAACACAATTTTTTCTTGTGGATCCCCAATAGGTCCCTCTCCTTGTTCCTGAATGATTCATGTCACTGCTAATTATAGACTCCACGAAGCACCAGTAAAAAGGCTGCATCCTGACAATGGGGAGACTGAGGCAAGGCAGTTAACAGCCAGACCACAAATTAGTGATGGCTGTGTGAGAACATGATTCAGGACTGCTACTTCTATGGCTCTCCAGAGTACACTGATCTCAGACTGATACTGAGTGGTCTAACTTAAACCTATTTTTCCAACACTGGCTTAACATCCTACAGCCATAACACTGTGTTCTAATGACTTGTCTTGGTCCTACCAACATGTGATGAAGTAGATAAAGAGTATCGGACTTGAAGTCAGGAAAACCCAGATTTTAATCCCACTTCCAACAGGTGTTACCTGTGTGACTAAAGAATGCATTTAACCTCTTTGGGGGCTCTGCTTCCTTATCTATAAAATGAGGGGTTTGTACTTGATAACCTCTAAGGTCCTTCTTAGCTTTAAATGTCTGATCCAATACCCCAAATTCATATCTTCCAAATAATTAACTGCTATTGTTCAGAGATGCTGTCTCCAAGCACTGACCCTAGCCTCCTCCTGCTCCTTAAGTAGGTAGAGGGATAGGAATTGGGTCTGTAATTTCATTGGTGTGGGCGGTTTCCCGAGGAATTCCTCGGCCAATACAATTTGGTACCTTCTCTGTAACTGCAAGTCTTGGAAGAGTTGCCTAAGGCACTGAGGCTGACTTACCTAAGGTCACACAGCCAGTACACATCGGAGGCAGACTGAACCCAAATCTTCCTGGTCCTAAGACCTGCTTTGTCCTCCCCACTCCAATGCCTCTTGCTTCCTGATGTCATGATGTAATGATAACTTTAAGCTCTATGTCCCATTCATGACCTGAATCTCACACTAAGCCCATATGAAGGAAGTAGTGTATGTTTTGTTTCCATTTGACAGATGAAGAAACTGAGGCTGAGGAAGAGCGAGTGAGGCCAGGGTCTCCTGACTCCAAGACCAGTGTTCTTTCCACTGTGCTAAACTGCTTCCTGGGCCTTTTTCTCTCTTTGTTATATGTTTGTACAATCAGTTATGAATAATCACCCACACTTGGATAGACTCTAGTGTTCTCTTTACACGGTCCCTGGTGGTTGCTCGCTAATGTTAGAATTCTGCCATCACTCAGAGATTAATCTACCCCCTCACCAATTTCACCTCCAAAAGTTCACATGGATCGTCCCTTTCTTAGGCCCTGAGACAAGGGCCCAGAACTGTAGGTCCCGGCTCTGTTTTTCATATATTCATCTGCCAACCACATAGGATTTGGAATCCGAGTCACCTGTATGACCTTGGGCAGGTGTCTCTTCTCTGAATCTCAGCTTCCTCATCTCTAAACCCAGAGGGCTGGACTTGTTGTCCCTCCCCCACCTTCCCACTTGACGGTTCCCTCTCTTGTCCTCCATGCCTTTCTAACTATGTACTCTCCATCTGGGCCTAGATTAGCTTCTAAACAAGAGGTATTTAGCTGTTGGTTACTCCATTCACTTAGCTTTATGGCCCACTTCAGTGAAATATAGAGGCTAAGACTTGATTTTTGGAGAAAGAAGGAGGGTAATGAGAACTGAGGGCAGCAACAGCTCACTTAGATTGGATTTTAATAAAGTTTCCAGCCAACCTAAATCATCCCCGTTGCAGGCAGCCAGGCAACTGCTGAGTAGATGCTGGTGAGGTCCAAGATGCCCATCTACCCTTCAGCTAGGGGGCTACAGAATCAAGGCTGGGGTGGGGGCCAGGGACACCCCCTCCACATTGGAACCCAAGCAGAGAGAGATTCACCCTCACTCTCCCCCCACAGTTGATGACTAGGGCTGGGCTGAACACAGGAGTGCTCCAAGGCAAAGACTCTCTGAGGGAAAGCAAGGCCTGCTCTTTCAGCAGCTGTTAATTAGCTGCAGATGATGAGATAATTCATAAAAATTAGCAGCGATTTCCTTCATCGTGTTAATATCACCGGGCAATAAAACCGCTGTTAAAGGATGACTTTTCTCTGTGTCGGGGAGCAAGATGTCAAGGAAATAATAGCCCTTGATGGGGGCCAAGGGGGAAAGAAGCAAAACATAACAGGAGGGAGACTGACAAAGGCAGTGATTTCCTGGCTTTGGCTGGAACCATCCAAAGGAAGTCAAATTGAAATGCAAATCAGAGTGGCAGCTCAGAGCACTGATTGGAGGAAAGGCATTTGATGGTGTCACCTTGGCAAGCGCGCCGACTGCAAGAAAGGAGCTTTGGCAGAGATCAGAGGACATGCCATTGACTGAGGCCTCCAGCAGGGATTCAACTCAGGCGGAGGGTCCTGGGAGAGGTGGGACACTGATAAGAAGAAATGCTCACTCTACTTTGGAACTCTAAGGTCACAAAGCTTTCCCCTCACCACAGCCTCTGTAAAGCAGAGAGTAAAAATACAACCATACCCATTTTGCAGATGAAGAATGGAAATAACTGACTTTTACATATGCTTTAAAGTTTATCAAAGAATTGATATACATCATCCCATTTGACTCTCACAACAACCCGGAAGGTAGAAACCATAAGTATTTTAGTCACATTTTACAGATGAGGGAGCTGATTGATTGTCAGAGAGGCTAAATTATGGTAGGTATGAGAGATGGGCTTTGAACCTGCCTCTTTCTAACATCTAGTCCAACTCTATCCAATGTATCAGTCTGCTTTTTACATAATTCCTGAAGCATGGTCCCTCACCTCCAAAAGCTTACAACCTAATTGATAAGACAAGATTAATACCTACAAAAGTTAAGTAACAAAGTGCTACAACATGCATTACAAGAATATATATGGTTATACAGTGAGTTCAGAGAAAGGAGAGATCCTGGAGTAGACAGGGAAGCTTTTTCTACCTCCTTGTGCAAAATTGATAGAAGGGTAAGTGATAGAAGGGTAAGACCAGGGCTTAGGTAATACTAAACAATAATAAATAAATAACAAAAATTTAAATAATAAAGAAATAATGAAATCTCTGCATTTGTGCGTTGTAAGGAGTTATTCTTTAGCCATGCCTCCATCTTTTGGTAAGCATGAGGGAAATGATCGTCTGTGCTAATAAGACCAAGATGGTGGTTTCTATCCCAGTGTATATAATGGAAGGAATACTAGACTCTAAGTTTAGTCTGAGATTCAAGTCATAGCAGCTAAAAACTGCGTTACCATAGACCAGTCACTTTCCTTTTCTGAGCCTCAGTTTCTTCGTTTCTAAAAGGCTAGATAATTGTGTACTATATATCTGGCCACTGGACCCAGATGGCTCTGGAGGAGAAAGTCAAGCTGGTGACTTTGCACAGCCCTCCCTCACTTAAATCCAATTCACTTCCAAGTCATGACATTATCTTCCTGATGTCATGGTCTTCTTTGAGAACACAGGACAAACCACACACATAATCTGCTTTGCAAATTTCTTATGGCTTTAGATTTAAGACTTAGAAAAGATATCAGAAAGTCATCTAGCCCCCTTATTTTGCAGATGAGCAAACTGAAGCTCAGAGATGGCATGTGACTTGCCCAAGATCACACAGGCACCAAGTTTCAAAGCCAAGATCTGAAACCAGTTCCTCTGATTCTGTTCACCTAGGCAGCTAATTAACATAGATAGAGCACTGAAAATGGAGTCAGGAAGACCAGAGTTCAAATCTGGCTTCAGAAACTAGCTTTTGACCCTGTACAAGTCATTTAACCTCGGTCTGCCTCAGTTTCCTCCTCTGTAAAATGAGGATGACAATAGCATCTACCTCCCAGGCTTGTTGTGAGGAGAAAATGTGATATTTGTAAAGTTCTTTGCAAACCTTAAAGTGCTATATAAGTGCTAGCTATTTTTAAAATTATTATTATTTTCACCATACCATGCTTTCCTTAGGTACCATGCCTTTTGGGGAAGAATATGTCATATGAATATAAATTGTATCACCATCATCGTTATTATTATACTAAAGTCCTATTCAGATGCTTCCGTTGTGTCATACAAGGGATCATATGCTTCCAAAGGCTTTATTTGCCTTTGAGGTAGGTCAAGCTCCAGCAGATTCTCCCAACCTGGAAAGACTTTAAACACAAACCCAGCAATGGACTGTATGCCTGTCATTTGAGGATTAACCTGGCTAATCTGTAGAGGGTTATCACCAGGTTGGCCAGAGGACTGTGAAAATTTTGGCCGCAGCAACTCTCAAAGACCGTCATTGGACCAAGTTATGGAGGAGTCTGGGTCAGTGTCAAAGTGAAGAACATCCTCCGAACAGAACTATGGAAGTTATGAGTGTCGTTTTCTTCCCCTTAGTGACAAGTCAGCCTTTCTTTGTCTGGTGGCAGCAGCCTCTGCCCTGATTCTGGCCACCTCTCACAGATTCCTTTAGTTGGTTTCAGAAAATAAGGATGGCCAAATGCAGATCCACTGCCATACTAGGAAAACTCACAAGGGTCACTAGCATCATCTTTTTTATACAAAAGCAATTGCATCAGCCTCTATTTTAAATTCAATTCAATTTCAATGATATTCATTGAGGGACTCCTATGGGCAAAGCCCTATGCAAGAGGAAAGGGAGTGATGTGGGGAATTCAGAACAAACAGCAGGCTGTCCGGAAAGCATTCTGATTGGCTTTGGATGGCAACATAGTCTTTTTGCTTAGGATTCTTCTTCCCGATCATGTTTTGTCAGGCTCCCATTAACATGAGTTTGCCTTCCCTGAATGTGTACCATCTGGGCAGCTGAGGGAGGAACCCCTAAAGCATTCTGAGCAGTGGGTCAGAGAGCCAACCCCCATTTAAATGGTCCACGGAAAGTCCATTGAATTAGATAATCAGCACATGTATAATTGAAAGTTGACTATTTTCTTCACTCCCTCCCCCTTCTCAGATTGACTTGACCTTAGCCCTCTGTATAATAATTCAGGTATGGTCAAGGACACTCTAATGATAAAAGTATATAGACTATTAAAGCTGAATGACACCTGAAAGACCTTATCTAGTCTAACCCCTTTATTCTGTGTGCCGAAGAGTGAGGACCAGAGAAATTAAATGATTTATCCAAGGTCATATTCATCCAGCTTCTAAAAATTCCTCATCATTTAGTAGATGCACCACTTTTTGGTTAATACTGGGACATAAGGAGCCTTCAGTTCCTTAAGATTTTTATTATTAACAAGCAGCTATGGCATCATGGAAAAAGTACTGGATTTGGAGTAGGAAAACCTGACTCTTCTTTTTATTACAAGTTGCTTTAATATTTTTTAGCTTAACTTTCCTCATCTGTAAAATGGGAATAATAACTCTGCTGACAACATACAACACTGAGGTTGATGTGAGGGCATGTATGCAAAACGCCTTATACATCTTCAGGTGCTACAAATGTTAGCTCCTGTTGTTATTGCTATTATTTAACTTGATGAAAGTTTTGTGAATTATCATAGTTGGAGCACCAGAGGATGCCCCTGACTACTCAGCAGACCATGCATGCCCTGATGAGTGAGTGAGCCAGTCATAGGGGTGGCCAGTCACCAAAGTACTTGATCTTCTTGGAGGGACCAGCCAGGAAGAAGCCCAGGAAATGAATGTGGAGGATAGTAATATGCCCCAGAGAAAGGCATTCATTAAACTGCGGGATGAATGTACTGCAATCTCGGGAGGTCTCCAATACTACATCAGATTTCTAATGATTTTGTCAGAGTTAATCCCCTGGGTGAGGAGCAGCATTTTGATATCAGCAAACACATTACTTTTCTACCCAGATAACCCAATATGGAGTCAGTCACAAGATCAGAAAACAATTCATCATATTCTAATGGGACTGGGAGATTCCAAGTCAAGAATGATTTGCATCTGAAGGCAATAGAGAATAATGGGGCCAAATGGAGAATGGGAATTGGGAGGGGGCATATGTGATTGTACCCACAGGGTACAGAGGGGCCTTTGATCAGTAGTTGCAGTGTGTGTGTGTGTGTGTATGTCTTTCACAGATGACACAACTAAAGTTTAGGTGCAGTGAGGGGAGAGCATTTATGTGAGATAGAAATCATGTAAACAAAGAACATTGCAATGAGAATACTTTGTCATTTATAGGAGGCAACGTGCCTTTAAAGGCCTTAGGCAGAATGCCACAAAATCTCATGGTTGGACAGACTCCAGAGGTCATTTATTCCAACCCAAATCTGAATAAGAATCCCCTCCAAAGCCTTAAATTGAGTAAGGAAAGGGAGGATGGGATAGGCCAGGATTGGTCATTTCTCCGAAGCAAGAAATGTAAAAAGCTCCTGAAGGCTATTGCTTGTCCTATAAGGAATGAGGCAAGACTGGAACTTGGAGCAGGGCTTGTTATAAAATGAGAGGATTGGACCCAGTGTCCTCTGATGTCACTAACAGCTCTCAATCCTGTGATCTAACAACTGTTAATGTTTAGCATGTCTTAGTCTGATTGGCCTTGAATTTAGGCAGGGGTCAAGCCAAGGCTTCTACCCTGTTGGAGGGTCATGCTTTCCTGGGGATGCCTCTGCCTCCCTGATATCAGGCACTTTTTCTTTTCTCTCAAATTTTACTGTCTCCCGATTCTCAAACTTGCCCAAGGTCTGGCCTCTGGGGATAGCACTGGGAAGTAAGGTTGACAGCATGGTGGACCTCCTTGTTGTGAGGGGAATAAAAGAAGAATTTGGGGATCCTGAGTCCTTGCAGGGACTGGTGTGTTTCCAGGTGAGAGAAATGATGTCCTGGGCCTAGTCATTCAGCTCTACCTTTTTGGACCTTGGAGAGGAGTGGCATTTTAGGTGGAGCAGGCCTGAGGAGGGATCCTAGTTCCATAATCCCTGCTGGAGGGCCATATCTTCCTAGAAATGCCTCTGCCTCCTGCACCTCTGAGAATTTTTCTTTCTTTCTCCAGCTAGGTGGCACAGTGGAGAGAGCTCTAGGTCTGGAATTCAAATCCAGCCTCAGACACTTATTAGCTATGTGATCCTGGGCAAATCACCTAGCCTCTATCTGCCTCAGTTTCTTCAACTATAAAATGGGAATAATAATGCTGTGTGTGTGTGTGTGTGTGTGTGTGTGTATGTGTGTGTGTGTCACAGATGACACAACTAAAGTTTAGGTGCAGTGAGGGGAGAGCATTTATGTCATGGGAAAAAACAGAGATTCCATGACATACATCACTGTCTACTTCTCCTTCCAAGAGGCATTTTCTATCGATAGTAATTCTACTTCATAAATAAGTGCTAAGGTCACTCCTCATCCCCAAAGCCTGGTTATTAGAGAATAGGGGTGGATGGGGTAACTTATAGTAGAAAGAGAGATGCTTTGGGGGAAGGGTACTGAAAGAGAAGTCTAACTCTCAATGTATCATGTGAGAGCTCGAAAGTACTTTAGGAATCATCTAGTCTGACTCCTCGATTTATAGAGCACAAAGCTAAGGCCCCAGTGGGAAGAAATGACTTGCCCAAAGTCACTGAATGAGGCTCATTCAACTCTTACTGAAATTGAGGTTGAGCTGAGGTGGAGTCAGATAGAGCTTAAATCTCATAGACTCATAGACTGTTAGAGATGGATGGTACTTTAGAGACCTCCTTGCCCACTCTCTCTGCTCCCCCCAGCCCGCTCCGTTTTACAGAAGAGGAAACAGAAATCCTAAGTTAGTATAAGAGCAGGGACTGGACGACGTTTCCATTTACTTTCAGGCTGATGGCTTTTCAGCCAAAATGAGCTGTAGCCTACCCAGGGGAGCCCTAGGGTAATGGCCCTTCCAGAGAAGCCACCTCTTATCTCAAGCCACTAGACAAGGACAGGGCATCTCAGGCTTTCTAGGTCTCAAAGATCACTCAACCTCTCCTGCACTCTGCAAGGTAGAAAAGTTTAAGCACTCTGTCAAGGCAAAAACTTCAAGAAAGAAAGGAAGGAAACAAGCATTTATTAAGTGCCTACTATGTGCCAGGCGCTATGCCAAGCACAAATATTATCTTATTTGATCCTTATAACAAACCTGGGAGGTAGGTTTGCAGATACTTGTCCTGTGAGCAAAAAGTCTCAGCCATGGTCCTGACCCCACTTACAGCACGGCTAACAAGTAGTCATCCAGCCTTATTTTGAAGTCCTACAGCCCATTCCACTTTTATTTATTCTGTTATTGTCGTTCAGTTGTTTCAGTCATGTCTGACTCTTTGTGAACCCATTTGGGGTTTTCTTGGCAAGGATACTGGAGTAATTTACTGTTTCCTTCTCCAGCCCAATTTACAGATGAGGAAACTGAGGCAAACAGGGTCAAGTGACTTGCCCAGGGTCACACAGCTAGTACATGTCTGAGGCCAGATTTGAGCTTAGAAAGATGAGTCTTCCTGACTTCAGACCCAGCACTCTCTCCTCTGTGACACCTAGTTTCCCTAGTTCCATTTTTATGTAGCTGTGCCCAATCACGCTTCATTGCTCCTACTTCCTCCCTCTGAAGCTAACCAGAACACATTTAATCCTTCTTCCAGATGACATGCTTTTAAATATTTGAAAAGAGGTCTCGAGTTCTCTCTGGATCTTCTCTTCTTCAGACTAAAACATGCCTAGCTCCTTCAAATGAGCCTTTACTGACTTGAACTTGAAGCCCTTCACCATCCTCTTGGCATACTTGCCACTTGTTTTGGGCGCCATACCTTCTGCTCAGGCTTTGGGCCCTAACAGGTTGACTAGGCCATGTGGCATTAGTAATTCAAGGTCTTACTCCAAATGTTCATGTGGACTCTTTGTGCCTGACCTGTGGTGGAGTATTCCCGAGCTCATGTTGGTCTGATCAGCCAGTCAGACACACTGTACCTTGATCCCTACATAGTGATACCGTTTTGGTCCCTCTTCGAGAGCAAAGGATAACCCCAGGAATTGTAATCATTCAAGGTCCGTGCAAAGCCCTTAGTTGCCCTTAACTGTGGAGACACAGAAAAGAGAGACCATAATAGGGTGTTGTTCTCTGTTTAAGTAATTCATGAATTTGTTTAATTTTTCTTTGATTTGGTAATTCATGAATTCAGTGATTCAATTGCTTTTGTGAGGAAACTTATTCAAGTTAGGGCTGAGAAGGGGCTGTAGCTCTTTGAGCCTGATGGACTTCTCATTCCTGTTTGGGCTGCTGACCTAAAAGCATCCCCATGAGCCGAGAGACCTGCAGAGCTATGCCTGTCATGCAGAGCCTTGTTAAGTGCTTATGTCTTCTCTGTTGTCATCCAGTAGAAGAGAGATTTTCACTGCCTGCCTCAATGACTCAGTTTCACCAAGTCTTGACTTTGACCTTAGGGCTAGGCACAAGGGTGGGGAACCTGTGGCCTCAAAGCCACATGTGGCCTTCTAGATCCTTAGGTATGGCCTTTTTGACTGAGTCTAAATTTTACAGAACAAATCCTTTTATTAAGGGGATTTGTTCTGTGAAATCTGGATTCAGTCAAAGGGCTGCACTTAAGGACCTAGAGGGTCACATGTGGCCTCAAGGCCACAGATTCCCCACCCCTGCTAGGGTGTGCTTGTCTGGGAATACCACATTATCAATATTTTCCCTAGAATGTGGTGCTCAGAACTGAACATAGTATGTACTCTGGATGTGACTTGGCCAAGGTAGAATACAGTAAAGATGTCACTCCTCATTCCTAGTTGCTAGGCCTCTTTTAATGCAGCCCAAGATTGTGTTAGCTTTTAGTGCTGCATACCTGCAAAAAGAATAAAACAGAAGGCACAGGAATGTAGAGTTACTTATTCGGATAATAATAATATTAATAATTTGTTGTTGTTTAGTCATTTCAGTCATATCTGACTCTTTGTAACCCCATTTGGGGTTTTCTTGGTAAAGATACTGGAGTGGTTTGCCATGTTCTTCTCCAATTCATTTTACAAATGAGGAAACGGAGGCAAAGAAGGGTAAGTGATTGCCGTGTAGTAAGTGAGTGAGGCTGGATTTGAACTCTAATCTTCCTGATTCCAGTCCCGGTGCTCTATCCATTGTGCTACCTAGCTGCTCTATAATAATATCTGGCATTTAATAGCTGAAAAGCCATTGGTCTGGGAATGAGTAGAAATGAGCTCTGGTCCCTCTGGACCTCTGATCCTCTGATCCTCCGATTGTAACTCAGGATTTCTGTTTCCTCTTCTGTAGAATGAGGGAGTGGGGGCAAGGGAGGTTGGAAATTAAAAAAAAATTGCTACAAAGTGTGGAATGGGTAGATTTCCTCTAGGGTTCTGTAGGGTAGTAGAGTCAGAAGACCTAAGTTCTATTTACTAGTTTTCTTCCTTGGCCCAGTCACAGAAACTCTCTGAAGCTTGTTGTGAGAGCCACATGAGTTGATGTGTGTGTAAGTCTGTACAAAGCTAGCACTTTAAGGATTACAAAACAGCATACAAATGTCATCTTATCTGAGCTCTCAACAACCCTGGGAAATAGCTGCTACTATTCTCCCCATTTTACAAATGAGGAAACTGAGGCAGAAATGGGTTAAATGACTTGCCCAGGGTCACATGGTAAGTGAATATCTGATGTGGAGTTTGACTGCAGGACTTTCTGACTCCAAGTTCAATACTCTATCTACTGTGTCACTTAGCTTCCTATCACACAGAGGGTGCTGTGTGTCCTAGCATTTTGCTTGTGGGAAAAGACCCTACTGTCCATCCATCATTAGGGGTTGGGGGGGAAGGGATTCTCACTCCAGTTACTCAGAAGTAATAGAGGTAGATTTACATTGATTCAACTACACTAGCTCTCATTGGCTCTCCCCTGTGATCATCAGCCTGTAGCCATGGATTATAGGAAAGCTTACTGGCCCACACTGGAATGACACCCATGGCCTTGGCCTCATTAGCACTAGCATCAGCCATCTGAGCTAGTCAGATGCAGCTGGGATAAGCTGCACCTGTCCCTTCCTGTTTCAAGAACTCAAGTTGAAGGGAGGGAGGGAGAAAGAAGGGGGAGGGAACGGAGAGAGAGAGAGAGAGGGAGAGAGAGAGAGAGAGAGAGAGAGAGAGAGAGAGAGAGAGAGAGAGAGAGACAGAGAGAGACAGAGAGAGAGAGACAGAGACAGAGACAGAGACAGAGACAGAGAGAGACAGAGAGAAGCAGCAGGCAGGTGGAGTCAGGGCCAGGCCTGGTAGGGGAGTTGAGGCCCTGAAGCATCAGTGCAGTGGAGTGAGTGAGAACCCCACCTGAGTGGCTAAAATTGGGCCCTCCCATCCCATTCCCCCAAATATGGCCAGCAGCCTGGGCCCTGGTACTTTGGCTTTTCTGTGATTCAGCTGAAACCAGCAGATGTTCTGTCACTCACCCCTCCCCCTGCTATCCAATTTTCCCAATGCTTCGATTAAACTTTCTCTTATTTTAGTTTCAGGCCATTTCATCTTTTAATGGTATCCTTTGCCAAATCAAATAATTCTTCCCCTTCTTTTACGTGGCCCCGTCTTGCATATTTATAGAGAGTTATCATGTCCCCTAAGTCTCTGGTTTTCTGGGCTCCACATATTATGTTCATTTAACCTTCCTTTATAGGTCAAGCCTTATAATTCTTTTAATCATTTTTATTGCCTTCTTTTGCATTCACGTTCCCTCCTTGGCTTCCTTGGCTCTTCCTGGAGCCAGAAGCCCCAAATGTTAAGTTGGGCTCCAATGCCAAAAAGGTGGCCTAAGCAGTCAGTCACAGAGAGGATCAGTGAGGGACACCTGCAACAAAGAAAGGTGGGAAGGCAACAAGGACATGATCCAAACCAGACTGAATGTCCAACTTTGGACAGCGTAAGGTCACTGACACCTAGACACTTTGGGCAGCATAAGGTCACTGACACCTAGACACTGGGGCATTTAGAATTTGTCCTCTTAGCTGTCTTTGCTTTGGCAAGGAATTCAATCTTCTCTTCTTGCTCCCCCCTGCCTCCCTCATCTAGGGAATGAGAGGGTTAAAAGAATGCAGATACACTAGTTCATTAAAGAAAAAAGGAACAAAACAACCTTGTGCAAAGTTTAAATGATTGTTCCAAAAGATGAAAAGTTGTCGGTTTTGAGCTCTGAATATTGCTGTGTGTGTGAAAGTTGGGTTGAGAAGGGCATCCACTCCCTCCCATTTTAATTTTCCCCATTCCCTTGGTCTCCTCTCCCTCCTTCCTTGGTGATTGACATTTATCAGAGTCAGTCAGTCATGTTGCCTGAAATGTACCTGTCAGTCACTGGAGAACAATGAGTGGAAGAAGGAAAGAATCTTGATTCTTCTTCCAAAGGATCACTTTAGAGATCAGAGGTGGTAACACCTCAACCAATCAAAAACAGACAACTTTGTGTACCTTTTTGGAGACTCTGAACCTCCTCCTCCCTGCTGGATAATCCCAGTGGGTTAGTTTAAAATCTATCTTGATAGAAGGGTCAGGTTTCCACCCCTCCCCCAATTAATATAAGCACTGAAGTTTCAGATAGCTCCACTGAATCATTCTATCAGAAGCCAAGACTAGGCATAGACAAGTCCTTAATCAACTTAATGTTCTTTGATCTTTGGGTAAGGACAAGAAATAGCTTACAATTGACTGAAAGAATCAGACACACCTCTAGGCCTATGGACGAGATAGCAAACTGGTTTGGAATCATGCAGTATAGAGACAGTCCAGTCTAGAGGTAGAAGAGCTCTAGGCATCCCTGGTAGGCTCTTTCTCCTTCCTACTCCCAATTGACTATGTGTTTTAGAGATCCAAAGGTCAGAGCTTGCTGGTACAATGGATCGAGAGCCAAGAGTCAAGTCAGGAAGACCTGAGTTCAAATCAATCTCAGATATTTCCTAGCTTAGTGACCCTGGGCAAGTCACTTTACCTCTGTTTGCCTTAATTTCCTCATCTGTAAAATGGGGATAACAGCACCTTCTTTCCAGGGTGGTTGTGAGAATCAAATGAGATCATAATTGTAAAGCACTTAGCACAGTTCCTGGCACATAGTAAGCACTCTATAAATGTTAGCTATCATCATCATCATCATCATCATCATCACTGCATCAAAGGTCCCACAGATGGCTGGAGGAGGTAGTAGGGGCTGTCAAAGTGGTAGTGACCAATGACAGAGGAAGTTCCTGCAGATGATGTGTGAAAGTGACAGCTTTAGGGAGTGGTACTGCCTTATGGCAGAAAAAAAAGTGCCATCTGCAGACTCACCAGAAACACTGACTCTTGGGTCCCAAGGGAGAGCCATACCTAAAGGCAACTTCATGAGGACTTTGTGGAGGGAGAAAAACACGTCCAGTAACCATAAGTTGTGAGTTTACTCTTTAGCCACCTGTGTTTTCTACATGTGTTCCTCACCATCATTAAGTTCTAAGTCTGTCCACAAGACTTTATATGTGTGGGGAGAACTAGCTCCCTGGGTTGGGATAAAGCTATTATGCCAGTTGTTTTTGCTATAACTTCTCAGTAATTTGTTTGCTAAAAACGCCATTTATGTCTAGCTGATTATCTCACACACCAGTAGGGGCTCATGAGTGACAGTTTTCCCTAGGAACTTGAGAATAATAGGTGTCACTGTGAGGACCCAATTCACCAACAAATGGGAATTTAGACCCAGAAGGGGTGTAACTCTGATATTTCAAGATTTACTTTTTTCTTCTCTGTTCCTGTGTTGTGGCCCTGGCCCTCCACCCTCCATAGTTCACTTCACTGGACACTGTAGCATAGTTTCCAGGGCTAGGAGTCATTTGGAGTCTCAGAGCTAAGAAAAGGTTGGCAGCCGAAAAGCTGCTCCAAAGAAGGAATGGGTAGGTTTTTCCTAGCATTCTATAATGTAATGGACTCAAAAGACCTAAGTTTTATTTATGAATTGACCTCCTTGGACAAGTCACATGAACCCTCTAAGGCTTGTGGTGAGACTTACAAGGCTTAGTGTGTATGAAAGTGCTTTCTGAGTCTGAAAGCAATATACACAGGTGAGATTATTAAGGAACAATATAATTTCAGATCTCTCTTCCCAAATCACTAAATTATCTTCTGAAATGACCTTATGGAATAAAATTTCTTCAATTCAGGATCCAGGTCCTTTCAGCCCAAACTTATCCTCTTTATTAGCATCCAGTGATCTATATTGGATAAATAAACACAATTGGTTTATAAGCTCTGTGCATGCTGAAGATGCCCAGAGGTCAGACTGAACCTGGTCTCTATCTAGACAGCCATCCTTTCCTTCCTTGCCTCCAACTCAGGGAGGGAAGGGGATGGCAGTTTTTTGGGGGGACAGCAGCTACATAGACTGTAGCAACCTATGGTCCAGTTTTCAGTGGCATTTGGGCTAGCTGGTACTGCCAGGCCTCACTGACAGCCATTTCTTGTATCCCCTTTGCTTTACCACTCACAGGCCTCAGTGCAATAACTCACACGACCATTTTGAGGTTTGCAAAGTGATTTCTTTCTGTCGACTGTATGACATAAGTTGTAAAGCTAGGCATAGGGCTGGGTTTGTGATTTCATTGGTATAGAAAACTCTTGGGAGAGCGAACTCCCTCAGCCAGTACAGGTTCGCACCTTCTCTGTACTGTACAGTCTTAGAGCACTGAAAAGTTAAGGGATTGGCCCAGAGACATAGAGTTCGCATATCAGGGACTGTATCTGAACCCAGTTCCTCCTGCCTCTGGGACCAACTCTCCAGTGAGAGACTCTGAGAAGTTAAGTAACTCCCCATGGTCACACTGTTAATAAGTATCTGCAACAGGATTTTTATCTAGTTGACTTGACTCCAGAACCCCACTGCTGTGCTGTCTCTTAAGGGGTTAAAAATAGTAGTCACTAAACTTTTATTAAGTAAGTGCCTACTATGTAACAGGCCCTGTGCTAAGCACTGGGGAATAAAAGAAAAGTAAAAAACAGTTCCTGCTCTCTACTACAATTCTTCCTAGAGATCAAAGGAGAGAATGTATGTAGAGTATCTTGCAAGTCCTAAAGGACTCTATAAATATCAGCTATTATTCTTGTTCCTATGGTTTACAAAGTGCTTCCCTGTGAGTTAGGTGATGCATGTGTTGCTATAGAAAAGGAAACTGAGGGATGGAGGAGGAAAGAAGCTGGTCCAAGGTCACAAGGCCTGTGAAAGGCACAGCCAGGATCCACACCCGAATCTTCTGCCTTCTAAATCCAATGTTCTCTCCATGGCTGCAACCCCGGGCCTAGACTGCCAGAAAAATCGTTGATGTTTCTGAAATGCTAACTCCCCCTGGCAGGATCCCAGAGAGGCCCAGCTCCACTCCCCCAGATGGAACTTGGCTCTTTGGGCCAGGGTCTTTGCTGAGCTGCTCTGAGGCCATTTGGATATATCTAGGTGTTGTGTAGTGGAAAGAACACTGGGCTTGAGGTCTACATTTTAGTCTTGGCTCTAGAATAGTAAAATCAAGAATCTCAAGTTTAGATGGGACTTTGGAGGTCCTTTAGGTGTGTGTGTACCTGAGTGTGCACATGTGCATGTGCACAGCATGTGCATGTAGTATGTATACACATATGCACATGCATTGTGCCTGCATGATGATACCACAGGGAAATATATAAATGTGACTATTCAACTCCTGCTTGAATCCCCTTTACCTACAGCATCCCCAATACCTACGTTTTTGTAACTTTGGGTTTCCCCTGTCTAGCCTCAGTTTTATCTTCTATGAAATGGAGAGGTTTGCCTTGATGACTTCTAAGGTCCCTTCATGCTTTGAAATTCTATGATTCATCTCCTGACTTGGGTGAGAGGTAGAGTATGGGAGGATAGTGGCAGTGCCCTCAAATGGGACTAAGCCATTTAGTGGCTAACGCCACTAAGTTGGTTTTGGGGGCAGTCATCTA
Organism: Phascolarctos cinereus; assembly: GCF_003287225.1. Classification (NCBI taxonomy): domain Eukaryota; kingdom Metazoa; phylum Chordata; class Mammalia; order Diprotodontia; family Phascolarctidae; genus Phascolarctos; species Phascolarctos cinereus. Next base: position 176,547,999 of record NW_027556098.1, read on the forward strand.
GTATGAAACAAGTGTTTGAAAATGCAAAGACAAAAATGTATCAGTCCCTGACCTCAAGGAGCATACTCACTTTCTATCAGAGCAGTGACCAGAAATCATGGGTGAGACATGGGAGGCTCACTTGGAGACGCCCAAAAGCTTCCAAAGATCCCCTAGCATAGAGCCATTTTTACCCAGTAGTTTGCTACTTACAAGAGAAATCCCAAAGGAGCTTTTGTTTTTCTTCCAGTGGGGGTGGGAGAGAAAAAAGAAGAAATACTTGATAATTGAAAAAAATTTAAGTCTTCAAGTTTGTTTACCTTCAAAAATAGAAAGAGGAAGAAAGGAATTAGGGAAGAAATAGAGAAAAGGAAGGAGGAACAGCTCATAAAACTCCTCAACCTTTTGTAATTTCTCCCTTGCCTCTCCCTTGCCTCCAATTCCTCCTTAGTTTATCATCTTCAGGTTTAATCACAGGCACTTTATTATTTCTTCTCCGCTTTCAGAGCATTTAGAAAGTTCTTAAAGAATCCCCAACCCCAGCCAAAGCTAGGTTGGCTTTGAGCCCCAGGTACAGAAAGAGTTGTACTTTCCAGGATCCTTCTTGCCCCCCAAGTAATGAAGTCCCAGGCTTCTGCCTTAGAGTTCCTGCCCCTGAACCATCTTTCACTGCCCCTCCCGGTCCTCAGAGCTAGCCAAGTTATGTGTCTGTGTGTCCTCCAGCAGGCTCAGTAGGAAGATGAGCTGTGTTTATAGCTGAGAATGTGCCTGTGTGCTTATGACCCCCACTGGGCTCATAAATAGGCCAAGGGCCTTTAGTGAACCTGTGGAAATTGAGCTTCATAAAGCTATCTATTTGGCTTGTTTTATGTAGCCTGACAACATTCTCTCTATCCCGAGCTGCCCTCCCCCACCCCTCTATCTTTCATGTAATTAGGTTATTTGCTCCCCAAGTCCCTTCCTGACCCCTCATTTTAGGAAGCTATTCTTAAATTCCAAATTCAGCCCCTTTTGTGGGCTCTCATCCCTTTTTCCTTGCAGGGGGACTCCCAGGAGAATGGTTTCCATGCCTCTTCTGGTATTTCTTTTGAAAGAAGTATATTCTAACCATGCTGCTATGAATGGGACCTGCTCCCTATTCTCGTTTTGAAGACTGATAAAGGTTTCTGTGGCAATACTAAGACATAGGCTTTTCAGCTAAGAGGGTGCCAGAAATCAAGATTGTCAGAGCATTCATTTATGCAGAAGTCTGGTGCAGGTCAGGCTACGGGGTCTTGGCCTCCCTGCAGCTGCCAAGTCTAGGAAGCCTGTGAATGTGAGATAGAGACAATCTGGAAGGGAACTGTGCCTTGTTAGCACAGAAGAGACCCTGCCTGGAAACCGAAGCTGAGACCTAGTGCCTCTCCTGACCCGGGTAAAATGCAATGTCATTAGCCAGCCTGCCTGGCTGGATATTGATCAGTCCTGCAGAGCCTTGATGGGCGCTGGCAGACGGTAGCGCGATGCAGATCACTGCCCATGGATGCATCTGTGTGCAGCGCCGTTAAGGGTCATTATGAGGCACCGAGAACAGATTGGACCCTTTCTTATCATGTAGCCTCCCACAGGCCTCCCCACCAAGGACAGATGGCTCCTGTGCTCCCCCAGGGGGAAAGCATTACCCACAGAGATCCTTCACAGGGTCCCCTTTTGGGAGAGGGTCTCTAGTGGGGCACACTCCCACAGTGATGTCCATGGGGGTCTTGTCTGAAGGTCACTGCAAAGTCTGAGCCCCTGGGACTGCCTTCTACTTCATCCTAGAAATGACAATAGAGCTAACAAGACGTAATTGGCTATTAAAAGAAAATGCAGCCCTATGGATGCTGCAGGCTAATTAACCCTGGAAGTCTAGAGTATAATGCACACTCTGCAGGGACTCTGTGTGTGTGTGTGTGTGTGTGTGTGTGTGTGTGTGTGTGTGTGTGTGTGAGAAAGAAGACAAGCCTGTCTAGGTAAGCCTCTCTCAGACCCCAATGGCTCAGAGCCAGGGTAGAGGCAGAGCCCATCTAATTGGATACTAAGGGGAGGCAGGAAGGAAAGGAAGGAGAAAGGAATAGGGGTGGGAGACAAGTTTCTGGAGATTTTGATGTATAATGAAAAATAATATTCAAATTAGGAATTTATTTTCAAAGTGCTCTGGCGCTTCTAGTAAATGGCAGTTAACTGAGCCTTTGCCTCCAGTCAGGGCCAGTAGCTTGATGGAGACAATGGTGGGCTCAGCCTGAGCAGCGTGGATTTCAGGCAGGTAGCTTTGCAGTTCTGGTTCTAGAGCTCATGAAGCCTCAGTTCATAGGATTGAAATGGTTTGTGAAGGGTGGAGGAGGTACCACCTCACACACATACCATCAAAGGGCAAGGGTGAATACCCAGGAAGAGAATGGTTTGGAAATGTGTGCCTGGGGCCAGTGTCCATTTGTGGAGGATAAGTCTGCCTCACTCTGTCCATTAGACCTGGGACTCTTTCTTCTCTACCTAAGGTTTCCTTTGTTTTGACCTGACCTCACCTTCCTCTTTCCATCTCCTACAGCCAATAGCCTGATCTCATCTCCTCTGGGCCCCAAGTCTTCCTCCTTGGCTCTTTTTGAAGATCTGCAGAATTCAGGGCTATGCCTCCCCCCCATTGCCTTGTGGATCTTTTCCCACTGACTGGGTAGCCCCATTCCTCTCAGTGGCAGACTGAACAAATCTAGTCAACTCCTTGGTGTCTGCAGCAGGGGTATGAGTGATCCAGGACATCAGAGAAGCCCCTAGTCTTCCTGGCTTCTCATCTGACTGGGCTCTCTGTTTTGCTTTGGTTATTCAGCAGCCAATTTGCCATCCTAATTCTGCAGAGTGACATTTCAGTGAGCGCACGCCAGCCAACAGAAGGGGAAAGGTTAGTCCTAAAGACTCTAATAACAGAGAAGGCAGACTAGGATTAACAATTAGCCTTGAATAATTCACCAAATGGGTAAATGATAGTGGCCTATGCTCAGGATGGGCTCTCTCCTTAGGTGGTATGACATGCATGTCTAACTGCATCACACTGTCCAGTCATGCCAGCCCTAACTGAGGTTGCATCCCAACCAAAGTGAACAGTGATGTCCTTCTGCTCCATCATGGAGTGCTGGGTTACTGCCCAATTTGTGGGACTTTGAGTGGGTCTTTCTGTCATGTCTTATTCATAGGTGCATTTCCTACACCTGCCAAAAATCAGCCTGCAAGAGGAGTGGGGACAGGAAGGTTTTGGGGAAAGGGGAGGAAGGAAACAGAGGAAGGAATGAAGGAGGAATGAAAGTGAAGGAAGAAAGGAAGGAAGAATGGAAGCAAAGGAAGAAAGAAAAGGAGGAATGGAAGAGAAAGAAGGAAAGAAAGGAGGGAAGGAGACAAAGGATGGAAAGGAAGGGAAAGGAAAGAAAGGGAGAGAAGGAGGGAGGAAGAAAGGAAAGGAAGGACAGAAACAAGCATTTATTAAGTACCTACTGTGTGCTAGGCACCAGGCTAAGTGTTTTACAAATATCATTCATTTTATTCTCACAACAATCCTGGGAGACTGATGCTCTTATTATCCCCATTTTATAGTTGAGGAAACTGAGGCACACAGAGGTGGAGTGACTTGCCCACAGCCACATAGCTAGTAAATGTCTGAGGTCAAATTTGAACTCAGATCTTGCTGACTCCAAGTCTAGTGCTCTGTCTGCTGTACTAATTAGCTCCCCTGGAATTCATTATTCTGATGAGGATTATAAATAATAACCTTCATTTATATAGCACGCGATAGCTTGTTACAAAGCTTGCCGTAACCTATCTGTTATCGTTCTCACAACAACCCTGTAAGATAGGCCGTCTAAGTATGACTACCACCATTTTATAAATGATAAAACTGAGGATTAAAAGGCTTTAAATGAACTTGCTTGAGGTGATCTAACAAGGAAGGGGCAGACCTAGACTCGTCAACTCATGTCAGAGCCAGAAGAGAGCTTAGAGGTCATCTACTCCAACTGCCTCATTTTACAGTTGAGGAAACTGAGGCCCAGGAGGTTAAGTGACTTCTACTCTGAACCACAAGTCCTCTATACATCTTAGAGCTTCAGGCACTGTTAAAATAATGACTTTGAATCATCCAACCAGGGATTTAGAGTTGGAAAGCGCTTCAGAGGCCTCTTGTTCTATCTAACCCTAGGAAACTGAAGCTCAGGAACATTGTGACTTTTGCTCAGTAATGACGACTCCTCAAAATATCATAGATGTTTAGTAAATATAAAATAATCACTTCATATTTAAGTTTATTTTCCCCTCTGCCAGATGCCCTCCACTCTGAGGGTCTAAATCCAGGCCTTCTGACTCTTTCTACTATATAATGCCCCGTCACCCAATGCCCCACTCCCAACCTAGCAGTATTCTTGAGTCTGTTAGACGGGGGAAGAGGGATAGATCTGAACCATTAACACGGGTCCCTTCGGCATCATCCCTTCCCTGTGTTCAGCCTTTATACCTGTGCCCCTTCCCTCTGCTTCAGACAGATATCTCTCTGTCCTGTAAATGACGGTCACATTAAACATGTTCTGTTTTTTGTGTACTGCTTTACCTTCTGAAGTCAGTGACACAATGGATAGAGTATGGGACTTTGGGTCAGGAAGACTTGAGTTCAGATCCTCCCTCAGACACTTATTAGGTCCCTAAAAAAAAATCTTGCTCAGCCTCAGTTTCCTCAACTGTAGAGTGGGGATCATAATAACACATTAGTTATGTTACAAATCATTTAACCGATGTCTGCTTCCATTTCTGTAAAATCTGTAAAATGGGGCTAATAGCACCTGCTATAAGGATCAAATGAAATTATATATGTAAAATACTTAAAGTGCTATATCAATGTTAGCAATTATTATTATATCCCCCCCCTTTGCTGCCCTTTGCCCCACCTCCCCCAAGCCTCTTACTTTTCCTGCCTTCTTGTCATCTACCACCTGAGAGGAAGGGGGGAATTTCATAGCCCATATCTGTCCACCCCAACTACCAATTTTTCTGTCTTGTCAACTCAGTCCATTATCTCTAGGAGCTCTGGACTTATGCCTTTCATTTGTCCTGACAATGCTTAGCCCAAGGTAGTTGCTTAATAAATACTTCATCACCTTCACCATCATAACATAAAAAAGAGAAATCTTATTCAGTGCCTGGAAAAATCTTGGCAGTATCTGGCCTGCATCTGTTTGACTTCTTGGCAGCAGGAAACACATGCTGTATCTTGCTTATTATATTTGGGGTTGTCACTAGATGGTAATAGAACCTGATGCTTTCATCTGTCATGGCTGGTGCTTGAATCTTTGACCCAGGGGTAGCTGAGACTGGAGAGTCACCCACTGGGTTGAACTGACTCCTCTCAAGGTCAAAATAGACCCAAAGCTCCCTGCATCTTCAGAGCCTGCGGTGGCTACCTCCTGTGGTAATCCCAAGGCCGTTGGTTAGAAGACTCCTGCTGCAAGATAGGAGGGAGGAATCATCTGTCTCCACAGATCCTGGCTCCAAGCAGAGGGAAATGTTGAATCCCACACGGGCCCTGAGGACCCTGCAGCTTCTATCAGGTGACACACACAGTCTGCTCTGACACCTTGTAGCAAGTTTAGACCCTACCTTATCCCAGCCCAGCTCAGTTAGGGGTTTGTGTCAGTGTCCTGTGAAATCCCTGATGGGGATGGGGTACAGATGGGAGGTGGCTGAGGAGATGGCAAGAGCTTTCACTCCAGGCTAATTCAAAACAGGCTCAAATCAGAAGACTCAGTCCCATGGGAGGACTGGGTTTCAGAGGGAGCTCAGCAGGGTTCGGTTTCTTTATAGGCCAAAAAGGCAGGATGTTACGCAAAAGCCTGCCTGGTCCAAGTTAATGGGTCTTGAAGAGAACACAGTTGTAGAATGGGAGATATTTTTTTTAACACATTTGAGGTAAACATTTAACTCTCAATTGCCCAAATTGAGCTGATTAGACAATTTATGTATTCTCTGTGGTGGCTGGAGGTCTCCTTAATTATTTCTTTATTAACATTAATTAGGCCCAGAACATCTATAGTAATGATGAACTAGGAGGGATTTAGGGTAGCCCAAAATATCTGAGGATATGTGTGTATCTGTTCAACTGAAAGTATGAAATGGGCAAAAAAGTCCCACCAGGAAGATTCCCCCGAGTTCAGCGTTCCTTTTCTTAGTCTCACAGGCCATAGGATGAAGAGCTCAGTATCTCTGAGATAGTTCCACCCTGCCCACAGTGAACACACCACTTCTAGGTGTCGTAACTCAGACCACTGGAAAGAGTTTCCACTCATCCCACCATCCTTCAGCCAGTAAATCAAGGAGGAAGAAAAGCAATGAGGCATGATAGGAAAAACTGGGCTTGTCACCCGACGACTAGGATTCTCATCCCCTCTCTGTTACTTATTGCCTTTAGGGTCTTGTCATCCAAACTCTCTGGCTTCATTTTCATTCATAAAGTGAGTAGATCAGAGGTGGAGAACCTGGGGCCTCAATGCCACATGTGATCCTCTAGGTCCTCAAGTGCAGCCCTTTGACTGAATCCAAACTTCACAGAACAAATCCTCTTAATAAAAGGATTTTATTTTAAGAGGGTTTATTAATTTTATTTTTGTTATAATATATAAATATATATTAATATATAAGTATGTTATTATAATAATAAAAGGATTTTATTTTTATTAAGAGGATTTATTAATTTTATTTTTATTAAGAGGATTTGTTCTGTGAAGTTTGGATTCAAAGGGCTGCACTTGAGGACCTAGAGGGCCACATGTGGCCTCAAGGCTGCAGGTTCCCCACCCCTGGACTAGATGGTGTCTAAGATACCTTCCACCTCAGAATCTCTGATCTTAAATCCTGACTCTGCTGCTAATTCGCTATAGCAACTTAGGTAAATCACTTACCCTTTCTAGGTCTTGATTTCATTTGTAAATTGAGGGGGATCATGGAATTTAAAGTTGGAAAGGACTTTGGGGATCACTTAGTTCAAAGTCCTCATTATATAGATGAAGAACCTGAAGTCCCAGAGAAGGGGGAGTGACTGGCTTAACATCGAAGAGGGGATATGTCTGAAACACAGTTCTCTGACTTCAAAGCCAATCAACTAATTAATCAACAATCATTTATTAAACACCTATAACTGTGGGAAGTGCTAGGGATAGGAAGACGAAAAATGAAACTATCCCTGCTCTCCAGGAATGCAAATTCTATTGGAGGAGACGATATGTACATATAGAAGCTGGATGTTGTGGTGGATAAGGTATCGAAGGTAAAGTTAAGAAGACCTGAGTTCAAATCCCACCTCAGCTACTTATAGGTGTATTACTCTGGGCAAGTCACTTACCTGTCTGTGCCTCTATTTTTTCATCTATAAAATATGGAAGGTTGACTTGACAGCCCTTCTACCTCTAAATCCATGATTTTACCTTCAAATCTATGTTTGTTTGTTTGTTTGTTTGTTTTTATGGTAAGACCTATATGTTGGCTTCACCTATATCAGAGAGGGAGACAGTTCAAAGGCAAGAATGTAAGCAGAGGTCCAAATTGGAGCTAAGAGAAAGGTCCCTCATACCAGCCCCCACAACCTCCTAGTACTTTCCCCATATAATCACAGGAGTAGAAATCCAATAAGATCCCAATGAAACAATATGGTTGAGGAATGAGAATCTGGGAGATGCAACATGCTATAGATTTGAACAGTGGAATAAAGGGGACTGAATAGGCTATAGGTAAACAGTAAAGACTGAATTAATAGGGCAAAACACTCTCCCTTTCCAAGAGCAACTCTTAGAATTGAGAGTAGAAGGATGGGGCCAAAGTTTTGTAAGACAGATGCAAAGGGAAACATTGCAGACACTTTGGGTGTTCCCACACTCTTCTTATCTCAAATACTTGACTCAAGACAAGCTGACAGTTCTTCCAAGTAAGGACTGTGCATATGCCATCTAAGGATAGTTATTGAGTGATGATGTGCTCATCCACAGCTCTCAGAGTCATCTGCTAAGGTCTAAAGGAAGGGTTGAGAGCCACATGGCTGGAAGCTGTGTCCCATATCAGCAAAATCATGGGTTCTTGAGATATGGATAGTGGCTTTGAGATCAGAGGACCTGGGTTTAAATGCCATTTGTGTCACTAACAGAGGCTAACAAGCCAATGCTCTTTTTTTTTTTTAAGAAATAAGCTTTTACTTGTATCTTTTTTTTCACGTCACTATAATTTCCCTGAGTATCCCTCCCCCTCCCAGAGATCCATTAGATATATCAAATTATATTTTTAAGACAAAAAGAAAATAAGGAAAAAGAAGAGGAAAAATCAGTGTAACTGTTCAATACAGAAAAAATAAAAAAATATATACAATGTATAGCACTTGTCGACCTTCCACCTCTGTAAAGGGGTGGGGTGAGACTTCTTCTATCTCTTCCTTCAAGCCATGATTGTTCTTTATAACTGAAATAGAGGCTTTTGATTTTTTTCATGGTTTTTCTTTCCATTTACATTGTTGTAATCATTATGTATATTGTTTTCTTGGCTTTCCTTACCTTACTCTATATCATTTCAGAGCTTTCCATGCTTGTCTGTACTATCACACACATCATTTCTTTTTTAAAAAAATTTATTCATTTTGAACTTAAATACAAAAAGACAAAAACAATTCCATTTACACAGCACAACACAAAGAGAGGATTCAGTGTGAAACCATAAATCTCAATTTCACACGTTTACTTTTTTAAAAAAAACCTATGTAATAAGTGCTACATATCGTTTTCAAAGCTAACCTACTTTCTGCACTTCCTTCTCTTCTCTGCTGTGCATTTATGTTCTCCCTCCCTCCTCACCCCGACACACATCATTTCTTCCAACATAGTAGTTTTCCGTTAGATTGATGTGCCACTGTCTGTTTAACCCAGTCATTGGGCATCTACTTTGTTTCTAATCCTTTGCTATCACACAAAGTGCTGCTATAAACATTTTGGTGTGTTGATTGATAGATACTTGGCCTCAGTTTCCTTGTCTGTAAAAGGAGGAGTTGGGCTAGATGTCCACTGAGATCTCTTTCAGCTCTAGAGCTGCAATGCTATTATGATGATCACATAAGCATCACATAAACCATCCAGGCAGCCAATAGGAGAGGTACAGAGCAGGGAATGGTGAGTTCCTGTGTATCTCCTCAGTGGGCATCCACTAGGATGGAAGCTAGGCAAAAGACCTGAAGCCTCCAGTGAGCACCATCCTCTGGGTGTCCGCTCACTGGGCAGCAGTCCCTTACCCTCAGTCGCCAGCCCCCTGAGAGCTTCAGCTCTGGCTTTTCACAGGTCTGAAGGGTGCATGCGCCTCAGTGGCCTTGTTCTCTATGAACTCATTGCTTGTTTATTATACATCACCGTGTTAACACACCAGGCTCTGACAGGTACACCACATGGCTGAGGTCTGACAATGTGTCAGGAACCTCAGGAAGAATAAACAATGAGGACTTCTCCCCAAGCAGAGCTGCTGGACCACTGGCCATGCCCTCAACATGCCATGTTTTTGCTTATGTTGTCCGCTGACTTCCCCATCTCTAAATGCCACTTCCTTCAGAAGCCTTCTTTCTTATTCCCAATCCTCCAACCCAGACGGTGCCTTCCAAACTCTCAGGACTTTCCTCATTGCTAGAAGGCAGCAGAGAGAAATAGATCCTCTTTGGCCTGGAGTCAGGAAGAACTGAACTCAAACGCTACCTCAGGCACTTACAAGCTATGTGACTCAGGGCAAGTCACTTAACTTTTCCACGCCTCCCCTTTCCCAACTATAAAATGGGCATGTGGCTCACAGGGTCATTGTAGGAATCAAAGAAGATGATGTATGTAAAGCACTTTACAAGCCTTGAGTACTTTATAAATGTCAGCTACCCTTATTTCTCCTACAAGCTTATCTGCTCTGTTTTGTGTTCGTGTTATTTGTATATCTTGCCCCACAAGGACAAATGTTTATCTTGGCATTTTAGGCTCTCCACAATCTGGCCTCCACCTGCCTTTCCATCCTTCTTTCACATGATTCTTCTCTTACTCTACATTCTGGTCAAACGGAACTATTTACTGGCTGTTGCCCCATCCTGGACTTCATTCCTCTGCCTCTGAGCATGTCTGTTTTCCCTCTTCTTCTCTACCTATGGAAATCCTTTTCTTCCTGTCTTTGTCAGGCCATGTCAATCCAGTTCAACAAACTATTTAGTGCTTGTCTTCTGTAAGGCACTGTATCCAGTGCTGGGCCTGCAGGAGGGATATAAAAGTACTGTCCCTGCCCTTGAGGAGATCATATTCTAACATTGTTTTTCAATCATGTCTGATACTTCAATACCCCAATTGGGGTTCTCTTGGCAAAGATACTGGAGTGGTTTGCCATTTCCTTCTCCAGCTCATTTTATAGATGAAGAGACTGAGGCAAACAGGGTCAAGTGACTTGCCCAGGGTCACACAGCTAGGAAGTGTCTGAGGCCAAATTTGAACTCAGGAAGATGACTTCCTGACTCCAGGCCTGGCACTCGATCCACTGCACCACTTAGCAGGGAAGCATAAAACTCACATGCAAAGAATTATGATTAAGGCAAAGGAGAAGTTCAGACAATGTGTTTAAGAATACTTGAGAAAGGAGAAATCTCTTTAAGCTAGGGGGACCAGGGAACTCTGATGGCATCAAACTGGACCATGAAGAAAAAAAAGAAGGATTTCCATAGGTAGAGATGAAGAGAGAAAACACAGGCATGCTCAGACACAGAGGAATGAAGTCCAGGATGGAGCAACAGCTAATAAATAGTAGTTTGACTAGAATGTGGAGTAGGGGAAAAGGAATCATGTGAAAGAAGGATGGAAAGGTAGGTTGGAGCCAGATTGTAGAGAGCCTTAAAGGCTAAGATAAATAGTTTATATTTTATCTAATAGGCAACAAAGAGCAACTTGAGGGCAGAAGTTGGAGAGCTGAGCAGGGAAGAATATGAAGAATGAATTAGAGAAAGGAGGGACTGGAAGGGGATATGGAGACCAGGTTGTAGGTGATTTCAGTAGTCTAGGTGAGGACCTGAATTAGGATGGTAGCAGTTAGATAGCTGACCCAGGACCAGTTGGGTGGCTCCTCAAGGGTTAATTCTAGGAATTGTTATTCTGACTTTCGGGGGTGACAAGGTTGTAATTATAAAAGAGGATACCCCAGTTCTCCAGAACCTTCCCATATGTTAGCCACATGAAGCTAGTACACTCCATTCACCAAAGGTAGGCCTCTAAGGAACTTTTTATGAACCAAAGTAGTTGTTGGAGGTTGATGGTAGAGAGCTAAGAAATAGAATTCTGCATGGATGCAAGAAAACTGGAACCCAGGCTGGGAGTCCAGTTAATTCTTGCTTTGGTGCCTCAAGGATTCATGATTCTTTCCATTTGGGATCTCCTTCCTTGAAGGCAAATAACAACTGGCTGAAACTTAGTGGAAGTTTTAGAGAGTAGTCTGAAGCTCAGAAAATGTAAATGACTTCCTTTGGGTCACATAGCTGGTAAACATCAGAGGTGCTATTTGAACACTGGACTTTCCGACTTCAAATCCAACACCCCATCCAGGTTGCCATATTGTTCATGTAATTCATTTGAACCTAAAGTCCAAATCCTGCTTCATATACTCCTTAGCTGTGTAACCCTGGACAATTAGATGCTCTGGCTTAGTTTTCTCATCTGTAAAATGGTGAATAAAATAGCTTCACAGAGTTGAGAGTTAAAATGAGGTATTGGTAAAGGCACTTTGTAAATCTTAATTCGTTACGTAAATGTTTCTTCTTCTTCTTCTTCTTCTTCTTCTTCTTCTTCTTCTTCTTCTTCTTCTTCTTCTCCTTTTTCATCTCCTCCTTCTTCTTGCCTCCTCCTCCACAACCTCCTTTCTTCTTCTACCTCCTCATCCTCCTCTTCCTGCTCCTTTCTTTTCCTCTTGTTATTGTTATGCCTTAGAGTCTATAATGTGCTTATACATATTATGAGATATAGAATGTACATTGAGAAATTTGCTGGATTTGTAGAATACCTGAGTTCATATCCCAGCTCCACTACTTATTAGCTATGTAATCTTGGGCAAGTCATTTCACTTCTCTGCCTCAGTTTCCACATCTGAAAAATGAGGGGGTTAGTCTAGATAGCTTCTAAGGTCCCTTCCAACTCTAAATCTATGGTCCCATGGTCTTATTTTGTCCTCACAACACAAGGGAATTAGCAGGACTTCATAGGATTAGAGATTTAAAGGTAAAATGAACTTTGGATGCTACCTAGTCCAGTTTTCCCATTTCATAGTAGAGGAAACTGAGGCCTGGAAAGGGGAAGAGATTTGCCCAAGGTCCCATAGATAGTAGGTTCTCAGAGGTATGGTTTGAATCCAAGTTTTCTGACTCTAAGTCCAAGGCTCTTTCTGTTATTTCATGTTGCCTTTCATTTTGCAAATAAGGAAACTGAGGCTTGGAAGATTAAGTGACTTGACCAAGGTCATACAGCTAATAGTGGTAAAAGGAACATTTGAACCCAGGCTTTCTTACTTAAAGTCCATTGTCATTTCTGCTACCCCACACTGCAGTTTTTCTAAAGAGAGGGACCAGAAGTCCTCTAGGACAGCTAGATGGCACAGTAGGTAGGGTGCTGGGTTTGGAGTCAGGAAGACTCAGTTCAAATCTGGCCTCAGATACTTATTAGCTGTGCAATTCTGGGCAAGTCACTTAACCTAGTTTCCTTATCTTTAAAATGAGCTGGAGAAGGAAATAGCAAAGCACTCCAGTATCTTTGCCAAGAAAACCCCAAATGGGGTCACAAAGGGTCAGACACAGCTGAAAAGATTGAACAACAACAACAGTCTTCTTGATGATTCTCTCCTCCCACCCTTGTTCCCAAATCTCATCTGTCTATAGCTCAGCTCAACAGAAACCACTAATGAATAATTGGCATTTGCAGAGAACAAAAATATCTCCCTGTCCAAGAGCCAGGCAGGGGAGGAACAGGGCCTAGGGTCAGAGGGTCTAGCCCAGGCATCTGGCAAATTGGCTGGGGACAGTCCTCCCCCTTTTGAACTTGCAGAGGCTAGAACAAAGCTGCAGCCAAAGGGATGCCCCTGAAGAAGATGGTCTGGCTGTAGGGGACTGAGGTAGGTGCTTATTCTGGGAATCTGGCTGTCCCTTCAAAGGTTAATTGTCCTTAGCTGGTGTTAAGCTGGAAAAATGGATTCAGCCATCAGCGGCTTTCAGTGACCTCCTCTGGGGCATAGTGCCAGCAGAATCCCTTCCTTTCCCCTCTGACCCCAGGACCCTGATCTCCTGAGGGCAGCAAATGCCACGCACTGATGCCCCTCTTCTGTTTCTCTCCTCCTCTCCTCCTCTCCCCTCCGTCACTTTTCAGGCATGGCTATGTTCCACCGTGGCTATATTCGCCACCCAGCTGTGGCAAACTCTGTGGGCGGATTGTTTGTGTTCTGCTGAGAGCGCTACCTCAAGCTCCCCAGCTCCTTGCCAGTATCACTGAGAGCCTAAGCAGTGCTGGGGAGGAAGACTGCCTGCTGCCTGGCGCACACCCACTCTGGTGGCCCACACATTCGGGAATTCTCAGGATCACCCCAAGTCCTGTCCATAGACTAAGACTGAGAATCCTGGCCAGGAATCACTTTATATGAAAATGGACCTGTGCCTCCTTGGAGCTCCCCACCTCCTGTGCCCCCTCAGGTTTTGAAAACAATGAATGAGATCTTTTGTGGACCCTAAAATCTTCACTGAAAAGGTGAGGTTAAAAGGAAGTAGTAATAATAATAATAGCTAGCATTTCTGTAGCACTTTGAGGTTTGCAAAGTAATTTACAAATAAACAGTTGATCCTTACAGCAACCCTGGGAAGTCAGTGCCATTATTATCTCAACTTTACAGATGAGAAAAATGAGGCAGATAGATAGATGTCACTTGACTTGCCCAGGGTCTCGTAGCAGTGTGGGAGGCAGGATTTGAATTCAGGTCTTACTAACTCCAGGGCCAGTGCTCTATTCACTATGCCACCTGTATGAGGGAAATACTGTGATTTATACAAACTTCTCGTAGATTGTCTGATGATTACCTTTTATGATATCTTAATTCAATTCAATTCAAACAGTCATCTGTTAGGCGTGTGTCTGGGACTTACGCTAGCATTTGAAGATACAAAGGCAGCTAGGTGGTGCAATGGATAGAGCACTGGTCTTGGAATCAGAAGGAGCTGAGTTGAAAAATTAGCCCCAGACACTTAGAGCCTTGTGATCCTGGGCAAGCCACTTAACCTTTGTTTGCCTCAGTTTCCTCAGTAAAATACAAATGACAATAGCATCTCCCTCCCAGGATTCTTGTGAGGATCAAGTGAGATAATATTTGTAAAGGACCTAAGAGAATGCCTGGCATATAGTAGGTACTCAATAAATGCTTAAATGCTAGTTGTTATTATTATTATTATAGCTGTTATTAATTATTACAAATTAAATTTTCACTGCCTTCAAGAAGCTTATGTTGCACTGAGGGGGGTAGAAAACAAGTATATAGATAAGCAAATATAAGATACATACAAAATAAATGCAAAGTAATTTTAAGGAGGGGGATAGAGTACCTTACATTATAAATATGGCATTTTTAATCTTTCAAAGCACTGTGCTCCAGCCCACCTGAGCAAAGCTGGGGAAGTAGTGGCTTGATTAATCACCATGTGGTGAAGATGTACTGGACTTGGATGGAGCAGGAACACTTGAGCTGGAGTGTTGGTCAGGCTGCTAATTAACTCCATGACTTTGGCCAAGTTATTACTCCGCTCTGTGCCTTACTTTACTCATCTGTAAAATGAGGAGTCAGGTGCTTCCTGAGGGCACAGGATCAAAGATTTAGAGGTAGACATTTCCTTATAGGTCATCTAGTGACCAGCATCTTCTCATCTTCCTGCTGAGAAACTGAGGCATGAAGATGGTAAAAGACTCATAGTGCCATAGATCTAGAACAAGAAAAGACCTCAGATCTGGTCTAACCCTCTTATTTTACAGATGAGGAAACTGAGGTCTTTTGTTGTTTTTCAGTCATTTCAGTCATGTCTAGTTCTTTATGACCCCAGTTGGGGTTTTCCTGGCAGAGATACTGGAGTGGTTTGTGATTTTCTTCTCCAGCTCATTTTACAGATGAGAAAACTGAGGCAAACAGTTAAGTGACTTACCCAGAGTCACACAGCTAGTAAGTGTCTGAGACTCAATTTAAACTCAGGTTGATGAGTCTTCCTGAGTCCAGGCCCAGCACTCTATCCATTGCACCACCTAGCTGTCCTAACTGAGGTTTAGGGAGCTTAAATTATACACCCAAAATTACACAGGAAGGAAATAACAGAGGTGAGATTTGAACACAAGTCCTTTGTCTCAAGGGCCAGTGCTCTTTCTATTCTTCCACACACAGGGCTTGCCGAGGTCTACACAGACATTAAGTGGCAGGGCTGGAATTCAAACTCAGATCCTTTGACTATAAATTCAAGGGCTTTTCTATTGCACACACTGCCTCTCCTTCCAGCCCTAACAGTCTTTAATGAGTCTCTGTTTCTCAAGGGCATTCCAGTTACTCACCTTCGAATATATGATGATTGCCTTTAATAATACCTTAAAATCGGTTGAGAAATACTTTTGCTTCTCTGATTTCTCCCTGTCCTGCTCACCTGTTCAGTTCATTTGCTTCTTACTGTATGAAACCGTCACCTCTGGGTCATCTCTGCATATATATATGTAGGACTAAATATTACATTTTCTCTGTCATCATATACTTTCTATTCTTCAGAGCATTATAACTGCATCTTATCTCTTTTATTAAACTGTAAGCTCCTTGAGGACAAATTACAGAAGACAAACGTGTGTGAGTATTTTTGCTGACAGAGAATCCTTTGAAAGACTGCCCACTTTTTCTGTAATGGTCCCAAGGCTTCTCTTTAATATTCCATCAGATTCTCAAATTATATCAGGAGGGCAGCCTAACTTAAGGGCTAATATAGTTTAACATCTGCTAATTTTTGAACAAGATAGGTCTTCTAGGGCTCTAGACTGTCTGCAGACAATAGCATCAGAAGCTGTCAACAAAAGGTAAGGGTCAGGGTTAAAGCTGCCCCAGGGACTGGGAAGCAGCTTAACACATGTCAAACTGCATCTTGAATCTGAAAGTAGAGAACGTTTAATGTGTCTCTTTTTATCCTGACAAACTCTTGTAAGGTAGCGAGGTTAATTATTATCTGTAAAATAAGAGAATGGGACTAGATGATCTCAAACATTCTGAGATCTGAGGATTCTCATTTGACAGCTAAGGAGACTGAGGCACAGAGAAATTAGGTGACCTAAGGTAACACTGATAGTTTGTGACGGAAGCCAGGTCTCCTGGCTCTCAGCTCAAGGGATGGTTCTTTCCAGGAGTTTTGTCTTTTTTTCTGGGAACCCCTTCTTTAGAATTCTCTGGAACCATTCATTCATTCATTCATTCATTCATTCATTCATTCATTCATTCATTCATTCATCATCTTCTCCCAATTCCAGATTATGCTAAACAAGTTGTGGGAGGAATTCTTTTTGTCCCAGTGTTATTTGGGTCAGGTTCTCCTTTGAGTGTCCCCTCCTTGTTGTTTTTCAGTCGTTTTCATTCATGTCTTACTGTTTATGACCCCTTTGGGGGTTTTCTTGACAAAGATATAGAATGGTTTGCCATTTCCTTCCGTAGCTCATATTACAGATGAGGAAACTGAGACAAATAGAATTAGGTGTTGCCCAGGGTCACACAACTAGTAAGTGTCTGAGGCTGGATTTGAACTCAGGATGATGAGTCTTTCTCTCTCCAGGCCCAGCACTTTATGTGCTATGTCACCTAGCTGCTCTAATTTCTGTCATTTTTCAGTCATGTCCAACTCTTCATGAGTTTTCTTGGCAAAGATACTGGAGTGGTTTGCCATTTTCTTCTCTACTTCATTTTAAATCCCCTCCTTAGCATATGGCAAAATGATCTAAGATTCAGCTATCTTGAGTTGGGGGTTATGGTACTTGGATCTACCTACAGTCTCTGGCATCATATTCCCAACATTACCCACCCCTATATGCCTCTCAGTTTTTCCATTTGAAAAATGAGTACAATTGTTCCTCAACTCCAAGCATATAGGCAAAGTGCTGTGAGACCCTTAATTTCCCCAAGACTTCTAAATGGGCAAGAGTTTTGTCTTGACATGGAGGATTCCTCTTTTCCAGTGGCCCTGTTGTTCATGTGTAAATCAGCCAAAGGGAAGCATAGCCCCCATCCCCTAAACAATATGTCTTGAATCAATCTATCAGTCAGTCATTCAGCATAGTGACAACTCCAATACAGAAGACTCTGTGTTAAGCAACATTGGGGAACAGGAGAAAAATATGATTTGGTACTATGCTGAAAAAGCTTACATGGTAGGGGACATATGGTATCCATACAGATAATTCTAGTGTAAGCTAGAACATGCCACCAAAGTGAGCACAATAAACCAAGCGAAAGGCAAACCAAGTTCTGTAAGAATTTGGAGGAGGGAGACATCCTTCCTAGTTGGGGGCAGGACAATCAGAGAAGGCTTCATGGAGATATAGCATTTGAAGTGGGCCATGAAGGATGATTAGGAATTTGATTGGTAGAACTTGATGGGAGAAAGAGGAGAATTCCAGAGGTAGGAAACAGATTGTGCTGAGACACAGAGTCAGGCAAGCTCTGGACACATTCAGGGAACTCCAAGTGGTCTTAGTTTGGCTAGAGCAAGGGGACATGAAAGGGCTTAGTGGAAGATAAAGCAAGAAAGGTAAGTTGTGGCCAGAATAGAGAGGGATATAAATTATTATTATTATTAATAACAACAACAACAATGATAATCCTGTGGAGAGGCAGCCATTGTATGATGGCTAAATAGCCCTAGAACTAGAAAGACCTGAGTTAAAGTCTTGTCTTTGACATCTACTGACTTTGTGACTTGGTCATCACTTCATCCCTCTGTGATCTAGGCCAGGCATTAAACAGGCCCAGGGAAATGTGGCTTGCAAAATACTACCAAGCGCACCCAAACCAGATTAAAATGTAATTGGGAAATATTTAACAAAATAAATTAAAATGCAATAAAACATAGATAATGTTACATTTTAAAACTGTTAGTATGCAGCCTGCAGGCATCCTTAGCTATGATTTAGTTGCCCTGTTTCAATTTGAGATTGATACCCCTGCTCTAAGGAATTTTCTAAGACCATTAGTTGCAATGAAGATGCTGACCTGAATTGGTAGAGGGAGCTTCCTCATCTGTGAATTAATTCCACATGACCATGAAATCATAAGAGCAACTTTAGAGTGCTGGGCCTGGGAGTCAGGAAGACACCTCTTCCTGAGTTCAAATCCTGGGCAAGTCACCTAACCCTGTTTGCCTCAATTTCTTATCTGTAAGATGAGCTGGAAAAGGAAATGGCAAAGCAATCCAGTATCTCTGCCAAAAAATCCCCAAATGGGGTCATGAAGAGTCAGACACGACTGAAAAATGACTGAGCAAGAAGAAATTGTAGGTCCACTTCCTACCTCTGTCTTAATAATAGCTAAATTTACATAGCATGCCAAGGTGTTCAAAGCACTTTACACACATTGTACTATTTCATCCTCTCAACAATGCAATGAGGTATGTTATCATCCCATTTTCCAGATGAGAGAACTGAGGCTCTGAGAGCCTCAGGTTTACAAAACTTATAGGTGTCTGAGGCAGAGTACTACCTTGGAAGGAAATAAACCTTGTTGAATCCCTTACTCTCTGTTAGACTGCTAAGAGGTTTAGAAATATTATCTCATTTGATCATCACAACAACCCTGGGAGGTAGGTGAGGAAACTGAGGCAAACAGAGGTTAAGTGACTTACCGAGGATCACACAGCTAGCAAGTATCTGAGGTGGGATTTGACCTCAGGTCTTCCTGACTCCACGGCCAGAGCTCTAACCACGGTGCCACCTAACTTGCCTTGGGCAAGTACCTATCTGGTACTTAGTTTGCTCACCTGTTAAAGGAGGGAGTTGGACAGGATTGCTCCTGAGGTTCTGTATCTCTGGTCCTGACTACCAGACCAATTCCTTTTACTATGCTGGGGCTTTGTACTCTTTCCCAGCCTTCCTAAGTCTGATTATACTTTTCCTACCTCTCTGCTCTGATCTCCATTCTGGGCCACTTTGTAGACTGAATGAATGGTTGCCAGTTTCCATTTTAAATGTTAATCATTTGCATTATTTTAAAATGTTTGTGAGCCTGAGGCTTCCTAGCCTAAGGCCCATAGAGCATGGGAGGGGATAAATAAACAAATCAGGGAGGGAGTTTTCAGCAAACACTGGTTCCCCAGCTGCTCTCGGAGGAGTCCAGCCTCAGAATGCAGCCAGGACGGACTCTCCAGCTGCCTCTTCTGGCCCTGGGGCCATAGTAGGGGCGGGGATGCCTCGCAGCCTCTCTCTTTGTAGCCTGGGGCAGCCCCAGCTGAGCCCAGGGAAGGAGCAAAGCACCCAGCCAGGCCCTCTGATTAATACTGCACTAGAGCTTGTTAATGTGAGGAAGCAGGCCTTACTCGAGAGATGTTAAATATTAACAACAGCAATAGAAACGCAGGTAAACAAGGGAGAGTTATTTCATTTTAAGGGCAACAGTGCTAACTCCAGCTGCTGTGACTGGAATGAGATAGGGAAGAACAGGGCAAAGGCATTTAACTCTCAGCTGTAACTTTTTTAATGGGCCCATCAAGTCCTTGAGAGGGAGCCCTGGAGTGTGGTCTGGCCCAGGCTGGGATTCAGAGGTACTCATCTTCTTCCGGGGAGAGGCGGATGGGAAAGAGAGGAGAAGAGAGGAACACAGGAGAGGGTAGAGAGAGGGAGAGACAGAGAGACAGAGATAGAGGCAGAGAGGCAGAGGGAGAGAACAGATGCAGAGAGAGAGACAGGCAGAGAGACAGAGACAGAGACAAAGAGAGCACTTTTGTCTAAAAGACTTATGATACCTTTCAGTGGCAGTCAGAGCAGAGCTTGGATCAGAGACCTTTGCTTTGAATCCTGCCTCTGTGACTTGGATGGGGGGGTGTGGAATGAGGGTAGCAGGGCATTCATTACTTCTGGAGCTGTCACTCTCTTTTTTACCTTGATAGTCACACCCAAATTCCTTTTCCTCTCTTGGTAATCTCCTACCTTCTTTTTCTTGAGTCATAGGATCATAAGTCTAGAGTTGGAAGGGACCTTAAAAGCTGATAGTATAATCACCTCATTTTACATATTAAGACTCTCAGCCCTAAAGAGGCTAAATGACTCATCCAAGATCACACAGGTAGGTAGTTAGCATAGTAAGTAGAAGGCAGGATTTGAACCCAGGTCCTTTGACTCTAGAGTCAGAGCTTTTTCTCTCTCCTTGTATTTTTACTCATCTTCTTCCTCCTCCTCCTCCTCCTCCTCCTCTTTTTCCTCTTCCCCTTTCCTCTTTCTTCTTTTTGACATCCTCTTTGAGTTCTTTTCCTTTATCCTCTCCTCTTTCAGCCTGTGTCTATCTTTTGCTTTTGGTTCCCCTTAGATCCTTTTCATCCTTGAGTTCTTGCATCTTCTCCTTTCACTTCCTTCAGCCCTAGTTCATCTTCATCTTCAACTCCTTCCCCTTCAATTTGTTGTCAAGTCCCCCTTCTTTTTCCCTTCACCAAATGTAATCTTATACGTTCTTCACAAATCTAGACTTCTTCAAAGGTGGTCCAAAGATCATCTTCAGAATTTCTCCTTTTCTGGTTCTTCTTTATCCCAATCTTTTCTCCAAACAACCTTCTTCCTTAGAAGCCAGAACTAGATAACATGGCAGGAAGCAAGTCAATAGCAGAGTGGTAAGTTCTATATGTTTTGGTGCCACAGCTCAGTGGGGACAAAAAAAAAAAAACATGGATAGAAACTCTGAATGTGACATTAACTAGCTGTGTGGCCATGGGCAAATTGCTTAATCTCTCTGAGCAACAGTATTACAAAGCTTATTTGTAAAAAAGTCATAGATAAATAGAGGTGGATGAATAGATAAATGGGTAAAGCATTTTTAAAGTGCTTACTGTGTGCCAGGTACTGTGCTTAAGGGGTACAAATTCAAATAAGCAGTTTCCATTTTAAATGTTAATCAAGGAGATTACATTCTAGGTAGAAGACAACATATTAAGGGGGATGGGTTAGGAAATGCAGGAGGAAAAAGAGAAGAATGAAGAGGCTGGAGAGTGAGTCCAGGTATTAGTAAGGTGAAGTGTGGCTGCTGTCCTTCCTAAAATGGTGACCCTAAAGAGGGCGTCACCAGTCAAGAGAAGAGGGTCCTTGGTCAAAGGAGTCTCTAGGATGGCAATGTAGAAGGCAAGGAGCAGGAAGGAGCCAAAGTGAGAGTCCAGGCATGAGAGGTCATAATAATATTTGCATTAAAAATAATTAAATTTTTAAATAATTAAAATTTAAATAATAATGAAATCAATTAAATAATTAAATGTGAACCACATTTTTTTTTTGCTAGACCTATGACTTCACTAGTATAGAGAGTTCTGGGTAAAAACCTGGTCCACCGGTGCAAATTGGCACTGCTTTGTAACTTACATCATTGCCTGGGGGCACTGAGAGATTAAATTATTTGTCCATAATCATATAATTGGATGTATCAAAGGTGGGATTTTAACACCTCTACCTGATTCCAAGGACTGCTCCCTCATCATTATACTACACTGTTACCTGATTTCCTGTATCTTCCTCTTCACAACAACTTGGTGAGATGAATGGGGCAGGGGTTCATGCTATTCGTTTTGCAGGGGGGGAATTGAGGCCAAGGTTAATGATAGTTTGCCCATACGGTTAGACGTTGATGGAGCTGGAACTGACAAGAAGTCAGGTGCTCTGACATTCCAGCCTGTGGAAGGAATCGTGTGGCAGCTGTTGTCCTTTCAGTTCTGGCCCTTCTGACCTCTGAGGGACATCATCAGCCTCTTAGGTCATCTTAGGTATGAGGAAAACACCAACCCGCCCAGCTCCAGGCAACAAACTAGGGTTAGACGAGGAAAAAAAAGAGCAGAAGTAAAAAAGGAAAACAAGGTAGTAGCTCACAAAAGCATGCAGCATGGTATTCCCAAGTTAACCTTACCCCGTTCATGGCCTGGGAAGCCAAGTGGCCCAGTGGATAGAGTGCTGAGCCTGGAGTCAGAAAGACTCAACTTCCTGAGTCCAAATACGGTCTCAGACACTTACGAGATATGTGACTCTGAGTAAGTCACTTACCCTGTTTGCCTCAGTTTCCTCATCTGTAAAATGAGCTGAAAAAAGAAAAAGGCAAACCATTCCAGTATCTCTGCCAGGAAAACCCCGAATGGGGTCAGAAAGAGTCAAACACAACTGAAAATGACTGAACAACAACAATTTATATCCTTATTTTGTTTCCATTCTACCTACCCAACCCTCTCCTCAGTCCCTCTCCTTAGTGGCCTAGAATTGGGAAAAGATCAGAGTTTGAACACGAGTGTTTTCTTGAAGGAGGAAGCATTTTCTGCTGACTTGGCACATGCCCTGACACCTAACAATGATGATGAAAGAATGAATGTATAATTCTTTGTGCAGTGTATTTCTTCCATGGAGTATTTAAGAAAGGACATGGATAAGAACTGTACAGAATGAGGATATTAGGATCATAAGACCTAGAACTAGAAAGGACCTTGGACACCTCCTAGCCAAACCCTCTCTTTTGAAAAATGAGGAAACTGGGGTTTAGAGACAGGAAATAGACTGCCCAAGGTTACCCAAACAGTACTAAGTAACAGAACTGGGTCTCACGTGCAGGCCCTCTGACTCCAGAATATAGATGGGTTGAAATATCTACTGGGAGAAGAATTATAGATAGGCAGGGGAGTGCTGGAACCAACTTGTGCAGGCTCTCAAAATGATTGTTAAATTTTAGTGAGAGCATTTACATCTTGGAAGTGGGAAAAAAGCCTATTTATCAGAGCTTGATATATCACTCTGTTGATTATTTAGATTTAATAAAGTGATGGAGAAAATGTTAATAATGCAGATTAAACTTAAAAATATGTCATGGATACACTTTACCAGCATACCTCTGCCTACAGGAATCACAGATTTGTCATCAGAATACCCATGAGTTCAAACACTCACAATTTGAGTCCCTTAGGGAGAGGGAAAAGCCTAGCACTCATTCACTGTCTTTAATAAGCAATTTTCCCACGGCTCATTTATTTATTCATTCATTCACTTACTGAGTAATTCAGGAATTGAGTATGTCTGTCAAGTAGGTCCTACGTCTGTCAAGGCCAGAATTGAACAAAGGGCAGACTGAGGCAATTCTCTGAAATACCCTTTATTAGTAGGGCATGAAGTCTGGTAACAAAGGGCTCTTATGGCTAGCCTCCATTTGTTTCAAAGACCTGAGAGAGGGCTTATAGCACTTTTTAAATCTAGATGTGTCTTCCTTCTGGTTGCCTGAGAGTCTATCATGGAGACCACACCCTGGCAAACACAAGACAACCCTGATTGGGGGACATTTTAATGAGGGGGGTGGGTTAATAGTTCTCAGCTCCTCCTTATTACTTCACAATTAGGGGCAGGACTAATGGCTGGATCGCCTAGGGAAAGAGGACCGGCTTTTCATGTCTCTCTCTGATATTCAAGGAATGCTGGCACCCCATAGATCCAATTGATTCTTACAACCTTGGCTACAAAAATATCAACCATCTGAATCAGATGTTTACTGACTTGAATCCCTCCTCCTTTTTTAAAAACCAGGTCATCCCAGACTTTGATTAGGTGAATCTAGGACAGGAGAGTCATTTTCCCAGAGGGATGGGTCTTAGCTAGAGCTGGCTTCTGTTTATGGGGTAAACAAAAGCCAGGGTCCCTGCCCAGGTGGATTCCTTGGGGGCTGGGAGTAATCACCTTACTTTAGAAACTGTCTGACCTTCAAAGGTGGGAGCAGAGGTAATGAACTGATTCACAGGGAAATATTGGTTATAAATAATACAATAATACAATTTCCTCCGTGAAAAGTATTATGGAGGAATACAATGCTATATTCACATGCAGTTCTGACCATTGGTGGATGTTTCCTTTAGAAACACTCTTAACTGACCTAAGTGGGGGCAGTAGTAGTAGTTGTCCTTTATAATGAGAGGACTAAAATGACATCACTGCGTCGGGTCAATGTACAATGTGTCCTGCTGTAGTTGATCAGACCAATAGGAGATCAGAAGGCTTTACCACAGGTCAGGGCCAAATAGTCTGCAGGAACATTTGGAATAGAGATGGTTCTAAATTTGCACACCTTACATCTCTTTTGAGCTACTGCAATTCTGCTTTGCTTGTAGAGCACATGTGGGCATGCCATGCTGGGTGGTCCTGTGCCAGTGTCTCCTATATCTCACAATTGATTCCAAGTCCTTCAGAGAGTGTCCTTCTTCTGACCTCTGTGTGAGCACTTGCCTTGTTCGAGTGCTGCATAAAAGTCTTTTAGGCAAATGTACTTTTGGTATTCGAACAATATGGCCAGCCCATCCAAGTTGCTCTCTCTGTAGTAGAGTTTGAATGCTTGGCAGTTCAGCTCAAGAAAAGACTTCAGTAGGGGCAGCTAGATGGCACAGTGGATAGAGCACCCGGCCCTGAAGTAGGAGGACCTGAGTTCAAATTTGACCTCAGACCAAACACTTGGCACTTACTAGCTGTGTGACCCTGGGCAAGTCACTTAACCCCAATTGCCTAGGGGAAAAAAAGGACTTTAATGTCTGGTACCTTATCTTTACAAGTGATCTTCAGAATCTTCCTAAGACAATTCAAATCTGGCTTGACACCTTATACTGTCCAGGTTTCACAGGCATAAGACAATGAGGTCTGCCCAACAGCTCTGTAGCCTTTAGTCTGGTAGGCAGCCTAATTAATACCTCTTCTCTCCCATACTTTCCTTCAAAGTCTCCCATATACTGAGCTAGCTTTGGCAATGTGTGCAGCAACCTCATCATCTATGTGTACATCCCTGGAAAGTAATACTACTAAGAGTAAGTGAACTTATCCACAGCATACAAAATTTCTCCATTTGCTGTAATCAATGGTTCCATGTATGGATAGTGTAGCGCTGGCTGGTGGAGAACATCTGTTTTCTTGGTGTTAATTGTCAGGCCAAAATTAGCACACAAGTAGTAGAGAATCAATCCATACTCTGTTGCATCTCAGCCTCAGAGGCTTCACTGAGTGCATAACCATCTGTGAACAAAAAAACTGTGCACCAATTCTTCCTCCACTTTAGTCTTGGCTTATAGCCTTTTCAAGTTAAATAATTTACCATCAGTGTGGTAGCTGATCTTAATGGTATTTTCATCCTTGCTGAAGGCATCTATCTGACAATATTGCTGAAAACGTCATGTTAAAAAGCATGGGAAGAAGCACACAGCCTTGCTTTATTCCATTAGTGACTGAGAAAGTGTGAGAGCATTGACCATTATCCAGAACCCAGGCAAGCATGCTGTTGTGGACCTGGTGTACATACTTATGAACTTCTCCAAGAACCAAATTTTGCCATGATCTTCCACAAGCCCTCATTACTGACAGTTTCAAAGACCCTGGTCAGATTGACATTGTGTACAGACCTCTATTCTGCTGCTGGCATTTCTCCTGGAGTTGTCAGGCAGCAAAAAACATATCAACTGTTCTATGTAAAAATGATAAAATAGTATAGGTGATGTCTTTTGACTTGTGCATAAATTGGGTTTAAGTGA
This sequence comes from Phascolarctos cinereus, assembly GCF_003287225.1. Taxonomy (NCBI): domain Eukaryota; kingdom Metazoa; phylum Chordata; class Mammalia; order Diprotodontia; family Phascolarctidae; genus Phascolarctos; species Phascolarctos cinereus. The sequence goes on from NW_027556098.1 coordinate 176,573,809, forward strand.
GGCAGTTGTTCAAAGTCATTGGCCTCACTCTCTCTTCCAGAGCCATCACAGTCCAGTGCTAAGATAAAGTCAAGATGACTGGTGATGGCATGGGACACAGTGGATGACCTTGGCATCTTTGATGTCTAACCAAGACCTAATCACTCCACAGCACCTTCATTAGCCGCCTACATGGCTGCTGAAAAAAATTGTTCTCATCCACCCATTTTGCTAGGGGAAGTCTTCACGTGCTTGGGATTGACATCCCCCAGTGATTACCCTCAACCAGGTTTAACCCATCTGCTGGAATGGTTTACCTGGGTGTGGCTGCTGCACATGCTATACGGCTTCTTGGAGCCACTGGGTGGTTCAGATGGACACCAAAGATGGAAAGCAACCTGAAAAGGGCTCAGCAACCCTCTTACCAGAGGTACTAGTCTTCCCTGAACACTCATATACTTAGGAATCTAAGTGGGGGCACAATGAATGTGTCATCATTTATTAAGGAATGACCTGGATGAAGGTTGTGCAAGGGTGAGCGGCCTGATAGAGGAAGCTCTTGTGTAGTAAAGCGAGATAGCTTGGGATCGTAAGACCTGGCTTTGAGATTTGGCTCTTCCATTTGCTATGTGACTTTTGACAACATATTTCTCTGGACCTTAATGTTTTTATGGGATGGGAAGATTGGGCTGATGATTCCTTAATTCCCTTGAAGTTCTGATATTTTTTTGTTTGTTGTTTTTTGGTGAGGCAATTGGGGTTAAGTGACTTGCCCAGGATCACACAGCTAGTAAGTGTTATGTGTCTGAGGCTGGATTTGAACTCAAGTCCTCTTGATTCCAGGGCCAGTGCCCTAACCACTTCGCCACCTAACTGCCCTGAAGTTCTGATATTTTAAGGAACCAAGGAGAATGGGACAGTGCTGAATCATGAGCAAGGGATGCATAACTTCATTGAGGAGCTGGTGTATTAATAAGATCATTGCAGGACATCTCCATCCCATTCACTTTTTCCTCCTTTCTCTTTCATTCCTTCTACCTCCTCTCCTTCACCTTGCACCCTAAGACTCTGGTTTCCCTATGTGTGACTTTCCAAGGGAATAAATAAAAGGAAATTTTCAATACACTGTAGGATCCTGAAAATGTAGGTGTAGAAAGATTCAGAGTTGAAAGGGACATGAGGGATCATCTAGTCCAATCCCCTCTTTAAAAAAATAGACAAGGGTACAGATACCCAGAAGGGAGAAGTAACTTGCTCAAGGCCACACAGGCATTATGTTGTAGGGCCAATATTTGAACGTAGGTCTTCTGACTTCAAACTAGATAGATTTATTCCATCCATCTAGATCCCGCCCTTACTCTGTATCAAGCCACAATGGCTGATAGGCAGTTAGGTAGATAGATTTAGAACAAGGGAATTTAGAGGCCTTCTAGTCCACCCACCCCTACCATTTTACAGATAAGAAAACTGAGACCTAGGAAAAGAAAGAAAGAAGGAGAGGGAGGGAGCAATGGAGGGGAGGGGGAAGAAGAGAGAAGGAGAGAAGAGGAGAGGTGAAGAGAAGAGAGGAGAGAAGAGGAGATGGGAGGAGAGAGGAGGAGAGGAGAGGAGAAAGGAGAAGAGGGGAGAGGAGGAGAGGAGAGGAGAAAGGAGAAGAGGGGAGAGGAGGAGAGGAAAGGAGAAAGGAGAAGAGGAGAAGACAGGAGAGGGGAGGGGAAGGAGAAATGTTTCTGTAAGATTCCTTCTTATCAAACACCACCATTTCTTTCCAAATTACCTTATAGCCATGGGGAATTGAGGGGTGAAAAATTTCTTCCTAGCTAGAGGTTGGGAAGTTGAGGCAGAGATTAGAGACTTTTTTGGGCCTCTCACCTTGTGCCTTTAGAAGCCAGCTCCATGCTGGCAACCCCAGGCAGATTTGAACTAGCTGGAAGGGCTTCAAGTATCAGACCAGTGACAGATGGCATCTGTTCTAGCAAGGTTCAGAAAGGCTCATCACCAGTAAGTTGGCCAGCTTCTTGACCATGATGACCATGACAATGACAAAGATACAGAGATCTGGATTCCTTCTGGGTCAAAGTACTAATTTGGGGGTGATGAATGGCTCTTGGTTGCCCCCAAAGAAGGTGATAAAGTGGTGGAAATGGGCAGGGCTGTGAAAAGGACACTGGAGTGTCCTTTGGAGTCAGAGAATCTGGTGCTTAGAGGTGGCTTTGCCATTTACTACCTAAGTGACCTTGATCAAGAGACTTTACTTTTTGGGACTTCTGTTTCCATGTCTATGAAATGAAGTGTTGAACTATACACCTTTTAACATTACTTCCAGTTATAAATCTGTGATCCTTCAATCAAGGAGCAAAATATTAGGTTGCTTATGGGCTTTAAAGATTTATAGGATCATAGATCTAGGATCTAGAAGAGGCCTCAGAGGATAGTTTGTCCAAGCTGCCAGGAAGCTGGGTGGTGTAGTGGATAGAACAATAGACTTGGAGTCAGGAAGATCTGAGTTCAAATGCCACTTCAGGTACTTTACTAGCTTTGTAACCTTGGGGCAAGTCATTTAATCACTCTTAGCCTCAGTTTCTTTATCTGTAAAATGGGGATAATAATAGTATCTATCTCACAGGATTTTGGTGAGGATAAAAGGGGATAATATTTGTAAAAAAACACTAGTAAACAGTAGCTAGTAAACATTAGTAAACCTTTAAATGAAGTACAACAGAAATTATAGTTAATATTATTGTTGTTGTTTATTTTAAATAGAGACACAAGACTCATGGTCACACAGCTAGTAAATGGCAGAATCAGGACTCAAACCTAGGCCCTCCAGGGCTCTTTCCATTGTACCACAGACAGCATGGTGTAAAGTAGTGCCAGACCTACAGTTACAAGACATAGGCCTGAATCTTAGCAGGACTATATAGTAGCTGTGTGTTCACAGGCAAGACCCTTCATGCCTCTAAGCCTGATCCATAAAAATGAAGATAATAACAGCTATGCTTTGAGCCTAACAGCATCATTATGAGGAAAGCACTTTGTAAACCTTTTAAGAGATATGATTATGGGTTATAATTATTATTGCTATTTCATTCATCTTGTGACAAATGAAAAACCTGAGAGACAAGAGTTTCTGGGCAATTAATAATCAATTTATTAATAAGCTAAGTAATAATAAATTGATAGTCAGTGGTTTCTCTAGGTAACCAAAGACAACACCATGGAAAGGCTGAAAGTATTAATGTATATTTGCAAAAAGGGGTGGCCTGACAAGTAAAAATCAACCCTAATTGGAGGGAATTTTAATAAGGAGGTGGGCTTGAAGTCTTTGGCTCCCTCTGCTGAGAATATGGCTTGATCGTGAGACTTAGCCACCTCCAGCAATCTGGATAGAGGAATCCATCTCTACCCAGACAGTCTGGTTGGTTGTCTCCTTCATGAGTTGTGTCACCCTAAACTCCAATGGAGGGATGCAAAGACTTGATCTCATTGCTTTGGGGCAAGAATTCACCTAGATTAGATTCTATTTACACTCTTAACAGAAGTAAGGTCTCCTAGTTGGATGGGGTCCCACCCAAGATCTAGGGGCATGTTCCCAGAGGATTTGGGCAATCTCATCTATCAGCCTTGTCCTTCAGAGACAGGCTGACTGACCTTGTGAAAAAAGCCTTAATTCTAATTTAATAATTGGTTATTAATATAATAGCAAAATAATAATTTCTCTCAATCTCATCCCACTATTTTTTTTTCAGTTTAATTTTTGATAAACTAAAATTGATTTTTTTAAAAATTGAGTGAAAGTGTTAGTATGCAAGCCCATCTTTTAGACACTCAATGAAAGCATATTTAAGTATTATTAGTTATTATTACTATTGTTTTTGTTGATGTTGTTGGAAACATGGAATCATAGACTTAGAACTTGAAGTTGGAAGGGATACAGGAATGGAGGAGATGGGAAAGATCCAAAGGAGGGGACAAGAGCAGCAGCCTAGCTAACTGGTTGCCTAGAATATGGTGAACTCAAGGGTACATGTATGTATCCATTAGATTGATACAATTCCTAGGATTTCATTCAGTTGCAAGCCTCCATGCATAGGTCTGAGCATGGGAGTTAGCCCAGTTGGTGAGGGAGACCCAGGAAAGGGATGAGAGCTGAAGGACAGTCATCTCCTCTAGATGTTTGCTTCAGGGCCGTCTCCCTGTGTGAAGGAGGGAGGGACAGAGAGAGGTAGGTAGCAGCAGCTCCCTGCCACTCTGGCAGGAGGGGCCCAACTTGGGAGAGCTGAGCAACCTTTAAATAGAAGAAAACCATTCTGCAATCATCACATATGTGGCAGCCTAATGAGAGCCAGTCCTGTGAGGCAAGACATTGGGGAACACCTTTCTGGACTGATGCAAATGTAATCCAGGGGCCAAAATGAGGGGGAAGGAAGGAAGGAGGGAAGTTCTGTTGGCATGTGGCTGGTAGCGGGGAGGACAGCTAGGGAAGGATAAATGGAGGAGTGAGTAGCTTAAGGAAAATCAGCTGCAAAGTGGCACCTTAATTGTCATCCAGGCAGTGACAACCCTGCTCTTTTGGACTCTTTCTGGTATTTTCTCAGTGTGTCCAAACCTGTCTACTGAATACTGAAGATACAGTGAAATTAAAATTATAGAGAATCGTACCCATACCATCTTCCTTCATTTCTTTCTCACCCAGCTTTTTTGAAAAAAAGGGAGTTGTGTGCTCTAATAAGAATAATAACTTATACATGTATTATATATATGTACACACATATATGTATCGATCCATATAGTATATACATACATATTTTAGTGGGTCATGCCTTCCTCCCTTCCTTCTCTCCCTCCTTCCTTCCTTTCTCCTTCTCTTCCCTCTCTCCTTCCTTTCTGCCTACCTTCGTACTTCAGTCTTCTTGTTTGTAAAATAGGGATGAGGTGATGTAGATGACTTCTATATTTATATTTATGCCTTAAGATTTACAAAGTATTTTCCTAACAACAATCCCATAAGGTAGGTAATAATAATAATAACTCATATTCATATATCTCTTTAAAGTATGCAAAGTACTTTCTACATATTTTATCTCTTTTGATCCTCATGATCAAGGTGAAGTAGGCAGGACAGGCTGAGAGGAGTGACTTGGCCACTGTTGTTATCTAGCACCATGGACAAGTCTCTCGTAGCCCCAAGTTTACACTCTTCCCACTGGGTTACTAAGCTGAAGGCTTGGGTTACTAGGCTAGAGCCTTGGGTTCTAGGCCCGTTTCTGTCTTGACTTGCTCTATGATCATAGACACATCAATTGACTTCTCTCATTTTTAGTTTCCTTGTCTATAAAATGGGGAATAACAATGTCTACCTCTGCTTCCTTACAAAGTTGCCTTGGGTTTCATTAAATTATAGATATGAAGGAGTTTTGGTGATGCAGAAACTCCTCTAATTCCTCCCTACCCCAAATGTGAGGGATTGTAGTTAGGAAAATCAAATTATTTGGAAAGCTGAAGTAGCAAGTACTAGTTTGGGGGTGATGAATGCCTCTTGGTTGCCAGAACCCAAGCAGACCAACCCTAATGGAAGAGAGGAGGGAGAAGGGAATGCCAATTAAATGACATCTAGATAGGTAAGAGGAGCTTAGAGAGAGGATACAAAATCAACAAGGTGAGCTTGCTCCTCATATTGGCTCAGCCCCTTTTTAGAGACACAGCCTTTGGTGCAGCCCTGCTTTTAATAAAGCATGAGAAAATTCTTAATGAAATTATGAAAGCAGGGTTTTTTCTCCTTTAAGTATCTGTCTAGACATCTATGTCTTTTGCTTTCTGCTTGTGGGTGCTAAAATGCCTGATTTCTAGTAACGTTCTTCTTCACCCACCCCCAACCTCTCTTCCTCAAATCTGCCTTCTTCAGAAAGTGTCTCCAGACCAGGTGTTCTTCTAAAACCAGCTTCATCTATCAGGTCCCTTAACCTTTTACCATTCCCCCTTTTCCCATGTAGGCATTTCAGAAGAACCTTGGGCTGCTGTTAGATGATGAGCGTCCAAAGGCACCTAATCTTATAGGATCATGGGATGTAGAGCTGACAAGGGCCTCAGACAGCATCTAGTCGAACCCTTTCGCTTTAAAAATGATGAAGCAGAGGCCCACTGAGGTGAACAGACTTTTCCAAGGTTACAAGGTAGGAAGCAGCAGAGATAGGATTCTGTACAGAAGTTGGTAAACAGCTATTTTCCATCTTCCTTGAGCACAGAGCAAGGGGATACAGACTCAGGCTGCAGCAGAAGGGAATTTTTAGAGAACTAAAACAGCTTCGTGGCTGTGAGGGTCATAACCCCCTTCCTGCCCTTGAATCCCTCTGATCTTTACAACCAAGGCCATTTTACCCTAGAACCTGTCCCCGTCCCTAAGATGGAAGGCTGGAAAGAACCCAAGCCCGTACTAGGAACTGTTCCTCCTCCTCAGCTGAAGTCCAAGCCCTTCCCAATCCTCCTTAATGCTTATTCCTCCCCTCCTTCCCCATTTATCTTGTACATAGCTTGCTTGTACGTAGTCATTTGTATATTATCTTTTGCATTAGACTGTGAGCTCCTTGGGAACAAGAACAGGATTTTGTCTTCCTTTGTTGTCACCAGCACTTAGCCTAGTACCTGGCTTAAAGTAGGTACTTAATAAATGCTTATTGACTTGATTTAACCCAATAGGTCACTAGCTTGATATCAAAGATTTTTTTCTCCCAGTTCTAATAAGTAGACTCTTGACTTGTTCTGCTTGTAACAAACCCTGCATAGTATCCCCATCCTAATAATTGGGTTCTTGCTTTTTCCCCCTCCTGTCTCTGCCAGGTCTGAGATTCTACCTTGGTCCCTTGCCCAGTAAAACAAATTCTCCAGCAATGGGTTTCTGCCTTGCATTACTCATTCTTCCAAGGACACATTCTGCTCTTAAACTCAAGTCACCATGGCTAGGTACCACTACCTCATTCAGACCTCCCTGACACTGTCCATCCACATTGACCTTCTCCTATTGACTTCTTCTGAAGCCTTCCCTAGTTGCTTGGTCTGCACCAGTGGGTTTTTTTTTTGTATCTAGGGCCCAGCCATCTTCATTATGGTCCAACCTGCTGTCGACTGAGCCCCAGGAACTATAATTAGAACCGTTAACTATTGGAATGACTTACTAAAAAGGATGTAGAATGTTTCTCTGGTGGTCTTTAAAGCAATATTAACTCCCATGCTAATGAGAAGAAAGTGGTCTGGGTAGCCATTTCAGTTCCCTTCAAGCACTGGGATTCTACAAATGTATTTCCAAATGAGACATTTCATGATAAAATTGCATAAAAGATTTGTAGAGACAGCTTCCTTTGTTCCTGTCTCCCAGCCCCCAGGAAAACCTAATGCTCAGAAATGAGAACTAACAGCACAGAAGATTAAGGGTGGTTATTCTCAGTACAAAAGTATTCTTCATTTAATATGAAAAAAAAATCATCAGGGTCCTCCTTCCTCTAGAACATTGGACTCCAAGCTTTTTTCATCATGAACCCTTATCAGTAAAAAAAAAAGTATCATATTCTCCCGATATGTGTATAATGATTTTAAAAAATGCTTTTACTCATATTTTCTGTTTCTTAAATCATCATAATTATCTCAGCTATCCCCTATGCTTCCTAGAGAGCCATCTCATAAGACAAAAAGTATTTTTAGGGAGAAAAAAGTCAATATAAGTGACTGATACATTGAAAAAGGCTGAAAATGTGTTATATGTAACACCTGTGGACCTCCCATCTTCATGAAGGGGTAGGTTGGGGGTGTCTTCTCATCTCTCTTCATTTAGTTCCTGCTTGATCTTTTTACTTTTCTTACATTTGCTTTTGATTTTTTTGGTATGAGTTGTCCTTTCCACTTATATTTTTGTAGTTAATGTGTATATTGTTTTCTTACTCTGCTTACTTCATTCTGCATCAGTTCATGCAAATCTTTTCATGCTTCCCTATATTCATCATACAAATAACTTTTTACAACACAGTACTATTTCATTCATGTACCACAGTTTGCTTAGCCATTACCCAATCAATGGGCATCTACTTTGTTTCCAATTCTTAACTATCACAAAAAGTGCTGCTATAAACGTTTCAGAGTATATGGGGACTTTCTTCATATCAATAACTTACTTGGGGTGTAAGCCCAGTAATACTCTGGTTCAAAGGGTATGGACATCACTTTATTTGTATGATTCCAAATTGCTTTCCAAACTAACTCTACCATTTCACAGATCCGCCAACAATGTGTTATATAATTGATAAATTTTATGTATGTGTGTGTGTGTGTGTGTGTATAGTGCTTATCCTTCTACAATATCTCCAATATTCACTGTTACTATTTTTTTTCCATTTTTGCCAACTTCCTAAGTGTGAGGTGAAAACTTAGGATTATTTTGACCTGCCTTTCTGTTATTAGTAGCATTTTTTTATGTGGTTGTATTTTGCTGTTTTTTAAAAAAATTATTTATTCATATCCCTTGACCAAATATCTATTGGAAAATGGATATCTGTCTTCCATATTTTTGTTGTTTATATGCTTTGGATATCAAGCTTTTATCAGAGCAATTTTGTATACTTTTTTCCTGTTTGACCACTTCCATTTTTGTCCTAAGTACATTAATGTTGTCTATGCAGGAACTTTTCAGTTTAAAGTATTCAAAGTTATCTAAAGGTTATCTTATGTAATTGCCTCTATCCCTTGATTGCTTAAGAATACACCCCCTACCCAATGCTGTGTGAAGTATATAATCTGTTTCTCTTCTGTGTTTTCTTATAGTATGATCTTTAACATTATGGTCATATGTCCATTTAGAATTATTGCAGAATGTGGTGTAAGGTGTTGGTTTAAGCCTAACTTCTGCCAGACTGTTTTCCAGATTTCCCAGCACTTTTAATTAAATAAGGAGGTTTTTTTTCCCTATACTTTATCCACCTTATCCAACACTGGGTTATTGAGTTCTGTGATTTTTGAATCTCCTTTTTCTAATCTGTTCCCCCTTCTTTAACCAATACCAGATGTTTTTGATGACTGCTGCTTTATAATGCAGTTTGAGGTATAGAAGTGCTATTTCCCTTCCATCTCTGTTTCTTTTCATGTGAATAATGATTTATCAATTATATACCTTACTGTTGTGCTAATAATTTAAAAATTAGAAATTAAAAAAATGATGAGATAAAGATGAAAAATATTTGGACCCAGAGTCAATAAAAAGTCACTGGAGATTTTTGAGTAGGGAAGAAACATAGTCAGACCTACTAATTTGTTTTTTTTTCAGTATGTTTTGGGTCTCCTTTAGCAAGCTGTTTGACTTGTTTTTCTTGATTTTCTTGCATCACTCTCATTTCTCTTCCCAGTTTTTCCTCTACTTCTCTTACTTGCTTCTCAAAATCCTTTTTGAGCTCTTCCATAGCCTGGGACCAATTCATATTTTTCTTGGAGGCTTTGGATATAGGAGCTTTGACTTTGTTGTCTTCTTCTGGACGTGCGTTTTGATTTTCTTTGTCACCAAAGTAAGATTCTATGTCTGGCTCTTTGTGCACTGCTTGCTCATGATCCCAGCCAATTACTTGAGTTATAAACTTTTTGTTAAGGTTTGTCTGCTTCCAGTGTGGAGAATATACTGTCCCAAGCTTCGGGAGTTTTGTGCAGCTGTTTTCAGAGATACTTGTAGGGACCTGTAAATTTTCAGTTTTTCCAAGGTAATATATGATAAAGGGTGAGGTGTTTACTCCTTTTCTGGCCTGTGCTCTGGTCTATGAATGACCACAAGCACTTTTTTCTACCTTGGAACTGGAAATCTTCACCACCACTACAAGTTCCACCAGTGCTCCTCCTTGCCCCAGGACCACTACCCAGAACTGTGACCCAGATCCAACCATGGGCAAAGCAAGAGAATCTTGCCTCAGCACCAACAAAGAGATCCCTGCAATCCCCCTCTGATCAGCCACTCAATTCCTTCTCAGTCTGTGGGCTGGTAGCTCTGGAAGAAGCCACTGCCCCAGGGCCACACTTGGGATCCTGGGGCTGGGACTGTGCTTCTCTCTCCCACCACAGTCAACAGACTTTTCCCACTGACCTTTTAGTTGTCTTTGGTGTTGAGAAGTCTGGAAACCACCATAGCTGCCTGTGATTCAGTCCTCTGGGGCCTGCTGCAGGTTTGCTTAGGCCTGGTCTCTGCCTGCATACCTATGCTGACCTGTGTTCCTCTCTACACCCAGTAAGATATACCTTTCCGATCAACCATCCAGGCTGTCTTGAGCTGTAAATTTGTTTCTTTTTTGGGGGGGTTCTGCTGCTTTAGAATTTGTTTAGAGTCATTTTTTACAGGTATTTGGAGGGGTTTGGGGGAGAGTTCAAGCAAGTCACTGCTTTTACTCTGCCATCTTGGCTCTGCCCCCCACAGACCTCCTAATTTGGAAAACAATTTTGATAATTGTATGGAGGATGGATTGGAGACAGAAGAGAACTGAGGAAGGCAGATTAATTAGAAATTATCACAATAGTTCAGATGAGAAGTGATTAAGACTTGAACTTGGGTGGTGACCCTATGCATAGAAAGAAGTGATGGGATGAAAGAGATGTTGTGGAGGTAGCAATGAACAAATTAGAGGCAACTAAGTGGTTCAGTAGATAGAGCTCTGGGCCTGGAGTCAGGAAAATCTGAGTTCAAATTTGACCTCAGACACATACTAACTATATGACCCCAGGTAAGTTATTTAACCACTGTATTCCTTAATTTTTCCTATCTATAAAATGGGAATGATAATAATAATAATAATGCCAGTTTCCTAGGGTTGTGAGAATCAAATGAGTTAGAACACTTTTGAGAACTTTAAATTGTGATGGAAATGCTAGCTATTTGGCAATGGATTGGATTTGTGGGATGAGAGAGCAAGGAACAGAGAAGGACAGCGAGGCTGTAAACCTGAGTAAGTGGTTGCCCTTTGGTACCCTCCACAGTAAAAAAGGAAATTTGGAAGAAGAAACAGTTTGGCGTTGATGGTGGAAGGAAGACAGTTTAATGCAAAAGCATCAAACAAATGGCCAGTTGTTTTCATATGGCTCACAACACTCCTGAGTATGGCCAAAACCAGATTAAAATGTAATTGAAAAATATTTAATGAAATAAATATTAATGCAATAAAACATAGATGAAATTAATATGTGGTTTTCCAAGTCAATATGTGGTCCCCATTACTGTTTGAATTTGGTACTACTGGTATTGTAGGATCTATGGTGTAGATTACAACATAGCCGTGCCTGCTCACCTTGTGTAACTCACTATGTCCCATTGAAAATGAAAAGGGGAGTGGGGCAGAGTATTTTTGCAAGCCACTTTCCTGGAGCAGAGCCAGCCAAAGGAGGGCAGAAGCAGCAGAGGGGGCAACCTTAGAAAGGGGCAAGTTGGGAGGTGGTGTTAGGCTACAAGGGGTAAAAATAGTAGTGTGGTTGTGTTGGAGATAAGCCCCACATTGTCTGGCTTGGAGACGGTAGGATGAGACCCAATTTTCCTACCCTCTGACTGGTCACTTGGAGATAGAAGACTATCACTTTGAAGACCAGTGCTCAGAGCATTGCTATATTTTAAATACTACTATCTCCTTGATGAAAGGACTGAGAGGCAGAGAACCTTACATCAAAAGGCCAGCGTATTAGGAAATGTTATTAACTGAGGGTGGGGGAAATAGTTCAAGTAGACGGAAAAGTCAGATCTCTTACAAAAATTCAGGTTGTATGCAACTTTTCAAGAGTACATCTGTCTTTTTGTTTGTTTGGTTATAAGTCATGTAGTTTATTTTTTTGGCAAATTTTTTATTCATTTTGAACTTAAATACAAAATGAGAAAAGGAAAATAAGGACATTTCCATGTACACAGAAGAACGTTAGAAAGTATTCAATATAAAACAATAAATCCATATTTTAAGAAAACACATATAATAAATAGTACACATTATTTTCATAGCTACCCAGATTTTCTTTGCTTCCTTCTAGGTTTTCATTTGTTCTCTGCTGTGTAGTAATAATAATAATAATAATAAATAATAATATACACATGTATACATATATACACATGTATATATGTATAATTTTATACACATATACATACATACATACATAGCTATCTATAAACATGCCCATATATACACACATACACTCATTCACATATATGTAAAACTGCATTATTCACATTTTCACTTGTCATTTCTTTCTCTGGAGGTAGATCTCATCAAAGAATAACAACTATCTTGTAAATCAAGGTCTGCCAGTACTAATGTGCCTGCATGTGGTAAGTAGGAGCTGTTGCAGACAAGGCCTTTAAACTATTTTTCTTGGTCACAGTCACAGAGCATTAAGGTCTTGCTCTCAGAATCAATCAATGCTATTTTTTTGTGTTTGACTTGAATTTATTACACTTCGTCTTCTCCAGATGTCCTCAGTTGTGTCTTTGGCTCTATGGAAAACAAATGTGGATTTTTCTAGCTGCATTCCATTTCTCAAGACTCAATTCTGCACAGCCATGCACTGGCTGGGAAGGAGGCATTGTGCAGGAAGATTCCTTCAAGTCTTGTTTCTCATTTCTGATGTAATTAGACCTAGCCAATCATTGATAATAACAATAACTTACATATTGATAGAATTTGCGATTTGAAAAACACTTTCATCACAAGATACCTGTAGGGTATGTAGTACAAGTTTTATTAGTCTCATTTTGCAGATGAAAAAACAGCAACCCTGAGAAGTTAAGTGATTTGCCTATAGTTACAAAACTAGTAAATGTGAGAGCCAGAATTTGAATCCAGATCTTTGGGGCTCTAAGTCTAACGTTATTTCAAACCCTTACATTGCATAATTTGAAAGCCCAAACTCTGGCATCTTCCTTCATGTAAAAGGCATCAATAAGGGAAGTTATGTGGTTATTAATAAAACTAGCTTGCATTTATATTATGCTTTAAGGTTTGTATAACATGTTACGTATATTATCTCAGCTGAGCCTCTTAATCCTGTGAGGAATTATCACCATTTTATAGATGAGGAAACTGAGGACTAGAGAAGTTAAGTGGCATACCCATCAACACACAGCTAGTAAATGTCAGAGGTAGGACTTGAACCCAGTTCTCCCTATCTCCAAGTTCAGGATTCTATCTATCAAACCATCTCTTAACAGTCATCTGAAATCAGGAGATATGGGTTCAAACTTCAGTTCACACCCTAAGCAGCATGACCATGGGCATACTACATCATCTCTCTGAGCCTCAATTTCTCCATCTGTAAAATGAGAATAATAGTACTTTCACTCTCTACCTTGTCAGGAAGTCATATTGCAATTCATAAAGTGCTGTGTAAATGTTAGTTATTGTAATTGGTACAAGTGAAATACCTGTTTGGGAATAGCAGGGCTGGTTGCATGATTTCAAAGACCATCTGGGATTTGCTTCATTGGATCAATGGAAAGAAAATTCCCTTCCCTAGGAGGTAGAGCCATCATGCAAGGTTTATAAAAAGAGTTTCTAGTAGGGGCTTTTGAAAGTATGTTTTAAAGCACAAATAGCACCTAGAAAGTTGACTTCAATTAAGCATACATTTACTGAGTGCCTATTACTAGGTGCAAAGTAGGAAAGGGGAACAAGCATTTATTAAGCACCTACAATGTGCCAGGCACTGTGCTAAGCACTTTACAAATATTATCTCTTGGATCCTCACAATAACCCTGGAAGGTAGGTGCTGTTATTATTATTATTCTCATTTTACAGTTGAGGAAACTGAGGCAGACAGAGATAAAGTGATTTGCGTAAGGTCACACAGCTAGTAAGTGTCCAGTGTTAGATTTGAATTCAGTCTTCTTGACCCTAGGCCCAAACACTCTAACCACTGTACCACCTATCTGCTAAGGAGAAAGCAATATATTATAGTGAAAAGAGCCATTGTTCTGAAATGGGATGAACTGGGTTTAAATGCAGTCTCTGACTCCTCTGTGATTTTGGGAAAGTCACCCAACCTTCCTGGGCCCCAGTTTTTTCCTTTATAAAGTAAGGACATTGGACAAGATGGCCTTTGAGGTACTTTCCAACTTGATATCTATGGTCCTATAAACCTACTACTATTCAAGAAGTAATGATTTGATATGTATTTATTGAGCTTCTTCCATGAGCATAGCACTATTAGAGGTGCTGTGATAAATCTAAGAGTATTATAAGACCCAGTCCTTGTCGTCAAGGAACTTACAATTTATTTAAGGATTTAAACACTTGAAGCAATCGGGGAGCTAGCCCAAAACACCTATAAAGTGATATTGTCTGATACCCATTTGAAAGTAAGACCAACTTTTAAACTCAGACCAAACACCAATGAGGTAAATTCCTATTTCCATGGAATAAGATAAGGAAAGAATTATAAAAGATGCTTTCATCAGAAATTTTAAGCTAGTGGGGACAATAGTGGAATCAGGAGAGCTGATTTCCAATCTTGGATCCATTGCCACCAGTCCTCAGAACCTTGGACAAATCCCCAACACATTTGATTCCTTCTATATTCTGCCAGTTTCAAAAGGCTGACAGGAATAGAAGTGAGACCACTAGCCCCAGTCCTCATAAATCTATACCACTTAGGAGTTGGAAGTGACCATAGAGATCATCTTGCTTAACCCCCTTAATTTACAGATGAGAAAATGGAGGCCTAGGGAATTGAAATAGAAAGAACATTAAACTTGGGGTCAGAACACCTGGGTGAAATCCTGGCCCCATTACCATGTGCCTAACGGCAAGTCATGTAGGTAAAATGAGGGAAATAATTCATGTACCTCTCCCCACACCTGCCTCATAAGATTGTTCCTATGAAAGCATATTATAAATACTCAGGTACCATATGAATGTAATTTATTATTATTGTGAAGCAACTTACTCAATGTCACATAGCTAGTTAGTGGAAAAGCCAAGACTAAAACCCGGATCTAGCTTCTACATCAGGTTGCTTAACGTCTTTAGAGTTTCATGTAAATTAAAGATGTTATTACAGTGATGATGATTGACACAGACTATTCCCAGCCCTCACCTCATACCTCAAGATAAAATTTACCCTCACTTGCCACTTGGGTGGAAATGAAAGATTTGCCAGAAGTCAGACAGCAGGCATTGCTTCTGCCCAGAGGCAAAGCTGTTCTGCTCTTTGACACCTTTGATGAGAACTAATGCAGGCAGCCCCAACAATCTACCCAGGGCTCTTCAGAATAAACAAAGAAATGGAACTCAGTTCTCCTTGGCAGTTTCATTCTTCAGGTATTACATAACAGGACCTCCTACAGTAGTCAAACCAGAACTAGGAACTTCCTTAATATAGGCAGCTTTTAGTTGGGTTTTCAATGTATGTTGTTGTTGAGTTGTTTCAGTCATATCTGACTCTTTATGACCTCATTTGGGGTCCATAAAAAGGTACTGGACTGCTTTGCCATTTTCTTCTCCAGCTCATTTTACAGATGAGGAGACTGAGGCAAACAGACTTAAGTGTTTTGCCCAGGGTCACATAGCTAATAAGTATCTGAGGGCAGATTTGGACTCAGGGAGATGAGTCTTCCTGACCACAGGACCAGTGCTCTATCCATTCTGCCACCTTGCTGCCCTTTTAATGTATGTAGGGAAATGCAGTGCAGTCTTGTTGATGGTGTAACTATTCTACCTGTGGGTGGAATAGTTCACAGAGCATCCTTTGAGTTACAAGAACTTGACACATGATTCCAGAAGTCCTCTTGAGATTGCCTGCTTCCATGCCAAACAGCACTTGGTATATCCCAGATAATAATATCATTTACCACCACTAATACTTTGACATTTCAATGGATTTATGATTAATCAATAAGCATTTGTTAAATACTTACCATGTGCCAGGGATTGAACTATGTGTTGGGAATAAAAAAAAAACAACAACAGCAAAATAATCCCTGGCCTCAAAGAGCTTGCTTTCTATAAAGGAAGTCATATAAACATAAAATTATATACAAAATAGACACAAGGTGATTGAGGGGACATTAATCTGGGGTGATCAGGAAAGGACCTAAGAGGAAGGTGGAACTTGATCTGTATCTTGACAGAGACTACGGATTCTGAGAGGTGGAAGTGAGGAGGAAGAACATTATAGGCATGAGAAGCAGCCAATGCAGATGTAAAATGGAGTGCTGTGTATTATGAGGAACAGTAAGAAGGTTTGGCTGACAACACCATAGAATGCATGAAGGGGAGTAATATGTAATCAGGGTGGAGAGGTAGGTTGGGGCCAGGTTTTAAAGGACTTTAAATGTCAAACAAAAGGGTTAATAATAATTGATTATAGAGCTAACAGGGAGCCACAGAAGTTTATTGAGAGGTGACAGTGTGACTGGCTTCTAGGTGGCAGATCAATTTGACTAGCTAAAGATGGGATGCAGGAAGGCCTGATGAGAGCTTGAAGTAGTTTTGTGACTGTGGGCAGAGAGGAAGGAATGAATGTGAATGAAGCTGTGCAGGAGGAAATGTTACAGTTGGTCAAGTGAGTGGATAAATTAGGTGAATGAGAGTGAGTTGAGGCTGACACCAAGGTTGTGAACCCAGATATCATTGCTTACATGTGTGCTTTCCAGTAGTGGAGATCATGATCTGTCCACACCTTTTCTTCCCACATAAATGCTCCAAAAGGGTTCACTCAATGTTCAGAGTGCCTTTTCTAAGAGATCCTTCACCTTTTTTAATGTCATGGACCCCTTTGGAAGTCTGATGAAGCTTTTGAATCCCTTTTAAGTGCATAAAATATGTAAGATGACAAAGGAAGTCAAATTATATCGAGAAACAGTTACTAACTTTTTTAAAACCAAAGATTTAAGAATGAAAGGGTAGCTCTTTTGACATGACATTCATAGACCTCTCTGATGACAGCTGTCCTGTTGCTTCTCTTGCATGATTCTTCACTGGTAATGTGAGATAGCCTACCGCACCTGCCATACACCTCTCCACTGCCCTCTGGATTATACACAACTTTTAATTTTTCAGATGCTAGTATTTCATGAATTATAGTCACTGCATCACCAGAAGAACTATTGTTAATATTGCTTTAAAATAATGCAAAATAATGATATAATAATGTATTGGTGTCAGTTGAGAAGAATCTTACAAGGAGATTACTATGTCACCACAAAGCAAGTTATGTAATGTACTTAGAAAAGGCTTATCATGGCATATTGAGTTAAGACCAGAATAATATGAGCAACACATTGTTTATTGAGCAAAAATGAATTGCTGAATAGGTAGTAGTATGTGATAGGATTCCTGCCCTCAAGGAGCTTACAATCTGGTTGGATCAATAGGAGAGCTCAAAAGATTTAGGGTTGGAAGAAACCTAAGGGTGAAGAGATGACTAATAGTGCAATAATACAAATAAATGCCAAGAGTGAATACTATATTCTATAGAATTTCAGAGGAGGGAGAGATAATCGTAGACCTCTTTGATTAGTTGATGGTGGTCAGTGAAAGATTTTTGAACTATTACGCAAATCAGTGCCATCTTAAAAGTTTTCAGTAGCTCCCCATTTACTGCTTGATATAACCCAGACTCTTTAACCCAGCATTCTAGGACCTCCACAATCTCGTTCTACCTTACCTTTCCTCGAATTCTATGTTCTAGTCAAACAAGATTACATTCTGTCTCCCAAACACACCCAGAATATTCCATATGCCCCAGAATATTTTCCCTCCTTTTCTTCACTTGTTGCATTCCTATCCATCCTTTAAATTTCATGTAATTAAATTTTGTGTTGAAACCCAACTCACGTGCCACCTCCTCTACAAAGCCTATCATGAATTCCTTCTTCCCCCATAATGACCTCATCCATCTCTGAGCCTCACAGGGTGCTTAGTTGGAGGTCTTTCTTGTGTACTCATCATGTGACACTGTATATTACAGTTCCTGATGTTTTTTCTTATCCTCCATGAGGCCAAGGACTTCATCTTATCTAAACTGCCTGTCTTCTCTAACACTCAGCACAGTATTCTATACAATTATTGTTCAGTCATTTCAGTCATGTCTGAGTCTTTGTGACCCCATTTGGGGTTTTCTTGGCAAAGATGCTGAAATGGTTTGCCCTTTTTTTTTTTCTCCAGCTCATTTTGTAGATAAGAAAACTGAGGCAAACAGGGTTAAGTGACCTGCTCAGGGTCATACAGCTGATAAGTGTCTGAGGCCAGATTTAAATTCAGGAAGATGAGTCTTCCTGACTGTGGGCTTGGCACTCTATCCACTGTGCCACTTAGCTGCCCCAATTCTGCACATAGGTACTTAATAAATGTTTGTTAAATTTGTCATTAATGTTATATATGTATGTTTTCAGCTGGGCCTTAAAAAATATGGGTGGGATTTTGGTAGACAATGAGAAGGGGACAGAAGGAACAGCATGATTAAAGATATGAAGGCAGGAATATTCAAGACATCATTCACTTATATCAAACGATCCAGCCTAGCAGTGATGTGAGGTTATCATTAAAAAACAGTGGAAGAAAAAGTCAGAAATAATAGGTTGAAATCCAAATTATTGTGGCCTTTGAAAGCCAGGCTGAGTTTGGACTTTAATTCCCAGGCTTTTAAGCAGGAGAATGACATGATCATAAAAGGGCCAGGCCTGGGGATTGGACTTGTGATTTCATTGATATAGGAAACTCCTCCCACCAATGCAAATTTATACCTTCTCTGCCACTTAGAGTCCTAAAAGGTTGCCCTAGAGCATTGGAGGTTAAGTGACTTGCCCAAGATCACAAAGCCAGTATGTGTCATTTTTGAATCAGTGGCTTTTGGTTCCAGCTCTTTAGCTACTATGTCTCACACTACCTCTTTATATAGAACTTGAAGGTCTGCAACGTGCAAATATGATCACCCTTGCATTTTACAGATGAAGATGCATTTGCAAAGCAAAGGTTCAAGCTTAGTTTTCCTGCATCTAAAGCCAGTGATCTTTCCTCTATGCTGCACTGCCCTACTTCCTCCTCCCTTTCCCCTAAGAAATGATAATAAAAGCATTTTAGGAAGATTAGTCTGGTCATATGTTTAAAATGGTTTGGAGAGGAGAAAGTTTGGAGGTAGAGAAGCCAAAAAGAGGCTATCATTGTGGTCCAGGAATGATGTGCAAAGGGCCTCAATGAAGATGGTGGCAGTGGGAATTGAGAGAAAGGGGCAAATGTAAATTATGTAGGAGGGATGAAGAGAACTTGGTGACTCACTAGACATTTGGATTGAGGGAGGAGAATTCCAACATAAGCTGGAGGTTTTGAGCTTGAGTGACTGTGAAAATCATAGTGCTATTTACAGAAATAAGGAAATGAAAAGATGAGGTCATTGATAGGTACGTGATGGGGGCAACGGTAATGTTTCCAGCTTTTAAAGTATTATGTCTGAAATGATGGTAGGACAACCATTGGGAATACCAGAAGGCATTTGGAAATTTTGTGCTGGAGCTTAGGAAAGAGGATAGGGTTAGGAGATGTAGATTTGGAAGTCATTGGAATAGTTAAGTAGTTAAATGACATAGCCGTAGATGAAATCCAAGGGAGAATATAAAGGAATGAGATACCCATTTAGGGAATGGAAGGATCATAGGATTAGAGAGATAAAGATGAAAGCCATCTCACCATCTAATCAAATTCCCTCACCTCTTGGATGAGACCCAAGAGATTTAGTGGTTGCCCAAGGTCATACAGATAGTAAGTGTCAGAGGTAGGATTTTAATCCAAGTCCTCTGAAGAGCCTCTCTTAAGCTTCAGTCTGCATCACCAACTAGCTAATTACACAGCACTCCACACATTCTATAGTTCAGTCAGACTGGCCTTCTTAATAATATTCCTTATATACAACACCCAATCTCCCATCCCCTTGACATTCCATGCCTAGGATTCACTCTCCTCTCACCTCCACTTATTAGTCTCCTTCAAGATTCATCTGAAGGCGTCTGCTACATGAAACCTTTCTTGACCTCACTCCAGGGGCCAGTTCATTCCTCTTCTCCACCAATTACCTTGTATTCTCTCTCTCTCTCTCCATATATGTGTATGTATATATGTATATATACATGCATACATACATATATGTGTATATATGTATATATGTATATATATATATATATATATACATATATATATATATATATATATATATATTCTCTCCTTCCGAAAGCTTCCATTTAAAGAAGATTCCTAGCCAGTTATCTCTTTATTTTCTATCCCCTTTAAATTGGAGTCCATCATGCCTCAAGCCTGGGTACTTTCCTGCCCCTCCCCCTTTTCACTTTTTTATCTTCCTTTCATGTATTGTCTTCCCCCCCCATTAAAGTATAAGCTCCTGGAGTGCAGAAATTGTCTTTCTCTTTTCCTGTTTATATCCCTATTTATTTCTTATTTATATACTTAGCACAGTGCTTGGCACATAATAGGCATTTAATAATTGTTTATTGATTGCCTAAAATTAAACTCCCTGAGAACAGTGATGGTTTGTTTCACTTTTGTTTCTGTGAAAATTGAAATGATTTGGCAAGTGAGTTGACGTGAGGGACTTTTATATCCCCTGGGCTTAACACAGAGTAGGCACCTAATAAATGCTTATTGTTTGGCTGGTGGTTGGTTGCTTGATTGAAGGAGAGTCACCAATGAAGGAGCCAGAGGAGTGTCTAGTGACAAGAAGAGAACCAGGTTAGTGATGAAGCAAATGAAAGAGAGTTTCCAGAAGAAGGAGGCTATTACATACTGCAGATAAGTTGAGGAGAATAAAGAGTTAGAAAGACCATTGGATATGGTCATTCAAAAGTCACCATTGACCTTCAAGAATGCAGTTCCAGTAAGTGATAGGGGTGGAAGTGAGATTATAGGGATTTAAAGGAGAGAACAGGTGGTATGAAAATAGAGGCAAGGGGCAGTGTAGGCAATTCATTCAGTGGCAATGATAACAAGAAGAATCCCCTGCATTTTTTAGCTTTTTTAATTGTGATACACTGTCTCTGTAATGCCATATTACATATGGCTGCTGCCGTACTCACCATATGCTTCACCCACCTGTCTAGACTGCTGACTGATGAGACTTTCCAGGTTCAGTTGCCCCGCCCTTGTGACTCAACCTATCACTGCCAACCCTCAGTCAATGGGATTCAGAGGCAGGAATCTGACTCCTACCCTTCTTTGAATCCATCTTAGTGACTGTCTCATTTTGATCTCACACTATTAATGAGATAGGTGATAGCAGGAATCAGACTTCTTTTTTAATTTTTTTCTTAAGCAAACAATGGATAACAGCTCTTGCTAAAAAATTTTATCAAAGGTTTGATAGCAATTAAAGAGATTAAAATGATTTGTTCCCATCATGGCATTATGCAACTGCTTATATAACTTGGTTGGTGTTGATTGTATGGTTTTATAGTATATATTTTAAAAGTTCTTTCTTTCTGGACTCGTGTGTGTATTTTAAAAGTCCTTTCTTTCTGGACTCATGTTTTATTTTTCAGAATAATTGTTGACAGAACTTGGACCTAAAGGAGTCTGTGAATACCAGGAAGGCTAAATATGTGTTCAGGAGATCAACCTTAGGCAAAGTCATTAAGGTTTGATCATTAAGTCTAGAGCCAGAAGGGACTTTAGTGACCAACTCAAACATCTCTCCCATCCCCCAGCCCCTATTCCTCCATTTTATAGGTGAGCTTACTGAGGCCAGGGATGTCAGGTAAAATTCAAGTTCACATAAGTAGTAAATAGCAGAACCCCAGGGCTTTTGGTTCCAGACCAAGTACGTTTTCTGCTATTCAGTCTCTCCTCTACTTTTATGCTTAAGCTACCTCTCCCTTTGTGGAAGATGCCACTTATTCAGGTTCTGCTTTCACCTCAACTAAACAGAGTATAGTCTATGCTACTCTTGGGAATATTTCTCTATTCCTAGTCAAACTATCTATTTTCTGTACCATTCCTTCAGGGCCCTAATTGCCATTGAAAAACTCATTCAAATTGGATGTTAATAGTTGATGATGCTCTATTCATCTCTATTTCCAAAATTTCAAAGAAACTTGTTTCTCCTACCCACTCATTCACTCCATGAATGCCACAACTGCTCTACATCAGGCCCTTCTTACCTCTTACCTGTGCTATTGTAGGTACTATTAATCTTCTTAGTCTCCCTGCTGCCAGTCTCTCCCATTTCCAACCTGTCTTCCACTTAGCTTCCAGATTGATATTTCTAAGGTACACTTCCGACCATGTCACTCCTCTCCTCAAGAAGTTTCAATTGATCCCTATTACTTCTAGGATAAAATATCATTTTTTTCCCATTTGAACAAATGAATGAAAATACATTGATTAAGCACTTTCTATGTCCCAAGCACTGGGGATACAAGCCAGCTAAGACAGTCTGCCTTCAAAAGCTTACATTCTAATAGAAAAAGGCAACACATAGTTGGAAGGGCGGGAAGTCCAAATGTGACAACATAATATGGAGTCCTCCACAATCTGGGCTGATTAGATATCATCCTCCTGGAAGAGGACACCATATTCCAGATAAACTAGCTTACTTGCTGTCCGCTATATGTGAAATTCCCTCTCCCACCTGCCTATGCCTTTGCATAGACTGTCCCTTATGCCTGGAATGCTCTCCCTACTCACCTCTACCTCTTTGGAACCCTCATCTCCCTTCATGACTTAAGTATCATTTTCCACATGAGACATTTTCAGATTTTCCCAATTATTGTTGCTCTCTCCTCACTGAGAAATTATTTTGTATAAATTTTGTACATTTAAAAAGTTTACTTATTTGTGTATATGTTGTTTCCCCAATGGACTTCAAACCCCTTGACAATTGGAACTGTTTTAATTTTGTCTTCATTTCCTGGCACCCGGTGTTTAATACATGCTTGCTGGGTTCAAAAGGAGAGGAGTCTGATCCTCACTGCAAAGAGACCTTCATTTTTCTTCCTGGGACAAGGACCAAAGAGTCTTTTCCCCTGCACTTTTTTCATTTGCATGCACAGAAAGAACCTCAAAGTTTCCAGGAAGTTGACACAAACCAGAGCTGTGTTCTTTCTGCAAGAGGATGGGGAGGGGACAGTGAATGCTGGAATCTTTGGAGCATTTGACTGAGCCCAGATGAGATTTACTATGTAATTATGTCCTCCTTAACAAAGTTTAAGAGAGGCTGTAACTAACATTGTTTTATTTAGATATAGAACATCCCTCATCAACAATTACCCTTTATGGCAGAACCAACAACAACATAGCTGGAAGAGTAGAGACTCCCAAGGCCACTGTGGGACCATTGGGTTGGGGAAAGAGAAAGACTGAGAAGTGATCTGTATTCTCCTTCTGCCCCTTTTGCCAGCTTGGCATGGCCTCTAGCTGACCTTACTCTCCTGGGAACTCAAACATATGGATGTGAAATGGACTTTGGTGGACAGTAAATCTTCTTAAAAGTACAGAAGCTATCCTGGGACCCCAGAGCTAGCAGGGCCCTTTAGAGAGCCATAATAAAATGTCCTTTACTCCATGGGAGTGATGAGAACTCTACCATAAAGGGCATGCTGTGTTTTCATTATACTGTAAATGGGGACAAGGAAGGTACATTTTAGGAGAGTAGAATGTGTGGTCAGTAAAGTGGAAAGAATACTGGTTTTCAAGGCAGAGTACCTGAGTTCAAATCCCTTCCTCCCTGTATTACTCTAACTACCATCCTTCCAGTCACTTGGGTTTGTAGCCTTAGTATATTGATGCTTTCCCTCACATCATCAAGTCATATATTCTACCTCTACAACTTCTCTCATTCATTCTCTTCTTTTCACTCCCCCATATCCACCATTATAGTTCAGACTCTGAATTATTGCAACGTAATCCTAGTTGGACTCCCAACTGCTCACTCTCTGTCTTTGTCTGTCTGTCTCTGTCTCTATCTGTCTCTGTCTCTGTCTGTATCTGTCTGTCTCTCTGTCTCTCACGCATGCCCACGCATGCACGCACACACACACACACACACACACACACACACCCCTGTCCCCCAACTATTTGCCAAAGTAATCTTGCAATCCCTATTCAAGGACCTTCAGTGACTTTTGGCTAGTAACTTAATCTCCCTCAGCCTCAGTTTCCTCATCTGTCAAATGAGGGGATTGACTAAATGGTATTGAGCCTATCCATAGTGGCACTATTGGACTCTGGAGAGACAGATAGTGATGAGGATAAGAATCTAGGTTCAGGCCTTGTCTCTAATATTTAAGATGTGTAATTATGAATTACTTAATCTCACTGAGATTCAGTTCCCTCATTCTTAAAACGAGAGGGTTGGCCTAAATGATTTCTAAGAACTCCTTACAACACTAGATCCTGTGATTGTAGGAGATAGGACTTGGATGCCCAGGTTTTGAGGCTGACTTGGGTCAGAATGCTGTCATGTATTTCAAATATTCTTTCCTGGTCAAACAAGAACTGAAGTCACAAAGAGCCTGCATGGCTTCATGAAGAACAGGTTATGACAGAATAGCTTTATTTCCTTTTTTGACAATGCAACTTGGTGGTAGATTAGGTGAATACTATAGATAGAGTCAGAGCTGTAGCTAGCATAGGCTAAGTGAGGATTTGCCCTAGACAGATAGAATTCAGAGAGGGCCACACCAACACCACAGAATGGGAGGCACAGTTACAGGCATCAGGAGGGTCCAAGGAAAGATGATGGGGGATCAGAGGAGGATGCCAACCTTCTAGGCTCTTCTGGTGAACTCTGTTCCTTTGCTACCACCCCTTAGCCAGTGTTTGGGGAACTCATAAACAGATGTCTCTTCTTTCCAAAGGTTGTCGTAACTTCAGCACTTTGGACACCTCCCCATCAATCTCCAAGCAGAGTCTAGAAGGGAGATATGAGAATGGGAATGACAGATGCCTTTCTGGTATTAAACAGGGCATGGAGTTTACCCTGCCACCAAGTAGTAGGCTTTAGAAGGGTACCACGATCAGCTTACCAAACCTCAACAATGGCTAGAACGCTAGGGATATTAAGACTGTAGGATCCATGGAGCAGGGACACTCCTGCCTGCAACAATACAGTGAAGGCTTCTTATCATCACCAGAGTTGTGTTTATGGAGTTTTATTCTGGTTGATGAGAGGAAGTCTACACTTTGAGAGCATTCAGGCAGCACGTACAGTCAGTAAGAGAAAAGATGCACTTCACACACACACACACACACACACACACACACACACACACACACACACACCCCTGACCTCCTCTTTGCTTTGATGTTCTGCTTGCAGATATACCTTACACGAAGAGGGTGGAACAAATGGGTGTTAGAATTAAGCCTGCATTCACACAGGAAAAGTGGGGAATAAGAAGAGAGACTCATTCAAATTCACACCGGTAATAAGTGTCTGAAACAAAACCTAAACCCTGGGCCAGACAAGTGGAGAAGGATTTCACCCACCCTCTATCCTGGAGTGGTCAGATTTGGCCTAGCTAACATATAGTCATCTACAACAGTTAAAATTAGGCACTCTCAACCTAGATTTCTCTTCTCTTTCTCAGCCAAACTCCTATGAAAGTCTGTTTGTACTCCTTGCCTCCACTTTCCTCCTACTCACTTCTCAATCCTCTGAAATCTGGCTTCAACACCAGCCCCTGAATGAACCTGCTCTCTCCATGGATGAGATATCTCTTATTTGCACAGTCTGATAGCCTCTTTTCAGGCCTCCTCCTTCTGACTTTTCTGCAGCTCTTGACACTGTTGACTACTTCCAGACAATCTCTCCTCCCCAACATTGTTCTGGTTCTTTTGGCAGTCTGACCATTCCTCAGCTTTCTCTTCTGGAGCATTATCCATGTCCTTACCTAATAACTGTGAGTATTCATCAAGGCTCTATCCTGGGTCATCTCTACACTCTCTCAGTGATCTTATCAGCTCCCACAGGTTCAATTATTTCCTTAAAGATGACTTGGGGCAGCTAGGTGGTACAGTGGATAGAGTTCTGGCCTTAGAGTCAGGAGGATCTAAGTTCAAATCCAGCCTCAGACACTTGACACGTACTAGCTGTGTGACTATGGACAAATCATTTAACACCAATTGCCTCACCAAAAAACAAACAAAAAAGAACAAACAAAAAAACAATTAAAGGATTTATGACCACCTTTATTGGGAATGTCATAGAAGGGGTTCCTATTACAGTAAGAGTTTGGACTGCTATAGGTTACTTCAATATGTAACCCCTGTTAGTGTTAGTGTAAGAATGGCCTCTGAGGTTCATCTCAACTTTGAGATTTTGGGAATCTGGAGCCTCATAGTTTCAGTTTGTAAAAGATATTGATAAGTTGGTGAGTACCCAGAGAAGGGTCACTCGCTAGAATTGCAAGGGGACCGCACACCATGATATGAATAGACAGATAAATAGATAGAAATATGCATGTATATGTATACACACATACATATGCATATGTGCATGTAACACACATGTGCACATATAAATACACATACACGTGCATATGCACATGTATTATATATACATATATGTATATGTGTATATACCTATAATTACATAGACATATGTGTACACACATAAATAATGTATGTATGTACTTATGGATGTATGCATGTGTATATATGTATATATGTATAATATATGCTTATAACATTTATTATAGAAAAGAGATGGTTTAGGGAAGGGGAAGGGGGAGAGAGACATGATATTTTCCTTCAAGTATTTCTTTCTTTTTCTTTTTTTTTTTGTTAGGCAATTGGAGTTAAGTGACTTGCCCAGAGTCACACAGCTAGTAAGTGTTATGGGTCTGAGGCCGGATTTGAACTCAGGTCCTCCTGACTCCAGAGTTGATGCTCTATCCGCTGTGCCACCTAACTGTACCTCCTTCAAGCATTTCAAGGGCGTCTCATGTAATATTTTTTCTTCTTGGTCCCAGAGGGAAGAACCAGGAACTATAGATGGAGTTGCAGAGGCAAATTTTGACTGGATGGATATAAGATAGGAGAGGGGTGTGGGGTGGGGGGAAGGAGAGAAACTTGCTAATTATTAGAGCTATGCAGAAGTTGAATGGGTTTTCTCAAGCTCTGAGGTCTTCAAGAAGCAGGGGGATGATAGCTTGTTGGAAGGTATAGAGGGAAATCCTGCTCAGGTGTGGGTTGGACCAGGTGACTTGCCCTCCAATGTTGAAATTCTAGGATTTGTGATAAAGACATCTCTTTTTATGTGCCAGGAAAGGAGAATGTCAATGAGATGGTGGGGTCAGGGATCAGATAACAGTAACATGGGGACTTCCCAGTGGTCCAGGGAATTAAAACTAGAACATAGAAACCCTGAGAACAAACAAATACTGAACTTCTTTAAACTGTAATGATATCTGTTCCTTCCCTTAAGCTCCCTCCTTCAGTGGTAGTAAAGTAGAATTATTCTATGGGTTTCTTGTTCTGGATTTCTGGGGAAAACCACTCATCTCAACAAAAATATAGTGTATTTACTGCCTAGAAGTCACTGTTTTAGACACTGAAGATTACAGGTGGTTGCTGTTTGTCCTGTAATCCTTCAGTGTCTAAAATAGTAACTTCCAGGTAGTAAATACATTACATTTTTGTTGAGATGCATGGCTTTCCCCAGACACTGAAGATTACAAGAGTGAAACTGAAAGAATTCCTGCCCTCAGAGAGGTTGCTTTCTACTGGAGAGCAGAGGGGGAAAGGATCAGGGCCCTGAGATATGGAATAGAGAGGAGAGGACTCTTCTAAGAGCCTGGCAGGCACAGGGCATGGGCATGGGCAGAGTAGGTGTTCAACAAGTACCTGCTGAATTGAAAGGGAAAACTAAGAAGATGGGGAGAATTTGGGGTGAGTAGTGGTCTCCACTTTCATTTCTTCACAAAGTCATCTTGACTATGTCCTTGCTCTCCAGGCAGGATTAAACCTGATCCATCCTTTCTCTCTTCCCCTAAATGATTGGCCTTTCCAGACTGGTCTTTATGAAGATGACTCCCATCTTTCACCTAGTCTGAATATTTTGAACCTCATATTATGGAGCGCTAATCTCAATCCCTGCAGCCACCCCTCCTGCCTCTTTGTTCTTACACTGTTCCTAGGGGATGACTAAGAGTGGTCTTTTACTTCATTACATCCAATTACAATCCAATACAACAATGAAAATTGTTACTATTATTTTCATCAAGTCATCTTTGGGTCTGCAGGACTTATAGGCTGAGTGACTTTAGGTGAAACTCTATACTGCATCCCACTTTCCTTTTTGTACAATAAGACTGACTCCATCTTCCCTCCCTTAGCCCCTAGAACAGAACATAGAACACACAGATTAAGAGTTTGCTAGCAGGTCAGTAAGGGAATGGTTGAGTCAGGCAAAGGGGTCATCTACTTAACATGTATCAAGCTCCAGGTCTCTTCTTCTCTGTGCTCGTCTCCTCCCTATCTATGTCTCTGGCTTTCTTTGTTTCTGTCTCTTGTGTCTGTCTCTGTCTCTCTGTCTCTGTGTCTGCCTCTCTGGCTTTCATTAAGCCTCTATTTCTGTCTCTGCCTTCCTCTTTTGTCTCTGTTTCTGTCTCCTTGGTAGCTCTATTTGACTGTCTATCCCCCTCCCATTCACACCTCATCCTACCCCCACCCCACCCCCATCCCTTTAAGAACCCAGTCTCCTTGGTCATCCCCAGAAGGTTCCCTGGGAAGCCCCCAGAGAAATAGGCACATTGTCATTATGACATATCCAATAAAAAGAACAGGGAGCAGCAGGGTCCAGGAAAGCAGACCAGAATAGGGGAAGCCTGTCTACTGCTTCGGTGGGTGGCAGACAGTGAACCTTGCCTAGGCCATATGGTACAGGCATCCTGCCAAGAAAATATGAAACCAGGCCCTCACAAATTGTGACAAGGAGAAGGGCAGCCATAGCAGGGTCTCCAAAGCCCATGTGGTTAGGCAAACTGATTTTACCATTTGGTGTCCAATGTTGCACAAGACATACTGGATCTGGCTGGCCCTTGATTATTGTGAGAGCAGGTACAGTGGGTCACTTGTCTCTGCTACAGACTCTAGTTCCAGAGCTGCGAATGCTTCAGAACATGGGAATATGAGAATAATATCTCTCATGATGCTTTTAGTACCTTTTCTTCACAGTACCTTCTCATTCACTTACTGTCCTGGTGAGATAGGGAGCAAAGATGTTATAGCTCCTATTGTATGGAAGGGAAAACTGAGGCCCAGATGGTTGAAATGACTTATGTAGGGTCAACTAACTAGAATCAGGATGAGAACTGAGGTCTCCAAACTCCCAGCCCAAAGCTGTTTTCTACTTAACCTTGCTGATTTCAGTGCAGAACCAAAGACATGTACCCAGTAGGTCCTGGGGTGTCAGTGATGGTAGGCGTAAGTGTTAGAGCCACAAGAGACCAATCTGTTAATTTCATAGATGAGTTAACTGAAGCCCTGAGAATGAAGTGACTTACTAATAATAATAACTAAAATTTATAGCATGCCTACTATATGCCAGGCACTGTCCTAAGTGCTTTTACATTTATCATCTCATTTGATCCCTGCAGCAACCCTGGGAGGTAGATACTATTGTTATCCTCATTTTACTGATGAGGAAACTGAGGCAAACAGATTAAGTGACTTGCCCAGGATCACACAGCTAGTAAGTGACAGAGGTCAGATTTGAACTGAGGGCTTCCTGACTCCGGGCCTGAAGATCTATCCACTGAGCCACCTAGCAGCCCCTGTGGCCACACACCTAGTAAGTAGATGAGTCGGTATTTGAATTCAGGTCCTCTGACACCATACAAGCATCCACATGGATGCTTTGTCTTTTTCTTCCTTGCACCTTGCTCTTTTCACCTTGGAAGGAAAAAAAATCGTTAAGCAAAACTGTATTATATATATTATATAATTATTATATTATATTAAATATTATATATGTATATGAGCATTATATACAACATTCTGCCCCTACAGTCAGTCCCCTGCCTCGGTGCCTAGGTACCTACTTCAGTATCAGTTTTTTGGGATCAAGAGTGGTCATTACAATTAAATATGAGTTAAACAACCTTTTATTGTTGTTTTCATTCGTGTAATTATTGTTATTGTGCATGCTGTTCTCCTGGTCCTGTGTACTTGACTCACTGTATCCACTTGTGTCTGAGATTTGAGGGGCAAGAATAAACCAAAGTCATTTCCTTCCATGTTTGACAGAGTACCAACCTGTGATAACTCTGGTGTATACTGAGCTCTCCTTTCCTCAGAGATCCTTCAGAGCTCCCTCACTGTATCTGTCCTGTATACTAATTATTAAGAACAGCCAATGCTTCTCTCAGTGCTACAAGGTCAGCCGAGACGCTGTGGACTTGGCATCAGAAGACTGCGGTTCAAGCCCTGGGTCTGTTGGTAATTACCTAAGTGATCATGAACCTCAGTTTCTGCATCTGTAAAATGGGAATGATAACACTTTGATCTTCCTCTCCCACGGAGTTGTTATAAGGATGAAATGACATCACAGGATGTAGAATGTAGAAATCCTATAATCCAACTCCTTGATTGGTAGATAACCAAATGGTATTCTAGGGAAAAGTTTGTTACAGAGAGAGAAAAACTTGAGACTCCCTCTCCTCCTTCCTTAGTTCCCTAATATACCAGGACAGGGTATAAAGTGTCTATCACCAGTGACTGCTCAAGAATCTTCAGTGACTCAGTATTTCTGTTAAGATAAAACATAAGTTATTCTTTTTAGCATTTGAAACCCTAAAGAATCTGGTTCCCATATAACTTTTTAGGGTTATTGTACATTTTTCCCGTTCATTTCCTCTATATTACAGACTGGCTTATTTGTAGTTCATTGTATAGGACACACTATCTCCTACCTCCATACTTTTGTCCCATTTTGAAATGCACTCCTTCCTACATGCCTTAAATATTTTTTTGTTTTGTATGTGAAAAAGTACTTTGTAGACCTTAAAGTACTATATAAACATGCATTGCAAGTAATAATATTATTAATTAATTAATTAATTAAGCTGTCCTGCTTGTACTTTGCCATTGGGGGAGGTAGAAGTAGCAGTCTTATTCTGTGGACAGTGGCCTGGCCTCCTTAGGATTTGTGAAAGTTAACACAGCCAGATGTTATATAGCACCTTGGGCACCCACCTCTTGCCTAATAAAGCCTACATTAAAATTGCCTAAGGTTAAAGGCATTCTCCAAGTTCATATCCATTGTTGTGAACCTATGGTTCACAAGCTCTGCCAGTGTTTATTTTGGCTAGTTCGCCAGAGGATATAGTTCAAACAAAGCAAAGGGCCTTTAACAAAACAAAACCACAACAAACAAACATAGTAAGGAAGCAACAATAAAATATTTCCCTCATAAAGTGGAGTACACTATCCCACAAATATACTTCCTACTAGTGGGAAGAACAGACATAATTAGGAAATTCACATGGAAGGACATGTAGCCATGGCACTGATCTTTCTATTGATGTCATAGCACTGAGCTCACATGATGTGATGTCTTCCCTGGGAAATCTGTTGTATGGAGTCTCTGCTAGTCTTGTGTTTACTACATTGCTGATCTTGTGGCTATGGAACTTATTTTTGTTCTCAGTTTCAGCTGAAATTCTCAGCTTGGGTGCCAGCTCTTTCCATTAAGAGTAAGACTGAACTTATCTATCTCCTCTTGTTAGCTTAGAATCAGAGACTGAAGCTTCAACCCTTTTAGTGAAGGGGGTAGAACCATCACACACCTAGAATCTTCTCTGCCAGTAATTTTTATTTTTCCCTCCAGAAGGACAATCTTCACCTCTGAAAGAGGCTTAGCTCTTGTAGAACACAGAGCAGCCAGACAGCTAAGCAATCTGTATTAATCACAGTCCTTTGTCCTAAACAACTGTCTGACTTAGGGTTTAAAACTCCTTATAACTCCTGCATGGTCCTTTATGAAGAATCTGTGTCTCTTAGAATCATTTTGGAGACTACCCTTTTAATAAACCACCAAAGGCTTTTCTGGGTATGAAGCTCCATGGTTGCTTTTTCCCCTCAGTTCCTTTGGTCCCTCATACAAAAAGAAAAAAAAGAAAGGGAAGGAGAGGGAGAGAGAGAGAGAGAGAGAGAGAGAAGAGGAGAGAGAGAGAGAGAGAGAGAGAGAGAGAGAGAGAGAGAGAGAGAAACAGCAAGAACAACTAAAAAAAAACCAACAACGTAAGGTAGATGGAGTGAGGCATCATGCCCCACTTTAATACTTTGTTGCAATTTTCTATATGTATTATATATCTGTGACAGGCAACAAGCCTCTCAGATTTTTGAGCCTGGGGAGGGGAGGCATCAAATAGCATCAATGATCCTTTTTCTCCTGATTTTACTGAGGTCAACTCCTCAAGTGATCCTATTCCTTCCCATCTAGCAGATTGCCCTCTATAATCCCCACTATCTCACTTATCTTCAATCCCTCCTTGTTTACTAGCTGCTTCCCTCCTGCCTACAAACATTCTCATGTCTCCTCCATTCTCAAAAAACTCTCACTTGGATCAATGCATTCCCATAAACTGTTGTTCCATAGCTGTCTTCCCTTTGGTGGCTAAACTTGTGAAATCTTTCTATAGTAGGTACCTCTACTTCCTTTCCCTCTTTATCTTCTTAACTCTCTCCAGTCTGACTTCTGACTTCAGCATTCAACCAAAACTGCTCTCTCCAAAGTTACTTTAATTGCTAAATTCAATAACCTTTTCTCAATCTGCATCTTTCTTGACATCTCTGCAGCCTCTGACACTTTTGATCACCTTCTTCTTCATATTCTCTTCCCTTCTGGTTCTTCTCCTATCTGTCTGGACACTCATTATCAGTTTCCTTTGCTGGATCTTTGTCAAGGTTAAACCTTAACCCTGTGGATGTCCCATAGGGCTCTGTCCTGATGTCTCTTTTCTCTTCCTTCCATATGGTGATCTGTACTTGGTGATTTCATCAGTTCCCTTGCAGTCATTTATCATCTCTGTTCTCATGATTCTCAAATCTACTTATGCAGCCCTGACCTCTCTGCTGACTTCTATTCTTCACATCTCCAATGGCTTAAGGGACACCTTGAGCTAGAAGTCTTGTAGATATCTTAAACTCAACATGTCTAAAGCCAAACTCATCATCTTTTACTCCTAGCCACTCCCCTCTTCTTAACTTTACTATTACTATTAAGGGCACTACTATCCTCTCAGTCACCCCAGCTTGCAACCTAGGTCTCATCCTCTACTCCTTACTCTCTGTCTCCCCTTTCCTCCTCATATCCAATCTGTTGCCAAGACCTGTTGATTTTACCTTCATCACAGCTCTCATATATGTCCCCCTTTCTCCTCTAACACTGCCTTAACTCTGGTACAGGCCCTGGGTTATAGCAATAACATAGTACTTGGTTTCCCTATAGAAAGTTTCTCCTTACTCCAATCCATCCTTCACTTGGCTGTCCAGATGATCTTCCTAAAGAACAGGTCTGACCACGTCTCCTCCTCCCATGTCAGTAAATTTCGATGCCACCCCTATCAACTCCAGGATCAAATATAAAATCCTGTTTTGTGTATTCAAAGTCCTTCATAACCTGATACCCCCTTACCTTTCCAGTCTCCTTACACGTATAATCCCCTCCCCTACCCAAGTAGGGTACTCTTCCATCCAATGACACTCAGCTCTGTGCTGTTCCTCAAACAAAATATTCCATATCGGTACTCCAGGCATTTTCTTTGGCTGATACCCCTACCTGAAATGCTCTCCACCTTCTGGCTGGCCCATCTTTCTTCAAGCTAAAATTCTGCTTCCTACAGGAAGCCTTTCCTGTTCCTCCTTAATTCTAGTGCCTTCCTTATGTTTATTATTTCCAATTTATCCTGTGTAGAGCTTGTTTGTAAATAGTTTTGTACATCTTGTCTTTCCCTTTGTTCTGTGAGCTCCTTGAAAGTTGGGATTCTCTTTTGCCTTTCTTTGTACGCTCACTTCTTAGCACAGTGCATGCACATGGGAAGCACTTAATAAATGTTTATTGACTCACTGACCGTGATCAGGAATGTTAATAGATGGCTGAGCCCTGATACAGGTGAAGGAAGTAGGCTTGAGCCTTAGAATGGCATGCACTTTGGGGAAATAGATGACTCGTAAGGGTGAGGGGTAAGACAGCCTTTGCCAGCCAGGCCTGGCATACTTCCAGGTGAATTCCAGGGGCCCAGGCTGTTTCAACTTCCTCTGCCCTTCTTCAAGTGCAAAAGCTACAGTTTCCTCTGCAGACCCCCCTACATGAATGCCTGATTCTCGTTCAGCATTATCAGCTTCCCTCAGCTGACAGTCTTTTGGGTTCTATCTAATTTAAACTCCCCAGCCCATCTTTGGAGGGTTCGTCCAAGGACTCTGATTATATCCACATGGCTGTCAGAATGGCAGGAGCTGGAGAGAAGATAGCAAATTATATCAGCAACTCATCATCCCCTCTGTGCCCCCCTCTCCCTCCTCCTCCTCCATCCATCAGCTGAGAAATACTTAATAACCACAGACTCCCTGGTTTTTCAGCCAGGGAGAAAAGTCTTTAGGACCGGTCCCTGTCTTTCATCCAGCCCATATTCTCTGCTTGCCTCCTTTGGTCCTTTGAGACTGGGAGCCCCCATGGAACTCTGCTCAATGCAGAGAGATATATCCTGTTAAGAAAGTGACATTACCCAGTGTCACTGCCTCTGAGAGAACAGAGGGCTTCATTTCTGCAGCTCTAGAGTCTCCAGGGTGGGGAATTCAATTCAATTCATCATTAACTTTCTGGTCACCTACTATGTGCCTAGCATCAAATCTGCTTCTAGAACCAGAGAATCATAAACTTTAAGGGACTTTAAGGGACTTTAGAGACCACAGGATCATAGATCAAGTGCTGAATTCAGAGGCCATCTAGTTCAGTCCCCCTAATTTTATAGTTGAATAAACTGAGGCACAGAGAGGAGAAATCCTTTTCTTCTCAGCTCTTCATCATAGCTTCTCAGTCATCATCATAGCTCACATTTATATGGCATGTTAAGGTTTTCAAAGCCCTTTGCAAATATTAACTCACTTTATTCTCACAACGACACTGGGAGGTAAGTGCTATTATCCCCATTTTATAGTTGAGGAAAATGAGGCAGACTTGCCCAGGGTCACACAGCTAGTAAGAGTCTGAAGTGGAGTTTGAATTCAGGTCTTCCTGACTCCAGGTCTAGCCTTCTGTCTACAGTACCTCAAGTGCCAAGCTGTGTTATAAACAGCTATTATATTAGCTAATATTTATATGACTCTTGAAGGTTGGTAAAATGCTCTAAATATGTGATCTCATTTCATCCTCACAGTACCCCCATGAGGTAGGTATTTATATCCATATTTTACAGATGAAGAAA
Source organism: Phascolarctos cinereus (assembly GCF_003287225.1). Taxonomy (NCBI): domain Eukaryota; kingdom Metazoa; phylum Chordata; class Mammalia; order Diprotodontia; family Phascolarctidae; genus Phascolarctos; species Phascolarctos cinereus. Next base: position 176,609,204 of record NW_027556098.1, read on the forward strand.
TAGGTTGAATGATTTGCTCAAGGTCACATAGCTAATAAGTATCTGAGGCAGGATTTGAACTCAGGTCTTCCTAAATGCAAGTCAGCACTCTTCCACATACCAGACAGCTGCCTCTCTGAATGATTATTAGATTATCTGTATATCTGAAGCTTTATATTTGTATATGTCCCTCATTTTTGTGTGTAACTTGAATGTGCATAAGAAATTCAGAGTGCTTTGAGAGTACAAATGGGAGAGGTATCACCTTTCACTGGAAGTATCAGACAAGGCTTTCTGGAGGAGGTAACATTGAAAATAGATGCTGAAGGATAAGGAAGTTTTCTTTTTTTATTGATACATTTTGTTCCATATGACATTGCCCAACAAACCCACTAAACAAAGCCGCTACAAAGTACGTTCCCCCCAAATAAGGACTGGTAATATGTGACACTTTTTACTTTTGAAGTTTCGTGATTGTTGGTTAACAGTAAGGAAGCTGGTGGGCACAAATTGTGAAGGCTCAGCCTTAGAGTCAAAAGGAACTGGAGACAAGTTTTGCCTTTGAAGTATACTAGCTGTGGGAGCTTGGGCAATTCACAACTTGTCAGTGGCCCCAGGCAACTCTGGGAAACTAGACAATCTCTATTGGTAGAGGAAGCTTCCTCACAGGGAAGCTGGAAGTTCCTTATGCCAAAGAAATTGCAGTTTGGACCAATTGGTAGGGTTGTAAAGGTATATAGGAGTCAGAATGCAGATGGCCTTCAATGTGAGGCTAAGAAATTTGCATTTTTATACTCAAAGCAACAAGGAGCCATTGAAAGTTTTTGAGCAGGAGAGTAAGAAGGTCAGACTTGCATTTTGGGCAGATTGATTTGGTAGCTGTGTGAAGAGTAGATTAAAGAGGAGAAAGGTCAGGGGACCAGTTGGGAGGCTGTCACACCAGTCCATGTGAGAGACATGTACTCTTCTAGTCCTGAATTAGAGTAGTAGCTGTGTGAAGGAAAGAAGGGATAGTTGTGGGAAAAAATATTGTGAAGGTAGAATTGACATAAAATTGGCAATAGATTGGATATAGGGCATGAAATCAAATAAAGAGGCAAAGAGAATGTTTTAAGCAACAATATCTCCTGACTCCATCCCCCTTTTTCCACTCACATGGGTATCATCCTAGCTCAGGCTGTTATCACCTCCTGTCTTACTGCCTCCAATCTCTTCCATCCTTTATTTTGCCCCTTAACCAGCTACTGAGATCATTCCCCACGTCCAGGTCTATTCATCTCACTCCCCTTTAGGGACACTTTTAGGAATTCCTTACTGCCTATAGCATATACCAGCTCTTCAGCCTGGCATTTAAGGCCCTCTATAACCAGATGCCTATATTCTTTTTTAGCCTTATTTTATACTACTCACCTTCAGGAACTCTATATTCCATAGAAACTGATCCACTGTCTGTTGGCCATTCCCTAAACTTCATATTCTTATCTCACACCTCTGTGTAATTGCCTCAGCCATCCCCTGTGCCTGGGATGTACACACTCCTCATCTTGGCCTCTGGTCTTCCTTCCAAGCTCAACTCGGGTGCCATCTTTTCCATGAGGCCTTCACTGATTTTCCCATTGATAGTGTTGTCTTCCTTCTCAATTATCCTTATTGATTGCCATCTTATATCCCCTAGCAGCATCTAAGCTCCTTGAAGGCAGCTTTTATTTCATCTCTCTTAGTATCCCTATCATAGAAGTATCTTACATGTAGTAGGTGCTTAATGAATGTTTGTTGCATTTAATAGGACATGATCTGGGAAGTGCAAATTAATCATTTTGGCTGTGTCTTTATGAAGACTTTTTTCAGAAATATATAGACCAGGGGTGGGGAACCTGCAGCCTTGAGGCCACACATGGCCTTCTAGGTCCTTGGGTGTGGCCTTTTAACTGAGTCCAAGTTTTACAGAACAAATCCTTTCATTAAGGGGATTTATTCTATAAAATTTGGATTCAGTCAAAAGGCTGAATTTGAGGACCTAGAGGGCCACATTTTGCCTTGAGGCTGCAGGTTCCCCACTCCTGATATAGACCATTAAAAAAAAAAGTTTCAATGTCCCTTATTTTTTGTGCCAATCATTTTCTGATCCACCCTGCTCTCCCATTGAATTCTCCTCTATAATAAAGAAAAAGCAATTGGGTCTGACAGTATGTGCAACATTTCATTCCCATGGTCCCCTACCTCTCTAACACAAAGAAGGAAATATGTTCCTTTATCTTCCTCCAGTACCAAGATTGGTCATTACCATTTATCTGAATTTGGTCACCTTTTAGTGTTGTTTTCTGCTTACATTATTATAGTCATTCGGTAGTTTGCTTTTCTGATTCTGCTCACTTCATTCTGCATCAGTCTGTACAGGAGACCACTTATTCCTTGAGTCAGATCTAAATATAGGTATATGTTTGCTGGCCCATGTATACAAAGGTAATTGGGACTCCTGAGGCAAAGTACAGCATGAACTTTGAATAGCCTTTTAAGTGTTGAGGATGGATTTGCTTGACTTTATTTGCACTCCCTCAATCAGTCCCCACTTTTAAGTGAAATACATTTGTAAAATTGTAGATCTTGATCAGAAATATAGATTCTGGCTATGGATTGAGTGAAGGTATATGATGTCCATATGACCATTGAACCTCTTGTGACCTCAGATGAAGTGTGGTTAATCACACGATAATCAGGGGGAAGAAAGCAAAGGATTGGGAGTCTTAAGACCTGAGTAAAGCCTAGCTTTACTTATTATTAGCTTTGTGACCTGAACAGTCGCTGAGTGTTTCTGAGCCTCAGTTTTCTCATCTATAAAATGAAGGGATTGGCATTTCTCTCTCTCTCTCTCTCTCTCTCTCTCTCTCTCTCTCTCTCTCTCTCTCTCTCTCTCTCTCTCTCTTTCTCTCTCTCATAAATGCAGAAGCTTAACCAGGTAATCTCTAAGGTCTCTTCCAGCTCCATTTATCTATGTCTAAATCCTTGTGTTTGAGATATAATAAATTATGATTAATCACTCTTTGACAGTCCTGTCATATCTCCTCCAAGTTCTGCAGGTTCAAGTTTTCTTACTAATCACAGAAGGGATTGTGCTGTCCCATCACTACAAACATAACTCCTTCTTGGTCCCCCACCCCCATCCCACCCCTCCAAAAACACAGACATGTAGCTAACCATGGAGTGGCTGGGGACCATGAAGGGTGTGTAGATAAATGACCACGAGCAGCAAAAGCCAAAGAAGAACAGAGAGACAAAACATGATCAAGTAGTTTTCATCTCGAAGGTTGCCCCACAGATGAGACAGCAGACTGAAAGAGGAAGGACCTTTGCCTTTTCGTTTTCACGGAATACTTTGGGGAAGTAGAAACCAAAGGATGCCGGCAGCCATCCAGATGTTTAGTCTATCTTGGCACCAAACATCTGGATATCTAGAAAATTAATAGAAATTGTCCAGTTTCATCTGGATGCTAGGCACTGATAGACCAGGAGTTCTTTGCCTTTACTATCAGGATATACCTACTTAACACAGTGAAAGAGGGATGAGGTAGTCAATCATTAAGCATTTATTAAGCTTACTGTTTTTCAGGTACTTTGCTAAGCAGTGGGAGTAGAGAGGCTGCAAATTCTGAAATGAGGTACCCCAAAAGCTTGCTTCTATAGTTTGAGCTTCACCTTCAGGCTTGCCCATGGCGGCCTTTGTTTATTCTTAAGCAGTCACTTCACTAAGGAAGATACAACTCTGGGTTTTTGTTTTAAACATGAACTGGCCATGGAGTGATCCCACTGCTGCCAGCCATCAGTCCTGCTCAGCAGGCAGGGCTGAGCTCCCAGCCTATGAACCCATAGCAGCATAACCTATGGACAGGAACAGGGACCAGGATCAGTCTGTCCCCATGGTGCCCTACTGATCCCCTCAGACATTGCTTGATGACAAATCTGAGCAGTCAGACAGCTATTATTGTCCATCTATGTGTAGCCCATCAGGCCAGCTCCAGACTCACCAAGAACTTAACCACAATCTGAACTCTACAGCCAATCCAGGGAAGAGAGGGGCCCCCAGTTCAGCAATGAACTTGAAGTTGACTTGGGCTTCCATGCACGTCACCTCAGTGGATTCCTTGAAAAACAGAGTGAGGCAAGGAGTACAGCTGCTTCCATTTTACAGTTGAGGCACTAAACGAGGCTACACTTGCCCAAGGCCACACAGCTATATGTACAATTGTGGATTTGGCAATGGAGGAGCTGGAGGGCAGTTCTGACTCTGATGCTAGTGCATCTCATACCCTCCTGTTGCTATCTGGAAAGCGGTTGGGGAGGGGGATTGGGATGGTCAGACCTCCTGGAAACTGCCTGATGGGTTAGCAGTGCCATGAGAGGCTCTTCCCAGGCTGCCTGGCTGCACCTGGCTGCACCTGGCCAAGTGGAATGGTGAGGAAGAGAGTAGAGGCTCGGCTTTCCCTTCAAGACTATCCTAGCACTTTGCTCTGCACATGTCTAGCATTCAAACCATGTAATATTTATTTAGTTATCTGTATTTGTCCTTCATCCCTGTATGAGGTTGTAAGGTTTTCCAGAGCAGAGGACATATCAAACTCAATCTTTGGATCTCCTCTAGCCCCAGCCACACAGTGGGTACTTAATAAATGTTGAGTAAATGAATTTCCTTGTTTGTGCCTCAATTTCCCCATCTATAACATAGACTTTAGGATACTTTTCCTTCCCTTTCTTTTAGGTATGTATTCTGTAGAAGTCTTAGAATAGGTGGTATTATTACTGTCATAACAACATTCCTCCCATTGAAAGATGGCAGCATTTGTAACTTCATACAGTGGAGTGGAAAGGACACTGGCTTTTGGAGCCAGAGGACTTGGATTCAAATCTTTACTTTGCTACTTCTTGGCTGTGTGATTTTGGACAAATCATTTCAACTTGTTAGGCCTTGGTGTCCTTAGTTAATTTTAATTTAATATTTTATTTTTCAAAATTACATGTAAAAACAATTTTAATATTTTTTTCAAGTTTTGAGTTCCAAATTGTCTCCCTCCTTCCCCTCCCTCCATCATTGAGAAGTCAAGAAATTTGACATAGGTTATATATGTGAAGTCATGCACAATGCATTTCCATGTAAGTCATGCTATGAAGGAAAAACAGACAAAAAATTGCTATCCTCATTTTGAAAATGACTATTTGAAAATGACACTTTGAAAAGACTATTCCTTAGGTTCCTTCTAAAACTATGACAGTGGGTTTCAAGGGGTTTGCTCCTGGGAGTTTCTCCTAGATATTCATGAATTCTGTAACTCTTACACTTGAAGTCACATGAATATGTGTGAACCTCCCGGCTCTCCCACCATCAGTCTTTATTTCTTATAGTAAAGAGTAATACTGTGTTGTGAGGAGAGAGACAGACAGACAAACACACACACAAAACATGCACAGAGACAGACAGAGACAGAGAGAAAGAGACAGACAGAGAAACAGAGACAGAGAGAGGGAGGGAGTATTTTTAGAGGGTGCATTTTAGAAAAAGAAATTAATTTCAAAGAACAGCAAAGATTAGGATATACGAACTTACTAAAGTTTAAAGTTGGATATCTTCCCTAGGCAGTATGGGCAGAGGACCTTAGTTCAAATCCTGGTTTTTCACACTTTGTAAGCTATATAACTTTGGACAAGTTCTTTCCTCTCTGTGGGCCTTGGTTTCCTAATCAATAAAATGAGAGGTTTGGGTTAGATTATCTCAATGATCCTTTCTAGTTCTAAATCCTATGACCTATAACCAAGTCATAGGAGGTCAGGCAAATAGATTGAGTCACCAGCAAATAGATCAAGGTGAATATATTGTCCTGCCCCTCTTCTCTTGGTGAATTCCTATCTGCCCTTTAAAACCCAATTCAAATGTCACCCCCTCCATGAAATATTCCTTGATCCTGACTATTGGTAACAAGTTTCCCATTTGGACCATATATAAATAGCCCCTCTCTAATGTACTTATAGCAATTTATGCCATACTTATGTATGTATATGTCTTGTTTCCCTTTACAGTCAAAAAGTATTTATTAAGCACTTACTATATGCCAGGCATTGTTCTGAGCTCTGGAGATACAAATACGTGGTAATACAATATGAGACGATGCCTGCCCTAAAGGAGCTTATATTTTAATATCAGAAGACAATGCATACAAGACAGCAGAAAGGGGGCCAGAGAGGAGGATGAAGATACTACAGCTTAGATTGGAGCCTGTTGGGAAATGTAGAGATAACCTCTTTATAAATGGAGATTTTGGAAGGAGCTGTCCAATCAGTGGATGGGACTGTAAGGGTGTGTGTGTGTGTGTGTGTGTGTGTGTGTGTGTGTGTACTTTCAAGGGGCGTATTCTAGGGCACATGATCTTCCAGGTGTTTCTAAGCCTTCAATGCACTCTAGTAAGACTTACTAGACTATAAGTTTCGTGAGGTCAGGAGATAGGTCTTATCAAACTTCAGATCTTCCCTAGTGCCTAACAGAGGCTTCTGAACATAGAGCAGGCATGGAATACACACATGCTTATTGTCACTAGTGATGAAAGAGAGAGAAGTTTTAACCTCCTAGTCAGATTAAGGATGTCTTTGAGATTGTGTAACCACATTCATACATACATAGGAGTCTGTGTAATCTCTTCGAGCACTGACCTTAGAAGGACATTTGTGTTCTGTTCTTTAATTTGTGACCTCCAGTAAATCATTCAACCTCTTTATTCCTTAGTTTCTCTCTGTATAAGAAGGGAATAATGATACCTGTATAACTATCTCACTGGATTATGGTGAGACAGAAATGGATCCATAAAATCAGTAAAAGTACTTTGAAAATTAGAGAACATAGTGATGGTATTATTTACAGTATATGGATGACAACTTAAATTTTGTATGGTAAGGAAGTACAAAAATTCATGCAATCCTCGGGTCTTAGCACTGGAAGAGACCTTAGAGACAGACCTTTTAATCCATCCCTCTAATTTTATAGAGCAGAAAATTAAAGTCCACAGAGGTTCAATGACCTGCTGAGAGTCACAAGTCTAATTAGAAGCAGGTCAGGGACTAGAACACTGATCTTCTGACTATAATAAATAGTAATAGGTAGTATTTATAGAGCACTTTAAGGTTTGTAAAATACTTTGTAAATATCTTATGATCCTTACAACAACACTGGGAAGTAGGTGCTATTATTATCCTCATTTTACAGTTGAGGAAACTGAGGCTAAGGCCAGAATTGAATGCAGTTCTTCTAATTCCAGACTCAGCTGTCCACATTCTACTTCTTTTTCCACTACACCTCGCAGCTAAAATGAAAGCATAAGTCCTTTTACCTGTTCAGCCAAAAGGCCTTAGAGGTGGCCATGTTGTATCAGAAAAACCTAGAGTCGGAGGACCTGCGATTGGGAGTCTCCCCCTCACCCAATTCCTTGCTAGCTGTGTGACCTTATGCAAGTCACAGCCTCTCTGAGCCTCTTCACCTGCTGTGAGAATCAGATGAGATAATGTATGTAAAATGTTCTTTAAGCTGTCAAACTCTTTAAGAGTGCAAGCTATTATTATTACTAACATCAAATGCAGTGCTCAGCAGATCCCACTCTCTCCTGTGAATAAAGCACTCGGCAGTGACAGAGTGTTTTATAAATACTTCCTAATAACAACAACCTACAGGATTTTCAGGGGGAGTGGGGTTGACAGGGAAGCACTCACTACAACTCGGCTGCTGCTGCCACCCATAATTCTGACTGCTCCTTGGGAGGGAGTGGGATTTGAAGACATCGATGGGGCCAGGGAGGACCCCTGCCCATTGTGTGTGAGCACTGAGTTGCTCCTGCCACGTTCCTCATTCACTTTTTTTTTTTAGGCAGTTCAAAACATTAAAATTGGCACCAAGCAGGGAAGGCTTCAGTGCCATATTTCTGGCTTGGGGGAGGGTGGGGAAAGAAGGGGAGAGGACACCAACAGCACTGTGGCAGACAGGGCAGCCTTTGTTTAAAAACCCACAAGGAGATTTATGGTGGGAGTTAGCAGAGGAAAAAGCAGTAGCCCTAAGTGGGATATTAATGGAAACCATTTTCTCGCCATCTCCTGCTGGAACACTTTGGAAGTGCAGAAAAAAAAATCGCTTTGCCGTAATAACTGTTATTTATATAAGAGAACAGCATCAGATATATCAAAATGGGAGGTTTCAAGGTAATAACTGGACCCTCAAAATTATCATTATCTATTTAAAAGGCAATTTCTGGGCTAGGGAATTGATAGGGAAAACGACCCAGTTCTACCATGGTGGCAAATAAATTTGTGTGTGTGTATGTGTTTATTTGATTCCTTTCTGAATCTGATAGAATGGAGTGGCTGAAGGGAAGTGAACAGGGATGAAAATTGGGATGACCTTGCAAGTTGTGGTTTAAAAGAAAATAGTAGAAAAGAAGAGGTATTTTTAGTGGGATCCAGTTGGGCATCTCTCACTTCAAGGGATCAGGCTAAACAACTCCTGGACTACTCGCCATCCATATCCTCATGTTGCCGAACCACTGGTTAAGATTTCAGGAGGTACATGGTGCAGGGTCTGGTGCCACACTGTTCTGTCATTTCCAAAGCCAGTTGGCTGTTGCTTCTTTCTATCCAGCTGCAGATATCCTTGCAGACTAGCAGAAAATCAGCTGAACAAGTGCCACTTGATGTGGTCCTTCTCTGGTAGGAACACAAGATTCTAGGAGTCTTTCTCATTGTGGTCCTCCTGGATGATTGTTCCAATGATTTTACTAGGGAGGTGGTTTTGCCATGTGTTAGTATGTCTAAATAATTGAAATAGTCAAGGATCATGACCCACTCGGTGCTCAGAGGGTCTGATGGACTAAGGAGTGTTTATATTCTAGCTCAATATCCTGCTTGGCTCTAGATCCTCTGTTCCCTAGTTTTCTCATCTGGCAAATTGAGGGGGACAAAGTTACAGAGAGTTAGAATGAGAAAAGGAAACTGACCTCACTTCTTCTTCTTTCAAAGAGTCAAGAAGAGAGAGTTGTTTTATGGTCCATGCCTCAGAATACAGAATATGGAATACCAGGAATAAAATGTCTCTGAGAGCAGAGGGATTCCCACCCCCTCAAGATATTGAGATGAGGGACAAGTTTGTGTTGACTTGAAAGGTAAATAAATGTTTCTGCTTCCATTCAGTCACTCTCTAGGGAAATCAAACAACATTAATCATCTGGGATCATCTGGCTTCAAGTGCAGGGCCCCTCAGTCATCATTAAGAATGTATAGATCTTACTCAAGATTGATGGGCAGAACACAGGTCTCCCTCCCTCAGTAGTTATTCACCTAAGAGAATTGCCAATTTGAGCAATTCTTGACTTGGCCCAGGCTCATTCTAAGCAATAACACCTACTAAAATTATCAAAGTTGAAGGTCACCGTTCTTTTTTCTTGGCCTAATCAGAGGTGGGGAACCTGTGGCCTCAGGGCCACATGTGGCCTTCTAGGTCCTTGAGTGCAGTCTTTTGACTGAGTCTACATTTTACAGAACAAATTCTTTTATTAAGGGGATTTGTTCTGTGAAGTTTGGATTCAGCTGTACTTGAGGACCTAGAGGGCCACAGGTTCCCTACCCCTGGAGGTTATCTTGGACTTACTTTCTAGCCCGTAGGTACAATGATTCTTATGCTGTCACACCATTCTTGTTGTAGCTGCTAGCTGAGAGATGCCTAGTTCCTCCCACTGTATGTGCCACTAGTTAATTTTCATAAATGATCAACACTTTGCCCATCTCAGCAAATGCAACTTTGATATGCTAACAGCCCCTAATGTGTACAGAGACCATTAGTAAAATTCTCAAGCCATTAGCTGGGGAACAGAAGGATCCACATAGACATAGTCTATTAATTTGCTGATTGTTACTGGATATTAATTGGTGGTTGGTTTGGACTGCAGGTCCCAGCAGGTACTAGAGCAAGGCTCTGTTGCTATGCACAATTTGAGCATTTCAATCTCCATCTTAACATAACTGTTAAGGCTATGTAACAAAGTCTATAGGAGCTAGTGGGTGAAGATGTCTGGAAGGAGGCCAGCAAGTTCCAGAGATGGAAGAAATCCAAAAAGCCATAAAAAGAATTACCTCAGAGGCAAAGTTAGAAGTGTGAAGGTGGTTGGTGGCTGATGAAAAACTTAGCCAAATAGCTAAGGCTTTATGAATCGCTGCCTCTGCACACAGAACAATATGGAAGGAAGGGGAGGCAGGAGACTAACTGCCAGAATTCCTGCTACTGGACTGACCACAAGCTCACTCGTGGTATTTTTAGTTTATGAATTACTATAAATACAGTACAGCATTGCTGCTAATGTTTTGAGTGCCGATGTTAATATTTTGAATATTATTGTTAGTGTTTCATTGGAATATTACCACTGCTCCTTTAAATGGGTGATTTTTAAAGGCTTACTGCAACCTGAAATATGCTTTTATTATATTCAAGGCTCTGAATTCCTTCCAACAGAATGCATCTCCAATTTTAAAGGTGAACAGGTATAGAGAATATAGGAAGCCTCTGTGATATCATAACAACAGCAGTAATGATGATGGCAATGACAACTATGATGATGAAAGTGATGATGATGAGAGCTAGCATTTACATAGCCTTTATTCTGTGCCAGACACTGTGTTAAGCATTTTACAATTGTTATCTCATCTGACCCTCGCAACAATCCTGGGAGGGAGTTGCTGTCATTATCTCCATTTTGCAGATGAGGAAAATCTCCATTTTACAGACTGAGGCAAACAAGAGTTAAGTGACTTGTGGAGGGTCGCATGCACAGCTAATATTTGTCTGAGGCTAGATTTGAACTCAGATCTTCCTGACTCCAGGCCCAGAGTTGTATCCACTGAGTCATTAAGCTACCTCTAGGTGACCTCCCAGTGTAGAAATGCCTTCCACTGAAGCAGACTGCAACCTGTCTGTGATTTAGCTGGATATATCCTATAGAATTTCCTGGGATGAACAGACATTAAGTGAGTTGCTCAATTTCACACAGCAAGTAAATGTCAGAGATGGGACTTGAACAGATTTCTGGCCCAGTATTCTCATTCACTGTGCTGTGCTATTGCTCTCTCTCTTAAAAAAATATTATTTAATATTTTTTCCCCAATTACATGTAAAAAAAATTTAACATTCTTCTTTTTTAAGTTTGAGTTCCAAACTTTTTCTTTCCCCACCTCATTGAGAAGGCAAGCAATTTGATATAGGTTATACATGTGTACTCATGAAAAACACATTTCCCTGTAAATCATTCAGTGAAAGAAAACATGGACCAAAAAAAACCTGAGAAGTATTTTTGATCTGCATTCAGGCTCTACCAGTTCTTTCTCTGGAGATGGACAGCAGCTTTCATCATAAGTCCTACAGAATTGTCTTGGATCATCATATTGCTGACTATAGCTAAGTTATTCATAGTACATCATCGTACAATATTGCTGTTGCTGTGTACAATGTTCTCCTGGTTTTGCTCATTTCACTTTGCATCTGTTCATGTAAGTCTTTCCAGGTTTTTCTGAGACATCCTGCTCATCATTTCTTAAGACACAATAGTATTCCATAACAATCATAATCCGCAACTTGCTCAGCCGTTCCCCAATTGATGGGCATCCTCTCAATTTCCAATTCTTTGTCACCACTAGAAGAGCTGATATAAATATTTTTGTACACATAAGTACTTTTCCTTTTTTTTTTTAATCTCTTTGAGATACAGACCTAGTAGTAGTATTGTTTGGTCAAAGAGCATGCATGGTTTTATAGCCTTTTGGGCATATTTCCAAATTGCTCTCCACAACAGTTGAATCTGTATACAACTTCATCGATAATACATTATTGTTTTAATTTTCCCACAGCACCCCCAACGTTTGTCATTTTCCTTTTCTGTCATATTAGCCAATCAGACAGGTGTGAGATGGTAGCTCAGATTTGTTTTAATTTGCATTTCTCTCATCAGTAGTGATTTAGAGCATTTTTTTTCCATATGACTGGAGATAGCTTTGATTACTTTGTCTGAAAACTGCCTGTTCATATCCTTTGACCATTTATCAGTTGAGGAATGGTTCTTATTTCTATAAATTTGACTCAGTTTTCTGTGTTTGAGAAATGAAGTCTTTATCAGAGAAACTCATTTGTAAAATCTCTTTTTCACAGTAATGATTACCAACTATGTATTTCCCTCCATCCTATTTCCCTTCTGTTTATCCTACTCTCTCCTTTTACCCTGTCCATTCTCAAAAGTGTTTTGCTTCTTTTACCTCTCCTGAACTGCCCTCCCTTCTATTAGCTACCCCCACCTTCTCTTATCCCCTTCCCTTCCTACTTTCCTGTATAGTAAGATAAATTTCTACACCCTGTACTATTCCCTCTTTGAACCAATTCCTATGAGAGTAAGGTTCATGTACTCTCCTCTGCACTCCCGCACCTTTCCCCCCCGCACTGTGAAATATCTCTATGGCTTCTTTTATGTCAGATAATCGATCCCATTCTACTTCTCCCTTACCCTTTCTCCCAGTGCATTCTTCTTTTTCATCCCTTATTTTTTTTTAATCATACCATCACATTCAGTTCATACCTCTGCTTTCTGTCTATGCATACTTCTTTAACTGCCCTAATAATGAGAAAGTTTTTAGGAGTTATGAATATCATTTTCCCAAGTAGGAATATAAACAGTTTAACCTTATAGAATCCCTTATGATTTCTTTTCTGTTTACCTTTTTATGCTTCTTTTGCATCTTGTATTTGAAAGTTAAATTTTCTGTTCAGCTCTGCTCTTTTCATCAGGGATGCTTGAAAGTCCTCTATTTCATTGAATATCATTTTTCCACCTGAAGGATTATACTCAGTTTGATGGGTAGGTGATTCTTGGTTGTAACTCTAGATCTTTTGCCCTCCAGAATATCTTATTCCAAGTCCTCCAGTCCTTTAATGTAGAAGCTGCTAAATCCTTTGTTGTACTGACTGTGGCTCCACAATATCTGAGTTGTTTCTTTCTGGCTGCTTGCATTATTTTCTACTTGATCTGGGAGGTCTGGAATTTGGCTATAATATTCTTGGGCATTATTGTTTTGGGATCTCTTTGAGAAGGTGATTGATGGATTCTTTCAATTTCTATTCTACCCTCTGGTTCCGGGCCTGGGAAACTTGTAGCCTTGAGGCCACATGTAGCCCTCTAGGTCTTTGGGTGTGGCCCTTTGATTGAATCCAAACTTCACAGAACAAATCCCCTTAATAAATAATTAAAAGGATTTGTTCTGTAAAACTTGGACTCAGTCAAAAAGCCACACCCAAGGACCTAGAAGGCCATGTGTAGCCTTGAGGTCACAGGTTCCTCACCCCTGTTAGCCTATCAGGGCAGTTTCCCTTGATAATTTCTTGAAAGTATCTAGGCTCTTTTTTTTTTTTTAATCATGACTTTTAGGTAGTCCAGTAATTCTTAAATTATCTCTCCTAGATCTGTTTTTCCAATGAGATGTTTCACATTTTCTTCTGTTTTCATTTTTTAAAGTTTGTTTGATTTTGTTCTTGATGTTTTATAAAGTCATTAGCTTCCACTTGCCCAATTCTAACTTTTAAGGAGTTGTTTTCTTCAGTGAGCTTTTGTACCTACTTTTCCATTTGGCTACTCTACTTTTTAAGGAGTTCTTTTCATTGGATTTTTGTGCCTCTTTTACCATTTGCCTATTTTGTTTTTTTAAGGTGTTATTTTCTTCAGTGATTTTTGTGCCTCCTTTACTAAGCTGTTGACTCTTTTTTTCATGATTTTCTTACATCACTCTTATTTCTCTTCCCAATTTTTCCTCTACCTCTCTTACTTGATTTTTAAAATTCTTTTTGACATCTTCCATGGCCTGAGACCAATTCATATTTTTCTTTGAGGCTTTGGATGCAAGAATTTGATATTTTTGTTTTCTTCTCTGTGTGTTTTGATTTTCCTTGTCACTGTAGTCACTTTCTATGGTCAGATTTTTTTCTGTTGTTTGCTCATTTCTAGCCTATTTCTTGATTTTTAACTCTATGCTAAAGTGGGGCTCTGCTTTCCAAGTGGAAGGGGCATCACCCGAAGCTTCAGGGGTTTTTGTGCAGCTGTTTTCAGAGGTAATTCTGGGGACCTGTTTTTAGCTCTTCCAAGATGGTATGATCTAGGGAGAGGTGTGTTTGCTACTCTCCTGTACTGTGCACTGGTTTGTGAGTTACAAGCACTGTTTTCAACCCCCAGGGCCCCTGTTCCCCTGAGGCCACAAGCTCTGCTGTGCCAGCACTCCCCCTCACCCTGAGAGTAAGACCTAGCACTGCAACCCAGATCCAAGTATGGGCAATGCAATAGAATCCTGACCCTGATGATAGCAAAGGGACCCCTGTAAATCTCCTTCTGACCCATTGTCTGATCCCATTACCATCTGTGGGCTAAGAGTTCTGGAAACCACTGCTGCTGCCATTGATTCAGTTGCCTGAGACCTGCTTCTGGTCTGCTAGGGCCAGTCTGTGCTGGCCTGTGTTGGACTGCACTTCTTTCTCACTCTGGTGCAACAGACTTTTCCTGCTGACCTTATAAGTTTTCTTGGTCTGGAAGATTATTTCACTCCATCTTTTTGTGGATCCTGCCACTCTAGAATTTGCTTAGAGTCATTATTTAAAAGTATTTTGAGGGGTTTGGGGGAGAGCTCAGGTGAGTCCTTGCCTTTACTCTACTATCTTGGCTTTTCCTCCTGTTCTATCTCTTTAAAATGGGAGTCAAGTAGCATTTGTTGAATAGAATTTGTTTTTGATCAGCTTTGTTGAAAAACATTTATTCCATTAAGCAGGGGATACCTATATCTTGGCTCTTGTGAACTTATCAGTTGATACCATTGGTTAGGTCATTACTGCACACAGAGCCCTTCACTAAGTGCTTTGGGAGAGGATTAAAGACAAGAGAAGGCACCATCCCTGCTGAGGAAGCACCTTATAGTCAAGCCAGAGACTGAAAAAGACATAGACGCCTTAGCCCCCAAACATACAAACAGGTGTGAGTCAATATCCTGCATGCTAAAAATATAAATGCCGAAGGGATGCAGGGGAGACGTGGAGTTGCCAACACAAGCCAGGCTTTCATCTCTTAGGCAGTTGTAAGAAGACAGAAACACAAGCATATGGCATGCTCCTGATGTGAAGGGAAAAGGATGGACTTAATCACCTGCTCAAGTCTCTCCCAGCCCTAGGATTCCAAGTTTCACTGTGGGATTGTAAACAACAGCAGAACATGGAGACAAGGGGAGGGTGGGCTGGTCTGGAACTGGGAAGGTTAAGGCACAGGATGTCAGATAGAAACCCTATAAGATAAGTCTAATAGAGGGTAGATGCTAAAGTTGGTAGGGATCTTGGAGTTCCTCTAGAATAAGGGTTCTTAATCTAGGTTGCATGAACTTTTTTTCCCCCTAAGATATCTATATTTCAATATAATTGATTTCTTTTGCAACTGTATGCACATTATTTTCTGTATTTAAAAGCATTGTTTGGAGGAGAGGTCCATAGGCTTTACCAGCTGTCAAAGGGGCCTGTGACACAAAAAATATTTTGAACACCTTATCTGGAGGCAGAACATAATGAACTGGATTTGGAGTTAAGAAGACTTGAGTTTGAATACCACCTCAGTCACTTACTGGCTGGTTGACTCTGGGAAAGTCACTTAACCTCTTTTCTCAGTTTCCTCCTTTGTAAAATGGGAATAATAATAGCAAATATTTTACCTGATAGGATGAAGTGACATAATATGATTAAAGCACTTTGCAAACCTTAAAGAAGTATATAAATGTGAACTATTATTATTACTAGTCCAACCCTATCATTTTACAGATCAGAAAACTGAGGCCTCAAGAGGTTCAATGACTTGCTAAAATTCATAGTAAGTGGCAGAATCGGGGTTTGAACACTGGTTCTCTGATTCCAAATCCAGCCTATTTTGTCTCTCTCTGGAGATCCAATGCATTCAAAATCTCCTCTGCATCCCGCTGGGGAGTTTGTTGGCTCCAGCAAACTACGTTTGTTGGCTCTTCCTGACTTCTTAAGTTACCTCTAAGTAGGCTTACAGGGTGGAAAGCAGTCCCTTCTTTGGGCTGCTTTGATATACAGAATATTGGTGGAGGGCACCCAATCTGGATATTCTTTGATAGAAGCTCTTCATTTTGTCTAGGTTCAGCACAATGGACAGTACCTGGATAGAGGTACTCAAAGGACAGGCATATAACAAGAAAGCTACTGAAATGAGTGCTGTGATCCCAGAGTTCAGGGTCCTGATTCTACCTTTGGCTTTGTAACTCTCAACGCCCCTATGGGGGTACTCCCCACCCAACAGTTCCTTAGTCAATCAACAAGTATCTATTAAGCACTATTAAGCACTCATAGTCCATGGCTCAGTCAAAAAGCATCTATTATGCACTTACTGAATGCCTGCACAAAGGCTTTTGCAAAAACAATCTGTAGATGACAGCCTGAGACAAAAGCAATTAGCAGCTATACTTTCAATGCTGAGCAGAGAAGAAGGTACAAGACAAACCTGAGAAGCCTTCCAGAACCAGCTACTGAAGAAAGTGAAAAGGCCCAGAGATTCCGAGATTGAACCTGAGGACTTAACCAAGTGGATGAGTGCAGTTCAGGAGAGGCAAGTTGGGAAAACATTCAAATACCTCAGATTTGGAAGAGCATGTGAGGCAGGCACTGAATTCATTGAGGAAAGGAGAAAATCTTGGGGTTGATAGAGAATAGCCATAAGGATCTGGAGTGGGTGAAAACAGATAAATCTCAAATGAGAAGATATTGATGAGTCAGTCCATCTGAAAAACTGGAAATGGGTCTGGGGGTTGTCCATCAGCAGCTAAGAGTTAAGAATAACCAATATTCAGAGAGCATAATGGGGTGGGTATATGCTAACTATTGAGAGATGAATCCAGGAAAAGTATCAGCAATTAGAAAGAGGTCCATTGAGGGAGGAAGGTAATTAGCCTGTTCAAGTTCTTCCCTTGGGCTTCATCCTTATGGTTGATGGTGGTGTTATAATCTGGTGCAGCCCCAGGAGACCTGCCTCACAGAAGCAGGAGCAGGAGCAGGAAGATATAAGGTCCTGGAGTGTTTTGTCAGGAGGCAAGAAGTAACAATGAGAGGTTGGCCAGAAGTCCCTGATAATGAGGATGGAAGCTGGGGGGCAAGTAGTAGGAAATGCTTTGGGACAAAAACAGAGGGAGTGACCCTGACACTAGTATGTAAGGAGCATTCTACTAGAATTCAAGACAAGCTGAATTCCAGAACTACTATTTATTATTATTATTATATATTATAATATGTTATTATTTTTTATTAATGGTGTGGCTTTGAGTAAGTCCCTTAAAATTTATAAGCCTTAGTTTCTTATATATTAAGTGAGGAGGTTTTACTGACATCCCGTTCAGTTCTAAGCCTTCTGATCTGGGTAGGCAAGAAGAGAAATAGAAACAGGTATACTGGAGCTACTGGACAAAACAAAAGAATAGTTGTCTGTTGACTGAGCATTTCGAATTTTTTTAATTTTAATTTTTCATTTTTTCAGTTAATAGTATATTTTCTCTCCCTCTTGCCTCCATTGAAAAAAGAAGAAAAACAAAATTCTTATAACAAATATGCTTAGCCAAACAAATTCCCACATTGGTCATGTCCAAAAAATATGTCTCATTCTGCATATTGACTCCATTACCTTCATTCAGGAGTGGGTAGCATGCTTCATGATGGTCCCTAAAATCTGGCTAGTAAGTGTATTGACCAGAGTTCTCAAGTCTTTCAAAGTTGTTTGTCTTTACAATGTTGTTGTTACTGTATAAATTGTTCTCCTGGTTCTACTCACTTGGCATTGCATCAGTTCATACAAGCCTTCCTAACTTTCTCTAAAACTGTCCCTTTCATATGGATTGACAATGTTGTCCATATGAAAGGGGCTGTCCAGATTGTCCAAGGATACTGAAAAATGAGCAGGAAAACGAGGCACAAACATCACCAGGGCTCAGGATGAAGTAGCAGATTGGGAAGCAGATGAGACAGGGATTAAGGAGTATGTTAGCAGAAGTGAAATGGTAGACCAGGAATGCGGACAGGCAGTAAAAATCAGGACAAAGCTTGAAAAGCCAGAAGGACTTGCTATTAAGGAAAGTTTTGGTTTAGCACAATGCTCACAATGTCTTACTGTTTCTGGCAAGAACCAAGCACAGGACACAGGGCAGCCCAGATGAATTAGGAGGGAAAGAATGGGCAAATAAATGCATCAGGCTGGAAGAAAGAGGGAATGAGAAGGTGGCAGTTGACAGCAGATCCTGACCCAGGTCTGTTCCCCCCAACAGACACTCTCTTTCTCTCTCTCTCTCTCTCTCTCTCTCTCTCTCTCTCTCTCTGAATGCCTGCCTTTTCCAAGCCATCCACAAAGGAAAGAGCATAGGGACTTGTATTCTTCCAACCCCAGTATGATAAATGAATCTGTACCAATCAATCATTCAATAGTCATTTATTAAGCACCTAGTATGTACCAGGCACTATACCAGGTGCTCAGGCACCCGGAGTAGAGGCAGCTAGATGGCAAAATGAAGGGCTGGGTCTGGGAGTCAGGAAAATCTGATTTCTAATCTGGCCTCAGATACTTCCTAGGTATGTGACCCAGGGAAAGTCATTTAATCTCTGTCTACTTCACTTTCCTCAGCTGTAAAATGGGGATAATAATCACACCTACCTCATGAGGTGGTTGTGAGGATCAAATGAGATAATATTTGTGAAGTGCTTAGCACAGTGCCTGGCACATAGTAGGTGCTTACTAGGTGCTTGTTGCTTTTCTTCCCTTTGAGCTCAGACCATCTGAACCCCCAGCTAATGACTGGGTAGCTAAATGGCTTAATTAAGCTTCTCACTACTACCCCCAGCCAGGGCCCTCTGTGGATTAATGTCACTAATTCAATAAACCCTCTAAGAAGCATCATTGTTAACTCCAGGGAATGCAACTGTGTTATGAGAAGCTACTCTCAGTCTCTCCCTGGGTCAGGAGGATGACTGGTCTGGGTTGTTTTTATGTACATGCCCTAGGAGTGGTCTCCAAAGAGCAAGATGCCATCTTACTCTCTTCTCTATCTTGTTCCAGTAACACTTTGTGACTTTGTCCATGTAACCTTATTCTCTTCACTGGTCTGATGAGTTTCTGCTGTCACTCCCTTTCCTCCCTCCACCCATCTTCGGTTCTGCTCCCTGCTGGGCAATTTTAATTTGCTTGCTATAATTGATTTCATCTTCTACCTGCACCTCATTATCTTCTCCTTTTTATTTATCACCTTTAAACCCCTCTCTGATATACACAGGCATGTGTAGGTGTGCCTAGAGGAGAGATAACTGGGTACTTGATATATTTAACATAAATAACTATGCATAGCAGGTGAAATATGATGTGTGTCTTGTCTGGGATACTTGAACCTTATTTCCCCAATTCTCTTGCAGTGACTCCTCCCTACCCCCAAGACTGGTTTATTTACTGTTCCTGGCATATGTTGCCTTTTCTCACCTCTGGGGCTTTGCATATGGTCCTCCCCCATTTAGAATGTCTTCTTTACACTTCCGTGAAATTCTACTCATCCTTCAAAGCTCCATAAATAGAAGATCATAGAATTTAAAACTTAAAGAAACCTTAGAAATGATGACTACCCCATTCATTTTACAGGGTAAAACCAAAATGGTAAAGGGACTTACCTAAGGTCATTTGGGTAGTTAAGTGTCAGAGATGAGATTTTAAGCTAGTGCTTTTGGCCACATCTCTTGCTTTTAAATTGGGGTATCTTCATGCCACATAGATACAATCTTTGCTTGAAGATCTACTGCACAACATGAAAGACTTCCTTAGCTAAAGACATTCAACAGCCAGAATTTTGAAGAAGTAGAATCCTTGTACTTATACATTTAGAATTTGAGCTACTCAGTTTGGGATTCTCTACTGTGCTGGAAAGATACAGGAATTCTCAGGGAGGTTACCAGGACGTACCCTCATACTGTTTTCTTTTCACAATGTCACAGAAAGCATATTATAGAGGAAAGAGAACTGAATTTGGAGTTAAAGGGGCTGAATTCAAATCTTAGTTTTGCTAGTTACACTCTGGATGACCTTGGGTTTGTTGCTTAACATTGACAGACATGGCATCTTCATCTGTACAGTGATGATCTATATAGTCCCTTCCATGTCTGGGTCTACAGTCCTGCAGTTTTCTCTTTCTCTAGCTTCCCAGATGGAGATGAGAGGAAGGTATAAGACAGAGCCAAGAAACCTCCTAGGGCCAGCCACAAAGAGAGTGAAAGCCTTCCCACCATCATTCTGGTGTGAAGGACTTCTGCACAAACCAACCACATTTAACTTCCTGAGCAATTAGCTACTATTGTTTTCCAAGATGGGAGGAAGAGCAGGTAGAAGACTCAACAAATAAGGCTTCCCCAAATCAGCCACCAAAGAGATCAGAAAAAACCCAATGTTTCCCAATATGGGAATTGAGTGCTGAAATATGTGATTAGCAACAGCCTTCATCCATCTCCCACAAAGCCCACCCTTCCTGTCACATCAAGACCAAATTGTCCTCCTCTACCTTGAATCCTATTTAGATGAATGGCCATCATTTGGGGATTTACAGGGGTATTGCAAGGTTTAAACTAGATAATGGATGTAAAGCACTTTGTAAATCTTAAAACAAACCTATAAATGCCATATATTATTATTATTATTATTGTTATCTTACAGTTACCATTCAGTCTGGTGCTGATTTCATTTCCTGAGCCTTCTACTGTATTTCTGCTAAGCTCAAGCAATGTTTATGGAGCAATACGTGGATATGCTGATAAGTGTTTATCAAACGGGCTAGGGGAGAAAGTGTATGAATATACTTTTAAATTTGATCTGCATTATTAACACTTTTTGAAGTCTAGACAATCAACAAAACAATAAACCAAGCCCTGATTTGTAGTCTGTGGTATAAATGCTTACACTGAAAATTTTTAAATGAGCTCTGAGGCACTTAGAGTGGACTCTAATACATCCCTGTAGGTATGTATATTTGTGTGAGTTTGGAGAAGAGAAAATCCTGAGATCCTTTGCTGGAGTTGTGGACTTAAAAAACCATTTAGATAACCTTTGCTTTAAATTATTTTATAAATATGTGTAGGATCATAATCATCTGCATTGCAAAGTAAATGAAATTCTCCCTGACTTGGACCAATAGTGAAGTGACTGCTTACAAGGCCTTCATCAAAGTACATTTTTCTTCCTTCTATATCAAACCTTTTCCCCGTATTCCCATGTATCTCTAAGCAGTCCAGTGATGTACCAGGTATGCTGGTGGCCACAGGCAATGGGCTTGAGCAGAGCTCAATCAGACTTGCTCAGCAAGAATATGGGGTGAAAGGATTCAGTTCTATCCAGATTCATAGCATATTAATACTGCATGAGACCTTAGCAATGATGCAGCCCAATACCTTGATTTTACTGATGAAGAAACTCAGGTTGAGAGCAGTCATGACTGATAGCTTGTTAATGTCAGAGACAGAACTAGAAAGCAAATCTCCTGACCCTTAGACCCATGTTCTTTCCATCTCATCTTATCAGCACAGCCCAACTAAAGTTGCATTCATTCTTATCCCTCTAGGAGACTTTTTTTGCAAGGCCCAAGGTAGTGCTGCCAATTGATGCCCCTCTACCTTTACCATCATTGGGGACCAGGCTTCTCTAAAACCTGGGACTTCCAGTTCTAGGTGAAACCTAGAAACCCATAGGTACCAGATGTTGTACAGGTCCTTCTCCCTTCCTTCTTGTATCTCTGGTTCTCTTGGTGGCTGAAGGTAGAGTGGGAGCTGGAAGAAAAACTAGTTCAAAAAGGCACTATCTGCATATCTCACATATGGTACTGAGGAGCTAAAGAGAAACAAACAGTCGTCACCATAATCCTGGTGCCACAGGCTTTTGCAGAAACAAACTGGAGATGAGAGCCTGAGACAAAAGCAATTAGCAGCTGTGTTCTCAATGCTGGGCAGAGAGGAAGGTGCAAGACAGAACTGAGAAACCTCCGAAAACCAGCTGCTGAAGAAAGTGAAAAGGCCCAGAGATTCCACATTGAAGCTGAGGACTTAACCAAGTCCATGATCACAGTTCAGGAGAGGCAAGGCAGGAAGACATTCAAATAACTCAGATCCTTGGAAGAGTATCTTCTCAGGGAGACAAGTTGCAAACAAGAGCCATTCTCAGTGGGTATCCTTAGAACATCATCTTTGGTGTGACTCATCAAGAGGTGAGGGAGAATATAGATAGATGGATAGATAGACAGGACAGATCTATATATGTATGTGTATATTATATATACATATACATATTTATATCTGACCTATGAGTTTCTCTCTCTCTCTCTCTCTCTCTCTCTCTGTTTCTTACCCTGTCTGTCTCTGTCTCTCCTGTCTCTCATTTGTATATATGTACATAGAGATGGTTATCTTAGCACATTAAAAAGAGGCAACATGATGTAATACTTAGAATGCTAGACATAGAGTCAGGAAGACCTGGGTTCGAACTCTGCCTCAGACACTTATTAACTGTGATCTTGGGTAAGTCATTTGGCCTCATAGAGCCTCAGTTTCTTCATCTGTAAAATAAGGAGATTGGATTTTGATGACACCTAATGTCTCATCTGCCTTTTAATCTATAATCCTGTGATCAGTTTCCTCATCTGTAAATTGGAGATAATAGTAGTATTAGCCTTATGGGGTTATTGTAGGGTTCAAATGAGATAATATGTGTAAAGTACTTCACAAAACTTAAAATGCTATAGAAATGTAAACTATTAATAGGAGAAAATCATAGAATCATAGGCTTTAGAACTGTAGGGGACCATAAAGGTCATTAAGCCCAACTCTCTTGTGTTACAGATAAAGAAACTGAGATCCAGAAAGGGCAAGAAAATAACTTTCCCAAGGTCATCATAGCTGGGAAGGAGCTAAGAAAACCTTAGAGCCCAGTTCTCCTTTTCCCCTTATACTACATTGTCTATCTTGAAGAATGTCAACATAGAGGGGATGGGTATGGTATGTATGCCATCAACAGATGTCATTCAGTGAAATGCTCCCTGGCCTGTGTGGGGTAGGGGTGGAAAGGAGAGAAACAGGCCATGATCCTCTCCTAATCCTAAATTCTAACCCTCTCCTCTCCCCTTCTTTTTTCTCTTTTCTTCTCCTCTTCCTTCTTCTCCTCTCCTCTTACCTCCTCTCTCCTCCTTCTCCCCTCCCCTCTTTTCCTCCCCCTCTCTCTCCCCACTCCCTTCCCCTCCTCTCCCCTCCTTTCCTCTGCTTTCCTCTCCTCCCCTCTTCCCCTCCTCTCCTCTGTTCTATTTTCCCTTCCCCTCCCTTCTCCTCTGCTTATCTCCTCTCCTCTCCTCTCGTCCTGCCTCCTGAGAAAGGGAAGAGATGGTCATATATTGAGCAAGATTACCCCTGTTGGTCAGTCACAGGAGAATAGCTTATAGTTTTATAGTCCCATAGGGTCTGTGAACCACTTTGCATACATTATCTTATTTGATCTTCACAGTAACCCTATGATATAGGTGCTGTCATTATCCCTGTATTACAGATGAGGAAACTCCATCTTAGAGAAAGTCAAAGGACCTGTTCAGGTTCTCACAGCTAAACAGAGTCTTAGGTGATTCCACATGAAGCACTCTCTCCACTATGTCATGGAGTCCTAGAGACAGAAGGGGCTTCACAAGCCATCTAACCCAGCCCTCTTGTTTGGCTAATGAAGAAACTGAGGCCCAGAGAGTGTAAGGAACCTGCCCAAGATCACAAAAACAGCGAGCACCAAAAGCGGGATGCTGAGCAATGGATGGGAGCCATAAAATGTCCAAATATGCGTGACACCTGCTGTCAGTTACCTTTTAATACACACCTGTCTCTCCAGTGGTGTTGTAAGGTCCCCAGAGTAGCAGCAGGAGTAGTAAAATTAGTATTTATATACAGCTTTCTGGCATAAAGTGATTTATATACATTAGCTCGTTTAATCCCAACACTCTTGTTAGCTGGGCAATGCAAAATGAAAAGCAGCACATTGGAAAGGGCACTGAATAAGGGAGTGAGGAGTCAAAGGATATGGATTTGAATTTGAATTCCTTGCTAGCTATTGGCAAGTCAGTTTCTTTCTTTGGGCCTCAGTTTCTTCCTCTGTAAAAGGAATGGCCAGGGCTATATGGTCTCTAAGATCCCTGCCCTGCCCTGATTTTCTGAATGGACAAGAGAAGAAACTATGAGCCAAAGACATGAAATGTGACCCTGTGACCCAAGGTCACGGATAGTCAGTGATGGAACCAAGTCTTTTGACTCTACATCCAGTGTTCTTTGTGTCACCATGTTTATCTGAGAACCCTGTACGTGGTAGGCATTCCATCTCTTAGTTGTATTGTTGAAGATAAGTTTTGTAACATGAAAGTTGAGGAGGGAGGGATTCTTTCCAAAATCACTGCGTCGACGAACAGAGTTAAAGGGATAATGACAAGAGCAAGAGGGCAGTGGGTCTGAGAAAGGTGCCTGCCTAAACCTCCCAGGGGAGGACGTAAGTGGTATGGGTCTTTGTTCCACCCTGACAGTGCGGATCAGGCATATTCAAAGCCACTTCCCTTCCCTATCCTTCCCCTACCTGCTGTGAGTGCAATTAGTGGTGTGTGGCATGCTTGGAAGTAAGGTTGGGCAGGGATATTGCAACAGAAAATCCAGGTAAGGAGGCTACAGAGAAGAAGGCAGGGATGTAGGTAAGTATTCATCATAGAATGGGGGTGAGGTGAGAGAGACAGAGAGACACAGAGGAACAGAGATAGAGAGAGACCCAGAGAGACAGACAGACAGAGATAGGAGACACAGAGACAGGGTCACAGGGTTACAGAGACAGAAACAGAAATGGGCCGAGAGAGGGAACTGGGAAGGGGTTATTGTTCTATGTTTCATTTCAAGGGCAGCTAGGTGGTACAATGGATAGAACACTGGCCCTGGAGTCAAGAAAACCTGAGTTCAAATCCTCCCTCAAACTCTTACTAGCTTCATGACCCTGGGCAAGTCACTTAATTGCTATTTGCCTCAGTTTCCTCTTCTGTAAGATGGGAATAATAATAGCAACCACCTCCCAGGGTTGTTTTGAGGATCAAATGGAATAGTATTTGTAAAGTAGTTTGCAAACTTAACCTAAATGCTAGCCATTATTATTATTAGCTACATTCTCAGAGGAGCAGCTAGGTGGCTAAGTGGATAGAGTGTTGGGCCTGAAGTCAGGAAGACTCTTCTTCCCAAATTCAAATCTGGCCTCTGACACTTATTAGCTGTGTCACCCTGGACAAGTCATTTAACCCGTTTGCCTCAGTTTCCAATCTGTAAAATGAGCCGGAGAAAGAAATGGCAAACCACTCTAATATTTTGCCAAGAAACCTCAAAAGGGGTCACAAAGAGTCATATACTACTGAAATGAATGAATATTCTCAGAAGTCCTTTATCACTGTCTAAAACCTTTGAAGGACCATCCTATCTGTTCTTTAACCTTCTTTTGGTTCCCACCTTAGCTTAAAAAAAAAAAACTGTTCTTTGCACTTAGCTTATCCAGGTCTTTAGCCTCTTGACATTATTCTTATAGGACTTATTTGTGGTATCTGTTCTTGGGGCATTCAATTCAATTTAATTTAATAAGTATTTATTACTCATCTGCCAAGTGCCAGACATAGGATATAAAAACAAAGCCACAAAGTTTCTGTCCTCAATATCTGTACATTCTAAACTCTACTTGAGTCACTTCACAGCCAGAGAGGGCTTGACCCATTTTCAAGGAATATCAAGCATAAATCAGTTGAGAATTATTTTGGGGGAGGGTAAGTAATAGGGAAATTTTCTAGGTATGTGGTCAATGGAAAGAATATTGGCTCTGGAGCCAGAGAACTGGATTTCACATCCCACCTGGGATACTAACCAGCTCTATGACCTTAGGTAAATTTGCTTAACCTTTTGCTTTCCTCCTCTATAAAATGAAGGTGTTGGATTAGACAGCCCCTTCCATTCCTAAGTCTGTGATCCTATCAGTTAAGCCCCACCTCCATCTCCTGAGGACAGGCACAGGAAGTAGTATGGCCAAGGGTTCCAGAGCCCACCATTTTTGTCCGGGTTGTGAGCCCCTTCTGACAATCCATTCTCAACTTAATACAGCCCTTGTTAATTCAGGCCCTCCTCCTACCTTCTCCCACCTCAAACACCTGCAGCCAGAATGAGCCTTCATTGTTCTCCAACCCCAGGGCTCTCTTTCCTCCTGGAGAACACGGTTCAGCAGGGTTGATTTCACTGAATGCTCCTGACAGAGAGATGCCAGATTTTACCCTTGAGTGAGTAAAGTGTACCCTGCTCAATTCAATGGTCCATGAGTGTCTTGTTGCTACGACGGGTGCAGCAGCCTCTGGAGAAGGGAAAAGATGCCTGACAGGACTTTAATTGCTTCCCAGGAGGGGTGATTAATGGCAGACCCCGACTGTGGGTGGTCATCCTTGTGTTTTAGCCTCTTAGCCCCAACCCTGTTCCCCAACCCTGGGGGACCTGGCCACACACTTAGGGGCTATGCCAAGGCAGGGCTGGATGGTGTAGATAAGGAATTTCTCCTGTTGTCTAATACTGTAATTTGGGATTTAATCATCTTCTAGGGGATAAGAACTGAACTGGACTGAACCCACAGATGGGGAAGATGTTGCCATATTGTTCTGAAGCCCATAGGAAGGAGCCCAGTGCAAGAGAGGAGATAGTGAATCATGGTTCTCAGTGCTGTCTCCTGGGTTTGATTTCTTGTCTTCTAAATGGGCGCCTGAGGTTCAGGGAGTGGGGGGAGCTTCATTTAAATGTAGATTTCTGACAGAGGCCAGGAACCCATAGCCATAAATAGTCCTCAGGGGCTGGGATCCAGGAACCATAAATAGCACCCCTTTTCCCTGCCATCAGAGAGATATTATCAAGTCGCTTTCTCTGTACAGGAGAGTTTGAAGTTCAGAAAAATTTGATTCAATGAGCTTCATTTCCTTCCGTGGTAATAGGAGACTTAAAAAATAAATAAACAGGAGTTCACAGAATGCAATGGGAACATGAAGCCTCCCAATTCTCCACTGGAGTTCTTCTTGACGGCGCCTTAATGAGAGGCTTTGCAAATTCCTCACAGTTTAAGAATTGACAGACTGAAGAGTTGATATTGCATCCAACAGAGGGGAAACTCACTAGCTTAGCACAGCTCACCCCTGCCTCTCACCCAGCCAGGGGGATTACCTCCTCATCCTGTGATCTGAGGTTAGGAAAAGAATTAGGCAGTGAATCCCTAGGGGTTTGCAGCGGGGATGGAGGTGGGGGGGGGAAAGGAGGAGACTGAAAGACGGATGGGGGGGGTCTCTTTTTGGCCAGGAAAAGCAAGAAGAGTGACATTCCAAGCTGGAGAAGCACCAGTGTAGGATATAAACTCTGTAGATTTGGGCTATATATCCTCCCCCCCACCTCCATCCCCAAATTGCCTATGCTAGAACTAGAGCCCTAAGTAAAAAAATTAAAAGCCTCTTCTTTATCTTCCCCTTTCCCTGATCTCATCCTTATATATCTAAAGACTCTTCCAGGTTGCTATCCCTAGAACCAATGACCCCAGAGGCCAGTTACAATAAGTATTGTTGTTACCCTTATATCATACTAAAGTTTACCAAGTCCTTTTCTTACCACAACCCTGTGAGGCAAGGAGGGCAGGTGTTAATAATAATAGCTAGGATTTACATAGTACTTTAAGGTTTCTAAAACACTTCACAAGTGTTCTTTCGTTTGACCTTGGGACTGAAAAATTAAATGACTTCGCCAGGGTTACACAGCTAAGTAAGTATCTGAGGCAGGATTTGAATCAGGGCTTCCAACTTTGAGCCAAGACATTTAGGTGATGCAGTGGATAAAGTGATGAATCGGGAATAGGGAAGCCATGGATGGGTTCGGATCTCTGCCCAGGGTCACATAGCTAGTAAGCATCTAAGATGGGATTTGAAGTCAGGTCTGACTGAAACACTATACCACATGGCCTCTCTGCTCTTATTTTCTCCCCTGTGAAGATGAAGGCTATTTCTGCTAGAAGAGCTTATAATACTAAACTTCCTTCTCAGTCTTTTCCAGGATGAATAATTCTTATTCATTTAGAGGACAGCAGCTGCAGAAATCTCAACCTCAATTCCCAATCAGTTCTTACCTTTGGCTTCAATGGCCTGAGGGAGTGTGCTTTTCCCATCTACCTCCGTTTCAGGATTTCCATCTGTCTCTTCCTACATTAAAGATCAACTTAGAGGAAGGAATAAAAAATTTTCCCAATCTGGTGAGGCAAAATCCTCAGTTACCAGGGTTTTGACAGATCTCAGTTCTGCTCAATTCCATTGCATTCAGTTTGATTCCATACAATTCAATTCAATTCAAAAAACATGTTAATCATCCTGGTCCATGCAAGGCCCTTTTCACATCTCTGCTGCCCTTTCTTGTTCTCTGCAGAAATCAAACCATATAGGTCATCCCCTTTACCACCACTCCCATCAGAGCAGGGGCTGACACCTGTCACTAAGTTTCAGTTACCTGACGAGCATTCGCATTTTTAAAGCAAACTCTCTAATTGTGAAATGAAAGGCTTTGTCCCCTACAAGAAAAATTTCAGGTCCCATTGTGAAAGTGGAGAAATGTTTGGGGAGACAGGGAGCCTTAGAAGTCTCTCTTGGCCCACCTATAAGATCATTCCTGAGGTTAGCCCGATTTAGAATGTTCAAGGTGCCTTGGGTTTGAGAGGAGGAAAGGGGAATGGCATGAGCCTGTGAAGAATCCTACCTTGTTTCTTGTGTCTTGACGAGTCTTTCTAGGGAACCCAGGACCTATAAATGCCCCAAGAAACTTTGCTCTATCACCCTAGAACTGCATTCAGTTCAGAGCTCAACTGCATTCAGGCCTTAGTTGCTTGCACCCATAACCCCAAGGTTTTGGGTCGGTGGTTTTTGGTCATCGTCCAGTTCTAGCACTTAACTTTCTTCTTTTTCGTATAGCCCATTTCCGTACTCTCCAGGTTACAGTAGTGGACTTTCAAGGGAAATTCAAATACATACATATACACATGTGTGTCTATATATACACATATGCAAACACTTGTGTATATATACATATATGACATTGTAGACACCTGGAACAATGTTTTCTTCTGCCTCAAGAACATTGCCTACCTCCAAATAGTCCTAACTAGGTACTTTTGGATTTGGTTCATTGGTTTATCCTATAATCCCTAGCTCATTTTCATCCAATCAGGAAGCTTGCAGAATATTCTGTCCACATTCTTATGTAATCCCTTAGCTAATATTTCCTTTCCCTGGACTACTATGAAGAATGGATAAAAAAGAAATCATTGCATCTATGATCCTGTAATCTTGAAAATAGAATGTAAACCACCCCCATCCCCCTGCAAAGTACACGAAGACTGGCCCTTACATCAGAGTAATAGTCTGTAGCTTCCTCTGGCAAACCCTAGCTGACCCCCTCCCACCAGGGCAGGGACCTTGGCCTGCCAGAAGTCCAGAGGCCCTGGAGCTGTTTTGTCCTTTGGCCACCAGTCTTTATGGAGCCTGTGCTGAACAAGCATGAATCTAACTGTAACTGAATCCCTTCTCTTGCCTCCATCTGTCCCATGATTCCCACACTCATAGTTTATGGGATTTTGTGCAATGTGTGACTTTAATTCATAGCTAAATTAATACTTATTAATGTCTTTGCATGGTAATCCCTCTTGTCTGATGACCTATGATACATCCCTATATTATATCTACCTCTGGTGGACAGGTGTCTTTAGAACATAGCTTTCTCCTATGCCATGTAGTTGATTCTAGAGCGCAATCAGATTGGTAATCTTTTAAATTATAGGTACACAGTTAAAATGGCAGCAGATTTTCTGGCTTATGAAATTTTAGATGTTTCCTATCCCTAATCACAGAACAAGGAGAGAAATGAGGAGCAATCCCAAATATTATAGGCAGGAAATGGCCAGTCTCCACCAGCTCAGCATTTTTTTGATTGGACTGGAATTAAGATATGTGTGTATTATCTTTGCCATGTCTCTGTAAGGAAGGTAGTGTTGTGTATGAAAGGATGGATGCTTGTTTATACCACTTGGGAACAGGAGTGAGGTTGGTAAGTAATCATTTCAAAGGAGCTTTATATATGTTAAAGTTTTTTAGCCCAAAGATGATGTTTTAAACTAATGCAGTTAAGTTCCCATGTATTTTTTTATAATGTTTAATTAAGAAAAACCCCAAAAAATATTGGAGTCAGTAAAAGCATTTTACATGAAAACAAAACAAAACAAAAAATAGAAGAACATAGCTTTCTCCTTAACAGAGATACCACAGCAGGATAGCATGGAAAGAATATGAGATCTGGATTCAGAATCCGAGTTCCAATCTCAGTTCCTATTTGCTAGCTACCAACGCAGCAAGTCATTTCATCTGTCTGGGTTCCAGTTTTCTCTTGTTTGGACTGGGTGATTTCTTCAGTCTTTTTAAGCTCTAAAGTAATAGTTCTGTGACCCTAAGGGACAGTCCCTACCCTCAGGGGAGCTGACAGTGTAGTTGAGGTAACGCATGTGAGAAGACAATATGAAAACAGAGAAGTGGGTTGGGGTAAGGGACTGAGCCCTGGGATTGGAGTCAGAAATACCCGGGTTCAGATCCTGCCTCAGACACTCACTAGCTGTGTGGCCCTGGGCAAGTCACATCACTTCTCACTTTTCTTACCTGTAAAATAAGGGGGATGGACTCAATGACCTCAAACATTCCATGTAGTTCTAAATCTAATATTCTAGATCAGGTTAGTCATTAAATCCTATGACCCTGTTCTAACCAATTTCTATTGTGGAGGACATTTCAGGCAGGAAGGAGGGGTGAGTGGCACTGCCAGGCAGTGAGAAAGGTAAGTTTAGACAGTGGAGCAAGGTGGTTGTTGTTCAGTCGTGACCCCATTTGGGGTTTTCTAGGCAGAGATACTGGAGTGGCTCGTTATTTCCTTCTCCAGCTCATTTTACAGAGGAGGAAACTGAGGCAAACAACATTAACTGGCCTTGCCCAAGATCATGGAACTAGTGTCTGAGGCTGGATTTGAACTCAGGAAAATGAGGATTCTTGACTCCAGGACTGGCACTTTATCCACTGCACCACCTTGTGCCCATAGGTGCCATACTTTAAACCATAGACTGACTTCCCACGGGGCAGTCCTGGAGCCTTCTCCCCCATCCTCAGTCCCCGCTGCATCTCCAACAGCTTTGATCAAGGGTTTGGGCACCCCGGGCATCCTTGAGAGAGTTAATGACACACAATAAACTTGACTGCAAAAGGTCAGCCTCCAAGTGTTGTCGCAGCCGTAGATAAACCTGTCCCGCAACATCTGTTCCCTGTTATTGTTCCTAAGATGAGGCTTCATTAAAGTCTGCTTAGTTCATGAATTAAGCAAGGGAGAAGCCATAAAATATGTCACATTGCTAGAGTCCCCACCATGCTTATGGTACAAATGTGGGTCAGAGAGCAAGGTGGGGGCGGGGTGGGGTGGAGGAGCGGGAAGAGATGCGGCATGTGCCAGAAGCTTGATGAAGGGCTTGTGGGCTCAGCACAAGTTGGAATTCAAGGTCTCCTCCCCCACCACTGGACCTTTGGTAGGAAGGATTGGAACTCTCTTCCTCTCTCCCTGGCTCCCAAATTCAGCCACTTCGATGGGAAGGTTGCCATTAGGAGGGCATTGCCCCAGGGGCCAGTTAGACATCTATCTGCTCGGTACCTCCTTGAGAATGGTAAGTTTGATTCTTTTCTTATGCCAAGAACCAAGCACAGAATCTGGTATATAGTAGGCATATAATAAATATTTGTTGATTGATTAGGGGGAAACTTATGGAACTTATAGCCCTTAAAGAAGTGTAGAGGGAGCAACAGGGGGTCCTTGTTTCTGACTAGTGCCGTAGTAGTATCCTAGAATCCTAGCACTGGGCCTGGAGGTTGGAAGACCTGAGTTCAAATCCAGCCTCAGACACTTACTAGCTGGGTGACCCAGGGCAAGTCACCTGACTCTGTTTGCCTCAGTTTCCTCATCTGTAAAATGAACTGGAGAAGGAAATGGCAAATTGCCAAGAACACCCCAAATGGGGTCACAAAGAGTTGGACATGACTGAAATGACTGAACAAGGGAAACATCCTAGAAATTACTCAGCCTAACCTTGCCTCAAAGCCAGGGATATACTTTTCTTCCTTGAAAAGAGAAGAATCCAATAAATATTTATCAAGTGCCTATAATAATAGCTAACATTTAGATGAGGTTTAATTTTTGTAAAGTACCTTCACAATTATTGTTTCTTTTTTGATCAAATTAACCAAAGGTTTATCTATTTTATTGGGTTTTTTTCCATAAAACCAGCTCTTAGTTTTATTTATTAGCTCAATAGTTTTCTTAATTTCAATTTTATTAATCTCTCCTTTGGTTTTCCACAAATATTGTTTCATTTGATTCTTACAACAATCATGAGAGGTAGGTGCTGTTACTATCCCCATTTTACAGATGAGAAAATGGAGGCAAACAGATTAAGTGACTTGCCCAGGTCACATAGCTAGTAAATATCTGAGGCAAGATTTGAACTTAGGTCTTCCTTGCTCTATCCACTGTGTCACCTAGCTGTTATGAATCCACCCCATTCCTGCTCCTCATTTAAATTCCTTTGGAGCAAGGATTGTCCTGTGTTGGTTTTTGTAACTTCAGAACCTGCCATGGTGGCTCAAACATAGTAGGCACTTAATAGGCCTTTGTTGAATAAATAAATGAGGGAAACACAATGTCCCCCATGTTGACTAAGAGACGACATCCACTCGTCTTCCAGAGGTACCAGGAGAGTTTTTTGGAAAATACCAAAAGCAGACAGAGACATCTTCAGGATTAAAGACTCACTCTGTACAGTCCTCCATGTTTTATAGACAGGGATGAGATGAAAGTGAATTTAAATAAAAGCTTTAGTCTGTATTTAATGATGCAGTTATTAGACTGCATTTGGCAATGTGTCCCCAGACATAAAGTTTTAAAATCTGCCTTTTCAAATACTAAATTACCCTTTTGGTCTTCCAGCTCTAATGATAAATAAAGCTAAAATCGACCTCATTACCATCAGATTCATGAACTGGGTTATCATGAGGTGAGACTAACGAATCCTACATTATGGTTCAGCATGGTTGGAGCGAAAGATAACACCAAGTGACTTTACCCCAAGGAAGATCAGAGGTTGGGATCTCAGTTTCAACATCTCCTTCTTCAAACAGGGGTCCTTAGAATTTATCCAGCTGTCTACTGTCACCTCTCAGGAGGAGAGCTAGGGGTTGGTGGATATTCCAGACCTCCTGGAGATATCTCAAACTCACGATGTCCAAAATAGAACCCAAAGCCTCTCCTCTGCCAAACCTCCTGACTTCTATAGAGGTCAGAGACATTCTTCCCAAGATCTTAACCTTAGTGTTCTTCTTGCTACTCTCCCTAACCCCACGTATGCAGTCAGCTGCCAGATGTTGCCATTTCTGTTTCCACATCTCTCTGACTCCTACTCTCTAGTCATATGACCACCACTGAAGTGTGGGTCCTGATCGCTTGGCATCTGAACTGGTGCAATTACCTTCTAATTGGTTTCTCTGCCTCAGGTCTCTCTCCATTTCAATTCATCCTCCAAAGTGCTATAAAAAGTGAGTTTCTTTAAGTACAGAGCTGACCACCTCAGTCCCCTATTCAGCAAATGCCAGTGGTCTCTCTTGCCTCTAGGATAAAATGGAAACTCCTTTGCCTTTCAAAGCCTTTCTCAACCCTGCCCCAAGCCTGTCCTTCTAGCCTCATTATACATCTCTCCCCTCCATGCAGTCTATGGTCCAGCAAAACTGAACTTCACTCCTCCTAACCCATGGCACTACATCTCCCACTTGTGTGCCTTTGTACAGGCTTGGAACATATTCCCTCCTCACCTCATAGAATCCCTAACTTCCTTCAAAACTCAGCTCAAGCACTATCTTTTAAACAAGGCCTTTCCTGGTACCTCCAATAGCTAGTGCCCTCCCTCACCAACTACCTTGCGCTTATCTTTTATTTATTCATCTATCTATTTATTTAATTAAAAGCTACCTTTTATTTATTTGTATTCTACACATATACATAGTCAGTAGTTAATAAATATTTATTAAGCAACTACTATGTGCCAGGCAGAGGAGCTAGGCGGTGCAGTGGATAGAATGCAGGGCCTGGAATCAGAAAAAACTCATCTTCCTGAGTTCAAATATGACTTCAGACACTTCCTATCAGTGTGACCATGGCCAAGTCACTTAATCCTGTTTGCCTCAGTTTCCTTATCTGTAAAAAATGAGGTGGAGAAGGAAATGACAAACCATTCCAGTATCTTTTCCAAGAAAACCCACAAAGAGTTGGGCAGCTAAGCTCTAAGGATACAAATACTGGGGGGAGGGAGAAAAAGAGTTCTTGCCCCCAGGGAGCTTATAATCTAATGGGGGGAAACAACATACAAAAGAAAGATGGAAAAGGTGGGGGAAAGTTACCTGATACGGGGGCATACTGGAGCAGTCCAAAAAGTCCCAGTGTAGTGCAGCCAGGTAGAAATGGGCTGTTTGAGCTGAATTCCCTCCTTGAATGTAGGTTTTGGAGTTCATGGCTCCACTCTCCATCACCCAGTTTATGGGGAGGGAGAATCCATCAGTAAAGATTTATTGGCAAGGACCAATACTGGTCATTATATGGTTTACGCCTGGTCCAGTGAGATCTTCTCTATATAGGCTGAAAGGACGGCAGTATAGTGTGGAAGGCAGAGCATCAGATGGAAAGTCAGGAGACCTAGGCTCACCACCAAGGTCTGTTTCTGCTTCACGGTAGACAAACCACTTACTGCCCTGGGTACCGGTTTTCCAAGTTATGATCTGCTTTCTGCCTTTTTTTTTTATTCCTTCCCAAAGAGATTATGAGGATGAATAAAGGGATATGTTGCCTGTATTTTGAGCTCTTGGGAAAACACAGCAGCTGAATCCAAGGCAGAAGCCATCAAAATAACAATTCTTCAGATATTTCTAGCCACATTCTTTCAAATAACTCAAAACAGTTTATATCTATCATTACCTCTCTCTTCCCCACATCATCAGAAAGAAGGGTGGAGGATTGTTTCAACCAAACATGTCTAGCTTATATCTCCTATGTAATTACTCTAATTACCACTTTGGGGAGAATCAGATCTTGGGTTGCAAATCATGGTGGCCGCGTGGCTTCTTCTTTCTCTTCTGAAATACGGAGTGAATCCCTGGCACTTGGGGAAACCGAGGATGGGGGGTCTTGTGTAGTCACCCTCCCAGATACTTTAGTTGGAGGGGAGAAAACCCCAAGTAAAATACGTCTCTGAGGAGAAGGGCAGTCAGCCTGGGGTAGGGTAACAAGGTTGAGATTGCCAGTGTGTGAGAGCAAAAGACAGCAGGTCGCCCCAGGGGAGTGAGTGTGCTGGGAAGAAGACATCTGTGCTGGGGTTTGCATTTCAGATGATTGTGGCAATATGCCATTTGTATATACTCCCAGCCTCCAAGTAGATCCCTGTTCAGTGTCTTCTAGAACTAGGTTTAGAGGTGACTCCAGAAAACCCCATCATTCTCATGCCTCCTCAACATCTCCAGCTTTCATTAGCCCTGTTAAAACTTTCTTCCAGCGGTCACCTCACTCCTTTCATTCCCCTCCACCTTCATTCCTACTCTGCTCCATAACTTGGCCAAAGAGGCTGTCACTGAGCCGCTGTTAAGGAAGACAAACGGGGACCCTTGGCTTTTCATTTCTGCTTCATTGCCTGGATCTGTGCTCCTGTGTGTTGGCAGCCTGAGAATGAGGATCCTCCAGACCTTGACCTGTCTGGCTTCCAGCAGAGCCAGTACACGGGGCTGGCTCAGACTCCCACCCCTTTCAAACTTGGACGAGCATTAGGAGACTTAGGGAAAGCAAAGCATTCTCCACCAGGTTAACTAGGAGGGAGAATAGGATGTACCTAAGAGAGGAACAATATTAATGCAACCTGAAATGCAGGTATAATTGGCAATTAAATTGTGGTCTTTATTTATAATGTTTTCCTTTAATATTCATGTCTTTTTGATGATTGTGGGAATGTAAAGGATGAAGAGAAAGGGAGAAGGGTAGGCCATAAACTGAAAGCCAAACAACAAACCCACAGCTAATTTAATTCATTTGACAAGTATTTACTGAGTGCCTACAGTGCTAAGTAGGTGGGAGATACAGAATAATAGTAATAGTTGACATTTATGTAAGGCTTTGAAAAGTTTAAAAAGCACTTTATACTCATTTTCTCATTTAAGCCTACAATAACCCTGTGAGATAGTTACTACAGGTATTATTCTCCCTGTTTTACAGATGAGGAAAGTGAAGCTCAAATAAATGAATGAATTTGCCTATGTTCACACAGTAAATAAGTATCAGAGTCAGGATTTGAACCCAGGATCTCCTGACTCCAAGTCCAATACATTTTCTAGTATATCACGCTGGTCAGTTTTCTGTTTTCAAGGCATTTTGAGCTTATTGGAATACAAAACACATTCACTAACTCCTCATGATTTTCTTTAGTAATGTTTCCAATATCCATCCTTTTATTTCCATCCTCCATTGCCATCACCCTAGCCCAGGCAGGCCCTCATCACCCTGAGTTTAGTCTATGGAAAAAAATGTCAAAGATGACTAAAGCCTTGGTGATGGAGACACTAATGTTGCTGTTGATACAAATTGGGAAGACCAGAAAGTGAACTGATGGGAGAGATAACAGCTTAGTTTTGAACAAGTTGACATTGAGGACATGATGGGATAGTGAGATTATTATCCATAATAAACAAACAAAACTGCAGTTTGGCTGAGAAAGAGGAGAAAAGTAGAGTGATGAGGAAAGGGCCTTGGGGAAGACACAGAGCCATAGAGGAGGTGAAAAGGGAGTGGTCAGAGAGGTAGAAGAAGATTGGGATAGTGTGGTGTCAGAGAAGACAAGGGGAATTCCAAGAGAATATGTCCTCCACTGCCCATAATAGTAGCCCTGGTTTAGTAAGCTGAATTGGAAGGCTGGGGGGCTGGGAGCTCAGACAATTAGGAAATGAATGGCCCATGGTGGGCAAGGCTACCAAATTCAAGGTAAGATTATTTTATCTAATTGACATATTGACATTGTTGTTAACCTGTGACTTTTCACTTGGATTGAGATTTGTATCAAGTAATATTCTTATTTTTGCTTCTTGAACACCCTTTGCTGAACAAAGGGACAAGAGGATCCCTAATGGCGGCCCTGATGATATTGGTTCATCTGGTGGTCACTACCCCATGGCTCCATACTGACAAGTTTGAGACCTCCTCCTCGTTGGTGCTATTGGCAAATTCCTTTCCATTAACCTCCAAAGAAATAATCTATCAGTACTCTGCTAAATGCTTGATGAAGACATGTATCTTTATTGATTTTCTTATTGCTGTAAGGGAGAGATTCAGTACAGGCTTAGAAAACCCAAGTACTGTGCACAAAGTTTTTCATTTGATTGAGCAAGGCAAAACACTTTATAATCTCAGAGAAGCAAAATCAACTGGAGGGAGGGAATATGAGGTGGACACAGACAAATGAATGTATAGAAAGTTGGGAGATTAAATTGATGAAAGTATTTTGACTGAACCACTGGGGCTAAACAGTCCTGTAGAGGTCGCTGGGAGAGAAAAAGGCAAAATATTAACAGGCAATAGATTACAGCAAATTATAAAGGCAGGTTACCAAAGCCTTTACGTGTTCTGCCCAGCAGCATCAAGATTTTCTTTAGGACTGCCACGTCTAATCTACTCATAGCCCCTTGCAGCAATGCCAAGCTTCTAGGAGAACAATAATGAAGTATTTATCCTAAGGTTTAGAGAGTGTATAATCCTGATTGCTTGCCTCATATTCTCCTTAGCCTTGGAGCCCAGGAGATCCCTCTCTATACATGGTTTCATTCTTGGGTGAGGTAAGAAAGAAGAAAGCTAATAACTAAGACCTCACACAGATCAAAAAGAGAAAGGCTTGACAGAAGCATCCTGAAGTTTCCAAGGAGGGCACCATAGTTTTAGTCAGGGATAGATGCTAGTCTACAAGGAGTTAAGGAGACAGTATAAGGACAAGACCACACATTTGAGAAGTTTGGCAGTGTAGGAAATAGACAAATACAACAACAACAGTAGCTGCTTGGAGACTTGATTACAAAAAACTTGATCATGGCTCTCTGCTGAAGATTTTCAAGGCTTTTTATGTCTTTTACTAGATGAGGAAAAAAAGACTTTCTATCAACATGTTAAATGTGGCACTTCTGACATTTCCTGTGGGATCCTAGATTTCATCCTCACGTGAAGCAGTCAACCTTGTTGGGCTCCTAGGCTACAACCTATGCTCTGCTCAAGCCCTCAGTCCTAACCCATCCTAACCCCCATCGTGGTGGACCTCCTAGAGAGATGCTTCTAGTGGAGTACCCCATGGATCTGTCTCTGGCTCTGTGTAGCACATTTTTTTCAGAAACTCCAGTGAAGATATGTGTATCAGATTTGTAAATGACATAGGCCACAGGATCCTATCTTTAGAGATAGAAAGGACAATATTGTCCAATTCCCTTATTTTACAGAGGAGAAAACTAAAACTCAGAGAAATAAAGTGACTTGCTTGAGGTCACCCAGTAAATTTGAGAAGGATAGATAGTAAGCACACTGAATAACAGAATCAGAAGCCAGAAAGATCTCAAAAGACTAGAATGGGAGGCTGTATATAATAAGTTGAAACATAATAGTGGTAAATGTTAAAGCCTTACACTTGAATTAAAAAAAAATCCATTGCCCAAGACATAAATAATGAATAAATAAATCCATGAATGCTATGATCCCATGATTCTCAAAAATGAGATGAAGAAGGAGGAGACTGCCACATGAATTAAGGTCAACTCATTCAGCCCACTGAAAGAGTTAATTAAAATCTCTCCTTAGCCTGGGACCAAACCTGGTGCCCAAGGGTATCCTTACCATCCTGGCACTACTTACAAGGACAGCTCCTGGTTCTTCTAGCCTCACCACAGCCTGTTGGCTCCTCCCCTCAGCAGCAAGAGGAGATGGAGAAATGTGCCAGATCAGAATGCTCCTTATTAGACAATGTCTGGGAACTTGGAGCATCATGCCATGGCCCACATGGCAGCCCTATGGGACCATAGGATTATGCTTGAACACTGGGTTGCATATGAAGCTGCGTGTTCGCTGTGCTCAGACATACTGTGAGTGTACTGGTTGGTAACTACCTTATTAAGGAACTGATCTCCTCATATTCCCCAGAGGGAACCCAAAGGGCCCCTTCTGCTTTGATTCCTGTAGCCCCAGGACCCGTATTTCTGTTAGGATTGTAATTATACTGATCGAAACATTTATTGAGGGCAACAGTCACTGCAACTCCAAGGAGGGAATTAATCACCAGCTGAACCAGAAAGGAAAGCTGGATAGAGGGCCCTGGGGGAACTGTGGACATCAGTCAGTCAGGACGTACTTTCTGAAGCTCACTGCATGTAGAGTCTTGTATTAGAAGAAAAGGATGCAAAAAGAAGAAGAGCATTTGCTTGAAGAAAGGGAGAGTGTTTAGCCTAGAGAATACTAAGGGTGGACATGATAGCAGCCTGTAAGTATTTCAAGGGCTGTCAAGTGAAAGAGGGATTAGACTTGTTCCTCTTGGCCCTCATGGGCAGAATTAGAAGCAATGGGTGGAAGTTGTAGAGTCAGATTTAGGTTTGATGTCAAGGAAAAAAAACTTCCTAACAATGAGAGCTGTCCCAAAGTGGAATGGGCTGGCATGACAACCACAATGATGACAACAATGGTGATACAGCTGGTATGTATATAGCCCTTTAAGGTTTGCAAAATGCTTGACAGATACTGCCTCATTTGGTGCTCACAACAATCCTGGGAAGTAGGTGCTGTCATTTAATCCTTTTACAGATGGGCTTTAGCGACATGTCCAGGGTCACACAACTTTTAAATGTATGAAGGCAGGATTTTAAATCAGGTCTTCCTGACCCCAAATACAACAATCTTCTCCAAAATTGGAGACTGGATGACCACTTCTCAGGGACACTATAGAAGGGATCCCTGTTCAGGTAAAGGTTGACCGAAATGACCTCTGACATCCCTTCTCAACTTTGGAATTCAATGATTCTAGGAGAACTGGTGGCTGCCCCCCCCAGTCAAAGTCCCAAATATTTCACCCCTGCAGTCCTGCTCCCCTTAGACAACTATCCTGGATCCTCATCCTCTCTTTACCTCAAGACTTTTGGGATATAAATGTTCCTTCATCCCTTAGTGAGATCGTTTGGTGCTTATAATCTGATGCCTGTATGTTCTGTTTCTGGGGGCCCACATCAGTGGGTGTGTCTGAGAGAGTGGCCAGATAGGAGCCAGATCTGGGTAGCTCTCTTTGTTTCATCCCCTGATGGGTGCTGACGATAACCAGACCCTCACTAAAGACTTTGATGATGATTATGGTAATGAGAATGTTAGAAATTAGATTCTGTTCCCTGGAGGAGTTTCCCATCTGCCAGGGGACAAGGACCCAGAATGTACACAGCAGCATAGGCTGACCATTCTTATCATTAGGCTTGTACTGTGGCCTCTCAGAAGACCTTAGTCTTGTGGCAGTCTTGAAGATGGGGTGGGTTTTATAAGGTAGGAGGAGGAAGAGTGAGCAGCAAAGCACCAGGCTGCTTCCCACCTGCAGAGATAACATGCCACAGCAGACGGAGCATTGTGTTTGGAATCAAAGCCCCAAAGCAAATCCTATGGAAGTCACTTTTCTTTATAAAAACAAGGGGCTTCAGGTTGGTGATCTCTAGGAAGCCTAAGTCTGTTCTCTTCTGTGATTGTTTTCCCATAGCTGCGATCCTGGACGACCCGATGGAGTGCAATCGAGGTGAGAGGCTGTCCATCACCCTGGCCAAGAACCGCATCAACCGGGCTCCTGAGCGGGTAGGGAAGGCCAAGGTGGAGGTGGACATCTTCGAGCTGCTGAGGGATAGCGAGTACGAGACAGCAGAAACCAGTACGTACGGTGTGCTGGGGTTGCTCCTCCTCCTGCGTGGGGAGGTACCCTGTATACAAACCAGACAAGGCGAGGAGGTTCAGTGGTCCTCTTCTTAGAGAGCACTGGGAACTCAAAGGTCCCTGGAGTTATGAATGTAGTGCCTGGTTTTGTTGCTAATACTGTAGCTAATTCAGACCCAGAGAAAGCTACATGTCATTCAGTCATTCATTTGCTCATTTATCCCCATCCCTGTCTAGCATTTGTGTACATAGGTACCTACAAAGGACCCGTGGATGAGTGCCAAAGACATAGACACAATGTCCTTGCTTTCAAGGCACCAACTTGCTGAATATTGGATTTTTCTGTTTTTTAGGGGCAGGGTATGTCTTAGGGAAGGGAGGCTTATAAAATGACGCTTCTCCCTGGCCTTTTGCAATGCTGCTAGGGGACAAGTTGACAAGGTAACCTTCCTGTTTGCTGTACAGTCCATCACTGGAAATAAATAGCTTCTGATTTGGAACAAAAGGAGGCATTGTTATGAACTGATGTACAAGACCAGCCTCCACCAGCCCAGTCAGAGGAAGGTCCCGCCTACGTGCCAAGCCTTACAAGGAAGGAAATTGCACCTCCTCCCTCAGCCACCCATTCTAGCCCTTGGCAAGCCTTATGGACAATAAAATGTTTCCCTATTTCACATGTTTAGCGTCATGTGTTACATATTCTGAGCAAATGGCACTTCAGGTTCTCATTCAACCACAGCATAGCCCGCAAAATAATGGGTGCAGGATCATAGAGTTAAAGCGGTAGCCTGCTGGCTGCTTGCTCTCTAGTGAAGCCTATTGAAATGTAATTGGGAAATGTTTAACAAAATAAATAAAAATACAACATAGATAATGTTAATTTGTAGTTTTCTAAGTCAATATGCAAGTATTGTTTCTGTTTGAGTTTGACACCACTGACTTGATCCAAATCGTTCATTTAAACATGAGGAAACTAATGACCAGAGAGGTGAAGACATTTGCTTGAAGTCACACAGGTGTTTAAGTGTCAGAGCTGAGACTTCAACCTTTGACTCTAATCCCAGAACTCTTTCTACTTGATCACATGGCCTCCCTTGGCATCAGTCAATCAATTATCAATCATTTATTATTTATTATAATGTTTTATTTTTAGAAAAATTAGTAATTTTATAAGTATATATTTTATAAATTAATTTTTATAAATAACACATTATTATTTTTTGTCAGGCACTGTACTAAGCCATTAGGATACACCTCCCCCTCAACCATATTCCCAACGAGCATATTCCAAATGAGATCAGAAGCATCAGCCTGCTTTGGAGGATTGTTTTGATCTTGGGGGGGTGGCACTGGAGATATAGATAGGAACCAAGTTTCTGCCCACTTGGATAGCCCATGCTCTGAAGCCATCTTTTCGTTCCTTCTTCCTATCACTTCCCAGCTCTTCTGCATTGGGCTGAGCAAACAAATTCACCCATCATGGTTGGTGGTCATTAGCAGATGTAAATTTGCTTTCCCTAGAGCAACTTGGGCTGCACATATGGTGGATCCAGCTACTGCACTTTGTAAAGTCAATACATCTAAAATACTAAGCCAGATGAATCAAGGGAATAAAAGAAACTAATATCTTTATCCCACATTGTAAAGCTTCTGGGCATCTTTTTAATGCCCCCTTTTCAGGTCGGCAAAGTGCTCCCAAGTAAGGAAGATGCTTCTGGCACCTTGATTCAGCTCTTACATTTCGATGAGGGCTTGCTACATCATTGCGCTTGTTGGGAAGAAAGATGCCAACATCTTTTTATCCTAATGGCCTTTCATTCCAAGACAGAATTGGGTCTCCTGGGTTTAAAGCAGCCATGCAGGTAGTTTTAAAAATGTACCAGCCCATATTTTTCTGTGGGCCCTCCCCCCTCCCTCATCATTCCCATGTCCTACAATCTTCCTCTTTCTCAAAGAGGGATTTGATAGGGTAGAGTCCAGTAGTGGACATCAAGGGACTGGGCTCTCCAGACCAGATCTGTGCTCTGAATTTGTTTGAAACAGTACTTGAGATGGTGATGGGCGAATGAAGAGGAGGGCTAGTGAGGAGAAATGAGAAGAACAGCTCTCTG
Organism: Phascolarctos cinereus; assembly: GCF_003287225.1. Classification (NCBI taxonomy): domain Eukaryota; kingdom Metazoa; phylum Chordata; class Mammalia; order Diprotodontia; family Phascolarctidae; genus Phascolarctos; species Phascolarctos cinereus. The sequence goes on from NW_027556098.1 coordinate 176,652,572, forward strand.
GCATCTCTTTTGTTGGCTTTAATTTCCACACCCCCACACACTTACACACTTCTAAATGAGAGTACATGCTGTTCCGGAGAGCCCTCTCCTGCCTTCTTTTTCTACCTTCCCTTCTCTCCCTTGTTTCTGTCTCCTTTTTGTCACCTCTCTCTCTTCATAGGTTCATAGAGTTAGAGCTGTTAGAGGACATTGAATCCAACCTCCTGATTTTACAGACTAAGATTTAGAGGATGAGAAAGGGTAGGTGACTTTCTCAGTGTCACACACTAGTAAGTGTCTGAGGCAGGATTCAAACCCGTGTCTTCCTGACTCCAACTTCAGTGCCCTATTTTCTGTGCCACCAATAGAATACTAAACCTGGAGTCAGGAAGACTTGAGTTCTAATCCTGACTCAAGATACTTACTAGCTCTGTGACCCTCTTCAAGTCACCTAACCTCTCTCTGCCTTAGTTTCCTCAACTGTAAAATGGGTAGAGACTCACAGGGTTGATGTGAGGATCAAATGTGGTTACACACAAAGTGCTTTGCAAACCTTAAAGCACTATATAAATGCTATTATTGTTAAAGTTGTTGTTATACTATGCTATCTTAGACCCCTTTCTCTTTGTTTTTGCTCTTTTCCCCACCCCAACCCTCCCATCTGTCTCCTGGTGTTTCTGTCTTTTAAAACCCAGATGTCTGGTAGAGGGATGGGCATGATTGTTGCTGGCTGGAGAAACCCTGGGTAACAAAGATTTCCCATCCTTTTTGTCCTGTCTGAGAGTTAATGAAGTTGACAAGGAAAAAGACTAGGAAGGCGAGGAGAGGGGGTTCCCAACTTTGGCAAGGCTCTGGCTTGCCTTTTTCCTGAAGGCTTGGGCCACTGGGCTAGTGCTAACTGGCATGATGAGCCTCTGAAAGGTGCAAGGAACTCTGAGACTCTGAACAATGTGTCCAAACCTCACATCTGCTCTTATAGGGCCAGGGAATTCACTTCAAGGAAAGGAATTCTCCTAGTCATGCCAGTCATGTTTAGACAGTCTCCTCAGAAAGAACCAGGTAGCCCCAAAAAAACCCTGTGCCTCAGTTTACCCAATCAGCCAATCAACAAGTATTTCTTAAATATTTCCTACGTACTAAGCACTGTGCTAAGTGCTGGAGACACAAAGAAAAGCAAAAAATAGACCTTGCCTTCAAAGAGCTTACATTCTAGTGGAACAGACTACATGTAAATAATTAGACACATATAAGATATACGCAGAGTATATGGGAGGTGATCTTAGAGAAGGAATGTTCTAGCAGATGTGGGGACTGGGAAAGGCCTCCTGCTGAAGGAGGCTGAATCTCGAAGGAAGCAAGGAAATCTAAGGGGGAGGAGGGAGGACTTTCCAGGCGTGGAAGACAGCCACTGCAGAGACACAGAGATGTGGTCTATTGGAAAGAACACTTGCTATAAAGGGAGTAGGCTCCAGTCCAGGTCTGACACTAGTCATGTGAGTATGGGCGTGTCTCTTAACCTAAGATTCAGTTTCCTTATCTATAAAATGGTAATATAAATACTTGCACTGTTAACCACATAGGACCAGAGTGAGGGCAGTGGTTTTAGAACCTTTAACATTTTAAACCTTAAATATTGTTATTTACCAGCACCACCCACCCCAGGGAATCTAGATGAGTTGTATTTTTGTACAGGGAGACCTAAGTCAAAAATCCACCCTCAGCAAGTAACTTAACCTCTCTTAGCCTCAGTTTCTTCAACTGTAAAATGGGAATAATAATAGAACCTACATGGAAGGGTTGTTGTGAGGATCAAATGAAATAATAATTGTAAAAAGCACTTAGCACAGGGCCCAGCACACAGTAGGTGCTATATAATATTCCCTGCTTCCCTATATAAATGAACAGAAAGGAGAAGGGAATAAGCAGTATTAATTAATTAATAGAGCTTACCAGGAACTGTGATAAGCACTTTATAAATATTATCTCACTTGTGTCTATTACTATTATTATTATTTACTAGAGGGATGATTTATGAGGTTTAATTAATACTCCTCTCTACTTCAGCCCACTCATATATTAAAAGTTGAAATTTGCTTAGCACTTTATGTTTTGCAAAAATATTCTCTTGCTGGATCTTCACAACTGCCTTTTGAGGTAAATACTGGAGATATTGTTAGGGAAATTTTTCATGATGAGGCTCAGAGAAATTCAATGGCTTGCTCATGGTCACATGACTAATGACAAGATGTGGGATTTGAACCCATGGATCCCTTGATTCTTAGGCCAGCCCCCATATGCCATTATACCATGCTGTCATTTCACAAGGCCCATTAAAAGGAACACTCTGGTCATTCTTTTTGTCAAGTGAAAACTCATGGCTTCATTATCCACTGAGCAAAAACATAATTTTCACATGGATTTGCTCACTCGGTGAAACCTGTTGCCTTTCCTCCCATCTCTCCTGCCTTTCCACTCTCACCACTTCAGATTTCCTGTATTTGACTTTTGAAATGCTAGATCTTAGATCACTAATAGTAGGGATGGACAAAACCCATTAGGTCTTCATCTCCCACCCTTATCTTATCTTCATCTCAACCCTTCTATCTCAGTACATTCCAACAATTGCTCTTCCTCTTTCCCATGGCTCTTAGTCTGTTTCCTGACTGCAGCCTTGGTACTACAGTCTTTGTAAGAGTTGGCCCCCTCCTAAGCCCCCAGGCACTTCGAGGCTTCACCTTGTTGCAGTCTCTGCCGGGATCTGTGGGAGATTTCATTTTCCCCAAGGGGTCCACAGTCATAAGCTCAACCAAGGATGTTTTTCTTTGTCTCCCTGAGGCCAGGTGCAGCAGCAGCCACAATTGATGATACTTTGATGACTTACCACAATCAGAACCCTGTAGTTAGAGCACATACTGAGGAAGGTATACATGGCACTAGCTAACTGGACCTATTGGTTCTGCATGAACTCAAGACAGATTTGTCCTGAGGCCTTCCCCGCTCCGGCAGAGCTTTTAAAATCACAAGCTGTCTGAGAGGCAATGGGTTGTATAGTAGACGAACGTGGACCTGGAATCATAGAATCAATGATTAAGAGTTGGAAGGGGTCTCTGAGGCCATCTTGTCCCATCTCTGTTTTACATATGAGAGAAATCAAAGGCTTAGACAGGTTAAACTAGGCTGAGGTCACACATGTAGAAGGGCTGGATTTGAATTCTGCCTTCTTTGTTGTATGACCTTAGGAAAGTCTCTAAAATAAGGGCATTGGACTAGATGACCTCAAAGGTCCCTTCTATCTCTAAATCTGCAAGCTATAGAGGCAGTGTGGCATAATGAAAAGCACCCTGGACTTGAAGTCAAAAGACTTGGGTTTCTAATACGTGCCTTCTTATTTATTCCTTGTGTAACTTCTGGCAGTGTACAAAGTTCTGGGCCTAGAGTCAGAAAGACCTGGGTCCATATCCAGTCTCAGATACTTATTAGCTGTGTGACTGTGGGCAAGTTATTTCACCTCTCTTTGCCTCAGTTTCCTCATCTATGAAATGGGGATAATAAAATCTTCCTTCCCAGGATCAAATGAGATAATATTTGCAAAGTGCCTGGCACATAGTAGGTGCTATATAAGTATTAGGTGATATCACTACTTCTCTGAATCTATTCTCTCATCAACAAAATTAGGATTTTGGAACTTGTAGCCCTTGAGGTTTCTTCAGCTTTAGATATATGATCTATGGATCTAAGACCAGTCTTAAGTCAGGGGGTGGTAAATCCCTTTGGAGTCCCCTTATAGGATCCCTCTGAGCTGAATGAAGGCCAGAGCAGAAGCTAGGTTTTCACTTTTTTAAATATTGAGCTGAAGTAGAGAGGAGTATTAATTAAACCTCATAAATCATCCCTCTAGTAAATAATAATAATAGTAATAGACACAAGTGAGATAATATTTATAAAGTGCTTATCACAGTTCCTGGTAAGCTCTATTAATTAATTAATACTGCTTATTCCCTTCTCCTTTCTGTTCATTTATATAGGGAAGCAGGGAATATTATATAGTACCTACTGTGTGCTGGGCCCTGTGCTAAGTGCTTTTTACAATTATTATTTCATTTGATCCTCACAACAACCCTTCCATGTAGGTTCTATTATTATTCCCATTTTACAGTTGAAGAAACTGAGGTTAAGTTACTTGCTGAGGGTGGATTTTTGACTTAGGTCTCCCTGATTCCAGGCCCCTCACTCTGTTCACTGTACCACCAGCTGCCCTTTACATTTACGAAAGGCTTTACGTGCATGATTCAAGTTCATCCTCCCCATGGCCCAGTGAGATAAGTGGCACAAATGTTACAATTCCTACTTTACAGATGAGGAAAATGAGGTTCTGATGGGCAGCTAGGTGGTGCAATGGATAGATAGAGGGCCTAGAGTCAGGAAGACTCATCTTAATGAGTTCAAATCTGACCTCAGACACTTCATAGCTGTGTGACCCTGAGAAAATCACTTAACCCTGTTTAATTCAGTCCCTCATTTGTAAAATGAGCTGGAGAAGGAAATGGCAAAGCACTCTAGTGTCTTTGCCAAGAAAACCCCAGGTAGGGTCACAAAGAATTGGACACAATTGAAAAATGACTGAACAGTACAAATAATGAAGTATCTTATTAGTTGAATGGAATAGTCAAGACTCAAACCCAGAACCTTCCACTGCACCAGCCTGAGCATGGTTCAGCACTGTTCTAGGCCCATGTGGAGTCCAAAAAAGCGTCAAACATGAGTTTCTACATGGACGAATGAAAAGTACAGTATGGAATTAAGTGTGTTGCTGAATGTTGTAGGACTTGTTAGGGAAACTGGGTGTAGGGGAGGAGTGTTAAGGGAAGGCTTCAGGATTGAGCTTGAGTGGGATTATAAGGACAGATAGTATTTAGACAAAACAAAAAGGGAATGGCATTCTAGATGGGTGGTATGACATGAGCCAGGGTGCAGAGAGGGAATGGACTGACTTGCTAAAAGTGGAAGGGTGGAATAGGGGAGGAGTAGCAGATCAGACTGGAGAAATAGGTTGGCATCCCATTGCAGACTGAGATCTTGAATGCTAGGTAAAGGAATTTGGGGTTTATCTTAGATTGGGAGTTGTGGAAAGTTTGTAGTTCTCAGGCCACTAATAGAGGAAGAGCAGAGACAGAGGTAACAATCCAGATAAGTCTAAAGTCATCTGACTTCAGTAGGCAGAAACACCAAAATGCACAGACGTTAACTTACGCTGAGACTTTTGTGACACCCTCTGTATTCACTCTAACTCACATTTTCACACTTAACTCCTTCCCACTTTATGAGAGAATTCAGAAACTTAGGGCAGAGTTTCCCAACCCAAACAATCCTATAGACTGATAAAATCTCTGAGTTTTTCCCCCCTCAAACTACCCTCCCTTCCCCTCTAAAGCTTTAGCACTGGGACTTCTCAGGGGGGTGGAAGCCAGGAGCTAGAGAAAAAGGAGTAGGAGGAACAAGATGGAGAGGAGGAGGAAGATAAAGAGCCAGTTTTTAAAGCTCATACGTTTTAAGAAGTAAAGACACTTGGTAATAAAAGGTTTGAAGAATGGGGGAGGGAGGGTCTGTTTAAGGACCAGTGTTTAGAAAACATGGACCTAGGGCATTATGGGGAAGAGGCTATAGCATCACCAGGATTAGTCCATTAAGTGTCTTAACAGACAATTGAGAATTAAAGCTGGCTTTGACACCTCTGGGCACATAGCATTCTACAATGGAGAAATGGTCTGTTCCCAAATTCAGGGCAGTAATGGAGTCTGTTGGAGTGTTCAGGGCATGAAAGGCATTTCTCAGGACCTGCATCTATGGCAGGGCCTGTCTTTTCATCAGCCATATACTTCATGTGAACCTTTGGCCTTTCCTCCAAAGCACTCTTACTAAGTTCTCACAATATCAGTGAGAGAGAGGTTGGACGGAGATTGTTTACTCCATGTCATAGATGAAGAAATTGGGACCCCATACAAATTGAGTGACTTTTACAAAGGTCACATAGCCAGGCAGGAGTTTAATTATTTCCTTCCAACTTCAGATCCTTTCTACTAAACTCTTTCTTTGGTCAGAGATTAGTTCCGTAATGGGAGCTATTGTTAATCCACACATACCTACAGATCTTCGCATCTCCTGTAGGCCTCCATACAGCTACAGAATGTGAGAGCCAGAAAAAAGCCATAGAAATCACCTGCTCTAACTTCATCCTTTAACACAAGAGGAGGCTGAGGCCCAGAGTTAAGTGCCAAGGCCACACTTGGGGGAAGATTCAGGATTAGACCTCAGATTTCTTGACTCTTAGTTTGAAGGGGTTTTTGTCTTTTTACACATACACATACATATACATACGAACACATATATAGACTATAAATATACACACATATAACATGTATATTTTTTCTTTTTTTATAAAAATGTTGACTTCTGTTCAGTAACAAAAAAGGGTTAAATAAAACCAACTGACAAAACATCCATGTGTGACAGTGTAAGCAACAGTGTACATTCACCGTTCCGGGACTCTCTACTGAGAACAAGGAGGTGTGGACCATCCAGTACAATTTCAGCATCCCCTCGATCTCTGGTTTGTCTTGAGGGAGGGCTCCTGCTAAGACTCAGGGAAGGAATAAATCAAGAAGGACTTAACACTTTACAGCTTGACCCCTTGCTCTGTCCTCTTTTCTCCCACTGTCCCAAAGTTGCTACCATTCCCATTGCATCTCAACCCCAGGTCAAGGCAACAGTAGATGCTACAAGAGGTAGGAATCCTGGGTGAGCTAAAGCTCCTTTCAAAGCATCCCATCTCCTCACCTTGGGCTTTCACCTAACACAGTGCTTGGCCCCTATTATTAAGTAAGCCCTTAATAAATATTTCCACGTTCATTCATTCATCCATTCCTTTAGATGCCCTAGGAATTCCCCACTCTACACCATTCCCTACTGATAACTGGGGGAATTTTGTTACCATAATGATGTCACTTACTGCTCAGATTTCTCACTTCCTTGCTGCCTCATACACCAGCCTTCCCCTATTTCTAACCTCACTATTTTCCTCTGCCTCCATTACAGAAACCACTGGGCTTCCAGGGAATTACAGGTGGGGCTATTGGCTCCAGCAATCAGTCCCAAGAAGAATGTAGGTGTTTACAGTGCTAAGCCACTGGCAAATTATCGCTAGTCTTGATGAGTTCAACTTCTCCCTATGCCTGAGGAACCTTCAAGAGTACAGAACTAAACACCAGATTCCTGGAAACTCTTTAACACCTTCAGATTATATTCTTTTTTTAAAAATAGATTTTAATTGACATTTAGTTTTACATCACCTAGACTTCCCCTATATCTGTCCCTTAACCCCTCCCTGAGAGGCAGCCCTTATAAGAATTTAAAAAAAAAGAAAAAGAAAAAAATCAGCAAAACCAGTCAACACATTAAAACAACAACAATAACTCCAAAATAGAAACCACTGACTTTATATTTGATGTTCCATACCTGTGGAGTCCCCACCTCTGCAGAGGAAGATAGGACATTTCTTCTCATATCTCTCTTTTTGGCAAAGTTTATTTTTTATAATTTCACAATATTCACTTTTGATTGTTTTGTGGTTGCTGTTCTTTCTGTTTACATTCATACTCTTTATATCTATTGTTTTCCTGGCTCTGCTTTCTTCACTCTGTATCAGTTCATAAAAGTCTTTCCATGCCTGTCTGCATTTAGCATGCTCATTGCTCCTTACAGCACAGTAATATTACATTTGTATACCATAATTTGTTTAGTTTTTTTTTTCCATTCAATGGGCATCTACTTTGCTTTCAGTTCTTTGCTAACACAAAAGGGGCTGCTATCAATATTCTGGTGTATATGGAGCCTTCCATTTGTCATTGACCTCCGTGGGCTACCTATGGGTGGCGTACATTCTAACCAAATGAGACCACTAGCTATTCCCGAGCATCACCTGCCTCCTTGCATTCACAAAGGTCGTCCCCAGCACCTAGGAACCTCTGAGAGATCCATTTCTCCGGAGGGGCACCTAAGCCAGTTTTTGGCTGTATGGTTCAATGGTGAAGACTTTGGAGCAGAAAAGCAGGATCCAGCTCTGATCTTGCCCCTGACTGGTCAAGTGGTCTTCGCCAGGCCAGTGCAGAAGCCAGCTCTAACTGACTCTGGAGAGCCTGTTATCAGATTTTCAGTGTGAGCATTTACACCTCAGAAATCATCAAGTGCTACAGATCAGGGCTTGACTTACGGTCATGTTGATTGCCTAGACCAATAATGTCAAACCCAAATGCAGGTTGTGTATTGACTTAAAAATCTAATACTATCTGTGTTTTATTGTATTTTTATTTTGTTAAATATTTCCCAATTACGTCTTAATCTGGTTCCTGCTGCACTTGGGGATGTTGCTGAAAGCCCACGAGGCCCAGACTTCAGAAGGTGATAGAGAAAATATTAATAATGAAGATTAAACTTAAAAGTGTATCTTGTGTAATTTTTTATCACCACTTTCCTGGCCTTGGAAAGTGACTTTACCTGATAGACAATGTAGTAAAAATGATGGAACCACCTAGAGTAAAACTTACGATTAGGATTCTGAGTAATTGTGTGCTGTTCATCTGAGTTCTGAACGGGGATGCCCTTGGCTGTGGCTCATTTGTTCATGTATAGATGCACAGAGATGCAAACAGAAAGAAATGCAGAGACAAAGCAAGAGATAGAAGACAAACACGCTCCTTTTCCCTTTTTCTTTATCATGCTGTCTCTGATCCTTTCTCACTTCTCTCTCTTCCTTTTAAGTTCTAGCCGAGTTTCTTCTTTCCTCGGTCTCTCAGGCTAAATAGTTCTCTCTTCTCTTGTCTGTCTCCCCGTTACTCTCCTGACTTCTCTTTGTCTCTAAGTCTGCTTCTTTCCTCTGCCTTGATTCTCTCTCTTTCCTTTTCCCTGTCTGTCTGATTGTGCCTATCTCTTTGTCTTCTGTCTCTGTCTCATTTCCCCTGCTTTGTTCTCTGCCTCTCTGTCTGCACGTTCCTATTCTGTTGGCTCTGTCTCTCTTCTCTCCCTGTCTACCTGCATGTCTCCTATTCTTTCTTCTCCTCTGTCTGCTTACACATGCCTCTACTTTCTGCCACTATCTCTTGCTTTTTCTCTCTGTCTCTCTTCTCTTTATATCTAACCCCCTAAGTCTCTGTTCTCTTGCCATTGACATCCTTTACATTCTCACTGTCTCTCCCTAACACATTCTTTTATGGACTCTGAGGGTGAGACAGAGAGGGAGGGGTATGTGGGGAAAGAGGAATACTTCTTCAGGTGACTAAGTTTTGTCATTTAACTGATAGGCCACTAGGGACAGACACATCCCCAGGCTCCCATTCTGAGAGGGTTGCTGGAATCAAACCAATCAGGGCCTACATGTGTCCCCCCCCATTAACCCTCTGTCCTGTGACAGTACAGAAAATTTATGCCCCTTTATCTGTGGCAGTATGTTGCCATAACCTGGGTCATTTCTTCATTTAGTATCTTCCATAAACTTCAATAAGTCTGTTCTGGAACAGAGTAGTTCAGAGAAAGCAGTGGCATCTTCTCTGGAGAGGTTGGGGGGTAAGATGAGGAGAGTGGGGAAAGGAGAGGTGATGATGCAGACTGCACTGAGCAAGGTGTAGGGGTAAGGTCCCTGGATTTGGAGTCAAAGGGCCGGACTTTGTTCTGCTTCTTACTAAACTGTGTGACCTTTGGCAAATGACTTGGACAAATTTGAGCCTCGGTTCCCCCAGGTAAATTGGAGGCATTGGATTAGAATCTTGTCACTAGAAGGAGTCCCTTTCAGCTCCTTCTGTGACTCAGGGCCCCAGTCTGTGGGATGGAAGGGCTAGGTACTTAGCCAGACCTACTGGGTAACATGTGTTTCCTTTCCTGTTCTGGAACTCCTTCGGGCCGCCCGCTACAGTGTGCCAGATACTCCCAAAGGGGGTAGTAGCTGTCTTGGGACCTTCTTCTAGCCCTGCCTCCAGCTCCATCATCAGCAACATCTGTGGGGAGAAGGAGGTAAGTGCTGGGGCTGGGGAGAGGGAAGAAGGAAATAGGGGATATGACAAATTGTGACGGATGAGCTTGCCTTCAGCTGGAAATCTCTGAAATGTTTAGGAAAGAAATGGTCAGAGAAGCATAAATGTTTCTGGCCAGAAGGCCCTCAGGCATGCTTTCTGGATTCTATCCCTCTGCCTCTGGGTGAGAACACCTCCCCCCCCCAAATGGAGTGCTGTAAAAGATGTCTAGAATGAGAAATATCCTTTTTCTCTGTGAGTGACTACTTGCCAAGCCAAGAAGTCATTCCTCAAGTCTAACCTGAATTCCTCCTACTTTTGGTTCATTTATTCTGATTCTGTCCTTGGTGGGGAGGGGAAGGTGCCAAAACCAGTTATTTATCATGTATGAGAGAAAATCCCTGGCAGGAAACCATTAGTGATTATAACTGCCCATAGCGTCCCAGAGGTTGAAAAGCTAGGATGTGAAATCAGAACTCTTGATTTTTGGAGTTTTCACACCTCTCCACCCCGGCTGCATTAACCTTGTCCAGGGCAAGGGAAGCAACCACATATCACCACAGCTGTCCCTCATGAAGTTGGTTTCTCATCCCTACTCTCTATCCTGGCCCAGAGGAAGGATTTTTCTTTCATTTAATCACTACAAGTTCACAATAGAAAAACACTTTGCCCGCACACTGGCAAAAAACAAAACAGTTTCTACTAGCCAGGAGAGAAGGGTTGTTCTCTCATACCACCCTCTGGCCAATAGCCCGTCCTACAGTCAATCACCTTTCACCCTCCTTCTGTCCAGGTGAAACAGCTTTGCTTCTTCAAAGGTCCCATTTTCCAGCCTTTCATCTTGTCCACTGCTGGACTCTCTCCCAGCCCTTCTGCCATCAATCAATCAATCAATTCAAATGGGCATTTGGAAGGGCCTGCTGCCTGGTGTTGAATTAAGCAGAATGATAGCATCTTAGATTAACAGGCTACATGCCTCTTTCTGTTCTCCAGATCCCTTCTGTTTTAAAAGGGTTGTTTATAGAAGGGTCAAAAGAGACTAAATTGGTGAAAAAGACCTGAGGCTTTTAGCAGACCACAAGCTCCAGACGAGTCAAGGGTATGACATGGTAGCCGAAGAAGCTGACACAATTTTTAGCAAGAAAGGTCCATAGGCCCCCTGCTCTGGACCCGGGCAGTGCATTTCGGGAAGGACTTTGATATGCTATAAAAAACATCCACAGTAGGGTGACAGTGGATAGTAGGAATACTAAAGATTAGGCCACCTGGGGATTGGGGGAAGGAAATGAAGATGTTTAGCCTGGCGAAAAGCAGACTTAGAGAAGGTAGGATTCCTACCTTTAAGTATCTATCATAAGGAAGAAGAATTAGACTTAGTGTATTTGCTCCCAGAAGACAGAAGTAGGGTAACTAGAGAAGTAGCAGAGAGGCAGATTTAGGCTTGATGCAAGGGGGAAATCTCCTCAACAATTAGAGCTCTCCACAAGTGGAAGGCACTGCTTTTGGGATTCAGGGAGCTCCTGGTGCCTTGCAATCTTCAGGCAGGGGCTGGTTGAAGACCTGTGAGACGTGTTGTAGAGGGGACACCTGCTCTGGCCTGAACTAAACAGTGGGGCTCCTGCAGGCCTGTCCCACTTTGCAGTTCTGGTACTCCTTGACTGAATGGTCTGGAACTAGAAAAGATATAGGAGAAGTCACTTCCCCTTTCTTCCTCCCCAACTTTCCCCTTGCCTCTTCTTTAGCAGAGGTGGGAGACTGTGAGTATAGAACTCTGCAAATAACATCAGATTTTTCAATATGTCGGTTGCTGTTGCTGAACTTTTCTTTTTTTAAAAGAAAATCATTCTTTTTCATTCATTATCATTATAATGGAGGAGGAAGGGACTTTTATAAATGATGGCTCTCTGGGAGAGTTTGAGGAAGGATATAGTGGGAAACCTAGGGGATGAAAAATGGAAGATGACCCAAAAACTTTTTTTTTAAAGAAAGATCAGGAGCTACCAAGCTTCAGGAGCCTTGGTGAAGAAAGGGCAATCTCTACATTTTTCAGACCCTTTGTGTAAATCTTCATCCTCAGTAGGTTTTCCCCTTTTCTGTATGCCACTGTGAAAGAGGATGAGTTTTTAGAAACAGTGTTTCTTCCCTTCCCAGAGCAGCCCTGGAATGTCCAAAGGAGGCCAGGCCACTGGGCAAAGAGCCCAGGATGATCCTCCAGCCCCAGCCCTCCCCAGCACATGCTCCATTGCCCCTCACTCCCATTCCAGCTCCCCCTGGAACTCCTGCTGGTCTTCCCTGCTCTTACAAAGACAGTGGGAGGCCATCAGCACTTGGTGCCTCAGCTGAATATTTATTTCTCCTGTTCCCTGGAATGTAGCACTTCTTCTGTCCATACTCTGATTTATTGACTGCAGATGAGCATATTATTAGGATTCCTAACTATAGGCCCATTAGCCTCTCCCAGACTGATAGCATTGAGGACCCTCCCCAAGAAGAGCCAGTTATATAAGCCTCTTTGCCTCTCTAGCTTTCCAAAGATCTCTCTCTTCTCACCTCTGAGTGAATTTCTCTAAAAATTAAAAAAAAAAGATAGCAATATCAGCTCTTTCAGGGATCTTAGGATCGTGGATTTAGATCTGGAAGGGATCATAGAGATCAAGTGGTCTAATCCCTTCATTTTCCAAAAGAGGAAACGGAGGCCCAGTGAGGTGAAGTGATTTGCCTAGTGTCACAGAGGTCGAAAAGCTAGGATGTGAAAGAGGACTCCCAACCCCTTATCTGGTACAATACTATATATCCTGTCTTCTTCTCCTTGACTTGCCTTTGGGCAGGATGAAGGACCCCTGAAGTTACAGAGGGACCTGCAACAAAGGAATTTTTTCTGTAACAATCGTTTAGTTCCGGTATCTAAACAAGTTTGATCATTAGGAAATTCTTCCTGATTACTCACTTAAATCTTTTTGCTTCAAGAAAAATACCTGCTCAAATCTGCAGCAGTCTTGTTAGTCTGACAATGACAGGGGTCTTGTCCAAGTGAGAGTCAAGGTTTCTCTTCCCTTCTCTCTCTTGCCCCTTTTATCTTTCCCTCTCCTTTTATAATTCCTCCCTTCTCTGCCCCTTGCTCTCTCCTCTTCTCTGTGTTCTTAGACTGTCATTACATTTTCACTCATATTCCCCACTCCCACTGCTGGCTGGCATTCACTTGAAGGTTTGTCTCTACCGGCGCTTCCTTTAACCCACATTGGCATGTTCAGGCCTGAAGGAGAGAATTCACCTCTACCTCCCCTTGGCCTAGGAGTTCCTTATAGTATCGGTAACTAGACCCTAGCATTATGGCTCCATGATCATCAACCCATCCTTTGTTTGGCCACACCCCTTCAATAGCAGCCTTCTTCCTCAGACCAGATTATGCATTTCTTTTAATATTTTATAAGGCTGAATTGCTGTACGCTGATCTCCCTCAGCTCTGGGGGAAAGAAATGGAGCTCTCACTGAAGCTTCGTTTCTTTAAAGGCTGATAATATCTCTGCAGCCTTGCTGGACCCTTTTCTATTTCAATGCCCTCTCCTCCCCCTCCCTGCTTCCTTCCACGGTGGACCTGGCTGGAATGTGATTTGCATTTTCAAATCAATTGCTGATTGATCTTTGTCATAGAGAGAGAATCACAGGACTAGGACAGTGTCCAATCCTTTCTTCCCAGATCCAATAAGGGCAGGCTGGGTCCTTTCACAGACCATCTTCCATCAAGCTCATTTTCAAGATGTATATCTATTATATAACCCTGGGGAGATACACACATGGTGCCGTAACACACATCCTTAGTCATCTCTCCTGGGGCTTTAGGTCCTCTTTACTCCTAAACAAAGTTTACCTATTATGGAATCCAGGGCTATGGGGGAAGAAGTGAATGTTTTGTTCATTTTATCATTGCCTTCCAGTTAATTTCACTATTGTGGTCACTTAAATCCTAAATTGTCCCTAGAATATACTAAATTGAATAGCTCCTACAAGGCCTAGATTTTGGGGAAACAAAGAATATCAATCTTGCTGTTCCTAGGACCAAGCTAGCTGGATGGTCAAAAAAAAAGAAAAAATACTGGGAAGCTGCAGATAGGAGATAACACCAAAGGGTTCTAAAATAGACCTAAGTATCACATCATTACAACCACAGTCACTCCCACCATGCCAAGACATATTCTTTCTCTCTGTGTGTGTCTCTCTCTCCTCCCTCTCTCTCTGTATCTCTGTCTGTCTCTGTGTGTGTGTGTGTCTCTCTGTCTGTCTCTGTCTGTCTCTCTCTCTCCTCCCTATACTTGGTCTCTTTTTTTTTATTATTACTTCTCCTTCTCAAAAAAAGCCTTTACTGTTCATTGTAACCAGAACCACAGACTTTCAGAGTCAGAAAGAACCTAAAAGATTATCCAGCCCAATCACTACCAGGAATTCCCTTTATGCCCTGCTCTCCATGACAAATGATCATCCAGCCAGCCAGATCTCAGTTGGTTAAAAAATGCCCGGGAGGGTGAGGTAGGAGGGAAGAGGAAGGGAGTGGAGGGGAACCTACCAAATATAATCTTCCCTGGAGCCTTGTCCTCCTTAGGAATGTCCCTATCTCACTCCTCACACCCTCCATAACAGACCCAGCTTTTTCATCACCTTTCCATAAGTTGCCAGCCTCCTCTACCCCATCTTGGGAACTAAGATGAAAATAATTGTTTCTTTTTTACTTTTGATCCAATTGTAAATCCCTATTAGGACCAGGAAGCCCCCTCACTCACTCCAGTGAGGAGCCTCATACCTTCCCTCCCCCAGATTCCCAGTGTGCAGGAAGGAACTCTGCCAGAGTTAGACAGGAGCCTCCAGTGAGCTGGCCGGAGTCGTCATTGCTACAGGCACCAGGACCGAGGGCACTAGAATGAAATCAAGGGAGATAGCAGCTTATAACTCTTTCACTTTCCTATTACCCACCGAATAGCTTAAGCCTCCAATAAAGCAGCCATCACAGCCTGCTAAATGTCTCATCCCGTGAGAGGGGAGAAAAGGGAGGCAGAGAGTGATGGCTCCCGGAAATGTCAGGACTAGATGCAAAGGGGACCTGACATTGTTCTAATGAAGCCAAAGCAGATATTTATTTACCTGGCTCTATTGGGGAGCTTCCAAATCATTTCCCAGCCCAAAGCACCTCTTCTCCGCAGTGCATTACTACCCAGAGACACTACCATGAATGCTCCCCTCAGTGTCCATAGATGTTTGAAGTTGGCTGCCTAGCTATCAATTAAACCCCGTGGGAGTGGGGGTGCAGTGGCTCTCTGAGCCATCTCTCCATGGTGACGTCTCTCTGCCCTCCCCCCCAGCAGTGGCTCTATAGGTCTTGTTTTGAGCTCTTCTTTTCTTCCTCTTTCTCCCTCTCTCTTTTTCTCTTTCACACATCTCTGTTCTGATTGATTAGCCACAAATGAAGTATTATTAGGATTCTTCCTTCAAGAGCTATTAATCTCCTTACCTTATAGAGAGAAGTTCTTCTATAGATAAGAAAACATCTATTCTTTTTCCCCCCAGGCTCTCACCACCGGCTTCTAGCCTTACTGTCAGTGCAGACAGGTCCCCAGCCAGGGGGCTTCTTGTCTAGTTTCTATTCATCTTAGAAGCCCCAGAAATTCGTTCCAGTCTTCTTCATCTCCCTTCTCCCGTTTGTCTGTCTCTGTCTCACTTTCTCTCTCTGTGACTCCATCCCTCTCTGTCTCTCTTACTCTCTCTCTCTGTTTCTCTTTCTAGTTCTCTCTTCTCTGTGTCTCTGTGTGTCTCTTTCTGTCTCTGTCTCCATCTTTCTGTCTGTGTCTGTCTGTCTCTCTGTCTGTCTCTCTCTTTGTCTCTGTCATCTCTCTGTCTCTCCCCTTACATTTCCCTTCTCTCTCGTCTTTTCCCCCTCCACCATGTAGTAAAGGAGAGTCTACTTCTTAATTGAAGGCATCCATCTTCTGCTTTCTCTCACAGATCTCTCTCCCTCCCCTTCCCTCCTTTCCATTCTGACTCCTCTTCCCTGTCCTGCTCATGTTCTCCCCTCCATCCCAGGTGCCCCATTTCAAAGTGGCCCCTGAAGAATTTGTGAAGTTGCAGTCCCAGAGATTCACCACCCTGAACCTCCACCCCAGCAACACGGACATCAGCGTGGCAGTCGCTGGAATCCTGAGGTTTTTCAACTGCACCACAGCCTGCCTCATCTGCGCCAAAGCAGAATGTAAGTTTCCTGAGATCTGGAGCTACTGTCCTTGGTCAGTACAGCCTGACTACTTCTGCACCCTCTTTAGAGTGTCCCCAGGATAGGAGGGGGGAAGCTGATTTGGAAAGTTAAGCCTGATAAACTGAACGTGTAACCAAAGGGTGTGTGTGTGTGTGTGTGTGTGTGTGTGTGTGTGTGTGTGTGTGTGTGTGTGTGTGTATCTCTGGGCACATTTGCATATGCACACATGTGTTTATCTCACCCACAGCCAACTACATGTGTATGAGAAGAACACACGTTCTAGGTCATAGAGAAGCAAACCAGCAGCCAATGCTCTTTGCATCTGCAAATTCAGTTCCCACACTTCCTGCCTCATTGTTAGGGAGATACAAAAAGAGAGAGAGAGAAATTGGATGCATTTATATTTGATAGTTTGAAGAGCATCTTTCCCTGGAGAGAGGGTTTTGCTGACCGAATGAGGTCTGAGGTCAATTCCTGATAAAACATTTTTTTAAAATGCAGGTTTTGGAAATGCATTTTCTCTGACTTTCAGACAATTTGTGACATAAATTCAGCATTTACAAGATTCAGCTAACATAATCCAGCTCCTTCCAGCACACAATCACGTCTGGGTGCTTAAGGCAGCTGTACACCCACCCTTGGTCATGCAGATGCTGACCGCAGGCTGTTGCTGTAGTACCAGATATGCACTGCATGTCACTCTCACATTGTCCTGCAGGTCTTTTGAACCTGCATCTTTATACACAGTCAGTGTTCAAAAGCCCATTTCACCACTTCTGCCCCTCCCAGAGTAGTCCTAGTACCTGCAAAAACTGGACATACCAATCACCATCACACCAACAGGGTAGACACACTTGTTTTTACTGTGTTGTGTTTTTTGCTTTCCACTTGTATATTCATTCATTCATTCATTCATTCATACAAACATGACAGATCCACTTGTTTTTTGAGATCTTATGATTGTTGCCTTCTATCTATGTAGGTGGAGGGCAGCATTCACCTCTAGCACAGGTGGATGGTAGGTGTATTCATTCATTCATTCAAACAAATGCAGTAGATCCCTTTGTTTTTACAATGTTGTGGTCACTGCCCTCCACCTGTGTATTCATCCATCCATCCCTCCATTCATTCACTCATTCATTCATTTGTTCATACATACATGATTGATCCATTTGTTTTTACCATGTTGTGGTTACCACCCTCCACTTGTATATTCATTCATTATTTACACAGTCATTCATTTGTTCATTCATTCATACAAACGTGAGAGATCCATTTGTTTTTACTATGTTGTGTTTCCTGCCCTCCCCCAGTGTATTCATTCATTCATACAATATAATAGATCTGTTTATTTATATCAGGTTGTGGTTACTGTCATCATTCTTTCATTCATATAAACAAACAAATAAACATTGATTGAGCCCCTTCTATGGTGTGCTAGGCACTGTGTAGGATACAAAGATGTATAAACCACCCCTTGCTTTCAAGGAGTTTCCAGTCTAATTAGGAAAAGAAGCTGTATCGACATAAACAAAAACCAGGCATATAATTCCACATATATAAGATATTCAAAGACAAATATATCCACACACACAAAAATAAATAAAAAAGTTCTAGTGGAAAGAGCACTGAATTTAGTCAGAAGGCCTTTGTTTCTGACTTGGTTCCCCTGTTCCCTTTGTGAACCTTTACTTTTCTCAGCCCAAGTTGCCATATCTGGGGATGTGGGAGTAATAATAACCATACTCCCTAACTCCCAGGGCTGCTGAGAGGATTCACTGATATGATGTATATGTGTAAGGATGTATGTAAAATACTTTGTTACCATAAAGCTCTATACAAGTGCAAGTTTTATTATTCTTATTGCTGGTGATCTTACAGAGACATTGCAAGGCAGTATTTCTTGAATATTAAATGTACTCCAGACAGTAAGAGCCCAGAGTGGATAAAAAGAGATCACTATGGGCTCTGCTGGGCAGTGACTCACTATTAGATAGTGGGGGAATTTCATCTGGGTAAGCTGGACTGGCAGATAGAGTGTAATCTCCTTAAGGGCGGAGTTCATTTCATTTTTTGTCTTTATATCCTTCCCCCCAACCTAACCCAATGTCTGGCATTGGTTATTGGTTGATTGATTTAGAGTCGAGAAGATGGGTTCAAAGCCCTCATCTGTGTGCCTTCAGAAGAGTTCTAACTTCTCATGTATAAAGTGGTTTACCTGAACTCTCTCCTAAGATTGTTATGAAGCTCAAATAAGATAGGGGCTATAAAGCACTTTGCAAACTTTGAAACACCACACAAATATCACATTATTATTCTTTAGCTATGTCAAAAGTTGAAGAAAGTATTCTAGGTAAAGGCGAGAATGTGTACAGTGTATTCAAGGGACAGCAGTTAGACCAGCCTTCTTGGAGTAGAGGATCTGGGTGGGGGACTAACCAGAGATAAAGTGATTTTTGACATTCATTGAACATTTATTAAGGTATACTGTGGGCTGAGCATTGTGTAAAGTAAAGGCAAAGGGTTCCCTGAAGTGAGATAAAAGCGTGGCCTCTCCTCTTAAGGAGATTTCAGACTTGCTAGGTATTAAGGTGCCTAAGGAAAAAGAATAATTCACAAAATCAGTCAGTCAACAAACAGTTATTAAGCACCTACTATGTATAGGTTCTGTGTTTGATGCTGGGGATGCAAAGACCAAAAAAAAAAAAAAAACAACAAATCCCTAATCTCAAGGAGCTTACATCCTATCAGGGAGATAAGTGCATGTATAAGCATATGCAGAAACAAAATAAATGCAAGGTAATTGGTGAGGGAGGGCACTAGCAGCTGGGGGGTAGGGGTCAGGAAAGGCTTGTGTGTTTGGGAGGTAAAAAGAAAAGTGTTACTTGAGACTCAAAGTGGGGGTCGAAGAAGGCTTAGTAGAGGGACATGGCATTGGAATTAGAATTTTAAAAAAAATAGCTTGGAATTCAACAAGTGAAGAAGGGAAATGAGGACATGCCAGAAACTAGGGACAGAGTGAGCAAAGGCATGGAAGTTGGAGAACACAGTGCATGTTGGAGGATTGCTGAGTAGATTCTTCTAACTGAAGTCCAAAAAAAGCAATTTAAGATAAGACTGTAAAGGTACAGTGGAATCAGATTTGAAAGGACTTTGAATACCAGGCTGAGGAGTTTGGATTCTTTTCTTGGACTTCAGTGTTGCTCAACCTTTTTGAACATGAAAACCCCTTTTAAATGTCAAAAAAAATTCATAGCCTCCACATGATAATAGTTGGGCTATCATTTTCCATGCATTAAGTAAATACATTCAAGCTGCTATGAATTTAGTAGTGCTTTTGAAGGAATTTATATTTTATTCATCATAGTAGTTTCTATACATTTGAAAAATAATAGTATGGTTAAGACAGTATTTATTCAGTCTACAAAAGTATGCTTGGTTATTTATGCTTGGCATGTGAAATCTAGGACCCCTTGCAAAAACTGTGTGATGATAACCACTGCTCTGGGAGATGGGGAGTCATTGAGGGTCTTTCACAAGAATGTGCCACCTAATTTGAGAAGAACTACCGCTGGCAGATGCCTTAGAAGGTTGGCATACTCCCAGATGTGCCCCTACATTCTTTTCTGTCTTTTTTTTTGTGCCTTAGTGTACCCACTTTGGGAATGAGTGTCATTTGTAACATGCTTTAAGATCTTCAAATGACATGCACAAGGGTTGATTGCCTCCTTGTGAGATTTACCCACCCTACCGTGCCAAAGCTTGGGCACATCCTACAACTTAGAGCTCCCTACACCCAGGGTAAAGTACCTCCATTCCCACAGAAGCATTTGCTGCAATAATAACGTACAGCTTTTGCCCAGTAATCTTCCTCTCCAGAGGTCTTTACTGACATTAACTAATTAACCCTCCAAACATCCCTACCATGAAGGTACTTTTAATCACCACTCCACTGACTGGAAAGCAGTTGCATAGATGGGGTCCAGGAACATGGCCATGGGGGTGGGGAGCTGGAGATCTCCATTGGGGAATTAATTATGCTGGCCCCTGGCCCTTTCCTACAAACTAGGACTGATGGTGCCAAGGAAACTGGGTGCGCATAGAAACACATTGATAAACTCACTCAACAATCAGCAATTATTTACTGGGCACTAACTGTGTGTCAACACTTGGCTAGGCATGTGTGCAAACAGAAGTATGAGATACATTTCTGACCCTCAAACACTTAAACTGTATCCTCTGTACCTGCTCCCATGACACCCATGATGGTGTACAGATCTCTTGGTATGGAAACTTCTTCCATAAATGCATCTCGACATTTTGTCTGTAACCTAGTGTCCTAGAGAGTTACCTGAGAAACTGGGAGGTTAAATGAATAGTCTACCATCATGCATCTAGTATGTATCAGGGGCAAGACTTGAACTCATTGCTCCTAGATTCCAGCAAGCTACTGACAGATCACAAATATGTTGCATTTTACAAACCTCTTTCCCACACACCACCACTAGAAGGTAGGTATTATAGTTATTCTTGTCTCCATTTTCTAGGTGGGGAAGATTCATAAAGATGAATTAATTTAATTTATCCACAGTCCCTGAACTAGTAAGAAGAATATAGCACTTTGAGTTTACCTTTATAGAGTGGTATAAGTCTTAAAAAATTCATACTATACATTATTTGAGAGTAGTGGTGAGTGCCCTGAATTTTTCAGAAGTCCTGACAATTCCTAGCTTCACTACTCGATACTTGTGTGACTGTGAGAAAGCCATTCCGTTTCTATGGCTTCAGTTTCTTTAACTATAAGCTGAGAAGAATAGACTAGTTCCTGAATTCTGGGTCATGTGCACTTAGGTTTTTTTTTAAAAAATATTTTTATTTTCAATATGATTGGTTTCCTTTGTAGTCCATATATTATTTATTTACATTCTGAAACATTATTCTAAGAAGGGATCCATAGATTTACTAGACTAGCAAAGGGTTCCATGACTCCAAACATTAGGAACCTCTGATTGTTGGTGTCCCAGGTCCCTTCTAGCTTTAAACTATGATCTCATGTGATCTTCACAATAATATATATACAGTATACATGCATATACATACACATATATATGCATGTGTATGTTGCATATATACACACATATATACATGTATACATGCATTTCTCTGTCCTCTCTCTCTCTCTCTCTCTCTCTCTCTCTCTCTCTCTCTCTCTCTCTCTCTTTCTCTCTCTCTCTCTGTCTCTCTCTGTTTCTCCCTGTTTCTCTGTCTGTGTCTCTGTCTCTCTCTGTCTCTCTCTCCTTGGTGTCCCTATCTCACCTAGACTAGAAGTGCAGTGGCCATGAACATACCTGATCCCACTATTGATCTGTTTCTGATGCAGGCTGGTTCATACCTCCTTAGTCAGTTTGGTGGCCTCCAGCACCACATTGACCCCAGGTTTAGTGTGGACACCCAATCAGTCCAGCCTGTGGCAGCTCACAGCTCTTAAGCTCAATCCATCTACCTGCCTCAGCCTCTCAGGTAGCAGGGATTATAGACAGGAGCCACCATGCCTTGATAATAATAATAATAATAATAATAATAATAATAATAATAATAATAATAATAATGATAATAATGATAGCTAGCATTTATATAGTGTTTTAAAGTTTAGGTGCTAGTGTTATTGTCTTCGTTTACAGATGAAGAAACTGAGGCTAAGGAAAGACTAAGTGATTTTCCCAACTAATAAGGTACAATACTATGGGAGTTCAGATGAAAGGAGAGGTCAGTGTTCATTGGAGTCTTCAGGAAAGACCTCGTGGAGGAGGGAAGAACTTAAGCTAGGCTTTATATTATCTACCAAGTAGCTCTCACCAAGCTACCTCTGATTCTGCTGGACTTTGCTCAGTGGGCTTCACAAGTTCAAAGCTAGAAGCTACCAACACATTCTCAGATTCAAAGAGCTATACCATTAGTGGTAAGAGTTGGTGTCATTGAAATAGAGAAAAAATTTCCCTGTATCTGAGCTGCCTCTTGCTATACCTGAGGGTAGGGAGGAGAGAAGAGAACTGATAGGGCAAAAAACTGTAACAAGATGCTGAAAATGATAAACCCACTGAGACAGAAGTGGAGCTAAGGCAGACAGCCCAGCCTGGGACTTATCAGTTGGTGGATGCCTCTTCTATTTGGAAAACTTATCTATCAGTGGAGGCCTTTGAGTGACACTGGTCCCCACAGACCCCAAAGATCCATGTAGCAGAGCCCAGGCCCTACCAGGGAAAGATCAGCTAGGGGAGGAGAGGTTAAGGGAAGGAGTGAAAGGAAAATCTAATCAAGGAAGGAGAAAATGAAGGTCTGATGTAAGACAGCTCCATTTCAGAGTTGGGGAGGGGACACTTTGCAGTCTGTCTCATTAATGCAAAGCTGAGAGACACTGCAAGTGGAATTAAGAAGAGGAATCTAATTTTATTTCTCAGCCAGTGAAATTAGACATAACCCAGAACATTCCATGGGGAATCATGCCACTCACTCATTTGCTCGTTCTCATTTCTCTCAGAACATGGATTTTTAATAACTGGGTTTTCATCGCATGGAAATGAACTATGTTTGGCTAGGGGGAAATGTGTGTGCGTGTGTGTGTGTGTGTGTGAGTGTGTGTGTGTTGGGGAGGGAAAATGCTTGTGTGGGTGGGTTTTTAACTTTTAAAATTTAAAATAAGAGAAAAAAATCATTTAGGAAGGAAAAAGAGATATGGTACGAAGGGCTTGAAAACAGCATCATAGGCCATACCCTAAAAGCCCAGGAAAACTCAGATTGTTCTAGTGTTCTGAGGTATTTAAGACATCCTATAGGGTGTCTTCAGAGCTCTCAAATGATTCATGCTATGGAGTGATCCACTCAGCCCCTCAGATTGGACTCTGTCCATTTGATTCCTTGTTAGTTAATTGAGATAGGATCCATAGATATAGCTTATACTGCTTTTTTGTACCTTTTTTTTTTAAGAAGCAGAGCAGTACACAGGGAAAAAAACCCATTGTATTAGGAATAAGGTGTCCTGAATTCTAATTTGTGCTCAGCTGATTAACTAGGTGACCTTGGACAAGTCATTTAATTTCCTTAGTCCTCAGTTTTCTCCTCTGCAAACCAAGGACTCTTCTAGTTCCAGCATTTTTGTTTGCTATAGTTTTCGTGTCTTCTTTTCTTGTATACATATCTTCACATCACACCCTTACCCCTATTGAACTGGGGGCTTCTCAAAGGGGGGACCTTATTTCTTCTCTTACCCTTCAGAACCAAGGACAGGACCCTTCACACAAGTGAAGTTCAGCCTATGTTAATTGAAGTACTGTCCTTAACAAAACACAAATATATTTAATGAGTACTTATGGTGAGTGAACCTACCATGGGTGCAGGATGTGGGGAAGAAGTGTGTTTGGAGATAAGAGGGGAGCAGAGGGCACTGGGTGCCTGCATGAGGTGGAGAAAAGCAAGTTTCCAGCCCCGTGGAAGGAAACTATGGTCCCTTGCCATCAGAGATAGCTGTTGGAAGCCAGTAGGCTGCAGTGACATGTCAGTCTAACTGAGGTCATCATTTTCCAGCTCATCTCACTCTCAAAGCAGGTGCTGACTGGACTCTTCAGGAGAAATGATCTATTTGATTTCAAGAAGTTCCCAGCCCTCAATTACTTCTGAGGTGCCTTCAAGCTCTAACTCTGTATCTTTGTGATCCCTTTCCCAGAAGTGTCTCATTCATCCTGTCCATGTATCCTCCATTCAGCCTCTCAGCCTGCAGTTACCCTGCCACCACTAAGGAAGCGACATGTACCAGCTCTCATTTTTTCCTCATTTTACCAAGGGAAGAGATGAGGTCGAGGAATGTAGCTTGTTACCATGAATAAGGGGACTGAGCCACCTGCCCCTTCTTAGAAAGCATCAGACTTGTAGCCAAGTTGGTTGAGTGGGAGAAGATTTCGTTGTTTTTTTTTTTTAATTTTTTAATTAATGTATTTTGAATTATCAACAATCACTTCCATAAGCTTTTGATTTTTAAATTTTTCTCCCTCTCTCTCCCCACTTCCCTCCCCAAGATGGCGCACAATCTGATATAGGCTATACATATATATTCCTATTAAACATATTTTCACATTAGTGATTTGTAGGTAAGAATTAGAACCAATAGGAGACACCACCAGAAAGAGGAAACAAAACACAACAGAAGAAAAAAAATAGCAAATAGTATGCTTCAATCTGCATTCAAACTCCGTAGTTCTTTCTTTGGATGTAGAAAGCATTTTCCAACGTGAGGCCTTTGCAGATGTCTTAGATCTTTGTATTGCTGAGAAGGGTTAAGTCTATCAATATTCGTCACTTGCACAATGTGGCTGTTACAGTGTACAACATTCTCCTGGTTCTGCTCATTTCATTCAGCATCAGACCATGCAAGTCTTTCCAAGTTTTTCTGAAGTCAGCCTGTTCATCATTTCTTATAGCACAATAGTATTCCATTACTTTCATATACCACAACTTGTTCAGCCATTCCCCAATTGATGGGCATCTTCTCAATTTCCAATTCCTTGCCACTGCAAAAAGAGCTGCTATAAATATTTTTGTACATGTAGTTCCTTTTCCTATTTGTGTGATCTCTCTGAGATATAGCCCTAGAAGTGCTATTACTGGGTCAAAGGTATGCACATTTTTATAGCCCTTTGGGCATAGTTCCAAATTGCTCTCCAAAATGGTTGGATCATTTTGCAACTCCACTAACAATGCATTAGTATGCCAATTTTCCCACATCTTCTCCAACATTCATCATTTTACTGTTTTGTCATGTTGGCCAATCTGATAGATTTGCATTTCTCTAAATCAATAGTGATCTAGAGCATTTTTTCATATGACTATAGATGGCTTGAATTTCTTCATCTGAGAACTGCCTGTTCATATCCTTTGACCATTTATCAATTGGGGAATGGCTTGTATTCTTATAAATTTGACTTAATTCTCTCTGTGTTTTAGAATTTATATTATATAGAATATATATTTAGAATTTTCTGCCTTCTAATTTTGGTTGTATTGGCTTTGTGCAAAAACTTTTCAATTTAATGTAATCAGTTATCCATTTTGCTTTTTGTAATGTTCTCTCCCAGTTTGCTTACAGTGAGATGGTTTAGTTTTGCTACCCATAATCACTGTAAATGGAGCTAATGCCCCTACCTTGGACCAACCCTCGACAAAATAGTGAAGTTATTGTACTCCATGGTAAGTTTGGAGGAGAAAATGGCAAAAATTGCTCCTATGTAAAAATTTTCTCTTTTTGAAATTTTTCTAGAGCACAGAATTTGACCCTTCCATTGTCCCCAGTATCTCTACCTTGCATTATTCTTATCTATGGATATGTTTCATCCCCTACCCCACTGTAGTAGACTATAAGTTTCCTGTGATCAGGGGCTGTTCTTTTTTTTTTTTAATATATCTCTAGCACCAGGTGCAGTGGTTCATACACAGTAGGTGCTTTAAAGCATTTGTTGCATTACATTGTTCTTTAGAATCCCCCTTCTCATGCCACTTCTATACCTTTCCTTTTTTTAAGTGACTCTTTCCTTTCTAATCTCTGGCAGTTACCTCATGGTCTTTCTACTTATGAAAAATTGCTCTCTTGAGAAATAATTTGAAACTCATTCATACTGAGGTCTAAATAACTGATGAGGTTTAATATGACATCCCTCTTAGAGTTATTTGCATTTTAGCAGGACTCAAAGGCATTAGTTAAAGAAATAAGGTACAATTTTCAGTATTAGCTTCAGCATAAGGTAGAAGAGGGCATAGTTTGAAATAAGGCAGGGGAAGAGTGGTTTCTGGTCCTTGGAAATCTCTCCCCCTAGGTAATAGGTTATTTTGCCTACTTCAATAATGGGCCTCATCACTAGGACTCCTCTGTTCCTCTCTAGCTCCTGGGAGACAAACTTGTCTCCTCTTCCCTAGAATAAATAGCTTGCCGGGTCTTTCACAGATGGATCTCTCCTGCTGCATCCTGAGATGCACTGCTAGACTCATCCAGTACTCAGGATGGGGAAGGCATGACTCTGGAGGTAAAACTAGGCTGCCTGTGATTGGGTAGGAGGGGAAGGAAGGAGGCAACAAGGCAGAAAGAGAGGAGAAGCTGTTGCTTCTGATGCCTTAAGCACCAACAAGTCATGGTCATTTCACCAGTTTCTAAACCACCAAAAAGCAAACAAGAAATTCCATCAAGTAGTAATAGAGCTAATGAAAACTTCCAAGATGACATGCCTGTGAAATCAGCTTTTATTCTGATGTCTCAGGTAAGAGGTAGACTCTTAGCAATTCTTTGGGGCTATTGTTGCTTCCAAGGGAAAGTCATAGTTCTGTGTGGACCTGGATCTGTTGTATCCCAGCCCTTTGGTCTTTCTCATTCTCACTCCTTCTAATACTGTGATTCACTAGTTGAATCCAATTCTACTGCATTAAACTCAATTCAATTTCAAATCAATTCATGAAATACTGAGTGCCTACTGTGTTGGGTTCTATAAAGACAGAGAATTATGAAGAATGGCTCCTGTCTTTAAGGAGCCTATTGTGTAGCTGGGGTGACAAGACCAACACACAGGGAACAATCAGAGAAGAATACATCACAATAAAACATAGTAAGTTACATTTACTGTAAGATTTACAATTTAACACACATATATTCATTGCAAGGCAATGGGGCACAGTGGATCGCATGGTGGGCTGGGAGCCAGGAAGACGTGAGTTCAGATTTCATCTCTGATTTTACCAGCTGTGTGACCAGAGGAAAGTTATTAATTCTCAGTGTCCAAATTTTCTAAAAGACAGAGAGAGAGAGAGAGAGAGAGAGAGAGAGAGAGAGAGAGAGAGAGAGAGCGAGCAAAGGTTAGATTGGAGGACCTCTAAGATTCCTTCCAGTTCTAAATTTACAAGCCTAGGATAAATATCTACTATGAGCAGCACATCATGCTAGACTCTAAGGAGATATAAAATTTAGTTAAGATATGGTCCCTGAATTCATGGAGTTTTCAGTATAAGAAGAGGGAGAAAATGCAAGCCTAAGAGGGAAAAGAGTACGCATTTATTAAATAGCTACTATGTACCAGGCATTGTGCTAAGTGCTATACAAACATTATCTCATTTGATTCTCATGCCTCACCCTGTAAAGGTAGCTACTATTATGATCCTCATTTTATAGATGAAGAAACTGAGGCAGATAGAGGTTAAGTAACTTGCCTAGGATCACACAGTTAGTAATTGTCTGAGGTCAGATTTGAACTCAGATCTTCCTGACTCCAGGTCCGTCTCTCTATCCTTTGTGCCATCTAGCTAAGTCTCTGAATAACATTGATTCTTGTTTGGAATGGAGATCCAGAATTCTCTTCATGTAAGTGAATTCAATGTAGAGATGGCATCTTCTCCCCCATGGTACTTACACCAGCTTTCTCCTGGAGGCAGAAAGAACTTTCAGAGGGGGTAAGGTTTTTTAGTGCATCAATCTAATGTGAGCAACAAGGATGAGAAACACTAACCTGGGTGGGAATTTTTTGTCCCTATTCTACCCTAACAATATCTGGGCTGCAAAGTCAGCAGCTCTAAAAGTTAGCTAGGGACATATAATTATCTCCATTTGTTTAGATAAGAATTTGAGCCTCAGAGAGATTAGGACTTGCCTAAAGTTACATAATTCATAAGAGTCAGAATTGGGGCTCAAATCCAGGTTCTTTGACTCCAGATCCAATGAGAAGAATGCCACTACATCAGATCGTAAACAAAGACTTGATTGAATATGAATGCGGAAACCAGTATGCGCTAATGGTCATGTGGTCCAATAGGAAGATGAGTGGCTTTAGCATCAGGGAACATGGGTTCAAATTCTGCCCCCATTTCCTGTATGACCTTGAAATTAATTTTCCTCTTCTGAAAATGTTGGTGTGAGGGAAGAACAACTAGATGATCCACAAGGTCCTTTTCCAACTTTAAATCCTTGATCCTATCATCAGAGACTTCCTTGAAGAAATGGGCCTTGAAAGATGGAGGTAGAGATGTGGAGGGAAGAGTAGTGTGGAGGGTGGGAGTGTGTGTGTGTCCATTTTTTGCAGGTACTTGGACTGCTATTACTACATTTACTTATCTGTGTCCATACTATTCCCCAACTCCCTCCTTTTCCTCAGCTCCAGAAGAATGTGAGCTCCTTGAGGGCAGAAACTGTCTTTGTTTCTGTATCTCCAGTAAAGAGCAACAGTGTCTAGCACATAATAACTATTTAATAAATGCTTGAGTTTTATTTTATGAATAAGATAACCAAAACCCAAAGGGAGGTTAAGCCCAAGGTCACACAGGTAATTTGTAGCAAGCCCAGGACTATAACTTAGGTATCCTGACTCCTCATCTATGTAAAATGCTTCCCTCTCATGCTTTTCCATTGTTACTTCTTTGAACCCTCAGTGGGGCTATCTGTTTTGAGCGGATAGTTCCAGGTACAGACTCTAAGGCTCTCCTGAAGTGTCCCTGACCCTTCTCCTTGTTATGGCCTCTGAGGCCTGGGCAATGGTGTGTGGAAGATACTAAAAAGACATGGGAGATGAGCCTCCTGGGTAGCTTACCTGGCACTCTCAGTATATTCTTTCCCAGGATAAAATGTTCCTGGGCTGTGTTGTCTGGGGCTCCCTCATATCAGACATAATCCAGCTGTCACTCTCCCAAGCTTCCTTATCTCATTTTGCTGAATTTCATTGCCTTTCTGGAGAATCCCTGGGGATTTGGCCTTATTCCCAGCCAGACTGGAAAAATTTTCTGAGCCATTACTCTGGGATCACTGGGATTTGCCTTTATTGTCCAGTTTCCCTCAGTGAACATCTCAGCTCACCCACTGATAAGATATGATTCAATTCAACTCATCACCTTTCCTAAGAGCACCTACCATGTGCATAGTTCTGTATTAGGACTAGAGAAGATACAAAATTAAAATAAGACATATATCCTGGTCTCCTGTAGTTTACAGCCTAGTAGGATGATAAGGCAAATACAGTTAACCATTATACAAATAATACATGGTAATCAAGCAGGCAGGCATTTATTAAACCCCTGCTATGGTCCTCACATAGTGCTAAACACTGGGGATACAAAGACATAAATGAAATAGTCCCTGCCCTCAGGGAACCTGCACTCCAGCAGGGGAGACAACATGTGCACCTAGAAGCACATCAAGGCCTAGCCAAGACACGCAAATCAGATACAAGGTAACTGTACAATAGAGGAACAAAGTGCTCTATGAAATCTGAGGAATCTGGGAAGGCTTTCTAGAAGAGGTGGTAGTTGTGCTGAACTTTGAAGGATGGGATAGGAATTCAACCCAAAAAGTGGGGAAAGGCCATTGTAGGCAAGGGGAAGAGTGGGAGCAAGAGAGAAACAGTAGGAAATGTAGAGATTGCCTCATTGTACAGTTTGGGAGAGAGTAATGTGAGATAAAGTTGAAAAGTTAATGGAGATCATCATTGCTTTCTTAGAAAGTAGCCAGGCTGAGCAGCAGCTGTTGGCATGAGGGTGCTTAAGAGCTAGCAGCTCCTGGTTCTGCCAGTGGGTCTTGACGTTGGAGGTGGGTCCTACCATTATAGAACACTTTCTGTGTACAGTGATCAGATAACTAACCAGATGGCTTTTTTTGCATAATTCATTTCATTCACTGCAGAGTAAGCGTGTACTAAGCAATTAAGCCATTGTCTAAATCTACATAAGAATCCAGATGGCTTTTTATTCTTCACCTTATTCCTGGATATTCTTTGCAGCCTATGGATAGGGCAAAACAAGGCCCAGAGAGGGAAACTAATTTGCCTTAGGCTACGCAGCAATATGGTACATGATTCAAAACGGGCTCTCCAGGTTTTTACATTATTTTACACCAGACAATGTTGTCTCCTTTTACTCTGAAATGAACTTTAAGCTTTCCTGGTGAAAAGTATCACAAGTATCATCGTCTTTGGAGACTTGATAGACAAGAAAACTCAGGTGGGGTTATAGGTCCCGTCTTCTTCCTCTCTCCTCTCTCTCTCTGGCTATCTAAAACTCTTAGGTAGGTTCCTCTTGAAGAAGGGGAGAAAGACCAAGACCTTTGATTGCAATACATATATCTGGATTGCCTTGGAAGAAAGTTTTAAAATAACACGACCCCGCCAAGAGCCTTCTGTTTCCCTCTTTCCTTTCCCTAACTTCTGGGGTTTTGGAAAAAGGACTTAGCACTTTATGATGGCCACACAGGAGAGGGCAAACTTTCTACAGGAGGCCTGGCCCTATGTGGCCCAAATCACTGGTTCAGCATTCTGCCATCCCTCTTCCTCACTGGAAAATAAAGAAAATCCCAGTCTTCCCAAGGATATATACTCCACTCCTCTCCACCCTAGGCAGGGAGTCTCTTTCCCTAGTGCCTTGTAATGTTTGTAGTTGTGTTCTCTTGGCCTTGGCATTAGGAATGGATAAATCATAGAGTTCAGCCTCCTGGGCATCTATGTCTCTGGGAATCAGAGATGTCTCTACTGTGCTTGTATCCCTAAGAGCCTAGCTAGACCCAGGAGTGACAGCATATTCTTAGGAATAACCAGTTGGGGTGCTTTAAGCCAATGGGGCCATCATCAACTCATAGCTCTAGGTCTTTCCTTTTTTAGGAATCTTATAGGGCAAAGTAGCTTGGAATATGGGGCAGGTGGATAGAGCCTTGGACATGGAGTCAGGAAGACCTCAGTTCATATCTGGCCTCAGATATTTACTAGCTCTACTTGACCTTGTCATTCATGAGCCTGTAGATTCCCTTAGCAGATTTGGATTTGGGCAAGGGGAGCTCATGGGATGCCTAAATGTCTCCTACTCCCCAGTCTTTATATGTGTGTGTGTGTGGGGGGTGCACATATGGCCCTGGTTTATCTCAGGAGAAGGGACCTTACTATTTGGTTTAATTATTTTACTTCCAAATGAGTTTAAGTGCTTTGCTCAAGGACATATAACTAGTCATCAGCAGAGCCTAGACTTGACCCCATGTCCTCTGATTCCAAATAAAGTGTGCTTTATCCTATACCATACAGTCTTTCAAATCATGGGGACCAGTTGGGGAAAAAATTATCCATTATTCTCTTGCTTTCCATCGGCAATTCAATGCCTCTAGTTCCTTTTCCAAAAGGATCTAGGGTACTCATTTCACCGAAGATCCCTGCCATACACACACACACACACACACACACACACACACAGACATTTACACACTCCTGGCACACTCATCTAGGAAAGGAGAAAAGCCTGGACCCACTTGATCCCAGTGTCTGGGTGCCCAGTAGTATCAGAGGGCCCTTAGCCTAAGGACACTTTTTTTTTTCTGCTAAGTCCCAAATTGGTTTTCTGCTGGAGTACAGTTCAAAGCTTGTGTTTTTAATAACTATAAACACACTTTGTCTTCATGCAACAACTCCAATGTTTTGACAGACAGTTGGCCTGGTGGGAATTAGCCAGTTTCTTGGGTCTGTGATACCTATCTTCCTGAAAGTAGAGGATTGATGGAAGGGTGGGTGAAAACAGGAACAAGAAGTTGTGGTGGTCAGAGTAACCTAAAGAAACTCCATTTGCCCCTTTAACCACAGCACATACACAATGGGTAGGATTAAGACTGAGAGCAATCTTTTCAGAAAGTACAAATGTTACATAAGGTTACATAGCAAAGTCTAACAAGACTTTGGGCTTGTAGCCTAGGTTTTTGGCTCTGTTGCACAGGTTCCTGAGTCAGTCCTGTAGGTCCTGAGAGGGTCTCTGCTCTCTTCTCTCTCAGGCCTTTTAAACCTGGAGAAGCTGCTCAGACAATTCCTTATCTCCAAGGACACACTCTCCGTCAGGATGCTGGATGACAGCCGGGATCCCACCCCACTCCTCAAGGAGATCCGAGATGACAAGACAGCCACCATCATCATCCATGCCAATGCCTCCATGTCCCACACCATCCTCCTGAAGGTAGGGAGCTGGAGCTGTGAAATAAGGACATAGGGTCCAAGAGGGAGGTCTTTTTTTCACTAGCATTTTCTTTCTTGGCTGCCTCCAAGTGATATTCCCGGAGTCATCCCACAACACAGATTGAATCCCCCTTATCCTGCTGCCTCCCTCCTTCCTCACTCGTATTCTAAATGCTAGCTGGATAATGATAATGATTTTTCATTTACATAATGCTTTATAGTTTACAAAATGTTTTCCAGATAGAAAGAAAGTATTATTATAGACCCATTTTACTTCTGAAACTGAGGCTAAGACATGTCCATGGTCACAAATAGCAGAGCTGGAATTTGAACTCAGATTTCCTAAAAATAAGAAGTATCAAGGAAGGCAAAAGCATGTTTCTGGCCTAAAGGATTATAATATTATGAATTTAGAGTTGGAAGGGAGATTCTTTTTACAGATGAGGAAACGGAGGCCCAAGGAGGTTAAAATGACTTGCCCAGGGTCACGGAAGCAGTAAGTGACAGAGCTAGGGTTTGAACCCAGATCTTTCCATTCCAAATCTAGTTACAGTTATAGCAGTTACAGTCTGGACATACAAATGGACAAAACCCAAGTGAATGACTATTCATAACCGTCAAATCTGTGTGAAGGGACAGTTAAGACTTTTTAGAAGTATAATCTTGACTTGGACTTTTAAGGGAGAGAGAGAGGGAGAGAGACAGAGAGACAGAGACAGAGAGACAGAGAGAGAGACAGACAGAGAGACACAGAGAGAGAGACAGAGACAGAGAGACGAGAGAGAGAGAGAGAGAGAGAGAGAGAGAGAGAGAGAGAGAGAGAGAGAGAGAGAGAAGGAGAGAGAGATGAGGGAGAGGGGAGACACAGTTTAATAGAGAAAATAATAAGGAAGAATAAAAAAAGACATAGCCTGTGTGATGGTTTATGGGCAGAAGGAAGTGAATCATCTATGGGGGACATTGGAGCAGTTTAAAGCAGGTTCCCAGAGTCACTCAGAGTCCTAGAATTGGAAGAGACCTTGGAGACCCTTTTATCTAACCCTTGCCTATTCAGGAAACAGAACTTTCCCTCCCCATCACCTTACCTGACCAGAGCCAGAGTCCACTCTGGGCACATTTATATGTTTAGTCATTTTCAGTCATTTTCAGCTGGATCCAACTCTTCATGACCCCATTTGGGGTTTTCTTGGCAAAGATACTAGAGTGATTTGCCATTTCCTTCTCCAGCTCATTTTACAGAAGAGAAACTGAGGCAAACAGGGTTAAGTGACTTGCCCAGGGTCACACAGCTAGTAAATGTCGGAGGCCAGATTTGAACTCAGGAAAATGAGTCTTCTTGTCTCTAGGTTTAGTGCTCTATCCCCTGCATCACCTAGCTGTTCACTCTAGGCATAATACAGGACAAAAAGATGAAAGTCAGACTTTTGGGACACACTGTAGAAAAGACTCCAAGTTTGCCATTCCTAATGTTGGAGCAATTCTGAATAGCATTTCCCTCCCAGAAAGCAGTTCTCTTTTGGCCCTCTGATCTGGGGGAGTCATAGGATCAATCATAAGCTCATAGATCTATTGTTGTTCAGTCGCATCTGACTCTTTGTGACCCCACTTGGGGTTTTCTTGGCAGAGATACTGGAGTGGGTTGCCATTTCCTTCTGCAGCCCATTTTACAGATGATGAAACTGAGGTAAACAGGGCTAAGGACTTGCCCAGAATCACACAGTTAGTAAGTGTCTGAGGCTAGATTTGAACTTAGAAAGATGAATCTTTCTGATTCCAAGCCCAAAGCTCTATCCTCTGCACCACCTCACTGCCCCATAGATCATAGATTTAGAGACCATCTAACAGGAAAGGAGGGGCTAGAACCCAAGGGAAGGACAATATCCAGTGATGAATGGGGTGTGTTTGGTTGTACAGTTGAGAAGAGACTTGGGAGCAAAGCAGACAGTTCCTTTTCAAGCCTTCTTGGATCACAAGCAAGGTGCTAGTGGCACTTGGTTAGGGGAAAATAGAGATAGATGCTAGAGAGGGCTGACACAGTGGTAAAGCCTTTCCAGGGCTCACTGGCCCATGCTAACACCATTTTAATTTTACATTTAAGTGCACCTTGCTACCTTTTGCCTGGGGACTTGATTCCTATTTACCTTCTGATGAGAATGAGAAGCCAGGCAGACGCTGAGATTATTGTCTCCCCTTCCTATTCTCCCCTCACCCATCCCTCGCCCACAGTTTTTTTGTCTTGAAGTTAATAAGAGATTTGAATGAGTTTTCTCCTTACTGAGGGCTATCCCTTCAGCCCGTTGCTATAGTAATTTTCCACTGCTCCAAAGCAGTGCTTTTCTAAGGCATCCACATGTGCATGTTCACACACACACACACACACACACACACACACACACACACACACACACACACACACACACACACACACACACACCCTAAATGCAGGCTTTTCTTTTGCTCCTTCCTCTCTCATCTCTAGGGCCCTCACTAGCCATGGCCGGTAAAAACCTCAAGGCTAAAGGAGATCCACAAGTGGAACCTAACTGGAGGTCGACCCTGCATGGAGTGCATAATGAGGGGTAAACCCTAGAGCAGATTCTGAGGCCTGGAACCTGTCCTTGTCTCAGTTGCTAAAGTTTAGTCCTCTCGTTCTGTCGTTCTCTGGAGGGTGGTCTCCCTATCAGGCCTAGCAGAGTTTTAATTCAGTGGCAATTGGTAGTCTGGCTATTTTCCCTGAGAAGGAGCCCTGTGTGGCTCTGTAACCTGTGTCATTCTTGAATAGTCATGATTTCTAGAGCTAGACCAATCTGATCCAACACACATCTGTTCTGTACAAGGCACTGGGCTTGACGCTGGACATACAAAGGAAAATCTGGACTTGGAGTCAGAAAAACCTAGATTCAAAATATCCTCTAAGGTATTTATTACCCTTGTGACCCTGGGAAAAGTACTTAACCTCTCAGTACCTCAGTTTCCCTAATTTCTAATATAAGGGGGAGGCAACTACTTCCTCAAAGGGCTTACATTCTTTTTGTTGTTGTTTCACTCATTGTGACCCCATTTGGTTTTTTTTTTTTTTGCAAAGATACTAGAGCAGTTTGCCATTTCCTTCCCCAGCTTATTTTACAGATGAGGAAAACTGAGGCAAACAGGGTTAGGTGACTTGCCCAAGGTCACACAGCTAGCATGTGTCTGAGGCCATATTTGAACTCAGGAATATGAGTCTTCCTGACTATAGGCCCAGCATTCTACCTACTGCCCCACACAGATGCCTCTACATTCTACTGAGGGGATACAACATATGGGGAAACATAATCTGATGTAGTCATTGTTAGGAAACCTGGGGGGTAAGTTGGGATTGAGCAGAGACAACAGGGAAGGATCCCTCCAGGCTACTGGTAGTATGTCCTTCAGTCAGACTGATTGCCTTGTAAAGGCTCCCATTAGAAGCAAGCATGTGGGACTCAGCACAGCAAGGCTTCAAGGCTCTCCTTCTTCTTCCTTTTCCACAGGGCTTCAATTGCTGATAGCCAGAATCTAGTAACATCACTGCATCAAGGTCCTTAGAGGAGGACAGTGCAGAACACAGTGACCCAAAGCTCTTTACAGATTGGAGTGGGACCTTAGAGATAATTGAGTCTCCCCCCTCATTTTACAGATGAGAAAAATGAAAGCCTAGAGAGATGGATGGCATTGAAACAAGATCAAAAAGGTAGCAAGTAGCCTGATCTGGGATTCGAACTGAGGTCCTTTGATTCTGAATCCCAAATTCTTTCCAGTATACAATGGATCAGGGACAGATCTGTCTTAGGCAGGGAAATCTGGGGAAAGAGAGGCTGTTGGGCTCCTGGTTCCATAATGCCCATGCCCCTGTGATTGTTTGGGGCTTGGCAGCACAATTACTGCCTCTTGAATTCAAAAGGATTTGCAGAGTAATCCCTTACCTTATTGAGCAGCTGTTTCAGCTATAAAGTTCTTATTTACTCAGAATTCAAGTCTTTAAAAACTCGGGATCTCTTGTCTATTGTCTTTAGAATGGTAGATTTCAACAATAGGTTTTAACCATTTGGGCTATACCCTCCCTTCTCTAGCTAATCCTAGGCTCATGTCTTCCTTGGGTGGTAACTGGCAACATTACCTCCCATTGAAAGCTTTATCAGACAGGGGTCACAAGGCCCCAAGTCAAGGGATCATGAGTTTTAGAATTGTTTTGGCCATTAAAAGCCATCTAGTCCATTTGTAAGGGAAGAACCTTATGAATGAGGAAACTGAGGCACATAGAAGGGAAGTGGATTGTCTAAGGTCACTGCTAATTAGTGGTGGGAGCTGGCACTAGAACACAAGTGTCCTTGGTCCTGACTCTCTACTATTTAATTTTTATTTCTTGTGCTTCTGTCTTTTTTTAAAATGAATCTTTTTTCTTCCCTGTATCTTTTCCTGTTAGAGAAACACTTTTTCTCTGGAAGTATACACTGTAAGAACACTGGCTTCAGTAGTCTCTCAGTGGCCTTGGGGTGACAGATACATAGTAAGAGCCTTCCATGCAATCAGGAAGAGGCATGGGCACTGGGGAGAAAGGGACTCATTATTTATCTAATCTACTTGTCTGTTTCTATAGCACCTGTCAGCCTCATATCCAGGTACCTTGACAGGAAAGGTTGATCAGGGACAAAAAAGATCAGAAAAGAGAGAAGAGAGGAAAAAAAGTGCCCTGGAGGGCTATATTCTCCTCTCCATCCCCTTGGCCACAGGCAAGGGCTGGAGCAGAGTCAAGATTTTCCATTCTCCAAGGTATGGAAGAGGGTAGACCATTCAGAGAGAGTGGCAAGGATTTAGACATTGCAGGTACAGTCACTCTCCCGTGGATTCCCCCCCCCCTAAATCTCTCTTCTTCTTTTTTTTTTTCCAGGCAGCTGAACTGGGGATGGTATCAGCCTATTACACATACATCTTCACTAATCTGGTAAGACATTTTCACACTTCAACCCTTCTTCATTAAGAGTACTATTAATTAGTGTTGGTGGACTATGACTGTCTGACTCAGGAACTAGGTAGTAGGGGGAGTAAAAATGAAGGAGCCCAAGAAAGCCACTGAGTTCTAATACTTTGGAAAATGTAGATCTGTTGAGATCCTCAAAACCCAATGGAGCCTTAAATAACAGTTGGAAGAACTTCCTGACCAAATTATTGGAATGGGGTAACCTTGGTGGAATATGCATTCTCTGGAAGTCTAAGAGAGCTGCAGAGATGTCATGAATAATAAAATAAATGATTATTTTATTGAGCTCCTCAAATCCAATCATTCTTGAATTTTGTATTCAAATATAAATCTGAGGAGAGAATCTAATATGTCTGAGCAAATGCCACAGGTCATGGGAGGACATTTTTCCAGTTTTTCGGGGTTATGAATAGATCTTTTTAGTGTTGGTTTTCCTGGTATTGGACATTCACATTCTTTTCTGAGAAGTTTTCCCTACTCCCCCAAGTCAATAACAAGCCTTCTTCTCAGACCTCACATACCCTAGTGCTTTGTGTCTGTCTCTTTTTATGTAATAATGTTGCTTGTAGCTATCTGTGTAAGTGCCCTTTCCCCCTACTAGACAGTTAGTTCTACAAAGGCAAGGAACATGCTTTATCCAACTTTGTATTTTCTCAGCACCTAGCATGATTCTCTCCACAAAGAAGTCCTTTGACAAGTGTTTGTTGAGTGAAATAATGAACAAATTTTCAATTTTCTAGGCCAATTTCAGGGTAGAGAACTAGGATGCAACAGGTGGGAATGACTTAGAATCACAAAATCTTTGAGCTAAAAGGTAGCTTAGAGATCATCTAAAGCATAGCACGGGGTCTGCAAATTTGTGTTCTTATTATTTTGTAAACGATTTCCTTCGTAATCCTATATATTTTATTTTATACATTTAAAAACATTATTCTGAGAAGGGATCTATAGGCCTCACCAAGCTGCCAGAGGGGTCTATGACATCAAAAAGGTTAAGAACCCTTGAGCTTAGGGTCTTGAGCAAAGGAGCAGAATTACATGGTGGCTCTAGTTTTGTCATTCCTCTTCCCTGTTGCCTCAGTCCCTCCTCTCAAGGAGCTCCCAGGCTTATGGTTGGTTGAACTGAATCTAGCCCAACAGCTTCATTTTACGGGTGAGGAAGCTGAGGCCCAGTCCAAGGTCACATGGGAAGTCTATTAGAAAGCCCTAAGTAAGTCAAGGAGCAGTATTAGGATCCATAGCCAGTGTTCCACTCTGAGTCAAACAATTCGCTAATTCTACAGCTTAACACTTAGAAGAATACTTAATGCTTAAATTGCTTTGCCACAAAAAGAGTCTAAACCAGACTCTAGGAAGGACTTCCTGGTAGGTTTCTTTCCTGGAAGTCTGAGAACAGGAGAGCTTCTCCGTTATCCTGTATGATTTAGAGACAGGGACGAACCATATGATCTTTGCTTTTTTGTATTCCCAAGTGTTGGTGTACACATACAGACCATAAGCAGGCCAGCTGTGGACTTACATAGACTCCAGAGCATTGCACAGAACATCCAAGAATCTTAGAGGTAGAAGGGACTTTTGAGGTCATCTGATCCAACCTTCTACCTGAGGCAGGCATCCCTTCTACAGTAATGCCCACAGCCTATGTTCACTCACTTCTGATGCCAGGTAGCATGGTAGATTGTTGTGAACAGAGGATTTCTTTTTGTTCCACACTGCCCTGCCTGCTTACCAATGGCAGACAATGGGGACAAAAGCTCTCCTGCTTTTCTGGTGAGAACTGACTCTCAAAATCAGAGTGTTAATATGTAAACAAGGAGAGAAGAGTTAGCCTGTTCCCACAGCCACACAGACACATTCACTTAAAATAAGGCAGGATCTAGGGAGCACCTGGGCAAGTTGGCAAGAGAGTAAAGAGAGAGATTAAAGTACAATTCCATTCCACCTCCAGTGCCTATGAGAAACAGAGGAGAAGGAGCGTTACAAAGACAAAAGGCATGCCAGGGGCTGCCACACATAGCACTCTATCAAGGGCACAGTCAACATTCAGCATCCGCCTCCATGGAACCACAAGGGTGATGGCACAAGTTGGAACTTAGCCCCAACAGTTGAGTTGTAAGACATTGCAATTAGGATCACAATGAGGTGTATATTATTGTCTGGAGGTTTTTCATAAGAAGGCCCATTTGAAATCCTCACTTGCACTCATCTGACTAGGATGGATCAGATCCAGTACTGCTTGGAGGCGAGAGAAAGGATGAGTTGACCTCTGGCAGTGCCTTTCTGATTGATAGAATCAATAAGAATGAGATATTTCGAAACCTGTGTGTAAGGAGAAATGGGCAAAAATCAGCAGCACAGATGATGCTGTTCAGGTAGGAAAGGAAAGCATAGAAATAGAACAGTTACAAGACCCAGGCAGCAAGTGAAGGTTCTGGAGTCCACAGGAGTGTTCTGCTTGCTGAGACGAGACGAGACAGACGTCTGTTAGGAATAATAAAACGATTTCTGATCTCGTAGAGGAGGTTGCGCCAGCCTGCTCACCAAGGGCCTTGTCCAGCCAGTAGGAGCTTATAAATATTTATTTCTGCCGGCGTCACTGTGCTGGAGAGGATAGAAAGGGGTGGCAGATGTGATTGCTGGCTAGTTGGAGTGGGAGCCAGAGGAAAAGTCACTCAGGGATAGAGAGGGGCCACAGACAGAGGTGAACAGGACCTAAATGGGGTGGTTGGTTGCACAGAATGGAGGTGGGGAGGGCCGTTAGTAAGGGGGAATAGGGGAAAAACATCCATTTAAGGTGTGCCAGACTGCCTCACATTCTGAGCCACCTTGTTTTCAAACAGTATCTGTTCCTAGTTGCAGTGATTGCTCTGAATGTCTCAATTCCAGGACATCCTCACAGAAGCAATGTACCTTCCCAGGAACTCCTTCTGTCTCCAGGTCACCATTCTCCTCCCATGCAAAAAATGATGAACCTACAATGCCTTCTCCTTCCTATAATCCATTCCCCTTATCAGGCAAACACTCCTATGTATTGTTACTTGGTTTTCTTTTGTGTTTTTGTCACGTGTCCCCAAAGAGACCATGACCTGTGAAAGGGCAGAGAGAGACCTACAGCTTTTTATGTTTCCCACAGTGCCTAGCACAGGCCTCTTCACACAGTGGCCATTCAGTCAACACTTGTCTCTTGCTCAATGACCTGAAAGATTTTTTTCACTGCTAGGAACCTGCATACACACACAAATGCACATGCACATAAATATATATG
Source organism: Phascolarctos cinereus (assembly GCF_003287225.1). Lineage (NCBI taxonomy): Eukaryota > Metazoa > Chordata > Mammalia > Diprotodontia > Phascolarctidae > Phascolarctos > Phascolarctos cinereus. The sequence goes on from NW_027556098.1 coordinate 176,693,100, forward strand.
ATTCACTGTGCAAAATGAATGGCTATACACAGGGTGTCCCAAAGTCTTAGTGCTGCCTTAAGCTTTAGTAGCTATATATTATATAGTAATTTTTTATTAAATAGCTGTTAATTATTAAATAATTTCATAGTTATATTCTATATAGCAACAGCTCTCCCTGTGTATACACAAATATATGAAATATATGGAGTGACATTAAAACATAAACATGATCATATAATAATATGGTAAATATATCTCTATAATAAAGTATAAATATATGACTGTACATAAATACATACCATTCACTGTGCTAAGTGAATAGCTATACAGGTATGTAAGTGTGTGTATATATATATGTGTGTGTGTGTGTGTGTGTGTGTGTATACACACATACACTCATATTCCAGTTTGGAATAGCTTTCTCTATACGTCTGTCTTTGTCAACATAAATACATGTATGTACATATATGAGAAAGAGAGAATGAGATATAGGGAGTTATTGCCATATAGAAAAGAAACACACATATGTATGTGGAGAAAGAGAGAGAGAGAGAGAGAGAGAGAGAGAGAGAGAGAGAGAGAGAGAGAGAGAGAGAGAGAGAGAGAAGGGGAGACAAAGAGGGGAAGGAAAGAGACAGAGAGGAGACAGAGACAGAGAGATATTTAATCCATGTAGGGAGCTTTTGATGAGTTCCTCCTTATTCTGAGGCTAGCCCTCTATCCATTCTGCCAATTCTGCCTCCGGAGGGCCTCAATTTCCTTCTCTAAAAAATGAGAGGGCTGGAATAGGTGATTTGTGAAGTCCCACAATGTGTTCATACATATTATATGTCTGTATAATAAAATTGAAGAATTGGAGTGGACCTCCAAGAACATTGAGTCCCATCTCCAGCCAAAGCATGAACACCACTACCACCACCCTTACAATTGCCTATCCAGCCTCTTCTGGAGGTGTAAGTGCCTGCAGGGAACTACCTCATTGTGGAGACTGGGCTCACCTTCCTCTTAACTACCTGCGACAGTTGCTGATCAGCTGCAGCTAACAGGAAGACAGGCACAGGATCCTTGGGAATGGCAGTAGTCTTCCCCATACCACTAGTCCTATTTCCAGCCCAACCCTTGTAACCATCATCAGGTCAAGCAACTCCACTGGAGAAGGGGCTAGCCATCCTTACCAACTGCCAACCAACTGCTACACAAAGAGCAGGCAGGCCAGCCTATGTGAAGCAGCTAGGCACCCTGCAGAAGAGACAAGAGAGCACATGCCAGACACATCAGATCACCACCACCACCTTGACCACCATTTCCACTCAGACCCTGATGGGGAGAGTCCAGAATCTGAACCCAAGAGCCTTAGAAATAGCAACACTTCCAGCCCAGTGCCCTCAGCTTTCATCCTTAGAAACAACCATTGTTCAGATGCAGCCTGGCATGTATTGCTATAGTTGCTGCAGCCACAGTTACTAAAGACCCAGAAAAGAAAGTTCTTGCCCCTAAAGTCCTTGGCACTGACAAATGGTTCAATATCAGAAAATGAAATGAGTTTATCAGAGGAAATTGTGTTATAGAAGAGACATTGCCATATCCTTTGCCCCTGCACCGTAAGAACCATGGGGCTTTTCCATCTATCTTGCTTCTGGAATCTTCCACATGTGTTGTCTTCCCTATTATAATGTGAGCTCCATGAAAGCAAAGGACTGTCTTACTTCCCAATTTGTACCTTCAGCATGTAGCACAGTGCTATATACACAGTAGGTGCTTAATAAGTATTTCATTCATTCATTCACTGACTCTGAAAGCAGCCTTTTCCACTTGTGAACAGCTCTAATTGTTAGGAAGTTTTTTTTTCCCTTACCTTGAGTGGAAAACCTACCTTTCTGTTCAGTTCTACCCTTTGGTCTTATTCTGCCCTCAGGGTCCCTACAGAACCAGTCTAATCTCTCTTCCACATGACAGTGCTTAAACTATTCAAAGGCATGAATCATGTCACCTCTCAAGTCTTCTTTTCTCCAGGCTAAACATCCCCAGAACCTTGATCTTCATATGGCATGTTTTCTCATCTCCTCATCATCGTGGTTGCCCTCCTCTGTACTTGTTCTAGCTTGTCAGAGCCCCTGCTAAAATGTAGAGCCCATCACTAGACACGACATTCCATAATACCCCAAGTGTGGACTGACCTGGCTATGGTGCAATTATAGCATCCTCTCTCCCTACTTCAGCTAAGGTGGCCTAAGGTGGAATTAGCCAAGCAGATCATGTCTATGATCATAGATCATAAGTTTAGAGCTGGAAAGGGCTTCAAAGGCCATGAAATTCAGCTCTCTTAAACTGAGGCAAAGAGAAGTGAAGTCTCTTGCCCATGATCACACAGCTGTTATTTAAGTCTCTGAGACTTTGAACTCATCTTTCTGACTGCAAGCTCAGTGCTTTAGGGTTAGTGTGCTTTATACCCTAATCTTCCTACAGAGGTATTATTGGGCTCCTGGCCTAATTCTAATCAGTTCAGCTAACATTTTTGGAGTGCCAATTTTGTGAGAGGCAGTGTGCTAAGTACTGTAGTAGACACAAAGATGAGTATTGCATTGTCATTTCCCCCTGAGATGCATCCTACCTAGAAGAAGGGGAGAATAAGATACAACTAAAAAAAAAAAAAGGTAAAATGTGAGTAGGCATAATAGGGACAAAATAACTTCAGAGTATACAAGGATCCCAACACAGACAGAATGCCACCTTTTATTAAGCATTTTAGTAAAATTTGCCCTTTCCTTTCCCTGAGCCTTGTGGTCATGGTCATACATCTGGGTAGGCTGCTATTCCTCATGTTATTAGGATAATACCTTTTTGTTCCTCCACTTCCTTCTTGGGGTGGGGGGAACCTTTCAAAGTCTCCTACACCTGGATTATCTGAACCTGTCCAGCAAGTATCTGCCCCTGCACATTGTTTATACTGTTCACTGTACTTAGAGTGTCCTCTTTTCCCATCTTTGTCTGCCACATTTCTACTGATCCTATAAAACCTAACTCATGGGATAATAGAATCCTAGAATATTAGATTTGAAAGGGACTTGAAAGACTAATGCAGAGGTTCTTTACCTAGGTCCCATGGACTCCCAAGGGGTCCACAGGCCCTCAAAGGATCCACAGATCTCCAAGGGGTCCATGGATAGATTTCCAGGGGTTCTAATTTCCTATAAGGGTTTAGTTGGAGAAAAAAAAATGACTATTTTCACTCACCTCTAACTGAAATTTAGTATCTCCTTCAATTATTTAAAAACATTATTTGGAGAAGGGGGCCCTAAGCCTCACCAGGCTGCCAAAGTGGTCCATGACTCAGAAAAGGTTAAGAAACTTCATTCAGTCCCTCATTCAACCCCTCCCCCCATTTTTCAGAAGAAGAAACAAGAAAAAAAGAGATCAAAAATTGCTAATAAGTGACAGAGCCAAGGTCCAAGATCTCCTGACTTGGAGTGCAGGATTCTTTCCAGTATACTGCCATCACTCATTCCTAAAACCATCAGCCAGAACTTCACACTGAACTTTGTTCTCACCTCTGTAATGCATGAGAGGCAATGTAGCATAGTGAATAGAGGGTTGGCCTTGGAGTCAAAAAGACCCGGCTCAAGTAGTCCTTCTGGTTCGTACTAACTGTGTAGCCATGAACCCATCACTTAACTTCTAAGTTCTGAGGAAACTCTCAAAAACCATGTTACCAATAAGTTACCTGTCTGGATAAGTGCTCTCCAAATGGAGAGTTCCCTTTACTGATAATATAACAAAGTCATGTCCGGCCTCTGTATATTATTGTATATGATAGTCATTTGCATTATATCTCAAATTCCTCTACTATACTGTGGTCAGAGGCTAGATACAGACTAAATTCTTTATTCCCCCACTACATTAGCTAGCACACTGCCCTGTATATGGTGATGAATGAACAAACAAATGAATTAAAAAAAAAACCATTTGTCAGGCTGTTACTGTGTGCCAAGTATTATGCTAAGCACTGGAGATACAAATACAAATAAGACAGTCCTTACCCTCAAGGAACTTACATTCTGATCATGGCAGAAGATGACAAATATACAGATTCTGGAATATGGGGAGGAAGAAAAGTACCAGTGTGGTGGCAGTACAGCAGATGAAAAGGAGGCAGCGTTTGGAGCAAGAATAAGGTGATACATGACTGAAGTCCTTCCAAAATGGTGGGTCCAGGGAGAGAATCACATTGAGGAGAGTAGAGCCCCAGGTTGGAGGTTTCCCAGGTCCAGGCACATAGGAGGTGTTTAATAAATGCTCATTCATTGATTGATTTCAGGGAACACAACAAAGCAGTATCCTAGAAGAAGGATTCATTCATTTAATCAATAAACATTTTTTAAGCACCTGCTATGTGCCAGGCACTGTGCTAAGCACTGGGGATACAAAAAAGGCAAAAGACAGTCCTTGCCCTCAAGGAGCTTAAAATCGAATGGGGGAGACAACATCCAAACAGATATATACAAAACAAGCTATTTTGTGGTTGTTGTATATACAGGATAATTTGGAAATAATTAAAAGATTGAAGACATTGGAATTAAGAAGGGTTAGGGATGGGTACCAGATTTAGATGAGTCAAAGCCCTGCAATAGAGCAAATGTGCCCACAGTCAGAGTGGCTCCAGAATCAGGAGCACCAGTAATTTCCACCTGTATAGAACTTTAAATTACAATTCACACTCCTCACAGCAGCCTTTTGAGGTGGGTAGTACAGGCAATAACCACATTTTAAATATGGGGAAACTGAGGTTCAGAGAGAAGTGACTTACCCAAAGACACACAACAAATATGTGTTACAGCCAGGATTTGAACTCAGGCTTCTGAGGTCCTCACCCAGGACTCATTCCATTGTAACACACAACCTCTGCGTAGAGTAGACTAGCAAATTCTGTACTAGTAGATCAGTGTCAGGGAATCAGAAAGATATGACAGCCAGAGGGGACAAGACAGAAGGACAGCTTAAAGTCCAAGACAGAAGGTCAGAGGCCTGGGTATCTATAGAAGAGGAAGGAACAGGGCAGCAGGCAGCAGAAGGGGCACACGTCAAAGTCAAAGACACTTGATCACAGAAGCCATTCCCTTCCCCCACCTCCTTTACTCCAGCACTTGTCTACGATCTCAATCAGTCTGAATTTGAAAATGGTCCATCAGCAGCCTGATAGGAAGAGGGCAGGGCAGAGGATCAGTGTCAGCTCCTTGCAAGTACATTCAGGCAACTGGGTAGCTAAGCCAGAATCAAGGGAAGCAGAAAGAGGCATGGAGTCAGAACCCACAGCAGGTCAAAAGGTAAGGAGCTAGACAACAGCCAGAAGGACCTATGCTGTGAAATAGGTGGACAGAAGCCTAGAGATGGCCAAGAGCTAAAGGAACAGAGACAAAACCAACAGGAACAGGTGCAGCTCCAGGGTCAAAGGGACCCATGTTGGCTGAAGCAACTCTCTGATTCAGCCCCAATGCTGCTTGCCTATGGATCCCATTAAAGTATTAACAAATGCTAAATGTATCTTCAGTTTGATTCAGGAAATATTTATTAAGTAGCGATTGAGTGCAGCTAGGTGGTGCAGTGGGTGGAGCACTGGTCTAGGAATCAAGGAGACTCATCTTAGTGAGTTCAAATCTGGCCTCAGATATTTCCCTGCTGTGTAACCCTGTACAAGTCACTTAATTCTGTTGGCCTCAGTTTCCTCATCCATAAAAATGAGCTGGAGAAGGAAATGGAAAACCACTCCAGTATCTTTGCCAAGAAAACCCAAACGGGGTCACAAAGAGACAGACACAACTGAAAAGACTGAACAACAACAAAAATTGTGTGTAGAGAGCACAGTACTAGGTAATCGATTAAGGTCCTCTGTTCCTGAGAATTTATGATCCAGTGGGGGAAATTACCCTAGGCACATAGTAGGAGGTTAACAAATGCATGTTGGCAGACTGACACGTACTTCTCAAAATTATAGTACCAAATAATGCATGATGAGAGCATAAGGAAAGTACAAGCAGAATATTGTGTGAAACGTGAAGAAGAAAAGGTTGTCATCTCTACTTGAGGATCTGGAAAGGCTTTGTAGAGAAGAGGAGGTAGTGTGATTTAGTGGAAAGGGAAAGTGGAGCTGGGATCAGAAGCCCTGGGTTCAATCCCCCTGTCTTTTACTGACTGTGTAAAGAGACCTCTCTTTCCTCCTCTGTAAAATGGCTATAATATGTATACATCATGGAGGTGTTTTGAGGAGAGCATTTTGTAAATAATTAAATGTTATTTCTCTGTGAGCTTTGCTTCACATCCTCTGGAGGAGGGGCAGTTGGGCCTTTAAAGGAGGAGTGCACAGAACATTCCAGGTCTAAGAAACAAAGACACAAAACATAGGAAAGTGTGAGGTGTGTGAAGGAACTGCCTGGTTTTGTTGGAGAATAGAATGTGTATATGCAATTAGTAAAAGGCAAGACTAGAAAGAGACACAGCATGGCATAGTAGTAGCCAGAGAACTGGTCTTTTTGAGTCTGGAATCCCATCTGTGACACATCCTGACTATGTGACTCTGGGCAAGTCTTTTGCTGTCTTACAACTACAAACAACTCTTTAAGGCTGAAGACTGTACCAGTGTAAGGGAGTTTCCTACACCAATGAAATCCCAGGTCTGATTTTTCAAAGGGGGAGAGGGTGTGTGGAGCTAGAAAACTAGGGTGGTACCAAATTATGAAAGGCATTGAATGCCAGGCTAAGGATTCTGGATTTCAATTAAATAATCATTGAATAATTGGGAATGGAGGAGTGACAGGAGACAGCTCTTTTCTTTCCACATCCAGTGCCTCCACTTCTGACCTAAATCCCAGGCCCTCCTGTCTCCTCTAGGACCTTGTTTCATCAGTCATCTCCCTTCCATCTTGCCCTCTCTCTACTGGCCTCTTACCCTCTGCCTACAAACTTGCTTATGTTTCCCATATCTTTTTAGCAAATCACCAACCCAAATAACAATTTCCCTTGCTATCTTTCCAAACTATTGTGCTCTTCTTTCTATCTTTAAAAAATATCAAGCAAATTTCAAACTCAAATAATAATTTCCCTTGCTATTCTTTCAAACTATTGTGCTCTCTTTTCCCATTTAGTGGCCAGTTTCTAGAGAGAAAAGTCTATACCTGCGGCCTCCACTTCCTTATCCCTCTGCAATCTGGCTTGTATCCTGGCCCCCCTGCCGAAACTGTTCCCCCTGAGGACATCAGTAACTTCTTACTTATCAAATACTGTGACCTTTTCTCAGTCCTCACCTCCTTTGACCTTTTTACATTATTTAATACTATTGACCCCCCCCTTCAATTTAATATGAATTTATTTATTAAGCACCTACTATAGTCATGGTCTAAGTAGTAGGCATTGGAGATGTAAAGATAAAAATGAAAAAAGCTGTCTTTATTCTTAAATATCATGGGGGGATGAAAATGTTAATAGGTAAGTAAACATAAGATAATTTGAAGAGGGAGGGAGTGCTACCAGTTGGGTGGGGGAAGAGGTGATCAGGTAGAGCCTCCCAGAGCAAGTGGCTGCTGAGATGAGCCTTGAAAGAATCTAAGGTTTTCAGGAGGTCGACGTGAGGAATGAGTGAGTGCATTTCAAGCATGGGGTTAGAGGTGAGGAATGAGCGCGTTTCAAATGTGAAGTTCAGCCTGAAAGTCGGTGATGGAATATCATTTGAGGAAAGCAGTTAGCAGGGCGGCTATGCAGAGGAGTAATATGAACTAAGTCTGGAAAGCAGTGAAGGACTGTAGACATCAGAGGCCTCAGCGTTTTGTCCAGTAGGCATTAATGAACCGTGGAAGCCTCTGGAGCATGTGAGGGATGTGGTCAGATCTGTGCATTAGGAAAATTACTTGGGTAGTCATGTTGAGAACAGGTTGGACAAGAGAGATTGAAAGCCAAGCAGCCAATTAGGAGGCTATTTCACTAATCCAGTGAGAGATGAGGAAGACTTGAACTAGGTTGGTTATGGTGTGAGTAGAGAAAAGGGAGCAGCTGCTCAGCGTCTAGATTCCGGTTGTATCTGTATTCCTGACTGAAAAGCCTCCTAACAGGATATCCAGGGTATATATTCATGGCATAGAAATCACTGGACCAGGACTAGGCAAATCACTTTGGAGACTGGTTCAAGAAGAACCCAAACCTAATTCATCTCAGTGGATACTCAGTGCCTGAAATGGATAATTTACAAGCACTAACTTTGCACCGTGCAGCTGACCAAGCACTTTATGGGCCTGTGGTCATGCAACCTTCAGAAACTCCTTCTCAACATTGGGGTTTCTTCTGCCAACTTCTGTTTTTCCTATTGCTGGTCATCATCTGCATCTTGTGGTAATTGGACTTTCTCTAATGCTCAACCACCAACATCAGGAAATTTGATCATGCAATATATCCCTTGCCTTGCCAAACTGTGGCTTAATAAGGACTGACCTCTGGCCCCTGAACCTACTCTTACTACCAATAACACTAGTAGTTAGAGCAACTCCAAAGTACCCAACCTGATACCATGTTTCCTGCGTTCTTCATGGTACGTGGGGTACCCATCTTCCAGTACCAACCGCAACATGACCAGCACAGAGGCTGACCAAACCCCTGAAAAACATAGCCAGTAACTTGTAAACATCCCAATGGAGAAGCCAGTGGTAGATACTCTTGACTGAAGTCTCTTGACTCTCGTCCCTTCAGTCCTCTTCCTAGAGAAGGAACTTCTCAAGACACCACAGCTTCAACCTGGAAGCTAGGTTTGAACGGACCAACAGAAAATCTGTAGAACAAACGGATTCCCCCTCACCCCGTCAGTGATTGGCATCAAGGGCTGAAGGAGTGAGAGAGCAATCTAGCCACCAGATACAGGGGAAGTCCCTGATAGGCAGGGAAAGCAAGGCCAACAGCAGCTGCCCACAGGCCCACATTGCCATTTCAGCCAGTGAAAGCCACTTTGAAACTGCCCTTCTCTCTGTAGCTGCAAACAGTGCAGAAAGAGATCATTGCTCCAGGACCAGGCACTTTACTTTGGGGACCTGTACAAGATGAGCCCAAACCCAGCTCATTTCAGAGGACATACTCAAGGCCCAAAATAGAAGATGAGTGGTCTGTGACTTTCACCTTTGGAAGTAGCCAAGAGCTTATCTACCTTGTTGTCATCAAGTCACCACTAACTGAACCTCTCCTCAGAAGTTGCCACCACCTCTGCCAACTTCTTCACTTGGCTCTCCTGTTGCTGGTCACTGCTGGGATCTTAGGGCAACTCATCAAGAAATTGTAAAACAAAACCAAGAGAATGAAAAAATAGAAGACAATACGAAATATCTCATTAGAAGAGTGAGAGATGTTAGGGAGCTGAAATCAGGAAGATTTTGACTGAATATGGGGGAAAGGGAGTAGCTCCATTCTCTTCACTTTGCATCATTGTTTTGTCAATATCTCCTGCTCCACATGGCTGCAAAGATCATTTTTGTGTGGATGATCTGCAAGTCTGTACATCCAGCATAGAGCTCTCCTCTGATCTCCAGTCCCACTTTCCCAACAGTTTGATGGACATTTCCATCTGCCTGATGGATGTCAAACTTCACACATCCAAAAATGAACTTATCTTCTCCCCAAAACTTGCCCTTTCTTCTAACTTCACTATTTCTTTTGTTGTTGCCACAATTCTCCTAGTCTCCCAAGATGGACTGCCTCACTCATCTTTGACTTTCCTATTTTGCTCATCTCCTCCATCTAAACAATTGCCAAACCCTGTTGATTCTCTGACTGCAATATTTCTCCCATTCATCCCCTCCTCATCACTCGTACACCCTCATTCAACTTTCATTATTTCTTACTTGGACTGAAATAGACTCCTAATTAGACTTTCTGACCTCAGTCTCCTTTCTCCAATCCATCATTCATGCAACTTTCAAAATAATCTTCCTAACCCATGGTTCTGACTGTGTTGCTTCCTAACAGTGCCAAAAACCATGAGTGGTTCCTTATTACCAATAGGATAAAATACAAATTCCTCACCCTAGTATTTAAAACCTTCCATAAACTGGCTCCTACCCACACTTCCACCCACTCTGTTTATCCATATACTCTCGTTTCTGTTAAAATGGACCACTAGTAGTTTCCCACTCTTATTAGTTCAATTTGACAGTTCAATGGCAATTGATTAAGCATGTATCATATACAAGGCGCTGATCTTTTTCATATTTCTGTGTTTATGCATGCCTGAAATTCAATCCCTCCATATCTGTCTGTTAAAATCCTTCGAGACCGAGCCCAAGCACTACCTCCTCCCTGAAGCCTTTCTTCATCCTCTCCCAACTGAAAGGGATTTTTACCTTCTCAAATTTTGTAAAACACTTTGGACTCTCCTTGGCCCCAGTCTCATTCTGCCTTGTAGCATACTTATTGATAGATTTATCTTTTCTTTTCTATTTGGTTGTGAGTTTCTTGACCATATTGCTTTTGGACTGTGTGTCCCCAGCATCAAACACAATGCCTTGCACATAGCATCCACTTAGTTGTCTGTTGAACTTAATGTCCAGTTCTATGCATAAAAAAGATTAATCTGGCTGTGGTGTTAGGCATGGTTTGCTGGACCAAGAAGGTGGAAGAAGGAAACCCATGGAAGCTCTTGCAGTGCTCTGGGTGGTATCTATGGCTTGTTCTAGGGTGGTGGCAGCGAGAATAAATAATAGGGGACAGGCAGAAGAGAGCTAATATATGTGGAATCAACAGAGGTGGCAACTGGATGTATACGAGAAAAGGGAAACAGAAGCATCAAATGTAATGCCAATCAGTCAAGTCAGTCCACAAGCATTTTTCAAATGCTTACTATGTTTGAGGCATTGTGTTGAGTGCTGGGGATACTCAAACAGTTCCTGCCTTCAAGGAGCAACCATGCCTAAGGTTCAGAGCATGGGATATTGTGTGAATAGTATTGTTAAAGACAAAAATGGTGAAGTGTAAAGAAGAAGAAGATTTTGAGGAGAAATTAGAACCCCTGATTTGGACGTGCTTTATTTGAGGTGGTAATGGTATATCCACTGGGAATGTATAGACAGTTGGAAAAGTAGATATGGAGCTTAGAAGAGAGGTCACTGTTGGGGATGGAGATTTGAATCATCTGTGTAGAGATTACAGTTGAAGTCATAGGAATAGTAGAGATCACTTGTAGAGAAAGAATAAAAGCTAAGTACAGAATCTTGGGCAACATCTATCTTTAGGTTTAGAAGGAGGAAGAGGAAACCATGCAACAGATGGAGAAGAGGCTGTTAGAGACGTAGGAGAAGAGACCTGAGAGTTAGATGTCTCAGAAGGCTGAAGAGGAGAGAACATCCAGGAGAGGTGATCATCATAGCAGATGCTGAAAAGGGGTCAAAGAGGATGAGGACTGAAAAAAAATGGCCACTGAATTTGGTAATTAGGAAATTACTGACGGCATTTGAGAGAGCAGCCTTAGCAGAGTAATAGGAAAGGAAAATGGCAAGGCATGAAGGAGCAGGTTGTTGATGAAGTAGAGGACTCTTAATGGATTATAGAATTTAGAGCTGGAAGAAACCTTAGAAATCATCCTGTCCAGAGGTTCTTAATTTGGGGTCTATGAAGTTGGTTTTTTTTAAATATATTATGATAACTATATTTTAATGTAATTGGGATCCTTCCTGATCCTATGTATCTTATTATATTCATTTAAAAACATCGTTCTGAGAAGGGATTCATAGGTTTCTCCAGATGACCAAAGGATTCCATGATGCAAAAAAAGGTTAAGAATTCAAAATCCTTTATTTTACAGATGGGGAAATTGAGGCCTGAAAATGAAGTGCTTTACTTTTTCCTAATCCTTCTAGTTATTAATGCTATCTCCTTTTCCTCAAATCTCTTTAAGTGTTTTATCCTCTCAGTAAAATCTTGAGAGCAGGGAGTGTTTTTCTTTCTGTCTTTGCATTCCCAGCATTTAGCACAGTGCCTTATACTCAGCAGAGGCTTAATAAATGTTTATTGGAATTCAGTTAAGTTGCCCAGGGTCTTTTGAATCTCAATTCAGGGCTCTTTCCACTACAAAACACTCACTCTTGGATCTAGTAGGCTAGAGTGGAGTGAAGAGACAGAGAGAAAGGTAAAATGATTGAGAATTGGAATCTTGCCTCTGTATCCTGGAAGGCTAATTTAGCGTCCTGATCATCAAGTTGTCAATTTGTAGCCAACTGAGATCATAAGCAGGGGAGATGAACCTAACAGTAGAAGTCTCCGCTGGGTGTTGTCTTTCTAGACAATTCTAAAACAGTGAGGCTTTGGTGCTTCTCCTCTTGGCAAGAGGGAGTACTGGCCCAAATGGCCCTGGCCGAACTCCCTCAAATGGGGCATGCATTATACCATTGGAGATGGATTGCACTCATTCTGAACATTAGTCTAGGAGTGAGCCTCTCTCCTCCAGCAGGCCTTCCAGGCTTGGCTGTAGGAGCTGAATCCTCCTTAGGACTGATGGGAGTTTGGACAGAGGGTGTGAAGAATTAAAGGCCTTGGAGCTAAACCCAGTCAGCTGCTGAGACAGAAAAGGAAATTGGTATCTTCTGAAGAGAAGAGGAGAAAGGGAGAAAGCAATGTGAACTAATAAATCTGGAGGGATTATCCAACCACTAATGAACCCAGAGAGATTTGCAATCACTGCCTAATAGAAAAGATAAAATCATCTTAATCTATCGTCAGGGAACGTGGGCAGGGGCAGCGGCTGAGGGAGGAAGCTGAGTTGGAGGAGAAATGGGGCTGGATTTTAAGATGCAGGTAGGAATGAGAGACAGAGCCAAACAAACATGGGTGAGTCATCAACTACTGAAGAGGAGAGAGGCGTGTCGATGCTCTGCTATGGGCAAGCTTCCTAGATGCTGCGACCTTTCTGTTGGAGTTTCTGAGAATGGAATCATCATGGCCTTTTCACAGAGGCTGCCCCCGGGCCAGGCTCAAACCTCATGGTTTTGGCACCAACGGTCCAGGAAGCTGTCCAGTTTCCACAAGCAGAGCTACGGCAGGGATTGGAGGCAGTGGGAAGACGGAAGAGGTGCAGGTGACACCGAGGAGCCACTGATCTTCTGCCCTTGAACTATTGTGGATGAGGCGCTACAACTAGGGTCAATGGGGAAGGTGTGAGTTTGGGAGCAAGAGGAGTTGTATCAGAACAGCCACCTCTCCCATATTCCCTGGGATTCTCTTGGAATGTTCCTCGAGGCTTCTGAATCCTAGGTCTGGGCATTTCTCTTTGCCAGCACACTGTATGCACTTAAGTAATGTGTGTTGGATTGAATTGAATGAGGCAGCTGGGCATGTAATTCCAGGACGATGTGAGGGAGAAAAGAGCAGTGGCAGAAAAATAGCAAGACCCTTCTACCAACTCTGTCACTAACTAGCTATGTGAATTCCCCTTCCTTCTGTAGGACTCATATGACTACTAGCTGTGTGACCCTGGGCAATTCACTTAACCTCTATTCACCTCAATTTTCTCATCTGTAAAATGGGGATAATAAAAGCGCCTACCTCTCAGGGTAATTGTAAGGTGGAAAAAGGAAGAATATTTTTAAAGCACATCACAAACCTTAAAATGCTATGTAAATGCCTACTATCATCATTATTAAAATAAGGGAATTGGACTAAATTAACTTTAAAGTCTCTTCTAACTTGAATATCCTCTGATTCTAATTGTTTTCCCTTCTCCCCCCCCCATGTCTCCAGGGATCGGAATATGCTTATTTGGTTAGTCATGGGACAACAATTTGCCTCTTGGTGAAGTCTCATATTCATAGATCCATGCCTCTGAATTTTTAGCCCTGCTAGTAAGGAGCCTGGAAATCCATTCCCAATTTTTTGTGTCTCTCAAGAGAATCTTGAAATCCTAGGATCTCTCTTCATTCGTAGAGGTAAAAGGAGCCTTAGAGATCATCTAGTACCATTGCAATATGATCCATGAACTGCCCCCTCTTCATTATCTCCTGTACGTGGTCACTCAGCCTCCACTTGAAGAACGTCGTCGGTGATGAAGAACTTGCTATCTTCCCAAACTAAACCATCAACTTTTGGTTAGCTTTAATCATTAAGAAGGTTTGCTTTAGCTCAAGCCTAAATCTTCATCTTTTACACCTTCCATTCCTTGTTCCCAGTTCTGTCCTCCAGGGCCTCTAGGAGTATGCACACCTTCCAACCTCTTACCTGCCCATTAAACAGAGATTGGATCCCAGATTCTATTAATTTGAAATTGCAAGTATGCAGAAAAATGGGCTCTGAGCTCAGCCTGAGCTGCAGGCTTGCACTTAGATAATTCTATGAGCTTTTCATCTTTTATTATACAACCTTCTGGTCTAAAGGACTTAACCTATCAGTTGGCAACAAATTCACCCCATCTGCAGAGTCTTATATGAGAAGCAGTTGGAACCTAAAGGATTTCTGTTGAACAGCTTTTCCTTCTGGGAATTTAGAGAGGAGAAACAGGAGGAGAGCTAGATTACTCCATAGGATTATCAGAATTAGCTCTGGAAAGGACCTCACTGCTCATCTAATTCAGTTTCCTTGTTTTCCAGAAGGGAAAACTGACACCCTGAGGGAATAAGTGACTTGCCCAAGGACACACAGGTAGCAAAATAGAAGAGGCAAGATTCAAAGGAAAGAAGGGGAAAAAGCATTTATTAAATGCTTACCGTATGCCAGGCACTGTGCTAAGTGCTATTAAAATAATCATCATTTAATACTGCTATTTAAGTAAATTGTAATTAATTAAATGTATTGTCACATTTATATTGTATGTTACATTTAATTCTAGGAGGTAGGTATATTATTCTGGCTATTTTATAGTTGAGGAAACTGAGGGAGAGAAAAATTAAATGACTTGCCCAGGGCCACACAGCTGATGTGTACAGACCTCTTCTCAGAATAATGTCTCTTAAATACATAAAATAGATGAGGTCCCAAAGGAAACCAATTATATTGAAACATAGTTAATGAATTTTTTTTAATCAAGTTCACGGATTCCAGATTAGGTCCGTGCCGTGGATCCACTGTTCTTTCCAGTACATGTTGTAGGCAGCTAGGCAGTGTAGTATATAGAACTCTGGGCCTGGAAAACCTGAATTCAAATATGACCTCAGACACTAGCTGAGTGACCCTGGATGAGTCATTTAATCTCTGTCTCAGTTTCCTCATCTGTCAAATAGGCAGAATAACAGCATCTACCTCACAGGGTTGCTGTGAGGATCAGATGTGATGATATCTGTAACATATTGTGCAAACCTCAAAGCACTACAGAGATGCTGATGTTAAGATGCCCTTTTTACCCAGAGGACTTTAACTCTGTGAAAAACTAAGCTAGCCTGATTCTCTCTCCTTCTGGACAAAAAAGTCCCCCTTGTATGGTATGTGTGGTGGAGGAGGCAGTCAGAGTCAGAACATGATTGACAGCCAGAGCGGCAGCTCCTTCCCTCATCCCACACCAGATATCAGATCTTGAGTATTGAGGAAGACACTGATGGCAAAGGAGATCAGCCATTTGACTTATACTGAAAGAGTACTTTAAAAGTTACCAATTACCTCCCTTGCAACAACCCTGTGAGGTAGCTTGTGCAGGTATCATTATCCCCATTTTATGGATGGGAAAGTTAAGGCTCTGACAGTTTAAATGATCCCAAGATCCCACAACTAGTAGGTGGCATATCCAGGAATCAAACCCAGTCCTCTGCTTCCATATTCACCACTCTTTCCATTTAGCCATGGGATAGACAAAAATGTTCATTTTACTACCTCCTCCTTCCCCGTCCATAAGCCATGAGACTCTCAGGGTGATTGTATAGGAACCTCAGAGGACTCTTCATCTCTTTTGTCCTGCCCCTATTTCAATGAAGTAGCTAGAGAAAGGGGGAGGGGGGAAAAGAAAGCGCTGGGGTCTTTGTGCCTGAGAGTTCCCGGACCTCTTAATCTGCCACTGGCTAGGAGGCTGGAATGTAGCAGATTGAATTGTATAGGGGCAGGAGACATCCTACTATTCTGCCAATACAATATAGATCTAGGGATTCTACAGTAAGAAACTGTAGACTCTTCAGCCTGGTGGAGCCCTCTCTCAGGTTATCAAGACCATTCCCTGCCTCCAGGCAAGACTGCACCAATAAAGATAACCACTCTACCCTGTTCTTAAGACCCTCCAGGGTAGGATCACCTAGGTCCATTCTCCAAAATAGGCTCCATTTTCTTGCCAGCCATTCAGGAAGCCAAGCTGTAATGAACATCCCAGAAAAACATAACCTTACCTCCCTAGTGTCTTAGAATGGTACCACACTCTGCCCTGTTTCAACAGCATCCAGAGGGAATGGATATGATATGAAATATGTGGCCCATTTTTTTCCTCTTTTGTGTTTATTTTTATGCCATGTAGACCAGAGGGGATGTTTATGTTTCCAAAGACTGATCAGGGAGATTAGCTACAAATAATTGAAAATGTGAAATACCATTATTGTAAGCAAGGTTGGGTAAAGCAGGGAAGGCAAGTGAATATAAGATATAGGTGGCATTTGAACAGCCCACTCCCATGTTCCTTCATACTTCAGGATGGTGGTAGAGAGGCTGACTTTTACCTCAGGTGTGAAGGAAGGGGAAGTAATTTGTTAAACTATGAAATCTTGCCCTTGCCCTTGAAGAAACCTCTTGGGGTGACCTATCCATTCCTCTTCAGCTGGGTCTAACCTTATCTTAAACAGACTCAAGAGGTATAATGTGTACACTATATTATAATTTACACCAATGTTAGTTTTAACAGCTGGGTGACCTTGAGGAAGGCCCCCAACTCTGACCTTCAGGTTTCTCATGTGTGAAATGGAAATAATAAGGCTTTCATTGGTGACCTCATAGAATCATTTTAAGGAATGTGCTGTGTTAACCAAGTGCTAAAAGAATGGGAGTGGATGTGGTTAGAGCAGTGCAGCCTAATGGATAGAAAGCTGGCTTTGGAGTCAGGAAAACCTGAGTTCAAGTCTTACCTCTGATGCTTTCTAACTGTGTGTCCTTGAGCAAATCACTTACCCTCTAGGTGCCCCCAAGAAGAAACTCTAATTCTATAGGTTGAGGAATAGGTACCCATCTGTAATGGTAGACCATTTCTTCGCCGGGAGTTCCTCCATCACTTAACAAGCATTAAATACAAGAAAAATTTAATTAAGTACGAGAAAAATGAAAAGTCCCTGCCCTCAAGGAGCTTATGTTTTAATGGTTTGTATACACACACATACATGCATATATACATATACACAAGGGCGGCTAGGTGGCACAGTGGATAGAGTGCTGGGCCTGGAGTTAGTAAGACTGGAGTTGAAATCTGGCCTCAGACATCTACTAGCTGTGTGACCCTGAGCAAGTCACCTGACCCTGTTGGCCTCAGTTTCTCATCTGTAAAATAAGCTGGAGAAGA
Organism: Phascolarctos cinereus; assembly: GCF_003287225.1. Lineage (NCBI taxonomy): Eukaryota > Metazoa > Chordata > Mammalia > Diprotodontia > Phascolarctidae > Phascolarctos > Phascolarctos cinereus. The sequence continues at coordinate 176,710,546 of NW_027556098.1, forward strand.
AAATGGCAAACCACTCCAGTATCTTCACCAAGAAAACCCCAAATGGGGTCATGAAGGGTTGGACGTGACTAAAATGAGTAAACAATATACATATATGCATGTATATATGTGTGTGTGTGTGTGTGTGTGTGTATGTATACATACACATACATACAGATGTATATATAACAAAAGATATTTTGTTTGCTTATATACATAAACACACATGTGTCTACACTCACAGTGTAGGTCTGCATATATAAAGTAAATATTGGGTAGTTTTTGGAAAGAAGGCAGGAAAGACTTTGTGTAGAAGGTGACTCTAGCTGAATCTCAAATTCCAAAATTCCAAGGGATTAGAACTCCAAGGATTCCAAGAGATGGAGGTGAGGACAGAAAGCATTCCAGACTGTACAAATGCTTGGAGATGAGATGTGTGTGAGGAATTGCGTGTAGGCTGCAGAGTCTGGACTGGAGAGTGCAGAGGGGAATAATGTATAATAAGAACTAACCTTCACCTTGCCATTGCTCAGTCTTTTCATTCCTTTCTGATACCTTAAGAATTATACCATATTGACTGATTCAGAACTTTTCTTCAACTTCCAAATCCCTCAATCCCTATTGAAATCAGAGGTCCAGTTCCTAAAAGAAGCAGCAGTCATCATTATCAGTCTAGGATTCAGAATATGTGGAACTGTAGCATCATGGGATCGTCTTCAGTGAAGAGATTTTGTGTGTCCATCTTTCTGCTGCTGACATATTGGATGAGCACCTTTCCTGCCTCCAATAAGCCCTTGGAGCCCTGGTAATCCAATGAAGTTGGCTGGCCCATGCTCCTCCATCAGCACAGAAGATGGTATTCACCTTGGGCTACTGGGCCCCCAGGCTTCAGTTTCCTTGTGCCTGGTCCCAAGTTCATGGAAGGTCAGAAGCTGTTCATTACCAGCTGCATCAAAAACATCTTAAATCTGGCCTCCCCTAATTCCAGGTCCCAGAGCACTTTAAGTCTCTGCTTTCTCTTCTGAACTCTCTCCTGAAAAACAACAACCACCAAAGGAAAAAAACAAAACAAAACACCAACCTACCAGTCCATAGCTCTAATCCATCAGCTGGACAACTTCCCAGAGCCTCAGCAATTGATTCTTAAGTGTACTTTATTGTAAAATTATTAAGAGTGTCCACATATTTCAGCTTTATTGGGCCTTTCCAGAGAGTTTCTCTGCATACAACTATACACTTTGGTGAATAAATATGATTTTGAAGTATCATGGAAAAGAGTACTAGAGTGAAGGCTTCCTGGGCATCTGTTTGAATCTCTGGGGCACCAGCCTTATCAGGTGGAAATTCAGACAAGCTGCAGGGCCTAGCAGCGACAAATGTCAGTGAAGTCCAGATCCGTCTAACAGGACCTAGAAGGTATTCAGTATCTTTTCTCCAAAAGGTCTAAGCTACTAGTGCGCAGTCTCTGAACACTATTCATGAGGAGGGGAGCAAATGGAGCTTGGGAAGATGGGGATGGCATCAAAAAGTAGATGGATTTGTTGATGGGTAAACTGAGACTAGACAGAGGAAATCCCTTGGCCTATGCCACTAGGTGAGGAGGAGATTAGCCAGGAATGGGTGATTTATCAAAAGCTCATGATACTGTGTTATTTATATCTGATTGCCTGAAGAATAGAAGGCACACCAAACTTGATCAGGAGATCTAGTGTCTAGAACAGCTCAGTCACTTACTAGCTGTGTGACCTTGGTCTAGTCTGAGCTTTTTGTTGTCTGTAAAATGAGGGGGTAGACCAGATAATTTTCAATGTCAGCCCCTATGCTTATCTAATGTATAATTCTGTATAGATCTAGGCCATTAACTCTAGACAGAGGCATGGAGCAGGTTATTGTCTTCAGGAAACCCCCTTCAGTGTCCCTTCTGGTGCCCCACCTGTCCCCCAGGCGACGATCATTCTGCTCTCTGGCTACTACTCAGGAGCCCTCACTATTGTGTGCCCTCTATCCCTGTCTACAGAGCATCATTCTGACTCCCACATCCAGAGCATTTGTTCTATGCCCTATTCTCTAACCCACCAGTTCTCTGAACTGGAGAAGAAACTAAGAAACTCTTTAGGTATTAATGGACAATAATGACTTTAGCTGCGACTCTGCTCAGACAAAATGTGTATTTTCACCAAGGCTTTCAGCGCCCTAAGTCAAGAGAGTGAGTAATGGGGTCATTTCAAGTACTGAAGCTGAATCTGTAGAAGTGTTTTGGGAGTGTTAGTCCCCTTGAGTCATGCTTTCCAGAGAGTAGGCAGCCATCTTTCCCTCCCTGAAAACTCAGGCCACTGAGGCATTGTGGTATAGTGAAGAGGGCACTGGACCTGGGACCAGGAAGTCCTGAGTTCAAATCCAGCTTCAGATATTTACCCTGGGTAAGACACTTAACCTCTCTGTGCATCAGTTTCCATATCTGTAAAATGAGGGGGTTGGATGAGATGACCTCTCTTCCGGTTCTAAATCTGACGTCAAGCACATCAGTAAAGAGATAAGACAGGGTGATTCAGTGGACAGGGTGCTGACACAAGGTGATGAGGTTCAATTTTGTCTCTAACACTACCTAGCAGTGTGTTGTTGGCCATATTATTTCCCCTCTCTGGGACTTAGTTTCCTTATTTGTATAAAAAGAGAATTGGACTAGATGGTCTCTAAGGATTCTTCCAGCTCTAAACTCTATGAATAAGTCTAAAATAGTTCTTGACTCATCATAATAATTCTTCACTTTTATCCAGTATTTTGAGAGGTAGTATGGTATAGTTGAATGTTGGACCTGGAGTCAGGAAGACCTGGGTTCAAATCCTGCCTCTGTGTGACTATGGGCAGGTCACTCTACTTGTTCAAGTTCCTATTTTCTCCCCTAAAATGGGTATAACAAGACCTGTATTCCCCACCTCACCCTTGAGTTGTTGTGAAGCTCAAAGGAGATAATGTTTATAAAAAGCCCTGGAAACTTTAAAAGTGCCCCCGTTAATGTCCATTGTTGCTACCCCAGTATTTGATGTGCTTCCACATTCGACCCTTACCACAACCCTGTGGATGGGTATGATTGCCCCTTTTTAACAGAGGGAAATTGAGGCTCATACAAGTGAAATGATTCATGCAAGTTACCCACAAAGTAAAGAGGAAAACCAGGCCTCAGGCACAAGCCTTCTGGTCCCAAGGCCAGTATTCTTTCCATTGAGACGGGAGAATTGCACCATTCACAGCTGAAAATGAGCATGTCCCCTCAGGAGGGGACTCAGAGTTGAGGCAGAGCAGGGAGGATTAGGCTGCCCGTTCCCCATGTAACTGAATTCAACAAGCATTTACTGAGTGTCTGCCACTTGCAAAAATGCTATGCCAGGCTCCCGAGATAGATACCTTCAGGAAACAATTTTACCTGGTTGAAGGGGCAGTAAATATGTAAACAAATAGTTAAATACAAGATAATTTTAGGAGAGAGAGCATTGACAACTAGAAAGGAAAGGAGGCAACAGACACAGTGGAAAGCACATTGGTTTTTGAGTCAAAGGACCTTTTAATCCCATTTCTGATGCTACTTCTACTGTTAATCTCTTTGAACTTCCATTTTCTTATGTGTAAAATGGGGTTCATTTTACTGTATGCCTCTATCACAGGGTTATTATAAAACCAGGGGGTTGGATTAGCTATCCTTTGAGCTCCCTTCTACCTCTCTTCCTATGGTCCCTTTGTCCCAGGAGCAATACAGGTTTCAGGGTGGTGTTATACATTGTGGGGTGAGAACTGAGTGGGGAGATTTAGGCTGGCTACCTAGTAGGATGATATGTTCACAATCTTACCATCCTTAGAACTAAAGAATGTCCAAAGCTATTCAACCCTCTCATTTGACAGGGGAGAAAACCAAGGCCCAGACATGGGAGGTGAGGTTTCCCTCACGTTCTGGCCCTACAATGAATTAGTAGTCAAGCTGGAAGTATGACTGAGGTCTCCTTGTTTCCAATTCAGCAATTGCTCTAATAGATTCTCCTCATAGACCTGTCTCTGACCCAGGCCTTAGATCAAGCAAAACTATAGCATGAACAAGCTTTGCTTTAGCATCTTCTCACATTCTCTTGAATGTCCCCTTTCCTCTTTCATAGGTTGGTGCCTCAGAAATCCTCCCACTGCACCTGGCTCCAATAATTGTCTCCAATATTGTCTCCAATATTGTCTCCAATAATTACCCTTGAATTGGACCCATCTCTCCCTCCACAAACCCAGTCAAACCTACTCCCAGGCAGCTGGAAGGGTGCTAGGAAAGGTGGTTCCAATGAGACCTTCATTATTGATAATACCGTAGCTTAATGGTAAGAAGGCTTGTGTTGAATTGGCAGGAATACTGAACTTAGCACCCGAAGCCCTGGCCTCAGATCCATACCTCCCACTTATCAGTAGTGTGACCTTGCACAAAGCCATTCAGTCTCTCTGGGTTTCTAATTTTCTCATTTGTAAGACAGGAATCGATCATACAAATAATTGTAGGGCCAATCTCATGGGGATTTTGTGAGAAAAGCATATTGTAAGCATTATGGAAATGTGAATTATTATTATTAGTTGAGAGGTAGCTTGGAAAGGACACTGAATTTGGAGACAGAAAACCTGGATGCAAATCTCAGCTCAGCTCTTTACTACAGTTGAGACCTTGGGTAAATTGCTTCCCTTTTTCTATGCCTCAGTTACTTTCTATAAAATGAGTTGGCTGAACCTCTAAGGTCCCTTCCAGTTCTAAATCTCCTATGATAAGGTGTCACTTGTACTCCTTTTGAGGGGTGTTTACCTTACACGAAGGAATGAATCTGTAATAATGGAATTTCAGGTATTAAAAATTCTCTGGCCTTAAACTCTGCTCACTAGAAAAGATGTGACCCAGGAATTGGGAGTTGGGGGTTGGAGGGCATCTAGGCCACCAGTTTATCTGTTAGTATATAAATCCAATGAAGCAGATTCAGCCTAGGCTGGCCAGCTAGTCCCAACCTCAGCATCTAGAGAAAAAGCTGACTTAATAAAGAGGGTGAATAGTAGCTATAGAGTAACAGCCAATAAAAGAAACTGGAGGAAGACAGACAGGTCAGATGAAAGGCAAAGAGGCAAATTAACTGCAGTATGAACACCAAGAAGCTCGGAGCCAGCAGAACTCATTTTCTGCTCACTGACCATCTCTGTCACCAACATTCAGAAGACCTCACAGCCTGTTGAGAGCTGCCTGAGGGCAGCCACCTCTTCTCTTCTCTTCCTCTGATACTTTTTTCTATCTCTCCCCTCTTCTCCACCCCTCTTCTTGGTGGGTTGGGGTCTTATGTAGTCATAATGTTAAGTGACTGACTGCCTGACTGACTTACTGACTGGATTTTCCAAATTAGAAGCCATTGGGCATAGCGGGGCAGAAGGGCTGAGAGGCAAAGATCTTTGACTTGGGGCTATAAACACCCTATCATGGTATTCACCCTTCACAGATCAAGTGACTGTGCAGAAGACCTCCCAGGGCACCCTTAACCTTGGGGTCATGCATAGTTTCTGGGACAGGATGAGACTGTGTTGTAGTCATGTCTGATTCTTTGTGATCACATGGACCATTCTGTCCATGGGTTTTTCTTGGCAAAGAGACTGGAATGGTTTGCCATTTCCTTCTCCAGTGAATTAAAGCAAACAAAGGTTAAGTGACTTGCTTAGGGTCTCACATAGCTAGTAAGGGAGTGAGTTCATATTTGAACTCAGGTCTTCCTGATTCTAGGCCCAGTACTGTATGCTATCTACTAGTAATCATTGTGTCTAGTCTCATTTATAGATGAGCTAACTGATGCTCAGAAAAATGAGATGATTTATCCTAGGTCAGGCAGATTCTAAGTAGTAGGGTTAGTATTCAAACCCAGTCTAACAGGCTCTAAATCCAGGGCCTAAGCATGGCAAGGAACTTGCTGTCCATCCACAGCAGTACTGGGGCACCTCTGGGACCAATTAATCAGAATATCTGAGAAACCAATAAGTGAGACATTCATTACTCTAATCTGTGTAAGGCGAAGCAGGCAGTTATGTCATGGGCTTTGCATTCTCAGAGGCCTGTTGAGGAATTCAACAAATTGGAAAAGTTTCTCTCCTAAGTTGGAGTGAGGAAAGGCTTCCAATCCTGCCTAGAGGATGGGGGAGGACAGAGTGTAGAGATGGTAATCTAGTTATTAAAGGTGAGACAAGAAACTCCTCATACAATAAGTTGAAGGGAGGGAGAGTAGGATAGGAAAGGGGAGCCAGGATGAATATTACCAGGGACGTCAGCAGACACTGAACATAGAGGCATTCAATAGTGGATGCCAAAAGCCAGAAAGAGGCAGAGGAAAGCTTTTCTCTCTGCATTGAGAGAGAACCAATTACCAGGCACTCTTTTGATTGGTGTTTGATAAACAACATGACGATGAAGATAAATCCCAATGGAACCCAGAACCAAGTTGAAGATGTCTTCACCTATCATCCATTCACTATAATTTGAAACCCAGTCCTGGTACTTGCCACACTCACATATACACAAAGGAGACAATGTATGCATTTTCTTGTGTCTGGGCAGGGAAGGTTCAGATGAGATAAGTCAAATTGATAATTCTCTCCTCTGAGGAATACTGCAGTTCAAAACTGGTAGAAACATGATGGAAATATTCCTTTCTGTCTGCTTGGGCTCTGGATTAATGAGGCTTTGGTAGAATCTGGGGTGTGGGCAGGACTCTGCTTTCACTTGTTACTAACTTGTCAAAGACCAGGAGCCTCATTTGTTCAGTGGTATATAAACATCGCCTCCCTTTCTGTCCAGTGCTATCGGTGATTTTCAATTATCGAGGTTTAGGAGATCTTGGACAAATAAAACTGCTCATATTCTCTATCATTTTGACCAATAGCCTGGATACCTTCCAATTCAATCTAGTTCATTCAGTCAGCATTTATTAAATGCCTACTATAAGAGATACAAAGAAAAAAAACACTAACTGCCCTCTAGGAGTTTAATTTATCCCTGAATTACTAACAATTCCCATAGCACTTCATATTTTTAAAAAGTGCTCTTCTTGAGACAATTCTGTCGGTAGTGCAAGTGTTTTTAGTCCTATTTTATAGATGTGGAAACAAGCTCCAAGTGGTTGAGCACTACCCATAGTAGTGCTCATAGAAACACAGCTAGCAAATAGCAGCACTGAGTCAGACTCAAATCCCTTGATTCCAAATCCGATGCTCTTTCCATGATCACATGCTTCCTCTCCCATCATACTGTTTGCTAAAGCTACTCCAGCCTCCTTCTCCCTCATGCAGGGGCTGATGAACTGGGAAGTGGGCATTAGAAAGGATCGGGAGAAAAAGCAAAGGGCCTAGCATGGCATTCGAAGTCTTTCTTTTGTGGCTCCAGATTACCTTTCCATCCATATTTCGTAATAGTGCCTTTCAGGAACTTGACTGTAACAAAACTGGACTAGTTGCTGCTCCTAGCCCTTGTTCTCTCCTCCTCAGCCTTTCTTCACACCAGCCTCCATGATTAGAGGGGGCTTCTAACCCTCTTCCCATCTGTTTAAGTCCATATTCCATGCAGAATGTAAGGTCTTTAAGGGAAGGAACTATTTCATTTATTTTGTCTTGATATCCACAGTGTCTAGAAAAGTGTCTTACACACAATAGGTGTTTAATCAAAAAGCATTTATTAGGCCCTACTATGTTCCAGGTACTGTGGATACAAAGAACAAAAAACAAAAAAGAAAATAATTCTTGCCTTCAAGTTTAAATTCCACCGGGAATAAGGACTGATTATGTTCAATTGGACCGAATTAGCCTGGGAAATAGGAAAGTATATATGCATATTTGTATATATATTTTTTTCATATGTACACACACACACACACACACACACACACACACACACATATATAGTTGAAGGAAAGAGGATGAAAATAAGCAATTATTAAGAATCCACTTTCCAAATATTGTCTTGTTTGATCCTTACAACAACCCTGTAGGGGCTATTATTATTCCCATTTTACAGGTGAGGAAACTGAGGCAGACAGCAGTTACGTGATTTGTCTAGGGTTACACAGCTGGTGTCTGAGGCTGAATAATCCTGACTTGCGGCCCATTGCTCTATCTGCTGCACCACTTAGTTGAGACCTGGGGGACTTGGCATGCATGCACTCTGCATCTGATGTAAGGTATATCTGTTGGTAGCTGATGACACACTACTGCTAGTACTTGAAGGAGGGCATGGGGTGAGGGAAAGTGAAGTGAAGGCATCTAGGACACCTGCAGGCACCAGGATGACGTCTGTCTTTGGGGTAATCTGGCCCTGTGGAGAAGAATGCCTGGGATTTAACAAATGTTTGGAAAGCACAGGGAGAGTGAGAACAAAACACATTATTGCAAATCTTATTATTATTATTATTACACTCTAAATGCTTTTGTATTACAAGGACCATTAGGAGAAGAAAGTGCTGTTATTATTAAGCAATCCAGCATCCAGAACCCAGCTGTAGTCAGACTCCACTCAGAATGTCAAAGGCATCAGCAGCTCAATTAATCACCAATGGAGGCTTCCCCCAGCCCTGTGCCCGAGGTGCCAACAGCTCACATTTAAAGCTCAGTGGCAAAAGCCACCATCATAACTCACAGGTTTGATTCCTCACGTGGAAGTCACAAGGTTTTATTTCACTCTGGGTGGCTAGACCTTGAGACCTGTAAGACAGGCTCAGTGTGTTGGCTGAACCCCAGTGCAGGATTTACAGGACATGGACAAGAATTGCTTAGGATGAGAAGGTCTAGATGGGCTATGATATTCATCACTGATAGGTGAGGTTACAGATCCATCAAAGTATATTTCACCCTTCAGTAGGGAGAAGTCATGACCTTTGGCCAGTGTCTTGGCAAAAGATATCAGGACCTGAAAACCCCAGGATGCAAAGTATGTTTCAGAACATGGGAATCTGACTTCAAACTATTGAATCTCAGATTTTGAAGGGATTTGAGAGGTCATTGAACCCCACTTCCTGCCTAGTGCAAGAGTCCCCGGACAAGACCTTCCACAAGTGGCTGTCCAACTTCCACTTGAAGACCTTCAGTAATAAGGAATTCATCTTTGCATAAGGCAGCCTGTAGCCCTTTTAGGACTGCTGTATTAGAAAATTCTGTCATCGAGGAAAAGATCTGGATTTAATGACAGTGAACCTGAGTTTTGCCACTTATTCACTAGATGACTTTGGACAAGTTGTTTCACTTTGGGGGAGACTTCATTTGCCTCTTTACCTTATACCATCTGCACACATATTGCTCCTAGTAGATCCTGCCTCATAAACATTAAGCTATTTGAAGGCAAGGACTGTAATGACTGGATTGTTTTTCATCTTCATATCTCCATTGTGAAGTTCAATGCCTTGCACATAGTTTTTGGCTATTAATTCTATAAAATGCAGGGGCTAGATGAAACAATCTGTGTGTTCAGAATCCTCTGATCCTGAGTTCTACACCTAACTTCACTATGTATTATCTGTGTCATCTGAACAAGTCATGGCAATTCTGGGATTCAGGTTATCTCACGTCCTTCCACAAATTGGCCAGGAAGCTACCAGACCCTGGGTCTAGCAATGGAGAAAAAAGTACCTCATTGCATCTCTGGGAGCATTTTGTTTGATGTACCAGACAGAAGAGAAAACCCAGAGGGGAGAGAGATTAATGGAAGATTCTAAGAACCCCTGGGGATGGAGCCAAGTGGCAGGAGCTTCCCGCAGGTTTGTTCTCTTGTCACTTGAAATCACTTTCCTCCTACTGCCCAGTGTTATTAGCTGATAGATAGCATGGCAGTATTGAGAAGGAGATACTTCTGGCTTAGAAAAAGCAGACCCGAGTGGGTGGGGGGCTATAGTCGTGGTGTGAGGGCTCAGTGGATAGAACGCTGCACCTGCAGTCAGGAAGTCCTGAATTCAAATCTGAACTCAGGCACCTACTAGCTGTGTGACGCTGGGCAAGTCACTTAACCCTGTTTGCCTCAGTTTCCTCATCTGCAAAATGAGTTGGAGAAGGAAATGGCAAACTACTTCTGTATCTTTGCCAAGAAAACCCCAAATGGGGTCATGAAGAATCAGACACAGCGTGATATTACTAAACAACAACAAACCTCTTTAAACGTGATAAAGACACAGCTAAAGCTTGGTGGGTAGGAAGGGGAGTGTGAGAGGTTAGAGATGAAACACTAACACCTGAGAGAGGAAGCCAACCTCAAAAAGTCCATGTTTCTGCCTGACTAGAGAGTGATCCCAGGACATCTGCTAGCTACATGTACTATGACAAGTAGGCCAGTCTTCCTGCTGTGCCATTTCCTTATTCACTAGGGACTCATTGAAAGTCCTGAGAGTACAAAATACTATTCTAGATGTTGAGTACAGCATGAAGAATCATCACAGCAGTGGGGTATTATGGAGGAGAGAGAGAGAGCTAAGGAGAGACTTCTGCCTCCCTGGCTCAAGTAACAAGTACTTAAATCCTCCCACCCTTTGTTTTTCACCCCATTGATCCAGTAGGTGGCATACAGCTGGGCACATCTGTCTTTGAATGGCTTAGTCACAAACTTATACGTGGAGTCCTGTTGGGAAAGAAATACCCAGGAAGGACAGCACTCCTGGGAGGGATGGATGAGCTGACTCAGGTCATGGGGATAAACGAATGGGAAATAAGCAGGAGGCGGAGGCCAGGAGAGCTAGGAGCTGGGGGGTTTAAGGCTGAATCTCCTATTAAATAGAATTCGCTGACAGGTATGAATTAGTCTCCTAGCTGCTTCTTTCTTCAAAGAGCTATTTCACAAAAAGCAACCTCCCAGCCCGCAGAGAGCACAGGCTTTGGTGCAGATAAATAGAAGCAGGGACTGGCATTACCAAGACTCCAGAGAGGGGGATAGGAAGGAGTTAGGAAGTGCCTAGAGGATGCTAGATCCCTAGTAACTTCAAGGTTCATCTCTGTTGCTTAGCAGAGAGGAGGAAAAAAAGAGTGAGAGGTTGGATCTGTGGAGGAGCTATCAATGTCTTGGTTCATAAGTATCAAAGAAAAAATAAATAAGAAATAGCTAAGATGTGATAGCTAAGGGAGCCAGGAGCCTGAGCATAATGGAAAAGGCATTGGGCATGAAATGAGGAGACCAGGATTATAGTTCTAGCCAGTGAACATACATTTATTAAGCACTTACTATGTGCCAAGTACTGTGTCGTTGGAGGCGCTGTGACTAGACACTAGCTCCATGATCATGATAAAATGACTTAACCTGTCTAAGCCTCAGTTTCCTCATCTCTAAAATGGAGATAATAATACTTGTGCTTCACTGGGTCGTTGTAAGGAAAACATGGTAATAATGAAGACATGATAGATGTAGTGATAGAGAATGGACCTGTGATTTCACTGGTATAAGGAAGCTCCCTAGATCTTGAGGCTTGGTACCTCTGCAATTTACCTCAAATTGCTTGGAACACTGTAGGGTTGGTTAACTAATTTGCCCAGAGTCATGCTGCCAGCATGTGTCAGAGGTGAGACTTGAACATAGGTGTTCCTAGCACCAGGGCCACATGCCACATGCCTCTGACATGTATGTCTGTGGACATGTATATCATGAGCAGTGGAGGTGTAATGGAGAGCAAGCTGGGCTGGCCTCAGAGCCAGGAAGACCTGGGTTCAAGTATCATCTCTGACAGATACTGGCTGTATGAATCTGTGCAAGTCACTTAACCATTCCATGCTCTAGGCAAGTCTCTAAGAATATGAATTGCAGAGAAAGTGCTGATCTGCATTGGTTGATGGGGTTTCCTCACCTAAGAGTTCCCTCTACCAATTAATTACAGGTCCAGTAAAAATATATATGTTATTGCTATTATTATTGTTGTTAGTTTTGAATTAGAGAGGAGCCAGGAAAGTTCTTACCCCCCAAAACATTTGCCCCTTCACTCTCAGAGTAGCCCAAATGTGTCTCTTCATTCTTATGGGTTAAGGCCTTACAAATTTCAAGCATCCTCAAAAATTTAACTTGACAAACATTTATGAAGTACCTACTATGTACAAAGTACTAGATGTTAAGAATACGAAGGCAAAAAGAAAACAGTCCCTGCTCTCAAAGTTTTACTGGAAGGATACACCAAATATGTAGAGAAGTAAATATAAGACCTTTAGAAGAGGGAGGAAGTAGTAACAACTAGGGGTGTAAGATAGAACAGGAAGTGATTCAGGAAGTAGAAGGTGGCATCTAATAGCTTATAATAATAATAATAATGGCTAACATTTATATGTCACTCAGTTGGTTTTACTGACCGTGGTGCTGAACATAACTGACTTCACTCTTTATTGACAGTGAGACATCTCAGTCCTACGCCATGTGTGTCTCTTCTCCTTAGGACAATACCCTCTCCTACTCCTACTCCTCAGAGAGTGTATAGAAGGCAGATCATTTTTCCTTTCACACAGGATTTTTGCTTTTGTTTTTGTCCTTGACTAGGATCCTTGGTCCTCCAAACCATAGTATCCCCATACCAAAGCCTTGTGTTTCTACCTGTTCTTAGCCCCAGAATGGAAACAATCCATTTGTGATAGTGATTCTTTGCAATCATTGCCCACTTTCTTTGAGTTAGAGACAGGTATGTGGCTTAGCAGATAGACCACTGGGCCTGGAGTCAAAAAGACTTCAGCTTCAGACATTTACTAGTTCTGGGACCATGGGCAGTAACAAGCTCTGTCTTAGTTTCATCAACTATAAAAGAGATAATAACAGCACCTACCTCATAGGCTTGTTGTGAGGATCAAATGAGGTAATATTTTTAAAGCATTTAGCACAGTGCTTGTCACATAGTAGGAACTATGTAAATGCTTGTTCCTTTCTCTTTCCCCCTTGAATTAACTAATCCCTACTTTTGCCCCTGACTGACGAACAGCATGTTGATCCATGGGAGATGCCTCAATGTCCTGATCAGAAATGAATTTCTGTTTGTAAAATAGATAACTGGAAATGTCACAGGCTTTAGGCAGTCTGAGACATTACACCACTTCAAACAAGTGAAATTCCTTCCCCCTTAGCTCCCATACTGCTCTTACCAGATTGTTTTCATCCTATTACAAATGAAGCATTCCCTTGAGCTCCCATGTAACTCACTCTTCATTTTGGGATAACTTTCCCTTTTATTTATTTACTTATTTTATTTATTTCTAGTGATCTGACTTCAATCTTAAGTTGTTTTTCCTCTGTGTAGAGGCGGAGGCAGAAAAGCATCCAGAATATTGGCAGGACTGTTTTTTTTTTGTTTGGGATCCCAAAAGTATTGGGAGGGGTGAGGTAGGATGCTTCAGTGTTCCAAAACAAGGAGAAACAAGAAGAGAAAGTAAAGTACAACAGTTCTTAGCACTGTACAGGATATTATCAATTAACCAGAACCCAATTAACCAAAAAGCTCAATTAGATAGATTTTCTCCCTTTTTCCTTCCTCCCTCCTGCCTTGCGCTCTGCTTTTAAGAGAAGGAGGCAAGTGACAAAAAAACAAGATGATGGTACAGGTTTATTCCAAAAAGCAACTTTCAAAGGATGTTTAATGATTGATCTAGCTACATCCTGATCTTCTGATCTATGTACAGCAATGGGCACTTCAGTGTGTGTAGTGGAAAGAACACTGGATTTGACATCAGAAGATCTGGGTCTGAATCTTGACTCTTCTTCATTCTTGGTTAAACTATCTTTATGCCCTTGAACAAGTTGCTTCCCATCTCATGGCCTCTATCTCATCATCTATAAAATAGCTAGATGCTCTGTCAGTACCTTCCAGTTCTAAATCCTTTGATATTCACTGTGATAACTAGGAAGTACTGCAAAACTGACAATTATCATTCAATCTGCCAAACAACAAATATTTAGTGATCATCTACCATATGAAAGGCACTGTGTTAGGCATAGAAGGTGATAGGTGGTATGACGTATGATCTCTGTCTTTCCAGGATGTTACAGTTTAGTTCGGGAGGTAAAGTATAGCACATGCAAAAAGTTGAATAACCAAAGAGAAGAAGAAATTGATCAATAAGCGTTTAAGTATGGAGTATATGCCAGGCACTGTGCTAGGCACTAGGGATAACGATGAAAGTGTGACAGTTTCTGCCCTCAAGGAGATTTTGTTTTGCCAGCATATGACATTTAATCCCATGGCTACATACCAAATAAATGTTATAGGCAAGAAGTGCTGCATGCTTAGAGAGGGTTTGGAAAGAGAAGGGAGATGCTTTCCTAATACTAGTGCAGCCACCAGTCACTGAGAGTCATTTACTCTGCTTGTGTGCACGGCCAGCCCTGACTGTTCTGGTCATTAGCCCTTGTGGAGGCTGGGGAATCCCCAGAAAGGAGATATTTAAGAACAGAATCAACAACTCACATTAGTTCACACCTTCTTGGTTGACCTCCATGCCTGCCTGCTGAGGCACAGGAGAGATTGGACAGTAGTTGTGTGGGAACTGGGGAAGAGATGTATGGGTTTTATATATATATATGTTTGCTTAGAACTTGTGACCTGCAGCTGCTCCTGGATGTCTGAGGTCAAATGCCAGAAACTTCACTGTGGGTAGGATGCCTCAGCCTTTTTTTTTTTTATTGATGACCTATTTCCCCCACCAAATGCACAGAGAATTCTCAATGGTGGCACAGATGCGTATAGTTCAGAGACTAATAGCTAGCTTTCCCCTGAGCAAATAGGCATATGCAGGAGCAGAAGAAACAAAGGTCAGCTATAAGGAAGGATTTCCCAAATGTCAGGGTGGTTAAATAGAGGAAAGAGTTCTTAAAGGAGGTTGTGGAATCAAGAGATAGTGTGGTGTAGTGGAAAGTGCATTAAATTTGGGAAAAACTGGGTTTGAATTCTGGCAATTTGGCCTATTATAATTTCAGATCCCCAAAGTAATTTAGCACTTAAGACTAGAAATCCTTCCTAAAGGTCATCAAATGTGACCCCTTCATTTTATAGCTGAAAAAACTGAGGCCCAGGGGCAGCTAGGTGGCACAGTGGATAGAACACCAGCCCTGGAGTCAGGAGGACCTGAGTTCAAATGCAGCCTCAGACACATAACACTTACTAGCTGTGTGACCCTGGTGGGCAAGTCACTTAACCCCCATTGCCAAAATACAAAACAAACAAAAAAAACCCCTGAGACCCAGAGAGTTTAAATGACTTTGATTAAAGTCATGCAACTAGTAATGACTAAGCTAATATTCACATCTGTTTGATCTTTAGCCTTTTAGAAGTTATTGGATGGTAGGTAGAGCCTATATCAGATTGAATGCAGTCTTGGGGAGGGAGGTGGGGAGGGAGAAGGAGAAAATTTAAAACTCAAAAGCTTATGGATGGGGAAGCTAGGTGGCACAGTGGATAGAGCTCTGGCTTTGGAGTCAGGAGGATCTGAGTTCAAATTTGACCTCAGACACTTGACACGACATGTACTAGCTGTGTGACCCTGTGCAAATCACGTAACCCCAATTGCCTCACCAAAAACAAAACAAAACCAAAAGCTTGTGGAAGTGATTGTTGAAAACTAAAAATAAGTAAATTTTTAAAAAAGAAGAAAGTACATTCCAAGTGCTGTGGGTAATAAAATTAATGTTGAACTTTAAAAAAAAAGTTATTGGATGTTAGGAGTCTCAAGCAAACCTATCTATAAGCCCCCATCTCTCATCCCCAGTTCCTACTGACATCTTTTTCAAACTGTTCAGCAAGACTTTAGGCTTAGATCCCATTCTCCTAGTATCCCATTATTCCTGAGACTACAGACATGACCCAGGCAATGTCTCTTAATCTCTCTCTCTTTTTTTTTTAGGCAGTTGGGGTTAAGTGACTTGCCCAGGGTCACGCAGCTAGTAAGTGTCAAGTGTTTGGTCTGAGGCTGGATTTGACCTCAAGTGCCCCTGACTCCAGGGCCGGTCCTCTATTCACTGTGCCACCTAGCTGCCCCGAATGTCACTTAATCTTGATAAGCCTTCTTCATCTGTAAAGTGAAGAGGCTGGATTCTCCAAGGTCCCTTCCAGTTCTTCTAGTACTAGGATTCTTTCAAGCCTTACCTGTTAAAACACTTATTCAAGCTATGTTGTAAAGGCTAACCAGATAAACTACTAATTTAAGTAAGATGTTTACTCATTCCTGCCCCCAGACTCCATGTATTATTGCAAATTGAATGAGGAAAGAAAAGGAAATTTTCTTTGAACCTTGTTTCCTTATTAAAAAAAAAAAGAGATTGGATTGGGCAATCTCTAAATTTCTTTGATTTTCAGTCATCTATAAGCCTAACCCAGGGACGGCTAGATGACACAGTTGATAGAATACCAGTTCTGGAGTCAGGAAAACCTGAGTTCAAATTAGTCTCAGGCACTTACTAGCTATGTGACCCTGGGCAAGTCACTTAACTGTTTGCCTCAGTTTCTTCATTTTTAAAGCTGGAGAAGGACATGGCAAACCACTGCAGTATCTTTGCCAAGAAAATGCCAAAGAGTGAGACACAACTGAAACAACTGAACAACAATAACAAATGAGCCTAATTCAGAAGAAAAAGCAGGTTGGGGTTTGAGGGAATGCAGGAGGGGAGAAAGATGCTAAGTTTGATTTTAGACAGGTTGAGTAGGAGGTGCTGGGGAAGGGGCAAGTAGGTGGAGATATACAGTGAGCAATTAGAAATGACAATCTAGACCAGAGGTGGGGAACCTTGGGCCTCAAGGCCACATGTGGTGTTCCAGGTCCTGGGGTGAGGCCTTTTGACTGAGTCCAAGTTTTACAGAACAAATCCTTTCATTAAGGGAACTTGTTCTGTGAGGTTTGGATTCAAAGGGCTGGGCTTGAGGGCCATATGTGACCTCGAGGCTGTAGGTTCTCCACCCCTGATCTAGAGTTTGGAGAGTTCTAGTCTCTGTCGGGGCTAGAGAGAGAGAGAGAGAGAGAGACAAGAAATCATATTATCATGATATAAAAGCTGTAGAGGAGGGTAGAGATGGGGTCACCAAGGGGGAAAGTATATAGAGAAGGAAAATAAGTGGGTCAGTGACAAAGCCTTGAGAGTCACACACATTGCAGGGGAAAGATGAGGAAAAGGAGAGTCAGTAAGGAAGACAGTGGAGTAGTGGTTATGGTGGTAGAAGAAGAACCAGGAGAGTGCAATTTTAATAGTTTGCCTCACAGAAAGGAGAGAATACCCCAAAGAAATAGAAGTTCGCAGTGTCAGAGGCTTCATATAGGTCAAGGAAGATGAGAACTAAATAGAGTCCTTTGGAGTGGGGGGAGGGGGGAGAATTTCTTGTTGAACTTTGAGGGAGTCATTTCAGTAGAGTGTGAAGTTGGAAGCCATTTTCCAATGTGGTGAGACCTGTTGTACATAGTGGTAACTTAAGTAATTCTGTTTCATGAATGAATAAAGGGTGAGGAAGAGGAGGGGAAGGGTAGGGTAGAATAATTTTTCCAGAAGCTTGGCAGTGAAAAGAATGATATGGGATAGTAAGCAAGGAGGTGACAGAGGGAAATAAGGATGGGGCTTCTTTAAGGGACACCTGACTGTTCTGTAGGCATTAGGGAAGGAACCATTGGAGGGGGAACAACTAAAGATACAGAAGAGAGAAGGGATGATTGATGGAATAAAGGCCCAAAGGAGTCGATGAGATCAAGGGAACAGATGGAAGAGAGAACAGATGAAAATATAGTGAACCTTTGAAGTACGGATGAGAGAAGCTAATGAACTGGCCTCAGTTTCAGTAAAGTAGGTGAGGTCATATGCTGAAATCAAGACAGAGGGCAGGGATGGGCTTATCATAGAATCATAACTCTAAAATAGGAAGGAACCTCCAGTTCGCTCTTTTTACAGATGAGGAAACTGAGGCCCAGAGACATGAACTTACTTGTCTATGATCACACATCTAGTAAAGGTCAAAAATGAGATTTGAACTCAGGTCCTCCATGGACCTGATATGGAGCCATAGATTTTCCCACTGTACCACACTGCTTCTGGCAAGGTTTGAACAGTTGCCCAGGGGAGCTCAGTTAGGGAGTGGATAAACAATGAATTAAAGGATTACCAAGAAGGGAGGACAACCAGCTGAAATTAAATGTCATGAATCTGTAGCAGATTAAATCACCATTCTGTTGTTTTGTCCTCTAATGCCTGACAGTATGGTATTAAGCACAGTTGGAACCAGCAGCCAAGTTTATCCAGGGCTGGGGACTGGCAAGGTAAAAATGATGGAGGGACAGTGGGGAAAGGGAAGAGTGACTTGGGATGACGCACTGCCGACTTAATTAGCTAGAAATATAGTTTGAAAGCTGGAAATTGAGCTAAAAAGCTACAAACAAAGCTGGAGACCTGGACAACTAGCTAGACATCCTCCTCATAGAGCAGCAAAAACAAGTAGTCATAATAATAATAGCTAGCATTTATATAGCACTTTAAGGAATGAAAAGTGTTTTGTAGACAAAAGTCTTATTTGGTCTTCAGAAGATCCTTGTAAGGCAGGTTCTATTATTGTCTCCGTGTTGCAAATGGGAAAACTCATGGTGACTTATCAAGCTAGTAAATGCTTAAGGAAGAATTTGAATTCAAGCCTTGTTAATGCCAAGTCAAATATTTGATCCACCTGGCTACCTCTAATCTCTTCTCCAGGCTTCCAATCATGAGAAATGTCCTACCCCAGCAGCTTCTTCCACTTTTGGACAGCTCTAATTGTGAGAAAGTCTTTCTTTACGTTGAAGGAATCCAACCCCAGGGGGAGAAAGCATTTTCCACCCCAACCACATAAACCATTGTCAATCAGCCTCTGTAATTACCCAACAGGCAGAGCTGGCATTGCTCCCCCCCAACCCCTCCCCCTCTGCAGATGTGCCTTGTCTCATTAGCCATCTGCCCCCATCGTGCCCAATGACAGCCCACAGAGTATAAGTGGCTGCCCTGCTGGAGAGACAGGAGGATAATGTCAGCCATATGAAATCAATACATTCTCAGACAGCTCTGTCCATGCTCCTCTAATGGGAATGTGGCTGGCTTCAAGACACAGGTAATCCTCAGCCAGACTCATTTGTGTCTGGGACCCACAGTTCTAGAGGAATCTTGTGATTCCACCTGGAGAATTCTAAATGAGGCATGGTTCCAGGAAGTAGTGGGGAGTGAGTAGAGGGGGCGCTGCTGATTGGCAACCTGGGTTGCTCAAAGGAGGCTGCTCTTCCAACCAAGGATGCCAGAAAGGCCAGGAGGAGGTGGGGAAAAGGAGAAAAAGTAGGTCTGGAGAAAAATGATGGCTCTGCCTAGCAAGAGGAGACTAAGACACTGACCCACTGGTTTGTCAATCCCTCGGTCCCTCTGACATTGTGACCTATTATCTGTGTGACCCTAAACAAGTCAATTAACCACTCTTTGCCTCAGTTTCCTCTGTTGTAAAATTGGAAGGGTGTACCAAAATGATCATGGGATGGCCCATGGTTACACAACTGACTTTAATTCTTAATTTCTAAGATTTCTTCCGGCTCTAAATCTAATCCAGGGGATACAGAGCTGTATATTAGGCACTTAGGGTCAATATGCTGTCTTTTACAGGTGGTGCTGCTGACACCTCTCCAATCCATCTTCCACACAACTTGCAGAATTTATATTCCTAAACCATAGATGTGACCACAGATCTCCCCTACTCAAGAAGCTTCAGTGGCTCCCTGTTGCCTAGAGGCTAAAATACAAACTCTTCTGTTTGGCATTTAATACCCTTGATGATCAGACTCCAGGCTATCTTTTCAGGCAGATGGCATGTCCTTTCCTTCACATGCTTTATGTACCAGCCAAATTGGCCTACTTAATGCTCCCCATACATCCATTTCCTGCCTCCAAGCCTTTGCTCTCTCCCTGGAACACTGCTCCTTTGCACCTCTGCCCCTTGGAAAGTCAAGCTGCCAGCATAGTTCAGCTTAAGTACCAAGATGTATCAACAGATTCTCCCCGTGGTTAAAACATCACTTTCCCCTTATTACTTTGTATTTAGCCTACACACACACACTTACATATGTATATGTTGTATCCCACTAGTAGAATGTAAGCCCCTTGAGGGCAGGGACTGTTATGTTACTAACACCTAGCATAGCATACAGTAGGCACTTAATAAAAGCTTGTTGAATTGAATTGCCATGTCTTTTGAGCAGTTTCTTAAAGAGTTGTGCTTTTGTGTCTGTTCCCGCTTTGTGACCAAGTGTCTGAATAGGCTGGCCACGATACTCTTCTCTGTAGAAAGCTACCAGCCTCACCTAGAAATGAACCTCACTAACAACACCTTAACCCTGTAAACCCAGACTAGGGGTTGGAGACTGAGAAAAGAAGTCACTGCGGATTTGAGGATGGTGGGGAGTTGCAAGGATGCACCTGTTCTACTATTGTGCAGTCCCCCTACATAGGTCTTCAAATGTCCCCTGGGAAAGTTCACCCTTGTGTTTCCTTTACCCCCTAACTCTGCTTTCTCTTTCTAATTGCCTGTGCATTCCAGGAGTTCTCTCTCCAGCGAATGGACAGCCTTCTGGATGACCGGGTCAACATCCTGGGATTTTCTATTTTCAACCAATCCCATGCTTTCTTCCAAGAGTTTGTACAGAGCCTCAACCAGTCATGGCAGGAGAATTGTGACCACGCGCCCTTCACTGGGCCTGCAGTAAGTACCATGGCCTTCAAGTCCCCAGTGGACCATTTGTACACCCTACCCCTTGCTAGACAGCCCAATCAAAGAGCATCTTTATGGCCATCCACTTCTGAATCATGGTGACTTCCCTGGTGTCCCAGAAAGCTGGGGTTTCCTCACAGCTCCAATTCCACTTGTTTCCACTCAGTTACTAAGGCTGCTTATATCCAAGGGCTTTAGGGCCCATCCCAACACTCATCGTCTTGTTCCTTCCATCAACCTTTCAAAATCAGAGCCTATTTTGACACATGCCTAAGGAATAAGTTGTCTGAGCTGCTCAAACTGGTCCCCAGAGCTCTAAGACCTTCAAGCTTCCATTGTTCCTGGCCCCAGGAGACTATCCCTAGCTCTCATTTATGGAGAATTTTACAGTTTACAAGCTATTTTCCTCACAGCTGCCCAGTAAAGTAGCTAGTGGAGACGTTATCATCTCTATTTTACAGATGGGAGAACTGAGGCTCGAAGAGGCCACATGACTTTGCCTTAGTTAAGTAGCAGAGCTCAAACTGGAACCCACTTCGGCTGGCTATGAATCAAATATTATATAGTCTAAAGCTCTCTGCCTGGTTCTCTTCCCTGTCTACATTAGCATTGTTAGTGACTTAGGAATTCCATCCTCCATCTCTACCCATCTTTCCACTCCTAATCCTAAAAATAGAGGCATCTATGAGTATGCCATGGAAAGATAATTTGGGAACCTGGGGCTAGAGAACAGTAGGAACAGACAAGGAGACAGCTGTGAGGGTAGAATTGATGAGGGATTAGCGTCTCTATTTGGGACTTTTATCCTGTCATTCAGAAATACTCAGAAGTCCCCTAAAGCCAAGGGTGTGCTGGAGCCAGCTTGAACTAGCTTTCTGATTGTTAAATTTTCAGTGTGAGCATTTACACCTTGGAAATCCAGCAGATGCTACAAATCAACGATTGATTTATTGTTTCGTTGATTGCCCAGCCTTAAGAAAGTGACAGTGAAAATGTTAATAATGCATATTAGATACAGAAGAGTGTCCTGCATACATTTCTGCCCCCAGAAAAACAGGTTGTTAAACACTTACTAGCACTCCCCTGCCTAGAGCTCAGGACCAGATGATTGCATGAGAAGTTTAGAGATCACTTTGCATTCTCATACCCTAGCTTGGAATATTAGAAGATTGGATCTGGAAGGGAACTTAGAGACCATATAGTACAACTCCTGAATTTTATAGATGAGCAAAGTGAAGAACAGAAAAGGGGAATGTCTTTCCCAAGGTCACACAAGCTAGTTAGTGGTAGAGCTATGCCTAGAATCCAGGTCGCCTGACTTTCCATTATATCAAGACCTACTTACACCTGTGCCTTCCTATGCACTTTCCCTCTTCCTTTAAATGCCCTTATCCCTGACATCCTACAGACCTATTCCTTGGTGGCCATTCACCTGTAAGTGCATGTTTTCCCTCTTTCATGTCTTCCTCTCCCAATGTCTGTGTCACAAGTGGCAAGCCCTTCCACCCCCCCAGGATAGAGGTTGGGGTTTGCCTCTGGGTCTATGCTACTGTGCCAGGCCCAGGGTTAGGTAGAATTTGGTATTCTGCAGTTAGTGTTCTTTGTTTGGGTTCTATCAGAGTATTTGTGAGAAGGGAGATTAAGGGAGTTTAATTAAGGAGGATGCGCTGGAGAGGACATTCTTTGTTAAAAGGAGATGGCTTTCCTAGTTATTGGCTAAAGGAACAGGAAGAGGGGGGAAAGGGTCCAGGAAACAAAGTAGTGAGTCAGCAGAACCAGTGACCAGGCTAAGTGGTGGAATCTTCTTTGGGAGGAGTAGGCAATAGATAACACAGAGAATGGGCAGCTAGGTGTCAGGTTTGCTGTCACTCTTAGTGACCCCATTTGGGGTTTTCTTGGCAAAGATAGTGGAGTGGTTTGCCATTTCCTTCTGCAGCTCATTTTACAGATGAGGAAACTGAGGCAAACAGGATTAAGTGACTTGCCCAGGGTCACACAGCTAGTAAGTGTCTGAAGCCAGATTTGAACTCAGGAAGAGGAGTCTTCCTGACTCCAGGCTTGGTGCTCTATCCTTTGTGCCACCAAGCTCCAACTATTTTCCTAACATAAGCTTAAAGTTACTTCTGTAGTACTCCCATCTTTGATCTTGGTTCTACCTTCTGGGGCCAAACTAAACAAGTCTAGTTCTTCTTCCCCTTCAAATGCTGAAGGTCAGTAACACTGTGCCCCCTAAGGGGGCTAAACATCTCCATTTCTTTCAGTGGATCGCTATCTGTCATTGCCTCAAGGCCCTTGGCCATTCTGGTGGCAGGCCTGTTGATGCTGTCCAGTTTATTAACATTTTTCCTAAACAACATCTCCAAAGTATAACAAAGTGTTCCAGATGTGTCCAGATCAGGGCAGAGCATAAGAAGATACTCACCTCCTTGTTCCTGGAAGCCATCCCTCTCTTAATGCAGCCCAAGCTTGCATCAGGTTTTTTGGACTGCCATATCACACTGTGGATCCGTGAAGAGCTTGCCATACACCAAAACCCCTGAATCTCTTTTTTCAGACAAATGCATACTTTCCACCTGCTGTTATAATTGTGAGAATGAGTTTTCAAGCCCAAGTGTAAGATTTTATATTCATCCCTATTGAATTCCACATTATTCAGATTTAGCCCAACCTTCCAACCTTCTAGCCTGTTAAGATCTCTTTGGGTCTTGCACCATCCAATGGCCCCCTAGCTCAGGGTCACCAAAACAAACAAACAAACAAAAAAAAAAACAAAGCTCGGCAAAGATGATTTCTGTGCCTTTATCCAAGGTAGACAACGTTAAGCAGCCCAGGGTCCAGCCCAGCACTCTAGAGCATTTTTCTGTAGACCTCCTGCCAAGAAGACACCAAACTATTTACTATTCTTTGAGCCGAGCCATTCAGCCAGTTCTGAATTCTTTTAATTGTACCATTAGTTAGCCCACATCTTTCCATCTTTTCTGCAAGAATAGCATGAAAGGCTTTATTCAAATACTTTAACTAAAATCTTGGTAAATTATATCAACCTCATTACCCTGACTTACAAATTTAGTAATTCTGCCAAAAGAGGAAATCAGTTTAGTCTGGAATAACCTGTTCTTGATTAAGCGACATTGACTTAATTGTGATCACCGTTTACTTTTCAAGATGTTCACTAACCATCTCTTTAGTAACGAGTACCTGAATTTTTGCAGGAATCAAAGTTAAGTTCACTGGTCTATAGTTTGCAAACTATTTTTTTTTCCTTTTGGGGGAAATCAGGACAACATTTGCCTTATTCCTGGTCTGCAGGAACCCTTTCTGTTCCCTACCATCTTTCAAATATGGCTCAGCAAACACATCTACCAAATCTTTCCAGATCCTTGGTTCTAGACTAGGGCACAATGGATAGAGAAGGAAACCTGTTGTCATAAAGTTCTGGATTCAAATGCCAGTTCCGACACTTATAAGCTGTATGACCTTGAGTAAGTCACTTAATCTTTCTCACAGAAGGTTTCCTCTTCTTTAAAAGGGAGCAGCTGGACTCTAGCTTCTAAGGTTCCTTCCACCTCTAAATCTATGGCCAGATGATGCAAGCTGCCCTTTCACTGAATGTTCACATTTTCCCCATTTTCTAGACCTTAAATAGGCAATTTAGGAATACTCAGTTATTTCATGTCTGCACCTGCAGTGATTTCCTGGTGGCCATGTAGTGGCCATGACCACTACACTTGTCCCTACTAATCCTGTGGGATTAATCAGACCTGTTCTGGTTGCATATCTGCTAATCAACCAAAAGGAGTTGTTGAATATCTGGTATGTACAAGGACACTATGCTTAGTGTTATAGGGTATAAATAAAAAGACATATAAGACCCAGTCCCTGTTCCTAAGGGACTTAGGGTCATGTTGCGAAGGTAAAATGAGAGGGTTGGACAAAATAGTCACTGAGATCCTTTGCAAACATAACATTCCTTTGCTCTATAACTCTGTAAGTTGTGGTGGTTTGTCCTTTGTTCTCGAAGAGGACCATGATATCAGGGAGATGATGACATGACTTCCAATTAGCTTTGATTTGAATGAGGGAGGGCTGTGCAAAGTCACCAGCCTCACTTTCTCCTCCAGCCATCTGAGTTCAGTGGCCAGATATCCATCAGGATGACTGGAGATGGCTCAGGATGCAATGGGAGACCTTGGCCCTTTTAAGCTAAGGTCTTTTGAGGTTCTCACTCTGAGTGAGGCAACACCCATTCAGTGAATAGGCCTCTTTAAGAAATGAGTCAAAGGATGGCCCCTTTAATAAAAAAAAAAATCAAACTGGGAGGGGAAGACCCTCAGGGTTGCTGGCCAAAAGAAAAACAGTTACTATTTACATTCACTCTGAGCCTAGAGGGATCCAAAAAAAATAACCATTAAGTGGTGCTTGGGCAGAGACCTATTGTTGTCCAATCCGTGAGATCCAGAGTGAATTGGGTTTTAAGCACACAGTAGTGGGAGATGCCTGAATGGAGACCCAGCTGGCCAATTCCAGCTGGGCAACTCAGTTAGGCCTCCTCAACTCTATAGGACACACATATAACAACACAAAGCAATCCCTACTAGGTGCTGAAGGAGTAGTAGAGAAGTAAGTGCTCAATGACATCAGGGAAGGGAAGACTGACCCTCCTGGGCCGCTGCGGGGATGGAATAGTCAAAGAAAGCATCGTGGAGAGGCAGTCATGTGATCTGGACCTTGAAGGGTGAGTATGTTCTGATAAGCAGAGAAGATAGGAAAGGGCATTGATGGCAGGGAGAATGTTGTAAGCAAAGATGCTGAGGTGGAAAGCATAATCCTGGCTTCCTTTGGGCGCAGACAGATTTCAATTCAATTTCAAAGAGCACTAACCCTCTGTCACTTAAATCCAATTCCCTTGCTTGTCATGGCATCACCTCCATGACGTCATCGTGCTCTTCAAGAACAAAACAAACAACAGCAACAACAGCTAGGTCTCAGGAGAGAGACACTTTCTTTCCCTCATGGAGCTTGCAGTCTATTAAAGGGATATGACATGACACAAATGCAGATCATTGAAATCCAAAATAAAGCACGTAAAAATGTATAAAAGAAATTTCTGTTACACTTAGGGAGAAGGCTTCATGAGAGTAGTGGCGTTTGAATTCGGCTTTAAACGAGGGAGAGGAATTCAATAGGTAAAAAGGGTAAGGGAGCACCTTTGAGGCACAAGAGGAAATTATGGTGTTGGCATGTTGGAGGGCGTGATGATGGAGAATAGTACAGGTTGGCTGGAGGGCGTATTGTGACATGGGGTGGTGACATATGGAGGGCCGCTGGCAGTTGGGAAGCAGGAAGGAGCCACACGTAAAGGAGAGGCTGGAGAAGCATGAGAGAGAGGGTGTGATCGCTAGAGAAGGACCCAAGGGAGTGGGGTGATGGGCTTAGAAAGAGGGACTCATTTTAACAGGCCTCTTCCTCTGTGACTGGAGAGAAGCGAGGTAACTTTGCCGTGATAATTTAAAGGAAGGAGGAGGAGAAGATGTGAGGATCTCCTTTCAATTGACCTCAATATTCTCAGTGAAGTAGAAGGTTAAGTCATTTGATATAAATTTTGAGGACTGGGAGTTCAGTAGGGACACTGAACAGAGAGGAAAAGGTCTGGAACAGTTGTTGTGGGGAAGAATGGGGAGTCAATAAGAGAAAGGATGTTAAGCATCCATCAGAGCTCACCGTAGTTATGCAGCATGAATTTACAGCAGGCAAAATCAACTCAATTTCATTACTTCCTCCAGTGATGTTTAGTAGCTGCCTGGGATCAGGAGCAAAGAAATCATACCAATACTAATACTACCTAATGGCCTTGTGGAAGTCACTTAATCTCCCCAAACCTCAGTTTCCTTGTATGTAAAATGAGAGGGTTGGCTCAGATTCTCTTTTAATTCTAGATCTATAATCCTGTATAGTTGTTTAAGATTTCCAAAGTGCTTTGTATGTATTATCATCTCATTTATGAGAAGCGATGAATATGGTGAATACAAGGAAACATGGAAAGATGTATATGAACCAATGCATAGTAAAATAAGCAAAACCAGGACAACAGCAAAGCAAACAAATTCAGTGCTGCAAAACTGTAATGACTAAGTTTTGGCACCAATGAAGCAATATTAGAAGGTACCCCCTCCTTTGCAGAGGTTGGGGACTGTGAGTATGGACATTATCATCTCAGTGGATCGGACTACATCACTTCTTAGGTCCCTTCTACCTATAAATCTATGATCCTATGGTGTGCTGGTTGTGGTAGAACACATGCAGGAATGAGGATCAGTAGATGAGGGATGGTAGAATTGTAGAGTGGTGGTTGGTAAAATAATAAAGTGCTAGAATGTGGCTTCAAGCTTGGGCATGGAGGCAATTGGAGCCAAAAGGTGGAGATGGAGTGGGGGAATGGAGTGGGTCAGGTAATCAAAGGTCACACTAATGGTGAAGAACAAGTTTCATCTGAATGGAAGAGGCAAAAGGATAGGGGGCTATGTCTTCTCCCAGCCTTAGAAATGCAGCTCTGCTAACCATTTTTAAAGGAGCTATTTATGTGAGGATGTCCCGTCAGCCATAAGCATGCAAAAGGAGCTAAGAAAGGGTGTCTGAAACATTGTGGCATAATCATCCTGTAATCTAAACTCAGATCCAAGGGTTGAATTGGTTGTAATATACAAAGACACCAGGATATCTCAGGACTGTCTCAATACTGATAGAGATTTTTTTCTTACTCATTCCATGGAAGGAAGGGAACCTGAGCCAGGCATCTAATTCAAGGTCTGCCATTGATTAACACATTGGCTTTACATATAAGTTCTCTTGATTCTCTTGCCTATGGAATGAGTGCTAATTATATCTTTTGCCTAAAAGGCTATGAAGGTTTTATAGTTTGATTTCCTATGTACAATGTTGGGTATTTTAGATATGAGACCAAAAAATGTCCAAGTCATTTCATTCAGAATACTTATATTTAGAGCCACACAGTTGAAAAGGACCCTACTACAACCTCAAATGAGGAAACTGAAGCCAGAGAAGTTAAAAATGAATTTCCCCAAAGTTACACTGCAAGTTAGTAGTAGGACCGAGACCAGAATTCAAGTCTCCTGTCTCCCAGGCCGTGTGCTTTCCCTTGGAACTTTTATTCCTACAGAATCCTTATGAAATGAGAAAGGATGTGAGTTACTCCTGTTTTAAATTGAGGACATTGAGTGAGATTAAGTCATATTTCCAAGTTCACAGGCGAGTCAGTGACAGAGCCTGGGCTAGAATCTCGATCTCCTGTTTCCCAGGTCCAAGGGTCCTTTCACTTCACTATAGCCCTTCTTGGGAAGGAGGGAGGGTGAATACATATCTTGCCTTGGGAAAAGTGAGAAGATGAAACAGCTGCAACAACAATGACAACAGCCACCCGCCTCTCACTGAGCCTCTTGCTATGGCAATGACCTTACTGAAGAGCAGCACATCTCCCTACCTGCCTTGTTGTGTTCTGGAATTCCCCGTGCAAACAGCCTGGCCCTTTTATGTGACATGCTGCTAAAGAGCACAAAGAAAGATGGAACACAGCCCCAGTGGGGAAACAACCTTGAATTGCCTTCCTCTACTCTGTCTTCAGAAGAGAAAGCATCCCCTTGCTTGGAGGAGTTCTCCCTCCTACCCACCCATCTCCCTTCTGTGCTTCTCCCCTCCTCTTCTATCTCCTTTTCTTCCTCTTTCAATATCCCCATCTTTCCTTTTCTCTTTTCTCCTCCCCTCATCTTTTCCTTTTCTTCTTTCATTCTTTTTTCTTTCTCTCTTTCATTCTCCCTTTTCTTCTTTCCTTCTCTTTCTTACCCCTCTCCTATTTTCTTCTTTTCCTTTTTTCCTTCCTCCCCCTCCATCTCCCTTTTATTTTATATTCCTTCCCCTTACTCCTCTCTTCTTATTTTCTCTTCCTCCATCATTCCTTTCTCCTTATTAATTCTTTCTCATTCTTTCCCCCTCCCTCTAATTTTCTCTCTTATCTTTTCCTTTTTCCCTCTCCCCTGATCTCTATTGCACCAAGTTTACAGTGTAGCAGGTGGATCCCTATACAAACAGAGGAGCTATCTCTTGAGAGGCAGGAGAGTTAGTGGCCAAGCTGAAACAAAACAACAGAAACGACTTGGCTCAGAGCATCATGCCACCCACCAGCTGTACCTGCCAGGCAGCTGCTGGCAAATGGCAAAAACTTCATGCTTCTCCATTGAAAGGGAAATAGTGGGGGTAGGGGAGACTGTGACTGACTAGAGGAGTAGAACCACTTGTTCACATGTCATTCTCATTAATCACGTTGCAAAGAAAGAAAATCATGAAAAATCATTAAAATTACAGATGGCTAGATTAAGTAATTAGAATTTAAGCTAAAACAGATGTTTGTAATTAAGTGTTTATTTCATTGAATAAAATCCAGATTGTAAAGTCTATTTCACAGGATTTTAATGATCTTCCACTCCTGGTATTATCTTTGGGGGCAAAGTTATAGTTGACAGCAGTTTGAGGTTAAAGCTTCACCCACCCCCAAGAGGATACCGGCATCTCAGTTGGCTTGGAAAATGGGTGGTGGAAGGTTGGGGGCCCAACTATGTTGCTATTTCAGGAAAAGACATCATCTCAAATGCTTCTCCCAAATCTCAAGCAACAAATCTTAATTTATACAGTGTCTCTCATGCCCCTAAACAATTTACAAACAGATCAAAAGAAAATAACAGTGAAGAACTGCAATGAAAATATAAAAATCTGAGAACTGGGCCAACTAATATTTCAGTGACAAGAGAGAAGAAATGATTTTAAATGAGGTTTAAACCAGCTGGAAATTTTCATAATTTGAAGAGAACCCAAGAGAAGAGGGAAAAACAGAGAGATAAGGAGGGAGAAAGAAAGAAGGAAGGAAAGGAAGGAAGGAAGGAAGGAAGGAAGGAAGGAAGGAAGGAAGGAAGGAAGGAAGGAAGGAAGGAAGGAAAAACAAAAAAGAGATGGAAAAAGAGGGGAGAGAGAAAAGGGGAATGGATAGACTAGGGAGAGAGAGTGGACTAGAGGAGAGGAGGAGGGACAGAGAGACAGAGAAACAGAAAGAGAGAGAGACAGAGAGAGGCCATACAGACTGTGAACTGAGAAATGTACAGTATGATGTGATTTAGCAGAGTTGCTTTCATCCTGACTGTAGCCCCAAATGCTTTCCAGAGCTAAATTAGTAAATAATAGCAGAGGGGGAAAGCAATTAGAAGAGCAAAAAGAATGTTTCAGGATGGAGATTTGAAAGTAGATAGGAAAAGTTGATGAGGCAAAGAAATTAGAGACTCTTCTTGTAGTAGAGGTGAAATTGGGTGAGGGAAGAGAGTTTGGGTAAAGGGAAGATAAATAAAAGAGACGACTGAGAATCAGGTTCAGAGAGGATTCGTTGAGAAGTAGATTCTGAGTCCTCAGAGGGAAATAGAAAGAACAACTCCCTGTCCGGCCTTTATCCCCTTACCTCGTCCTTATGAGCCCAATCCAAGTCTTTCAAGGATCTCTTAACAGTGAGTCTGAAAGGAATAGGAAAAGTAACTGGAGCCTAGAAAGGAAATAGGGCCTTAGAGAGGAGAACCAAGTGGCTGAGGAAAGGTGCCCAAGTCATTACCACCTTCTACACTAATCCAAAAAGATAAGTGAAGGTTGATTGATGTGCTAGGAGAGTCTCACCTCCAAGGAAGGTCCTAGGATCATAGGATTGTAGATTTAGAGCCCAAGGGAAAACCCCTTCATTTTTCCAGGTGAGAAAACAGATATCCAGAGAAGTTATGTGAATTGCCAGGGTCACAGAACATGTAAGGTAGAGAAGTGAGATTCAAGTCCAGGTAATCTGTCTCCACATCCAGTGATTTTTCCCAAGGAAAAAGAGGAGATATGTGATTTTGGGGAACCCTTCCACCCATCAATATCCCTTTCTGTTATCACAGAAAATAAAATATCAGAAATGGCTGATGAGCATTAAGAATTCCCTAGTCAGGGATCTCCAAGAAAATTTTCATCAAATGTTTTTGAATTCTAGGCATCTTGACCCCTTGTTCATAAGATATCAGTAGCCAAGAAAAGCTAATCCAGGGTGGAGTTATGTGGTAGAAAGGGCTATGGAGTTCAGTTGTGGGAAGTAAGAAAAGATTTGGGGAGATTAGCCTGAAAGCCTACAGGACCTCAAATGTGAGCATCCCACATAAGGCTTCTTAGAGAGAAGGGTGGCCTAAATGAAAGGGGAGTTCAGATTGAGTGTCGTGGAGGAATTAATGGATCCATGATGCTGCCAGAATTCCTGCCCCCTTTCCCTCTTTCCCTTACCACACTACCTCTCAATAATAATTATAGCTGACATTTCTATAGCACTTTAAGATTTACAAAGTGCTTTACATAAATTACTTCATTTAATCCTTGTAACAATACTTTGTAGTGGGTGCTATTATCATCCCCATTTCACAGATGAGGAAACTGAAGCTGACAAAGGCTAAGTGACTTGCTGAGCTAGTAAGTGTTTGCGGTGGTATTTGAACTGAGATCTGGCTGGCTTCAAGTCACTCTGCTGTATTCCAAGGTCAAGAATTCCCCTTCCACTTACACAGCAAGAAGACCCTGGAACTCTTTGAGCAACTGTTTTTGAAGAGGCCAGTTGAAAGATGATAATTCACTAAGCTCCACCCCACCCCCATCCAAATACTTACTGAGATTTAAAGCCTCATTGTAGATAGATACAGGGAGACCCAAAATGACAGATAATGAGCTCAAAATGGGTAGGTAACAAGGCATAACAGAAAGAGCACATAACAGAAAGAACTTTGGTTCTAATCTTTGCCCTACCATTAATTAGGCAAATGACCTTGGCCAGCTCACTTTGGATTGCAGTGTTTAGAACTGAAATGGAGCATCACTACTCTGAGACTCACCATCATCTGTGAAATGAATGGGGGGGGCAGAGAATAGAAGAATCGGGCAGGAGCATTCAGTAATTTCTATGCCCCCTAGAAAGTCTAACATTAATTGTAATAGTCTAAAAATAAACAGACCATAAAAGGTGGAGGGGAAGAAGGGATAGAGATTAATTGAAAGTGTATAGTACAACAGCCAAGCCAAAGGAACTTACCAAGGACACAAGAGGGGCTTCCTGCGCTTGTGGTGGGGTTGGACTAGATGATTACCGAAGGTCCCTTCCATATGTAAGATTCTGAAGGACTATGAGCCAGAAACCCTGGCCAAAAGAAGGTGGTCATTTTCATGGTGCTAATGCAACAGCACTAGATAGATAATAGATAGACAGACAGACAGACAGACAGACAGATAGATAGATAGATAGATAGATAGATAGATGGATGGATGGATAGATAGATAGACAAATAGCATTTATTAAGGACTTCCTATATACCAAGCAATGTGCTAAGCATAAGAATACACTTATGAGCAATTAAGACAGCCCCTAACTTCAAGGACCCTCCACACTAAAGGAGAAAGAAAACATATAAAAGGAAGCTGGAAAGAGAAGGGAGTAGCCACTGGACAGCATAGTGTGTTTACAGGTGGAGTCCAAAGTTGGGGGGGGGCAGGGTGGAAGGGAATGAGGATGATAACAGGAGTGCAGGTGGAGTTAAAGTAAGCCAAAATGCCTATTATATGTAGGCCATTTGTTAAGCTTCAGGGTGGGAAACAAAGTTCAGATAAGGCAGAGTCCTTGCCCTTACCAATACTTGCCCTTACTGAACTTAGAAATGATTTTGTCTCACAGAGATGACTATAATGCACAATAATCCATGATAAGTACATTAGAGATTGTAAAACAGTGTTATGTGATTTTCTGAGAGGGAAGGCTGACCCTGACTGGGAAATTATAGAGGGCTTCTTGGAGAAGGTGACATTTGAGTTAGACATTAAAGGATAAATAGAAACTCAGAATTAAATCGTGAATAACCTTGGTTCACTAAGCCAGCCATATTTTAATTCTTTCAAATCTTGTTGGTAGTCAAGTTGAGGAGACCATTAATAAAAGAGAGATATTTGCTCAGGGGAGAAAGGATTATATAAAGCAGACACAGACAGATGTAGCAGCTTTGAGAAGCATCAAGTGAGAGAGTGAGAGAGCCCCACGTCAGATGAAGAAAGAACCAAAGATGCAAAGGGGCAAGGTAATGGGATGGAGAGGAGTGAGCTGAAGTTGATGGATGAGAGAAGACGGCAGAGGAGCTTGAGGAGTCTAGCTGCCTGGCTCAGCAGAGAAGACCAAAGAGTTTAACACAGAGCCCTGGCAGGATAATTTAATTCACTCTAACAAGCATTTGCCTGATGACATCTTAACCATCTTTAAAGCTCAGATTAAACGTTGCCTTCTCCATGAAGCCTTTCTTATCCCACCCCACATCAATATCAACCTTCCCCCTCATATCATCCAAACGCTTTTTAGAGAACTTATCATGTATTAGCTTGTATTCGAGTTACTTGTTTGCCATCTTATTCCTTTAGGAGATGATAAGAAGCAGCATAGGTTGGTGGATAAAGATCTGCCTTTGGATTCAGGGAAACTTGATTTCAAATCCTGCTTCTAATCCATCTTGGCTGTGTTACCCTGGGCAAGTCACTTAATTTCTCAGTGTCCAGACAACTCTCTAAGACAATAAATTACAAAGAAAGTGCAGGTCTGTGTGGGTAGACCTCCCTTTGCTGGTGAAATCACAGGTCAAGTCCCCCCCACAGCCTGTCCCTGAAAGAGGAGCCTCTCCACAAGCACGTGTACTATGTCCAATAAAACTGTATCTTTCATCTCCAGTGCCCAGAACAGGCATCTGTGCACTGTAAGAATATTTAGGATTAAAGCATCATAGATTTAGAGCTGGAAAGGACCCTGGAAATCATCGAGTTCAACCTCCTCATTTTATTGATGAAAGCCAAGAGAAGCCCATGGTGGCTCAGCCAGTAAATGTCTGAGGCAGGATCTGAATGGACTCCAAGTGTTTACTGCATGTTATTTGAATGAAGGTGTGTTGAATACCTATTATGTGCAAGGCACAGTGTTTCTGCAGATGATACCAAGATAAATAAAGTGCCTTCCTTAACCATAGATTTTATAGTCCAGAAGTGATTGCCCTAATACAAATTAGAAGGTAATCAGTGCAGAGTATATTAGGGGATTTGAAGAAGAGAGCAATTCCAGCAGAGGCTCATGGATCTCAGTGTCTTGGCTGCCTTGACCTCATAGCTATGACAGCAGCTTCTTCTCGGGCAGGATACTGGAACTAATAGATCCTCAGAGGCAAACAGGGGAAGGATACTGGTTAGCTCCCCACTGCTACAATGTTCTTTTCAAAGGAGATTGTAGATGGATGAGAAGATTGAGTCTTCTGCATTATCTTTGCCCAGATGGTGGCAAAGTCAGGCTAGAATTTTAGCTCTCCTCATTTATAGATGGATCAACTTTCTTTTGTTGTTTTACTCTGGACAGCATTTCTTAAAGATGCTCTAAGGATGCTTTAGCCTGGCTCCTATTATTGGGCAAAATTATGAATCAGGTAAAGTTTATATTTGGGATTCCCTTGCCTTACCTTATTCATCAAATCTGTCAATATACTCTGTACTGATTACCTTGTAATTTATATTAGGGTAATCACTCCCCTTCTAGACTGTAAAAGATTATGCCTTGCACATAATAGGTATACTTTCGTTCAACTTATTATTCTTTTCCCCTTTTTTTAACCTTCCCTACCCATTCCAAGGACGCAATCCCTGCATTTGTCCACTCATTCATTCAAACAGATACTAATTGAGTAGCTGAGCACCTATCCTTGGTTCTGTAGGAGATGCAAAGAAATATAAATCATAGTTCCTGCTCTCAAGGAGCTTACAGATTAGTTGGGGAGAGAAGACAGAGATGCATGAAAAGTTAAATGCCAGTATAAGACAGCAATACCAGAATTGGTATTGGATAACAGATAAATGGCATAGCAATAAATATGAGTTTCTCAACAGAAAAATCCATGGCCCAGGCTCTCCTGTAAGGAAAGAGTCATTGAATTTCAAAGCTGGAAAGGACCTCAGAGGCTATATAGCACAACCCTTACTTAGATAAAGAGTCCCCATTACAATATACCTAAAAAGTGGTCATTCAGCCTTTAATCAATGGCCTCCATGAAGGGAACTCGCTACATTCTGAAGCAGCCCATTCCTCATTCAGTTAGCTCTAATTGCTAGGGAGTTTTCCCCCTTAATAATGATCATGACAGCTAGCATTTCTATAGTGTTTTAAGATTCACAAACATCTCATTTTATCCTCACAACAACTCTGGGAGCTAGGTGGCCTTGTTCATCAAAATTAGGTCTTCATCTATTTTCTAGGACGCGAAAATGTTATTAAGGAAAGTTTGGAATTGATCAGTTTTTCATTTTATAGCAGAAAGAGATATCAATAATGTTAAATAGTTGGACTCACCTCAACATCTTGCCTCTGTACCAAATTAGTTTCAGGGAATAATCATCCATAACCTCCATTTAACTTGGATATCTAGAGTATAGTTCCACAGTGATAGCATTTCATTTTTTGTTTTTGCTGTAATCTACTCCCAAGTTAGTATATTTCTATAAAAGCATATATTTTGTTGATATACTTTGTTACCCCTTGTCAAATCTGCCTATTTTTTTTAACAGGGTGTACTTTTTAAAGACACAATTTTGTGCAGTGCTTAATCCAAAGAAATCAGTTGTTATGGTGAAATTTCAGGTACCAGTGGAGGAGATATTTTGGGTTTAGGAAAAGGGTTTTTCTGTAGTCTGTTAAAGTAATGGTATTGTGGGAAGTATACTATAGAGTACTTGGTCAGTTGGAAATTATGAATGACGCCTTCCTGAAACAGTTTAGAAACATGAATAGGGACAAGATACCATGTGTACAGCTATGTATTCTGCCTATGTATAAGGCTTACCCTGTTGGATATATGCATTACTTGCCCTATGTTGATTTATTCTTCTTTATGTATGCCTTTATAAATGTATTTATGCCTTTTTTAATGTAATGTAGTCATTTTAAGCTTTCCAAAAACATGATTTGTGCCTAGATTTCCTCTGCATTTTCCTACTAATCCTTTCTTCCCCATCTACTATCCACCAACAGACACCACATAATACAGGGCTTTGCACACAGAAAGACTTAATCAGTGTAGTTGAATGACTGGTTGACTAAGCCTCAAATATCTAGAGTATTTACATAAATTTCAGCAGTTCTGAGCTAAGCTTTAATGAGTGTCAGAGATAAATGAAAATCCTCCTTCACTGACCTAGGTATCGCTTCATTTCCGAAATTGACTGGATATTCTGATTTTCCTAAAACAAATAAAGAAAATAACATACTAGGGTTAAATGAATGTAAAGGAA
This sequence comes from Phascolarctos cinereus, assembly GCF_003287225.1. Classification (NCBI taxonomy): domain Eukaryota; kingdom Metazoa; phylum Chordata; class Mammalia; order Diprotodontia; family Phascolarctidae; genus Phascolarctos; species Phascolarctos cinereus. The sequence continues at coordinate 176,746,659 of NW_027556098.1, forward strand.
AGGGCTGGTGGGTGTCTCCTTAGGTAGTCTAGAGGCCAGGGAGGATGTCAATACCAGAGATGAAAGTGAAGGCCTTGTGAAGGCAGCTTTCACATTCTTAGCTTTGCTCGTTCTGAAGTCCATTAGCATGGAACAAAAAGAAATAATCTGGTAGCCTAAGATGGGGCTTTAGGGATGAATTTATTTTCTTTCACTGATAGACATTCTCTTATTCCCTTATTTCCTCTCTCTTCTCTCTTTTTCACTCTTATTATCTTCTCTCTCTCCCTCTCTCTTTCCCTCCCTCCTATTATATCTATTTCTTCTCTTTTTATTTCATTCCTTCCTGCTTCTCTCATTTCCTTTCTTTTACTTTTCAACTTTCTTTTCTTCCATCTCTTCTTCTTTCCTCCATCCCTTCCTTCGTTTTCTCTCATTCTCTCTCTCTGTCTCTCCTCCCTCTCTTTTCTTTTCTCTTCATCCCCTCTTTCTCTTTCTTCCTTCATCCTCTGACTTTCCTTTCCCTCCTCACATCCCCAGCTCTCCTCAGCCCTGCTATTTGATGCTGTCTACACTGTTGTGACTGCAGTTCAAGAGCTGAACCGAAGTCAGGAGATTGGTGTGAAGCCCCTGTCTTGTGGCTCAGCACAGATCTGGCAGCATGGTACCAGCCTCATGAACTATCTGAGAATGGTGAGAAGGGATTGAAGGGCCTGGCTAGCAAGTCTGGTGATTGCTGACATCCCTGGGCTAGCCAAGTATGGGGGGAAGGGGCAGTCAGGTCAAAGATAAGAGCACCACTCACACACACACTCACACACACACACACACACACACACTATCCGCTGTCGTAATGTGGTTCATTATTATGGCAGGTGGCATAAACTATAGGTCAATTTGTGTCTCTCAATAGATAGATCTCAATAGATAATAGCCAAATAATAATAATAACAATAAGTAATAATAGCTAGTATTCATTTAGCATTTTAATATTTTCAAAGCATTTTACGTGTTATTTCTTTTGATATATAAAATATAAGCTTGATAAAATTAACCTCTGAAACAGTAAAATTAGCCTTATTTCCCAATACCAGTGTTATAAGTCCCAATCAGATTCACTATCTGAATCTGAGCCCTCTGTAGAATTGGAATGTAGAAAAAGAATGGTTGAGGCAGAGATGGGAAGGGATACTATCACCCAATTCAGCACGTATCCTAGTCTTCTGACCTTATCATTCCTCAGCTAGCATACTGGCTCAAACATCCATAGCACCTCATTGAATTTCCTCTGGCCCTTCTGAGTATGACCAAGGTTACAAATGATGGCCAAGAACATCCATAGCCCCCAGGAAAGACAGTTCCCAGTAGTCTAGGGAAAATTGGAGAAATGAATATTTATGTACGTACACACACACACACACACACACACACACACAAGTTTTGGAGGCCATGTAAGAATGTTAACAAAAGGTTGGCGATATATATGTACATATGTGTATATGTATATGATAAACTCATATGCATATACATATATACACATATATAAGAATGTAAATGTTAGCAAAAGGTTAGAGATACATGTGTGTATATATGCATATACACATATGTGTATATACATATATACATATATAATTATACACATGTATATACATACATATGTATATGTATCTCCAACCTTTTGTTAACATTCTTACAGGTCCCAAACCTAGTTTCCTTTAGGGTTAGCCTGATTTTATATATATTAGAGGCATGTGGTGCTGTGATCTTCTTTGGAGTTACTACAAAAGGGACAATCTTGTGAAGAGATGCCATAGAGGGAAGGCAAGGTGTTCTAGATGAGACATCTAAACAATTCTTGAAGTTTCAGAATGTGGGTACAGGAGTGCAGAGGGCAAAGGGGAGAATTCTAGCCTCCCTTCAGCTTGAAAATGGACAGGGATAGGAGTTTAAGTATTGGTAGAGATGTTTGCCACTTAAATCATTTACATTCCCCTTCAAATGGATTAAAAATAATCACATTAATTCACAGAAGTTATATTTACAGTATCCCAAACTCTTAAATGGAGACAGGAAGACAGATCTTGACAGCTTTTACCTCTCCAGTATTCATTAAATACAACATTTATTCAATATTTATTAAGTACTTATTATATGCTGGGCACTGGGGAAGACTCAAGGCTTAGATAAACTGCAGTCTTTGCCTTTGCTACAAAGATAAATATAATATAAAGTATCACATGATAAATTAATTGGGTACAAAACAATGTTCTGTGCGAAGTCTAAGGGGAAGAGAGCAAGGAAGATTGTTACTTCCTGGAGAGATGAGGGAAGACTTCAAAGAGAAGGATGTCTTTTGGAAGGATGGACAGGAATACATTAGAGGAAAGGTGGGAAAAGGAAAGTCATTCTCTCTCTCCTAGTGTAAGCTCTAGGTCAGTGGAAACACCGAACCACTTTGGTGCTGTAACTCACTCTCTCTTGGACAGGTAGAATTGGAAGGTCTCACCGGCCACATTGAATTCAACAGCAAAGGCCAGAGGTCCAACTATGCCCTTAAAATCCTGCAGTTCACAAGGAATGGCTTCCGGCAGGTAAGCTCAGTGCCAAGGTACTTTAACAGCCAAAATTTCCACTCTGTGCCCACCTCCTCCCCACCAGTGGGTTATATTCTTTGATTCTGTACTAGTCAGAACTATAGCCACCTCTCAACCTTCTACATCAGCAGTATATCACATTATATCTCAGCCACTCATCTCCTCTCTCCCTCCTAGCCACTGCCAGGCAGTGAGCATGAGCTCAGAGATTGCAAAAGCATTTTAAGAGCAATATAGATAAAATTATATAATGGAGAGACAGTATCATCTCAAGAGTTAGAAGACCAAGGTTTTTATTTCCAGGTCTTTCATTAACTAGCTTTGTGACCTTGGGTAAGTAATTTGGTGGGGGTTTTTTTCTCTCTAGACCTCATTTCCCTTCTAAAATTTTAGGATTCTTAGAAGGTAGAATCATAAAATCACATATATCATATATATAGGATATGTATATCATATCTCTGTATGTATACACACACAAACATATATAGCATATGAAATCCAAACCCTTCACTTTACAGATGAAGAAACTGAGGCCCAGAAAGGTTAACTGACTTACCCAAGGACACACAGCTAGTAAATGATAAATGGTAGGGCTCAAATCTTGGCCATTTCTTTCCACTTCATCACACCATGCTGCAGAAAACAAATTGCATAATGAAGGTCAAATTCCAATATTATTTGTAAGCTCCTTGACATCTAGGAAGGTTATTTCTTTTTTATTCCCAATATCAGGTAAAGTGCCCTGAACATAGTAGGTGCCTAATAAATGTTCCTTGAATTTAAGTTGATTATTTAGGTTGATGAATAAAAGTCAGGCTTGGGGCCACTTGAGTCCTCTGTTCTTTAGGTCTAGTGTCATTGATTTTGCCATCCCAACCCTTCTTTTGATAAGAGAGCTAGCTGTCCTTTGGAGCCAATGGACAACATTAAGGGCACTCAGGCTATTTTCTTGTTAAGGAAATGCATTCTACTCTGTGAAGTTATAGGGAGGCAGATTTTAGCTCTACCTAAAGAATTTTGCAGGGAGGCAATGAGGTGAATAAAACACCAGGCCAAGGGTCAAGAAGACCTGGATTCAAATCCAACTTCAGACACTTACTCGCTGTGAGACCCTGAGCAAATCATTTAACCCTAGTTGCCTCAGTTTCTTCATCTGTAAAATGAGTTGGAAAAGGAACAGGCAAACAACTCCAGTATCTTTGCCAAAAAAAACTCCAAATGGAGTCATGAAGAGTTAGGCAAAAATAATAAAATAACAGCAGCAACAACAAAACTATACAACAGTAGAATAGAGTGTTTCATTAGGTAGTGAGTTATTTATCAATAAAGGTGTTCAAGCAGAGGCTAGGTGAACATTTGTCAAAATACTGTAAAGGGGATTCATACTTAAGATTGGTTGTTGTGAAAGGAAATCCAGGCCAGCAGCCTTCACAGCTCCTCTAGGCCTGTATGTATCACACCAACCCTTGGAACAATAATTATAATAATTAATAATAGCTAAAATGTATATAGTGCTTTAAGGTTCACAAAGCACTTTACAAATATTATCTCATTTTATTCTCACAAAAACCCTGAGAGGTAGATGCTATTATTATCCCCATTTTACAGATGTGGAAACAGAGGTAGACTTGCCGAGGGTCACACAGCTAGTAGGTTTGTGAGGCAGTATTTGAACTCAGGTCTTCCTAACTCCAGGCCCAGAGCTCTATCCACAGTACCACCTAGCTACCTTGCACTTGACCCCAGGTTAGAAAACACACCCTACTGAGTAAAATCAATATAGGCTGGCCTGAGCTTGTGTCAGCTAGATGGCACGGTAGGGCCCATGACACACAAGGAATAATGGATAGAAATCCAGTCTTGGAACCATGAAGACATAGGTTTAAGTCCTGACTCCTAGATATATTGTTGTATGACCCTGGGCAAGTCATATAACCTCTAGGTGCTTTAGGCAATTCTCTGAGATGATAAGTTGAAAAGAAGGTATCTGCCTATATTGGTAGAGGGAATTTCCTTATCAAGGAGTGCCCTATATTAATATAAATGACATGTCCAGGTTCTATCCCTATTTAAACACATACATATATATGGGAAATAAGTGTATTCATGGAATAGAATGGAACCAGAGCAGGAAGATTATGAACAATATATCCATGACTGCTTAGGAACAGCTAAAGACTTTCAACTTCCCTCTCTGCATCTTTCAGGCTATGCCCATAAACTAACCAAGGGTCTGCTCCATTGTGTCAGATAATGAGAATCTTTGGAACCCCGTACCAAGGCAATTAGGGCAACTAGGTAGTACATGGAAAGAGTGCAGTGCCTGAAGGCAGGAAGACTCATTTTCCTGAGTTCAAATCTGGCTTCAGATACTTACTAGCCATGTGACCCTGGGCAAGTCTCTTCACCCTGTTGCCTCAGTTTCCTTATCTGCAAAATGAGCTGGAGAAGGAAACAGCAAACTGTTCCAGTATCTTTGCCAAGAAAACCCCAAACAGGGTCATGAAGAGTCAGACATGACTGAAATGACTAAACAAAAACATCTGAGACAATTAGTGGTGGCAAGCAGATTCTTAGCAGAGGCATAGGCATTGTACCAGGAGACTTCTAAAGTCCTTTCCAACTCCAAGATTCAATGATTCCATGATTGACTATCTCATTTCTATCTATGTGAATAATCAATAATTGACTCTAAGTAGTTCCATTCCAGGGATTGAGGTAAATAGCTGCCAGAAATCAAATAATTCCATTGAAATCAATTTAATGAACATTTATCAAGTTTTTACTATCTGCAAAGGCTCAAAAATAAAATGAAAGCCCCTTCCTTCAAGGAGCTCAAACTGGCTGGTGCAGATTGTTAAATTTTCAGTGTGAGCATTTACACCACAGAAATTGGCAAACTACCAGTCAGGGCTGGATTTATTGTTTTGTTGATTGTCTAGACTTAAGAAAGGGATGGAGAAAATACAAATAATGCAAATTAAACTTGAAAACACATCAGGCCTGGTTATCAAACAGTTACCCCCACACCTCTACTACAAGATATAGAAAGGACAGAGGTTAGATATGAGGTAAAACTTCCTGCCTGTCACAGAAGTTAACCTGTACCTGAAAGAATTTGTGGCATCTCCTTTCTTCGTGGTCTCTTAAGAATTCACCTTCCATGCAACTTCTTTCTCTGTGACTTTGATGCTTTGGTTTGATCTTGTGTGAGAGGACCTGTGGAGGTTGATTACTGCTAGGAAGTTCAGAGATTCTCCTACAGTCATCCCTTCTACATCACAAGGGTTAGGAGCATGGTACCCCCATCATATGGAAAACCCGTGTAAAATTTTTTGGCCATTTCATGCCACAGGAGAAGTCTGAATTTTTTCTTTTTCTTTTATGGGGTATTTATAGCATTAAAAGATAAAATATGTTGATATTATTCAATAGTATACATATATTTTATGCATTTACAAGTTTCTAAACTTTTTCTGTGTTGCCTTCATGTGTCATCTGTGGCTTCTGCAATCTCTCCAAAAGTTCCCATTTAATTTCTTATGCTGACGTGCAACATATCAAATCCATGATGAGGGAAGTTGTGATGTGGAAGGGATAACTGTATATTGTACAAAAAAGTGAGGATTCACTCCTGAGGAGGCGGTGTGGTATGTGGCAGAAAGCACCCTGAACTAAGAATTGGGAGGTCTAGCCCTAACTTCCTTTAGTGCTTGGATGAACCACATCTCCTTTCTGTGACTCAGTTTCCTCCCCTATAAAGTTGGAGGGTTGGACTGGGTGGTCTTTAAGATCCCCTCTGGCTCTCATTTTCTATGGGTCTCTAGTTTTGCTTGAGGTAAGTTTGTTCAGCCCATCACACTCTAACCTACTCTTCCTGACCATCAGCACACATTGTCAAGTGGTCAAGGCTCAGCATGGCCTCATTGGCAATGGGCAGCGTGAAACAAAACTGGTTCCTCTCAGTGTGGAAGCTGCAGATGTAATCTCGGCCTCACTGTGCTCTGACCCTATGACCGTAGTACAGCTTCAGTGCAGCTGTAAAACAGAGTTAAGCAGCCTTTGCTGAATCCCCACAGAGTGTAGTTTTACACTTTGAGCTTGGGATACGGAAAAAAGAACAGGCATGTTTCCTTCCTGCAAAGACCTTCTAGACCAGGAGGAGGGAATGATAAAAACACAGGCAATAAAAAAGGAGATCATTACAATGAAGGCATTTTGTTCTTTTTAAAACTATATATAAATATGAATGAGGCAGACAGAAGTTGTAAACAGAACTGGCCTTAGCATCAGGAAGACCTGAGTTCCATCCTGCTCTGATACACAGAGACTGGATGGACCCTACACAAGGCCCTTAACCTCTTAGTGCTGCTGGCCTCTCTTAAACTAAATTGTAAAACAGGTAGCAACGTGCTTTGGAAGAAGGTGTGTCTGGTCTGGGATCTTCCTATACCAATTAAATCAAAAGTCTTGTCCCAAATGTGTGTGTTATGTAAAAATGGTAACAGACAAGGAATAATGGATAGAAATATGGTCTTAAAACCATAAAGATACAGGTTTATATCCTGGCTCTCGTATATATTGATTGTGTGATCCTGGGCAAGTCACATAACCTCTAAATGCACTGGGCATCTGTAAGTTGCAGGGAAGGTGTCTACCTGCATTGGCAGAGAGAATTTCCTTACCTAGGAGTTTCCTATATTAATAAAATTAAGATCCAGGCTCTATCCCTATAGAGAGACATACATAAATATAGAAAATGTGTGTGCATAAGTTCTTTGAGTGTAGGGGATTGGGTTTTGTCTCTGTCTTTTTTTCTCTTACTTTTTTTTTTAATCTGTAGTGCCTAGTGCCTGGAATAAATGCTTGTCCATTCATATGCATTATTGTGATTATAGAAGAGGATGGTGAAAAAAGTTGTGTCAGGGATTATTCTGATAAATCAGGGAGAATGGGTAGAGTTCATTAGAAAAAACTACTTGGAAGAAGGCCTTCTAGCTTCAGACCATTTTCAGAAAGACTCCACCCAAGTAAAAGCGCTGCTCTATGGGTCAACCCAACCCAGGCCTTCAGAGTCTCTGCCTTTAAATGTTCACCAGAAACCTCAAGCCTGAGCCTGGAGCTACCTCCAGTGAACAGGGATTCTTAACCTGGGATCTATGAACTTGTTTTTTATAATATAGCTTATAACTACATTTCAATATGATTGGTTTCCTTTGTAATTCTATGTATTTTATTTTAGTCATTTAAAAATATCATTCTGAGAAGGATTCCATAGACTTCCAGACTGCCAAAAGGGTCGGTCTCAGTCTCTTTGTCTGTCTGTCTGTCTGTCTCTCTCTCTCTCTCTGTCACTCTCTCCCATCTTTGTCTCTCTCTCTCTGTCTCTCCTTATCCCCTCTCTCTGTCTCTGTCTCTGTCTCTCTGCCCCTTCCCCCCATCTCTGTCTCTCTATCTCTTTCTCTGTCTCTCTTTCTCTCTTGTCTCTGTTTCTCTTTCACACACATGCACACATGCACAGATGCGTGAGCACAAACATTAGGAAGCCAGCCACATTAGCACATAATTGTAATAGTCTCTTCTACAGAGAGGTTAAGGCTGGTGGGATCATTTTATTCAAGAGTTTTGAGATACCAATCAGATATCTGTATTGTCTCTCTCCAGTATGGTGACTTTGCTATGGCCAGACTGCCTAAGGAGGGGTGAATGAGCCCAGGTCAGAAATGGAGTTGGGTCAAAGCTTCCATGATGATCAGCAGTGGGGTTGGGTCTATGAATGGCCAGTGCATTTCCAGCCTGAGCGAAAGAGGGAGACTCATTCTCCAAGATAGATAGATAGATAGATAGATAGATAGATAGATAGATAGATAGATAGATAGATAGATGGATGGATGGATAATAGATAAGATAGATAGACTGGTAGATATGTAGATGGACAGACAGACAGACAAATGTGATTCAGAATCCTGCAATAGAATACGAGCTCTTTGAGGGCAGGAACGATTTTTACCTTTGCCTTTGTATCCTCAGTGCTTAGCACAGTAGGTGTTTAATCAATACCTGTTGAATAGATGGATTTCTTGTGCTCCCAGAGCAGAGGCTCTTCTGACTTTCTCTTTATTCGCTGAGTTAGGAGTGGCTGCTGAGTTGACCCTGATCTTACCCTTTCCTTTTCTCTAGCAACTGATTAGGCTCACTGTGCCTCTTCGCCTGAGTCATGCTTCACCAGTGGCTACCACTTAGCCCAGCTCTGAGTGCCTTCCTTCTCCTACCCCCCTCTCCAACTACCACCAATCCTTCAATTTTTCTCCCAGCTAAGAATCTGGCATCTGCCAGGAAGTATGCTCCTCTCTCTAGTTCCCCATGCTGCATCATCATATGATATAAGTGAAAAGAATACTGTATTTGGAGTCAGAGAACCTGGATTTGAATCCCAGCTGTGCTATTAATGTGCATGGCCTTGACTATCATTTAACATCTCTGGATCTGACTTTTTTTCACCATGAGGCTGTGAGGCTAGAATATATTGAAGTTCTTTTCCCATTTTAAATACTACAGTCAGTCCTGTCCTTGCCCACCTCACCTCCCAAAGGCTTATAATCTAATTCAAACTGTATGAAGGTGGTTGCCATAGGAAAGAACATTTCGGAGACCGAGGGAAACTTCTAGCAGGAAGAGACTTCTGTGGCTTGTACCTGGAATTCTTTGGTTCCAGTGGGGAAAAAAATGGCAGACCTATATATGGAGATGCATTTGTCACACACACACACACACACACACACACACATACATGCACCACTTAGACACTGCAGCTGGTATTTCATGGGAACCAAGGAAGTGGCTGTTGCATCTTGACCTGCTATGCTTCCATAGGACAGCAGTCCCCACAGAAAGGAATAATTTGATTGGAATAATCCTTCTTGGATTTCATTTTTTTTTTAATGGCCTCAGAAATGTTCTCACAGGCTAAAGCAGGGGTGGGGAATCTGTGGCCTCAAGGCCACATGTGGCCTTATAGGTCCTTGGGTGTGGCTTTTAGACCGAGTCCAAGTTTTACAGAATGAATCCTTTTATTAAGGGGATTTGTTCTGTAAAGTTTGGATTCAGTCAAAGGGCCATACTTGAGAACCTAGAGGGCTACACGTGGCCTTGAGGCCACAGGTTTCCCACCCCTGGAAGTTCCAGAGGCGTATCTGTTCTAATCTCCATGGGTACAGAGGGACTTGGGAATAGGCACAGATTTACAACGAGTGGCTATGGTGTCTCCCACAGCAGTCTTAGTGTCCAGGATTACATTCAAATTACAAGACCAAACTGGGCCTCTCCAAAAGTCTTCTGCACCCTTTGTTTCAAGAAAAAGAGTGATAAAATTACTAATGCAGGTAAAAAAAAAACCAACCTGTATATGCTTTATTGTTACAAAGCACTTTTATCTATATTATCTCCTTTGGTCAGTCAGTCAATAAGCATTTATTGAGCTCCTGCTACATTCCAGGCACTGTGCTAAGCACTGGGGAAACAAAGGAAGGCAAAAGACAGTCAACATAGGCTCCATGAGGTCAGGAACTTTGTATTCCCAGATCACAGGGATCATAGGGACCAAGGATGTACTTAATAAATGCTTTTTGAATGGGATCGAATAATACTGTGGGGCAAGGCATGTGTTACTATCACATTTTACAGATGGGGAGACTGAGATTCAAAGAGTTTAAGACAGGGGAAGCTAGGTGGCACAGTGGATAGAGCACCCACCCTGGAGTAAGGAGGACTTGAGTTCAAATCCAGCCTCAGACCAGACACTTGACACTTACTAGCTGTGTGACCCTGGGCAAGACACTTAACCTCAATTGTCTCGCCAAAAAGAAAGAACAAGAGTTTGAGATACACGAAGACCTCACAGCAAGACAGGACTTGGGCTCCTCTTCCAACTTTAAATCTAATGTTTATTCATCTAGCAGTCATTAAGTGATCATCTGACTGCTCCATCCTGCAAGATGTAAATGCCTCTTCCCTTTGATTCTCCCTGGCCTTCCTTCGGCAAGGAAAGGATAACTGGTATGTTCTGGAGGCTTCCAACTTCCTGACTAACCACCTCATCCACTCCTTCTCTGGAATTCCTCAGTGACCCAACAGGCAGACACATTCTACTCAAGCTTGGCACTGTGCTATAACCTGTTGAAATGCTGAGGACGTCATTTGATTTATAATGGTCTGTTAGGCTGAGGTTTCTTAAACAAAGGTGATTTCTCATGTCGATTGGGGTTCTTTCTTTCTCCCCCTATCAGTGTGAGTGAGTATTAAGAGTTCATTTTGATTATTTAGATAGCAACATGTGGGGACCCAGTGGGTTGTAATTGGTAAAATGTCTGAACCGAAAGCGGGGCTCCCCGTCGGTGGCTGATTAAAGGATTATTACCATTTTTTTTTTGGATCTTTCAGAATTCAGGGTTATTTTTACCATTTTAGAAATTACTATTTTGACTCTAATCACATGTACTTTCCTTTCCTGGTGCTTTTGTGGCTTTTGTCGCTGGTATTGGGGGTGGGAAAACAGGGACTTAACCCTGATATTCCAAGTGGTCTTCTTCAGTCTAGCCAACACTCTATTCATGGGAATGGAAACGCAAAGGCCGGGCTCACTGTTGATCTCAAATTTCATCACCCAGAGGCAGGCTGGTGCAGGGGATAGAGAATGGGACTTGGAGGTTGGCAGGCTTGAATAAAAAAAATTACTTCTGATACTTGTCAGCTGTGTGACCCTAGACAAGTCACTTTAGCAACCTAGGCCTCAGTTTCCTCATCTGTAAAATAAGATGTTTGTATTAGATGGCCTCTAAGGTCCCTTCTGGCTCTATACCTATTACCTAAATCTGTGACTTGGGGTTGACTCACAGTTCTGAGACATAATAGCTGTGACTTGGAGTAATTCCCTGAATTTTATTTTCCTTGTCTGTAAAATGGAAATAATACCATCAATGCCTGACTAATTGGGATTTTTTTTTAGGAAAGTTACTGTAAATCTTAAAGCACTATGGAAGTAGTTATCATTATCAGCGCTATCTCTTTTAATAACCCACCCCAGTAACACTCTTTTGCTGTTCCTTTGAATTTTTTTTGGGGGGGGCAAGGCAATCAGGGCTATGTGACTTGCCCAGGGTCACACAGCTAGTAAGTGTCAAGTGTCTGAGGCCGGATCTGAACTCAGGTCCTCCGAACTCCAGGGTGGTGCTCCATCCTCTGTACCACCTAGCTGCCCCTGTTTCTTTGAAATTAAAATGCCTCAATGTAAAGATTGTCTCCCCTACCTCAATAAATCCTACGTTTCTCTCAAACAGGCAACCCCAGGTATCAAGGCTGGTTTAGTTTCACTTGCTTAAAATGTGTGTTAGAAATCCCAATCTCGGAAAGCATGGTGGAAAAGACATGGAATAAGGGCAGCTAGGTGGCACGGTGGGGAGAGCACTGGCCCTGGAGTCAGGAAGACCTGAGTTCAAATCTGACCTCAGACACATAACACTCATGAGCCCTGTGACCCTGGGCAAGTCACTTAACCCCATTGCCTAACCAAAAAAACAAAAAAAAAAAAGAAAAGAAAAGACATGGAATAGGAGTGGGGCCTTAATTCCATTCATTTATCTTGAGCCAGGAGATTAGACATTTGAGAACGATCTTACCTCTAACACTGACTACCTATGTAACACTAGGCAAGTCACTTAACCTCTCTGGGCCTCAGTTTCTTCATCTGTAAAATGAAAAAGTTGGTCTAGCTGGTCTCTAACACACCTTCCAGCTCCTTTTCTGTGATCTTAATGCTCAGTCACTTAACCTTCCTAGGTCTCAGTTTCCATATTTATAAATTGAGAATATTGGATTATATGGCCTCTAAGGTCCCTTGCATGTCTAGTTTTACTGTGTAATGACTCCCTCCAGCCTTTCTCCCACCCATTGAGAAGGCAAGCAATGTGATCATGCATTCATTCAACAAGCATTAAGTGCCCACTAAAGTGTGGGTATAAGGCATTGTGCTAAGTAATGAGGATACAAAGACTATATTTCTTCCCCAAATATCTCTCCAATTGACTCTTCCTTCTAAGTTCCCAACATTATTATCCTGCCTAGATCTTTATCAATGAATGCTTAGGTTACTATTTATATTCAGTCGTTTTTCAGTCATGTCTGACTCTTTGTGATCCCGTGGGATTTTCTTGGCAAAAATACTGGAGGGGTTTGCCATTTCCTTCTCCAACTCATTTCACAGATAAGGAAACTGAAGCAAACAGAGTTAAGTGACTCGCCCAGGGTCACACAGCTAATAATAGGTGTCTGAGGCCAGATTTGAACTCAGGAAGATGATTCTTCCTCACTCCAGGCTCAGCACTCTATTCTCTGTGCCACCTAGTTGCCCAGTGACTTTGGGGCATTATCTGAATTCTGCACGCTGATTGGGAGGATTCTCTTCTGTTAGCCCCTTTGAGCCAGACTGCAAAGAACTAAAGTGGAGAAAACCAAGACACAGAAGGCACCCTTTATAGATTTGTAAACCTATGGGCTGCCCCTGGGTGGGCAATTCTCCCAGAAAGATAGTTGCTTTTCCTTAGCATCTAATTTTGGCTGCAATTCATAAGATGAAGCTCTAGGCTTTTGTAGCAGGAAGGTACTTTAGAGTCCATTTGGCCCAACCCCCTCGTTTTACAGATGAGGAAACTGAGGCCCAGAGAAGTGAAGTAAGTTACTCAAGGACACATATCTAGAAATAGTAAATCACTATATGAATCCCAAGTATGTTCCTTCCCTCCTCGTAATCCCTAACACTTACTTTTCTGTGTAAATGTTTTATTCTATGACTGGTAGCATTTAAGTTCCTTGAGGGAAGGAACTCTTTGGAAATAAGGGAATAACCACTGAGAGGCTTAGGAAAGGCCTCCTACAGAAGGTGGCATTTTATTTGAGCCTTGAAGAAGACTAAAAAATTCAAGAGGAAGAGGTGAGAGGGGAGATCAACCCAGGCATAGGAGTGGAGGGGGAACTAGTGTAAATACACGGAGGTGGGAGATGACATGTCCTGGGTCCAGAACATTTTCTGCTGTTCCATGCCCAGTGGATTGGAGAAAACACTTCCTCTCCTCTCTTTCTCTTCTCCAGCCTTTACTGCAGTAATAAGCCTGCATAGAGCTAAGCCAAGCACCTTTTTGGGAGGTCTATAGCTTTCCAGATGTTCAGCAGCTGTGCTGCCTGATGATGCTGCCGAAGAAAGCAGCTTAAAACCAGCTGTGTCTCTTATCATATACATACTCTCTGGGGCTGAAGCTTTATGAAATGTCTTATGTTACTGTGGTAGCAATTTTAGCGGCATCCTGCTGGTAGGTTCCCCCCCTACTTTTCCATGCCTCCTTCCCCCCAACATACTTTAAAAAAAAAACTGTCTCATGAAAGTTCTACTTTGACATTGCCTTCAACTCTTTTTGAAGGAACTGTGAATAGGATGTCATTTTCCCCATAGAGAGCTCTCTCATAACATCAATGCCCTTTTCACCATATCCCCAGCCCCTCTTATTACGGATGAAATTGACAGATCCAATCCTGTCTGCTCTAACGAGAACAGCCATTAATGCCCAGACTGAGAGTCGGTGGGGGGAAACAGCTTGGAGAATACCATGACTGTGACTTCTGAATACATTTTCAATCTGAGGAGGGAGTTTACCATAAATATGTACATCCTTTGAAGCTGTTTTTGCTGGGGCCTCGCTGGAAGCGCTAAGGAGCAGGTTTGATTGCCTGGAAATCACCAGCCTTGCTATGCTCCCAGGTGCCAGCTTACCAGCTGGAAGAAAATCTTGACAAGAGTTGGCCCAGCTTAGGAGGCTAGTTGGCTGGTTATCTCCCAAGAGGCACAGTGGCTTTGTCTTTGATGAGAAAATTTTACATTGACAGGATGATGGGGAAGGGCTGGAAAGATAGAGAAAGACAAAAGTGGGTGACTGGTCAGGTTGTTTGAGGGTTAGTAAGAAGTCACTTGCATGATTGGAATGAGGTTTAAAATTAGTCAATCAATAACACTTGAGCAGTTGACATATGTCTAGCTCACATATGTATCATAGAGATAGGTCTTAGAACCTGAAGGAACCCAAAGCGATCATTTGGTCCAGCTGCCTGCCTTCAGGAAGGTAATGAATTACTGTGCCCATTTCTATGGAGGGGAGCATTTGAATGCCATGCCCAAAGACACAGGGTTGCAGAGAAGAGACTGCAGCTCAGGCTTCCCAATGCTGTGTTCCCTCAATAGTGGCCACATAGTATATGATAGAGCACTAAATCTGGAGTCAAGAAGACCTGTGTTTGAATCCTGCTACCTCAGACATTTACTAGCCATGTGACTCTGGACAAATCACTTAAACCCTCTGAGTCTGTTGACTTATATGTAAAATGGGGATAATAATATAGTCTACTGCTAAGGGTTGTTATGAGGGTCAAATAAGATAACATTTGAAAAGCATTTGAAATGTCATCCACTTCTAGATTGAGAACTGATGAATTCTGAGTGCAGACTAAAGAATATTTTTTCCTCTTACTTTTTTTAACCTTTTTCCCCACAACATACCTAATGTAGAAATGTTTTGCATGATTTCTTATGTATAATGAGTATCATATTTCTTGCCTTCTCAGTAGGTTGGGGAGAGAGGGAGAGAATTTGGAACTGCAATGAAAATTTAAAAAAAAAATTTAAAGCATTTTGTAAATGTTAGCCATTCATTATGTATCTATTGCCATGTTTTTCTTATTTAAGTATGGAATTGCTACCCATACATTCCACAATCCAGAAAGATCTTTACATCATTACTGTTTATGTTATTCTCACTTACAATACCACATTGTGGCTACATTCACTCATTCTTCGCATAGAATTTGTAGCCTGAAATTACTGGGAGCATTGGGGAAATACAGAAGACATGAAATGGGGGCCCCTGACCTTGGACAGCTCCCAATCTCTTAAAAAGACAAAATCCACAAGAAAACATCTCCTGAGCTCAGGGAGCCATTGCAGAATAATCTGAAGTCAATAGCTAAGAAAAAGAAGTCTCCACCAGCTCTGGCTAGCTAGTTAAATAGCCTCCAAGCCCTCAAACTTTACCTCCTTGAGAAACGCCATTCATCTGTGGTCAAATCCTACCTTTTGCTCCCCAACCTTAAAAGTAATTAGGTATATAACCATCATGGTGTTATTGAAAGATCACAGAACATGGAGTGAGAAGACATGGATTCTAGTTCTGGCTAGGCCACTGTGTGATAATGGTGAATCCATTTAAAATCTTGGAATCTCAGTTTTATCACTTGTAAAATGGGGATAATAATACTTGTACCACCTGCCTCACAGTGTTGTTGTAAAAAAAAATATTGGCAAAATGTGAGCCGTAGAAATACAGTTTTCATATACACTTGGACAGTTTACCCATCTTTGCCAAAATTCCTTGTGTATATTTGTATTTTTTTTTCATGTGTATGACAATCTTCCCTATTTAACTGAGAACTCCCTGGGGAAGGGGTCCATGTCCATTCCCTTTGCATTCCATCCTTCTTCTCCATGTTCCACTCAGTACCGGGCTCCACACACAAAGATTGCTCAGGCCGTGGTGGCAGCTGACTGACTAAGGTTAATAATATATGGTCTAGAGCAAAGGGGATTTAGGTAACTGGGCTTCTAGTCCATGCTCTTTGACTAACTAGTTGTGTGACCTTGGGTGAGTTACTTTGCCTCTCAGTGCTTGAGTCTCTTCACCTGTGAGATGGGGGATTAAGCTGGACATTCTCTAAAGTCCCCTCTAGCTCTAAAATTCCATGACCTTCTCTGCTATCACCTGTTGTGCCAGAACCAGGAAAGGATTAATAAGCAATGTCTCTAAAATTTGGGTGTAGGAGGGTACTTTCCTGTAGCCATCTCTACTACCAAAGTGCCAGGGTCAACTCTGTCCCTCAGTTTTTCCCAACCAAGGGCTTCTTTCTCTGGTTCGTAGGTGGTCACTGGAAGGGACCCTGAAGAACTATCCTTTTGGCAGCTGGAGTTCAGAGATTCTGATCAGAACACTCCTGGAGTGACTAATAAATCCTTCATTTTTTACTTCCCTTCCATATCCTGGTAGCAATTTTCTTCTAGTTAATTAGAAAGCTGTTATGTTCTACCACCTCTTCTCCTATCCACTGTGAGAGAGCTTGACTCATCTGGGCACCCCAGGGACTATAGTCAAAGGTCAGATGAGCTGACTCTGGTCAAGTATAATCTGAAGAACCCTCTCCTCTTCCTTCCCCAGACCCTTTCTGACTGATTCTCTTTCCAGAAGCCACAGGGGCTTCCTGCTCATCAGCTTTGATGGAAAAATCACTGACTGCAGAAGCTTATCCATATCTCAGCCGGCCCACAAATTAAAGCTACTTAGATTTTCAGACGGGGGTTGCATTTGGGCACCAGCACAGGGTTTTAAAGTGCTCCATTTTAAATATATTTATGTAATGTGCACAAATGTGCTTTCTGACTGAGTTTGATGTGGGGAAGGTTGCCAGCTCCCAGTGACTGGTTTCCACAGACTCTTTAGCTTTCGTGCCTGGGTGATCTGGAAGGGACCTGGCTTCTAATTTAGTCTTGTAAAGCTGTTTCTATTGGCCCTGATTTGGAATTCTGCACCTGGAACTGAACAACCCCAGGGCATGGAGATTTTGGGATTTGGGGTATTATTGCCCATGGAGTTAGAGACCTAGACATAAGGGCAGGAGGATTTCTGGGATCTCTCCAGGAACCTTAGAGATGATCTCATCCAGCATCCTTATTTCATAGATGAGGAAAGTAAGGTTGTGTGTCATATGAAGAAGAGCATTAGATCTGGAGTCAGAAGACTTGGATTCAAAATCATGTTTCCAATATTTGCTAGGTTTCCAGTGACCCTGGGAAAATCTTTTGACCTCTTGAGGTCTCAGTATCCTTATCTGAAAATTGAAGGGTGTAAGATTAGATGACTTCTAAGGTTTCTTCCAGCCCTAAATCCTGTGATGGTCTATGCTATAGATAACAGGCAGAACTGGGATTTGAACCCAGTCCTCTGGCTCTTATTCCAGCCTTCTGTGTACTATACCACATAATAACAATAGCTAGTATTTATATAGCTCTCTAAGGCTGCTTAAAAATAACTATAAATATTATCTCATTATCCTCACATCAACTCTAGGAGGTAGGTGCTATTATTATCCCCCATTTTACAGATATGGAATCTGAGGCAGACGCAGGTTAAGTGACTTGTTCAGTGCCACACAGCAAATAAGTGTCTGAGGCAGGATTCAAACTCATGTCTTCCTGACTCCAGACCCATGAGTCTGTCATCGCCTTTTCCACACTGCCTTGTCACAAGAGCTCCTTCCGTCTGGAACAAGACTGCTTCAGTGTTCTGAAGCCAGCCTTCTATGTGAGACTTATTTCACTGAAGTCTTTAAGGCTCTACCATGACAAAAATGTCTGACCTTCTTGCAGGAAGAGAATGATGATATAGGAGATGGCAATATGCCCCAAAATTAAATTCAACCCCCCTAACATTTATTTATTGTGCATTCTTCAAAGACATAGGGGACAAAAGAAAAATGATTCAGCCCCTAACCTCAAGGAGCTTAAAATCTGATGGGGGCATGACATGCCCCAGCAATACAATTTACTGTGTCTGAGCAGAGGGAAAGCAGACACCGGAAGCACTGGGGAGTCATTCTCCCACAATGCAGTGCAATTCAACAAACATTTATTAAGTAACTATAATGCCTGGTTCCAAAGAAATTGATTCCTGAATTGAGATCTGCTACATTTCCATTTCCCATGAGGCCCTTCTTCTCTCGTTTCACAGAAAAACTGCTTTTCCCTCCAAGCACCTGCTCACATCTCCCCTGAAACCACAGCCTTAGAAACTGCAGCAGGGCATCCCAGTGCAGGCTCATTGGCTAGGAATATCCAGAAGATAACATTATTCCCACCCCCAGATGTGGATGGATCAAAAGGAAAGGGAAGGCGAAGCCAAAACCAAATACTGGGTTCCTCATAGATATAGCAAAACACCCCAGGCTCATCTTCATTTATATTAAATCATTTTTCTAGGGCAGACATGCAGCCAACTAAGAGAAATCGTACATTCCTGTCTCCATTCATTCATCTGTAACATTTATTGAGGATCCACTGCAAAGAACACAAAGAAGCTTGAGATATGGCTCCTGCCTTCATTGATCTCAACTTGTAAAATAATAAAGATAATTCTAATTTACAAAGCATCTTATGGCTTACAAAAGACTTTCATCACAACTGCATGAAGTAGATAGTACAAATATTATTGCTACCATTTTATAGATGAGGAAACTGAGGGCCAGAGAGATAAAGGGATTTGCTTGGGTCACACAGCTATTTGGTTTCAGGAGTGAGGTAATTCTTTATTTTTTCTGGGTAATTTAATCATTTTATTAATAAGGCCAGCAGGTTGTCAATAAAAGGATGGTCATTTGGCAGTCTCTCTTAGACCAAAGATCTCTATTGGCAGTGGGGTCATAGTTTATATACCCTTAGAAGAGAAGGTATTCCTGAGGGGTAGCAATCAACTCAGATTGGTTAACACAAAGACAGGTGTGGGCTATAGTAAAATGAAGGTATTGGGGTACGTGACTTAGGTCTCTCAAATCTTGGTCAAAGAGACATCAATTTCCATATCACGAGGTGATTATGTTGATACTAAATCCAGTGCCCTTGATGGGGAGATATGACCTACATACAGGCATCACAAAATCCTAGAATCTCAGAATTTGAAGGGATCCCGGAGATCCTTGAGTCTAAATGGAATCTGAGTGGGAATCACCTCTGGAGTGTCCTTGTCAAATGATCATCCAGCCTCTATTTGAAGACTTCCAGTGATAAGGAACTCCTTCCCTCCTAAGGCTGCCCATTTGCTTTTGTTGAGTTCCAATTTTAGAAAGATTTTTTTTCCTTATTGAGTTTAAATCTGCCTGTCTACAATCTGTTGCTCCTAGTTCGGCCCTCTGGGGCTTAGTAAAATAAATCTAATCTGTCTTCCAGATGACAGCCCTTCAAATATGTGAAGACATCTATCATATCCCCCTGTTAAGATTTCCCTTCTGTAGGCTAAACATGCCTAATTCCTTCAATCAGTCTTCTTGTGGCAGGGTGCCCCCAGTCCTTTTACCATCCTGATCACCCACTCTGGACAAACTCCCCTTTGACTATTCTTTTCCTAAAATGGACCCCCAGCCCTGAACACAAGTACTACAGATGTGGTTCAGCTAGCTTAGGACATAATGGGACAATTGACTCCCTTGTTTTGGTCACCATGCTTCTCTTAATACAGCCTGTGGGTATAACAATACAAAGAGCTAAAACCTAAGGGTTAGACATTTAAAGAAGTCACTTCTCATCTTTGAGCCTCAGTTTCCTTCTCTGTCAAGTAAAGGAATTGGATTAGATGATATCTACTCCTGGAGTCAGGAAGACTCATCTTCCTAAGTTCAAATCTGGCCTCAGATACTTACTAGCAGCATGACTCTGGGCAAGTCACTTAATCCTGTTTGCCTCAGTTTCCTCATCTGTAAAATGAGCTGGAGAAGGAAATGGCAAACCATTCCAGTATCTTTGCCAAGAAAACTTCAAATGGGGTCATGAAGAGTCAGACACTACTGAACAACAAACAACATGGTCTCTTCTAGCTACAATCCCAATGACTCTATTCCAGTTTTATGATCCTATGCCACAAGGCAGTGTTCTAAGGAATTTAGGGGAGCGAGAAAGCCTTGTGGTTTAGAATGTGCAGGGAAGATCATATGTAACAGGTGGCATTTGAACTTGCCCTTAAAGAACTTGGAGAGGCAGAGAAGAAGGGGAAGGCATTTCAAGGAGAAGGATATGAGCCAGGGATGAGCTCACAGACATGGGGTACGGGCTGGGGGTGCCAGGCAAGTGTCAAGAGGGGGATTGCCCCTGAATGTATTTCTGGGAGTATACATTCCCCAGACCTGAATGGGAGAGAAAGATTTTCCCCCACCCTCCATCTCCATTGCCCCTCACTGTCTCTCCTCCCTCTGGACTTACACTTAGTTCCCAGGGACAGTCAGTCTTTCTGACTTAGAAACTTACCCAGCTCTACTTTCTTACATAGCATGAGGATCGAGGCAAAAGAGGGGCAATCTTTACTTAGAAGAGACACATGACCATCGAGCAACCCAACCAATCTTGCATATTCCAGATGAGGAGTCATTTTATTGCCATACAGGGAGACAGAGAAGGGAGAGAGAAATTTCCTCCCTCTCCCTTCATGCCTGTAGATGGCTGGTCTCCAAAACTGTGACTAAGGCTCAAAGATCTCCATTTTCAAAATGAGTAAAGTGAAGTACAAAGAAATACCATCCCTTGTTCAAAATTTCTCAGTGTCATAATAGGCCCCAGTAATAGCTGGTACCTATATAGTACCTTAAAGTTTGCACAGTGTTTAGCACAAATTATTTCATTTGATTCTCATAAAAGCCCTGGGAGAGTTAGGTACAATTTATATTGCCATTTTACAGATGAGTAAACTAAAGATTAGAGAGTTGGGGCAGCTAGGTGGTGCAGTGGATAGAGCACCAGCCCTGCAATCAGGAAGACCTGAGTTCAAATCTGGCCTCAGAATGAACACTTGACACTTACTAGCCGTGTGACCCTGGGCAAGTCACTTAACTCCATTGTCTAAAAAAAAGAAGAAAGAAAGAAAGAAAAATAAAGATTAGAGAGTTTAAGTGACTTACCTGAATTTACACAGTCAGTTAATACCTGAGAAGGTATTTGAACTCTTTACTCTTCCTTACTCTAAATCCAATACTCTATCCACTAAGCAATACTATCTCTCCCCAAAGGGCTGGTATTCACCACAGAGGGGCATCACAGGGCCTCCACATAGAGCACACCCAACATTTATCCTACCCCAAAACAATGACACCAATAGTTTTCTGGTGAAAATGGAAGCTATTTTTGGCCACTTCCTACCTGGATGCTCCATTAAAACCATTAATTCAAGTGGTATCTGTCACTTGGAACACAGAGGAGCAAATGTTATTAGTGTGGCTGCCTTCCCAAGATACTTCTCCCCCTGGAGATTTTAACAAATGAAGTCGGACACCAGCTGGGCACTGTCCTTGTCATGTTCATTGGCAGCAATTTTCTTATGAGATGAAAAATCTTGAGCACACCAAGACCCTCTGATAAATTCTTTCCTCGGCACCTAATATATGAGACCTTCTGTCTTCCAGGAGGTGGAAAAATGGCTGGTGAATTAAACTTTCTTCCTGTGCTGGAGATTTGCTCAGCTCCCTCTCTGTGCCAGTTTGACTATAGTGTCTGATCAGCCCACGAAGTGTTTGGAAGAGACTTTATGAAGTTCCCTGAACATTTAAGTGGGAAAGCAGCTGGGGGTTGGGGTGGGGGGGAGGAGGCAGGGAGGGAGAGAAGGGAAGAAGGGGGTGGGGTGGGAAAGAAGATATTATTAAAATCATTTTGGCACTTCCATTGAAAGAAAGAAGAGATCTGAGCATCCTCAGAGTTCTCCTCTGTAGAACTCAACTTCTGAAGCCTCAAACTTAATGGGGAGTCAGTTGGAATCATTAACACTCATCAAGAGGATCACTTTGAGCCAGAGCAGGCTTGGTATGGGCTGGGCCAGTCCTACTCTAGGAAGGTATTTGACTTCATTGTCCTTAGCTGGAGACAGAAGGAGAGAAGCAACTGAACCCCCAACTTCCCTGCCACATGCACATACCTACAACAGAGTGATTTGGGTCCCGAGTATCTTAGGGGGTTAAACATATTGGCAAAACCAGAGGACCATAAGATTTCGTGCTAGAAGGGACCTTAAAAATCATCCAGTCAGATTACTCCACTCCAGTGAGGAAACTGGGGGACAGAAGGGAAATGACATGCCCTATGGCACAGAAGTACAATCAAAAAATTAAGAGCTAGAAAGGACCTTAAAGGTCATCCCTTAGCACAGTGCTGGGCACATAGTAAGTGCTCTATAAATGCTTGTTGATTGACTAATGAACAGTCACACAGAATCACAGATTATTGGCATCGGAAGGGACCTCAGAGATCATTCGGTTCAATCCATATCTGAACAGGAATTTCCTCTACATCTTCTCTGAAAGTGACTCTCCAGCCTTTGCCCAGTGACTTCTCTCTAATATTAGGTAACCCCACTACTTCCTGATCAATCAACCAATCAACTAGCAAATATGTATTATTGGAATAGGCAACATACACACGTAGAGGGATATACAGGGCATCCCAAAAGTCTTAGTGCAATTTCAAGCTTGAATAACTTAAAGACTGTAACTACCACAAACTTACAAAGTAGACCATCTGAAAGTTTATTTACATTTATTTATTCTTATTAATTTTGAATAATGAATTTTTAATTTTAACAAGATGCAGTACCCTGTCATTATGCATGGTTTGTGCTGCAGTTTCTCAGATGACATTTTCTCAGACCAGAGGATCCGTAGAGGAGATCTTTGCTTGGCCATTGTGATCACCTCATCTATCTCCATTAGACTTTTTCTTATGAAGGATCATCAAGATGGTCATGCATCAAAACCTCGTCCTGTGGATAATCTTAAGGCTAGGATTACAAATGCAATTTTTTCAGTCACTAAGCAGCAGCTGATGAATTTTTTTCACAAAGTTAGAAAATTAGCTAGAATGACATATAGCACAATGCAAGGTTGAATTTTAATAGGAAACATATCGATAGCTGAAAATGTTAAGCAACTAACCTTTCAAATGTTGGATTTTTTGTCAGTTTTTAGCATTAATACTTCTTTAGCATTTAAACCTTATTCAGGTTTAAAAATGACACTAATATTTTGGGGGTACCCTGAAGACAAAATAAGTATAAGGTAATTTTGTCAGGAAGCCCCTAGAAGCTAACACAGAATCAGAAAAAGCCTAATGTAGGAGGTGGCCTTTGAGCTAAGCTTGGAAGAAACAAGGAACTCTAAGAGACAACTCATTTAGATAACTCCAGTGAGTGTATAGAAAACCTGAATCTGCCTCCCTTCCAGAATTTTCCACCGTTTTTCCTGTTTCTGTCTCCTGGGCCAATTCAGTTTCTAAAAGCATGTATTAATAGCTTACTTTGGGCAAGGTGCTGTTCTAGGCACTGACGAGAAAAAGACAAACACAAAAAAATGGTACTTACCTTCAGGGAGCTTACTGGGTGTACAACAGGCAAAAAGATAGAGAGTTTCATGACTATTGGAAGGAGGCAAGAGCACTAAAAATTAATTGATTAGTAGCTGAGTTCTTAAGGAAGCTAGGGATTCTAAGATAAGAAGGTGGGAAGGGAATGCATGGGAAAGATCATGCAAAACTATGGAAACAAGACATGGAATGCCAAATTTGGGGGGAATAGTAAGTAGCCAGTTTTCTAGAACATAAAGCATGTGTAACCCAGGAACCCAATAAATATGTATTTGCATAAGACTCTCCTCATTGGTGGAGAGAATGATTACTTGACATTATGTTCCTATGTGAGTAGTTGGGGTGGAGGAGCCATCCTGGAACATGAGAGACTTTCTTACTTCCAGAGAAAAGACACCATCTTTTCAGGGAGAGACCCCTGTAGAGAGAGAAAAAGACTTTGGGAAACAGCAGATATATAGGGGAGTCAGTGCCTTGAAATATCTCTGATTTCCCAATTCTTCTCTCTCTCTCTCTATATATATATATATAGATAGATATAGATATAGATATAGATATAGATATATATAGATATATATACATATCTATCTATCTATCTATCTATCTATCTATCTATCTATCTATCTATCTATCTGCATCTCTCTCTCTCTCTCTCTCTCTCTCTCTCTCTCTCTCCCTAAAGAGAGCCTAGAACTGTGAGTGTCCACTCTCATAAACTGGAAGCAAGAAAGTCTCTCCTCTCCCAAGCTTTCATCAACTCCACCAATCATCCAGACACCAGCTTTGAGTATGGACCCTCTCTACTAATGAAAAGAGTCTTATGTAAATGTACCAGGCTTGGACCCCAGGTTACACATGTGAAGTGGAATATGAAAAAAAAAAAAAACCTCTGGAAAGATAGGCTGGAGCTTCTAGAAACCATACGGAGCATCCGATGATTCTTAGAATGGATAATGATGCAGTCAGACCTGGAAGATTATTTTGGCCACCATGTAGAGATTTGGGGAGGATGGATTCATTGGTGAGGAGAAAGACTCAAAACAGGAGACAAATTAAATGTTTATTGCAATAGTCCAGACGAGAAATAATGAGGGCCCAAACTAGAGTGATGGCCATGAAAATGAAGAGACCAAGAAATATTGGGGAGGTAGAACCAATAATACTTGGCAACCAATTGTATATGGATAATGAAAGAAAGGGAAGAAGTAAGGATGACAGGTACTGTGGTACATAGGAAGGAGCACTAGTTTGGGAGTCCGAGGATCTGAGTTTGAACTTGCCCCTCACTTGTGTGAACTTGGACAAGTGACTTCAACTTTTTGGGCCTCAGTCTCCTTATCTGCAAAATAAAGGGTTTGGATTAGATTATCTCTAAGATCTCTTAAAGCTCTTCACCTGGGTGAATGGAAAGATTGTAGTAGTATGAGTAGAAATAGAAAAGTTAAGAGAATGGAATGAGTTTGAGGGGAAGACAGTGAGTTCTATTTTGAACATGTTGAGTTTGAGATACCATTGGGACATCCAGGTGAAGGTGTCAAAAAAGCAGGTGATTGGTGCAGTGGATGGGCAGCTGGGTCTGGAGTCAGGAAGTTGTTGCTCAGTCGTTTCTTTCATGCCAACTCTTTGTGATTCCATTTGGGGTTTTCTTGGCAAAGAGTAGTTTGCCATTTCCTTCTCTAGCAGATGAGGAAATTGAGGCAAACAAGGATAAGTAACTTGCCCAAGGTCATACAGCTAGTAAGTGTCTAGGGATGGATTTGAATTCAAGAAGATGAGTCTTTCTGACTCCAGACCTAGTACTCTATCCACTGTGCCACCTAGCTGCCCCAGAGTCAGGAAGACCTGAGTTCAGATCCTGCCTCAGATTCTTACTAGTAGTGTGACCCTGAGCAAGTCACTTAACCTCTGTTTGCCTCAATTTCTTCAAACTCCAAAAATAGGGATAATAATAACACCTACTTCCCAGGATTGTTGTGAGGATCGAATGAAATAATAATTGTAAGGCACTTAACAGAGTGTCTGGAATATAGTAGGGGCTTAATAAATGCTTGTTTGCTTCCTTCCTTCCAGATAGTGATGCAGAGTTAGAGCTCAGGAGAAGGAAGAAGGCAATCATTTAACCCATGAGAGTTGATTAGATAACTGAGAAAGAACATGTAGAGATAGAAGAGGGAAAACCCTTGGGGAATACTCACAATTGAAGGATAAAACATGGATGATGATCTAACGAAAGAAACTAAAAAGAGATCAAATGGGCAGGAAGGGAACCAGTGAAGAAAATGTCACAAAAGTTGAAGGAGCAAAGAGTGTACATCAACAATGTCAAAAACTGCTAAGAAGTCAGAAAGTATGAGAATGAGAAAAGGCCATTGAATTTGGCAACCAAAAGCCTTGTAGTTTTAGTAGAGAGGTATAGTGTGAAACTAGATTGTCAGTGGCTGAGAAGTAAATAAAACTTTAGCGAATAGAAGCAATGAGCAAAGAAAGCTTTTTCTAAAAGTTGGCTATGAAAGTGATGAGAGATATAGGACAATAATGACAAGTTAGTAAACATGTTGGTTGTTTTGGTTTTTTTTTTAAGGATATGGACAACCTGGGAATATTTGTAGGCATTGATGAGAGTATTTATGAAGTTTTTACTATGTGCCAGGAACTGTACTGGGTGCTAGGTATACAAAGATGAAATAGAGACAGTTGCTTGCCCCTGAATAGCTTACATTCTTTTAGCAGAATACAGCATGGTTATAGATGAATAAATACAGGAAACGTATAAAACATGTGAAATAAATACCCAGTGATTGTAGAGGTGGATGCTAACCAATGAGGGAATCAGGAAAGGTTTCTTGAAGGAGGTACCATTTGAACTAAGGCTTAAAAAGAGGCAGGGATCCCTAGAAGTAGAGATGGGGAGAAAAAGTCTTCCAGTAATGGGGGGTGGTGTGGGCATCGGAGAAGACAGCTGTGAAAAGTCTCAGAGACAGGGGATGGAATGGTATGTGTGGAAGGGAGCAAATAGGCATTTGTACAAAGTGCAAACTCTTCCTAAGGCAGAATGTGTAGGGAGGAGGAAGAGGAGGTCAGAGAAGAGTGAGTGGTGTGTAATCAGGTGTGAAAAAAAATTACGGCACAGCCAAATGCTGGAGCCAAACAGAAGAATTTGTATTTTATATTAAGGGCAATGGGGAGTCGCTGAGGCTTCTTGAGGAGGGAAGTGATGTAGCTAGACCTGTGCTTTAAGAATGTCAATTTGGCAGCTGTGGAGACGATGGATTGATTGGAAAGAGAAGAGTCTAGTGCAAGGATTCAGGGAGGAGGTTAATGCAATGCTACTGAATTATTTTAAAAAATATGTATTGAAGAATCAGATTGCTTACCATTTCAGGGAAGGCGGAAGGAAGAGAAGGAGGGATGGAATTTGGAACTCAAAACTTAAAAAAAAAGAATTTTAAAATTGTTTTTATGTGTAATTGGGGGAAATAAAATATTAGTAAATATATTTTGATATATATTTATATTTTAAAATGTATCAATATATTTATATTATATATGATTGAAGAACATCGCCAGTAACCAAAACCAATCACGGGCCTTGCAGACTCAATTCTCTTCCTTCCCTCCCTTAGCTCCCCTTTTTAAAAATTAAGATAACATTTGCCCCTCTCTAGGCCTCTAGCTCTTCTCCTATTCTCTATTATTTCTTTAAAAATCATTGAATTTCTAAGTTTTCTCATGTGATGGCACAGTAATCCCACCTACCATTTCTTTCATTACATTGGGACACAGTTTTACTTGGTCTGGCAATTTGAACTCCTTGAGGGCAGCTAGGGTCACTATCACTCATCTTGATTCTCAATTTCTTGTTAAACATTTTTGTTCTAGAATTTGATTCTATTCCATTCTGCAACCATTGCTCCTTACAGAAGTAAAACTATATTGACTAGTCCTGTCCTCTGTTATAATTGTCCCATCTACCTCTAAGCATTGAAGAGTAGATAGATATATCTACTCCCCAACTGGTGGGCCCATCGCTGTTTGATCTTCCTTTTATTGTCATCATAACTTTAAGTCTTTTTTGTTGTCCTTGGTGCTTATCACTAACCTTAACTTATTCTGAGCTCTAGTGCTCCTGACAGTATTTTCTCTGGACGGCCTCTATCTTTCATATTCATTGTGAACTATTCATCCCTGCTTCCCTTCTGCATGTGTCTTTTTAAAAGCCGTGTTTGTTGATGAATGCCCTGTGCACCCACAT
Organism: Phascolarctos cinereus; assembly: GCF_003287225.1. Classification (NCBI taxonomy): domain Eukaryota; kingdom Metazoa; phylum Chordata; class Mammalia; order Diprotodontia; family Phascolarctidae; genus Phascolarctos; species Phascolarctos cinereus. The sequence goes on from NW_027556098.1 coordinate 176,774,731, forward strand.
CAGTCTCTTTAGATAACTCCTCCTTGTCCTCTCATTTCCTCTCACTGGTTTCTGTTATTGAAAATTTTCCATCTTTCCTAGGCTGAGCTCTTGTAAGGTTTTAGTCCATTGTGTTCTAACTGTCCTTCCTCTGAATGCTTTGAAGTCCACTCTTTTTTTGAAGTCCCAGGACTTAGGGGGAGGGTCAGACAGCATTCTCTCTTACTTTTATGTCACGAACTCTAAGACAACGGTCTCTCCATCTCTAACAAGTGAATGGCTTCTTCGATAAGTTTGTATGATTTCCATTTCAGCAACCAGTTCCTCTTCATTGGTCGGAATCAAGTTTCCTGTGTCACTTCCTCCATTTTTATGAGTTAACTCATTAAGGCCTGCCATTTGCTCAGTCAACAAGCACTTAATAAAGACCTGTTATGCACCAAGCACTGTGCAAGAATTCATCAGATGCTCCACTTGTGGCGTAAAGCAGAAATATCCATCTCATTCAGAGACACCATCTTTTTTCCTCAAATGAATTTTTTTTTTTTGTTGGCCTCTCTGTTTTCACCTTTCAGTATACTTTATTCATTCAATTCTGCCTTTAGTTAGCTGCAAAGTTTTATCATCTTTGAGGGTTTATTTTATTTTTAAATTTTTTTTTAATTTATGGAATTTCCATAACATAGTAGAATAAAAAAGATGATTGCATATGAAACTGCTCGTCTACTACACACAACTTGCTATTCCTTTCAAAATATACAACAAAATTATCATGTAAAATTTTGTTAAAAATAAAATAAAATATTTTATTTTTGCAGTTAACAAAAATGCACCTTTTCTCCTCCCCTGCATTGAAAAAGAAAATCAAAATCTGTTACAAATATGTATAGTTAAACAAAGCAAATCCTCACATTGACCATGTCCAAAAAAATGTCTCAGTCTGCATTCTGAGTCCATCATCTCACTGTCAGGAGGTGGTTAGCATGTTTCATCATGAATCCTTCAGAATCACGATTGATCATTATGTTGTTGATAAGACTTTCAAAGTTGGTTGAGATACTATCTTCTTAACTAGCTCTTCGATTCTCAAAACTTCCTGTCTCTAGCCCCTACTTTTATTTCATGGTGGCAGTGATGTAATACTAAGTTACCTCTTCAATTTTTTGCCCATCAGTTTATCGTTCCATAATACCTACGCGCCTTCTGATGGCATCATTTGTCCCCACATGACACACCATTAGTGAGGAGTAGTTGTCTGCTTCATTATGTCTCAAGAGCCTCTTTATCCAATCTTGGATACCCAACCCAAGAAGGAAGTAGCCCTTATATGTCAAGTTGACCTATGTCTGTTTCATTACCCCTCAGCAGGGAATAGCTAGCTATGCTACTCATCTTTTCTCCTAACCAAAACTGGATGGCCTGTTTTCTGATACTGGGCCTTTCTTAATATCTTTGTCCTTTGGGGATCATATAGAAGCAGTGGGATCCCCAGATCAAAGGGTATGGAGATTCTCATTGCTTTTTTCACATAATTCCAAATTGCCTTCCAGGATGGTTGGACTAATTTACAACTCCCCTAACAGTGTCCTGTGTGGCTCTCTTTCTGAAGCTCTTCAAATACTGACTATTCTGTCCTTTGTTTTCTCTACCATTTTGCTAGGTGTGAGATACATCCTCAGTGTTATATTGATTTGTATTTCTCTCTTTTAGTGATTTATAAGTCTATTTCATATGGCTATTAATAGTTTTCAATTCTCTTGAGACCTTTTGGTTTTGTTTTTCATATCATTTTCCTACTTCTATTGGGGGAATGGCTCATGGTCTTATGTATTTATGTTATTTCCTTATATCTCTTGGATATTGGACCTTATTTGAAGTACTTGATGCAAAAATTTTTCTTCAATTGACAAATTCCTTCTTATCCCAATTGCGTTGATTCTGTTCCAATGAAATATGTAATCAAAATCATCTATTTTATCTTTTGTGATCACCTCTATCCTTTGTTTGCTTAAGAAAGTTCCCCTTAGCAACATATCTGTGAAAGGTACCTAATTTGGTTCTCTTCTAATATTTTTATAGTGTAAATTTTACTATTCAAGTTCATTTTGCGCTTATTGTGAGATGTGTATAAAATGTGGGCCTAAACCTGTTTTTTTCAAACTGTTTTCTGGTTTTCTTAGTAGTTCTTGTCAAATAAGGACTTGTAGAAATAATAAATGGTTTAAGTTGATTGAACAAAGTTAGTGAGTTCATTTTCAATTTTTTTCCTTACTAGCAGTTACACTACTCTAATTTTCTTTTTAACCAGCACCAGATAATTTTGTTGATTATTGCTTTATAGTATAATTTGAGGTCTGGAAATGCTATTTCCTCTTCATCCCTGGTTTTTTTTTTCATTATTTGTCTTGAGATTCTAGATCCTTTGCTTCTCCAAATGAATTTTGTTACTATTTTTGTCTTCTTCTATAAAGTATCCCTTGGTAGTTTGACTGGTATAGTGCTAAATCTGTCAATTAATTTAGATATTTATTTTATTTTATTTATTTTATTGATGCAATCTGATCATGAGCACAAAGTACCCCTGCAACTAAGTCATTCTTTATTTCTTTAAATAATGTTTTATAATAGTAGCTATACAAATCTTGAGTGTGCTTTGATTGATTACATTCTACATGTTTTATTCATCTTATAATTATTTTAAATGAAGCTTCCCTTTCTATTATTTACTCCTGAATTTTGTTTTTCCTGTGTAGAAATGTTATTGGTTTTATGTCTATTCTGTAACCTGCTACTTCACTAAAGCAATTAATTGTTTTGATGCATTTCTTTGATAATTCTTTAGGATTTTTTAGGTCAACCATCATCTTGTCTGAAAAATAGTCATAATTTTGTCTCCTTTTTGCTATGTTTATACCTTTACTTTCTTTTTCTGGTCTTACCACCATCACTAGCATCTCTAGAACCATGTCAGTTAATAGTGGGGAAGGTGGGACGTGCTTTACTTTCTATAAGAAAACTTCTAGTATTTCCCCATTGTATATAATACTAACTTTTGATTTTAGCTATATGCTGCCATTAAAAAAAGGTCCTTCTCTGCCTGCCTTGTAGGGCCCAGAGAAGTTAAAGTGACAGGTCTAAGGTCACGCTTTCTATAACGCTGTGACCTTGGGCAAGTCACTTAACCTCTTTGGCCTGAGTTTCCACAGCTGAAAAAATAAAGATAATAATACTGCACTACCTGCTTCCCAAGACTGTAAGGAAAGTGCTTTGTAAGCTTGAAAGTATTGTACAAATGTAAGCTATTAAATCTTGGATTGAGGAAAAAGGTGCCACTTGCCCCTGTGCCCTCACCTGGGAATCCTGGCAAACTTTGGAGATGAAGCAAGACAACAGGCAACCAACCCCGGGGAAAATGTCAGGTAAGGCTTCAAGATCTCTCAAAAGATCCTGGAATACTAATTGGGACTCTTTAAGATGGTTTTCAGTGAAAAAATCATCTTTCTTACTTGTCTTTCCTTGACCCAGAATATCAGACCTGGAAGGAACTTTAGAGTTCATCTAGTTCATATTGATTTTTTTTTTTTGTGGATGAACAAATGGAGACCTAGAGATGTGGAGAAACTTGATCGAGGTCATGTAGCCAATAAATGGCAAAGCCAGGTTTCAAACCTAGGCCTTATAACTCCCAAGTCCATTGAATCTTCCACTATATCGCCCTCCCTCAACCTACCTTTGGTTTTCTTTTGATCAGATTGTTGATTCAAGATGGAGATGGCAGGGAACTAGCATATGGAGGTTGATGTATAGTTTAAGCAAAGTCTTGGGCAAAGGGAAAATTGAAAGGATGATGATAATGATGATGATTGATGATGGTGATGATTGATGATGATGATAATGGTGATAATAGTACCATATCTTATACTTGTCAAAGCCTATGCTAAGAATCTCATAGATTCGTAGACTTACAGCATTTTAGAATGAGAAGGGACTTTCAAGATATTTTTGTCCACCATCATCTCAGTTGATCACATGAGATTATATTTATGGAAGGTGCAGTCAAAACTGTAAAATGCTAAACAAAGGTAAGATATTATCAGAGCCTCACAACCTATCATAAGATAGGTTGGGCAGTTGTTATTATTTTTGCTTTATGAATGAGGAAACAGAGAGTTAGAGAAGATTTAGAAAGACTAAATGATTTGCCCAAAGCTTCTCAGTTCATTGTAGAGCTGAAAATAGAAGCTGGCCTTTTAGGTTATCTTTCTTTGTCTTATACTGTAACAAAGTCATCCTCATAACGATCAGAGGCCATAGATAGATTCTTAACCCAGAGATGGGTCCTTGCAACCTCTTTGAGGCACACTCTTATAGGTATAATGGGAGATTCCCTGTTAATAAGGAGCTTTTGACATTTTATAAGAAATGCCACTGCTTTCTCCCTCCTCAAATTATCAAATTTTCTCCTCTCCCTCCTCACCTCTGCCTCTTAGTTTTCTTGGCTTCCTTCAAGACTAGTTCAAGTGCCATCTTTTTCAGGAGACCTTTCTTGGTCCTCTCAGCTGCTAGTATCCTGTTTTCTAAGGTTCCCTTCCACCTTTCATCTTCTCCATATGTAGATCGTGGAGCAGCTAGGTGATGCAACCAATAGAATGTTGGACATGGAGTCAAGATCTGAGTTCATAATCTTCAGACATTTACTAACTGTGTGAGTCTGAGAAAGTCACTTAACCTCTGTCTTCTTCAGTTTCTTCAACTGTGAAATGGGGGTAAAAATAGCCCCTACCTCACAGAGTTGTTGTGAGGATCAAATAAGATAATATGTTAAGAGTTTTATGAAGCTGAAAGTGCTTTACAAATGTTAGCTATGCTGGATCTTGTATGTACCTATTTATGTATTTGTTGGCTACCTCCATTAGAATGTAAGCTCCTTGAGGGCAGGCTTTGTTTTTGCTTTTTATTTGTAACTCTAATGCTTACCACAGTGCCTGGCACATAGTACTTAATACATTCTTGTTGATTGATTGACCTCTTTACCTATCAGTGCACATACATTTTGTCTTCCTCATTAGAATGTAAGCTTCCTGGGGGCAGGGATTGTTTTTGCTTTTTCTTTGCATCTCCATCATTTAGTAGAAGGCCTTGCACATAGTAAACACTTAATAAAAGTTTGTTGACTAATTAACTGTCTGTATCTGTGGACTCACATCACTCACTCCTTGGAGCTTAAATAGTTGCTTCTTCTTCAGAGTGGCCATCTCTGCTCTCTGTAGGAAGACCTTCAGTCTGTTACCTAGCTCCGCTTTTTTTCTTTTGCTCCTTATCAGTTACATTTTTCTGTGCTTACTCCCTCTTTCTGAAATAGATAAGATTTATATTCATGTTCTTTCTCTTTTTCTTTATTTTCCCTTTGAAACTCTTTCTTTCTTGTTCCAGTCCAATCCAATAAACATTTATTCAGTATCTGCTATGTTTCAGGCACTGTGCTAAGGATTGGGAATACAATTAATAAAAAGAAAGTCAGCCTCTGCCCTCCAAGAGCTTACAATCTAAAGGGGGAGACATCATATAAAAGGAAGCAGGAAAAGTGGGGTGGGGATGTAGGGGGTACACTAGGGAGTACCAGGATGAGAGCATTGTTTTGTAGAGTTTAAACCAGGCAGAGTAGCAGATGCAAAGTGTAATAAGCTGAGAGTTCAGTTTCTGCCCTCTATAAAGGAAGGCATTGGGAGGAATTTGGTATGCTGTCTTCCAGCCCTCCAACCAGAGGGGAGAGGAAGCTGAGGGAGGTGATATCAATCAATTATTTCCTGTTCTTTGAAGGAACTCACCACACTAACAACTTTGTTAATAAGTAACAGGATCTTGATCCTGTAGTAAGAAGCAGAGCTATAATTTAATCTGATTCCAAATCCAGTATTCTTTCCACAGCTTAGCACAGTGCCTGGCACAGAATAGGTGTTTAATTAATGTTTATTAATTGATAAACTATAGTGCTTTTTGGCTGTTTGGAGTATTCTTTAAGAAGTATAGACTTCCCTTAGGATAAGGAGGATTGTCATTTTTTAGGGGAGTAAAATAGAGGAAATTTTAAGCACATTTTCCTGTGGAAAAATTGCTATATTCAAAAGTACTCTTAAATCATGCATGATTCCATTTGTTATTTTAGAAAGAGAATATTGTTCACGTCAGCATCTTCTCATAGCACCCCTATTCACATCTTGTGGAACACTTGGGTTCTCTTGGAAGACAGCTTTAAAAATATTGGGGGGGGTTAAATAGGCAAATTCAATAACACTGAAACTACAATTTTATCTTTGAAATTAAATTGTTATTAAAAATATTCGGGCAATGTGGAAACTGGGTAAAGCCAGCAGAAGTTAACCATAGAGATCATTTAATGTAATCATCTCATTTTACAAATGAGGGACCTAAGGTACTTAGAGGTAAAGGGACTTGGGGAAAATCACATAGCCAGTGAGAAGAAGAGCCTCAACTAGAACCTGGGTTTCAAGCTCCCAGGCCAGTTTTCTTTCCACTATACCAATATGGCCTTGGGACAACTCGATGGAATTCAGCTCTCATGGAGCTATTACTTTGTAAAGTATGTGACACACTGGCAGTTCTAGATGTAGCTGTGGAGGGTACACTTAGCTGGAGGTTACTCATTGTTTCCTCTTTTCTCCATCCTCTTTGTGTCTGGTGATTAATAATCCACACCCTCTAACAACAATTAGTTCATATTTTAGCCTATGGGGAAATATTAGGTCTCTATTGGGTAAATATTTAACCACTTGGGTTCACAAAGCCCTTTCTCAATTATTTTATAGAGTTTATATTAACCAGTTAGGAATACAATTACAATGTCTCCAAGCCAACAGTTAGCAAAATTCCTAACATTTAGGCAAATATTTTTCTCTGCCGTAATTTAAGTTTTGTTTGTCTCTAACTAACCCCTATATATAGTAAACACTTTGACTTGGACTTTTTTGTGTATGAGGCAAAATTTTAGGTTATTTGGAATATTTGGGGTAATAAAATTAGTAGGGAATGTTTCAGTCACTGTAGGCCCAGGGAGAGGAAGTCAGAAAGAGGAGACTTTTTCTTGGAACTTTCCTCAGTCCTTGAAAGAGACCAAATCTTTTGCTCCAAGATATCTATAGGGATGTTTGGCCCTCCTTGATCTCTCTCTTCTCTGCTGCAGCTCATCTCTTCTTTCAGTCTTTCACTTTTTCTTTCTCCTGGTTAACTGTGTCACTGATTTTTCCTGGCTTAACTCATCGAGTTGAGCCAGTCCTTGATGGGGCTGGAAAAGCCAACACACTCACTCACTGACTCACTCACACTCACACTCTCACTCTCACTCTCTCTCTCTCTCTCTCTCTCTCTCTCTCTCTCTCTCTCTCTCTCTCTCTCTCTCTCTCCTTTCCTTCCTCTCCTTCTCCCTCTCCTTTTCTGTCTCTCTTCTCCCTCTCCTCACTCTCTCCTCGATTCTTTATCTCCCTCCATCTCTCTCCCCCTCCATAGCTCTTTCTCTTTCTCCTCCCTTTCACCACCGGCTCAGTCTTCTCATTCTTCCCCTCTTCCTCCCCTCCTTCCCTTCTTCTCCCCAAGAGGCACTGTGGATAGAGCGAATAGAGCAGACTACTTGGTTTGAAATCGGAAGATCTGAATTCAAATCCCAGACATTTACTAGCAATATGAGTCTGGGCAATTCATTTAACCTCTCTCAGGCACAGTTTCCTCATCTTAAAATGAGGAGTTAGAATTAATGGCCTTTTAATTTAATTTTCAAATTTCACTTTAAAATCCCTTTCAGTTATAAACCTATGGTCCTATGATTAATACTAAGGTTTTAATAACTGAAAAATATTTTGTATATATTATCAATTGTTATTTTCACTATCACCAATGAAATATGTATGTGTGTTAAAAAGAAAAATACTGCAAAAAAGGAATCTCTAATGGTGGAATTTCAGTATCATAGGGTGATAGATCTCATTGTCATTGAGTCCAACCCACTTAGTTTATAGATGAATAAACTGAGAAACAGTTTAACTGAGGTTAACCAACCTTCCTTAGGTCACACAGCTAGAGCAAGTCAGCTAACCTCAGTTAAACTGCTCCTTAGTTTGTGAGAGAACTGTTTTGTGGAGGAAATGGGGTGGATCTCTCTGGACTCCCCCAGTGCACCTTATAAACAACATTCCACCAGTAGGTAAGGACACCTCTGTACCTAGTATTCTCATACAGCTCCCTAGAAGCTCAGGGCCTCTAAAATACTTTGGGACAGGTAGTATCCCAAAATAGGGTATAAAACTGTAAAGTACCATGTAAATGTAATGTGTTCTTATTCTTACCTAAGATACTGAAGGTAGTAATAAGAATAATTAATATATTCATGCCCCGTAGGTAAAGTTTGACCATTTTAACAAGAGTTTTCTGAGGAATATACTAGAGCCAGCTCCTACTAGCTGATTTTTAAATTTTCATTGTGAGTGTTCACACTTCAGAAATCAGCAAACAGCACAAGTCAGGTCTTAGTTTATTGTTTTGTTGATCATTGAGACTTAATAATGTAATGAAGAAAAAATAATGCAGATTAAACTTAAAAGTATGCTGTGCATTTTGTTTTGTTTTGAAGAGCTGATTACTTAATGTTTACCAGCGCACCCCTGTGTCTTCCAGAAATAATGCTGTAAGTCAGGAAAATTTACCAAATGATTGGCTATCAGACACTTTGACAATTCAGGGTGATGGAGGGGAAAGATATAGTTTTGGTTGGGAGAGAGAGAAAAGGAACCCTCTTTCTTGCCTCTGGCATATCACCATGTAATTGATGTCTTTATTCTCCAAATACACCTTGAGTTCACCCTACTAGGGGACAGTAGTGACCAAGGAGTATGGGTGGGATTCATTGTATAGAAAAGGCCTGGGCTTGAGGGTAGACTTGATCCAATCAAGATTCCATGACAGTCCCCTTTCCAGGCATGATGAAGATATAGGAGGATCACCCCTGGGCATGGAGGCCCTAAATGTAAATTAAAACACCAGGCTTGAGAGATTGGGAGTAATCTACCAGTGGAGATCTTCCATTCAGCTGTGGATGGAAACCAAGTGTCAGGAAACTGTAATCATAAGATCTTGGGTTTATCTATCACTTAAAACCTTTTCATATCACTTTCAAGGCTATTATCTATCCCTACCCACATCCCCAAAGCAAGGCAGGCACAATTATCCTCAATTTTAAGAAAAATAGAAGCCCAGACAGAGTCAGTAGTTTGTTCAAGGTCACATATAAATTAGTGGCTGAGCTGAGACTGGGACCAAAATCTCCTGACTGCTCATCTTTCTGCCTTGCCATAAGGCCCCTGTTATGGGGGGGTCAAGGAGATAAGAACACTACTAATAACAAGAACCTTTTAGCTGCACTAGTTCAGCAAACACCTACATACCCATTCCTTCATTAGCTCCTCACAACAATTCCATGATGGAAGTAGGACAGGTCTTGTTTATTCTCATTTTACAAATTAGGAAACTGAGGTTCAGGGAAGTAAATGATTTGCCTGAGGTCCTTCAAATGTAGGTTTGGGACCTCCACCCTCTCTTCTGACTCTGGGTCTACTGCCTTTTTCATCTCATCATGCTATGTTTCCCAACAACAAAAGATCAACATTCTCAACATAGGCCTCATATTCCCGGTCCCTTAGAGCACATCCAATCTAATGAGGTTGGAATGGCTCCCAGAAGGTAGTGACTAGTTAATTAGAAGGCTTTGAGAAAACTCAAGGTTATTGTTGGGGACGCAGACATTCAACCCAATTTTACATACTTTCAAGCTAGTACCCACCTGAGGGTTCCCTCATTTCCTTTGGACACCACAGGACTCAGAACTTGCAATTGCTGCTATCAGATCTGTCCTGAGCATCTCAGCCCACAAAGAGTGCCGAAGCTGCTCCGTGGGCTTGGGCACTAGCTCCAATGCTTTCACTCTTTCGGCTGGGAGTCCTCCTACCCCCACCCATGCCCCAGGCTCAATCACAAAAGTCTTCACCTGGAGGCTCTTCCTCTTCTCCTTCCCCTCCCCCACGCTCACCCAATCTCAAAGACTCACATCCCAGGATGTTCACAATCCTTACTTTCTGACTCCTGCACTCACAAACCTCACTGACTTAAAACTCCACAATCACCCAGAGAGCCAGCTCCTCAAGCTTATTCCACTATGACCCATAGCCTGCTTAGTTATAGGCCAATTAACTATGGCCAACAGCTGTTGCCTTCATCCACCCTTACCCCCAACCCCAACTAGACCTAGCCTTAACAATTAGTCCTAATCATAATGGCCCGCCTCCTCTCCATCCCTCCTCGGACCTAGACCATGCCGCCAGCCTGCAGACAGGCTCCCTTGCCTGGCAGTCAGTCACGTTTGCACACGTGGAAGAAAAAGTCTACAATGTCTACAGCAGTGCTTCTGAATACAAAAGACAATTCTTTATATGTACATAAAATATTAAATATCATAGAACAGTGTGCACACCCAAGCACACATATAGAGGTGTTAGGAAACCCCGGAGGGTTTTTAAAAATTAATAATTTTTACCTATTTGAGAAAGAACAAAATGACAAATGGAATTTCAGAGCTTTGTCCTGAAATCTATTTCTCATTCCTTAGGAGGCAGCAATATATAGTGAAAAGACCTGGGTTCAAGTCTCACATCTGCCACTTACTAGCTGTTATAATGTTAGCCCAACAGCTTCCACTCTTTATATCTCAGTTTCTTCATCTGTAGAGTGGAGAGAGTTATGCTTGTATTGGGCATCTCCCTGTATTGCTGTGAGGATGAGCTGAAATAGTGTTTGAGGCAATATTTTGCGACTGTAAATTGCCCTGTCAGTATGAAGAATTCACTTTGGGCTTGCCATAGCTTCAAGGATCCTGGATGGAGCAGTAAGGTGTGATCTGAAAGAAGGTGCAGCTCACTGTCTCCACCCTCCCACCTTTCCAATCTCCTTCCACCTGCCACCCTACCCCCATACTCTGGGATCCAGTGCATTGGCCTCCTGGCTGTTCCATGAACAAAACACTCTCAACTCCAAATGTCTTATCTGGTTGCCCTCCAGGCCTGCCATGTTCTCCCTATTCATCTCTACCTCTCAGATTCCCTGACTTCCTTCAAGTACCAGCTAAAATCCCACCTTCTAAAGGAAGCTTTTCCCAACCCCTCTTACTTTTTAAATTTTGATTTTTAATTTTTAATTTAATTTAAATATGTTGATTATTTCCAGTTTATCTTGTACATACTTTTCTTTACTCGTAATTGTCTATATGTTGTTTTTTGCCATCAGACTATGAGGTCCTTGAGAGCAGGAACCTTTCTTTGTAAGTCTCATGCTTAATGTAGTTCCTGGTACATAGTAGGTGCTTAATAAATGTTGACTGCCTGGTGCTTAGCCATCTTCAGTAGGCCTTATGTCTAATGCAGGTGCTAGCATGGAGTCAGGTAGGATTGTTTGAAAGAGTAAACAGGCCTTTTCCCAATGACCTATGGAACTACCTAAAAACTTTGCCTTTAAAAATCCTACAATCCTAGAATGTTAGACCTGGAAAAGGACTTTGGAGAGAAAGTCTTAATCCTTCATTTAAAGGATGGGAAAACAGGTTGAAAGAAGGGAAGAGGCTTGTCCAAGGTCATATAGCTATTGAAGAACCGGAACTGAAACCTGGGTCTAGGTCTAGAACTCCCAGGCCAGTGCTTTTCTTGCTATTTCATACTTTCATGGCTGTTAACTCTTGTCAATAAAAGTCTGAGCCCTGGACACTGTCCAATGGTCTGGCCTCTTGGGAAACTGTTCAGCTGGTTTTCGTGAATATTGTCTCATCTTCCCCAGAACCTTCTGACTCCCAATGGTACTAGCTCTTTCCCAAACAGTTTTCAACAATTTGATCTCTCCTAGAATAGCATATGAACTCTGTTTATTCTTGCCAGGCTCACCAGGGAGCCCTGCTGATTCCTTCCTCCTCCATTGTTAGTGTGTTTGAATTAGCATCAGTAACAGATGGGATAAAAGCTAGGAAAATTAGTTACTCCAAGGAATCTACTTAAAGACACTGTTCAATACTATGTTCAGCCACAACTACGTGAAAATAGCAATTTCCCGAATGTCTCAGGGATTTCATTACAACTCTATATGATATAATATACATACATACCATAATAACACCTTATGTTTGTATAGCACTTTACAAAGGATTGAGGCCTCAGAGATCATCTAGCCCAACCTTCTCATTTTATAGCTGGAGAAACTGAGGCTGATGAGGGGTAAAGTATCTTACTGAGGGTCATAGATGAGCCAGGATTCAAGGGAATATCATTTGACATTGAATCAAGGACTCCTTCCAATACAACATGGTGCCGATTCGCAAAGAAGTAGAACATCTAGGCCCAAGGCCTGGCTCTGACAGCTATGTGTCCTTGGGCAACTTATTCAATCTCTCTCAGCTTTAGTCTCCTTATCTGTAAAATGAAGCTAATAGCATATACACAATCCATACCTATGGATCTAGGGTAGAGGGGAAGGAGAAGTCAGTACCCTCAGGGGCTATAAGGTACCCTGTGGGCACTCCTAAAACTATAACCCAGGAGTGCCCACCGGTGTCTTCCATTAGACACAATTACCTCAAAGCAAAGGCATTTACTAAAAAAGGTATGGTTAAGAATAGTGTTTGCAACCAGCTCCATGATTCTGGGCCATAGTTTCCCACAAAAACATAGAGTGTCAGTGGAAAAAGTGGGCACAAACTTAGAATATGCTGGTCATGAGACACACATAGGGAGCAAACGTGGCCCAGGGAACTCCTCTCTGATATTGTAGGGCCTGGTGTTTTAATGCAGGCTTTCGCCTCTACTGCCTTAAGCTAAGTGGGTGAGTTCTGAGCCCAGCTCAACTGCATTACCTGAGTCTACCCCTCTTGGCAACTCAACTTGACTTCTAGGGCTAGTTCTCTCTTCAATCCAGTCAGCTCTGTTCTCTGCTGCCTGAAGTCACACTCCTTGAAACTGCTTCCTGCCCCTGACTGTGTCTGTTACTGGGTGAGTAACTCCATTGCAAGAGCCATGTCAAAGGGGAGCTAGGGGAGAAAATCTCATCTACCCTCTGGTAAGGACAGAAGGGTTATACTCCACAAGGGCTGCTTCCAGGGATGGCAGGCTTAACTTTTTAAAGGCCAGGTTCTGTCAGGGAAAACACTTTCATACTTTATAAAGGGATAACAGAGTGTTATGAATGAATAGGGGGCAGCTAGTTGGCACAGTGTCCGGACTGCTGGGTCTGGATTCAGAAAGACCTGAGTTCCAATCTGGTCTCAGACACTTATTAGCTGTGTGACCCTAAGCAAGTCACTTAACCCTATTTGCCTCAGTTTCCCCATGTGTCAAGTGAGCTGTAGAAGGAAATGGCAAACCACTGCAGTATCTTTGCCATGAAAACCCTAAATGGGGTTACAAAGAGTCAGACATGACTGAAAAAGGACTGAACCACAAAAATAAGTACATTTTACAAATAACTAATGTTTGGGCATTTGCGTTTAGAAAACTAAAGTATTATACAAATACAATCTAAGTATTATTATTAAGTGCCAGTGCTTTTAAAAGATTAACTATTTTAATGGAAAATTATTCCAAGATATGTTACACAATTCCTTAATTCCTCAAAGAATATGGATGCAGAGGTCATTATTTACTTTCCCAGGCTGTGATAGAGTCATATACTCATGGACTGTTGAAGTAGGTAGAGTTATTTGCCCCTACGTTGAAAAGTCCCAGATTGCTATGTTTAAAAAAAGTGTATTCTGGTTTTTCACTTTATTTATAGTTTGTCTTTTCCTCCTCCTCCTTTGATCATGGGCTGTCAGTTACTATATGTCACTGCTGTCAGCATGCCTGCCACTGTCTAGTATACTACCCCCACTGCTTGTCCATTTCTAAGTTGCTGCTTCAGATTTTCTGTGGACCAGAAAACCAAACAAAGATGCTTAGCAGAACTATGTGTAAATTAAAATGAATATGCTGAGGGGAACTTGAAGGGCTTTACTGTGAAAATGGAGTGTTAGTACATCAAGTTGTGATATCTGTCTTGGTATCAGTTGCTCATGGGTAATTTTCGTTTAACCTCAGGTTCTCAACTGTGATCTTTGTAAGCGAAATTGTCAAAGGTGCAACCTCTGTATTTGTGAGTTATGATTTAGAAAACCTGTTTGTGTTGATCGTCTGACAATGCTGAATCAATGAGCGATTACCAGAAGTTAGAATCAGAAGGGGATCATTCAGTCCAGCTTCCATCCAACTCTATACCAGTGATCATCTGGCCTCACCTTGAACACTTCCAGTGATAGGAAGCTCACTACCTCACGAAGAGGTCCACTGCATAATAATCGTAACACATTGTATAGTACTTTACTCACAATAACTTCATGAGACACAGAAGGAGAACCTTTCCTCAATTTCCTCAATTTCATTGATGAGGAAACAGAGATTAGTGATTTGCCCATGCTCACACAGCTATAAGAGTCAAAGGCAAGATTCAAATCCAGGTTACCTGATTCCAAGCCTACCATGACATTCGTTACATTGATTAAGCACCAGCTAGGAACAGGGCACTGTGTTGGATAAAAAGCAAAAATGAAATGGTGCTTGACCTCCAGAAGCTTACATTCTCTCAGTTTCGTTGCTAGGCAGCAGCAGTTATTAGAAAAGATTTCCTTTTATGGAGCCTAGCTCTGCTTTCTTTCCCTCTGGTGGTCCTTGTTCTGCCCAGAACAAGGAAAATAAGGCTGATCCCTCATCCACATGACAGCCTGTCAGATAGCTGGCGACAAATCATAAATTATGTCCCTATTCTTCCCCAATGTTCACGTGTCCGTGTGTATGTGCACCTGTGCACTTGTGCATGTTCATGAATGTGAGCTCACATAGATCCATCAGTTATGTGTGTATATTTAAATGTTCAAATTATTATTAGCACTCCTTTTGTGAAATGTTTCATCTAATAGTGATTATATTCAGTAGCTGGAAGAAATACAAATCAGTTCTAAGAGACACATTTGCAAGTAAAAATCAAATATCCATTCTGTGCATGTTGCTTGGTTTTTAGAGGTCCACTGTCATTTCTGGCTATATGAGCTCCTGCTAATTTTTGTGGCTCCATAGGTTTCATCTTAGGTACATAACACGGTGCTTTGCACACTTAGAAGCCTAAGACTTAGCACAGACTGGGAAAGAAGAGGATAATCTATTTCTTATCATTCTTCTTCCTTTTAGTAGGGATATAGGAAGGAAGGAAGGAAGGAAGGAAGGAAGGAAGGAAGGAAGGAAGGAAGGAAGGAAGGAAGGAAGGAAGGAAGGAAGGAAGGAAAGAAGAAGGAAGGAGGAAAGAAGTAAAGGAAGGAAGGAAGTGAAGGGAAGGAAGGAGAGAGGGAGGGAGAAAGGAAGGAAAAGAGGGAGGAGAGAAAGAAACATTTATTAATTACCTACCATTATATATCAAGCACTGTGATAAGCATTTTTAAAATATTATTTGATCCTCACAACAACCCTGGGAGATAGGTAGTCATTACCTTGATTTTACAGGTGAGTAAAGTGAGGCATTCAGAAGTGAAGGGACTTTCCCAGAGTCACATAGCCAGGAAATGTCTGCCACCATAGTTATCACTTTCACATCATGGGGTGAGGGTTGAGAGGTGTAGTGCCCCCACGATCTGGAAAATCCATGTAAAATTTTTTGGCCTTCCCTTTGAACTAAGAAGTATGAATTATTATGGTATTAAAAGATAAAATATATTTATATTATATAATACTATACATACACTTTATGTATTTTCTAAGTTTCTGAACTTCTTTCTGTGTTGTCTGCGGCTTCTGCAAAATTCTCCAAAAATTCCCACTTAATTTCTTATGCCAACTCTCGATATGTCAAAACCTTGATGGGGAAAGTTGTGATCTGGAATGAATAAATATAGATTTGAATTCAGGTCTTCCTGATGCCAGGCTTAATGCTCTACTATCTAGCTGCCTCTAGACATTGTAGGATGTTAGAGCCAGAAGGAACCTTTGAACCATCTTGCCTAACCCCCTCATTTTACAGATAAGGAAACTGAGGCCCAAAGAGTAGAAGGGACTTGCCCAAGATCACTGGCTAATTAGTGACATAATTGGAATTTAAAGTGTAGTGGTCCTCTGCTGCAGACTGTCTCCCATGTTTATCTTCTGTGTTGTATTATCTTCTAGGCTCCCTGGGGATAGAGACTAGACTTTTAATTTCAATGGTATAGGAAATTCACAGGTGAGGAAATTCCCTCTACCAATGCTCTGGACCTTCTTGGCAACTTGTAGTCTTGAAGAATTGCCTAGAGCCCTGAGAAATTAAGTTACCTGCCCAGGGTCACACAGCCAGCATGAATTCTTCTTGGCTCTGAGACTAAATCTCTACCCATGACAGCTCCACGGCCAGGAACAAATAAGCAACAGATGAGTCTTTGGGGACCTGGTAAAGAAACAGAGTGAGAGAGAATTGGAATTGGTTGCATTTAAGCCCTAAATGGTCCCAAAGTCTCTGGGATCTCTTCTAGATTGATGGAGAAACGGAAAAAGTGGGAGGAAGAGGCAGGATCCTATATACTAGATATGCACGATAGGGAGCAGAGTAGAGATTTGGAGGCAGGCAATAAGAATCTCAGTACAACACACCACCACAGATTGCCCCAGCCATGTCATCACTCACGAGGTCAATCTCTTCCTAATCACAGGTACGTGTGTGGCCAATAAACTTCTCCCACTCCGTCCTCTGTGTAGGGTGAGTGATCCGCTGTCTCCTAAATCCCCTGGTTCTGCCTCTGCCTAGACCTTGGCTTCTTGCTCCAGCTGCTTTTCAACAACTAGAATAGAGGGTAGTTGCAGGCTGGGGATTAGTGGGAGAATCACATCATTGAGCCTAATTAGTGCACCAGTTTCTTTCAGGCTAACAAGAGGGGAGGGAGGAAAATTCATTTCCTGGCTGTGGTTTGGGGGCACTAATTGGCCTCCCTGCCATGTGCCTAGGGGAAGATGCATCACTCAGAGTACATTATGATCCTGCTCAGGCGGTATCATACAATGATAAAGACTTCTTACCTAGAAAAGCAAGGAAAAGTTACTAGAACAAAGCAAAGGGTCAGTTTCAGCCTAGATTGAATTCCCTGGGTTGGGGAAACTATGCAGTAGCAATGAGGAATGGGGGAAGCAGGGAGAAGGCACAGGACAATGGGATGGTACTGTGTTGTTGGCCTACATGGTTACAGGCTGAAGGTTGGGAAAATAAAAAGGTTTAGTCTTCAATTCAATTCATCCAACACTTATTAAGCACCTGCTGTGTGCAAGGTACTGGGGGAGAGACAAAGATAGAGATGGCATGGCCTCTGCCCTCAAGGAGCTGACACTTCACTGGGGGAATTCCAAAGGTATAAGGAAGATGCATGGAGTGGTCCAGGCAAGGTGCTAGATGAAATCTGAAGAGGAAGAGATCACCTTAATCTGGGGCAAAGCAGTGGAGAAGGAGAGGTATTAAAGAAGGTTTCCTTGGAGAGGTAGCACCAGAGTTTAGCCTTAGAAGAAGGAAGGGACCTCATTGAGAGTCCTGATGAAAGGATGTGGAGGTGGGATAGTGGCAGGATCTCTTCTAGGGATGGAGGACGCAGGGACTAAAGGCACAGAGAGTTGAGAGAGCAGGATGAGAGCAGAGGATTGTAGAATACATGAAGAGTTCTAGTAGGAGATTAGGGTGGATAAAGATTTATTAGCCACTTTGTGGGAGGTCTTGAATGTCAGAGTTAGGGGCATTAACTGAATCTGGTAGACAAAGTGGGGGCCAGTAAAAGTTTTTTTGAGTATAAGAGTAACATAATGCATTCAGAAGGTTACTTGGGCAGCAGTGGGAAGTATGAATTAGAGGGGATCAACTGGAGGTAGGAAGATTAATTAGGAGGCCATTATAATCTAGAGAAGAGACAGAACTCATAAAGTAGCTGGAGGGCCTGGCTTATCTTGCTGCAGGCACAAGAATATGTAAGTCCACCCCCACTGCTAATTATGTTAGCCTTTCACACTGCTCAACCTTACAGCTCTACCAAATGCTAGCCTCCTTGTTTTATAGATAGGGAAACTGAGGCACAGAATCTTGCAGTCATTAGGTTGTGAGCTCCTGAATGACAGGGAGTGTTTGTTTTTGCCTTTCTTTGTATCCCCAGACCTTAGCATAGTACATGGCACAATTTTCATTGACTTGAGATGGTTTTCCTCAGGGCCAAATGGAGAATCAGAACCAGAAAGACCAGTATTCCAAGACAACTGTTAGAAGCCTGAGTCCTAGCCTACCTCCTCCAGCTTGCCCACTCTGGTTGAGTGGATTATAGCTCACTTTAAACCCAAGTAGCAGTGACTCACCTTGTCGGTCTGTGTCTGTCTGAAAGAGAGCTGAGGAAAGGAAAATGCAGCAGCTAAGGCTAGCCAGACTGGCCCTCTCTGATCAAGATCACCAGGTCCCAGGGCACAGGACCCAAGCCTCTTTTGTCTTTTTTTTTTTTGTGATACCCTGGTGACCAGTTGGTATGGAAAAATGGCAGGTACAGACCTAAGAATTAAACCGCATTCTGTTTCATACCCTTGGTCTCCAAGGAGCCTTAAATACTTTGCACAGCCAGGAACTTTAATCCTAGAGGCAGCCCTGAATTGTGAGCAGAGTCAGGCAGAGGTTGAGGCAGAGGCATTTTTCCAGGCTGTGTCATCCCAGCCTAACAAAGGATGAGAATTACTATTGGAAAGGAGTAGAGAGAGTCAGGGAGGAAAATAGATCTGGGCAGGCTGACACCAAATAAATACAGTTACTTGGTGCAGTGAATAGACCACCAGGCCTGGAGTTAGGAAGACTCATCTTTCTGTGTTCAAATCTAGCCTCAGATGCTTACTAGCTGTGTGATCCTGGGCAAGTCACTTAACCCTGTTTGCCTTAGTTTCCTCATCTGTAAAATTAGCTAGAGAAGGAAACAGCAAACCATTACAGTGTCTTTGCCAAGAAAACCCCAAATGTGGTCATGAAGAGTCAGACATGACTGAAAAATGATGGAAACAATAGGTATAATTATGGATAATCTAACTGACAGAAATATTTTTAGACCACAACCCAAATATTATCTAGTATAATACTGAAACAGTGTAGGTGGGCAGGGAGGAGTGCAAATGCTTCTCTCCATTTTATAGGTATGGAACTGAGAGTTAGAGGAGAAAAGCAATTACATCCATGGCCACACACCAGCTCATAGAATTAGAGCATCCCTAAGTTAGAAGAGCTAACTGAGAGGTCGTCTAGTACACACTTCTTAAACTGTGGGTCACCACCCAAAAAATCTTACAACAGTAAAAGATTTCCAAACACAGAAAAAAACAGAAATTAATTAAAAATCAAACACGTAATGAACCCGGGGTGTTTCTGGCAGCACTTGCCCCTGTGGCATCTCGAAACTTCACTGCAGCCTTGGTTCTGAACACACAGCACAAGCACTTTGCACTGTGCGTGCCCTCAGGCTGCTCAATGCCCACAAAAGTGCAAGAAGTTTAAGAAGCCCCAGTCTAGTTCACCTGAGGCATGCACCCTTTCTCTGACCTTCCTGACCAGTGGATATCCAGTCTGTGGCCAAACACCTCCGATTCGAGGCCGAGATAAAACGTAGGCATACTTCATTCTTACTGCAAATTTGGTATATCCCTAGACCTGGTGACTAGAAGCCCTGGGAACTGAATATTCTAGGACTAGTGAAGATCCAAAAGGCAACCTGGCCTCCCAGGAAGAGCTGAGTTCAAGTTCTGTTTCTGATACATATAGTCACTGAGAGTCTCTGAGATTCTCAGTTACAACCAACTTGCCAATCCGCATGGGTAAAGGGAATTCCAATACCAGGCACTGCCTACATTGATTAAATCACGTCTAGATTTTTTTTTAAAAGATTTATCCAGCTGCCTGGGAAGGGTTATGCTTTAGCATACCTGCTTGTTTGGATAAGCACCTCCCCAGAGCTCGGTGGGCTTGGAAACAGAGGGCTCAGGGCCCATGGCTGTCTTTCTCGTTCTCCTAAAAGAATATACACAATAAAGTTACGGTATGGAGAAAGGTTATAAGCCATTACCCTGAGGGCAGGTATTCTGCCCTTTTTTGTACCCCCAGTGCTTAGCGCAATACCTGGCACTTAGTAGGTGCTTTGTTACTGTCGTTTAGCCTTTGTGACCCCATTTGGGGTTTTCTTGGCAAAGATTCTGAAGTGGTTTGACTTTTCCTCCTCCAGCTCTTTTTATAGATGGGGAAAGTGAAGCAAACAGGCTGAAGTGACTTGCCCAGATTTATACAGCTGATAAGTGTCTAAGACCAGATTTGAACTCAGATCTTCCTGACTCCAGGCCTGGACAGCTCTCTCCACTGCGCCATCAGCTGTAGGTGCTTAATAAATGTTTATTGATTGATTGAGCCCCAACTCCAACTCATACTTACCTTAATATGGCAGAGATCCTCAGTTTGAGTGGTCATAGTATGAGGATCTGGACCAAACCAGATATATCAAGGCTGTGACTGGATTTTTTGTAAGGTTCATGGCCTACCAAAGTCTCATGGGATGGCTGAGTTCACATGAAAAGAAGTACTCTATATAGTGGCTGAGGAGATAAGGATGGAAGAGACTCAAATGAATAGAGTGACCAGAACTTTGTCCCACGTTGCCAATAACGTGAGGGGAGGGGAGCAGCACTTACTCCCTACAGCAATCCTCTGCCAGCCCAGAGTGATGCTTCTCTACTTCAGAACAGCCTACTCATCCCCTCTGTCATGCCCCATTTCTGATGCCTCCTCTACCTCACCTCTTCCTGGCACTTGGTGTGTTGGAGTCCAGCTACGCAACAGGGCCTGAAGATGGACTCTGGTGACATGCTGTCCCCTCTTCCAGTGTGACTGCCCCTGACCTAGTCATATTTTCTTCTATGTGCCTGCACCCTTGTCCCTCAGATGAATCTTCCTCAAATGCTGTGCTCCCTGGTTACTACTCTGCCACATGAGCAGGATAGAAATTCTATAACTAGGTAACTTGGGGTGCACAAGAGGGAGCAGAAGTCATTAAAAACATAATGTGAACAACAGGGCCTCATCAAGTGATGGCAAATACCAATAATTTAGGAGACCCCAGGCTGTGGGTTACTCATATGGAGAATGGCTTCATCCTTTTCTTCCCTGGGCTGTATATAGAGCTCTTCCCCTGAAAATTCCCAGAGCTACCCAGGCAGAATTTTATAACCTCAGCCTTCATAACACAGCCCTGAGCATTGGTGATATGTGGAACAGGACTAGGATTTGGGGAGGCAGGAATGTGTCTCATTTTCAAATGGGATGGGAGAAGATTATGGACTCTGTGGATCGCCACCCAAAAAATCTGGCTATCTGGAAAAGGGACTCAGGAGGCCCCTGGATCTGTCCTCAGCATTGTTCTGTTAAACATTGTTATCAATGACTTAGTCAAAGTCACAAATAGTGTACCTGTCAGATTTGTGGATGACAGACAAAATGCAAAGAATAGTAAGATGCTGGATGACAGCATCAGTATCCAAAAAGATCTTGACAAGCTAGAATGATGGGCTGAATCTAATAAGATGAAATTTGATAGAACTACATGTAAGGTCTTACTCTTGAGTTCAAAAAAATCAGCTATACAGAGACACAGAGATGTAGCTAGCTAATACTTCCTGTGGAAAAGCTCAGAGTGGGGGAAGGAGGAGGGTGGACTGGAAATTCCACATGAGTCAACATTATGGCATGGAATCCTAAAAAGATTGGCAGTATGGATGGCATAGGGGAGAGAGAGCTAGTTTCAAATTTGGGAGCTGGGTTCAAATGCTGCTTCTGACAAATGCTGACTTAGTGAGTGACCCAGGGGGAAGTCACTTAACCTCTCAGTTCTCTAAGCAGCTCTCTAAGCCTTTCTAAGCTGCAGAGCAGGGGCTGATCTGCATTAGTTTATGAGGTGCCCTCTCCTGGCATTTCCTTATATTAATGAAATCCCAGGTCCATTCTCTGCCCCATCATTTGATTTTAGACTGCATTAGATTAAGACTGCAGAAGAATAGTGTCCAGACCAATGGAGTATTTAATAGTGCTGCTCAATTCTTCCTTGGTCTGGCCACAGCTAAAGCATCACGTTAAATTCTAAATGCTTCATCTTGAGAGGAGCTACAGCAAATCCAGAGAAGAGAGTGCTTAAAACCATGTGCTAAGAGAATAGTTCAAGGACAGCTGGTGGGACAGTGGATAGAACACTGGGCTTGGAATCAGGAAGACTCCTCTTCAGGTGTTCAAAACTGGCCTCAGACACTTATTACCTGGGTGATTCTGGGCAAGTCACTTAATCCTGTTTGCCTCAGTTTCCTCATCTGTAAAATGAGCTGGAGAAGGAAATGGCAAACCATTTCAGTATATTTGCCAAGAAAACCTCAAAACGGGGTCACGAAGAGTCGGACATGACTGAAATGACTGAATAACAAGAAAAAGAATAGCTCAAAGAAATTAGACATGTTAAGCCTGGAAAAGAGGACATTCAGAGGAAGGGGAGGATGAGAAAGGATGAGATAGCTGTCTCCAAATATTTAAAGGCTGCCATGTTGAAGAGAAAGTCTTTTTTCCACCAACTTGGCTCCTGTAATAAGGAATCATAACAATGGGTAGAAATTACAGAGACAGGTTTTGGCTCAAAATGAGAGGAAATGTACTATTAAATAATGCTGCTTCAACCTGGACATTGCTGGAAGTCTTCAAGCTGGGGTTGAATGACCATTTGTCAAGGATGTTATAAACATCCTGTTCAGCTGGGGGTGGATTAAATGATCTCTGAGGTTTGGTCCAACTTGTTAATGATTCTATGATTCCTGCTTCTTGGTCCAGAAGCCTCATCTCCCATACCAGTGGGGGAATTTTGGAATTTTGGGGGGTTTTTGTTTGTTTATTTTTTTGGTGGCAAAATGAAAGCCAGAAGGTGACCTAACAAGTCTTTGAAATGTTGTTGCATGAGAAAAGGGAACCAGCTGTTCTCTATTTTTGATGAGATCAGAGGGAGAGGAAGTAGGTTAATACAACAACATGAAGAGTTTAGGTTAGACATCAAAAGGACTTTCTGACATGATTCATTTAGAAAGGCTCATTGAGGTAGGTTGTGGAATGGCCTCCCCTAGAGGTCTTTGGAAAGTGGATAGATAATGATAGTCACATTCACATACAGCAAGAAGAACTAAAACAAATTCTTATAGTCTTTTCTTGTCCTGTGATGCTATTACCAAATTTTCCCTGTTCTTTTATATAAGAGAACCTGACAGAAGCACTTTCCATGTCTCTTTCTTGATTTTCTTTTCCCTCAAAGTTCTCCTGTCCTTTTTCTTTTATCTTCACATACTTGCAGGTGCCCTGAATCTTTCCCCAAAATTCCCACCCTCTTCCCTACCTGATCTTTTGTTCATTTCCAGCATACCAATTCTGGTCTCTATTCCTCACCTTTCTGTCCATGAATTGAATGCACTTCCACCCGAGGGCAGAGAAATGGCCTCTCAAGTGTCTTCCAGGCACAGAAATCTGTGATACTTTATTTATCTCCTGATCCCAATGCCCTAAAAAACATTCACAGTTCTCCAAGTTCCCCAGATCACCTCCTCCTTGGGGGAAAATCCACCCCCAATGTCTTCCCAGTCCTCTCCTATTGATCTCCTCAGATTGGCCAGTGGCATGTGTCAGAGGGCCTCAGCATGGACAACCATCTCTCCTCCTCCAACATCTCCGACAGCCTCTTCAACACCACCCTGGTCGTCACCACCATCCTGGTAAGCCAGGCCTCAGCCTCTACCTCTTCTTTCTTGGTATCCACAGTTCCCTAGGAGGGTATGCCCATCAGGGCTAATCAGTCACAGAAGTCCTGGTGAACAGCCAATCCCAGTTCTAATCACAGCACTGAGGCCAATTGATGACAGTGTAATTAAAGTCAAGTTGCTGGTTCATTTGGAAATATTATTTGATGGCTTCCAAGGCGTCTGGGGAGGAAAGCTAGAGTGGGGAGGTGGTGCCATTGATAAATGCCTCTGGAAGTAGGGTATCTAGAATGCTCCAAACAGCTGCTTGCTACAAAGACAATGTGGACTTATGTCACAATGGGTAGTCCATATGGGGAGAAGCCCAGTCTTCCTGAACAGCTCTATGTCCCTAGACACTCTGCCCAGTTCAGTGTCCCTGTTGCATAGGGGCAGGCTGGACTTCCACAGAGGGTAGTTGAGTATGTGGGAGCAAACCTGCCCGGTTGGGGCCTTTGTGGGTTGGGGAATGGATAGAAGTGACCAGGACACAGTGACCCATGGGTTGATATGTAGGGTACATGCTTAGCCTTAGTTGGGGACCCATTTCACCATGCTCTTAAGAGTCCTGGGATATGTTTGCATCCTTTACATATATAGAAATATTAACCAGGCTGTCTTAGTGATTATCTAACAAGGAAGGGGAAAGATAGGGAGAGATCAGATATCTGAAATTTTTTTGTGATGTTTAGATCATAACCCATGCATCTCCCAGACATGATTCATTATTCTTTATTTATTTCATTCATTCAATAAATATTTCTTAGGTACCTACTGTGTGCCCAACCTAGTGGCCAAGCACTGTGAGTGGTACAGAAACCCTGTAGGAATTTGGGGGGATATAAAGCCTTTGTACAGTGGGAACCCAATTAGAACATTGCTGGCCTCTTTCTCCCTGGAACAATGCTGGTGACACCAGTCCTTCCCAATAATTGGGAAATGTTTGATGATTCTGGGAGAGTCTTTGGGTCTCCCAAGAGGTGAAGTGAGCCAGGATTGTTTCATCTATTGTCATTGTATCCCTAGCAACTGTGTAGTGCCTGGCAGATGGTAAGTGTTTAATAGATGCTTGTTAATTGATTGATTGCTCAAGGTCACACAGGGCAGCAAATAGTAGACCCAGAATTTGAACCTGAGTCACCTGACTCCAAATCCACAACTCTCTCCACTCATCTTTTAATAACTATGACGTATTCAAAAATGTAGTGTCAGACTGCATAGCCCCTAAAATTCAGTACACATCTGAGTCGGTTCCCTGGCTTGAACTGCTGGTCAGGGTGTGCTCAGGGAAAGCAAATTTATTGATTGATTGATTTCAGCCAAGCAAAACAGCATGGGGTAAGGAGGAGAGGGAGGGAAATCTGCTGGAGGAAAGAAACAAATATATCGTATGCCAAAGTCAAATAGCAGTGACCTTTAGCTTGGTTGATATTTTGAATGATTCCTGAACATAATTAATAAAGGTTTGTTGAATGAATGAATGAATAAACATGAATAATGGAGAGTTTACCATAAATACAGCAAGGACTCATAGGTTTGGTTTTTTTCCCCAAAGAATCACCTTGCAAGTTATTCCTAACCCTATTGTGGCTTTCTCCCCACCACACACTCCTTACTACCACTATCTCACCTCTACCACACATAAATTTATACCAGCTATATGTTAAATACATTTACTTTGACAATTAAAGAAAACATTAAATTAATTTGGAAGGACAGAAATTTCAACAGAATTTCCTAACATGCCTTGAGATTCAATTTTTATAAATTTTAATTCAATTCAATAAGTATTCATTAAGCATTGTACTCAGGACACTACGTCAGAGGTGTCAAACACACAGCCCCACCAGCAGCATGAGACCCATAGCACTCTAAAGTGCTGCCAAACCAGATTAAAATGTACTTGGGAAATATTTCACAAAATAAATAAAATACAATAAAACATAGATAATGTTAACATGTACTTCTCTAAGTCAATACACAGGTTGCAGGGATCCCTATGTACCAGTTTAGAAAACTCTATTTGAGTTTGGCACCACTGCTGAATATTGTGCTTTGGAATACAAAGACAAAAAACAAAACAATACCTGCCCTCAATTGGCTAACATTCTACTCAAATAACTGGAGTCATCTCTGAGTATGACCAAACCACGGCTGGAAGTCCCTGGACCAGGCTTTTTATCCAGCTTTATATTCAATCCTTTTTAAAGGATTGACGAACACCTACTCTGTGCCCAGCACCGTGCTAGATATTGCGCAGGACATAAGAGAAAGATGACATTGACTCTGCCCTTGAGGAATTTACAAGCTGGTTGAGGAGATGAGACTTGTATACAGTCCAACTGGGGAGAGACAGAACTAGTACTCACAAGGCAGGGAAGGGACAGCCTATGTGGAGATGACTTAAAATGCTGTGGGACTTCAGTCAAGGCAGAAGTTAATCAGAGAAGGCTTCTTGGAGGAGGTGGGGGTTCAAATTGGCCTTGAAAGATTGGCAAGATTTAGCCAAATGGAGGGGATGGGTAAGGGAGGATATTTTAAGTATATGGAAAAGCTTGAGTGAAGGGCCAGAGATGGAAATGATAAAGACACACATGGGGAAAAAAAGGAGAGTTTTGGCCCATTCCCACAAACATAGCCCATGCTTTGGACCTTGTCATCATCCAGAGTGTGCATCTCTAAAACCTCACATTTAGAGCTTCCCTTCTCTGACCACCACCTCCTTATGTTCCACCCCAATTCCTCTCTCCAACCACTTATACCTACCCTTCTTGAGCCTTGCCAAGTGTGTGCTATTGATATGCCAGGGCTAAGATGAGAATGACAGCTGCCTAGTTTCGCTGCAGGAGAACCCATACTTAATGCTGAAGGGGAACCACCAAGAAATGGAAGGCAATGACCGCTATGAAGGCTTCTGCGTGGACATGCTTAAGGAACTCTCGGAGATCCTGCGCTTCAACTATAAGATCCGCCTTGTTGGGGATGGAGTATATGGTGTGCCTGAGGCCAACGGCACTTGGACAGGAATGGTCGGGGAGCTGATTGCTCGGGTAAGAAAGGGACTGTGGGTTATCTCAGACCTAGATTAAGAAGGTGATGGGGAAAGGGGAAAATGGGGTCTATATTCATATTCAGCACACACTACTTGTCATAATCAATAGTGTTCTTTATTTGAAATATTTTATTGATGCTTTGGTGGTGGTGGTGTTTTTATTACATCACTGGTATTTCTCATAAATCCTTTTCCCACAAACCCTCTTATGTAACAAAGAAAAAGCATTAAGCAAACAAACCAACTCATTAACCATGTCTGAATGCATCTCACATCTAGTTCATCTTCTCCAATAAGAGAAAGAAAATATGTTTCATCATCCATCCTCTGAAATCAAGATTGGTTATCATGTCAATATGAATTCTAATACCTTTCAATATTTTCCTTTCAATTATTGTGGCCATTGTTCTCCTCTCTTGGTTCTGCTTTCTTTGCTCTGCCTCAGTTCATTCAAGACTCTCCAAGTTTCTCTGAAGTCCTCTTAAGTTATTATTCCTTATTCCATTAAGTTAATGGAATATTCCATTAATATTCCATTAAATTGATGGAATATTCCATTAAATTAATATATTGGAGTTTGTTCAGCCATTCCTTGATTAATGGGCATTGATGTTGTTTCCAGTTATTTGCTCATGTAAAATGTCCCTTTAAATATTTTGGCATATATAGGATTTTTCACTATCTTTGACATCTTTGTAGTTTAACAGTAAATTTTTATGGGATCTTAGTTATCCAGAGTGTTCTGAAAAATAGTAGGGGCTTAATAAATGTTTCTCAATCCAGGAAATATTGGAAAATTTGTGGATATTCCAAACTCATTGCTTCCCCAACTGAAAGTCAATTTCCTTGATCATTAATACCTCTCAGAAGTTGGGAAGATACAGTGAAAATTGGATGAACTCAAATTGAGTTAATTTGTTATTTATAAGAACCTCTCAAGCAAGAGGTGGCAACTAATGGGGGAAAACAAGCTTGAGAATTTTCTATCAGCTGAATGAGCAGTACTTCTTTTGTTGTTTATCATATTATTTTTTCATCTCAATTATCTTTATATAGCTAAGGTGGTCAAGGACAAGAAGTATGGTCAGACATTTGGGTGGTCTTGTAGATTTTTTTGTCTTTTTTTTGTGTTTTTTTTTTAATTTTGTGGGGTTTTTTTAGTCTTATATATCTTAAAGACTAATGTGCAGGATGGGGTTAAAATTCCAGCACACCATAGATGGCAGGACAGAGAGATTGTATAAAAGGAAATGGGACCACAAGGAAAACTAAGTATTCTTGGTACAAGCACAAGGTTAAATAGTCATTAAAAGGTCTTTTTGCCAAAAGAAAATAACTAATTTATTGTTAATCCTGGAACAAGATTAGAATTATCAACTTAAAACTTGAAGGGAATTCATAGAGTTCATCAGTTGTAGGGCTGGAAGAGGGAACTTTACTTGTCACCTCGAATGCTTCCTCATTTCACAGAGGAGAGGAGAAGAGAAACTGAGACCCAAATTAGTTGAGACTTGTTAGTGAGTGTCAGAACTAAAACTAAAACCCAAGCCTCCTGGATCCCAAACTTTGTTGTTGTTTTTTATTCAGTCATTTCAGTCATATCCAATTCTTCATGACTCCATTCTGGGTTAGAGTAGTTTGCCATTTCCTTCTCCAGCTCTTTTTACAGATGAGGAAACTGAAGCAAACAGATTGACATGACTTGCCTAGGGTCACATAGCTACTAAATATCTGATGTTGGATTTAAACTCATGTCTTCCTGACTCCAGACCTCACACTATCCACTGAGCCACCTAACTGCCCAAACTAGTACTCTCTTATCATGATCAGGCTTTTCAGTTTTTGCACGTATGCAGGTATGTGTTTACCTTAAGGTTAAGATAGATGACAATAACTCAGTCGAGAGAGCACATCTGTGGGGGTCAAGATTTCTGGATTCTTTCACATGCTGAGGGACAAAATTATAACAGTCCCTTCCCCTCTCTGGACCTCAGTTTCCCCACTTTCCCAATGGGATGATGATGCAGGGGATCAAGCATTTAACTAGGGAGTCAGGAAGGAAACCTGGGTTAAAATCCCACTTCAGACTCTTACTGCCTGTGTGACTCTAGGCAAAGCACTTAACTTCTCTTAAACTCAGTTTCCTCATCTGGAAAATTGAAATAATAATACTTTGTAGCACTTACCTCACAAAATTATATTAAGGAGCAAATGATAGAATGTATACACAGTGCTTTGCAAACCTCAAAGCAAAATACAAATGCCAATGGAAATAATAATAAATATTGTCATTGTTGTTGTGTTAATGATGCTGCTATTGTTATCCCTAACTTTTGTCCATGACCTCACAGCAGGAAGCAGGTTAATGTTGAAAGCAGTAATGAGATACACCTTATGCTCTGCCTTAGAGAAGAGTGGAACATGATTCCAGTAAACCATCCTTATTTGTAAAATATGGGTGGCAGTGTGGTATTGCTCATGAATAGAGAGATGCCCAGCTCTAGTGCAAATAAGAGCAGCTACCTAGCAAAATGCAGGCTTACGAATCAGCTACAAAAGTCCTGGGGAGCACTGGAGGAAAACACAAGGGGAGGGAGAATTGGAGTGGGGGAGGCCTGTGAAAGTATCTGCAGGGAACCTAAGACTGTCTTTGAGGCTCCAGCTCACCCCCTCCCAATGAATACATAGGCATTACTAAAGGAGGATTTACTGTTTTTCCTTTCCTGCTTAAAGATTCCCTGCTGGGGCATTTTTCCTGCCCACATGTAGAATCCACAGTGGGGATGGAGTCCAAGGGCTAAATCAGGGGTGGGGAACCTGCAGCCTCAAGGCCACATGTGGCCCTCTAGGTCCTCAGTGTGGCCCTTTGACTGAATACAAATTTCATGATAGTTCTGTGAGGTTTGGATTCAGTCAAAGGGCTGTACCTGAGGACCTAGAGGGCCACATGTGGCCTCAAGGCCATAGATTCCCTACTCCTGGGCTAGATCATAGGAGGATGGGACACAGGGTCTCCCAATCTCTCTTGCTGATCTACTTGGCCACCTGTGTCCTAAACCTGGAGTCCTCTGGGTATCCTATATGAGGATAAACATAAGAGGATGGACTAAATGACCTCTGAAGGAGACTTTAAAGTGACAGATTCTCTACTTGTAGGAGAAATTCATCCCTTCTCCTTCTGGAAGGTTGCATGAATTATAATAGCTCCCTAGAGGAAGTCTCAATGATTGACTACATGAGTGGAGAGGAGTTTGAGTGCAGGCACCTGTTGAGTGACGTCAAGAAGTCAGATTGAGACCTTCAACTATGCCACAGACAATCTACCAATGTGAATAATCCCCATGGAGCTCATCAAGGGTTGAATATAGCTTCTGAGTGTCAGCAGGCCTGATTCTGTACTTTATAGGGTGAAAATGATCTGACCACATTCAATTCAAGAACTTGGGCCAAAATGGGGGATCCTTGCATAGCCAGTCAGTTGCCAACTTGTACCAGCTATGCAAGGGACTTCTAAGATATCCTCCCAGGGAAGAGCAATGGTCCTTAAAATTTAGATCTGACATTTTCCTATCCTGCAAGAATAAATGTCTCAACCAGAAGCATTGAGGTTGGCCACAGTTAATTCCTCCTGAAGTCTAGAATAAATTCTAAGAGATAATATAGAAGGGAATCAATCATAGAATGTTAGAGTTGTTGTTCATCCTTCGTTTTGAAGAGGACCGATGACATCATGGGGTGATGCCTTGAATGGAGAGTGAATTGTATTTAAAGTGAGGCAGAGTTGCACAAAATAGTCAGCCTCACTCTCTCTTCCTGGGTCATCAGAGTCCAGTGGCAGGACAAAAATCAAGATGATTGGCGATTGCCCAGGATGCAGTGGATGACCTTGGCATCTTCAATGCCTGACCAAGCTCTAAGCACTCCACAGTGCCTGGTTCATGCGCCTTCATGATGAATTGTAGAGGTCACAGACTTGTTGTTGTTGTTGAATTGGAAGGGGCCTCAGAAATCATCTACTCCAACCTCCTCATTTTGTAGATGTGGAAAATGAGAACCAAGTTAAATGGCATACCCAAGTTCACAGGCTTAGTAAATGGCAAAGCCAAGAATAGAATCCACGTTTTCTGACTCGAGTCAAATGGAGAATTGTTTCTCCTTGTGTAGCTCCATTGGATCACGTATTCCCCTTAAGGTCTGGAGCACTGTTTGTGCACAGTAGGTACCTTAATATAATTTTGTTGCGTTGAATTTGTCTTGATGAATTCAGTGAGTGAATGGAAAATACATTTGTTAAATGTTTACTAGGTGACAAGCACCTCACTAAGCCCTGGGAATACAGACAGAAAAAGTTACATAGGCACTGATCTAAAGTAGTCATACTCTAATTAAAGGAGACAACACACAGAAGTCCAGTTTCAGGGCAGATGGAAAGGCCTGGTGATCCTTCATTTCATTAGGAGGAATGGAGTTGTTGACTTCCATCTTAGTCAAAGTCTGTGAGCTATCAAGTATCCCAGACAAAGAGAAGTGCACCTTTGCACCCCTTGTGGTGCCTGCTTTTCCACACCCCCACATCCAGCATCCCAGCCTTCTTGGAAAGAGTATTAGATGACCAAGCATGAGGGGAGGGGGTTGGGGAAAAGGCTAGGAAGATAAGATATACCTGGTGGTGCTACCCTGGCCATCCCATATGAATATGGGGGGAGGGTCAGAAGATAATTTTGAATAGCTTAGGGATGTGATATTTCATGATGGAAAAAGTACTGGACCTACCATTAGGAGATTTGGTGTTGAGTTCCAATTATATTATTTACTAGCTGGGTAACTATGGACAAGTCATTTCACTTACATGAGCCTCGGTTTCTCCGTATGTAAAAGGGGGATAATAATACTTGCATTTATTTCCAGTATCTCCTTCAATCAGTCAACAAGTATTTATTAAGCCCCTGCCATTTTCCAGTTTGGGGGATATAAGTGCCAAAAATGAAACACATTTCTCTTGCAGCTCTAGTCACATAGAGCTTACATTCTGATGGGAGAGACATCAAGTACATATAAAATATCTATATTACAAACAGATACAAAATAGTTAGGTACAAGGTGACTGAGATCATTTGGGAGGGAGAGAAGTAGCAGTTAAGGGAGACCAGTAAAGGCTTTATGGAGAAGATGGTGCCTGAACTATATCTTAAAGAAAGAGAAGGTCTTAAAGAGGGCAGAAATAAGAAGGAAGCATATTCCAAGCATGGAGATCAGCCAGTACAAATGCATGGAGATAGGAGGTGGAGTGTCATGAGTGGGGAACAGAGAGAAGCTAGTCTGAATAGATAGCAGAGCATAAGAGGGGGAGTGATATCCAATGAGTCTGAAGAAATAGATTGGGGACAGGTTGTAGAGGGCTTTAAAAGCTAAACTGAGGAATTTATATTTTATCCTAGAGTCAATAGAAAGTCCCTGGAGTTAGTGGAGCATAGGAGTCACATGGCTGGATCTACACTTGAGGAAAATTACTTTGGCTGCAATATATAGAATGGCCTGGAGTAGGGAGAGACTTGAGGAAGGGAGACCAGTTTGGAAGTTGTTGAGATAATCTAGATAGACAAGAAGTGAATGAGGGCCTGAACTAACATGGTAGCTGTGTGAGTGGAGAGGAGGGGTCATATGTGAGAAATTTTGTGAGTATAGAAACAGTGAAGTCTGGCAACTGACTGAACATGTGGGGTGAGGGAGAATGAGGAGTCCAAGATAATGTTTTTTCACAGGTTTGCTGTAAGAAAATCTATTTGTAAGCCTTAAAATACTATAGAAATGAGAGTCATTATTTTTTTTAAACTGGAAATGTTAATCTATTGATCCATTCATGCCTTTTTCCTCTGTCACATCAGAGCGGTCTCAGCTTGTTCTTGGCTGTATAATGGACCTGGGACTAGTGCAGCCTGAATGAGGATAGAAAGAGTATTTCTATCTTGTGGATGCTTGTTGACCACTATAAATTGGCTCATGCATACCTTGGAATGATAGTTTGTCTGTTGAGAGTTAAGGGCAGAGGAGGCAAAGGTAACGGATGAAGAACGGCTATTGGGAAATACTATGGTCTTGGCTAGGCTACCTGAAATAATCTCCAGAGTGTACAACTAGAGGAACATATTTGAAAGGGGAAATTACTTGACTTGTCAAATTAAGATAACAAACATTTATTACACACTTACCAAGCGCCAGGCACTGTGCTCAGCACTGGGGAAGCAAAGATAGATAAAAAAAATAGCCTCTGCCCTCAAGGCTCTCACAATCTAACTGAGGAGACAACTTAATGACTGTGTATAAACAAGATACATACAGGATAAATTGGAAATCATCTCAGAGGAAAGACACTAACTTTAATGGTGACTGAGAAAAGATTCTTACAGAAGGTAGGATTTTAGTTCAGATTTGAAGGGAGCCAAGGAAACCAGAGGTAGAAGTAGGAAGGGAGAGAATCCCAGGCATGTGGGACAGCCAGTGAAAATGCACAAAATAGGGTGTCTTGTACAAGGAACGACAAGGATGACAGCATCACGGGATCAGATGTGGAGGGGAAGAAATTGATAAGAAGACTAGAAAGGTAGGAAGGAGCTGTTATGAAGGGTGATAAAAAGCCAAACAGAGGATTTTATATTTGATCCTGGAGGGAATAGGAAACCACTGGAGTTTACTGAGTAGAGATTGGGAGTATCGTGGTCAAAACTGTGCTTCAGTAACATTACTCTGTCAGCTGAGTAGAGGATAGATTGGAGTGGGGAAAGATTTGAGGCAGGGAGACCAAATCAGTAGGCTACAATAATCCAAGAATGAAGTGATGAGGGCCTGCACCAGAGTAGCAGTATTAGAGGAGAGAAGAGGACATATATGACAGATGTTGAAAAGAGTAGAATCAACAAGACTTGGCAACAGATTGGCTGGGGAAGGGTGAGGTGTGTAAGAGAGAGTAGAATCAAGGACGAAACCTATATGGTGAGCCTGGGTGACTGGGAGAATTGTGCCCTCAACAGTAATGTAAAAATTAGAAAGAGGGAAGGATATTGGGGGAAAGATAGTAAGATATGTTCCATATAAGAAAATCTTGAAAGGGAGAATTTAATTACACAGAATCTTGGAATTCTCTCAGTTTCCAAACACAGTGATCTTTTGTTAGTGTTTAGCTTTCTTGACCTGTCTGCACCATGTGATCACTATCAACTCTTGGTCTCTGTGACACTATGCGTCACTGTGAGTCATTCTGTGACTCCTCCTGTGTAATCTCCTTCTATAGAGATCTTGAAGACTAGGAATGCTAGCAAGTCTTATCCTTTCCCTTGACTACAATACTCAGTTTCACCAGGGCAAAGACTGTGTCCTGTCTAATGTCTGTATCTATCCCATCCCTTGGTGCAGTGTTTTATACAGAGTAAACATTCTATAAATGTTTACTGAATTGAGTATAATTAGATGACTTTAATGTAGAACTAGAAAAGGAATTTAGAAACCATCTAGCTCAGCCTTCTCATTGAGTGAGAAAATTGAGGTCCAGAGAAGGAAAGTGATTTGCATAAGGTCATTTATTAGAAAGTTGTAGATCTCAGGTTTGAATCTAGGTCCTTTGCCTCTAAATTCACTGTCTAAACCTAATTACAGTGTATGTACCACATGGCCTCTCACATATTGCTAGATTATATAAGGCAAAGTAATGGCCTGGATGACCTTCGGAGGGCCCCCCTTTCCTACTATTGCTCTTCCCAGTGATGGATCATGTGCCATTTTGTTATCAGAAGATTACCCAGGACTGTGGAGTTGTTCAAAGTGAAGAGTAGTAATTGTTAAAGAGCTTCTAAGCATATTTCCTACTATGTATGAAAAGCACTGGAGCATTTCTTGTGGTGCGGAAACCATTATAAAAGAAAGATGCTGTTGCTGGACAAATAGATACATATATAGTGGGTCAAATGATTGACCCGATTCCTCCTGGCAGTGTTTCTGACTGGTGGAGATGTTGGTTGCTTTGGGAGGCAGCTCATGTTTGAATTTGCTCTTTGCCTATACTCAAATCCTTCACAGCTCAGTGATCCCTGGGCCTGGCCAGTTATTGCGTTCTACTCACATAATTCCATTCCCTTAGCTGGAACATGCTACTCCCTTCTTCAATAATCCAAGGCAAAACTATCTTTCAGTGGTCACAGAGGAAGTCGCCAGTTTCTCTATTGTTCACTATATTTTCAGCATTTATTTTCACTAGATTCATTTGCATTTCTAATGTTTCTTGTTAAGTCTTTTTATGTGTGCTTGTGCTGATTCCTCCGTTAGACTGTGAGCTCTCTGGAAGCATTTAATAGCAAAAAGAGCACTAGCCCTGAAGCCAGAAGACTTGGGTTTGCCTCCTTATTCTGCTACTTGTTAGGAAAGAAGGAAGGAAGGAAGGAAGGAAGGAAGGAAGGAAGGAAGGAAGGAAGGAAGGAAGGAAGGAAGGAAGGAAGGAAGGAAATGAGCATTTTAAGTGCCATGTGCTAAATGTTTTACAAATGTCATCTCATTTGATTCTCACAACAATACTAGAAGGTGGGTATTATTATTATTCCTATTTTACATTTAAGAAAAGAGGTTAAGTGATTTGCCAAGGGTCACACAGCTAGTGTCTGAGGCTATATTTGAACATATGGAGTCTTCTTGGCTCCAGGCCTGGTGTTCTGTCCACTGTGCCATCTAGCTGCTTCTATTAACTATGGACCTTAGACAAGTCATTATCTCTTCATCTGTAAAATAAGGAGGTTATAATAAATGATCTGTAAGTTTCCTTTTAGCTCAAAGCTCTATGGAATTAGAAATTAATTGCAAGAAGTGCAAATGCCACCTTATTCCTTCACCTGGTCACCTATAATACTGCAACATGTGTGATAATAGAAGAACATTCACTCTGTAGTGTTTGACTCACACATACTGATTGGCCTAGAAAAGAGTCAGCATGTTAGAACAGGATGGGACCTTGCAGAACTCATCTCCAAGAATCTTCCCCTTTCCTCCACTCAGATATGGTGAATGTGTTGGTTTTTCCTTGTTAAAGAGATTTTGCTAATTTGTTACAAGATTTTAAAAAATCATCTAGCCCAAATCCCTCATTTTGCAAATGAGGAAATTGATTCCTGAAAGGTTAAGTAACTTGCCCAGTGTCACACAGTAAATTAAAGACTTGAGAAAAGGTCTCATGGTTCCCAGTCCTATTTCCTTTCCATTCCGCTATATTGTCAGTTACACCAAACCCCTCATTTTACATAGGAGAGGCTCAGAGAAGGGAAGGGATTGCTCAAGGTCATACCCCTAGTTGGTGGCACAGTTGGGTCTTGTTCAGAGAGAGAGGTGAGCTTCATTAGTAACAGGATGCAAGTGGGGAAGATATAAAATAAAGGAGTCAGAGAACCTGATAGTATTGTAGTCTCCTTAATATTCCTGGTACAGTCTGATGATCACATATTCAGACTAGATCAGACATCCTTTATGTGTAAACCATAAATTAAAGTTGGTATGTGTACCTTTGATCTTCTCAGGGTGTGGTTGAAAGACCCCAATTCCAAAGGTGACCCTTCTCTTGATGTAGCTCCAGAATCACACTCTAGGTCATTCTTTATGCCCTGTCTACCTGACAGCACCAAAGCCAGACCTTCAGTAAGAAGTACCATGGACAGAGCACCTACTGTGTTCAGAAATCCTGTTAACCATTCTGGAGCCATGCAGAATGCATTGAGTGCCCAGCTCAGCTCTAGGCTTTGAGGGAGATACACAGTCTCTGCCGTAGAGGAGCTTACTGTCCCAAAGAAGAAATAAGATACGGACATATGGAAAGGTAAAGATAAGTTCCTGACAGCAGTGGAAGAAATGGCAGGATACCTCTGACATTCATATAGCATGCCAAGACTTGCAGAATGATTCACATCCATTATCTCATTGAATCCTCACAACATACATGTGAGATTGTAATGCAGGTATTATGATGCCTATTTAATAGACAGGGAACTTGAAGCAAAGAGAGTTTTCTGATATCCAGATGACCTATCTCTTCCCCAAGGCCAACTCCTCTACATGTGCCCTTCATCTCACCCCCTCCCATTTTTGCTAGTATATTACTTATACAATAATTTCTTCTTTCTCTTTCATATTCGATGTCTCTATATATTCTCTGCTGCCTACAAACACACCCAAATCTCCCTCATCCTAATATATCTTCACTAGTCTTTATCAAACTCACTCTCTCTCTCTCTCTCTCTCTCTCTCTCTCTCTCTCTCTCTCTCTCTCTCTCTCTCTCTCCCTCCCTCCTCCCATGAGTTTAATGAGCATCTCTATGCAGTTGGCTCTCAGATCTATATATCCAGCATTAGTCTCACCCCTGAGCTTTAGTCCCATTTCAACAATTACCTATTGGACATTTTAAACTGGATGTCCTGTAGACACCTCACAAACTTAAATTATCCTAAACATAACTCATTATCTCCCCACTTCAAGATCCATCCCTCTTTTTAAATTTCCCTATTTCTGTTGAACACACCATAATTTTTACAATTTCCCAGGTTTGTAACTTCATGATTATTCTCAATTCCTTACTTTCCCTCACCCTATGTTGAACCACTTGCCAAATCTGATCTTTTCTACCTCTACAGTATCTCTCATATCCAGCCCCTTCTCCCTATGCACAAAACCACCACCTTAGTTTAGGTTCTCCTTACCTCCTGCCTAGATTATTGCAGGAGCTTCCTAGTTGGTCTTCCTGCCTTAAGTTTCTCCCCACTTCAGCTACCACAAAGCTACCAAAATAATTGTCCTTAAATGTAGATCTGACCACATCACTCCCCTACTTATTAAACTCCAGCGACTCCCTATGGAATCTAGGATCAAATATAAACTCCTGTTTGGCTTTAAAAACTCTTCACAACATGACTCCAACCTATCTTTCCAGCCTCATTGAACATCACTCTTCCTTCCACATTCTGTGATCTTTTTCTCTGTTCCTCACGCATAGCATTCCATTCAAATTTCTGTGTACTTTGTAGCGGCCATACTGAAACACACTCCCTCCCCACTTTGATATCCTCCTTCAAGACACAGTTCAAGCAC
Organism: Phascolarctos cinereus; assembly: GCF_003287225.1. Taxonomy (NCBI): domain Eukaryota; kingdom Metazoa; phylum Chordata; class Mammalia; order Diprotodontia; family Phascolarctidae; genus Phascolarctos; species Phascolarctos cinereus. The sequence continues at coordinate 176,812,820 of NW_027556098.1, forward strand.
CACCTTCTACATGAAGTCCTCCCTGGTCCCCTCAACTACATGTGCCCACCTTCCCTAAATATTATACATTAAAGTACTTTGTATCTATTTTCTTTATATTTATTCTATTCAGTATTTAGTCATGTACTTGTGTTCCCCATTAGAATGTAAACTTTTCAAGAGCAGTGATTGTTTCATTCTTTGTATCTGTATCCCATCATTTGCACAATGCCTGGGACATAGTTACTACTTATTAAATGCTTATTGATTGGTTTATTGATATTTCATGTTTATTTATCCATGTATGTTATTTTACCTCCATTAGATTACAAGATTCTTTAGGACAGGAATTATTTCCAGTCAATCAACAAGTTTTTACTAAGTGCCTACTATATGCCAGGCAGTGTGCTGGGCCCTGGGTATATAAATACAAAGAACTGCACAATCCCACTCTTAAGAAACTTACATTCTAACAGGAGAGACAACATGTACATAAATAAGTTCATATAAAACATATACAAAGTGAATATATGGTAGCTTTGAAGGGGTCTAGTGTTTTGGGGGTGCTCCTGCAAACCCCCAAGATTGGGACGCTGGGCCCTGCCTGAATAAATTCAACTCAAAACTTCTTCCAGCCAGAGAAAAAGTTTATTAGTGATAAAAAACATATAGGCCAGGTGACCATAAGGACATGAGAAAAGTTCAGCCTTTGGGGCATGAGAGATTCTCAGCATCTGAATGGGGGCCAGGGTGGATCTTATATACAATAAAGTAACTTTGGGTGGCCAGAGGAGGGGGCTGGGAAAAGGGTCTAGGTGAGAATTCATATTGGAAGGTCTGAGAGATTGAATAGACAATGGGAACAGATAATGAAGGGAACTGGAAGGTAGAAGTTTGAAAGGCATCTTCATAAGATCAAAAGGTGGGGCTAGGGCTTTCAAAGGGAGATAAGGGGAGTCAATAAGGAACCATTTGAGACCAGAGTAAGGGCTTTCTGGGGCCCATAGACAAAAGGGAGCCAGATTCCTTCAGGGTGAGGGGCAAAGGCGCATCTGAATAAGATCAAAAGGTAAGGCCAATGCCTTCAAAAGGAGATGAAGGGTTGGGGACTGTAGATAAATGGGAGTCAGATTCCCTTTGGGGCAAGGGGTGAAGATCTTGGCTGGGGCCCTGCCCCCATCACAAGTACTCTGTTTGGGGCAGGGCCCCTAGTCAAAGCCCTGGTGTGGGGGAAAAGAGGGGGCCCTGCCTATGAGGCCCGTAGTTCCTAATTGAGTCCATACTTTCTATGTTCTCTAAATCAAAAACTTGGGATATGGGGTGCAACTCCTAAATCACACGTAACATTCTTGAGCTATTGCTTATGTTTTTAAGGAGTCAATTGGCATGGTTAAGAAATGTAGCATAATCAAACAAAATGCAGCATGAGATGGAAGCAGATAGAAAGTACATCAAGCAAGCTTTATGGGAGGTAGAGGAGTGAACACATGGGGCACAGGTGTTCAGGGAGTATGGACACAGGGCACTCTGCTGGGGTCCTGGATGGAGTTAGACACCCAGTGAGTGAAATGAGTGGAAATTTAAATTTAAAGAATTCTTAAAGTTCATGCTAATTTATTTATTAGCATAGTGGGCAGGTCCCATCTGTAGCCAACAGTTAGTGCTTAGGTTTAAAGTTGTGCTGGCTTTGAAGGATCTGCACTGAACTCTTTTTTCCCTTGATAGTATTTTATTTTTTCCGATTACATATAAAGATAGTTTTCAACATTAATTTTTATAAAGTTTTGAGGTCCAAATTTTTCTCCCTCCCTCCCTTCCCTCCCCCCTCCTTAAGACAGCAAGCAATCTGATATAGGCTATACATGTAAAATCATGTTAAACATATTTCCACATTAGTATTAGTCATTATGCAAAAGAAGAATGAGAGCAAAAGGGAAAAACCATGAGAAAGAAAAAGAAAAAAAAAAGAAAAAATGAAAATAATATGCTTCAATCTGCATCCAGATTCCAATAGTTCTTTCTCTGGATGTGGTTAGTATTTTCCATTATGAGTCTTTTGCAATTGTCTTGGATCATTGTATTTCTGAGAAGAGCTGTCTATCATGGTTAATCATCGCACAATGTTGCTGTTGCTATGTACAATTTTCTCCTGGTTCTGTTCACTTCACTCAGCATCAGTTCATGTAAGTCTTTCCAGGTTTTTTTTTCTGAAATACTGGGTTCAAATCTTAACTGTGCTAAAATATTTGGTCTTAGTTCATGTAAGCTCTCTGGGCCTCAGTTTCTTCATCTGTAAGGGACTGGATTAGATGACCTCTAATGTTCCCCACTCCCTGGCTCCAAATCTACAATCCCATGACCATTTTTGCCTTTGTAGCATTAAGTACTGGCTGAAGGAGCTAAGTTACCTATCCCATGATGTCCAGGGAGGGAGAAAGTGAGCCATCCCACACCTTTTGAGAGATCAGAGAGAAGAGAACTTATTCCAAGGAATCTCAGCTCCCAAATCCAGCTTCAGCATTCAGCACAGAGTCCCCTGTTAGCTTTCAGCTCTGTACTGGTAAAATGGCACTTTTAGGTTCAAAGAGAAAAGGGCTTTCAAAGGCTTAGGCTCGAGGCTCATAAGCCTTGGACATCAAATAGTTCTTACCCAATGACATTTTGATGAATTAAGTGTAAATGAAGCTGATTCCATTTCCTCTGGTGTGTCCCTGGGAGAAGATTCCAGAGAGGAGGAGGGTGAGCCAGATAGAATGTGGCTCTCCACTGCCTAAATCACAGGAGGACAGCAGAAAGAGTTTGGAGACATTTTGCTGAACCAAAAAAAATGCACAACAATTGTTCCCCAGGGATAACTTTTCACCTTGAAGTTGGAAACTATTTTAACTGCAAATGGGTCACAGAATCCTACCTAGCAATCCTGTTGGGTTTTTTTTAATAGATTTTGATGGGGGAGTTTGGACCCTGAGTTCCTGATAATATTTCATATTTCTACTGTGCTTTATAGTTTACAAAGCCTCCCCTGAAGTTATTACACATTTTAATTGCTGGTTTTGGCCAGTAGAATGTAAACTCCTTGAAGCCAGGAACTGTGTGTCCCACAGCAGAGCACATAACACAGTTTCTGGCACATAGCAGACACTTAATAAGTGATTGTGAATGGAACTAAATTCCCATTCATTATTTCATTTAATTTTTGTAACAGCTTCATAAGGTAAGTGGTCCACTATGATTATCCCCATTTTACAGGTGAGGAAATGAAGGCTCAGAAGTCAACAAATATTTATTTAAAAATGTTTAATGACTTGCCAAGGATTGTGTATGTGGTGGAGCTAGGATCCAGGTCTTCTAGTTTCAAATCAGTGATCTTTCCATACTTCACTCAGTATCCTTATATATCCACTCAATCATTTATTCAACAATCATGTAAGCATTCAGTATATACTAAGCATTCGGTGAAATACAATAATTTTTTTTTAATGGTGTAGAGATACTCAGGTAAGTATGATACTGAAGTAAAATATAACAGGGAGGAAAGCAGAGATCCAAAATGCTATAAGAGAATGTGAGTGATGAGGTCTAGAGGTTTAGGGGTGCTGGAACCTCATAATCACAACCAACAGGTCCTGTCTGAAAGAATTAGACCCAAATCTTATTTCAGCCAGACAGAGAGTTTATTATTTAGAGGAATATGAACATTAGTGATGCCCCAAAGGACAAGCAGGCATGAGGAAGTCTCAGCGTTTAAATGGGGGTCAGGGTGAATCTTATATACACTCAAGTAATTTTGGGTGACCAGAGGAGGGGCTGGGATCTGGGTGACTAGGGGAGGAGTTTAGGGAGAAGTCTGATTGGAATGTCTGGAAGGTTGAATAGACAATGGGAATAAATAATGAAGGAAACTGGAAGGAAGAGGTTTGAATAGGATCTGGATAAGATCAAAGGTGGGACTAGAGCTTTCAAAGGGAGATATGGAGAAAAGCCATTGAGTGGAATATAAGTCTCAGGTAACCCTTTGAGACCAGAGTGAGTTTAAGGGTTTTCTGGGGCCAAAGACAAATTCTTTTTGGGGCAAGGGGCAAGGGCTTGGGCCCATTCCTCATCATTAGGAAGAAGTGATGACTTTCAGTCAGCAAAAGCTTTATGGAGGAGATATCATCTGAGGTAAGTCTGGAACAAAGAGAAGAATTCCAATAAGCAAAGAAGTCTCAACTATTGCAGTAGCCTTCTCATTGGTTTCTCTGCCTCTTGTCTCTCCCCCCAGTCCATGATCCTCTCAACTGCCAAACAGGCATTCCTAAAGCACAGGTTTGATTTTATTATCTACCATTTCTAGAAACCTCAGTAGATCTCTATTACCTCCAGAGTAAATTATAAACTCGAGTCTCAATTCAAATCTAGTCAAGTTAACAATTGTTTATTTAGCACTTATTAAATACCATGTACTGTGCTAAGGACAGGGGATACAAAGGCAATAAATAAATAAATGAATGAATGAATGAATGAATGAATGAATGAACCCTGCCACTTTCATTCTAATGGGGGTAAAAATATGTAAACAACTGGGTGCATACAAGATGCATAGTAGATGGAAGGGACTTTGAGAGGAGAAGGCATTAGCATCTTGTGAAACAGGAAAGGTCTCCTGGAATGAATGGGATTTGAGTTAATTCTTGAAGGAAGTCAGGGAAGTAAGAGGCAAAAGACAGGTGGATAGGACATACCAGGCGTAGAGGACAACCAATGCAAATGCACAGATATAGGAGATGGTGTGACATGTTCAAGGAATTGCAAGTAAATAAGTGTTGCTGGAACATATAATTCATGGAGAAGAAAATGTAAGACAACAGAGGCCAGGTTGTGAAGAGCTTTAAATGACAAACAAAAAATTTCTATTTGATGCTGGAGAAAATCAGGAGCCATTGGTGTTCATTGAGCAAATGATCATAATCAAATCTGTCTTTTAGAAAAATCACCTTGGCACCTGAGTGGAGGATGGGTGAGAATGGAGAGAAACTTGAAGCAGGGCACCAAATTAGAAAGTTTTTGCAATATCTTAGCCAGTACCTAGTTTTGATAATTACAGCCTTGTAATGTCATTTAAGTCCAGGGGAAATGTGATGAGGGCCTGAACTAGGGAAGTGGTTGTTTGAATAGAGAGAAAAGTTCATATATAAGTGATTTTATTAAGGTAGAAACCACAAAATTTGGCAATGGATTGTATGGATGGGATGGGGGAGAGTGAAGAATCAGGACAACACCAAGATAAGGTTGTAAGCCTGAATAACTGAGAGGATGATGGTGCCCTCAAAAGTGATGGAGAAATATGTAAGAGGGGAGGGTTTGAGGGGAAATATGATGAGTTCTTTCTCTGACGTGTTGTTTGATGCTTATAAGACATCCAATTTGGCATGTCCAAGGATATGTGGAATTGAATCTCAGGAGAGGAAATAGAATTGTATATATAGATCTGGGAATCATCTGCCTGGACGTAAGAATTAAATCCAGGCAGCTGATGAGCTCACCAAATGAGATAATATAAAGGGAGAAAAAAAGAGAGCCTAAGACAAAGCTTAGAGGGACACCCACAGTTAGTGAGATGAAGTGCCAGAAAGTGATGCTGAGAAAAGAGCAACTGGACATATTATAGGAGGAGAATCAAGAGGAAGCATTGTTACAAAAACTTAAGGAGGAAAGAGTATCTAAAATGAAGTGATCAACAGTATCAAATGCTGCATAGAGATTCTGAAAAATAAAAATTTAGAAAAGGTCATAGATACAGAGAGGGAAATTTCAGTTCAATGATGGGTTTGGAAGCTGGATTGAAGAGCTTTTAGAAGGGACTGAGAAGAGAGGAAGGGGAGGCATCAATTATGGATGGCTATCTCAATGAGTTTAGTCATAAAGACAAAAATAGATATAGGATAATAGTTATAGCTTGGAGAGTAAGATCAAGTAAGAGTTTTTTTTTTTTTAAGGATGGAGAAAGACATGGGTGTGATTATAAGGAACAGAGAAACAGTAGTGAGGAGGGGAAATGGAATTAAGGTGGAGAGGATGATAGTGAAGGCAAATCTACCAGAGAAGATGGAAGGGAATGAGACCAAGAGTGCATGTGGAAGATTTGCCAAGGGTCATGTCTTCATTTCAGGCTGGATTGAAGAAGAAGATTGTGAGGGAGGAGGTCTGAATTATGTGAGTTGAGAAGGAGAAAAGAGGGGAAAGCTCTAAGGCAAAGTCTTCAGCTGAGTGGGGGGGGGAAGGGATGCCAAGGGAGACTTGAGGAAAGACATGAAGTTTTGAAACTATGGCTGTAGGCAGAGATGACAAATTTCTTAGGGAGTAATAGAATGCTTGCCTGCTGCATTCTGGGCTTCATGAAGATTAGATAGCACAAATTTGTAGTGGACCCAGTCATCATGATTTCAGGATTCTAGCTCCATTCAGCAGCAGATAAATAGAAATGAAAGAAGCAAATGGTGGGAGTAATGCAAGTCTAGGGTTTAGCAAGGCATGAGTGGATATAGGACAAGGGGGAAAGGGATTCAAAATAGAGAATAGTGTAGAGTAGAATTTACTCACCAAAGGTTCCAGAAAGAAAATGGAAGAGAATGTGGCCAGTGAAGGGGTGATGGGCTGGGAAAGAATGGAAGGATGGAGGGAATGGAGGTCACAATGAGAATGAAGAACAGGATTGGGGTTGTGAAACTTAAGGAGAAATGGAATGATAAAAGATTATTATCAGAAAAAGGAACTTCAGAGTTTTTGGAAATGGAAGTGGAACAGTTCTGGGTGATGAAAAGATCAAGGGGATGAATATCTATGTGTGTAGCTGAGGTGGCATGGAGGAATAAATATATGTCATGGGAAATATGAAGATTCAGGAACTTGAGATATTTGCAGGAGCATCTATATACATCTATATATATATATATATATATATATACACATATATGTATGTGTGTGTGTGTGTGTGTGTGTGTGTGTGTGTGTGTGTGTGTGTGTGTGTGTGTATACGAATAGTCCCTAGTATGAGGGTAGGAGATGGGTAAAGAAAGATTGTGATGGCTACCATTAAACTCAAATATGTATATATAGGTAAAACTATTCTATACATACTTTGATTTATCAGTCCTTTCTCTGGATGCAGATAGCGTCTTCTTTCATAGGTCCTTTGTAGTTAATTTGGGTATTTATAATGGTCAAAACTACTTAGTCACTCAAAGTTGTCCTTAAAACAATATTGTTGTTACTATATACAATGTTCTCTTGGTTCTGCTCATTTCACTCTTCATTATTTATGCAAATCTATCCATATTTTTCTAAAATCATTGAGCTCATCATTTCTTATAGCACTTATAGTTTTCTATATATATATACTTTCTTATAGTATTCCATCACAATCATGTACCACAACTTGTTCAGCCATTCCCAATTGATGCACATCTGTGCAGTTTCCAGTTATTTGCCACCACAAAGAGAGCTGCTATAAATACTTTAGAACATATAGGTTCTTTTGCTCCATTCCATTGGGGGCTGTGAAAAAAAAAGTAGTACTAGAATATTTAGTAAGCAAAACAGTGTTATCAGGAGGGAGCCAGGTTTCAGTGAGTGACAGAAGACAAAAGGAACGAAAAAGAAAGAAGTTTAAGGTGAAAGAATGTTTATTCATTGTGGAGCAGGTATTCCAAAAGACACAGTAGAAGAACTGCACAGATCTGGAGTGGGACCTTAAGGAAGTAGGTTTGAGGTGTGTAGGAATGAGAGGAACAACATGTTGGAGGTGGGGTGCATAGCTTGTACATTGACTGTTCAGAACCACCAGGATAGGGCAAGTATAAGGGGATGGGGGTATGTTAACCATTGTGGAGTGAGTCCAGGAAGAGTATCCATCGTTGAAGAAGATTCTTTGAGAGATGATGTTGATAAGATGGTAGAGGGCTTCCCTTCTTCAGTTCATGTTCAGCTTGGTGGCAAGTGGTGATGCTTTTTCTGTGAGGTCTCAGAAGGACTGCCTCAGAAGAGGCAGTGATATGGTAACACAGTCAGGAGGTAGAGGGTGCCTTGCTTGCTTTGGAGAAGACATTGAAGGGCAAGAGATAGAATAGGTCTTGTCCCCACAGGATATCCCAGGGCAGGGTCCCACTGAAGCAGATGTGTGCTACACTTGAGAGATGGGTAGATAACAGGGGTCTAAAGTGCAGAGGTAGGAATCTTGTTGGACATTTAAAGATCCTTATGGTCTGCTTGCAACCTTTCTTTCCAGATTTATTTCTATTATTCCCCCTCAAACTCTCTACATTCATGCCTAACTGCCCTGCTGCTTGTTTTTGTGCCCAACATTCCATCTCTCATCTCTCCTCCTTTGTGGAGATTAACATTGTCCAACCTATAATAAAAGAGACTGAAGAGCAAAGCTCTGAGCCAATGGCACTATATTAAGGGGTCCATGGTCCCCTCCAATGAAGTGGACCTCAGATCTTCCTCACAATCTGAGATGCCCCTTTCTTCCAGGACCTTGTATTTATAGAGTCTGATACCCAAATATGCAAAAGAGGCATGGTGAAATACTGAATCTCATTGGTTGATAGACCTTGTTCTTGAGGGCCAAAAATGGCATATCAGCAGGGGGGATCGTAGGTTGGGTGAAGCAGGGGCATCTCCACTGACTAAGTAGTCGTAAGATGGTCACCTGTTGGTGTTGGACAAGAGAAAAGGTCCAGAGGTACAAAAATAAATTGTAAGACTTTCCAAGTAGTTGTGTCACCTTTGCCACACTGGGTTTGGTCACCGTGACAAGGAAAAACAAGGGTAGAAAGCCTCTAGTTAGCTTCCTATGATTAAACAAGTGAACTTACAATCTGCAGCTCACAGCTCTGAGGCCTGATATACAGAACTTGTAATCATGACCCCTATGGAATCATATCAAACTGATTGCTAGTGATTGGAATTGAGTAGAAGTCTTCAATGAATCAACTTTCTTACCTTTGTGCAGGGAATGTGAATGCCTGTGATATACTTCCTCTTCACCTCTACCTCATGGAATCTCAGAATTCCTTCAAAGCTCAGTCCAAAAGCTGCCACCTTCATGAGGCTGTTCCCATTCCTCCAGTCACTCATACCCTTAGCCCTAGGATTTACTTTTATTTATATTTATGTATTCTCTATTTGCTTATATGTGGTCATGTTGTTTTCCTCCATATAGTGTGAGCTCCTTACAAGCAGTTGCCTTCATTTTTGCCTTTGTATACCCAAGACTTGGCATAGAGCCTGACACATAATAGGCACCTAACAAATTCTTGTTGAATGAGTGAATGTAATAATTACTAGGAAAATGTTTAAGTCATCAGTGAATGGAAGAAATCAGTAGAAGAAGCAACTTTTTTTTGTTGGGGTAAGGAAATGAACTCTGTTTGGGATGGGTTAACTTTTAGGTGCTAGCAGGACATCCAGGTGGAAAAGTCCAGCAGGAAATTGGGGTCCAACAGTTGGAGTTCAGAGGAGAAATTGGGGCTGGATATAGCCCCAATTAGAGAAATAGAGTGAGATGACTAGATAAAGATGAGAGAGAGGAACAGATGAATAGATAAGGATGAGATAAATAGAAAGATAGATAGATAGGTATAATCGCTGAAGGCATAAGAGCAAATGAAATCATAAAAGGTATCCATAATAATAGTGAGAGAAGAAAAGAGGGACAAGGACTGCTTATTACAAAACATATTTAGAGGGCGGGGGGAAAATAATGAATCATTAAAGGACACTGAAAAGGAGGATTAGGAGAGGTAGGAAAAGGACAAAAGAAGTCAATGTCAGAGAAGCTAATGGAAGAGAAGGCATATTCAAAAAGGAGATGATGGTCAAGAGTGTCTTAAACTGCAGAGGTCAAGGAAGTTGAGAAAAGAGGAGTGATTATTGAGTCTGAGAAGTCATTGGTGACCTAGAACAGGTCTGTTTGACATTAGTAGTCTATTTACAAGAGGAAGAAGTGTGAGTGGATGGTGAGGAAGCAGAGGCAGAAATTATAGACTACTCTTTCTAGAACAGTGAAGAGGACAAGGGATTTATTATAGTTGTTTGAGGTGGTGTGAGGGTTAAAGGAAAGTATTTTCAAGACTGGGGAACTTAAACATGCCATTTGGAAGCCAGGAAAGAGTCAAGAGAGAAGAGAGATTGAAGATGAGGAAGACACAGAGACAGATAGGAGGGAGGGAGAGAAAGACAAGATAAGAAAGGGAAGGAAGGAGGGGGAGACAGAGACAGAAGATGAGTACTGGGTCCCAAAGGAGCTGGGAACACACAAAATTTGAGAATTTGAAGGGACCTCAGTAGCCATCCAATCCAAACAATACAAAAAGGGAAGCCTTATCATAGCATACCTGATGAGTAGTCATCTAACCTCCAAGGAGGGAGGACTTAGCAACTACCAAGACAGTCCATTCCACTTCTGGACAGCTGTAATTGACAGGAAGGATTTTCCCCCCCAACATCAAGCTTAAATTTGCCTCTTCGTAACTTGTATCCATTGCTCCTGGTTCTACATCTGGGGTCAAATAGAACAAATCTAATCCTTCTTCCATGTGAGAGTGATTCAAATATTTGAAGATGTCTATCTTGTCTCCTCATCTTTCCCTCAAGTCTTCCCTTCTCCAAATAAGCTTGCCCGGTTTTTTTTCAACTAATCCTCTTGACATGAACTCAAAGCCCTTCACCATTTCTGGTTGTCTTCTTCTGGACTCTCCAGCTGAGGTTGACTAGAACTGAACATAATGATCCATATGAGCTCCACCTAAAGTAGAGTGTAGTTGAATGAACACCTCCCTATTTTTGAAAGCTTTGGCCTTCTTAATGAAACTCAAGCTGGTACTAGCTTTTTGGGCAGCCACATCACACTGTTGACTCCTATTGAACTTGGAAGCCACTAAAAACCCCAGATCTTTTTCAGAACAACTGCTGTCTAACCATGCCTCTCCGTATTATACTTATAAGCTGATAATTTGTTCCCAAGTATAAGACATTACATTTGTTCCTATGTAATTTTAGTTTACTAGATCCAGCCCAATGTCTACTCTATCCAGATCCTTATTGATCCTGATTTTGTCATCCAAATTTAGCTCCTTACCAAAATGATGAGTGTATTATCTATGACTTTATCCATGTCATTGATAAAAAATGTCAAACAGTACAGAGCCAAGCACAAATCTCTGAGGAATCTATTGGAGACCGCCACCATGTTGACATGCCAGTTCTAAAATCATCTGAGCGTATTATTGTCTAATCTATATTTTTCCATCTTCTCCATAAGAATTATATAAGATGCTTTGCTGGAAATGAAGGAAGGAAGGAAGGAAAACTTTGCTTAAATCTTAGTAAAATATATCCACAGTATCTCTTAGTTTGATAATCCTGTCCAAAAAGGAAATAAAGTTAACCTGACATGACCTGTTCTTGATGAAGTCATACTGAGTCTTTATAATCACTGTTCCCTTTCTCAGATGTTTTACAACCATCTCTAATGACCCCTTCCAGGATTTTCAAGGGCATCCACAAGAGTTAGTCTTTGCAAGAAGTGCATGGGGCACTTCACCCCCTGACTGGAATAAAGGAGGAAAGGACAAGTCAGGTTGTGAGATGGAGAATGGGAGATGAGGAAGCTCCCAACAGATAGTCTTACTATCTTTACTGTTTCCCTTATAGCTAAAGAACACACACTAGACTCTACCTTGTCTTCTCCAGAAAGGCTCTCTTTCTGCATTTACATGTGATGAAAAGAAATGTACTTTGCCTGCAACGGAGGAGGGGTGAAGAATTTAGTTAAACTATCAAGGACTATCAAATAGGCTTAACTGGGAAGCACTGGACCAGGAGACTGCAGGAGGCTGAGGGATTTTTTACAGTCTTCTTGGCAGGCAGTGGATGAACTCTTTGACCTTGGAAAGGTACTTGAAGGCCTAGGATGAGTTCTTCCAGTCACTCACTCTGTGTAGCTTTTGCTATATAAATTTTAACTAGACTAGGAGAATGAGAAAATCAGTCTTTTTTGCCTTGCCATTGTGAAGATTACAGACTGTTGTGATTGGGGATAAAAGGACTAAGACTCAGGCATGTAATACACTTTTCTGTCCAGACTTCTGCCTTCCTTTCCCCTCCAACCCCTACCACTAATATCCTGACTCATTTCTGAGTTCTCTAAAGGTTCTTTTCTCTAGCTGGATTCTTTTTTTACCAGCCTGATAAAAGCCAATAAAAGCATTTGCAAGACTGCAGCAGCTCTCTCTTTCTTCTAAGATGACTGTATTGGCTGCCTCCAGTATGGAGAAGTGGCTGCCCTCCATTTTGCTTCTGTGGCCTCCTAGCCCATTCCCCATGAAGAGACGGGGACAGCATACTTGAAGGAGATGGCAATCAAGACCTCCCTAACACAACTCTGTGGTCAGTGTAACCCCCCCCCCCCCAGAACTACCTAAACTGCTATCACTAAGCGGAACTGAGAAGGCTTTGAGGACTGAATTAGCAGGGATGGGTGCCAGAGCCTTTCTGACTGCCCCCTCTTCTGGCTTCTTTTCTTCAGTTTTGGAGAAGAGCAGAACAGAGACTGCCAATTCTCTCCTCAGCCAGAATGTGAGCTGCCAGTAAATATAGTAACAAGGAACTAGGAAAAAAAAAAGTGGTAGACCTTAGACCCCTTCCCACCCTTGCATCCAGTGGCCTTGAGAGGGCTTCAAGGATAGGGAAGAAGAGTTGGAAATGCAAATCAGGGAAACTGGCAAACAAGAATTAGACATGTTTGCAGCAGGATAGATTTTGGTGTGACAATCAGAAAGCTAGTAAAGGGTAGTAAGATCCACAAAATGTGTGACCCAATAGATCATAGATCCCTGGCTCAAGGGACTTGTAAACAAGGATACCTAACATCAAATCCCTTCTCAGATATTTACTTATCTGCACGATCCTAGGCAAGTCACTCTCTGGGTCTCCGTTCCCTCATCCTTTAAAGGGCATAATTAACAGCACTTAGCTCATAAAACTCCTGTTAGAATCAAATTAGATAATGTATGTAGAGTGTTCTGCAAACATTAAAGCACTAAATAAATGTTAGTTGTTACCATTAACCCTATTTCTCTCCAAGTGCTGCTTCAGTGTGGAATTACTTGTTAACCTGAGTATGGGTATACTAATCTCAAAAAAGATAATGCTAGGCAGTAAGGGGATCATGTGTCAGTCATTATTTTTTAGTTTTATTGATGTTTTGCTTTTCTATGACAAACATTTACAGATTATTCCAATTCCTTGAGAGATTGCCCTCACTCTTGTAACAGAGTAAAACAATTTTGTAAAACAAACAATATAGTGACCTCATCTGAAAGCACATGCAACGTTTCACATCTGTAGCACTGCCTCAACACCTCTCTATTAAAAAAAAATTTACTTAACAGAAATATATTTTCTCCTCCTTCTACCTCCCATCCCATTGGGGGAAAAAAAGAAAAATGAAGGACAAATTCATTGTAAAACATATGCTTAGTCAAGCAAAACAAATTCCCTCACTGGCTGTATACAAAAATACATGTATTTTTCTACATCCTAAAGCCCTCACCTCTATGTCAGTAGGTAGAGAATA